>NC_059102.1:260429078-261629078 GCF_020740685.1 Jaculus jaculus
GGTGCACCCATTCTCTCTCCCTCTCTCTCTGTGTCTGTCGCTCTCAAATCAATAAATAAAAAATGAACAAAAAACCCCCTCTATGATCAAAACAACAAAAACAAAGCCAGGCATGGTGGCACATGCCTTTAATCCCAGCACTCAGGAGGCGGAGGTAAGAGGATCTCCATGAGTTCGAGGCCACTCTGAGACTACATAGTGAATTCAAGATCAGCCAGAGCTAGAATGAGACCCTACCTTGAAAAGACGAAACAAAACTTTGTGATCACTGCAAAAGATAAAGGACATTATAACCCTCAATGTATACATGGGATGGACAAAATTTAAGATGAAAGGATAATTAACCCTTTAATCAAATTAATTTTGTATTGTTAACATGTCATTAGATTGTGTTTTGGTTTTTTGAGGTTATGTCTCACTCTAGCCCAGGCTGACCTGGAATTTGCTATATAGTCTCAGGCTGGCCTTGAACTCATGGCAATCCTCCTACCTCCGCCTCCCCAGTGCTGGGATTAAAGGTGTGCTCCACCATACCCAGTTTTAGATTATTTTTATATTAGCCTCTTGTAGCCATGGTGAGAATTCTGGGTCCGGAGGCTGAGACCTGGGGTTTGGTTCAGGGTCTGCCTTCGAGCAAACAGTAACTTTGATCTGAATGTTGTTGAACTGGCCTTCAGTTTCTCTCTGTCAGTCAGACTGGATAATGCTGATCTGGGGGAATAAGTGTGAGTAAGACATTTACTGAGCATCTGTGAACAGGCAGGCATCTGACCTAGGATGCCTTGAACCCATGTCTCAGTGCAACTTAAGGAAGGTGGTATTCTTATGACCATTTTACTCATGAGGAAGCCAAGAATCAACTCAGTGTTAGAGCCAATGAAACTTGTCCAAAGTTATGTGCAGACCCAGAGTTGACACCCATGTAGACTTGAGTGCAAACAAAGCCTACTCCTCTCAGAAGGGGCCAGGAGAGAATTGGAATTGGGAAGTGGAGGGGGCCAGAGGCTGAAACCTGCTCTGAGTCCAAGCCTCACTTTTCTCTGGGGCACAGGAAACAAGACTAAAGCTGGCATGGTGGCACATGCCTTTATTCCCAGCACTTGGGAGGCAGAAGTAAGAAGATCGCCGTGAGTTCCAGGCCAGTGTGGGACTACAGAGTGAGTGCCAGGTCAGCCTGGGCTAGAGTGAGACCCTGCCTTGGGAAGAAAAACAAACAAGACAATCTTCTGAGATGTGGAGGCAGGGAAGTGGCAGCAGTACCACTCAGCGACCCTGAGCTTGGGGACAGTGTGGCTAAATTGCTTGACAGCTGGTTTTCTCTGTAACATGTGACAAGGGAAGGGTCTTTGTCTTGTTTATGGAGGAGAAACAGATTTTGTTGTTTGCTCGTTACTGAATCCCTAGTACATTGCCTAGTACATAGTAGAAAATTAATGTATTCATTTATTTATTTATTGCTTATTTGTTTGTTTGTCTTGAGGTAGGGTCTCACTCTAGCCCAGGCTAACCTGGAATTCACTATGTAGTCCCAAGGTGACCTTGAACTCATGATGATCTTCCTGCCTCTGCCTCCTATGTGCTAAGATTAAAGGAATGCGCCACCATGCCCAGCAAATTGATTTATTTAATTAATACAGGGGTGAGGGAATGGTTCAGTGGTTAAAGGCACTTGCTCCACAAGCCTGCTGACTGGAGTTCAATTCCCAGCACTGACATATATACAGATGCCTCTGTAATTCCGAAGAGCCCACAGCAATGGGTGACAAAGCCAGGAAACCACAGAAGCTGACTGCCCTCCCAGCTGCAAAGCAACAAGCGAGACCCCGTCTCAAAGAAGGTGGGAGGGAGGATGCGTGTACACATGTGCGCGCTCTCTCTCTCTCTCATACACACACACGCACAAATTAAAAGTATTTAATAAATGTTACAGAGTACCTACTGCATCCAGACTCTGGTGTGAGTGGTGGGATCCAGCAGTAACAAAAGTGGATTATTTTCTGCTGTCCTTAGAGACTAATAGAAGAGCCAGATCATAAACACAGAAAGAGAGCTGGAGGGATGGCTCAGTGGCTAAAGGTGCTTGCTTGCAAAGTCTGATGGCCCAGTACCTATGTAAAGCCAGATGCACAAAGTGATGCATGCATCTGAAGTTCATTTGCAGCAACATGAGGTCCTGGTGCTCCTATACTCTCTCTCAAATAAATAAATAAAATATATATTTTTTAAATAAACACAGAAAACCAGGCATGGTGGTGCATGCCTTTAATCCCAGGACTCGGAAGGCAGAGGTAGGAGAATCACCATGAGTTCAAGGCCAGCCTGAGACTACATAGTGGATTCCAGGTCAGCCTGGGCAAAATTGAGACCTTACCTTGAAAAAGCAAACAAACAAACAAAAAAACAATTTAAAAAACAACAACAATAAATGAAGGATACCAGATAAACTATGTATGCAACAAGGTGGAGTCATGGGGTGGCCAATACCGTGACCATGGGGAGCCTTCCCAGTGGGGAGCATTGGAGGCATGGCTGGAGTGATGTGAGACTGGGGGAAAGGTGCTCTAGGCAGAAGAAATGGCAAACGTGAAACCCTCCAGCAGGAACAGCTGAGAATGTTCCAGGGAGCCAAAAGAGAGCCTGGCAACTGGAGAGAAGGTGAGGGTGACTGAGAGCTGTAGGAAATGAGAGGAGAGGGGTCAGGCCATGTAAAACCTCATAAACCCAGTTAAGAAGCTTGGATTTTATTCTAATTCCAGTAAGAAGTCTTTGGAAGGCATTAAGCTGTGGGAAGGATGTGATCTGATTTATGCTTTACAGTACTCGCTCTGGCTTTTGAAGGAAAGTAGACCACAGAAAGATAGATGGGTGGTGTGGGAGGCTGAGAGGTGGGAGAGGTTTCTAGACTCTGTGGGAGTGGGTGGGATTAGGGAAAAACTGGATTTGGCAGCAGATCTTACTGATAGACTAGCTATGAAAGGTAAAAAGGGAGGAATCAGGGTGCTCTTCTGTTTTTTGGACAGTTGAAAGTTCTATTAAGGGGCTGGTTCAGCAGTTAAGGCATTTGCCTACAAAACCTAACAACCTAAGTTTGATTCCCCAGTGCCAACATAAAGCCAGATCACAATATGATACATCTGGAGTTCGTTTGCAGTGGCTCAAGGCTCTGGAGAACCCATCCTCCCCTCTCTCTACTTGAAAATAATTTTATTTTATTATTATTATGTTTTTGGTTTTCAAGGTAGGGTCTCATTCTAGCCCAGGCTAACCCAGAATTCACTCTGTATTCTCAGGGAGGACTTGAACTCATGGCGATCCTCCTACCTCTGCCTCCCGAGTGCTGGAATTAAAGGTGTGTGCCACCACGCCCAGCTAAAAAAATTTTTTTAAGTGATATTAAATGAGATGGAGAAACTGAGGGAGGAACAGTTGGGTGCAAGAGGTATAGAAATCAAGAATTCTATTATGGCTATGCTAAGTTGGCAATACCTGTTTATGTATTCCTCAGAAAGACTTATTGAATTCCTAACTCCGATAACTAAATGTGATCTTATTGGAAAATAGAGGGGGTATGTAGTTGGTAGAGTGCTTGCCTACCATGCATGAAGCCCTTGTTTATCACAGCATAAACCCACTGTGGTGGTACACACCTGTAATTCCAGAACTTGGGAGGTAGAGGCAGGAAGATCAAAAGTTCAAGTTTATCCTTGACTACATAGAAAATTTGAAGAAACCTGGAATACATGAGATCTCAGAAAAGAAGAGAGAGAAAATCAGGTCTTTGTGGATATAATCAACTGTGTGAAGTCTTAGGTTCCATCCCCAAAAGATGTATATAAATATTTATACATATATAACCTATACACTTTATAATAATTGTATGTATATTGATTTCTATATCTATATATATGACACAAATGAAGTTTTGGGCTGGAGAGATGGCTCAATGGTTAAAGTGTTTGCCTGCAAAGCCTGAGAACCCGAGTTCAATTCCCCAGTCCCCAGATAAAGCCAGATGCTCATGTTCTGGGGTTCTTTTGCAGTGGTTCAAGGCCCCAATGTGCCCATTCTCTCTTCTCTCTCTCTCAAATAAATTAATAAGTACAATATTTTTAAAATGAAGTTCTGGGATGGAGAGTTGGCTTAGTAGTTAAGGCACTTGCCTAAGGACTCAGGTTCAATTCCCCAGAACCCATGTTGTTTGCAGTGGCTGGAGGCCCTTGCATGCCCATTCTCTCTCTCTCTCTCTCTATCTGCCTCTTTCTCCGTCTGTCTGTCGCTCTCAAATAAATAAAAATAAACAAAAAATGTTAATATATTTTATTTTTATTTATTTATGAGAGAAAGAGAGAGAGAGAATGGGTATGCCAAGGCCCGTAGCCACTGCAAACGAGCTCCAGATGCATGTGCCACCTTGTGCATCTGGACTGTGTGGGTCCTGGGGAATCAAGCCTTGAACCGGGGTCCTTAGGCTTCATAGGCAAGAGCTTAACCACTAAGCCATCTCTCCAGCCCCCAAATAAATTGTTTTTTTCAAATGAAGTTTTACCTGGAAAAAGATGTGGGAGAGAGTCAAAGAAGGGCTTTAAAAGGCTTTAAACTTATTTGTGTGCTCATGTGCCTGGCACACATGTGGAGCTCAGTGGACAACTTCAAGGTGTCTGCTCCGCCTTCTTTTAGACAGGGTCTCTTACTGCTGAAATGAATTGCCAGGCTGCAAATGAACATTAGGCTAGCTGGCCTGTGAGCTTTGGATTCTCATGGCTCTGACTCACATTGGGTTTGCAGATAATGTGTCACTTTGAAGCTTGCTTTATGTAGGTGCTGGGGAATTGAACCTGGGCTAGCAGGCTTTACAAGCAAGAACCATTTAACCACTGAGCAATTTCTCCAGCTTAGAAGGCTGGAAGATAATTAATAAATTTTTAAAAATTTATTTATTTGTGTGTGTGTAGCTGTGCTCCACGGTCTCTTGCTACTTGCTGCAAAGGAACATCAGATGCTGGTGTCACTTTACTTGGGCATTGAGGAATTGAACCCAGGTTTCAGGCTTTGCAAGAAAGTGTCTTAAACTGCTGAGCCATCTCCCCAGTCCCAAGGTGGCTTTCTAAAAATATTTATTTATTGATTTAGAGACTGGATGCACCAGAGCCTCTTGCCACTGCAAAGGAACTCCAAATGCATGTGCCACTTTGTGTATCTGCCTTTATGTGAGTCCTGGGGCATGGAACCTGGGCAATCGGGCTTTGCAAGCAAGTGCCCTTCACTGCTGAGCCACCTCCTCAGACCCCAAGGTGGCTTTGAAGGTGAGAAGCTTGAAGACATTTTTTGATCTTGAGGTGAAGGAGAGAGTGATAACTGATAGCACATGGAGACAATTGCAGGCACAAAAGCATGGAAGAAGCAGAAAGGGAAAGATCCAGAACACAAATGGGGATGGCCCCGGGTAAGACCTGAGACTTCATCTTTCATAACTGTCAGAAGGACAGGGAGAGTGCAGCTCTCATAAGAGGGTGCTGAATTTGTAGTGAGAAGGTGAAAAGATGCCTATTTGTGCTGATTTACTTTTATTTTATAAGAAAGTATGGAGTGAGGGAAGGTGCTACCAACTTGAAGAGTAAGTGGGGACCTGAGAAGGTATAAAACAGCCTTTGAGCCGGGCGTGGTGGTGCACACCTTTAATTCCAGCACTCGGGAGGCAGAGGTAGGAGGATCAGCGTGAGTTCAAAGCCAACCTGAAACTACAGAGTGAATTCCAGATCAGCCTGGGCTACAGCGAGACCTACCTCACAAAACCAAAAACAACAACAGCCTTTGGAGGGAGAAGGGAAGAAGGACATGTAGGCTGGCTAGTGAGGGCTGAGTCCCTTTTGAGAGTTAAAGTGGTGAGTTCAGGGTGAGTCTTGTCACTCAGTATAGTGATGTGACTTCCCCACTAATGCTCACCTGCATGGATACACGTGAAAGGTGGGTAGCTGTCTGGATTTAACCAGGACTGGGGTTTTGCCCAATAAGTGCAAAGGAGGAAAAGAGAGGCAAGAAAGATGAGAGGGTCTACAAAAGAGAGGCATTAAGACCATAGAGAATGAGCTGGATTGGGGAGGTCACAGGCAGGGCCTGACAAACAGCAAATTTGTTCCATGAATTCATTCTCCATGAGACTGAAGAATAGTTGGAAGGGTCTGGAGGGATGGCTCAGTGTTTAAGGCATTATCCTGCAAAGCCAAAGGACCCAGGTTCAATTCCCCAGGACCCATGTAAGCCAGATGCACAAGGTGGCACATGCGTCTGGAGTTCGTTTGCAGTGGCTGGAGACCCTGGTGCACCCATTCTCTCTCTGTGTGTCTCTAATAAATGAATAAAAATAAATAAAAATTTAAAAAAGGATAGTTAGAAGGAAGGGCTTAAAGGCAGCAGAAAGGGAGGCATCAGTGACAGAAGTCTGCAGAGAATGGTAGGGTCACCATGAAGGGTCTGGTCACATGAGTGAATCAGTGACAATGGGTGTCTAACATGTTCCTGCAGGAGAGGTGGGAATTTCTGCACGCCCTCAGACCAGAGCAGCTTCACTGTTTTCTCTACATTTCAGCCCTCACTGGAGGGAAGGCTGTCTTCAGGAATCAGTATAGCAAGACAGAAAAGAAAATGCTTAAGGAACGATCAGGCAGAGGGACACTGGCCTGTGACAAGCTGCCTTGCAGAAGACACAGTGGAAAGGGCTGGGAGATGGGGTTGAATCAGCGACTGTTGCAGAATGGTGTGAGGATTCCAGCGGTGGGGATTATGGATGGAGTGGGAGGCTGGGGGGCTATGAAAAAAGGTGTGGGGAGGCTTGTCCTAACACTCGTGAAGGATGGCGGGTGATCTCTTAAAGCTACATACAAGGGGTAGTGATGGTGCTCAGTGGAGAACTTGCCCAGCTACATACAGTCCAAAGTAGTTAGCTGGCAAAAATGAGGACAATCAAAAGAAGGGATAAAGCCAATCTTTGTATCTGTGTGTCTAGTCCTGTGCTGGTTATGTGGCATATTCATTGGTTTAAACTGAAGCTGTATGTAGACATTTATGTCCCATACGTGACACTTCGGTACTTGTATCAGCTACTTTTCTCTTTGTAGTGATCAAATCCCAGGCAAAAACAACTTAAGAGGGCTGAAGAGATGATTCACAGCTTAAGGGGCTTGTCTGCAAAGTCTAATGACCTGGGTTTGATTCCCTAGTACTCATGTAAAGCCCCCTAATACTCACGTGAAGCCCCCTAGTACTCAGGTAAAGCCAGATGCACAAAGTAGTACATGTGCCTGAAGTTTGTTTGCAGAGGCTTAGAGGCTATGGTATCCATTCTCTCTCTGCTTGCAAATAAATAAATAAGTAATAAATATGTTTAAAAAAACTGAAGAAGGGAAAGGTCTATTTTGGCTTACAGTTTCAGGATCCAGTCATCACTGCAGGGAAGGCATGGTGGCAGGACCATGAGGCAGCTGGTCACTCTGTGTCCACACTCAAGAAGCAGAGAGAGATGGACACTGGTGCCCAGCTAACTTTCTTCTTTTTGTATAGTCCAAGATCCCCAGCTCATCAAATGGTGCCACCCGCATTTAGGGTAGGACTCCCCATCTCAAGTAACCTAATCTAGAAAATACCACACAGACATGCCCAAAGGTTTGTTTCCATGGTGGTTCTAAATCCTGCCACGCTGACAATATTCACCAGCACAGTACTGAAGTAGAAACTGTCCCTATTCCCTAGCAGGACATGAAGCAAATCCGCAGAACCCTGTGGTTGACAACAATCCCTAAGGCACTTCTGACTACCTAATATGGAAAAGGTTTGAACTTTGTCCCTCCTGTGAAAGTCATTCCTGTTTGCAAGACTGGTTGAGGACTGTGATGCAGTTCGATTTTTGCTTTAATTAGGATGAGGTGGATAAGAGGCAAGGGAGAAGGCCAGGAAGTGACTTGCTCAATCTTATAACCACTGGGCCTACCTGTCTGTCCTTTCCCTGCTCGTCCCTTCCTCCCTCCCTGCCCCAGACTAAAATAATCCAGCCTTAGCCCTCCTCTAGCAATGTGGCAGGAAAGGAATATTGCATGCTCCTTACCCTGGAAGATAGCCATTCTAACCCTGGGACTCTGATATGTGTGTGTGTGTGTGTGTGTGTGTGTGTGTGTGTGTGTGTATGTATATATATGAACATATATACACACATACATATATATGTGTGTATATATATATATATGTATATATGAAATTTTATTTTTACGTACTTACTGAGAGAGAGAGAAGGGGGAGGAGAGAGAGAGAATGGGCATGCCAGGGCCTCTAGCCACTGCAAATGCACCATGTGCATCTGGCGTCTATGGAATCTGGGGAGTTGAACCTGGGTCCTTAGGCTTTGCAGGCAAGTGTCTTAACTGCTAAGCCATCTCTCCAGCTCCCATTCCTCCTTTTTATAACAGGGTCTCACTATGTAGCCCAGGCTAGCCTGGAACTCATGATCTTTCTTCCTCAGTCTCTCGAATGTTACACTTAAAGTCCTATAACATCACACCTGGCCTTTCCAGAATAAATTATTGTACATTTTCAAATTCCCATTTTTCTGTCTTTCCCATGGTATCTGCCCTCCTTCTTGTGGCCATAATGGACAGTTTCCTCTTCAGGCTGTTTCCTTCCTGTTCCAACCCCCTCCCCACATACCACTAGTCCAGTCCAAAGCTTTCTTTTAAGAGGCCTCTAAAGTTCCCTCTGATGTTTTGTCCCACTGTCTGAGGTGACCTGGCCTGGTCTCCATGTGGCTTAGAGAGGGTGTCTTTGTGCTGGCTGATGAATGGCTGCCCTGTCCGCTTCTACCTGGAGGGTAACAGGAGAAGGCACCCTCCCCTCCTTGGGCTTTATACCTGCTGCTCTCAGCTTTCCTTGGGGCCACGGGGGTGTCTGGCAGGTAGCTGGCTCTCTAAACTTTAGAACCGCTAGGTTACAGACCTGAGTCCTTCCCATTTGACCTTTCTGGACATTATGGGCCTGCCGGAGGGCTGCCCAGACCTCCTAACCTTGCCTTGTTCCCAATCATCTGTTCCCTGCAGGAATGTGTGTCTCCTACCGGGATGCCCTTTTCCTCTGTGACACAGGATTTGAACTGCTCACATTCTAGGTGGGTATCTCACCTGGTGCACCATCTACAATCATGCTTGGAGACAGAGGGGTGTGCAAACCCTCAGGCAGCACTCGTTTTCTGAAAGAGACTATGATTTTCCTCAATAACCTGTGTTGGTACTTCAAACTACAAGACTCTACCCATGTCACCAAAGGTACACGACCTATTTTAGTGTTGTACTTACACTGCTTAAATGTCTCCTTAAAATGTTATATATAATGAACAGGCACATGCACAACCTCACAACTCCTAGACTGCAGCCCATGAAATGTAGGAGCTGTACCCCACACCAGCTCTCCTTTCCGCCGGTCATTACCGTTAACAGTGCTTTCTGTGTTTTCCATATACTCCACACATGTGACGCTCTCAGTCTTTATGATAGCCTTCTCAGATACCATGAATCCCATTTGGCAGATGGGGCACGAACTATGGCTCCGAGAGGCTAAGTGCAGAGTGGGTGGTAACCGTGGCAATTCCAATCAAAGTCCAAAGCTCACCCAGTTTCCACAAGAACTTGCTCTTAAATCTGCCTGTGAATCAATCACGTCCTCCCCTCCCGCCCATACCACACTCCCGGCCACTGGTTTAAGTGAGAAAGGGCACGCAGAGCTCTGTCCTAGGTGCTGAAGGCTCTTGGCTCAAGAGGCAGAGGACCCCTGTGTTTGTGTGTGCGCATGTGTGTATGGGGGTGGGGTGGGGACATGAGGGGACCCAAATACCTGAGCTGCAGTAGAGAGAAGGCAGGGAGCCACCAAGTCTGTTTAGGCATTGAATTCGGGTATGCCACTAGGCAGGCCACTCTCCTTCTCTGACTCAGTTTCTATATGCCGTCACAGGGCTGTTGTGAGAATCTAGGGATAAAAAGTGGACGTACCGGGCAAGCAAGCAAGCAATCCCAGCACATATAAAAAGATCTAGACCAGTGCATGACAGCTTCTCCCTGAGGCTCAGCTGCCGCAAGGCTGCGGTAGGGTTCTGGCTTGCTTGAGAGATGATAATACACAAGTGAGCCTCATCCAGTTGTTAGACTGAAGACCTGAGTTGTCAATACAACTTTAAACATGACGTCTAGCTCCTCTTCTGTGTGTTTCCTCTCTACAAGGTGGACATTTAGTTGCCTTCAAAAGAACAGTTGAAAGCCAGGTGTGGTGGCACACACCTTTAATCCCAGCACTCGGGAGGCAGAGATAGGAGGATCACTGTGAGTTTGAGGCCAGCCTGAGACTCCATAGTGAATTTCAGGTCAGCCTGGCCCAGAGAGAAACCCTACCTTGAAAAACCAAAAAATAAATAAATAGGCAAAAAGCAGTTAGCAGCAGCCACCCAGGGACCTTTTACAAAGCCTCACTGTTCAGAAATTTTCTTTCCCCTCCTCAACCCATCTTCATTCACTCTTACATGCTCCGAATCTCCTTTTCTCAGAGAAGTGTTTCTGAGCTCCTGTGATTCTCAGTCCACCCCCATGTCTTCTGATTAGCTCCTATCACACCAGTGTCCATCTTGTCCACCAGACTGTGTGCTCCAGACGACCAGGCTCAGAGCCCACTGGCTTACCCGTGCATCCCCCACAATTAACTCAGAGTCTGCTGAACTATTTGTTGCATGGACGGCCGAAGTGAGTCATTCCTGCCTTTGGTTTCAAGCCTTGCCTAAACACTAATGCAGCACCACGTGCCCGGCTGGGCTGTGTCCCCTCTGAGTCTTTCCCCATAGGGTCTTCCTTGGTCCCTGGTTCACCGCAGTCCTGCGGTGTTGTTGGCTCGCCGAATGCGTTCTTTGCGTGGGCGTACTAGAGTACTTTTCCTTCATGGGCCAGGGGAGTTGTCTTTCCAAGTGGGTCCCAGGCGGGCTCAGGAAACGTGGAATCAGATCGAGCTGGTGAGAGGACAGGCCAGGACAGGAGCTACCTGTGTCCTCTGTTTTGACCTGTGCAGAGTAGGACAAGACCTAAGCCTTGGGCCTTGGTCACCGCACGGACCTTCTCTGAGGTTCACCGAATCCTTTCTGGCTAAGGTGGGCGTGGCTCAGGTGAGTGGCCCCAGCAGGCCCACACTTGCCTCCTCCTGGGGTGTATGTGGGAAAGAAGAAGGACACAGAGGTCTTTATCCCCACCAAGGCCTCTGCCCCGTCCCCGATACACCAGCAGCCAAGAATTGGGAAAGGAGTGTGGGGGGGGGGGGCGGTGGGAGAGGGATCAGACCGACGTGTGTGTGTGTGTGTGTGTTGGTGGGGGGGTGAGGGTCGGCCTGACCAGACGGCTGGTGTCCTCTGATGTCTGGAGCCCAGCCCCAGGCTCTCAGCCCCGGCGAAGGGAGGCGAGCCGCCGGAGCTGTGCAGTGAATGCAAAGAGCTGGGCGAGCTCCCAGCCCCGCGCCGCCGCCGACGGCGTCCTCCACCGCGACCCAATGGGAAGAGAGCAGATAATTTATTCTCTAATCCCGGTTCGGGTGCCGGGCGGGCGCGGGCGAGTGGCGCGGGCTGGGGGGTGGGGAGGGGGTGGGGTGGCCCCTCTTCCCCTCTCTCTCCCTCTCTCTCTCTCCCTCTCTCTCTCTCTCTCTCTCTCTCTCGTTCTCTCTCCCGGGCACCCCTCCCCCGCCCCGCGGGCTGCGGGCCGCGCGCGCACCACGCACACACACACACACACACACGCACGCGCGCACACTCACACTCGTACATTTCCTGACAATTAGCGAGCACACCTTGGCCGCGCGGCCTCCGGCGGCGCCGCCAGCTTTTGTCTCCGGCCCGCGGGGCGCGAAGTTGCCTCTCCGGCCGCCCTGCCGCCGTCGTCGAGGGTGGGGGGAGGAGGGGCGTGGAGGGCGGGGTGGGCCGGCCCGGGGCTGGGGCGGGGGGTGCTGCAGGAGAGAGGAGAGCGGAAGAAAAGTAAGGCAGCGCTAGCCCCCCTTCCTTTGTTATCATCCCGAGTGTGTGTGCGTGTGTGTGTGTGTGTGCGTGTGCGTGTGCGCGTGCGAGGGAGTGTCTGTGTGTGCCGGGGCGGGGGGAGGGCGCGCGCGTGGGTGCGGTGGGTGGGTGCATGCATGTCTGCGTGCGTGTGCGGGTGGCCGGGGACTGCGGAGCCGAAAGAGAGTTGAGCCTGTTCGCGGGCTTTCTCCACCGCCCAGAACTCAGGCGTGCGGGGCAGGTTGCCGTCCCACTCCTGGGGGGAGGGGGGAACCTGAGCTCGCAGTGGCTCCAGATGGAAACCCAGGCTGGGCGCATGAGCCCCCCCCCCACACACATACACACACCTCTCCCGGCACGCCTGCAGGGGGATGGGGAGGGGAGCCGCTCGCCGAGGGTCTGTCCCAACCGCAGGGGGCGCGCGAAAGGCAGGGGAGGGGGGGCTCCCCTGAAGTCCCGGGAGGAGCTTCACGATGGCCACTGCGAGCCCGGGAGGGTGCGAGGCTTTGAGAGCTGGTTCGTGGGGCCGTAGAGGGAATGGGAGGATGGTGAGACGAAGTGTGTCAGAAATGCCAGCTCCCTGAAGTTCAGCACATCGGTTGTCATTGCATACCTTAATGCATATTTATGCCGTGCCGAAATAGGCTTCATAATTAACTCCCGGAGTCATCCGCAGAGGTTAAAGGGACCCCGATGATTTGTGCATTGATTGGGTAGCAGGGCAGTGTGTGTGTGTGTGTGTGTGTGCGTGCGCGCGCATGTGTGTGTGTGTGCGTGCGCCCCGTGCGAACCCATTGAGAAGAATAATTATTTTTCTCCGCTGGAAGCTACAGCAGAGATCAGACAAGGAAGGAACAGAGGTTGAGAGGGAGAGAGGGAGACAAAGGAAGTGAGTGCAAGAGACGAGCCGGCTCAGCGTCCGAACTGTGAGTACAAGAGCGAAACACAGGCAGAAAGTGCTGCGAGTCCGCGACCCCTCCGCCGGCGGGGTTGGGGCCAGCCCGGGACCACTAAGGACGTGCGTCTCCTCTCTGGGTTGGGCTGGGAGGTGAGGGGTCCCTGTGGCGCGGTTAGACTCTGAGGTGTGGGTTCAGGCGCTCACCTCAACGCCTGTTCTGACCCGCTGCCACCTGCGTCTACCGTAGTCTTGGTCAGGCTCAAAGGAAACCTCCACCCGCCTACCCAACCCCATGCCCAATGCCTTTGTTTCTTCTAAGGGATATGCTGCTGGTGGGCTTCAGGAGGGCGTGTGTGGGAACTGGCAACCTAACGCCGAGTCTCCCTCTCCAGGCTGAGTGCCCCCTTTCCTTTGCTCCACCGTGGGGTGGGTGGGACGAGGAAGGGGCTGTAATTGAGCTAGGGACCAGGCCCTTGTCACACCTGTGCATTTGTTTGGCACAAAAAGGGAGAAGCCGAGGTGGCCTGATACCTCAGAAACAGAGGTCCAGGACACCTTTCTGAAAAAGGCTGGGAGAAGCCCCATCCTGGGTAGAACCACCAATTCTAGCAAATAGACGACAAGCAGGTTCCCGGGAATGAGGGGACACTGGCTACTCCACGCCCTTTCTAGCCCTCCACAGTTTTGTGTCTGTGGGGTCGGCAAGACCTATGGGCTCTGAGAGCCCTCCACCATCTCACCCTGGGGCCCTTGCATACCTAAGAAGGGCCAGAACAAGGCCACCCTTGAGGAGGAACCCTGGCTAGGGCGGCAGCCCAGCGAGGCAGCTTAGAAGAGGGTAGCTGCTGCTTTTCTGAGGAAGGATCTCTGAGGACTGACTATAGGGTGCCCCTAAAAGAGGCCTATCCAGTCCCCCCAGATTCTCTTGAGCCAGTTGGGAGAGGGCACGTGGGGGCTGGAGGCAGAGCCCTGCTTATCCACGACATTCCACAGCCTCCCTTTGGAAGCACCAGTGTGCTGCCCTCGACGCTCATTAACAAATTCTTCTGTTCTGATTTAATCTCCTCTGGTGACTTTTCAACAACACCTTCCTCTGCCAGCAAACAACTCAGCTCAGGGCTAACTTTGCAGGGGAAGTCAGCTCTTAGTAGCTGGCCTCTGAGAGGGATTGTTCTCGGAGGAGTTTCCATGGGGGCAGTTTGGTGGTTTATATCCTCCAGGATATCCAGGATATGGGCCCCAGCCGAGGCACAAGCCTGGGAACAGCTTCTAGCTTTCAAGCCTCCCAGTTCCAAGGGTCTGTCACGGGGGTGGGGAAAAGAGAAAGTTCTCACATGCATGACAGCAGCTCCTAGACAGCGCTTAGTCCAAGGGGTACTGGCACCGTGGGAGACTCTGGGCCCCTCTCCCTCCCTCTACCCTCTTGCCACTCCCCTACCCCCCCCCGCCCCCCCCCCCCCCCCCCCCCCCCCCGCCACATGACTACCCTACACTCCTAAAGCCATTATTAGGAATGCAGAGATCCACCAGTAGCAACAGCCAAGTCCAGTGTGACCCTTGGATAGCTGTCCTGAAGACTGGGTGGGTGGTAGAGACGACTGTGGTGGACGGCACTGGCTTGCAGTCACCCACTGGACTGCTGGCATGCTGGCTGTGCCTTACTGAGTCCTGTCTCCTGATGCCTAGCACAGTGCCCATCTCATCGTATGTGCTGAATGAGTGGCTGTCCTCACCTCACATAGTTTTGCACCCTCCATCTCTGCTGCCCCGCTCTGAGAGGTGTTCGGAGCAGCTGGGGAGGACTTAGCGCCAAGCCCTTTTGATTATGCTTCTGTCACCCTGTGTGAGTTGAGGGGCCATGGGATGAAAGAGCAGGACTAAGGCCTGGGCAGACAGGGGAACTTGTCAATATTATTCCTTATTTGTTCAGGCTGAGCTGTGCGCAAGTTTGCTGATAACCCATTATTGTATTTTGCTTTAACAGCATGGCTGACTGAGAGGGAAAACTAGTCTGGGTCCTGTGCTTAGGAGCCTGGATTCCAGTGGCTCAAGCACCTTCCCGTGCCTTCCCTCCCATAGGCCATCCTTGGGACTTAGTAGGGATCAGAGACAAGGTTGGTGGTGCTACCTCCTACTTCCTAGCTTCTCCTGCCTTTATTGTTCTCTTTGGCCTGGATTTCTCTAAAGCCATCGTTAGGTCTCTCCTGTAAAGACCACAGGGACCCTTCCAACCTGGGAGCTTCCTGTTTACCTGGAAGTTCTCAGAACCGAGGCTCCTGGAATAACTGGAGAAAGCCTCTGGGAAAAAGAAAATTCATGCCTGACTTCCCTGCTTTCCTGTTCAGTGGAGCACTGTTCAACCCTCCTCCAGTGGGGGTGCTCCCAAGCTATTAAATGAGAAGAAACTGGAACTGCTCATCTTTGGGATAAAGCAAAGGAGGCTCTAGCCCTGGGGAAGGCTACGTGGTGGAGTAGAAAGAGGAAGGTCTTCCTTTCCCCCACCGCAAGCCCATTCCCAGCATAGCTCAGATCTTGAGGACAATGTGTCTGGGAACCCACCAGGTCCACTGGACCCAGTTGTCTGGGTCAAGAATAAACCCACACACCCACCCCAAACATATCTCCAAATTGGGAAGTCTGTTGGAGGAGCAGGCAACAGAAATCAAGTCCTTTCGAGGCGCCTTTGACCGTTCAGCAGGGCCTCTCCTAAGGTGGAATGAATCAGATTGCCAAGCCGCGCTCCTCATTCCATCCTACAAGCTGCAGGCTACCAAGTACACACCAGGCCTGAAAGTTGGGAGCGCTTAGGCAGCCCTCTTGCTTCCAAGCTTCATTCATTAATTCATTTCTTCAACAACCCTAAGCCTCCATCATTCCATGACATCCTTAGAATGCTGTAGTATGCGTCCAGTTTAGCCTCCCCTGGTTGTAGCGTCTGGGTTGGTGAAAGCAAGTGCCTCTTAGCATCTTCCTAATGTCACGTTGCTTTGCCACCAGTGGGTTGGGCTCTCATGATACCCAAAAGGTCTATGTAAGCCTCTGAGTATTCCATTGTGCACCCATGAATCTTGATGGGAATATACATTTGAGCAATTGAACTTCCTTCCACATGCAGGATTTTCTTCTGCACTAGAGTCTCACTGTGTGCACCTGTGCTTGGCTGTCTCTCAGCATACAGTGCAGGTTATGCTGTCCTTCCTGGGGTCAGCCCGGGCTGCCCCTTGTTCTTCTCGCTGATGGAGGGCTAATGGTTTATTGGCTAGCCCATTCCCCTTCCCCTTTGTATAAAAGTCTCTTCCTCTTGGCTCATACTCATCTGGAAATGCTGTCAACACCAAGACCCAGATGTAGGCTGAGGTTCAGGGTGACTGCTAGAAGGGAACCGTGTGACTAAAAACACTAGTATTTTCCCCAGTGAAACAGGTTTCAGTTTCCAGCTGGATTTGCCAAGTGTCTTTCTTTCCCTTTCTTCTCTTTCCCTCTTTTGCTTGCTTCCTCCCCTGCTATAGGAGCAAAAATAATCTCCCCCAGCAAACCAGAGCTTCTGGAAGCCTTACTTTTCTTCTTCCTCTTTTATTTTTATTTTTTTTGAGATAGGGTCTCGAGCTCTAGCCCAGACTGACCTGGAATTCACTATGTCATCTCAGGTGGCATCGAACTCATGGCGATCCTCCTAACTCTGCCTCCTTAGTGCTGGGATTAAAAGCGAGCGCCACCACACATGGCTCCTTTTCTTACAAAAATAAATTTTTTTTTTTTGTTTCTTCACTGTTTCCAGGTTGAGCCGGAGCTCACTGAATAGCCCAGGCTGGTCTCCAACTCTCAGTGAGCCTCCTCCTTCAATTTCCCAAGTGCTGGGATTAAAGGTGTGTGCCACCACGCCTACGTTTGTAAGCCTCACTTTTCTCATCCACCAAATGGAACTAACCAGGGTTTTCTTTGTTAATTCTAATTAATGGCTACCTGATGCATTCACGAGTTTGCACTCAGGAATACAAGTTCCTTTTCCCCGTGGCACGTTGTCTGACGTTCCCGTGGGTCATCACCTACTTCACTTGCTCTTGGTGTGTCTGTTCTGTTTCTACAGATCGCCTGCCCCACCCCCACCTGCTTTTCCTCCCTCTCACCCTCCCCCAGCAGCTGCCACAGGCAGCAGCAGGGCTGCGCTGACAAGGGCAGGGCAGGGCAGGGCAGAGCTGGTGGCAGTCTGGGTTTCTCATTAGAGGCCCAAGAATGTGTGGAGTCATGAGGGACAATGAGAGCCAGAGACAGGAAGAATAGGGCCTCTGTCAGAGCAGAAGTTTCCCAAATCCCAGGTTTAGCTGAATGGGAGTACCTGAGGGCTGGAGATGAGTGGAAGCTCCAAGATGAAGGTGGTTAGGTGCAGGCGCCTAGAGTACAGGCAAGGCTCTTGGGTCAGTGACCTTGGGAATGCTTTTTTTTCTAAATATTTTATTTATTTGAGAGAGGGAAGGAGAGAGAAAGAAAGAGGAAGAGACATCTATAGAGAGAATGGGTGTGCCAGGTCCTCTAGCCTCAGTAAATGAAGACTCATGTGCCACCTTGTGCATCTGGCTTATGTGGGTCCTGGGAAAACGGGTACTGGGGAATCGTACCTTGGTCCTTAGGCTTTGCAGGCAACCCCGTTAACAGCTAAGCCATCACTCCGGCCGAGATCCTGGGAATTCTTAACATCTATTGGCATTTCTGGGGAGACCTCAGGTTGTTCCCACTGAATGTTAGGGGGCAGGACCAGGGATGTGTTCCCAGTGGCCCTATAAGGTGACCTTTCAGTACAGGGAATACTCCCTTCAGCTGCCTGAGCCACCACGAGCAGAGCTGTAGAAGGGTTAGGGTGACCACAGAGTAGGAGTCTTGGGCATTGCACCAGACTGGAAAGGGTACATCCGTGGGACCTCACTGAGCGGAGGCCTTGCACTGCCTTTGGGGGAGGGGAAAGCAGGTTCTGAGGACTGGAGGGGCCGAGTCTTCTCTTCCCCGGGAAGAGGAGGTGCGATCCCTTCGACCTGCCGCCCTTTCCTCCAGGTTTCAAGTGCAGTCCTGAACCCCAGTGGCTGTCTTTTCCACCTCCACCGCCACCAGGCCTTTGGCCCCAGAAACAGCTGAAGGAAACCCCCTACCCCATGGCAGGGCTTACTTGGACAGGCTCTCTAAGGGGTAGAATGGGAGGGAAGGGTAGGGTGAGAAAAGTAGGTGGTGGCCAACTCTCTTGAAGCAGGGACCAGCAGACCAGAAGACACACTGGTAGGTCCTGGGCTCCTGGGGCCAGGAAGTGGTGGGAATGGGGTGCAGGAGGAGGAGTGAAAAGAAAAGCCAGAGCTGTGAGATAGGGAGGGATTGGGGGGGGGAGAGGGCCTGCAGGGAGCTGCCTCAGGTCTCCTGCCAAAAACTAAACCATAAAAAAGCTGGAGGGGAGCAGCCAGGAAAGGAAGAAGAGAAAAAAAAAAAAAGAGAGAGAGAGAGAGAGAGAAAGATGTAGGAGGGAGGGGACAAAACAGCCCCTCCACACCAATAGCCCGGCAGGGGGACGTGAGTAATACAAGGGCTGGTTCCGAGGGAGTGAGATCAAAAGCGAGTAGATACAAGAGTTTTGTGCTTCAGTGACCAGACAGCCAGAGGCTCAATGAGACCTTTGTTACTCAGGCCCAAGTCAGGATTGAAGGAATACCTGACTGACCCGCCTGCTGGCCACCCCGCCCCCACCGGCCACGGGCTGGGGGAGGGACGGGTCACCAGTGAGTCAAGGAGAGGAGTTGGGCACCGCTCAGGCCAGTGATCAGCGGAGGAGGCCTGCCCTCGTGGGACGTGGAGCTTCTGTGGGTGAGTGGAGAAATGCCTGGCTGCCTTGGCAGGCAGGAAGTAGCTCTGCTGGAATTGTGAGGGCGATTGAGGGTCTGCCAGGTGTGTGCCTTGGAGCTGACTGAACGCACTCAGTCTCGAACCCGTGGCGTTTTTGCAGGCCTCGGGGTCCTATGAGAATGGAAGAGAGAGAGAGACCAGATGCCCCTGAACTGGTCACCATTGACCCAGATGTTCAGGTGGGAAGCTGGGTGGTCTCTCACTTTGATCCTTAAGGTTGGGAAAGTCTTGAGTGTATGAGTGGGGTGGGCTGTTGGTGTATGATGGAAGTTCAGTTAAGGGAGGGCTACCTCATCCTGTCTTCTGCTGCAGACTTCTGAGCCTGTCCTTGGCAGAGACTGGAGGTAAGGCTGAGGTGGGGTGGCAACTACTTCCTGGCAGAGGCAGGTTCTGATCAGGACCCCCTCCTGTTGGGACTTCCTAGGAGAGGTCAAAACCAGCCCCAGGGGCTACACAGACCCATAGTGGGCTAGGGGAGAAAAAAATGAACTAGTGATATATATATATCTTTTCCAGGGTTCTGAGACCTTGGTGCTCCCCACTCATTACTTCACTCCAGTCCTGGAGGTGCCTGTGCCGACCACAGCGTCCTGCTGACTAGAGAGAGGCTGCGCTCAGAGCACACCCTTCCTGCCTGAGGCACTGCAGTGGACACGCTGCTCAAAGCTGGCTGTCCTCAGCTGGTGCGGATTTCAGCCCAGGCCCTTTTCTCACCTCTTAACCAGGTCCGGGAGCTGAATGGGGCAATGCCTTATACCAGTCTGGGAAGTCTGGGCCACCCAAGCAAGGCTTTTGTTCCTCTGAAAAGAATATAAGCCTTGCTTCTGTACGCCTTTGCCAAGACCCTCTGCACCCTTCAGGACTGGAAAGGGTTAAGCCTTATAAAAAAGGGAGCCCACCAGGGGGCCTCTCTGGACTGTCCTCAGCTGTCTTCAAAAGATTGCCCTTATTTGCTGAGAGAGGGGGTAGTTAGGGACCTGGGAGGGATGGACGCTAATTAGGAGAGTTGGAGGAGGTCCTTTATGGCCAGGAAGCTGTACCTCTTCATACCCACCCGCAGTGAGGACCATTGTGTGGGGCCTTTGTAGGGCAAGAACTGGAAACTCATTACTGTGATGGCTTTAGTGTTCTTGGGGTCCTGCAAGTGGTGGGGGATGGTGGGAGAATGCAACCTGGGGGTTGGGGGTGGGCTGGGCTCCAGGGAGGCAGAGTCAGGGAGGAGGGAGGTGGGAGGTCCCCCAGCTTCCCCCTTCCTTTTGAGACTCCTGCCCCTGGACCCTCAGCTCTGCTGTGGCCTATGGCTTTTCATTCCTATGTGATTGCTGTTTCAAATTCATGTAGGGCTAAAAGCCATGGGCTACAGTGAGGGGCAAGCTCCTTCTGCACAACTGCACCCCCAAAGGTCCAACGGCACCAGCCACAGGAGGCACAAGCCACTGAGGGCACCAGCCACTGAGGGTACCAGCCACAGAGGGAAGTCGGCAGCCCAGCTGGCAACTCCAGGTCTGGTGCTCAGCTGTGTGACCTTTATTACCTTTTTAAAAATTTCTCCTTCCATTGCCCAACTCAGAATCCTGAGCAACTTTTGTCACAACACTGGGGGGCTCCTGGGTGCCTGGAATGGGAGCATTCAGGCCAGCTGCAGTGGTGGGGGAAGATGTCCCAGAATGAAACTGGGAAGGCTCAGGGCATGTTGGAGCCCAGTGTTCCTAGCTCCTGGTCCTTGCCCCTTGTCTCCTGATGGGTGTGTGAATGACCCTGCCTTGCCTGCACCCCTCCTGCTAGATGCTCCCTCTGCCAGCCTGTTTCCACTGCCACCCTGGGTAAAGTGCTTCACTCCGCCCTTGCCATCCTGGGAGACGGCACAGATGGAAATGAAGCCCACGGTCTGGCTGGAGTGGCAGGGGAATCACCCCGCCTCCTACACTCCATTCCTCATGCCACCCTGGTCCAGCCCCAGTCTGTGTAACATATAGACCACTGAAGAATTATAGCATACTATATTTGGTATTGGGAATCAGAAGGTAAATTACTTCCAGTGTATTCGAGCCTAAATTTTCCTAGTCAACTTTACCAAGTGCTTACTGTGTACCACAAATCTAGCTATCTTGTACAAATGCATTTAACCCCCAAGACAACCCTATCTATTATTAGCTCATCTTGCTTATGGGAAATCTGAGGCATAGAGGGGCTGGGAAATTAGCCCAGTGTATATGGTTAGTGTAGCAGACAGCTTCAGGTCGCTGGGATGCACTTCCAGACCAGGCACAGTTTATGGGAGGAGGAAAGGATTTTTTGAAGCTTACAGATCCGGGGAAGTTCCATAATGTCAGAAGAAGTGCCCCCTGCCCCCCCCCGCCCCCGCTGCCACAGGTCCATGATGAGAGAGAAAAAGCCACCACCAAAAGCAAGAGCAAAACCAGGGAACCCAGGCTGAACTCAGGCATTAGACTGGAATTCAGATGTACCTCCAGCGGTGACGGCACCTCCAGCAAGGTAGCTGGAAATACATGAAGCTTTAATTCATTCCTGAGTCTGTTGGGGGACATCTATTCAAATGACCACAGTTAATAAGAAGAATGGCTTGGAACTGAACCCAGATTATGTGGTTCAACAGAACCCACCTATGTGGGTTTTCACTACATCTCAGGTGGAGGCTGAGGGGAGCCATATAGTTGTTAGGTGGGAAAGTACCCTGAGCTCAGGCTGGACTGTATACATACACAAAGGTTTCTTCTCTAGATGCCTCTAGGGGATGTATGTGTGCAAATTGGCCCCATAGCCTAGTTCCAGTCATCCATTGGCCCTCCATCACTGGTTTTCCTTTCCCAGAAGCAATGAGAATGCCCAAACCTGCCGTAGTTTTAGAATGGACTGTCCAGACTGCCAGACCCTAAGACCCCCCTTTCCTCTGTGGCTGCGCAGACCCCTGGTGATCTGGTTACCTGTTCTGCTCTGGGAATCTCTTGATTTGCTTCCCTTGGTTCCTAGCTTTCTAACTGGAAAGTTAGAGCAGAATAGTGTAACATTCCTGCCCTCTGCCCTTAGGACCCTCTCAGGAATCCTTTGCACAGTGACTCCAGGAGGGCCTCAGCACTAAGGAAGGAGACAGAAGTGCTTCAATGATTCTTCGGGAATGCTGTAGCAAGGCAAGGCACTCAATAGGTACTGCACAGTGAATATTAGTGGAGGGAAGATTAGCTGGGAGAAAAGGTAGGATAAAAGAGATGAGAGACAAGTCCCCCCTCTGCTGGGTCTATGCCTGGGGGTACGGCTCTGGGAATAGAGTTGGACCTTTCAGCTTTTATCCCTTGCCACTGTGGGTGGGGCAGGCTCAGAGACCATATGCAATTGTGTACCTCACATAATTATTGAGATCCTCTGAATAGGCAAGCTGGCCTCACGCCCTGTCTCCGAGGATTCACAGATGAGAGCGGTGACCTGTCCCTGCCTGCAGACAGCTGAAACTGAAAACAGTGTAACTGAGGGATGTGAGTCTCCTGCAGCCCTTGGTGAGAGCCGGCATGTCATGTGTCCCTAGGGAGAACTGTCCCATGTTTTACCACCCTGAGCGAGATGCAGGCGAGTCACTGGTGGTATTTGACTCATTTCTAGTGAAAACGGTTTGACTGCTAAGTCTCACTCCTTTCTAAATGCAAAAAAACAAAAACCAGAAAAGTCACCATTCTTGGGCAGCACCTTCTGGGACTAGCCGTCTGCACCAGGTTCCTGGCTGCTGAATGCCATGCTGAAACCTCCCCTGCCTGCCCTACTTGTGAGGTGGATGGGCCAGCCTCTGCTGAGCCCTCCTGGCTGGTCACTCTTACCCTTATTCTAACTTCTGCCCCCAGCTACAGTGGCCCCCAAATACCTCAGAACCACTGACAAGTGTTTGGCTGTCCTTGCGGTCCTGAAGGGAGGCTTGTGTTCCTTCTTTTCTCTGTAGGCAGGGGAGCAAGAAACAGGGAAGATTGGCTGTGGCAAGCAAGCTAGGGACTGTGTGGCCTCTGCAGGCCATGGAAGGTGGGGAGGGGACGGGGACTTGGCTTCCGATTCCAGGGAGCTCTGTGTCCAGCAGTCCAAGAGAGGGTTAACTCCCAAGGAGAGCATGGGCTTCTCCCAGATGGGGTGCCCTGTGCCCAGTTTGGCTGCTGCCAACCCCGGGAAGAAGTCCTGGGATCTGTAGTTTATGCCGCCACCCACCCCCTGGTCTGCCTGTTTATCAACACTGCTTTGCAGACTACAGTTCCCAGAAACCTGCAGAGGCCAGGCTTTGGGGGAAGGGGTGGGGTGAGGCTCCGTGATAGCAGGGAAGAGGGAGGAGGCGGAGAGAGAAAACCCAATTCACCCCCTTTGAATTCTTTCTCCTGGTGTGTCTGCTGCACACCCGAGCTAATCCCCAAATCCGGTCTCCTAAGCCGCTGCTGCCTCCCTTCCAGGGGATGAATGGCTCAGGGAGGGAAGGTGAATTCATATTTTAATTACTGAGGCGCGGTGGGGAGGGGCCAGGGGGCTCTGCATTGTTTCCCAGGCCTGGGCACCCCTCCTCACTGGGTCTCTTCTCTCCTGCCCTTTACCTGGGATGGTGGGGCGGGGGGAATCTTACTGGACTCGGGCTGCTGCCTTGGGAAATAAAGGGATTGGGGGTGGGAAAGACAATTGTCAGAGGATTCCTGGCTTGTCCCAACACTTCACTATCTTCCTGTCCCCCCACTTCCAAACACTCTGGAGGACATTGCCAAAATTCCAAAGACACTAAAACGAGTCTGTGATCTGCCGGCCAGAAGCACTGGCTTCCTCCCCATTTTAGAAGTACCCTCTTCCTCTTGGTTTTCCCACATATTCAGACTGTCTGGACCCAGTGCCCCACTTTTGCCTGAGGTGGCAGGGTCGGTGGAGAGTGGGGTGAGGGCCAGGGGAGGAGGTGAGCCATGAGTCTGGGACCTTTGGGTGGTCTTGGAAGATGGATGCTCTGTGGCTTGGCATCGCTTCTGTTCAGTTCTCACAAAGCTGTCTGGGCCAAGGTGCATCTTTAACCTCAGACTCCAGACTATCTTGGAGTGGAGTGGAGGGTGGGCACGAGCCAAGGTCAGCAGCTTGCAATCACCTGAGCCAGCTACGGGACAGCAGGAGTTTAGTCCAGTGACCACCCCCTTTATTTTGCTTTGGGGTTTTGGAGTTTCTTGTCTCTCTCTGTGTGTATCTGTTCCTCAGCATCTCCTAGACTGTGGGGAAGGGCTGAAGGGAAGGGGGATTCCCATCACAGTACAGACGAGTGGGGAGTGTACCAGAGACTAGCGGGAGAGTCTTGAGCCTAACTCACCCACGAGGCTTCTGCAAATGGGATGGGAGCTGGAAAGGCAGGTGTGAAGGATGCAGACTGCAGCCCCAGCAAAGGGGCCCCCAGGTACCTGTTGGTGGGGATTCTAGGGAGGAGGAATGGGGTCACAGCCATTAGGCACACTGACATGGGCTTCTCCACTCCATATGTCCTCCACTTTAGGAGATGGACTAGCGACCTTCAAGCCCGAGCTGTCTCCAGGGCTTGGAGTTCTGCCCTTGCATGAGGCCCCTAGCAGGTGTCCTAGAGAAAGAGTAGGACTTTCGATCCAAGATTTGGATTGAGTAGCCAGCCTCTGCCTTATTCTCCTTGCCTTTGGGAAGGAAAAGACCCAGGAGGCCCACTGGGCAGCCAAGTGGCAGGCCCAGACTCTGAGGGACATCGTCACCTCTCTCTGTGCCACATGAACCCTAGTTTCTCTTACTCCAGCCCCAGCCTTCTTCGTCGAGAAGGGGCTGAGAAAAACGGGTTTTCATCTTCCTTAAAGGACTCTAGGCAGAAGATGCACAAGGGGGCGCACGCGTCTGGAGTTCGTTTGCAGAGGCTGGAAGCCCTGGCGCGCCCATTCTCTCTCTCTCCCTCTATCTGTCTTTCTCTCTGTCTGTCGCTCTCCAATAAAAAATTTAAAAAATTAAATATATTAAAAAAAGGACTCTAGGCAGAGATAGCTAATTAAGGAAGGGCATTTTGCCGTGTTGAAGAAAGAACAGGTGGGTGGGGTGAAGATTTAAGTTGCTCCCCCCCCACCGACCCGAAAGCCCGAGATGAGCCTGTATCTGTAGCGGGGCTGGGAGGGTTGAAGCTTTGTGCTGACTTGTTTGCGGTGTGAATTTTGCCATCCCCACGTCAGCTTCGTTGTGACCATCCTTTTGCTCCACGGCAATATACCTTGCAGTCTGGGGGATACTCTGTGAATCATGCTGTTCACATACACCCCTAGCATGGATGTGTAATGTACTAAAACTACTGATGACAAGGGATCCCTTCCTGCTCTCACGCCCTTCTTCCAGATCTGGCTAGGATTCCCAGTGCCGAGGTAGGCCCTCGGGTTTTAGTGTCTACATGTTAAACTTTGGCCACACTCCTGGTACACGGGTAATAGAAAAGGAAGGCCCAGAGTGACATAGCCACTTGCTCAGGGTGACACATAGCTTGCCCCGCCTCAGAGCCAAGAATGGACACAGGCCACCTAAGCCCTAGCTGATACCCCTGTCTCTCTAGGTTTGCCATGAGAAGGAGTGAGAGATTGCTGCCTTAGATAACTCTAGAAATACAGTAGTGTCTCAGCTCTGTCTATATATATCCTGCAGACTGCGCTCCAGTCACTATATACACTCCTAGAGTGGGTGTGTAAATGGAACTGGAAAGCAGGTTATTAAATAGCAGCCTGCCTTCCTACCCGTGCTGACTCAAGCTGGGCCTCCTGCCCACCCAGCTGGCCATTGGAAATGCAGCACCCCTATTAATTACAGCGATTAAATATATAACCAGGCACATCCTGACAGGACCCACTGCACTGTGGGCACTCTGTTGTGTAGGGAGTTAATCTCAAGACTGACTTGGGGAACTGACGAGATGGTCCCCACCTGGACCATGCCAGGATCCTCAGAGACAGGAGAGCCACCTTACAGTTGTGCCTTGTGTGAGGCACAGGACATCCTGTGTCGTCTCTTCTGGTGATCGGCTTTCTCACCGTGTTCTTCCCAGAGAAGCCATTCCCACCAGGCTTGCAGTGTGGGCCTAACCTCCAAGTGGGGCACTTGCCTTCTTGTTCCTAGCCGCTGGGTCCAAGCTGACTAGAAGCCCCCCGCCCACCACCACACAGCAGAACTCACGGGCTGAAGAAGGGCAGTGAGGTGAATGCGCAGGTGGGCAAGACAAAGGACACGGAAGTCAGGGTTGATAAAAGGGCATGTTCTCATGGCCCAGAGGCTTCTCCCACGCCAGCCAGACTGTTGTCTGGTGCCAGTGTGTGTCTGCTCCACTCCTGTGCTAAGGACTGACATGCCCAGCTGGGTCAAATCGAGCCTCAGCCTCTACCTCAGACTGACCTTTATGTTGGGGAAGAAGAGATCTTTCTACACCTCCCTCCCAAGCCCTTTGCCCAGCACAGCTGCTGACTAAAATGGCCTGCTGGCTGAAAACCTCTTTGCTGCCTATTGTCTACATGACCAGGATGTGGTTGTGTCTAACCTTATGTAAGTTCCCTAGAGGCTTCCCTAATAATGTCAGACAATTTGGGGTTGTTAGGGAAGGAAGGACCCCGTGACTCCATTCCAGGCGTCAAAGTCAAGCCATCTTTAACCTCGGCAAAGTTCTGCATCTGGGCCATTGGATGTGTGACCTCAAGAGTTGACTGGAAGCTGGGCATGGTGGTGCGTGCCTCCAGTCCCAGCATTCGGGATGTGGAAGTAGGAGGATTGTCAGCCTGGGGCTACAGAGTAAGTTCTAGGTCAGCCCAGGCTAGAGTGACACCCTGCCTCAAAAGCTCCCCCCACAAACAAAAGAGCTGAGTGGAGCCCTGTACCTCACCACACAGGTATACATGGATCCTGGAATCTGTGTGGGGTGGCACAGCTAAAAGCCTGTTTTGAGGCCATCTGCATCCTGTTCCCTAGCCACAAGGAGAGGCTCAGGGCTAGGGACAACATGAGCAATAACTACGTTTTCTCTTCTGATACTGCCAATGCCACACAGATCTGGAAACCCACACGTCTCAAAGATGCTGCTTGGTGGTGGGACAGGAAGCAGCCTCAGGGAGCCCCCAGGGTCCTGGGACCACTAACCCCAGATTGTTTCTCTCTTGCCTTTCTTCCATTCTCTACCTCCACCTTTCCCTGCAGATCTCTTGTGAGCAGTCTCAGCTTGGCCTGGGGGATGCCCCAGTTTACTTTCGCCTGTTTCTGTGGTCTCCATGGCTTCTGCAAGATGAAGAGGAAGAAGGAGGAAGTTCACCGAGGGCAGGAAACAGCTGTGTGAGCAAACTCAGGGCCCGTGTCAACCCCCCACAGGTCCTTGTCCCCACGCGGCTCACTGCAACAGAGGAGCTCCGGGCAGGAAGCCACGTGGTTCTTCCATCTTGATTTAGCTGGCATCTGACTCAACTAACCTGAGGGCACTGGGTGTCTCCTGGGCCTCCTTGTGCCCACACCCATTAGCTTCCAACCTTTGGTCCTCCCTAGAGAGGAGCCTCAGCTGCACATGGGGAATCCCAGGACCTGCCACTTGCCTTCCCGAGACTGGGCAGCCTGAGGGAGGCTGCAGAATGAAGCTCCTGGGCTTTCGTCAGGGTAACCCCTCCCGAGAAGAACATACGCCCTTGGAGGGGAGATCCACTGCTCAAGAATCAACTTGCTGTTCTCACTGTGCTGAGCACTCTTGGCCCTGGAGGGTTGGCGATGTGAGATGCTAGCTCCAAGCCCAGGATGGGGTCTCTGCTGGAGCCGCAGGACCCCAGCATTTTCTCAGCAGCATCCTGGGCAACACTGGCCAGAACGGAGGTGGGGGCAGAGACATCTGAGAGGCTAGGGAGCAGGGGGTTCTGCTCCTACGTGCAATTTCCCCTTAGTTGTGGCCCTCACCCCACTACTTCTGTGATTGCCCATGCTTCCTTGGCAATGCACAGGTGTGGGGCAAGCCTTCCCCCAAGCACTAACCCCCTCAGGGAATGCCCGCTAGGGTCCAGGCTGTAGGATCTCTTTGCAAAACTATCACACACTTTGCTCGCTTATCTCCTGCCTCCCCTAGCCAACCCACCTTTCTCTTTTCGGAAGCCATGGTCAATGGGTATTGCTGGCGTGTAATGCCTTTAGAGGACTCTAAGGCTTGGGAGTATAGAACTGCCCTTGACTTCATCTCCCTAGCTCTCTAACCTCCCACCTTCAATTCTCTTCCCCCTTTTCAGGAAGTAAGAAGCAAAAGAAAAAAGCTCTCCTTCCATTTCCTCCCGCCCTACCCCAGTTTTGTCCTTGTGTCTGGACCTTTCAGGTGCTATAGGGAAGCCTGGACAGGAACGAACACTCCAGCAACTAGCTCCGCAAGCCTGCCGCCTTCCTCGCCGGAACAGTTCCGCGCTGCAGTCTTATCTCCACCACCTTTTAGGGGCGGGAAACCTGGGACAGTGGCCTGGAAGGTCAAGGCTATGGAACAGACTCTCCTTCACGGGAAATGAGGGCCTCTAGGAAAGGCTCCTCGTCATGTTCATGGTCAGGGGCATTTCATGGGCTTTGGGAAGATTTGATGAAATCAAGGTTGTCTCGGGGAGGCCCGGGCACGGCTTAAGAGGCTTCTCCTCCGTTCTCTACCCCCTCCTTCGCCCCTGCCTCCCAGCCCGAACTGCCCGCAATCTGTTATTTCCTTTTCTATTCGAAGAATCCCAAACAAATTCTTCTCTCAAGGAAATAGCAAGACTCTGCGGTGAGGGCATAAGGGACAAAAGAAAGCCTCTCTGCCGCCATGTCCTCCTGGACAGTAGAGACCCTGGGTGGGGTGAAGAAAGCAGAAAAGCTTTTGTGCCTACCCTGATGCAGAAACCAAGGACCCGCCCCAGCGTCCCTGGCTGCGGCCTGCAGCGGGAGAAGTCACTCTGTGTGGGAGGATGAAATCGTATCCCCGAGTCTCAGAGGTGTTGGGTGTTATGTCCTAACCACATAGGCTCACCCAGAGGAAAGGTCAGAGAGTAGAGAAGAGGCGGTGAGGGACAGCTCTCCGGTGCCCATTTGGCAGCTCTTGGCAGGGAGGCAACCGCGGGCGTTGGCAGCCAGCTAGGAGAGCTTCCCCCACAAGAGCGCCCTTGGTGTGGGAGGGACACTGGATGTCTCAGGCCCTCTCTATAGGAATCCGGATGGTGCAGGGCCAGTTGATGCCTACGGACAGTGGGCCTGGGCCTCCAAACCCCTTTTATCCACAGTAAGAGGAGACCAGCACTGCAGCCAAAACGAAACAAAAACATGGCCTGAGCAGGAGGCAGCAGAACATGAGACAGACCCTGCGTTATTCCGCCCGCTGTCCCCTCAGACCTGGGGTTAGCTCCTCTCAGCATTTGGGGAAGCAGCTGAAAACCTGCTCCCACCTCTGCCCTCGGCTGGCTCAGTCAGACGGTTTTGCTCTGTTTCCAATTCCCTCCACTTTACTCCAGGGGAACCAGCCTGTGGATCTTTTCAAATTCCACTGATGAGGTGCCCCTGAGCTCTTACGGTGAGAAGGGGTACACACCTCTCATTCCTGCTGCTTAACACCAGTCCTTCCTGGAGAACAGTGGGGCTCAGCAATCCCTAGTCCACTCTGCCTCTTGAGCTGTGGGCTGTCAAATGGAGGGTGAAATGTGAATGATGCTTGGAGGCCTTGGGACTTGACTCTGGCCCATGAGCCCCGAAGGGCTTTTTGTCTCAGGTTGAAGCCTTTTTTTTTTTTTTTTTTTTTTTTGGTTTTCCAGGTAGGGTATCACTCTGGCCCAGGCTGACCTGGAATTCACTGTCTTGTATCAGGTTGGCCTCAAATTCACAGTGATGCTCCTACTGCCTCCTGAGTGCTGAGATTAAAAGCGTGTGCCACCACGCCCACCTATTAGGTTGGAGCCTTTTTACTAGAGTGTCAGTTTCTTCCTACTCCCCCAGAGAAACTTGTTAAAAAAGAGAGAGTTGGAGAGTCTGGGCCTCAGCCACCACAGTTGAACTCCAGATGCTTGCGCCACCTAGTGGGCATGTACAGCCTTGTGCTTGCCTCATTTTTGTGTGTCTGGCTTATGTGGGATCTGGGGACAGATGGAACATGGATCCTTAGGCTTTGCAGGCAAGCACCTTAACCACTAAGCCATCTCTCCAGCCCCCCACCTTTTTTTTTCTTGGTTTTTGAGGTAGAGTCTTGCTGTGACCCAGCCTGACCTGGAATTCACTAAGTAGTCTCAGTCAGGGTGGCCTCAAACTCATGGCTATCTTTCTACCTCTGCTTTTTTAAAAAATATATATTTATTTATTTGAAAGAGGGGAAGAGGCAGAGAGAGAGAGAGAATGGGCATGCCCAGGCCTACAGCAACTGCAAATGAACTCTAGACACATGCACCCCCGTGCATCTGGTTTATGTATGTGAGTCCTGAGGAAATGAACTGAGATCCTTAGGCTTTGCAGGCAAGAAGCGCCTTAACCGCTAAGCCATTTCCCCAGCCCCTACCTCTGCTTTTGAGTGCTGGGATTAAAGGTGTGTAACACCTCAACCAGCTCTTGATATTCTCTCTTTTTGCCCATTTCTATCATCTCTGGTGAAGTGTTGATGGGTACAATATTGTGCAGGTCTTATGCAAGTAATGACAGCCACTGTGAATGAGGTCATGAATCCAAAAGACACTTCATGTCCTGAAGACACCTTTCCAAAGCACTCCTGTCCATCCTTTGGCTTACATTTCTCCTGCCACCTCTTAGGCAATATTCTCTGAGCCTTGGAAGTGACCTGTGGGAGGCCTTTTGAATGTAGCATATGGGTCCATAGAAATATAGAGAGATTTTTATTTTTAGAGGAAAACAAAAGCAATAATTTAACTGAAATGTGTATGAGGTAAGAGGGTGAAATACAGTGAACTTTGAGCTGGAAACAGTCTCCTGGGTTCTAACCCTGCTTGGATACCAATGTTCCAGTGACTTTGGTCCCTACTTCTGAGACTCAGTCTCCTGGGTTCTAACCCTGCCTGGATACCAATGTTCCAGTGACTTTGGTCCCTACTTCTGAGACTCAGTTTCCTTGGCGATAAAGGGGATTACATTAATGTCCTCCGAGTCCTCTACAGAGTCCAGAGTTCTTTGGCCTACAGACCAGGGAACAGTCTGGGTGGCCTAGAGACCGTGAATGTGGGAGGGTGGGTGGCAGTGATAACAGAGATGAGGATGGTGGGAAGTGTGGAGCAAAGTGAAGTCATCCAGAGCTGCTGCTAGAGCATTCCCCACGAGGACTGGCAGACCTCTCTCACACTCAGGACCAAGGGAGTAAATAAGCTTGTGGTCTGGATTCTGACTCAGCCCTGTGTGGGCCATTGTAGCTGTCACCTTTGTGCTTTCTCCTTACTCAGATGCTCAGGAGAGTCAGATTCTAAGGGTCAGTGCCCTGCCTGGGTTTCTCTTCACACAGCTGCCCATATGCCCACCTCTTAAGTTGATGGGACCACTGCCCCCTCAGTCCTTGCCTTCTATAATGGGCAGTGCTCAGGCAGATTTACCCACTGATGTGTAGGAGGCACTGGTGACTGGAAAGCCAATCTCTGTTCCTCAGCTGGCTCCTGTTCACATAGGTTCCTCTCCCACTCCTGTCCTAGCTGCCTCCTCACAGAAAGGCATGGGTGCAAGGGCATCTTTTTTCAGACCTATCCAGATACAGCTGCAACCTCTGGAGACGGACTTTTGGTTCACAACCACAAGCACAGGTCTTCACCAGTGAAGCAGATCTGAGCTGCTGAATTCAGATGCCTCCTAGCAGGTGGTCTGGGAAATCCAGTGTCTATCCTGAAGGAGGTTGCTGGACCTATCAGGTTATCAGGCCAACAACATCGCAAGAACCAGAATCTTCCCAAGAAATGAGCATGCTATCCCTGCAACATACAAGCAAGAGCGAAAAATGGCGGTCAACACTATCACCTGTTCCTAGCACAAACAGCTCTCCAAGGCTGTTGCTAAACAATCCAATATTAGTGTTCCTGGTTTGTCAGAACAAATTCTCCCCAGTCCCCCTCAGCCCAGGCCATCCCTGGAGTACTCAGTGCCCACCATGCCAGGGTCACTGTGGTCAGTCCTGTCTGGGGGTCCCTTCTCGAAATTCCTGTGGGATCCGAATCAGAGTTGTGAAGAGGAAACAGAAACCTTTTCACAGGAGGGTAGACTATCCACAAAGAAGTTGAGGGGAGAGTGGCCCAGGGTTCCCCTATGCTGGGGAAGAAATTCCAGAAGCCAGGGAGGCACTAGGAGAAGCCCCTAGGGTGTAGAATTCAAAGGTTTTCCTAGTGGCCTTCTGGTCAGCTCCCTTCCCCTCTGGGGAAGCCCTCCCTCGTCCCTCATTTCATTCCTGTGTTCCATTTGAAGGGCAGAAGGAAGGTGGGAGGGGGAGATGGCAGGACCCAGACACATCCTCAGGACTCTCCCAGTCTCTGTTGCTATGGCAACGCCGCTATTTTTATCCTGTTGTTCATGATGCTCAAGGCTCTGACTTTCTCTGTTCCACAGAGGCCAGGCTACCTTCTGGCCTTATCCCTCTACATGGTACCTTCTAGAGGCCTGAAGAGCAGAGGGGAACCCCCTAAGTCACCCTCCTCAACCAGGGGACCTGTCAGTTAGGGGTTTGCCTCTGTACTTTTGAACCTTTGGCTTGGTAACCTGGTTTGGGTATGCAGTTTCATGTTTTCTGTGAAGTCGACAGTGCCATGGTCACCCTGGGTGTCTGCTGCAGATTCCTTAGTCAGAACATGGCTTGCTGCTCTTGGGAACACTGATCATGGTTCCGAGGAATATTATGTTGGCATAAGCAGCACACAACCTAGTTTTGGCTGATTAGCTGTCATATAACTTGATGCGCCACAAAATGGAAGCAGTAATTTCTTCTACCCCTCGTTCCTCCACCAGAGAGGTAGGAAAAATGGCTTCATGTCTTTCTCCAGTCTTTCTGCCCAAGCGAAATAGCATATTGTCCAGACTGGAAAGCAGACCTCCCCTAACATAGCCACACTTCCTGAGCTTCAGGGCTGTTTCTCCCCAAGGTGACAGGGCTGGAACCCAAGACCTCCACGCATACTTCACAAGTGCTCTTCCACTGAGCTCTTGATTCTCCTGAGGACAGCGTTGCATGAAAGGGCTTCTCAGCCCATTTCCCCCTCCCCAGCCCCGCCTTTAGTCTAACTGGTTCTGGCCTTCACCACAGTGGCAGGGCATCCCCAGAGAATCAATGGTGCTAATGTTCTCCACCAAACATCCCTATGTAGGGCAGTGAGATGTGAACTCAGCATGTGGTTGTGGGGTGCATTGTGTGTGCTTCATGACCTTGACCTTGGAAGCAGGTGCAGATCATAACCTAGGGGCCAGCACTCCACTTCTTACTAACTCCTGCACTGAGGTTTTCTCCCGGTGCTGAGCCCACTCCTCGATGGTTCATTTTCCGGGGGTGGCTGGGACCCATTTACTAAGCCTCTAATTGGTTTCATTTTGGCTCAAGTTGCACGATTTCCCGAATCTATGCACCTGGAGTAAGCGCTTTTCTGGTCACCCCTGAAAAGCATGCTGGCAGACGCTACCCTGTTAATTGCTGTAATAAACAGACTTTATTATGTTCCTTTGCAGTAAGTGAATTATGTTGTCAGGGCAAGTGGAGCATCCGTGTTGATTTCACGTGGTAATACACACACAGCAGCAGAAGCCAAACACGTGTTTCCACCAATCTGCTGAGAGGAGGGAGGGAGAATGGAGCTGGGGAGAAGGAGTCAGCAGTGTGCACATAACGTGGGGTGACGAGGCCTGGAAGGAGTTTCGGGGACACCTAAGGCACTGGTATTCTGAGCTTTATTTGTGCTATTTATAAATTAAGGGAAAGTAGGCCTCCTGCCTGTGAAATAGTGGGTCAAGCTGAGTGGAGGGTGACTGGGTGAAGAAAGGGAAGTATGTTAGGACTCCAGTGTGATCCCATGGCTCGCTGGAACATTGGTGATAGAACAAAGACTTTTACTCGGGCTTCTCAAAACTGTTGACAGGAGACTGGGAAATCTTGCAAGAAAAGACAGATGCTATAAGATGGCATAGCATTTAGAACAAGGGTCATATCATGTTTTCTGAGTTGTATATCAATACAACTCCTGGGAAAAGAATTATCCTGTCATAATTACACTTGCATTGTTGGGGAGGGGGCACAGATTTTATTTGCCTGTGAAGCAAGGGGGTCCTAAGAGGGAAGAAAGAGCCCGAGCCATCAACTGTAATCCCAAAGCCAGTCACCCTCCTCTAAGGAAGGAGTGGTCACACAGCAGCTATAGTTAACTAGAGTTTCTAGAGACAGGATCATCTCTAGCATAGGCTGGCCTGGAACTTACTATGTAATGCAAGTCGACCTCACCGTTTTGATCCTCCTGCCTCAGCCTCCAGAGGTCTGGTAGTACTGGTACATGCCACCATGTCCAGCTAGCAGCTGTAGTTGAGAGCAATGGATTGACTGCACCTGGCCAAGGTGACTGTCTTTTTCCCAGTTACCTCCATGATGCCTGGCACAAAGCATTAAGGAAGTCTTCACTGATTGGTATGGGACAGACTGACATCCTATGTCTCTGGTCCTGGAGTCACCTGCCCCAGCTCCTCTGCGGTCTGCACCTTAGCCTTTGTCCCCAGGTAAGAAGAAATGCGTGTTGTGCTCTGTTTTCCACGGACTTCATTCAGGCAGTATTGAGTCTGATCCTGAGGGGAGCATGATACAACAGAGAGCCGAGGCTCAAACAGTTAAAGGAAAAAGTGTTGAGTTGTCGGTCTGGAAGGGCACAGTGCTTGCAGATTGATGAGGGACCAGGAAAGCTTCTCAAAGGAGGGGATTTCGAGCTGAGCCTTGAAGGATGGTGGGGAAAGCTCATTCAAGATACAGAGCTCAGGGACCTTTTATTTCCCCTTTGCCAGTGTCCGTGGGCTTCTACCCACATTTATGTGTATTGGCAAAGCTGGCAGTGACCTTGCCAACAGGTGCTGTGATGAGCCTCTTCTGTCATAGGTGCTCCCAAATCCCTCTCCTCTTCCAAAGTCAGATTCCTGGCATCTCATTGGGGATTTGACATTTGACATTCTCAGGGATTTGTACCTGGGGCAGGGGTGAATGTTGGGTTGTTAATAGACATTTGTCCCTCAATGTCAGAGGTTCTCCTGGAGCAGGTTTTGTTAGGAAGGGGAGAGAGGCCCTGGGGATGTATGTGAGCACCAGAATGGTGCCCGGGCAGGAAAGGGAGCACAGACGTTGTGGCTGGACTCGGAGCATGAGACACCCTACGTCATGGCAGGGCCCTGCTGAGACACACTTTCTCACACGTATTCATGTCTGATCACTCTCCAGCCTTCCTCCTCCTCGTTCTCTCACCTTCTTTTCCTCCACCCTTCTTCCAAAGGCACAGTTGGAAACCCTCAAAAACACACTCTTCCCTCCTTTCCCTCCACACTGCACGAGGCCATAAGAAGAGAAAGGCAGGCTGGCAGGCTCAAAGTGCCTGCCTGGCGGTCCTGGCTCTGTCTCAGGTCATGGACAAGTAGGCTGGTGACGTTGTCTGTCTGGACCTCAGTTCCCTCCTTGTAGAGAGGGTGACACTGCTTCTCTTCCCGTCACATAAGTGGCAGTGGGGAGAACATGAGACCATCTCAATGCTCTTTACTAGTTATGCAATCTGCTAAAGTCACTTCATGTCCCACATCTCTGCTTCCCACGTGTAAAATGCAGACAGTATCCCTCGAGTGATTCTGTGAAGATAAGGTTAAGTGCCATGGGCTAAGTGCTTTCCTAGTTAAGGCCTGGTCCCGCGCAGGTAAATGTGAAGGCCAGCAGGAAGAAGTACAAACAGCAATCATGCGTTTGGCGTATCTCTGCACTGCATCTAGCGCAGTGCTAGGTACCGAGAAGAGACTCAGTCAATACACGTTATACAGAACTGAAGAAGGGAATGGCGTGAGGTTTGGTTGGTGCTGGCCTGTGAACCCTTAATCCCAGCGCTGGAGAAGCTGCGGCAGGAGTTCAAGATCTGTGTTATATAGAGAAGTCCTATCTCGAACAAAAAAAAAAAAAAAAAAAAAACCGACCAGGAGCACCTAGATGACCTTCTTTGTCAGGTATCAGACAAGACGCAGTACAGAAATAGGTTTGCTCCCAAACGCAGGGAGCTGAAAGTGACTTGGGGTTCTCCCTGCTGAGTTCCTTCTGTGCACTTCGCCGAGCGTCCTGCAGGCGGCGCTCCCGTCATCTCCGCCTCCACTGGAGTGGGGCTGGAACGTCTGGGGAGCGAGGGAGGGGTGAGGGAAGCACGAAGGAAAAACAGCCCCACGCGTCACTCACATATTTACATCGCAACTGTCAAAATAGTTATTTTTAAGTCGGGTTCCGTCTGCTGCAAGTTTAAAACCGAGCGGCGCGGGGGCGCCCCACTGCGGAGGTAGGAGGTGGCGGGGCGGCCCAGTGCGCATGCGCAGAGTGCCCTGCCCGGCACCGACCTCAGTGCCCGCGCGTGGAAGACGCTCTTTCTTTGGTCACTTGGCGTCTGGCTCTAGGTTGTGCGACCTTCCATCTCCGAGATGAAGGAAGGGCAGGCTGCTTCTGTCCCAAGAGAACCACACGTCTACCAGGATAAGAGGCCACTCCGAGACTACATAGTGAATTCCAGGTCAGCCTGGACCAGAGTGAGACCTTACCTCGAAAAACCAAAAGAAAAAGAGGGGGGGGATTGCTGGGAGATGTGCACATCTTTTGCCGCCTCTGTTCTTGCCCACCTACCTGCTCCTCATTCCTGACAGCCCTCCACCTGGTAGCTCTCTGTAGCTCACCTCCATTTCTCCTAGCTACAGCGTGGGCCCATTCCTCGCTCCAACTCAAGCCAGGCCTCAGGTCGAGAACCAGACATGCCCCATAGATAGACATTCATGTCATCAGTCCTTCCCAGGAGGGCGGGAGCTGGAGATTTATTTTATTTTATTTTTTTTTGGACAGGATCTCTAGTCTGGGCTAACCTGGAACTCTGTAGACCAGGCTGGCCTCAGATTTACAGCGATTATCTTACTTACTTCCGCCTCCTAAGTACTGGGGATAGAGCACTGGTATTAGAAGCATGAGCCACCACTCCCCGCTTTGAAGCTGGAGAATTCTTTCCCAGCTGGTCAATGCTGCGGTGGGCCTGATGCCAAGGACCCCTGGGTCAGCAAACAGCAGAGAAAATGACGTGCTCCTCAATGTCAGGGCTGGCGAGGAATCATTTTTCTTTGCAAAGTGAGGGGCCTGCAGACCTGACATTCTTAGAATTCTTCTTTCCCTTGCTGCTCAGGGGCGATGGGATTTGAGACAGACGCTGGCTGGCCCTGCTGCCATCAATATGAGTCCCGGTCCTGTCCAATGCCTGCTCTGTAATGAGTGGTGTTTTGGAATGTCACCTCTGTTAATGGGGAAGCGGCACCTGTGCACAGCCAGAACCACCTCTCTGTCTTCATTAGGCAGTCCGCGGCCTAGCTGCCAGCCACTCTCGCTGGGTGACAGATGATGGGCAGAGGAGAGCGAGCAACAGCCTCCCGCTGTCCAGGATTTATTTCCAGACAATGACCCTGAATGCCTGTCCCCCACCCCAACACACACCAAATGAGACAGTGGAGAAAAACGCTCATCTAAGGCAATGTGCAGCAAGGACAGTTAATAGCTAAGAAAGCAGGTGAGTGGAGGAGCCATTTCCAGAGGCGGACACAAGCCCTAGCCATTCTGGGCTCCCATACGTGGTCTCTGCATCCGGCCCATCCCAGCTATCTTCAAAGATTTCACAGTTGGGCTGGAGAGATGGCTTAGCGGTTAAGCGCTTGCCTGTGAAGCCTAAGGACCCCGGTTCGAGGCTCGGTTCCCCAGGTCCCACGTTAGCCAGATGCACAAGGGGGCGCACGCGTCTGGAGTTCGTTTGCAGAGGCTGGAAGCCCTGGCGCGCCCATTATCTCTCTCTCTCCCTCTGTCTGTCTTTCTCTCTGTCTCTGTCGCTCTCAAATAAATAAATAAATAAAAATTAAAAAAAAGTTTTCACAGTCATGTATTCCTTCTGCCTGAGTCCTCCCCCTTCCTTTTCTTTTCTTTTCTTTTCCTTACTTTTCTTTCCTTTCCTTTCTTCCCCTCCCCTCCTCTTCTCTCTCTCTCTCTCTCTCTCTCTCTCTCTCTCTCTCTCTCTCTCTGTCTTATGTAGCCACAACTGGCCTTGAACTCACGATAAAGCTGAAGATGACCTTAAACTTCTGGTCCTTGTGTCTCCACTTTCCAAGGGCTGGGATCACAGCTGTACACAACCACACCAGTTTATATGGTGCTGGGGATTAAACCCAGGGCCTTGTGCAAGCTAGGCTAGCACTCTACCAACTGAACTACATCCCCAGCCCCGACATTTTATCTCTCCTAACAAGTATGTCTACCATGCAAACGTTACAGGAGAATAGAACAGCTTTTCTCAGTTCAAAACCATCTCCAACCCCGGGCCAATGTGTTGTCTTCCTTTAATTCTTGGTCTTCATAGTTTCCGAAGATAACAGGGCATTGACATGAGCAGAGCCATGAAATGGCAGAAGACACTGGTATGGGCTCAGGGGAACTCCTTCCTTATTAGATTGGTTCTTGAAAAGACACCAGCATGAAAACCCGGGTGTGGTGGCTGGCACGGGACTATAATCCTAGCACCGAAGAGGCAGAGGCAGGATGATCAAGAGTTCCAGGCCAGCTTGGAGTGTGTAAAACACCCTTCACCCAAACCCCCAAAAAAACAAATGAAACCAAAACATAACCAAATAACACCTCTCAACAACAGCACCAGTGTTATATAGCAAGTTCCTCCAAATTGCACAGTAGGTCATTAGTAACAGAATGGGTGGGAAGCTTTTTAGGGGTCAGGGAGTAAACAAGATGTAAATACCTCAGGAGTCTCAGGAAGCTCTGAACCTACACCGTTCACAAGATGTCCTCCCAGCGTGAACCGACTGACTGGTGCATTCGTGACCTGTACGCCACAGTGGTTACCGATGCCCCCACATGATTGGCACTGCCCTGAGCCCATAAACGGTTTAACAGAGGACAGAGGAGGACAAAGGGAATGTGACGACAAAACAGAGGAAGTATTACCTTGACAGAGCAGAATCCTCAGGGGAATATGGGCAAAAATGAGAAGATAAAAGAGGATAACGTGATGGGAACCAGACCAGATTACAGGATGTTCATATATTAAAGTTCCCAATGAAATCTTTTTAAGAAGTCAATCAATGCCTTAAATAAGGTAGTGAGAGATTATAAGCTTAGAATTTCAAGATTCTGTAGGAAGTACATATACCATAAGGCTCTTTCCTGAATGTTTGTCACCCCTATACTTTTCTTGAGCTTGTTGACATCAAAATGTTATATGAGCACAGAAAATTCAGAATGTATCTAGGCCTAAGACCTATTTCATGTGAAAATTCTGTATTCTATATGAGGGTTTTTTTTTTCGAGGTAGGGTCTCACTCTGGTCCAGGCTGACCTGGTATTAACTATGTAGTCTCAGAGTGGCCTCGAACTCATGGTAATCCTCCTACCTCTGCCTCCTAAATGCTGGGATTAAAGGTGTACATCACCACACCTGGGTCTACATGATATTTTTAAAGCACTATATTAATAAATTAGCTTCTTAAATATTCTAAACTTTGGCATTGTTTTACATTATTAAATAATTAAAAATAAAAAGTAGATTTGGAGCTGGGGAGATGGCTTAGCAGTTAAAGGCACTTGCTGGCAAAACATGATGGCATGGGCTCAGTCCTCCAGTACCCACATAAAGCCAGATGCACAAAATGGCTCATGTATCTGGAGTTTGTTTGAAGTTGTAAGACACCCTGGCATTTCCTTTTTTTTTTTTTTTTTTCTCTCTCTCTCCTCTGCTTGCTTGCTTGCAAATAAATAAAATATTTTTAAAAAGAGACAGTCACAAGACCCCTCCCCAAGCGTATAAGCCAAAATAAACCTTTTTTCTCCCACAAGCTGCTCTTGGTCGTGTGATTTCTGCCAGCAATGTGAGACTGACTGCAACAATAAATAAATAAAATATTTTTAAAAACACCATGGATGCATATTCCTCTGATTTCGCTCAGTGTGCCCATCCTACCACCAAAGTCCTATTAAAGCACCTTAGCCCTTCCTTTCTGCCCAAGCACATTGAAGCGAACTAAAAAGCCTCCTTCCGGCCCCTTAGTGGCCATCACTGAAGCAGCAGCAGCCAAAATGGAGTTAATCCCTTTGTGATTTCTGACAAAAACAGGAATCACAACAAACCTTCCCACATACACAGGAAGATCATGTGTGCCTCTCTCTCCAAGGAGCTGAGGCAGAAATACAATGAAGTTCAGGCTGGGCTAGCACATTATAAAGGTCAGAAGATTGGCAAAATAATGCAGGTTTAAGGAAGAAAACTGAAATCTACACTGACTGGGTATAGCAGGAAGAGGCTAACGGCACAACTGTCCAAGTGGACATTCACTCCAGCGAGGCGGTTGTCACCAGACCAAAGCTGGTCAGAGACTGCAGAAAGTTCCTGGAATGAAAAGGGGCAAAATAAGAGACCCCTGTCACCCCAGCACTCAGGAGGCTACGGCACAAGTACTGCTGTTAGTTTGAGGGCAGCCTGGGCTACATAGTGAGTCTCAGGCTAGGCTGGGCTACAGTGTGAGATACTGTTTCAACAAAAGAAAAGGAGGAGGGTTGCTGAACTGGCTTAGTGGTTAAAGTATTTGCCTGTGAAGCCCAAGGACCCAGGTTTAATTCCTCAGATGCATATGGTGGCACATGTGTCTGGAGTTTGCTTGTAGTGGCTAGAAGCCCTGGCATGCCCATTCTCACTTCTAATCAATAAAAGTAAAATATTTTAGGGCTGGAGAGGCTTTGTGGTTAAGGGCTGGGCAGGCCTAAGGAACCAGGTTTGATTCTCCAGTACCCATGCAAGCCAGACACACAAGGTGGTGCAGTGTCTGGAGTTCGTTTGCAGTGGGTAAAGGCCCTCGTGCACCCATTTTCTCTCCTCTCCATCTGCCTCTGTCTCTCTATCAAATAAATAAAAATAAAAGAATAAAGATTTTTAAAATAAAGTATTAAAAAAAAGAAGAGGTGGAAGAGAAAGAAAAGGCGAAAATGGAGAAGATGCAGGAGTCAACCAATCTTATATACAACTTTCATTAAAAACTGGTTAATAAGGGGTTAGAGGGATGACTCGGCAGCTAACGACACTCCCTTGCAAAGCCTGCCAGACCAGGGTTCAATTCCCTAGCCATCCACACAGAGCCAGACAGTCATTCATTTCCAGGGGCAAGAGACCCCAGCATGCCTGCATACACACACACACACACACACACACACACACACACACACACACACAGAGCAATATACACATGCAAATAAATAAATACAAAATTTACAGCCAGGTATGGTGGCACATGCCTGGAGGCAGAGGTAGGAGGATCACCGTGAATTGGTGGCCACCCTGAGACTACATAGTGAAGTCCAGGTCAGCCTGGGCTAGAGTGAGAACCTACCTCAAAAAAAAAAAAAAAAAAAAAAAAAAAAGGGCCGGGCGTGGTGGCGCACGCCTTTAATCCCAGCACTCGGGAGGCAGAGGTAGGAGGATTGCCATGAGTTCAAGGCCACCCTGAGACTACACAGTTAATTCCAGGTCAGCCTGGACCAGAGTGAGACCCTACCTCAAAAAAAAAAAAAAAACACAAACAAACAAAAGAAAACAGAAAAAATAAATATAAACTTTAACCTGGTTAGTAAAAACTTCAAACAAAAAAAAAGTGTCCTCCTAGATGGTGAAAGGTGAGGGACATTGGTTCCAGCTGGAAGGGTTGGGGGTGGGGCAATCATACGGAATTGTCTAGACAACTGCTGCTCCAGAAGCCAAGTGGTTCTTAACTTTCCTCCCCAGGACTCACTTTGAAAGGCCATAAGGAAGTCACGTGGGAGCCAGGGCTGGCTCCATGGGCCTTCTTACCTGTGCCAGGGAAAGGCTCCTCTGCCTTGGCGGTATTCAAGCCTCAAAGCTGAGTGCCCTCATCCCTCTCCTCCCCACCTGCGTGGATCCACCAACAATTCTTGTTAGTTCTTCCTCCTAAATCTCCTTCCATCCACTGCTCCTGTCTCTGCTGCCACCTGAGCTGAAGGAGCCCACCCGCTCTCTCCAGCAGCTCGGCCCTCCAGACGCCCTGTCTCCCATCAGCTTGTCTCCGCAGAAACGACCTCACTCCATTTACTCCTGTCTGCCTCCCCCTCCTATGCCAGAAGCTCGGTGGAGCAGGAACCTGCCTCAAAAAAAAAAAAAGAAATCCCAAACAAACAACCTACATAAACCCTTCAGTGGCTCCTGTCTCAGGGTACAGCCCGAGAGCTCCTAGGCACACTTCTGAGGCCCTGTGCAAATTGACCCCTGTCATTCAGCCTTGTCCCTTGCTGGTTGCTTGCACAATTCCCTTCCACTGTCAAGATGCTCAGGAAACGCCCATGCTTCGTAGAATCAGAAACAGTTGATGACTTGGAACAGTTATTTTGGTTCCATCTAGTGATGAAGTCAACTAGAGTTTTTTTTTAAATTTTGTTGTTTATTTTTTTATTTGAGAGCAACAGAGAGAGAGAGAGAATGGGCATGCATGCCAGGGCTACTTAGCCACTGCAAACAAACTCCAGATGCGTGTGCCCCCTTGTGCATCTGGCTAACGTGGGTCCTGGGGAATCGAGCCTTGAACCGGGGTCCTTAGGCTTCACAGGCAAGCGCTTAACTGCTAAGCCATCTCTCCAGCCCTCAACTAGAGTTTTTGTGTGGCTCATAGAGAATGATTTCCAATGTAAATTCCAATCAAGTTAGACAAAAGCCATGGTTCATTAAAGTTTCCATCTCTTGTACTTCATTCCATCTCACTTTTGCTGCTATGTCTTCTGTTTCATTTTGCCTCCACTTTTATTGTCTTTCTGTGGCTGTTCTCCAGTCCTCGCTGGTACAGGCTCCTTTAAATCACCTCTTGTGGTTTCAAGGTCAGGGGTGAATTTCCTGTGATGCCCTACACATCTTGGTCTGTTAAGTCTCTTATTACAAGGTGTCGTTTGGGGCTGGAGAGCTAGCTTAGCAGTTAAGGTGCTTATCTGCAGAGCCAAAGGACCCAGGTTGGATTTCCCAGGACCCACATAAGCCAGATGCACAAGGTGGAGCATGTGTCTGGAGTTCATTTACAGCATCTAGAAGCCCTGACATGCCCTTTCTCTCCCCCTCAATCTCTCTCTCTCTTAAACAAATAAATTAAAATTAAAATATTAGAAAAGGTGTTTGGTGGGGTAGAGAGATGGCTTAGCAGTCAAGGTGCTTGTCTATGAAACCTAAGGATCAGGTTCAATTCCCCAATACCTAAGTAAGCCAGATGCACAAGGTGGCACATGTGCCTGGAATTCGTTTGCAGGGGCTAGAGGATCTGGTGTGTCCATTCTCTTTCTCTCTCTCTATAGCTGCCTCTTTCTTTCTATCTCCTTATCAATATCTCTGTTTAAAATAAGTAAATGAAAATATTTTTAAAAGGTGTTCTTTGGGGCTGGGAAGATGGCTCAGCAGTTAAGGGTGTTTGCTCTCAAAGCCTGCTGGCCCCTGGTTCAATTCCCCAGCACCCATATAAAACCAAATGCAAAATGGCAGATGCATCTGGCATTTGTTTCTCTGTCTGGAATGGAATCCCTTTGAGGTCCAAAACCTCATTTTAGACGTATTCATGTACACACAGCTTACCTAAAACTTGGTTTTTTTTTTAAATAATTTTTTTAGATTGTCTTTTGTTTTGTTTTGTTTTTTGAGGTAGGGTCTCACTCTAGCTCAGGCTGACATGGAACTCACTATGTAGTCTCAAGGTGGCCTCAATCTAAAACTTCTTGCATGTGGTTTATGCACCATAAAGTCTCTGGATGCAGGATGTGGAGGATGCCAGGAAATGAGCCCCCAAGATCATCATATATCACTGTCAGAGCCTTGCTAGTTTTCATGACAAGCCTGGAGGCTAGAATCATTTTGCTGTTAAGAAGCAGCTTGGAAAATAGAATAGCTATTTCCTACCTTTATGTGACAATGAAAACTTTCCTTTAGAATGCAACCTTCGCAGGGGCCCAGTATGTAAGGCAGGTGTCAGTGGAATTGCTGGGGCTGCCTTGGTGCGGGGCTATGGGACCTCTCCAGGCATCTCTGAGGAGTTCTTGGATAAGTAGATCTCAGTATGAAAAACACTAGGAAAGATCACATCTAACTTTATATTAGAAGAAGTTACCAAATTGGCTTACTGAAGGAAGAAATTATCCATGCTTTATTAAAAGCATATTTGTTGTTGTATTTCTAAAAGGGTAATTAAGTGACTTGTTCCATACAAACCCACCTGATAAACCAGGCATCTACTTTCTGTTTCCCCAGTGCTGTTGCTTCCCTGAAGGCATCTCCCCATCTCCCCTTAGCTGCCCAACACACGCTGGGTGCTTAGTTGATACCCAGTGGCTGAGCTGGGGGTGGGGGGCTAACTCTCTAATCACAGAGCCTCTGCCAGTGAGCTGCACCCAGTTGATTCAAGGTGGGTTTCAGGGTGGCATGGGCTTTTTCTTCCGCCTCTGCGGCTCTCTTTGCCCTACCCAGCTGGCAGGGGCTCTAAGAATACTAGTTAATTTTAATATTACCCTAAGAAAGATTAATTAGGAAGGCAAATTCACTCTCAAAGGTGTAATTAATTCCAGAGCTAAATAGAAGAAAGTCATGGGTTATTTGTATTGCTGCTGCCTTTAAGTAGAGTGTCATCAGGGTTGACTAGACAAGGGCAGACTCATTTTTAAGTGTCAGGGCCATGTAGACTAGACTGGTTATGCCCCCTTCTCTTAGCAGGCTCATGGCTGAGAGAGAGGACAGGAACGGGGGTGACACCTGCGTAAGAGAAGAGAAGAGCCACCAAGTCAGACATCCTGTCCAGGGTTTCCTGCCCTCTCAGTCATCGGTGAATCATGAGTCTCCTCTGGGCAGCTGTGATAGCTCCTGTGGAGTCCTGTATCTTCCAGACTATCCACCCCACCTGTCCTCCACTCAGTATCAAACTACACTGAATCTAAGTGGGCTGTCGGATGCCACATCCCAGTTAGAAACTTCCAAATGTGCCCAAAGGTAAAAACTGAGCTCCTTAACATGGGCTTCTTCAAAATTCTTCAAAATTTTGGCCTCACCCCATCCAGTATAACTGGTTTCCCTTCTGGTTCCCCACCTTCCTGCAGCCCCTTGACTCAGAGCACACTATTTTTTTCTTCTGGAACTTTCACCTTGAATTCACACTCGTGGCCCACTCAGGACTCCCTGACTCTGGACTTCCCTGTTGACACCATACTTTCTTGTAATGATTTGTGTTCTTTCCTTATAGTAGAGACAGTGACTGCCTTCAAGGACACTTTTCTAGTCTCCTCGACCTTTCTTTGATTTAGGCCAAGCATTATGCCTGTTCTGTAACAAGTGGTCAATATTTTGTTGAAAGAAACTGGTCAGCTCAGGGTTCCGATAATGACAATGGGTTTAGCTCATTGAAATCCAAGCCTATCTCTCCCTCACCACTAATAGTGTATTCGGCTTGGAATACCAGACAAGAACTTTTCCTTACTCTCTTTGCCTTATAGCTGGTGTTCCCAAGCAGGTGGCTTCAGGAGCAGAGCTGAGTGATCTGAACTTGAGACTGACAGCTGCTGGTCTTCGCTTTTGATGATTTCCCCCTTTGCAAATGGTTACTGGCAATGGAAACTGCAAATCTACTATCTGCTCCCCTACGTAAATTGCATTTACATTTAAATTGTGCATTCTTCCAAAGGATGGGGTTAGTAAATAACTGGCAGATTAAACTTGAGGAGAGGAAATTGTGCCCCACATCAAACCTGAGACTGAAGTGACATCTGGCTTTTTCTATTTCCATTACTTGGGTTTAATAACAGCATGTGGCATTAAGGAAAGAGAAATTGGATCTACATTTTAATGAAAGGAGGAAGCTCTCAGGATTTAGATACCTTATCATGTTGAATACCTAGTCGATTGGCAATTAAAACTTGCTTCCCTCAAGAAATGGAATGTCTTTGCAGCCATAGAGAGAACAAAAAAACAAAACAAAACAAGCTAACGCCCAAGACTACAGAGATAGAACCGAGGAGAACGCTACATATGTTGATGCCAAATATTTCAGGATTTCACAGAGCACAGGAAGTCCTAAGTGGATAATGCTGACCGGAGAACCGTAGTTGAACAGAGGCGGAGCCTCAGAGAATCGCTTCAGACAGAGGAGTCTGCATGGATGAGAGCTGAGCGCGCCTGGTTGATCCTTTTCTACTTTTATTTTTAAGCTTTTGATTGACAATTTTCATACATAAACATAATGTAATTTGATTATAATTCCCTCTCATTATCTTCTTTTGTCCCCTTTCTTCTTCCCAACTATTCCCTCTTCTATTTTTATTTATTTTTAATTATTTTAACATATTTCATATGGGTACATCATGTGTTGCTAGCACCCTCTTTTCCCTCGTCCCTGCCCCCATTCCACTGGGGACCCTCCTCAGTGGGGTTGCAGGTATTTATTCCCCATGGGGTTGTGGGTTATGCATTGTGGGAGCAGCAGCTTCTTTTTTTTTTTTTTTTTTTTTTTTGTGGCGGGGAAGGTATGCCTCTGGGTGGCTCTTACAATCTTTCTGCTCCCTCTTCTGCAAAATCCCCTGAGCCGTGGTGGGCGAGTGTTAAGTCTACTTCAGTGATGAGCTCTTAGGAGCCTCTGGATCTCTGCTTTGGTAAGTATTGAGTATCCTCAGGGTCTGTCTCCTCCTGGCGCTGATTGTCAGATTTCACCATGGAAGCCGCTTATGCATCTCCCCAGTTCCTCTGTGGTTTCAGGGGTGCTTGTGTGAAGTGTGAGGGGTAGTTGTTTTGTTTTGTTTTTTGAGGTAGGGTGTCACTCTAACCCAGGCTGACCTAGAATTCACTCTGTATTCTCAGGGTGCCCTCGAACGCACAGCGATCATCTTACCTTTGCCTCCCGAGTGCTGGGATTAAAGGCACGTGCCACTGCACCAGGCTTGTGAGGGGTAGTTTATCTCCTTGGGTCTCGCCACCTTTTGGGGCACATACCCTCCAGAGCAGGGGATCCCCGGGCCATTTGATCAGGAAGGTGGAGCTAGGGGCCTGCTTCTGCAGTAAGCTTGAAGGGTCCAGGTAGCCCCAAGCCAGCAGCAGGGGAACTGGAACCAGGGAACTGGGAGGTGGAGAAGGAACTGGGAGATCTGGCCCTTATTAGTATATTACTTATTTATCGATTTATTTTTGAGGTAGAGTCTTGCTATAGCCCAGGCTGACCTGGAATTCACTATGTAGTCTCAGGGTGGCCTCGAACTCACAGGATCCTCCTACCTCTGCCTCCCGAGTGCTTGAAGGCATGTGCCGCCTCTCCCAGGTATTTTACTTTCATTTGCGGGGGGGGGGGGCACATGCCACAGTGCATGTGGAGATCAGAGGACAACTTCAAGATGTGTTCCACCTTCTTCGACCTCTTGTCACTGTTAACTGCCAGACCGAGCTTCAGATATTCTCCGGGCCTGACCTCCCATTGTAGGCATGTTGGGGTTATAGATGTGTAGGCTAGAGCTACTTTGTATCTGGCCTTACATGGGTGCTAGGGAGTTGAACCCTGGTTTGGCAGGCTTTGCAAGCAAGCACCTGTGCCATTTCCCCCACCCCCCCTCTTCTACTTGATGACCCCCCACTGCCATCATCCACGTCACAATGCTGGTGAGCTCAACACTGTGCAAATCGTGTGCAGATAATGTGCTGCTTGCGGCGTGTAGCTACTGTGACGTCATGAAGCCATGACCGCTTCATGTCCGGAAGATAGTGTCCCAAAGTGCTCCTCACCGTCTTCTGGCTTTTACATTCTTTCCATCCTCTCTTCTGCAGGATTCCCTGAGTCTTTGAGGGTATGACAAAGCTGTCTCATTTAGCACTGAGTCACGTATTCTCATCACGTTAATGTGTTTTGAGTCTCTCCAGTCACATTGCTGCCTGCAAAAAGAACATTCTCTGACTAAAAGTGAGAGCAGCGCTGGTTGATTCTTTCTTAACCTAGCTGGTTTTATTTATTTATTTTTATTTTATTTTATTTTATTTTATTTTATTAGTTTTCTATTCAGCAAATACAGGCAGTTTGGTACCATTATTACACTCATCCCTGACCCACCCCTTCCCACTGGCCCCTCCTTGTTGACGTAAATGGGTCGTGCATTGTGGAGTTAGCCCACAGTTATTGGTACGATAAATGTCGCTGCATATCATGACCCAACATGTGGCTCTGACATTCTTTCCGCCCCCTCTTCCGCAAAATTTCCCTGAGCCATGTTGGGTTCATTTTTGGTCTGCTTCAGTGCTGAGGTGTTGGGGGCCTCTGAGGCTCTGGCTCCCTGGTTTGGTAGGAGTTGATTTTTCTGTGTTGGTCTCCTTTCCCCTTGTGCTTGTATCCAGTTCATCAGGAAAACAGCACCCTTGCTTGTTTCACCAATTTCCTTAGTTTCAGCTGGGCCCCTTTTGAGGTATGATGGGGTGGCTCTCTCCTTAGGATCTGCATCTTTCTTTCTTTCTCCAGGATTTGCAGCGCAGCTAGGCGGTCGCCATCTTGGCCAGAAGTCCTATTTATTTATTTTTAATAAATTTATGTTTTTGGTTTTTTTTCAAGGTAGAATTTCACTCTGTATTCCCAGGCTGGCCTCAAATTCACAGCACTCCTCCTACCTCTGCCTCCCAAGTACTGGGATTCAAGGCACCAGAAGCTTTATCAAGAAAATATCTCGGAAACATCTATTTCATCTCAACAATCTCATTGTTTAACACGGAAGCACTTCCACCTGCTGGCTGCTTTGCTGGCTGAAAGCCAGTCTGAGAAATGTAAACAAATGCTTGTGCATCCTAGTAATCCAAGCCTATCATTTAGTTGCTTTGATTCAAGCAAATGTGTCAATTTTCAAAGTCTTTGTTTGGCAAATCCAGTGTTTGGATGCTGAGAAATGATTGTACTGCATGTTTGGAAACTGATTCTCTATTCAAAATTTCAGAGCTACGGCCCGGGAGCACGCATAGAGCTTTTCTAGCTATCCACTCCAACATGTTCTGCTCTTTCCCAGGGTCTAGGAAGAGTTCGTGTTACAGAGGTCCAAGGGCAAGTAGAAACGGGCTGGAGCCTCCTGAGGAAACTGGGTGTCCCTTTAGGCCACCGAGTGAGAAAAGGGCTCATGAATAAATAGAACCTTGGGGACACTTCTGTAGTGCTCACTGTGTGCTGAGCTCTTTATATATTTATTTTTAAATATTTTTATTTGCAGAGAGAGAGAGAGAGAGAGAGAATGGGTACGCCAGGACCTCTAGCCACTGCCAACAAACTCCAGATGTATGCTCCACTTTGTGCATCTGGCTTTATATGGGGACTGGGGAAATGAACCTGGGTTGTCAGGCTTTGAAGGCAAGGGCCTTAACCACTGAGCCATCTCTTCAGCCCCCTGTGATGAGCTCTTTACATGTTATAACTCACGGAATCCTCTTGTCAATCTCAGGCAGTGAGAACCATTGTCAGTACCACTGCAGATGAAGAAGAGACATAGTCACCCCCACTGTGTGTCTAAGCTTTGACTGTAGACAGGCTGACTCCTCCTTTAAGCCCTTTCAGATGGTTCCTCTTTTCCCTGGTATTTAATCAACACACTGTGTTTTCTCACAGCTACATGTTGTCTTGCATAATTGTCTTTAAAATCATAGCAGTGACTCCAGCTAGTTCTATAACGGGTCTTTCCTTAAACAAAACAAAGATACGAGATCTGCATTTTGCACTGTAGATGACAACGTCGATCTCAGCTATCTCTAGACGTGCCCAGAGGATGGAATGAAATGTGTTTTGAAGAGGCCCAAACCATCAAACTTCTGCAGCATCTAACCCTCCATCCTGATTCTTATTTTCTTGAGTGATCCTTAAATTAAATCAAGTTTCTTCCACTTTCCTATTTCCCTGGAGTAGACACCAGATAACCCACCCTCAATGGTGGTTTGTTTGTTTGTTTGTTTGTTTTTGGTTTTTCGAGGTAGGGTCTCACTTTAGCTCAGGCTGACCTGGAATTCACTATGTAGTCTCAGGGTGGCCTCAAACTCACAGCGCTCCTCCTACATCTGCCTCCCAAGTGCTGGGATTAAAGGTGTCATCAGCAAAGGTGAGTCTTTGATGGTGCCAGACTGCTGTTTGATTCTCTCCTCCCAGGCTCTTGGCACTATTTGGCTGGGCAGCAGTTCCTTACTTCCTGGGCATAAGGACAAGGTCTCTGAGCCTCTTCACAGTCTACCGTGGCAGCCTGGCTCTGAAGCAGGCCAGTGCCTCCTTCTGTTTGAGCTTAGCTTCAATTCATCACTGATTTTCCCATCAGTCTGTTGCTAGGGTGGCCGTTGATGTCATACTGTCAGTATTATGATTATCATAATGTCTAATAGGCAAAGAGGGGATGGTTGCGTATAGAAACCCTGAGGTGAAACTCACCCAGCATAAGTAACCAGCCTGATTGCACAGACTTCAGACAACCATGTGAAGGGGTAAGTGGATTAATCATTCCTTTGGATTCTATTTGAATATTTTTCTTCCCTTCCATATGTGTGCTCCCTCTAGGCAATTGTCTAATGTCACTTGAAATTGATGAGGGCTCTTTGGGAGGTTATTTTTGGGAAGCTAGGGAAACAACAGACAGCTGTTCTCTGGAACAAATGTCACTGGATCTGCCTCCAGTTAAGAAAAAAAAAAAAAAAACAAGAAATTGAAATGCTTAGGCATAGTGCTGTTTTCCTTCCCAGCCTTAGGTTTTTCCCTAATGGCCTGGAAGTGTCCACTGAGCTTTCTGAACATATGGAAAGCAAGAAAACTAACGTTAACTAAATACCTATGTATCATAAAAAGAAGCATGGCTTTGAAGTACAAAACTGCTTAAGCAGGTGTTCCTCAGCAGCTCTATCATAAGTGCACGATTCCAGACATTTCCTACCTTGTATACAGAGTTCTTCCTAATTGGACATTGATTGAGCACCAATAAAAGCAAAGTCATTTCTTAAAATTGGTCAAGTTCCTCCTATGCTGAGTACTTATCTTGTGCTTGTTTTCACTGCAACATTAAAAAGCCTTGAAACATGATGGAAATAAAGGTGCAATAAACAAGTCTGTTAAAAGGCTAAGCAGCGGGGCATGGTGGCACACACCTTTATTCCCAGCACTCAGGAGGCAGAGGTGGGAGGATTGCCGTGAGTTTGAGGCCATCCTGAGACTCCATAGTGAATTCTAGGTCAGCCTGGGCTAGAGTAAGGCCATACCTCAAAAAAACAAACAACAACAAAAAAACCCCAACAATAAAAGGCTAAGCAAAAAGTCTGCCTTTTGCAGGACTTGCTGAAGTAAATAAGGGGATCAATTTTTTTTTGTTGGGGGGGGAAGTGTCAAGAGATCAATGAAATAAAACTAATTGAAGTTGAGGCTTCATAGGTGTAGAAAGTTCGACCTAGATAAATCAATTTGTGTGCCAAAGAATGGAGAGTTGGGCGGGGCGGTGGTGGTGCGCTCCTTTAGTCCCAGTATTCAGGAGACAGAGGTAGGAGGATTGTTGAGAGTTTGAGGCCACCCTGAGACTGCATAGTGAATTCCATGTCAGATTGGGCTACATTGAGACCTTACCTCAAAAAAAAAAAAAGGGAATGAAGAGTTGACTTTTTAAAATGCCAGTTCAGCAACTACAATGCCTGCTGGTGGCTAGTTAAAAACTACCATCTCATTAGGCTCTGAATTCAGCTGCAAGTATGAGAACTACTATGTTTGCAATAACTGAATGCTCTGTCCTCTCATCAAAAGGAGAGATTGCTCAGTGGTTAGAGGTGCTTGCCTCTAAAGCTTGGTCCAGGTTCGATTCTCCAGTACCAACATAAAGCCAGGTGCATTTGAAATTCATTTGCATTGACAAGAGGTCCTGGTGTACCCATTCGCTTCTCTCTCCTTGCTTGCAAATAATAAAAATATTTTAATAATGGTATGTTGTGATTTGCTAATCACGGTATATTATAAGTTGTCAATAAAAATTAAAATAAAATAAAATACACACAAAGGAGGTCAGGGATAAGTGACTTTTATTTAACCCACTAGAAAAACCTCAGCTCTTTTTAAATATTTTATTTATTTGAGAGAGAGGGATAGAGAGAGAGAAGAGGCCAATAGAGAGAGAGAGAGAAAATGGGTGTACCAGGACCTCTAGCCCCTGCAAATGAATTCCAAACAAATGTGCCACCTTGTGCATCTGGCTTATGTGAGACCTGGAGAATCAAACCTGGGCCCTTAGGCTTTGTAGGCAAGCGCCTTAACTGCCAAACCATCTCTTGGCTTTTCAAGGTAGGATCTCACTATAGCTCAAGCTGACTTGGAATTCATTATGTAGTGTCAGGGTGGGCTCAAACTCATGGTGATCCTCCTACCTCTGCCTCCTGAGAGCTGGGATTAAAGGCGTGCGCAACCACGCCTGGCCCTCCAGCCCCTTTTAAAAAAAATATATGTTGTTTATTTTTTGCAAGCAGAGAGAGATAGTGAGAAGAGAAACGACAGATAATGAGCACACCAGTGCCTCCAGCCACTGCAAAGGAACACTCTAGATGTATGCTTCACTTTGTGCCTCTAGCTTTACGTGGGTACTGGGGAGTCAAACTTGGCTGTTAGTCTTTACAGGCAAGTGACTTAACTGCTGAGCAATCTCTTCAGCCCTTAGCTCTTTAATATTTAAATAACATCTCTTTAAAAAATATATTTTCATTGCTGAGCATGGTGGCACACACCTTTTTTTGTTGTTTATTTTTATTTATTTATTTATTTGAGAATGACAGACAGAGAGAGATAGAGGCAGATAGATGGAGAGTGGGTACGCCAGGGCCTCCAGCCTCTACAAATGAGCTCCAGATGCATGCGCCGCCACCTTGTGCATCTGGCTAATGTGGGTCCTGGGGAATTGAGCCTCGAACCAGGATCCTTAGGCTTCACAGACAAGCGCTTAACACTAAGCCATCTCTCCAGCCCTTAAATAACATCTTATCTTTTTGGCACTTGAGTCATACTCAGAGTTATTGAGTAGTAATGGAATTTTTTACTTATTTATTTATTTGCAACAATCGAGAAAAAGAGAGAGAATGGGTGCCCCAGGGCCTCTTGCCATGGAAAATGAACTCCAGATGCATGTGCCACTCTGCGTATCTAGCTTTACACGGGTACCGGGGAATTGAACCCAGGCCGGCTTTGCAAGCCTAGTGCCTTTAACTGCTGAACCATTTCTCCAGCCCCAGTAATGGGAATATTTTGTTCATATTGTCCAGAAAACTTCTCACACGACTTGAGTAGAAAAGCTAGAAATCACTGGTCCTCAAGAATCTTGTGTAAAGTGACAGCCTTCCAGGTTCTGCATGGAGGCCACTAACCCACTTCTCCCAGCAGGACTGCCCAGAAGAACGAAGTGCTCATGTCTACTTCCTTGTGTACCTCCGCAAGTGGAGAGGCGGGGTTGTGAGGGAATCTGCTTTCAGTAGTTACTTCTAGAGTTGTCTTAATGGCTCTAATGTTTTCCTGTTTCAAGGACTCCACTGTCAGAAGAGGCCAAACTTCTGGCACTATGGTGGATGTGCAGTGTCTAAGTGACTGTGAATTGCATGACAGACTTGAGAAGCTTGGATTTTCACCTGGCCCAATACTACGTATGTCTACAGTGAATATTAAAGGCTATTCATTGTGGTTTACAAACTGTCTCCAAAGTTTAAAGCAACTAACAATAGAAGGAACACATGCAATAAAAGAAAACATTAAAATAGAGATGGAGGGATGGTTTAGTGATTAAGGTGTTTGCAAAGCCAAAGGATCCAGTTTCGATTCCCCAGGACCCCTGTAAGCCCGATGCTCAAGGGGGCACATGTGTCTGGAGTTCATTAGCAGTGGCTAGAGGCTCTGGAATGCCCATTTTTTCTCTGTGTCTCCCCCTCCCTCTTTCTCTGTCAAATAAATAAATAAATAAAAATAATTTTTTTAAACCATTAAAATATAAAAAGGAAAACAGAAAGCCATACAGAGGGAAGAGGTAATGAATATACCCAATTCCAATTTCCTACAGATTGATTAGTATGTCCTTTTTTTTTTATTTTTATTTTTTGGTTTTTCAAGGTAGAGTCTCACTCTAGTTCAGGCTAACCTGGAATTCAGTATGTAGTCTCAGGGTGGTCTCGAACTCTCGGTGATCCTCCTACCTCTGCCTCCCAAGTGCTGGGATTAAAGGCGTGTGCCACCACATATGGCTTCATTTTTTTTTAAATACTGAAAAACCAGTTACTCTTTTAAAATATTTATTTATTTATTTATTTATTTGGGAGAGAGAGAATGGGTGCATGCCAGAGTCTCTAGCCACTGAAATGAACACCAGACACATGCGCCACCTTGTACATCTGGCTTTATATGAGTACTGGGAAATTGAACCTGGGTCCTTAGGCTTTGTAGGCAAGCACCTTAACCACTGAGCCATGTCCCCAGGATGCCAGCTATTCTTTTTCTTTTTTTTTTCGAGGTAGGGTCTCACTCCAGCTCAGGCTGACCTGGAATTTACCATGTAATCTCAGGGTGGCCTCGAACTCACAGCCATCCTCCTACCTCTGCCTCCCAGGGGCTGGGATTAAAGGTGTGCGCCACCACGCCCGGCTCAGTTATTGTTTATAATGTTAGCCTGTTTTGGGTTTTGGATGTATCCTGTAGGTAGGCTGCCCACCCCGTCCCTGTTCTCAGATGTAGCCAGTGCTTGATTCTACCTGGTAACCCACACGGGCATTGCCTGGTTGTACTGTAGAAAGAAAGCGTTCAGTGACTGTGGGGTCCACCTCATTTTAAAAGCCATAATTAACCAATAGCATAAGGGATTATAAGGAAGGTCGGAATTGACAAATAACTTGAATGCAGTAGGATCACACAGAGACACGGGACAATTTAATTTGTTTTCCACGTTCTTCTTCAGCCTCCACCCGAAAAGTGTACGAAGAAAAGTTAGCGCAATTGCTGGTCTCACCTCTCAGTGACCCACCTGCCATGGAAAGATCCAGAAAGCCAGACAGATGTGAGGACAGCGATGACAGTGAAGGTACCGTCACAGGCGCTGCTAGGTGCCACCTTCACACTGCTATAAGTGCAAGCAGGCCTGTGAAACAGCCCTGTGGCCTCAGTGCACACACAGCCTGGAAAAACAAAACAAAACAACAACAACAAAACTGTGGATGCATAAGGAACCTGAAAGTTGCGTGGGAAGAAGGATAGGCCCATTTGCACATCCTTTACCTAACTAGAGCCAGATTATGCATTGATTCCTTCAAAACTAGTTTCTACAGGTGAATCCCCCGCCTCCTCTGAGGTTCCAACCTCTGCTTTTTCTTAAATCATTCAACTTCACCATTATTTCCTTTAGATTAAATGATGCCATGCCTATTAAGAAAGATGAGCCAACTTGTAGTTCTCTGAGTACTCCCTATGCCAGCACCCTCCTGATTTACGGGGGGCTGCCGGCCGCTTTGGGATCACTGGGTGGCGGGAAGCAGTGGTCTTTGGGTCTCCGGGCTTTGCTTTCAGTGACCTTGACCCCAGCATGCACACCGTTTACAACTGCGTAAGTCATGCAATGATTTCTGCCTCAGGGTTTTTAGTATGGCCTCAGGGGTTCCCACAATGCATCCCACAAATATTTCCTAAGAGTTCTCTGTGTGCCACAGTAAAGCAACACTGTGGCAGGCCACCCCTGCGTTCTGATGTACAGAGTCCTATTGAACGCTCACAACCCTCAGCTGAAGCCCAGAGAGGGGGAGAACTGGCCTAACATCAGTTACATAGTTGGGAGGTTGTCCTAGAGGATGGGCACAGGTTGCCATGAAGTGCAGGGGCACCTCCTCCACTACCACCCTCTGTCCAGCAGCTAGAACCATACAAAGCACACAGCAGGCGTTCAGTACATGTTTGGGAGTGAAAGAGACAGAATTGGGTTGGGGATGTAGCTGAATGACAGGGCACTTGCCTAGTCCTCATAAGACCCTGGGGTTCATCCCCATCTCCCCCTGCAAATACATGCACCCTCTAGTGCTGGAGACTGAGACTTGAACCAGATCTGGCTCTCAAAATTGTGTCCTCCTGCCCCATAATCTACACATTTCTCTTTTCTGTTGTGAGGGTGAATATATTATATTTTGGACCAAGGCTGATCTATACAAAAGGATAATTTCACATACTTCAAATTGACAGTTTCATTAAACCATGCATGCTGAGAAACTCCCCATAATCCTGATATTGGATGGATACAGAGTTTTTCCCACGAGTTGGGTATAGCCAACCTCATTTGGAAAGGAGAGTGAGGCTTAGGGACAGATCCCATCGGCCATAGAACATCTTGCACACAAGTACCTCAGGCAAAGGGCTATCTGAGACTTCTGGATATAGAAAATATTCTGGGGTTGGAAAGATGGCTTAGTGGTTAAGGTGCTTGCCTGCAAAGCCTACGGACACATGTTCAACTCTCTAGATCCCTTGTAAGCCAGATGCACAAGGTGACACAAGTTCAAGGTCACGCATGTGCACAAGGTGCCACATGTGTTTGGAGTTTGATTGCAGTGGCGAGAGGCCCTGGTTCACCAATTCTCTCTCTCATAAAGGTGTGTACCACCATGGCCAGCTCCCCACTCCCCCCCAAAAAAGAAAAGAAAATATTCTGTGTTGTGTCCCAGATCTGGGTTTGTTAAAGCCCCAGGATTTAGCTCAGGGGACCAGCCATAAGAACTTTCTAGGGCTGCTACAAAGGTCAGAGCTGCAGACCCAGACTGTGCTGGCTCTGTCCTCCTTGGGACCAAACTAGTTTCCAGCATGCAGCATCTGCAGAGGTGTATTTCTGCTGGGGCTCGGAGAAAGGTGGCCCTTCCACTGTTGAGTTTGGCTGCTTTGAACCTCCAGATGCCAGCCTCCAGGTCAGAGGTATCTGCTGCAGCCCTGCCCTTGTCCTGCAGTCCAGGTTATCAGTAGCCAGTGCTGGCTCCAAGTGCCCAACCTCGTCTTCGGGTGAGGTCTGAACAGGGTATTTAAACGTGCTTATGGCAAGCCTCACAGAGCCCCTAGTGCCTTGGGAATGGAAGTTGGAACAGGAGCTGATGGAGGGGGAGGGAGTTCTTGTGGAGATTTGGCCCCTGATGCTGGTTTGGGGTAGGGCTGAGGTAGGGAGCAGGGTACAGAAAGTTCTAGACCTGTAGCAAACCTGAGTCATGCAAAGAACCAGTGCTTTTTTAGATGTTTCTCATTTTCAGTGACTTGCCATAGCTTCAATTATCTAGTCTCTTCTCTTTTTGAATGGCAGGGACTTGAGATGGGTTATCACTATTGTAACCCAGGCGGGCCTTGACCTTGTAGCGACCCCTCCTGCCTCTGCCTTTCAAGTGCTGGGATTATAGATGTGTCATCACATCTGGCCTCCACCCTCTTTTCAAACTTTGCAAATATTTCTGGCTTATCTTAAAATCCCACATTAACTAGGTGTGGTGGAGCACGCCTATAATCCCATCACTGGTCAGGCTGAGGTGAGAAGACCTCAACTGGGAAGCCAGCCAGGACTATGTAGTGAAACATTGCCTCAAAGGGAGGCAGAAGTAGGAGGATTGCTGTGAGTTCAAGGCTACCCTGAGATGACATAGTGAATTCCAGGTCAACCTGGGCTATAGCGAGAGCCTACTTCAAAAGCAAACAAAAAACCACCCTTGCCCCATGAGCAGATGGGCTGAATATACAAAGGCATCGAAGTCCTCCCTCATCTAAACATGTCACCACAGGCTGATTTCTGCCACTGGCTGTTGTGCTGCTCAGGAAGCCTCTGGCCTTCCTTCCCCAGGGTGCTGTTTGGAATAGAAAGGCAGAAGATCCTGACATTCAGAGATGTCTTGGACTCACGGCTGGTTTGCAGGAACAATGACTAGACTGAAAACAGCCGCCCAGATGAGCAGCCAGCTCCTGATGTCTCTCAGAGGCACACATATATGACAGGCAGCCCTGTCCCCAGGGAGGCCTAAGTGTGTTTCCCCAAGGCTGCTGCAGCTCAGGGGAGAAGCTTTTACTTCCCCTCACAAAAACATCCTGTGGCTGGGAGAATGCGTCTGACGCTGGGTGTTTATTTCTTCTGCGGGCTCCTATGTTCTCATGGCCTATTTTCCTTTTGTTTCTCCTGATCCAGAGCTAAATATCATTTTGAAAGGAAATATCACACTCTCAACAGAAAAAGGCAAGGAATCCAAAAAAGTATGTACAATTCTAATGCATGAATACTTTTACACATATATTAAAGATAGGACATGGCGTTTTCATATACATTAAGAGAGGAAAGATGAGTTGGAGAGATGGCTTAGCAGTTAAGGCGCTTGCATATGAAGCCGAAGGACACTTGTTTGACTCTCCAGGTCCCATGTAAGCCAGATGTACAAACTGATGTGAGCATGCAAACTCGCACATGCTCACAAGGGGGCACACGTGTCTAGACTTTGACTGCAGTAGCTGGAGGCCCTAGTATGCCAAGTCTCTCTGTCTCTCTCACTCACACTCTCGTTCCCTTGCACAGAAAAGAAAGGCCAGTCTGTTGGGCTTGTGAGAGAGTGGGGGGGGGGAGGGCAAATTGATATCCTCTGAGTAATAAAGTTTTAGTCAAAAGCAGATCATTTTAATGAAGGATTTTGCTTGTGAAATGGTGTACATAATCGAGTCAAAAATCCAGATTATTGAGGTCACTTTTGCCCCTTAGTCGAGAGCTACTATGGCTTTCCTCATCTTCACACTTAGTAAAGATCCACCATGACCTTCATCAGCATCACACTTAGTAAAGATCCACCATGACTTCCCTCATCTTCCCACTTAGTAAAGATCCACCATGACCTTCCTTATCGTCACACTTAGTGAAGATCCTCCATGACCTTCCTCATCTTCACACTTAGTGAAGATCCACCATGACCTTCCTTATCGTCACACTTAGTAAAGATCCACCATGACCTTCCTCATCTTCACACTTAGTGAAGATCCACCATGACCTTCCTTATCGTCACACTTAGTAAAGATCCACCATGACCTTCCTCATCTTCACTCTTAGTAAAGATCCACCATGACCTTCCTTATTGTCACACTTAGTAAAGATCCACCATGACCTTCCTCATCTTGACACTTGGTAAAGATCCACCATGACCTTCCTCATCATCACACTTAGTGAAGATCTGCCACAACCTTCCTCATCGTCACACTTAGTGAAGAGCCACCATGACTTTCCTCATCATCACACTTAGTGAAGAGCCACCATGACCTTCCTCATCTTCACACTTAGTGAAGATCCACCATGACCTTCCTCATCTTGACACTTGGTAAAGATCCGCCACAACCTTCCTCATTGTCACACTTAGTGAAGATCCACCATGACCTTCCTCATGGTCACACTTAGTGAAGAGCCACCATGACCTTCCTCATCTTCACACTTAGTGAAGATCCACCATGACCTTCCTCATCTTCACATTTGATAAAGATCCACCATGACCTTCCTCATTGTCACTTAGTGAAGATCCACCATGACCTTCCTCATTGTCACACTTAGTGAAGAGCCACCATGACCTTCCTCATCTTCACACTTAGTGAAGATCCACCATGACCTTCCTCATCTTCACACTTGGCAAAGATCCACCATGACCTTCCTCATCATCACACTTAGTGAAGAGCCACCATGACCTTCCTCATCGTCACACTTAGTGAAGAGCCACCATGACCTTCCTCAGCTTCACACTTCTCTTTCAGCATTCACCTAAAGCACTGAGTGCTCTTCTGGCCCCATGGGGCACATGTAATGAACATGAGTCTCTGTTCCCCTTCCCACTGAGATGTGACTTCCGCCCCCACCACAGTGAAGGGAGAGGCCTGGCTGCTTTAGGGTCCCTACCCACTGCTTCCATGGCCTGCTTTGAGGAAATCACTTAGCAGCTGTAGATTCCAGTAGCTCTGGCACTAGAACAGCATCTGTGTGGCATGCTCACTGGGCAGAGTGAGGCCTAGAATTGGTACTAAGTACAGAGTTCTCACACCCCTCAACCCTGGCCTTTTCTGCCTTCTGACCTCTGTCCATTTTTTAAAAAATATTTTCATTTATTTATTAGAGGTGGGGAGAAAGAGACTCTGTCTCGAGACACCAACTCAACCAACCAACCAAGCCACTCTGCGCAGGCTGTGGACGGCGTTCAGTGGTAGAGGAGCGGTCTAGCGCAGGCAGGGCCCAGAACTCCATCCTCAGCCTTCCTCCCTGCACAAGGAACTCTCTTCTTGCTCTTCTCACTGCTGTGCCCCAGCTTGCCCCCTACTATTATTATTTTTATTTGAACAATAGTAAAATCCTCTTGACTGTCTTGGCCTCTAACTGTTCCCAATTTTGACTTAGCTTTCCAAACAGAGGCTTAATCATGCCACTTACTTGCTCTACACCATAATGCCACTCAGCATTTCCTGTCTCTTTCCTCCTCATTGCCAGCCCAGCTGAACTGTAGGCAAGTGATGGGGGTGGAGGGGGAAGCATATGTGAGATGTGGTATAGTTCCTGCCCTAGCCCCAGCTGGTCCTCAGGCCTGGCACCCCTCTCGTTCTTCACGTGACCAGTCAGGCTTTTTCTCCTGTTAAAACCCTGTGACTTTTTAAAGGACTGTTTCAAAGGCCACTCATGTGAATCCCTCAAAAATGGCACTTCACCCCATCCAGTAGCTGAGCCTTGCACCTGATAGGAGTCCAGAGCTCTCCAAATCTACTGAATAGTTCCAACAACAATTAGGTTAGTTGCAAATGAATTCTAGTATTTAAACTACCTTCAGAGTTTCAATAAGTGCAAAGAAACCCCACTAACATGGCCGTGATATGCTGCAGCACTGGCCCCCATTCAAACACAATTCGGGTTTGATGAAGTGATTATGATAGAGTGGCAAATCAGCTGAAAGGATTTTCAAAGGTCTTCCACATGGCTCACAAAAGGAATCCTTCCTATTCACCGAAACTCTCTCCCTCAGAAGACTATATTTTTTTCTAGTTATATTAGAAAAAGCAACCTATGTGTTTAAAAACCCTGAAGTGGGATCATTGCCTGTCAGTCTTTGCTTTACATATACCTAAAACAAAGTCATGTTAATATTTTGAATTGGCAATAGAATCAAATAGAAAGTTTGTGATAACATAAAACCTTTGGATGTGGAGGACTTATATAAGCCACTTTGACTCTCTCAAGGGTTCCCCCAAAATCTGGTCAAATTTAAATCTGAAATTAAAAAAGCATTTAAATCTCCATGTAAGAGTGGCAAAAGTATGGCTATTGACATGTTTGTCTTACATTCCAGTCTTTGGTTCGTTGAGAGCAGTGGTTAGCGCTTAGTAGTCTTGTCAGGACCTAGGATGGGAGTATTTGGTCAAACACGACTTTATCTCATTTTAGTACATTTCTATTTTTGAAATATTATTTTATTTATTTGAGAGAGAATGACATAGAGAGAGAGAGAGAGAATGGTCATGCCAGGGCCTCCAGCCACTGCAAATGAACTCCACATGCATGTGCCCCCTTGTGCAGCTGGCTTATGTGGATCCTGAAGAATTGAACCTGGATCCTTTGGCTTTGCAGACAAATGCCTTAACCACTAAGCTATCTCTCCAGCCCTAGATTTCTATTATTTTAAAAAATATTTATTTATTTGCAAGCAGAGAGAGAGAGAGAAGAGAGATAGACAAAGAAAATGGGTGTGCCAGGGCCTCTAGCTGCAGACTCCAGATACATGTGCCACTTTGTGCATCTGGCTTTACATGGGTACTGGGGAATTGAACTTGAATCCTTAGGCTCTGAAGGCAAGTACGTTAACTGATGAGCCATCTGTCCAGCCCAAAGCATGAATTTATTTATTTATCCGAGAGAGAGAAAAAAAGAGGCAGGTAGATAAGAGAATGGGCACACCACAGCCTCTAGCCACTGCATATGAACTCCAGACACATGTGCCACCTTGTGCATCTGGCTTTATGTGGGTACTAGGGAATTGAACCTGGGTCCATTGGCTTTGCTAGCGATCACCTTAAATACTGAGCCATCTCTCCAGCCCTTGTTTTAGTAGATCGCTAGTGGAACATAGCCACTTTGAGACTTGGTCTATGTCATTTTCAGCACTCTACTTACCATGGTGAATGTGTATTTAGTCAATTCACCTACACAGCCTGCTGACTTGGTCATTAAGGCCCCTCAGGAAGCCAGGTTAGGGATGGGGAGTTATGCCATTGTGTTTAACTCAGCTGTATGCCCCACTGTCCTACAAAGAGTGCAAGGGGATTTGCAGTTGACTGGGAAGCAGCAGTCTACACTGGTAGGTTGCATAAAAGGGACAGCAGTGACCATGTGATTTATCATCCCAAGGGGAATGCTTTTATGAATGAAAGGGGTTGCCAGCTCAAGGGATACTGGAAGATGAGGAGTAAGGTGAGACCGCCTTGTGCAGAAAGGGCACGCGGTCCCTTGAGTTCAGTTCCGAGGGTGAGGTGTTTGTGTGTTCACAGCCCATGCTGGGAGGGCCGCTGCATCCCATAGCCTTGTTGGTGTGTGCTGGGCCTGGCTGAGGCCTTCCTCATTCTGTCCCAGATTCAACCTGCTCTTTGAGACAGAACCTGGGTGGCTCCTGCTCTCTATTCCTGGGTGTTCTCTTCTCACCTGTCACTGTCCTAAACACCCCACAGGGAGGGTCTCAGACTCTGCTCTGTGCACTCAGGCCCCAGAGCGCTTTGTCCATCAGCTGCCCAGGACCCTCTGCCCAAGAACCTTTGCTCTAGGCTGTAAAAGGTTGAAGGTGAGGTGTCTCTGACAGCTTCTGCATTCAATTCCACGCCAGGCGTATAGAAGAGGGGGCTCCTGAGTCCCTGCTGGCCACATGAGAAGGAGCCTTGGTCCTGTGTGGAGGTGGATGCTCTCTTGCTCTGCCTCCTGGTCTACACTGATTTGCCTTTTAGATAGATCTTACTGTGGTGACAGTCAGTGCTCCTGTCATGGTGTGTTGGCGACAATTCAGAAAAAGAACAGAGCTTCCACCCCTGGCTCTCAGTCATGACTAACAATCTTTTTTAGTTTTTTTTTGAGGTAGAGTTTCAGTCTAACCCAGGCTGATTTGGGATTTACTGTGTAGTCTCAGGGTGGCCTCGAACTCATGGCAATCATCCTACCTCTGCCTCCCAAGTGCTGGGATTAAAGGAGTGTGCCACCACACCCTGCTAACAATCATTTAAAAATTTTTTAGATATTTAAGAGAGATACAGAGGGAGAAAGAAAGAGAGAGGGAGAGTGTGTGTATATGTATGGCTACAAATAAATCTAGATGCATGAGCCACTCTTCAGCATCTGAGTTTATGTGAGTACTGGGGAATTGAACCCAGGCCATCAAGCTTTGCAAGCAAGTGCCTTTAGCTGCTGAGCCATCTCCCTAGCCCTAATAATCGTTTTTGTTTAGTTGTTTCTCGAGGTAGGGTCACTCTAGCCCAGGTAGACCTAGAATTCATTATGTTGTCTCTAGATGGCTTTGAACTCATGGCAATTCTCTCCTATCTCTGCCTCCCCGAGTGCTGGGATTAAAGGCATGCGCCGCCTCGCCCGGCAGCAATAACCAGTTTTGTTTGTTTGATTTTTCACGGTAGCTTCTCACTCTGGCTCAGGCTGATCTGGAACTCCCTTTGTAGTCCCAAGCTGACCTTCGATTGTAGTGTTCCTCCTGCCTCAGCCTCCACGTGCTAGGCCCAATGGCTGCGCCACCACTCCTGGCCAACAGTCATCTTTTGTAATAGGTCTTGTTGAGGAAGAAGGTGGGTGCCAAAGGAGCAGTGTTTCTCTCCTGAAGAAACTTACAAATGAGCTCTGGGATGGCTTAGTGGTTAAGCACTTGTCTGTGAAGCTTAAGGACCCTGGTTCAAGGCTCAATTCCCCAGGACCCACGTTAGCCAGATGCACAAGGGGGCGCACGACGCATCTGGAGTTCGTTTGCAGTGGCTGGAGGCCCTGGCACGCCCATTCTCTCTCTCTCACTATCTGCCTCTTTCTCTCTCTCTCTCTCTGTCATTCTCAAATAAATAAATAAAGATGAACAACTTTTAAAAAAAAATGAGGTCTGGATACAAAGAATGTGCACATTTACCAAAAGTATGGTCTGCTAGAGCTCAGACCCAGCTTTTCCACTCACTGGACCATGACACTCTCTGTTTCTGAGCTTCCCCACCTATAAACAAGATATGCTCTCCGCCTGGTAGTGTATCGTCGTGGTGCTGGTAAACGTATGTTAGAACTGGGATGTGGCTCAGGAGCAGAAGGCTTGCTTAGCATGCTCAAGGCTCTAAGTTCCTCCTCCAGCACTGAAAAAAAAACAATAGAGCAGGGGGCTGGAGAAGATGGCTTAGCAGGTAAGGCATTTGCCTGCAAAACCAAAGGACACTGGTTCGATTCCCCAGGACCCACGTAAGCCAGATGCACAAAGAGGCGCATGCATCTGGAGTTCGTTTCCAGTGGCTGGAGGCTGTGAAGCACCCATAGTCTCTCTCTCAAAAAAGTAGCAATAAGTAATAAAGTTAAAAAAGATGGGCTGGAGAGATGGCTTAGCGGTTAGGTGCTTGCCTGTGAAGCCTAAGGACCCCGGTTCGAGGCTCGGTTCCCCAGGTCCCACGTTAGCCAGATGCACAAGGGGGCGCACGCGTCTGGAGTTCATTTGCAGAGGCTGGAAGCCCTGGCGCGCCCATTCTCTCTCTCTCCTCTATCTGTCTTTCTCTCTCTGTCTGTCGCTCTCAAATAAATAAATAAATAAAATTAAAAAAAAAAAAAGATTTAGGGCCTGGAGAGATTTCTCAGTGGTTAAGATACTTGGCCTGCAAAGCCTAACAACCTAGGTTCGATTGCCCAGTATGCATGTAAAGCCAGATGCACAAACTGGTGCATGCTTCTGGAGTTATTTGCAGTGGCTAGAGGCTCTGGTACACCTGTTCTCTTCCCTTTTTCTGTATCTACCTCCTTCTCTCTCTCAAATAAATACATATATATATTTAAAAAGATATCTAGGTCGAAATATGAGCTGTTATTATCATAATTATATTAAAAGCACACAATTTAATTACAACAAAGTAACAGAATGAAACAGTATCTTCAGTGCTGAGCTCGGAATGTGACTAGAAATGGATTTGCCTAAGCAAATGCTAACTACAGAATGTATTCTGTGAGCACTGGGTGTGACTGAGGCACACTGAGCTTCTTAAAGTCATATATTTTAAAGCCACGAAACTGTGACAGGAGGATCTCAAGCCCAAGATCAGCCTGGGCTACATAATGAGACCCTACCTCAAAAAACAAAACAAAAATGCTTAGGAGTATTGAGAACTCCTCATTAGTTTAAAAAAATATATATTTATTTGTTGAGAGAGAGGGTGCATGTCAGGGCCTCTAGCCACTGCAAATGAACTCCAGATGCATGTGCTGCCTTGTGCTTCTGCCTTACGTGGGTCCTGGGGAGCAGAACTGTGGTCCTTTGGTTTTGCAGGCAAGTACCTTAATCACTAAACCATTTCCCCAGCCTGAGAACTCGTCCTCCTTAATCTTTGTTGCAGTCAGGTTCACATTGTTGTCAGAAATCGCCCAACCAAGAGCAACTTGTGTGTGCGGGGGGGGGGGGTATTTTGGCTTACAGACTCAAGGGCAGGGGGGAATGATGGCATGAGCAGAGGGTGGACATCACCCCCTGGCTAACATAAGGTGGACCATAGCAACAGGAGAGTGTGCCAAACACTGGCATGGGGAAACTGGCTATAACACCCATAAGCCCGCCTCCAACAATACACCACCTCCAGGAGAAATTAATTCCCAAATCTCCATCAGCTGGGAACCTAGCATTCAGAACACCTAAGTTTATGGGGGACACCTGAATCAAACCACCACAATCTTATTCTTAAATCCTTCCATACATTTTTTTCTTTGAGTCAGAGTCTCACTCTAGCCCAGACTGACTTGCACCCCAAGTTGACCTTGAACTCATAGTGATCCTCCTACTTCAGCCATCCCAATGCTGGGATTAAAGGCATGAGCCACCACACCTGGCTCCTTCCCCACTACCTTATATAATTTAAAAATAACTGATTTGGGGTTGGAGAGATGGCTTAGCAGTTAAGGTGTTTGCCTGTGAAGTCTAAGAACCCAGATTTAATTCCCTAGAACCCACGTGAGCCAGATGCACATTGTGGTGTATGTATCTGGAGTTTGTTTGCAGTGGTTAGAGGCTCTTGTGTGCCCATTCTCTCTCTATCCATCTCTCTGTAACAAGTAAAATATTTTTTAAAAGTTGATTTTGTGTTTTGTTTTTTTTTTTTCAAGGTAGGATCTCACTCTAGCTCAGGCTGACTTGGAAGTCACTCTGGAGTCTCAGGGTGGCTTTGAACTGACGGTGATCCTCCTACCTCTGCCTCCCGAGTGCTGGGATTAAAGGCGTGCGCCACCACGCCTGGCTAAAAGTTGATTTTGAAGTAATTTCATATCTATGGAGAGTTGTGGGAATACTAAAAGAACCCCATATATCGTGGGACACTTTTGCTCTGTGCACCCCATACCCACGTACAACCATTGTCTCTTGGAGCCCTCTAAGAGCTTATAGGTTAGATGGCAAACTGCAAAGGCACCCCAACCTCCATCAAGCACTCTGTACCCACAAAAGAACTAACCAGAAATCCACTTGGACCCAATACCACATCCAATGCACAGACTCCATTAGGCGTCAGCAGCTGTCTTAACAATGTCTTCCTGGTCCACCACCCCCTCCAGGAACACCTGCCACTTCTTGTTGCCAGGTCTCAGTCTGCCCCTGGCAGCATGCTCTGGACAGTTTTAGAGTCTGGCATGTTCATTTTGCAGTGTTAGAATGCTGTCATGGATCAGCTCTGGCACTAGGTGTGTGTGTGTCTGGGGATGAGGTAAGACCTTCCTTTTCCTCCCTCCCTCCTTCCCTCCCTCCCTCCCTTCCTTCCTTCCTTTCTTCCTTCCTTCTCTGTCTCATATTTTTTTTCTCATATCAGCCCACTCTCCAATAGACAGTAATAGAGTGTCAGACAATTCAGTTCAGTTCTCACTCTAGCTACCTGGAGTTGGCATCAAATCCCACAAGTTGAGGGCTCAGTGCCCCCAAACTGCTTCCACTTAAAATGATAGTCATAAGCCCAGGCTCTCCTATACTTCTGATGGACCAGCTATAAGTCAGGGGTTCCATGAGCCCTTTCTTGGGTGTGGTAATTTGCTAGAACAGCCCACAGATCTCAGGAACTTGCTTACATTTACCAGTTTAGTATATATGTGTACTGGAACAAATATATATACACTCCCCCCCCCACACCCCTGCAACAGAGGATTGCACCTAGGGCCTCCGGCATGCTAAACACATGCTCTACCCCTGAGCTACATCTCCAAGCCCTTTTTTTGGTATTTTAGTGCTTAAGGTAGCCCAGACTTGGCCAGTGGAAGATACTGTGTGTTTTTGACAAGTCCGCATCATTCCTTAGTTTCTGGCCCAAAGATGTTTTTGATTTATTTTCCCCTGGTGTTGAAAAACCAAGACCAAGGCCCTCAAGGAGCTCCTGTCTACTGGGTGTCATTGCTTCCTGGCTTTTATTTGGACAAAGCCAGGAAATGTGTTTATGTACACAAATGCAAATGTCTCGGTTTATATATACACGTGTGTGTATAAATTTTATATTTTTCTTTAAAATTTTTTATTTTATTTATCCATTTTGAGAGAGAAAGAGAGAGAGAGGCAGATAGAATGGGTGCACCAGAGCATCCAGCCACTACAAACAAACTCTAGACACATGTACCCCTTTGTGCATCTGGCTTATGTGGGTACTGGGGAATTGAACCTGGGTCCTTAGGCTTCACAGGCAAGTGCTTTAGCTACTAAGCCATCTCTTCAGCCCCATATTTTTCTTTTAACTACATCAATATTTTACTGTTTAAAAAATATTTACTAGTATATAAAGAATTAGGTTTCATTATGGTATTTTTATTTATTTATTTGAGGGGGATAGAGAGAGAGCGAATGGGTGCATCAGGGCATCCAGCCTGCAAATGAACTCCAGATGCATGTGCCGCCTTGTGCATTTGACTTATGTGGGACCTAGGGAATCGAACCTGGATCCTTTGGTTTTTCAGGCAAGCACTTTAACCACTAAGCCATCTCTCCAGCCCTCATTATGGTATTTTTAAACAAATGCTTTTTGTCCTGCCACCTCCACCCAGTGTTCTTTCTAACTATTCCCCTTAGTGAAGCACTTTCAGAGCCTGGATTCCACTATACTCTGAGGGTGGATTCTCATCAGTATACCTATATTTTTTGTTCAATTTTTAAATTTTCTCTGTATGACCAGTCTCTCAGCCACAGTAACCATCTCCTCTGTATAACCCTGTTGTTACCTTCTTAACCCCTGAATATACCAACACTCCCTGGGGCCTGCCCCTCACTGCCCCATCCTTGGGCCCAGGTCCACTGCTCCAATTCCTGAACCACCGCCCTCACTTCACCCCCTCCAGAGACTTGTGACTTTGGGCTCCAAGCATGCACACACATCCACGTTGACATTAGAATCTCTTCCAGTTCTTAGACTGTGTCAATGTCTCTATGCTGACACACAATGGGATTTTTATTCTCTATGTCTCAATTTCTGGCTTTGCCTATGAGACACCTGTAAGTCTTCAATTAGCATGTGCAGGGCCCATTCTAAATGTTGTCCCCAGAATGCCCAACGTGACAAGGGAATGAATATTAAAGGGCTTCAATTAAATGTGTGTATCAAGTGCATATAAAGGTTCTAGAAGACCTGATGGCAAACATGTCTATAATAATATGTTAATTAATTGAAAAACCATCCTTGTTAGCAAAAAAAAAGCTCTCTATGCTCTTGTTGGGTCAAAGTGAAATGTAAATTACGTATTTTTATAACCACTTAATAAGCCATTTCTTCTTATCTTTGACAGGTGCTACTGGGAGCTAAATGCCATCTCTGCAAGAAATATAATTTAACATTCTACCCTAAAAGTCCTGATCTCCCAGGATAGAAGGATTAGATAAGCTTACTGGTCAGTGCGTCTTGATCTTGGCGGGTGACTGTTGATTTCTTTCTGTGTCATAGAGTCCAGACTTTGAAACACAAGGGCGGTCCGAGGATGTTGGGAAAGCAGACTGTGACTGTCAAAGCTGGAAGACGTTAATAAAGGTAACCCCCCTCATGTTCATAAAACTGGATGGTGGCGTCTTTCTTCTCTAGGAACGTATGAATTTGTTTGGAAAACTCACCTTTCATGTCCCTCCCATCTAGGAATATAATATCCCCAGGCTGACTGTCGCTATCCTTTCCCTTCTGGAAGTGCAGCGATGTCCCCCTTTTAAGAGGAATTTCCTGTTGTACTTCCCATAGGAGTCCTCAAGGGGACTTGTCAGGACCTCATGCGCACCAGGCACCATAACCCAGGCGTCTAGGCATGATTTATTATAGTTATTGATTATTGAGTTTCCTCCCTGAGAAGCATCTTGGCGGAGGCTACGGTCTTCACCTTAAAGATGAGTAAATGGGCGGCGGGAAGGATATGATAAGCCCGCGAACACATAGAGAGCTACGCGAATAAACGCCACACAACCTCAGTCTCCTAATTTCCATCCACTCAAGTGACCAGGGAGGGAAGAAAAAAAGACCTGAGTGATGAACGTGCGCCCCCTGGTGACCTTCCCTGGTACTGCAAGAGGACTCAGGTCATCTGTTCACTCAAGGTGGCATAGGTGATTCCTTTGCTTTGGTGACTCTTCCAATTACACACCAACGCTGTGGTGCAGAAATCAGCACACCCAACGTGAGCACAAGTGGGTGGATGGAAGTTTCCCAGGTAAAGAGAAAACATTGAATTGGAATATTTTTGATGCTTTATTTAAAATACGTTATGATTTAAAAAGGGATAAAGAATTATACAATAAACAGCTGAACTCATACCACAGAGGTTAAAAAATGAACAGCTTCTAAATCATTTTAGCATTCCTCCTGACTCACTGTCCCCTTTCTTCTCCCCCACAGTAACTATACCAACTTTTCTACTTATTTTTTTTCCCTCTTTGCAGTATTCTTAACTTTCCTTTTTGAGCCAGAAATGGCAGCACACACCTTTTATCCCAGCACTTGGGAGGCAGAGGTAGGAGGATCGCCATCAGTTCGAGGCCACTCTGAGACTACATGGTGAATTCCAGGTCAGCCTGAGCTAGAGTGAGACCCTGCCTCAAAAAAACAAACAAACAAAAAAAAAAAAAAAAAAAAAAACTTCATTACTCTAAATCTTCAAAACTGCCAGATTTAATTTTTGTCAATGTGAAGATATAGCATGTTACATCATGATTATAATTATTGTTATTTCTTTTATCTGATTAGATTAGACATCTGTCATATGTATTGGTCATCTACGTTTTCTCATTTGTGAAGTGCCTGTTCTCACGTCTTTATTAGATTGCTCATCATATTAGTTTTCTACATATTTGTTCCTCTTTGCGGTGAGGTGGCATCTCACCTTGGGTTGGTATGAATTTCCTTCATAGCTAATGATGGTGAGTTTCTTTTCATAGGCTATGTTACATTTCTTTGTCTTTCGTGGAGAAATGTCTTTTTGTGTGTTGGTTGTTTTTCAAGGTAAGGTCTTACTCTAGCCCAGGCTGACCTGGAATTCACTATGTATTCTCAGGCTAGCTTTGAACTCATGGTGATCCTCCACTGGCATTAAAAGTGTGTGACACCATGCCCTGAGAAACATGTCTTTTCACATCTTTTGTCCACGTTTAGATGGTGTTGCTTATTCTTGTGTTGTTGAGTTCTTCACATGTTGTGTGAGAGTTCTTTATATATTGTGAATAACAGACCTTGGTGAGGATGTGAGTTAAACTATTCCTTCTCATTCTGTACATTGAGACTTTTTGTTCTTGATAATATGCTTTGTTATGGAACTTGGGCGTGTCTTTGAGAATGATGGAGCCTTTTTCAACCTTTCCTCGGGCTTTGAACTCAGGAGTTAGGGTGCTGGACACTCACAGTTACACAAAACTTCCTGAGTCAGTGGTCTCCAGGATCTTGTCTTGTAAATTTGAAGAATGAAATCTACAGACTACAGAGGCTGAGATTTGGAAATATTTTATTGTAGAGCTTAAGAGAAGGAAAGAGCTCCTGTATGGCAGGAGGGTCCCAAGCAGGTCATCCACCTGCTGAGTCTGACTGGAGTCTTTCATAGGAATAAGACTTCATTGACTTAAGTCTTAATTGGGTTGAGCTAGTCAGTCCAGTCCCCATGCCAGGTGTCTGTACCTTGCAGTCTTAATCACATCTTCATGTTTGGTTTCTAGGGAAGAAGACCTACTTTAGGGAAAAAAGATAAGGAAAGGCCAGATCCCGTGCCATGTGTCCAGGCACCTTGTCATCTTTCTCACATCTTTATGTTAGGTTTCTTAAGGGGAAGACTCATTTAGGGAAAAAAGGGACAAGGAAAAATTGGATCCTCTCCTTCCTCTTATGGGCTCAAGGATATTTCTCACTTTTAGCCAAGACAAAAAAACAAAACACTGGGCTGGAGAGATGGCTTAGCGGTTAAGCGCTTGCCTGTGAAGCCTAAGGACCCCGGTTCGCGGCTCGGTTCCCCAGGTCCCACGTTAGCCAGATGCACAAGGGGGCGCACGCGTCTGGAGTTCGTTTGCAGAGGCTGGAAGCCCTGGCGTGCCCATTCTCTCTCTCTCCCTCTATCTGTCTTTCTCTCTGTGTCTGTCGCTCTCAAATAAATAAATTAAAAATTTAAAAAAAAAACACTGTTTATTTTTGGGCCCTTCCTCTCCTAGACTGCCTAGCTAATTTCTATTTTGATGTGAGAAAGTTTTTAGGAGTCTGACTGGGGAGTCTTGGACTGGGTTTCTTCACGTTTATCGTCTTTGGGATCCCCTCAGCTTCTTGAGTCTGCAGGAAGATGTCTTTTGCCATATTTGGGGCATTTTCGGCCATTATTTCTTCAAATACTTCTTTAGCATCATTCCAACTCTTTTCCTTCAAGGGACTCTGATGATTTGAGTGTTGAGTCTTGCATTATGGCTCCAGGTGACCGTAAGACCCCATTCAAGGTTCCTCAGTCCCTTCTCTGCCATGGGCTTTGCTGATTTATATTGTCTGTCTTCAAATTCACCGATCTTCTCCCTCCTCTCCCGTCCACTGCCGAGCCCATCCAGTGAGGGTTTTTGAGTTGCTTTGCTTTCAGTTCTAGAGTTTACCCTTAGCTCTTCCTTATGCATTCTATCTCCCTGCAGGGAATTTCTGTTGTTTACTTCAAACATGTTCACTGAAGCATTTGATAATAGCTGTCTTAAAATTCTGGTGAGATCATTTCAACGTCTGTGTCATCTTGGTGTTGATGTCTGTCAGTAAATAACAATGGCTGAAATGGTTGAAAAGCAACCCAGACATCTCTAAGGGGACCCCAAATTAAAAGGAAGTCAAAGCCTTAAATGTACTGATGGGGAGAAACTTAACCAAGAATCCGACATTCCTGAGTATCCAAAAGAAAGTCCAAACACCCATTTACCAACTACATGCAACAGAGGTATATAGCAGCTGATGTCAGCTGAAAATGGGACGATTAGACAGTCCTGCCTGAGGAGATTCTAGCAGTTGTGAGGCTCCGTTCAGGGTTGGTGTGCTGCGGGTGACTGTCACTCAGAATGTGTCTTTTATCCCAGCCATGGCTGGGCAAAATCATTATCAGAAAACTTAGAATCAGAGCCTGGGCCCTGGCAGCCCTGATGAGACAGGTTCTGCCACCCATCCTCAATAGGCCAATTCAACAGACAAGTAATGGGGGAAAGCAAAGAAAGGAGATTTATTCATTGTGGTCGCATTGGGAAGAGGAGCAGTACCCCTCCAAGTCCATCTTTAGGGTCCTGACATGTGGTTTAGGTTTAAATAGAAGGCAAGAGGTGTGCATAATAGTCCTGGTCAAGGTATGGCCTCACCCATCACTGACTCACCACCTGGGCTCCAGCCCCACCTGCAGGATCTTGTAACAAGTTGTCAGAACCTTGAGCAATCCCTTCCTAGAAGGCAAGTTCCTCCTCTGGCTGGCCCCAGCCTTTTCCTTCCTCTGGCATGAAATCTCTGGGGGAATTCTAATTTTGGGAAAGTCCACTGTTTCCAAGTCTGGTAGCCAAAGGCAGGGGTGTGAATATCTCTTTAGGATATTGCCATTCCTATCAGGATGGTTGCACTCTCTCAAGTTATGAGGTTCTATAGCTTGGGCTAGCCTTGAACTCAAGATGACCCTCCTGCCTCAGCCTCCCTCCCAAGTGCTGGGATTACAGAACAGGAGCCATATTCCCATCCAGCTCGTTCTGAATCCCATGTAAATCTTCTGTCTGCGCACACCTCACGGCTGGCCAGATTCCCCACTAGGGACCCCTAGGGTGTGTGTGGGGGGGATAGTGCTTGCTACCAAGCTGTTCTCCAAAATCACCCCAGTGAGGGGGCAAAGGGTGGGGAGGAGGTGGGCTGTTTGGCTAGAGTGAGGGAGTTATTATCAGAAACTTTTCTGTCTTACTAGGCTGCCCCTTACCTCATCTTTTGGCTTTTCCGGGGGCTTTTTGTGGATGGCATCAATTGGCGTTTCCAAGTTAACAACTTACCCAGCACCCAGTGCAGGATATGTGAGGTAAACAGAAAACCCCAGGGATCTCCCCACCCTGTTGCTGCTCTGGTTGTGTCCACTGTCCAGGTGCCTTCTTCCATTTGTTCATATGTAATGTATCCTGAGCAGCGCTTCTTCCATTTGTTCATATGTAATGTATCCTGAGCAGCGCCACTCTGAACAGTCCAGACTTTTCAACCCGAAGTGGTACATCTGTCACATGTCCAATTTTTACATATGCATGCATACACATAGTTTTTTAAGAAAATTATTTTATTTTTAGAGAGAGCAAGTGTGTGTGAGAGAGAGAGAGAGTTGGCATGCTAGGGCCTCAGCCACTGCAATTGAATTTAGACGCTTGCTCCACCTAGTGGGCTTGTGCGACCTTGCACTTGCCTCACTTTTGTGCATCTGGCTAATGAGGGATCTGAAGAGCTGAACATGAGTCCTTGGGCTTTGCAGGCAAGCACCTTAACAGCTAAGCCATCTCTCTATGTTAAAAACAAACAAACAAACATGTTTTTGTTTTTGTTTTTGTTTTTTGAGGTAGGGTTTCACTCTGGCCCAGGCTGACCTAGAATTCCCTATGTAGTCTCAGGGTGGCCTCCAACTCACGGTGATCCTCCTACCTCTATTTCCCAAATGCTGGGATTAAAGGAGCGCGCCACCACACCCGGCTCAAAAACATGGTTTTTTAAAATATATTTTTAGGGCTGGAGAGATGGCTTAGCGGTTAAGCGCTTGCCTGTGAAGCCGAAGGACCCTGGTTCGAGGCTCGGTTCCCCAGGTCCCACGTTAGCCAGATGCACAAGGGGGCGCACGTGTCTGGAGTTCGTTTGCAGAGGCTGGAAGCCCTGGCGCGCCCATTCTCTCTCTCTCCCTCTATCTGTCTTTCTCTCTGTGTCTGTCACTCTCAAATAAATAAATAAATTAATTAAAAAAAAATTTATAAAATATATTTTTATTTATTTGAGAAAGGGAGAGGCAGACAGAAAGAGTGAGTCTATGATATGCAGGGCCTCCTGCCATTGCACATGATTTCCAGATATATGCGTCACTTCGTGCATCTGGCTTTGCGTGGGTCCTGAGGATTCAAACCCAGGCCACCAGGCATTTGCAAGCAAGCACCTTTAGCCTCTGAGCTATCTCTCTAGTCCCATATACATAGTTTTTGTTCATTTGTTTGTTTATTACTTCTCCCTCCATTCCACCTTAGTACTAGGGACTGAATCTAAGGCCTTGTGCTTGCTAGGCAAGTGCTGGACCACTGAGCTAAATCCCCAACTCCCAGTGTTGGTTTTTTGAGATAAGGTCTTACTATGGAGACCAAGCTGGCTTCAGTCACATAATCCTCCCACCTTCCAAATGCTGGGATTATAGGAATAACCGCCATGCCAAGCTACATAAGTCTTTTTGAATGGGTATTTTAATAATTTTACATTTAATGCAATTTTCTTTAATATTCTTCCATAAGATTTTGTAACTTTTCTCACTACAAGTCATCTTTCTGTTTGGTTAGCTTTATTGCTAGGTTAACTTATTTTTTGAGGTTATATTTGTTGCTATTAAGAAAAAGCAGTGTCTTTTTCTTTAATTTTTAATTTGAAACTTTTGTGGGGCTGGGTAGATAGCTCAGTGTGTAATCTGCTTACTTTACAAGCACGAGGACCTGAGTTTGATCCCCTGTGTGAAGGTGCCAAAGATTCCTCTTATTTTTTTCTTTTATTTTTATTTATTTATTTGATAGCAATAGAGAAAGAGGCAGAGAGAGAGAGAGAAAGATTGAGAGAGAGAGAGAGAGAATGGGTGCGCCAGGACTTCCAGCCACTGCAAACAAACTCCAGATGTATGTGCCCCCTTGTGCATCTGGCTAACGTGGATCCTGGGGAATCAAGCCTCGAACTGGGGTCCTTAGCCTTCACAGGCAGTTGCTTAATGGCTAAGCCATATGGCTCTCCAGCCCTGAGATGTCTTTTAAGAATGGTGATAGGCCTGGCATGGTGGCTCATGCCTTTAACCCAGCTCTCAGCAGACTGAAATAGCAGGCTCAGCATGAATTCAAGATTAGCTTGGGATATGGAGTGAGTTCTAGATCAGCCTGGGCTGGACTAAGATCCTACCTCAAACAAAACAAAACAAAACAACACAGATGGGTGATGGTGGGATTTCATGTTAATGTGGTAAACATTAAGTTAATTCAAAATGATTTCTTAGGTGAAAGGAATACAATGTACTTTAGAGATGTTATTTTATTTTATTTTGTTATTTTTTGTTTTGAGTCAGGGTCTCATGAACCCCAGGCTGGTATCAGAGTCACTATGTAGCCAAGGCTGGCCTTATACAACTGATCCTCCTATCTCCACTTCCCAAGTGCTGGAAGTACAGGCATGTACCACCAAACGGATTTAAAAAATTTTTTGTTTATTTTTATTTATTTGTTTGCGAGCAACAGACAGAGAGAGAAAGGCAGATAGAGAGAGAAAGAGAATGGGTGTGCCAGGCCTCCAGCCTCTGCAAATGAACTCCAGACGCATGCGCCCCCTTGAGCATCTGGCTAATGTGGGTCCTGGGGAATCGAGCCTCGAACCAGGGTCCTTAGGCTTCACAGGCAAGCGCTTAACCGCTAAGCCATCTCTCCAGCCTGATTTTTTTTTTTTATTTGAAGTTTGTTAAGCCAAGATTAGGACAAAAAGAGTCTGATATTTAAGTTAATAAAAACTCATTACAACATCAGACTATCATATTAGTGAATAAAAGGATTTGGGGTTAACTCAGTTTTAAAGAGCTCTAAATTGAAAGTGTTTTATTGTTCTGCTTATAAGCAAGTCGTAGCTGTAACTTTGCTATATTATCTATGAAAATATCTGATTCCATATAAACCATTTCTTTAACAATAACAACAAACCCACATTAATGAACTAGAGAGACTAGAAAATGCATCACATTAGTTGAGAGATTGCCAAGTCCAAGTCCTAGCACTCCTGACTCTCTCAAGTTGAAGGGTAAGAAGTTCTGGAAGAACAAAACAAAAGAAGGGTAGGAAATAGCACTCAGGTCACCTTTGACTGCCCATAACTAGAGGTGTTTGTCCGTGAAACTTTGGCTACCTTTGCATCCAAAGTGTAAAATGCATGTCTTGTGAAAACATAAACTTGTACTTCTCTGTGGACAATCAGTAATGGCTTTAGTCAAGTTAGTTATTTCATACACACACACACACACACACACACACACACACACATATATGTAAATTTTTTAAATATTTTATTTATTTATTTGAGACAGAGAGAATGGATGTGCCAGGACCTCTAGCCACTGCAAACAAACTCCAGATACATGTGCCACCTTGTGCATCTGGCTTTTATATGGAATCTGGAGAATCAGACCAAGGTCCTTTGGCTTTGCAGGCAAGCATTTTAACAGCTAAACCACCTCTCCAGTCCAAAAATATATAATTTTTGGTGGAAAATGATTTAATGAGAATATAGACTGATTATTATTCTTCCTGACCCTAGATATTAGCCTAGTATTTTGCAATTTACTATAATATAATATAGTATAGTATCTTATCACATACACAATCCACTTTCATAGTCAATATAATACACATAAAACAGGCCAGAATTAGTATAAAATAGTACACCTGGAAAATACTTAGGAAAAGGCCACTTTTTCTAAAATGTTTAATGATACAAATATCTGCAGTGATTACTTCCACTGGAAATTAATGCTTTGGTAATTTATTAATTAATGGAAAGTTTTTAGAAATATTTTGACATGTTTTCAGTGGTGAATTGCCCCAGTAGAAAATAATACAGCTCCTTAAGCTTATTTTTTTATTTCCTCTCGTACAAAATGGTGACTGAAATAATTTCTTCTTGGAGTTCTTAGGAGGATTAAATGAATTGAGGTCCACTGACTGCCCAAGCTAATAGATGTTCAGCATGCGGACTTCTAATGCCGCCTCGTGAAGCAGCATGGTTGCCCTCTAGGGCGGTGTGGCAGCCATGAACAAGGACGTCAGGGCTGCCCAGCCTGGACCCACTCCCGACCCCATCACCCCACATACATAACCAGAGCAAGCTGCTGACCTGCTCGCTGCCTCAGCCTCTCTCTCTGTGAATAGACTTCAGAGGCATGTGAGGAGGATCACCTTTGTGGTAGGGCAGTTTCATAGCTTCAGTGAGCTTATCAATGTAAAATGCTTCGCAACAGCCTAGCGCTCTGGACGTGTCATATGGCATGAGCTGGTACTGCAGAGAAAACACCTACTCTTCCCACTGGAGCTTGGTCAGCAGGAGGTTGCAGCTCCTGGCCATATGACAGGTAGAATTTTCCGACTTGGATGCTAGGAACATAATAAAGAGGGATGAGAAGTGGAGGAGCTCACACATTCCCTGGCTTTGGGCCCCTCTTCTCCTTGGGTCTTTATAAGATCTTGCTGTGTAGTCTGGTCTGGCCTTAAATTTGTTGGAATCCTCCTGCCTCAGCTCCCAGATGCTGGGATGGATTATAGGTGTAATTCAAACTCTGAATACTTTGTGAAAACAGCCCTGAGCTCTGAATGCTTTGAAAAAGCAGCCGTCCGCAGATTCTAGCTCTGGGACAGGGAGAAAGAAGCAGACATTGTATCTCCCCTGGGTGTCATTTATTCTCAATAGCCCATTGTTTTTTTTTTTAAAAAAAATTGTCAGCCCACCAGCAGTGTGGTGGTGCATGCCTTTAATTCCAGCACTCAGGATATAGAGGTAAGAAGATTGCCTGGAATTTGAGGTCACCCAGAGACTACAGAGTGAATTCCAGGTCAGCCTGGGCTAAAGTGAGACCCTACCTTGAAAAACTTAAAAAAAAAAAAAAAAAAAGCCTGGCATGGAGGCTCACGCCTTTAATCCCAGCACTCGGGAGGCTGAGGTAGGAGGGTCTCTGAAAGTTCGATGCCACCCTGAGACTATAAAGTGAATTCCAGGTCAGCCTGGGCTACAATGAGGCCCTACCTCAGCAAAACAAAAACAAAACCAAAAATTGTCATGTGTGTGTGTGTGTGTGTGTGTGTGTGTGTGTGTGTGTGTGGTGTCCTTTGCATGTGTACTATGTGCATGTGTATAAACAAATGTGTGCACAGGTTCACAGAGGCCAGAGGAGAACTGCAGGCAACTTTATCAATCATCCATGTATCTACTTGAGACAGAGTGTTTGTTTCAATGTGTGGCTCTAGTTTCCACAAGTCTCAGAGCGTCTCCAATCTCTGACCCAACATAACGGGGGTTTATATGTGTGTGGCCACACCCATGGGCCCTGGGGAATTAAACTCAGGCAGTCACAGGCTTTCTTGGACCCCCATGTTTGTGGCAAGTGCTCTTATCCACTAAACTGTCTCCCCAGCCCTATTTTATTTATGTATTTGTATGTGTGTATGTGGGTGCCTCCTTGGTGATGGGGGTACAAGTCTGTGCCACCATGCTCAGCATTTTTATGTGAGTCCTAGATATTGAACACAGGTCCATATTTCTCAACCCTAAGCTATTGTTTTAGAACACCAGTATTTTTTAGTTCCACTGTAGATGTCACTTATGGTGGAAATCGTTTTATAGCAGCATTGAAAAGATTTTTAAATGTGTCTGTATATAGTGCCTGTGTCTCTGTATGCATAGGTGTAGAAGGTAAAAGACAACTTTGGGTGTCATTCTTCAAGAGAACCATCCACCTGTCATTTTTTTAAATTTATTGTTGGTTTTTAAAAATGAAGTGATGGCTTAGCAGTCAAGGCACTTGCCTGCAAAGCCTAAGGACCCATGTTCAACTCTCCAGATCCCATGTTAGCCAGACACACAAAGGTGAGGTAAGTGCAAGGTCACACATGCCCACTTGGTGGCGCAAGTGTCTGGCATTCAATTGCAGTGGCTGAGGCCCTGATGTGCCAATTCTCTCTTTCTGTCTCTCTCTCTCTCTCTCTTTTTTTTTAATTAATTATTTATTTATTTGAGTGCGACAGACACAGAGAGAAAGACAGATAAAGGGAGAGAGAGAGAATGGGTGCGCCAGGGCTTCCAGCCTCTGCAAACGAACTCCAGACACGTGCGCCCCCTTGTGCATCTGGCTAACGTGGGACCTGGGGAACCGAGCCTCGAACTGGGGTCCTTAGGCTTCACAGGCAAGCGCTTAACCACTAAGCCATCTCTCCAGCCCTCTATCTCTCTCTTAATAAAAGACATTAAAAAAAATTTTTTTTTGTTTTTTTGAAGTAGGGTTTCACTCTAGCTCAGGCCGTCCTGGAATTAACTCTGTAGTCTCAGGGTGGCCTCGAACTCACAGCAATTCTCCTACCTCTGCCTCCCGAGTGCTGGGATTGAAGGTATGTGCCACCATGTCCAGCTTAAGACATTAAAATTTTATTTATTTATCTATTTATTTAGGCATGTGGGTGCACCTGGGTACTTTGTGACTGCAAATGAATAGCAGCAGGGCCTGGGGAATTGAACTTGGGCCATCAGGCTTTGCAAACAAGTTCCCTTAACCACTGGGCAATTGCCCCAGGCCCCTATCTTCCTTTTTTTTTGAAACAGGGTCTTTCATTGGCCTGAAACTTTCCAGTTAGGTTAGTAGGTTAGACTAGCTAGCCAGCAAGGTTCAGGAATTCACCTGTTGTCTCAACACTTGGCTTTTTTTCTGTGGTGGGTTCTGGTGGTGGAACTCAGGTAAAGCAAGTGCTTTACCTCTGACTGAGCTATCTCCCTCCCAGCTGGCAAAGGACTATTTAAAAGACTCAATAAAAATCAACTACACACACACTGTTTGGTGCAAACATTGATTTCAGACTTATTCAATTTCCCTCTAGTTTTTGTTTATGTGCACACCCCAATGCATGTACAGTTGACATCACTTTATTCATACACTGCTGGCAAGCCCTTTCCTGAGACAAAGTCTTCATAACATGATTGGCAGTAGTATTGATGCTTGCACAGTCAAGTGGACAGACCACAATTAGTTCCCTTTGAAAATCAAAATGCCCACCTTCTACTACTATGGAAAACTCGACATATAAATGACATGAAAGGAAACAAATTCTAGAAGAGGTAAGCACAGTGGCTCCAGAAGTTCAAGGCCATTCTGAGCCACATAGCAAGACCCTGTTCCGAGAGAGAAAGAGAGAGAAGGGGCTGGAGAGATGGCTTAGTGGTTAAGACGTTTGCCAGCAAAGCCAAAGGACTTCAATTTGATTCCCCAGTACCCACGTAAGCCAGATGCACAAGGTGGTACATGTGTCTAGAATTCGTTTGCAGTGGCTAGAGGCCCTGGCGGGCCCATTTTTTCTCTCTCTCTCTGTGTCTGCTTATTTCTCTCTGAAAGAAATTAATTAATTTACAAAAGAGAGAAAAGGAAAGGGAAGGAAATAAAAGAGTTTAAGCTGCTTACAGTAGGCAGAAAGAAAAGACAGGGAATATTTGTTCACAATTTGTGAAATCCAGATAGATGTGGTGGCGCATGCCTTTAATCCCAGAGGCAGGAGGATTGCTGTGAGTTTCCAAGTCAGCCTGGGCTAGACGGAGACCATATTTCAAAAACAAACAAACAAAAGAGATATGTGAAATCCTATAATTTAATGTCTGTAAAATAGGTTTCTATCCTAAGTGCTTTATTTAACATTTGTTTTCAACTTTAGGAGAAATAAACAGTGGTGGGCGTGTGGAGGCTCATCATGCTATTGTCTATTTTTGTGTATGTTTAGATTCTTCCACATGTAAAAGGGTTTATTTAGAGGGAGGAATCTGCTCAATAAAAGATTTTCCAGCACCCTTTGGAAAAGCATGAACTACCTCTTGCTAGGCAGGCACCTGGGTGGGGACCTCTGGGGAGTTCTCTGCGCCAGGTCTCCTGGAGGTGCCCGGGGCGTTCAGGCCCAGGCGCAGAGCAAGCTAGAGGCCCTTGGTGTCACTGCCACTCGGGGAAGGAGGGAAGGCCAACTGCAACCCTCCCACAGCTGGGGCCTGGGGGGTGCTGAGGCCTTGCATCTGCTGATGGACCCTGTGGGTGACAGTCCAGTCCTGACGGTGCTGAGAACAAGGTGTTCTGGCGACTCCTGAGTGTCTGTGTCCCCATGACTGCCCCAGCTCCACACACCTGATCCAGCCTCTCTGGCGCAGTCAGGTACAGCTTTGGCTGGGGTCTTCAGTGGCTCACCTGTTGGCTGCTGCATCCTACACCCCCAACAGTGCGCAGCAGTGAGAGGCTCACTCTTGTTCAGGGCGCACCATCAAGACATAGCTCTGTGAGATTCCCCCACAGGAAGTTCCTTCTGGTGAGGAGGAAGCTATTGTCCAGTGCTTACAAACTCCTGCTCGGTGCCCATTTGTCCAGCCTGATATCTGCAGTTTGCATATGCATATGCTTCAGCAATACACAGCCAATGTTTGCTGAAAGAGTAAACACAGGGCTGGAGAAATGGCTTAGCGGTTAAGCACTTGCCTGTGAACCCTAAGGACCCTGGTTCAAAGCTTGATTCCCCAGGACCCACATAAACCAGATGCACAAGGTGGCACATGCATCTGGAGTTTGTTTGCAGTGGCTGGGGGCCCTAGTCCACCCATTCTATTTCTATCTGCCTCTTTCTCTCTCTCCCTCTCTCTGTACCTCTCAAATAAGTAATAAAAAAAAGCAAAAAAATTAAAAAGAGTAAACACAAGTTCAGGCTAAGAACACTACGTTGTATTATAATAGAGAACAAAGGTATGGCTTTTATGGAGGAGAGTAATAAAAGATTTCCTGCAGGGCAGAAATTTGTTATGGAAACTGAATACCACAGAGGAATGGAATCTGTAGTGGTTTGAGCACAGAGTTCTCCACTGATAATACTGTGTGACTTCAGGGCAAGTTTCTTAACCTTTCTGTGCCTCAAGTTCATCTCCAAAATAGAGTAATGATAGTGCCTACCACAAAAGGGTAGCATGGTTCATGTGGCAGGCCTCGGTGAGTTAATGCTGAATGGGACCTGGTGCTGGGCGAATGATAGCAATAAACCTGGACTTGTATGACCTTTGAGAATAGTAAAACTTAAATCATAAATATGGTTAGGAAACTAAGGAAAACCAGAGCTCTTTTTTTCTTACCCTTTATAATTGTAGCTAAAGTAGATGGAAAAGGATTTGAGTTAATTTAACAATTTAACTTATATAAGCACTCACCGATAAACCAATGTTATCATATGAACAATATACAAATAGAAATATTGGCAATGTATATACCCTTAGCTAAAAAGACCAAAAGACCCAACGATTTTGTAGCTTTCAGTTATACTTATCATTTGAAGTTAAACTGCTGTTCTGATTAACACCACCATACACCAAGCAATTCGTCTAAAAGCTGTACTTCCAAAGGTATGACAGTTCTTAGAAAACTTATGTCTTTTTTGTTTGTTTTTGTTTATTTTCAAGGTAGGGTCTCCTAGCCCAAGCTGACCTGGAATTCACTATGTAGTCTCAGGCTGGCCTCAAACCCACAGCGATCCTCCTACTTCTGCCTCCCAAGTGCTGGGATTAAAGGCATGCACCACCATGCCTGGCGAAAACATATCCTAAGCATAGCCTAATAGGATCTTTGGAAAAGTTCTAAACAGGTGCGAACTGTTTGAATTTACAGCGATAGAGTGAAACCCTACCTCAAATAATAATAATAACAATAATAATGATAATAAAGTGGTAGCTTGTTTTCTTTACTGTTGGGAAGACGTGGAAGTGGCTGCAGTATAAGAGAGGCTAGCATGTCCCGAGAGCAGCAGCAAGCAACAGTGCCAACCTCATGACAGTGCCCGAGGCAGCTGTGCCCCCTGCCCTCACAGGTCCTGCATTTTACCTCCTCCTCGTCACCCGACACTCACCCCACACACGCTAGGTAGGCCTGCACAATTTTCTCTTTAGTGGAAGAGTTGCTGGGGTACTGTCCCCCTTCCGCTCCCGTCCAGGGCACCCGGTCTTATCTGCCTGTACTTCCAGCTGTGCAGGGAGTGAGGGAGGCAGAACTGCTCACGGGAGCGTAGGTTGAGGAGGGTGTGGCTTATCCGGCTGTGTGAACTTCACATGATGCCCTAAAGATCAGTTCACATGGCCAATGCCGTGAACTGTCATACCTTTGGAAGTACAGCTTTTAGACGAATTGCTTGGTGTATGGTGGTGTTAATCAGAACAGCAGTTTAACTTCAAATGATAAGTATAACTGAAAGCTACAAAATCGTTGGGTCTTTTGGTCTTTTTAGCTAAGCGTATATACATTGCCAATATTTCTATTTGTATATTATTCATATGATAACATTGGTTTATCGGTGAGTGCTTATATAAGTTAAATTGTTAAATTAACTCAAATCCTTTTCCATCTACTTTAGCTACAATTATAAAGGGTAAGAAAAAAAGAGCTCTGGTTTTCCTTAGTTTCCTAACCATATTTATGATTTAAGTTTTACTATTCTCAAAGGTCATACAAGTCCAGTTCCTCTGTCAGGAAGCTTTGGGTGTGTGCATTTTTCCCTCCACAGACATATGGAAGAAGAAGAAAATAAAAACCACCCAAGAAAGACAGAAAGTACATGTGCACTCCATGTCCGGCCCTTATCCCTAAAGGGAGGGACCCTCTGGGAGGAGGAAAGAGACCCTTTTTGTCAAGACCCTCCTAAGAGAAGCAGATGCCTTTGGAGAAAGCCAAGATGTGGGAAATCCTGAAGGGAGCGCCAGAGACAGTGGGGAACCAGTGGAATCCAAAGGATGGGTTGGAGGCCATTCTTAGGAGTCACAGAGTCTGGAAGTTGGGAACTGAGCTTTGAGCAGAAACAAGTGAGAATGCTGAGAAAGATATAAGGACTCCCAAATGGAGTGTGTGAGTGGGGGGAGTATGATGTGGGGTGAAGAGAGAGAAAAAAGATGGGGGAGGGAGATGGGAGAAAGGAGAGATTACCATTCGCTATTATGCTTTGTGGCTGTGTGTAATTGAATATTGTGGCCGGGCATTGTTATAAAAGAAAATCAGGGTTTTGCTTTTGGGGAAACTGACTTCTCCCTCAAGATGTTCAGGGCCAAGAGACCCATCACAGGTCCTATAGCACTCTAGGCCGACCACGGCTACGGCATCAGGAGTGCCTGCTGAGGAGGGTATGGGCAGAGGCTGAGGGGGAGGGTAAGCTCTGGAAATCAGGTGGAGAGAATGGGCACAAGTGATGTAGGATTTGAGGGCTCAGGAGGGGACCCCAAACCTGTGAACCTCAACTTTTATATTCTTGTCCATTTTAGTAAAGAATTGAGAAAATGAGGATACCGAGAAGGGTCAATTGTGAATTATGAGGTTTATTTAGGGAGAATTGGTGTCCAGAGGAAGTGTCTTCGTCTGGCTGGAAAGGGGGGTGGGGACCATCTCCGTGACAGAGTGTGCTCGGGGGGTGAAGCCCATGGAGAGGGCAAACCCACGCACCCTCACATGGGAGGCAAAATGTGAGGGCCCAGCCCTTCACCTCCATACCGCAGAAAGCTACGAGACAGAGAGCGAAGAAGTCAGGGCTTAATGAAAGATCGCACATGTGGCAGAATGAGAAAGCATCCAGAGCCAAAATGGGAAAGTGTCCAGAGAAGAAAAAATTATTTCCCCCTGTTTCTAGCCATAAGCCAGTGAAGAGAGAAAATGACAGTTGATATTTCAAAACAGAAAGCCATTTTCATCCTGGGATCTTGGTCGCTCTGGTTTCTGTTGATCTTGTGTGAGTCACTGAAGCAAGATGTTACTTCATGACACTGGATGCTTTTGCTAATAGGAACTGTTAGGGTCAAAGCCTGAGAAGATGCTAGACTGACCTTCATGCCCACCATTGGCCAATTAAATGGATAAGTAATAGTGAAAACCAGAAAAAGGAATTTCCTCAATGTGACTGCATTGGGAAGAGGAACACCTTTGGGGACCCAGTAGATTTAGGTTTAAATAGAAGGCAAGAGGTCTGCATTACAGATCCAGGTCAAGGTGAGGTCCTGCCTGTCACTGATGCATTATTGTCTCAGTTCCAGCCTCTTCTGCAAGGTGATCTGACAACTTGTCACCATCTCTTCATGGGAGATAAGCTTCCCCTCTGTCTGATACCAGGGCCTCAGCCTTTTCCTTCCAGCATGAAAACTCCTGGGGAAATTTCAATTTCTTGGGGACTACTGTCTCAGTCTAACAGCCAAAAGGAGGGACACAAATGTCTCTATAAAGTATTGTTATGAAATTTTGAGAGAGTTGGGATCTAAGTGACTTTATAGTTTGTGTCCCATGCTAAAGAAAACTTGAGGAAGGAGGTGAAGATGGATAAAAACTTTATTAAAGCTGGATGTAGTGGCACACACCTTTAATCCCAGCACTTGGGAGGCAGAGGTAGGAATATTGTCTTGAGTTTGAGGCCACTCTGACAGTACATAGTGAATTCTAGGTCAGCCTGAGCTAAAGCGAGGCCCTACCTTGAACCCCCGCCCCAAAAGACTTTATTAAAGAAAATACAGGTAAGACTCAAGAGTGGAAGGGTTCCTCAAAAGAAAGAGGTGTTGGGGCTGGAGAGATGGCTTAGTAGTTAAGGCAATTGCCTGTGAGACCTAAGGTCCCAGGTTTGATTCCCCAGGACCCACGTAAGCCAGATGCACAAGGGGGCACATGCATCTGCAATTTGCTTGCACTGGCTAAAGGCCCTGGCAACCCATTCTCTTTCTCTCTCTCAAATGAATAAATAAAATATATTAATAAAAAAAGAGAGAAGGTGTTGCTGCATCAGAAGCTTGAAGCTGGGACTATACACGTAGAAAAGCATCAAAGTGTCAGGGCAAGCATGCATAGGATTTCTGTCGGCATCCAAAGAAAAGGAAGGGGGGAACAAGAAAAATACGCTTTTTGAGTTAGAACTCAGAAAAATGGGCAAGCTTAGCAGTCAGGGTCTTAGGAGGGGCTTGTTGGAGATATAGTACATTATCTTTTTTTTTTTTTTTTTTTTTTTGAGGTAGTGTCTCACTCTAGCTCAGGCTGACCTGAAACTCACTACATAGTCTCAGGGTGGCCTCAAACTCGTGGCAATCCTCCTACCTCTGCCTTCTGAGTGTTGGGATTAAAGTGTTGTGTGCCACCACACCCAGCTACATTATCTTTTTTGAAAACAATGTTTTTTGTTTGTGTGTATGTAATGTGTGCATGTGTATGTGCCCTTGCAGAGACACATACACTTGCTTGTGGCAGGGGTTGATACACTGTAGTGGGCAGAGTGGGGTGTAGGGTGTCCCAGATGTCCCGTTCTGTCACTGTTCCACCTGCTCTTGTTTGTTGAGCTGGAGTCTGTCTTCACTCATCCTGGAGCATGATGGAGCACTCCATTTATTTCTTGCGTCTTTAGATAAAGGGTGGTCTCTTGACCAGATGAATGATTGACAAGTTCCACTCAGGACCAAAGGACTTTGACCAGGAGGAAGTGTTTCTTCTCTTTCTTTTAAAAAACATTTATTTATTTACAAGCATAGACAGATAGGCAGAGAGAGAACCGGTGCACCAGGGCCTCCAACTGCTGCAAGCCAACTCTAGATGCATGTACCACTGTGTGAATATAGCTTTATGTGGGCACTGGGGAATTGAACCCTGGTCATCAGGCTTTACGGAAAAGCCCCTTAACTGCTGAGCCATCTTTCCCACCTCTCTTCTCTTTCTAATATTACCAGGGAAATAGGAGGTGGGGTCCTTCTTTCAAATGACCTCTAAATCTAATGTTTGTCTACTCACAACATTTCCCACTTTAGTTAAGACCCTGAACTCATTTAGAGGATGAGCAATGCTTCAATCTAGCTTATTCAGGCTGAAGTGGGACATAGAGGGGTTCTAGGACTGCATCTTCTGTAACCCCCACTTTAATGTTCTAGGGCAGTTTGGCATCTGTGTTTTCGTGGGCGCAGTTCCTGACTCCCTGCAAAGGAAGGCTACCTTACTCTTAATCTCTAATGGTATCTTTGGTCCTGTAAAGATAGTTACCTTATGAAGTATTAAACTACCTGTTGTGCCAAAATCTTGGATCAGGGGCTACAGAGATTGCTTAGTGGTTAAGGCACTTGCCTGCAAAGCCTTAATGACCTAGGTTTGATTCCCCAGAACCTACATAAGTAGATGCACATGGTGGTGCATGTATCTGGAGTTTGTAGTGGCCAGAGGCCCCAGCATGCCCATTTTCTCTTCCTCTCTCTCTCTCAATAAATAAAAAATAAATAAAAACAACTTGGATCAGTTATCAGTTATCAGGTTAAGTGATCCACCCCCCAGGATAAAAACAAATGTGTAAGATGTTGCAAATAAATTCCTGTTGGTATTTTCTTTCCATATAGCAGAGACCCAAGCCTTCGATCAGTAAAAGAACCCTTGACATCTGTTGTCTAGGCCAGAAGCCCAGAAAGGGAATCAGGTAAAACCTCTCTCATCTTCTTTTGTTGTTGGTTTTGTTTTAGAATATATTACTGTGTTTTCATTTTTACTTGTGGTGCTGAGGAGCAAAGCCTGAACTTCATGAGTGCTAGCCAAGAGTTCTACCATGAGTAACATCACAGCCCGTACGTAAAGCCTTTCTGTAGCAACTAAAGATACTGCTTTTGTTGATAGGCAAATCAATTATCCAGATTTCTGTGAAGGGTTTGAACCTGCAAATAAGCTGTTGAGAAAGGAGAAAGGCTTGTTATATTACATCATTTCAAAGCCAGCATCTAGTTTGTTGTTCTTATTTAGAAGCAAGAAAACAGATGAAGTGGGAATTGAGGGTCATGCCAAAAGTCTCAAGGCCCACCTGGTTTACATAGTGAATTCAAGACAGGCTAGGCCAAAGAATGAGGCCCTTTCTCAAAAATAAATACACAAATAAATTAATGAATATAAAACAAAAGCTAGGTCTGGGGAGATGGCTCAGCAGTCAAAGGCACTTGTTTAAAAAGCCTGCTGATCTGGGTTTGAATCCCCAGCACTCTAATAAAGCCTGATGCAAAAAAAAAATGGCACAAGCATCTAGCATTCCTTTGCAGGGGCAAAAACAAGAACAATGACAAAAAAAAAAAAAAAACAACTATTAGGTTTCAAAAATTAGAAGACTGAGGTCATTTTTGGGGGGGAATAGGGAATTTATTAGCAGCTCAGAGTGGGAATTATAGGAAAGAGGGGAGGGGCAAGGAACCAAGAAAATTGTCTGTGGACTGCAGTACCACCAGCCCAGAGCAACGGTGTGCAGTGGTGGATTTGCAGGAAAGAGGTCGTGGATGTGAGCCTGAAATTGAAGAAAAAGAAAAGAGAGAGAGAATGAGAGAAAGGTATGTGTGTAAGGAGAGGCAGAGACAGTGAGAGATATATAGAGAGATTCAGCACTGCAAGAAAGAAACACACACCTTGCTTCAGGAAGGCGGGCCAAAAGAGAGAGAGAAGAGAGGACTGCTAGCTGACAACCAGCTCCAGGGGAACAGCGACAGACACTGTGGCCAATCAAACACATCAAATCAGATCCCCAGAGGCTACAAAGAACTCAACATTAAACGAGACTGCTAAAAGTCTGGCCAAGGCTCCTGGAATCACTGTGGGGTGGGGGGAGGAGGGGGTGTGAAGGTTGTAAAAGCCACAGGATGAGTAGAAATATCCTGACTGCACAGCCCCCACCCCCCACAGAGACTGACTGAGACCCTAATTACCCAACAGTGAACCCTAATAACCTCACCCAGCACAGCCCTCAGAGAAAGTGGGAGTAGAGGCAAGAGATTATGACTACAACCTTTGATAATCATAATCATAATAATAGTGAAGAGAGAGAAAGAGAGTGGGTATACCACAGACAGAGAGAGAAAAAAGCTGGGGAGAGAAGGGGAAGAAAAAGGGGGCTTCACACCCTTGTAGCAGGAGAGCTAAAAAGAGAGCGAGTAAAGACCCAGAAGTGGGAGAAACTCCTCTGTGAGTGAAGACCCTTGGGGAAGTGGGGGCTGGTGCCAAGTGAAGGAGCCAGGTTGCCTAGCTCTCCTGTTGAGTTTTGGCCAGGTGGAAAGGTAAGGGGGTAGGGAGCTTAGTATACACACACACATACACACACATTTTTTTTTAAAAAGCTAGAAAGGTAATTTTATTAATTAGTATATTTGTTTCTGGTCTCATTGCTGTGATCAAATTCCTGACAAGAAGCAACTTAAGGAAGGAAGAATTTGTTTTGGTTCTCATTGAAGGGGATATAACCCCTGATGGTGGGGAAGGCATTTCAGCAGGACCATGACAGAGCTGGTCACAAGCTCATTTTCTTCTCTTTATTTATTCAGTCCATGGAATGGTCCCACCCACACTTAGGGTGGATCTTCCTATCTCAATTCACCCAATCTGGAAATTCCCTCCCAGACATGCTCAGAGCCTTGTTTCCATGGTGATCTCAATCCATGAAATTGACAAGATTAGCCATCACAATCAGAAAGTAAATCTAGGGTCTGGAGTGTAGCTCAGTGACAGAGCATGAAGCCCTGGATTCAATCTTAAACCACAATACAAAAACCTTCTAGAAAGTTCATGTATGTGTATTTGTGTATATGTAATAGATTCTCATGTAATCCAGGCTAGCTTTAAACATGCTATGTAGCAAAGGATGACTTTGAATTCCTCCTGCCTCTACCTCCCCAGCTCATGTTCCCTAACTTCTAAGTAAACTCTAGCATGTTTTGCAGGATAAAATTAATGAAAATGTAAAGCTTTCACTAAAATGTTTCAGCAAGTATCCTCTTTCTCTTTTAAATGTTGATTTTAAATGAGGTTGAAAGCGATCTTGTCCACACTGAAAGATAGTGTTTTCTTTGTGAAGAGAGGAGACAGAACATGGTTTTTGTTTTAATTTTTTATAATTTTATTTATTTGAGTGAGAGGCAGAGAGAGAGTGAGTATGAATGTACCAGGGTTTCCAGCCGCTGCAAACGAACTCCGTATATACATGTGCCACTTAGTGCATCTGGCTTTATGTGGGTACTGGGGAATTGAACTGGTGTCCTTGGGCTTTTCCAGCAAGCACCTTAACCTCGGAGCCATCTCTCCAACCCCAGGACATGTTTTTTGATGTTCCCATCCACTTGTAGTGTCCCAGTGGGGACCTGGGGAACTGAAGATCCTGCCAGCACTGAATACTACACTGGTATATGAGAGTGGTTGTAAATGCTGTCACATCACAGCCCTCCTATGCCTCATCACGGGACGGTATCACACGCTGACACCAACATAGGTTTGTAAGTGGTTCTAGGGCTGCTCCCGGGATCTTGAGGTGTACACACTTACCTAAGGGTGCTCCTGCAGCAGTTGTGCACAATCCTGAAGGCCCCTGGTGTTTTCACAGGTGTGCTGCAAGATCTCCAAATACCAGGATGAAACATGAGTGTATCACCAAAGGGAAGGACTACTGCTCGGGGAAGCATGGGTGTGCCACCAAAGGGAAGGACAACTGCCCCCGGAGCAAGAGCCCGGAGAGTGGCCTCCCGTGGAGCTTGAAGCTTGCTATCTTTGGCATTTTCATCATAGTGATGTTTGTCTACATAACTGTGGAAAAGAAGCCAGTCTTCGGTTAAGAGCTTCAGGAGCAAACCACAACGTGCCTATAGCAAGAAGGGCAGCAGAGACAACAGAATTCCCCAGAAGCTCCCAAGCAGTGAACAGCAACAGACGCTGCTTCAGACCAGGCTGAAAGTTGTAGTGAGACCTTCCTACACACACTACGGAACACATCCACCCACGCGTACATCCCAAGTAAAAGAAAAACAAAATACCTGGGGCTTAAAATATGCAATATTATTTAAAATAACTAAATGTAACATAGATCTAACTCAAATGAACCAAATGCAGAAAATGCTATTGCCTCCAACCAGCTGGGTGAGGGCTGTTCGGTGCCACCTGGGCAGAATCGTGGGCAGGCTAGAAAGTCTTGAGATGCAGGCCTCTAGCAGCTTTGGGCGGTAGTGGTGGGCAGGTGGAGGCAGGACAAGTGAGCAACTTCTAACGTGGTAGCCACTGTGTCAGTCTCAAGAAACGGAAGCCCTAACCCCACAAGGGATGCAGTCCCCATGCACGCCTTAGGTATCAGGACCCTTGGAGTTGGCAGGAGCCCACATTAGAGCTCTCACTCTGAGACCCCTGGCCCTGAAGGCTTCATGGCTCTCTGGAAGTCTCTTGGTAACCAGAGCCTGCGCGCTTTCTGGCTCCTCCAGCCTTTTCACCAGCCCCCTGCTCTCTTCTTTTCTCTGCTTCCACTCCCTCTCTTCTTGCCCAGGCCACTCAAACTGTTCAGCTGCTCCTGAAGTTGTCAGTGGCTGCAGTCAGGATGTCGCAGGGTACTTGTCTCTGTCAGGGCAGCATTTGGAAGCCAGGGCATCGTGAAGGCCATTCAGGAAGTGGGCACTGTGTGTAGACTAGGCAACTTCTGCCATCAGGAATGGGAGACCTGTGGGTGGATGGATCTCTGGGGATGATCAATAGGTGCTCCCGGTCCATGGTGATACATGGACACCCCCAGACTCTTCTGAGACTTCTGCAGACAGCTATCTCTTTAGCTATCCATTGGTCCTGCCAAGACATCTTCTCTGCCCCCTTTTCAGCAATCTTCACTTCATGAAGCCAGAGCCTGGGTATCCAGAACTACTTCCAATTACAAGTGGGTTATTCAGAAGCCCAGTGTCGGGCATACCAAGTGCCAGCTACCCTGACTGTCTGAGGCCACTAGACTTCTTCAGCAGGTTAGCAGTTGTACTCAGAAGCCTGGGGCTCAGGATCAGAAGGAGTGTTGGATACAGGGGCTGAGTGAGGTAATGTCAAGCTTTCATGTCAGGAGGGATATGTGCATGACACCTAAGAGATATGGGTGGTCCCATGCCTTTGGGATCAATCCACTGCCCAAGGCATTAGTGCTGGTTCAGCCACCAAGCTGCCTCCACCAGCCTCACCAGAGTTGCCCTCATCACTCCCACCATTCTCCGTTGCTTCTTTGTGTTTCCAGCTCAGCCTGAACTATTGAAAGTGAGCACCTGGGCTGGAGAGATGGCTTAGCGGTTAAGCGCTTGCCTGTGAAGCCTAAGGACCCCGGTTCGAGGCTCGGTTCCCCAGGTCCCACGTTAGCCAGATGCACAAGGGGGCGCACGCGTCTGGAGTTCGTTTGCAGAGGCTGGAGGCCCTGGCACGCCCATTCTCTCTCTCTCCCTCTATCTGTCTTTCTCTCTGTGTCTGTCGCTCTCAAATAAATAAATTTAAAAAAATTAAACAAAAAAAAAAAGAAAGTGAGCACCTAAGTGAGGTCAGGGGAAGAGACTGAGTAAAGGAAAGGTGAGGAGAGGGCTAATCAAAATCTAAGAGGGAATGAATAAGTCATATGGAAACCTACTTTTTTGGACAATGGAACACTCAGGAGCTATAGATTGTTATTAGAAAAATTTCAGTGCCAGGGATGGGATGCCTTCCTGTGAGTTGTTGGCCAGGGAGGTCCCTGACACCTCCAAAGCATTACAGGCCATTGCCAAGGCCCCTGGTTTTCCACCAGGAATATATGGTAAGACCCTATTGCTGAAGACTCCACATACTTGGGCTGCAAGGTCATTGAGAAATCCTGCTGGAGATGAGCTGAAAACCTGCTCCATGCAGACCAGCTGCCAGAAAGCTAAAAAAAGCTACATTGCATGCCGATCAAGGGAAGAGAGAGAAATCAACAGTGGAGATACTCAGCAGTGGACATTGCAAGCTCTATACTTGGCCAGCCAGGCCAAATGAGCCAATGGGTGCAATAGTGGCATGTCTGTTATGGGGGAAACCAACTGTGCTCTAACTGGACTGGAGGCCTTGTCCACAGGAGGAAATACATGCCTGATGCTGAAAACCTATGAGGTAGTCATGAGCTAGGGGTAAAACGACTGCTGATGTCTGGCTAAATGTATATGCTATGCTCACAGAACTCCCCAGCAAGCATTTCTCTAAATGTTCACACTCATATATTAATGCTAATCACTTTGGGCTAGAGAAGCTTCTCTTTTCAGATGGCAGTGACCTTGGGATGACTCAGAAGTCATCTTGGTGCTGAGAAGAAGTGACAGAGGAGTGCTTAGCACTGCAATATCTCTATCACACCTTCCAAGGCTCAGAGGCCATTGCAGAGGAGGTGGCAGAAAGAACGTAAGAGCCAAAGGAAAGGTAGGATGCCTTACAAAGTGCTCCTCCAGACACAAAATGGCCTGGATATCCATGACTTTGCAGTACCAGACACTATCTACACAAGACCATCATAATAGGAGGAAAAGATCATGACATCAAAATAAAATAGAGACTGACTGAGAGAAGGAAGGGGTATGATGGAGACTGGAATTTCAAAGGGAAAAGTAGGAGGAGAGAGGGAATTACCATGGGTTATTATCTATAATTATGGAAGTTGTCAATAAAAAGGTAAATTAAAAAAGAGAGAAAGAGAGAGAATTTGGGCAGAAATATCTTGTGGATATAGATAATGTACCCAGAGCCATAGATTGTTATTAGAAAGATCTCAGTGCCAGGCATGAGATGCCTTTCAGAAAGTTGTTGACCAAGGAGGCCCCTCATGACCCCAAAACATTACAGGCTATTGCCAAAGCTTTTGGTTGCCCACCAGAACTAGATGATAAGACCCTATTGCTGCTGAAGAATCCACAAACCTGGGCTGCAGATCACTGAGAAATCAAGCTGGGGCTGAGCTGGAAGCCTCCTCCCTGTTAACTAGCTGTCAGGATGCTGGAAAAACCTACGCAACCTGCTGGGGACAGAAACATCATCAATATTGCTCCATGGCAAAATTCCTCGGCATTGAAAGGTGTAAACAACTATTTCCAGCTTTGCCAAAAGCAGCTGGGGTAACCCACAAGAGAAGGCATGAGGAGGTTCATCAGAGCCCCACCTGGGACCTCTGTCGCCCCAGGTGCTGTATGTGATAACACATGAGGTCTCCCAGTCTCAGGGGGAGATACAGGACATAGATACAGTGTAAAGAGCATGAGACAATGAGCTCCATTGGAGTGGCTGCTTAGAGTCCCCGTGTTCTCTAAGCGAGCCCTCACCCTGTGGTTGAGGGAGGAGCATCCAAGGAGTAATCTTGACACAGGAAGCCCCATCAGAGAGGCTGCTTTGGGGGCTCCCCATTCCAGTAAGTAACAACTCCCCCTCCATACTATAGATAACCCCAATAAACTCATTGACTCACACAAAAAGAAAGAAAGGAAAGGAAAAGAAAAGAAAGTGGGCAAGGGCCAGGCATGGTGGTGCACGCCTTTAACCCCAACACTTGGGAGGCAGAGGTAGGAAAATCACTGTGAGTTCCAGGCCAGCCTGGGAGTACAGAGAGAGTGCCAGGTCAGCCTGGGCTAGAGTAGATCCTATCTTGAAAAAGAAAAAGATAGAAAAATAAAAAAAAATTAAATATCATGAAACATTGCAAAATATAAAATAAATAAAAAAAGGAAAGAAAACTTTGGACCTTATGTACCAAGCAAATGCCAGGACTAGCAAATAATTCTAGACCTAGATTACTTGATTTAAAAACAACAAAATCACAGAGAAATAGCAAAATATGAAAACGAATTAATGCTTTAATAACCCTGGGAAAAAGAATTTTCAGCAAAGTACAAAAATGTAAAGCATTCCTTTCTTTAATTTTGTAATTCTTTACTGTGGAATAGCTCAGAATGTCAGTTCTGTTTTAAGTAACAGAATTGGTAACTGAGATTATGAAATTCTTGCTTTAATAAAAATTCCTTAAATAGTGAGGAAAAAAAAAAAGGAAAAAGAAGGAAGGGAGGGAGGGAAGAAGGGAGGAAGATAAGAACAGAAAAGAAGGAAAGTGGGCAAGGCAGGAACACCTGAGAGAACTCTATTGGGCCTGATATCGTAACACCAGGGTAGGTAGCACAGGAAACTGTCTTCCAGCCAATTCACTCAGCCAACCTAAGCAGCCTTTTCTACAGACCAAGACCGGTTGCTTAGACCAATCCCAGCCATTTATTTGGCCAACCACCAGCCTGGTGTGTAGTACCAGTCACAGTCTGGACCAGTCATGACTCTATCAGCCATCTTAGTCCTTCCACCAGGGGCAGTGCCTTCCTCTCTGGCCAAGGTGGAAATGGTTTGAGGTTTACGATGCCAAAAGTCTGTGGCAAATTGTTTGCAACAGCCCTGCTGAGCTGTGCCTCCAGGAGCCAGTACCTATGCTCAGCTTAGTTGACTGAGGCATCAGTGGAGGGATTAACACAATTGTTGCTGCCACAAGGTAGCGTGTGCAGCTGACAGCCCTTCTGCTCAAGGCAGCTTGGGCGGCAAGAGAGAGAGCTCAATTGTTGCCAGCCAGGGAGTCAAATTTCCCCACCTCCCAACACCTTTGCTTACTTCCAAGAAAATGAATGTCAGAAAGTGCGCACAATAGAAGCTTATAGGGCTTATTCTCAACAGTAACAAGATTTTAGCAATCTTCCAACAATCCTTTATACTTGATCATTGCCCAGGGAGAGGTGGGTCTCCCTGGTCAATCTCATTATGATTAAAAAAAAAATGATGGGAGGCAGAGATAGGAGGATCGCTGAGAGTTCGAGAGGCCACCCTGAGACTACATAGTGAGTTCTAGGTCAGCCTGAACTAGAGTGAGACCCTACCTTGGAAATAAAAAAAAAAAAAGAACACTAATTAAATGCAAGAGAGATGTTTGAGTCCACTGAGCTGCACTAGCAATTCTATGACCATGAGGTTAGAAGTATAAAGGAAGGCTGAATCACGGACACTGGTCTGATAACCTCAGGACTGCTGCGTTAATCTGCAGCTCAGTTGCCAGACTAGCAGCTAAAACAGGACCTCTGCAGTCATCGCCAGCCCTGTGTTAGGTATCTAGTCCAGAGCATCGAGGGAGACAGGGGAAGTCGCTTTTGGTTTAGCAGCCTCTGTGTTAGACAGAGGAAAATAATACCAGATACAGGACTAGCCTCCATGATGACCGTGTGTACTTAACAAAGGAAACACTCCTAGAAAGCCACCAATATCTCCAGTTCCTGTCAGCTGAAAGTGCACTTGACAATAGTTTCACGCTTTGCCACTCAAGAGGTAGGTCAATGACCAGTAGCATCTCAGGTCCAACCTCGCCTCAAATGCTGAGCCAGAACCTGCTTGTGTGTGTGTGTATTTATTTATTTTATTTTTTAAAAAGTATTTCATTTTGGGCTGAAGACATGGCTTGGCAGTTAAGGCACTTTCCTACGAAGTCTAAGGACCTAGGTTTGATTCCCCAGGACCCACGTAAGCCAGATGCATATGGTGATACATGCATCTGGAGTTTGTATGTGGTGGCTAGAGGCCTTGGGGCACCCATTCTCTGTGCGTGTGTGTGATAAATAAATAAAAGTATTTTAAAATATTTTATTTATTTTCAAGCAGAGAAACAGACAGAGGGGAAGGAGAGGGAGCACAAGTATGGGTGTACTAGAGCCTCCAGACCCTGCAGAGGAACTCCAGATGCATGTGCTACGTTCTGCATCTGGCTTACATGGGTCCTGGGGAATTGAACTCAGGTTGTTAGATTTTATAGGCAAGCCCCTTATCTGCTGAGCCATCTCTCTAGCCCATTGTGTGTGTGTTTTGATGTGTGTACACAATATGTTTGTGTGTGGGGGGGTTCATGTGCAATGGCGTATGCATGGACGTTGAAGGACAACCTGAGGTACTGGTTCTCATCTTTCATCTTGTTCGTGGCAGGATCTCTCCCTGTTCACCACTCTAGTCACCAGACTAGCTGGTCCACGAGCTTCTAGGGGATTCTCCTGCCTCCACCTCCCATCTCACTGTAGGTGTGCTGGGATTACAGATGTTCACTCTGCTTCATCTTCATACACTTTGTGTGTGTGGAGGTTTGAATGTAAGATCTCCCCCATGGCCTCTTGTGTTTGTGAGTAGGCCTCATATTTAATCCCTAGCTGGCAAAGCCTTGCTGGAAGAGGTGTGTCACTGGGAGTGAGCCTTGGGGGTTTAAAATCCAGCCCCACTTGATGTACTCACTGAGCTCACTCTGCTTCCGTCTGCTGATGTGGAGATGTGATGCTTGGCTGTCTGCTCCTGCCATGCCTTCCCCACCATGATGGAACTTCCCCTTGAATCTCTAAGTCAGAAATAATCCCTTTCCTTCCATAACCTGCTTCTGGTTGGATGTTATATCTGGCACTGGAAAGGTAACTGATATAACATGGCTTCTGAGAATCCAAACTCAGATACACTTGTGTGGCAAGTGCTTTATCCAAAGAACCATCTCCCCAGCACACCCCCCCCCAACCAGGCCCTGCTTTTTTGAGACACTATCTCACTTTGTTGCCCAGTTGGCTTTAAACTCCTGGGATCAAGCCTCAGTTTACACAGCCTCCTAAGTGGCCAGGACTATGCCCAACTCAGAATCTGCATTTTTTCAGGGTCCCAGGTGGTTCCCAAGCATATTAAGTTTGAGAAGCACTACTGTGGTGCATCCCAAGCAGATGCTCTGAAATTGTGATAGAATAAGGATTGCCAGCAGAGCTGGAGCCACGTGTCTGTAATCCCAGCATTTGGGAGGTGGAGACAGGATGATCGGGAGTTGAAGGCCAGTCTCAGTTACAACATGAGGCCCTGTGCCAAGATGGAAGGAAGGAAGGAAGGAAGGAAGGAAGGAAGGAAGGAAGGAAGGAAGGAAGCAAGGAAGGAGGAAGGAAGGAAGGAAGGAAGGAAGGAAGGAAGGAAGGAAGGAAGGAAGGAAGGAAGGAAGGAAGGAAGGAAGGGAAAAAAGAAACAAACTAACATTTGTTCTCTGCCATTGGTTCCTGACCCACAGCTTCTAAAACCCTTGGACTGACCACACTGACAAGTGTTTCTTGGGTTGTCAATTAATTGCCTGGTAGTGGTGGTGATGAGACCTAGGTAGTATCCACTGGGAAAGACCAAGGCAACATTAGAGGCTTGGGACTCCTAGCTACATTTTGGGACAGGGGAAGAGGCTGAAGATCAAGTTGATCCGGTGGCCATCACATCCATGTAAAGCTTCTACCAAAATCTCAAAGGACAGCAACTGGGAAATTCCAGATAGCTCCACACCAATCCAACATCTGGAATGGCTGAACATAAATGGGGGAGCCTGGAGGTCGGCGCCTATCCACAGATGGCAGGAAAACCCATGTCCTTCCCCTTTGCCATGCCCGTGCACCTGTGTGTGTGGTTGTTTATCTGAAGCTTTCACTATAGCCTTCATTCATGTGGCTTGAATTCGAATGTATGTTTCCATAGCCCAAGGGGTTTTTGATTAAGATTAAGCTTCCTACTTAGTCTTCAGCAGGCAGAGCCCTGCTGGAAGATGTGTGCCACTGGGGCAGATCTTGAGTCCAGTCCTTCTAGGTGTGTAGAGAGCCGGCTTGAACTCTGGCTGGTCATGCCTGTGGGTGGATGATGAAGTGAGCCAGCTTCTTCTGCCATGATGAAGCTTCCCCTGGAATCTGAAAGCCTGAAATAAACCCTTTCCTCTTATAATCTGCTCCTGGTCGGATATTTGTCCCAGCAACACAAAGGTAACTGTAATAATTAATAAACAAGCCAGCAGGGCTGGAGAGATGGCTTAGAGGGTAAGGGATTTTCCTTCAAAGCCTAAGGACCCAGGTTTGAGCCCCCAGTACCCACATAAGCCAAGATGCACATGGTGGCACATGTGTCTGGAGTTTATTTGGAGTGGCTAGAGGTTCTGGTGCACCCATTCTCTCTCTCACTCTCATAAATAAATAAATAAATAAATATAAATAAATAAGATGTGTAAAAAAAGTAAAAAACGAGTAAGCAAATGTTCCCCTAAGTTCTGTTAACCACTGCATCAAATGAACTGAACTCAAGGAGGGGATCAAGGACATACCAATTTATAGCTGCTACTGGAGTCCTAGGCCCATAGAACCCCAACTCTGGGTGCTGCCAAGAAATCAGGTCCAACTACTTGCCAAAAAGCCAAGTAGAAAAGGGTAGAAGGCTGGAGAGATGGCTTAGGGGTTAAGGCGTTTGCCTGCAAAGCCAAACGACCCCGGTTCCATTCTGCAGGACCCACATTAGCCAGATGCACAAGGGGGCGCACACGTCTGGAGTTCGTTTGCAGTGGCTGGAGGCCCTGGTGCCCCCATTCTCTCTCTCCGTCTCTCTCTTTCTCTGTCAAATAAATAAATAAAATAAAATATATTTAAAAAGAAAAATAATGGAAAGGAACTTGAATCAGTGGCTATGCTGGGAAGATAAGGGGACCAGCAGCCATAGCTCTGTCTTCTTAGGGGACTGACGTGAGCTGCCAGATTATAGGGGGAAGAGACAACAGCAGCAGGTTGCAAACAGCGCATATAGTCATAAGTCTTGGTCAGACCGTGTTCTGGTTGGCCGTTATCTCAGGATTGGTCAGGCAGCCTTGTTACAATGAGAATATTGCTGACTAGGCAGGGCAGAGTGCAGGGTAAGGGGAAAGATTCCGTTCTAGTCAGAAGATGTTTATCTATCAGACTTGTTCCTGGAATCCAAGGTTGAGGCCAATGACCCTCAAGTCTTGGGGGCTCCAGAATGACAGGTGACCTAGGAGTGCAAGATAACACTGGGTCCCAGCTCTGGAGCTCAGATCTCCCCCAGGTGGCATCCAATTCCCGGATGGTACTAGGGTCCCCAACTACTGCCCCAGATCTCTCCCAGGGCGCAGAGTCCCCTGTACAGTTTCTGGGGTTTTTTTTTTCCAAGAAAACATTAGGTCCCGATCTCCTCTGCATGGACCAGGGTGGGACTTGGACCAAGGCGAGGGATCCAATCATAAGCCCAGAAACAGCGAGGTAACCAGAAGCCTCAACTCGCAAGGATCAGCCCAAGGACAGGATAGGGAATAGGAGGGACACTGAAAAAACTAACAAAACCCAGGTCCTCTTCAGCAGTCCACAGCAACCCAGTGACAACCCCTCCCTATCTCTGAGTAGCTTTTTCCTGTCACATTTGTTAATAAACGTTCACTTCCACCTTACTACCCCTATACATCTCATGCTTACTCACCAGCGGAGTGATTGCTGACACTGGGTAGCCTCCCTCGAGGTCTTCCCTGCCTGCCGTGGAAGTGCTTTTTCGGACGGAGAAGAACCCTCTTGCCCGCGGCATCAAGTATCAAGGTGACTGCGCAAGCAAGGGAGCCAAGGAGAGGTGCAAAACGGAGGCAGAGATGGCATGATCTTATCCTGCTTTTAGTTTCCCATGGGACAGCTGTAGTCCAAGTGAGGAGTCAGTGCTTTGGGCAAAAGCATAGCCAGTCAGTCAGAGGCACAGGACCACATCTTGATGTCTGAAGGTGTGGGGGGGAGGGGGTGTCACACTTGTGGGGTAGAGCCCTCCACGTGTAAGAGCTTATACCATCTCCAGATAGATAGTGTCCAAATGGAATTGAATTAGATGACCCCCAACGGGGATCTGCTGACTGGTGTGAGCTGTAAGGGGAAACCCATTTATCAGTTATCAGAAGACATTGTATATAACAGTTGGAAAAGACATCTTGGCTTTTCCCAATCTTTATAGATGCCATTCAGGGGTCCCTAAGACTCAGGCTGGAGGAGTGATGGGGTAAGTCAATCAGGAGTCTGTATGCACTTGAGACTGGCTCCCACAGGAGGAAGAACTTGTCTGTGGAAGATACCCAAGATATATACAATCAGCTTCCTGTGAACGTGAAACAAAAGGAAAAATGAAATCAATATAAGATACAAGTCCTGTTCTCAAGCAACATGCAGTGCAGGAACCCCACTGAGAGCTGTGGCAACTGCCCAGTGTGAACAGGAAGGCAGAGAGGGGAACAAGATGAGCTCTTCTGCTTAGAAAATGCTAAGAATGTCCTTATCCTGTGTTGTGAACATTTGTAGTGTGCCCAAGTCAATCCTATTTTTGGGGGGAGGGCTCAGTTTTCCCTGATGATTTGGGGGAAAATATGCAAGGGTGGGGTTACCTGATGTTCTATAATCCCTGTCCTCTATCCACATGAAAGAGCTGCCATAGGCTGACCTTGGCAAGAGGCTGATACAGGGAAGGCCACTGTCTCCATTGCCAAAACGCTCCACAGTACAGTAACATCGGCTGTGCTTGTGTGTGTATGTAACAGGGATTTTTATTGTTTGCTTGACTTTTTTTTTTTAATTTAATTTATTTATTTGAGAGAGAGAGAGAGAATGGGTCCACCAGGGTCTCTAGCCACTGCAAACAAACTTCAGATGCATGCACCACCTTGTGCATCCACCTCACATGGGCCCTGGGGGAATTGAACCTGGGTCCTTTGGCTTTGCAGGCAAACGTCTTAACCACTAAGCCACCTCTCTAGCCCTGTTTGACATTTTAGGAGGAGATTCAAATGTGGGAAGGAAAAAACAACACTGGATGCTGAATAAATCATGTCTAGAATCCCAGGCAAAGAAAAAAAAATAGTCTCACCCTAGCCACAGAGCTCCTCTCCCAGATACACAGTAGACATCAGTATCACTTTCCTGTTTCAAGTGTTAATCCTACCTGAGCGTGCCACTTTCCAGTGAATCTGCATCCTGTTTCTCCCTCCTATACAGGACACTTATGCCCACCCCTTCCAAGGCCAACAGTTGCATTGCAGTTGAACACAATGGGTTCACATCTTGGTGAGTGCAAAACCAAACTAAACACAGCCAAGACAAAGTAGTGGAGATTTATTACCTGCAGAGGGCAAGGAGAGCAAGGGAGTCTTTTTCAAAGCCATGCTCCCCCCCAATAGTGGAAGCAGGGAGAGCTTATTCAGGTTGCCTATACATACTCACACGGGGATGAGCCAATTCCTAAGCATGCTCAGTTTAGGAGCACGTTCCTGCACATGCTCAGTTTAAGGTCCCAATCTAATAAGGAAAGATAGTAGGCACAGTTTGGGGGACTTACTTAGCTCAGACTTGGAGCACATATTCAAAAGATTAAAGTGAGAGAGAAAAATGCCTCTGGGCAGGTTCATCTTGCACCATAATATTTTAGCTGAAAAGATAAAAGGGGGTTTGGAAAGTGTGTTAAAACAGGAGTCTTCCCCTGAAAGTGCCTCCTTTTCTTAGTCACAACCACAATGACTCTCAAACTGCTATTGGGACCATATTAACGAAGAGAGGTATTTGCCTCATCCCAAACAATGTAATAGGTCAAGCTTTCTCCTGCTCTCAAGGTGGATACTGTGAGCATTTGTTTTTAACTATGATGTCTTTTCCTGCTGCATCTGGAGCACACCTGCGTCCAGGTAAGAAACATGACTTCAGTGTCTGCTCTAGCCACACAGCAACCTACCCACCTCCATCCCACATTCAGCTATGCCATTACCTAGCAGAAGCCATGACATTGAGATTTTGATTTTGGGGCAAAAACAAACATGAAGGCAGGGCTCTCTCCCCCACTGGCCTCAGTAATAGGAAGAGAACTGGTATTAAAGTTGTTTCACTTCTTTCCAGTGCAAACTCCTTCCAACCTATAGAAGGTACATCAGTTATCTTCTCATCTCTGGGACAAAACACATGGCCAGAAGCAGCTTTTGGGAGGAAAGGATTTTATTCCAGGTTTACAGTTTTGAGGGGAATTGTCATCATGGTGGAGAAAGCATGGTAGAGCAGGCACCCAGCTCACATCTTCACACATCAGCTGCTGGGCAGGAGCAGCAAAAGTGAGTGGGCTTGACTAATAAGCCTCAAGGTCCACTCCCAATGACATAACTCCTCCAGCAGGACTCTGCCTCCCAAAGGCTCCACAACATTCCCAAATTGCTACCCGCTGGGGAGCAAGTATTCAAAACACATGAGCCTTGTGTGTGTGGGGGGGTAGCATTTCATTCAAACCACCACAAAAGGATTTTTTTTTCTGGTTTGAACACCTCCAGTGCCCTCTTGCAAACCATGGAGCTCCTTGGGTAAAGAGTTGCAGTTCAGTCACTTCTGGATCTTCTTTTGAAGATTAGGTTTGCACACCATCCAGAAAGAGCCCATTTCTTTTTCAAGCACTTTCCAAACCAAATAGACATTTGAAACCACAAATACATGACCCAGATCTTTCTCCTATTTATTTCTTTGCATAGAATTCCCTGAAATGAAGAGTTTGAAAGGGATTCCGGTCACCTCAGTACGCTTGTGATAGAATGTCATTATCCTTCTCATTGATGCTTTGATAGGATGTCATTATCCATGCTCTGAGGTGTACAGACATGTACATATCACTATTTACTTGGGGCCAGACCTGCCACCCTGTAAGGGTGATTTCCATCTGACTGCAGAACAGTTAAGGGGAGCAGGGGCTGAAGCAACATCATCTTGCTAGTTGCCTGGATCAGGGGACCTGGAGCCTGGTCCGTTCTCCACACGTAGTGCAGCGAGGCTTATCCTACAGCGCATGCGCTGTGTACAATGCAATCTAGCTGATGCTTGGGCTGGAAGATAGGAAAAAATCCTTAAAGGCTCCATTTTTGTTTTTGTATTTTTATGATCACAGACACACTGTGCTACCACTTCTTAACATTAATTAGTTAACATCCAGGTGTGGTGGGGCACGCCTTTAATCTCAGCACTCAGGAGGCAGAGGAGGAGGATCACCATGAGTTCAAGGCCACCCTGAGACTACATAGTGAATTCCAGGTCGGCCTGGACTAGAGTGAAACCTTACCTCAAAAAAACAAAACAAAACAAACAGAAAAACAAGATTAATTGGTTAAGCACCAAGTTCTTTTCAATGCCACAGTCACAAATAGAAAAATGTGAAACCATATTGGTCATAACTGGAGTGGGTGGCAATGAGTTTCACATGCAAGAAAAGGGGCTATTTAGGTTCATTGTGTTATCTTTTCTTGATTTTCTTCTCCTTCCTTTTGTACTATCTCTACCACTGCTCAAAGAACATTCTTGTTGAGGGAATGGAATTGTGGCTCAGTGGCAGAGTACTTGCCTAGTATGTGTGAGGCCCTGGGTTCCATCTTTAGCACAGGGAGGGAGAGAGGGAGGGAGGGAAGGAGGGAGGAAGGGAGGAAGGGAGGAAGGGAGGAAGGGAGGAAGGGAGGAAGGGAGGAAGGGAGGAAGGAAGGAAGGAAGGAAGGAAGGAAGGAAGGAAGGAAGGAAGGAAGGAAGGAAGGAAAGAAGCAAGGAAAGAAGGAAGGGAAAAAGAAGAAACTTGAGTTAGAGAGATGGTTCAGAGGTTGAAGACATTTGCTTGCAAAGCCTGAAGGCCTGGGCTCAATCCTCCGATACCCATGTAAAGTCAGTTGCACAAAGTAGTACATGCATCTGGAGTTCATTTGCAGTGCCCATTCTCTCTCTCTCTCTCTCTCTCAAATAAATAAATATTTTTTTAAAAATCCACCAGTCTCAACAGGAGCTGGACTATTTTTTTTTGAGAGAGAGAAAGAGAGAAAGAGGCAGAGAGTGAGAGAGAGAGAGAGAGAGTCTTCAGCTGTTGCAAACGAACTCCAGATGTGTGTGTCCCTTATGTGTATGTACAACATTGCACATTTGTGTTACCATGCGTCTGGCTTACATGGGACCTGGAGAATCAAACAAGAGTTCTTAGGCTTCACAGGCAGGTGCCTTAACCACTAATCCATTTCTCCAGCCCAATAAATAATTTTAAAAAAAGAAATAGGAAAGTCTTGTTGATTAGAGTAACAATTAAACTTTACTCTTTCCTGAAGCTAAAACTCATTTCAAGACTAAACTAATGAAGTTCCTAGCAAACTGGGCATATTTGGTTGTGAGGCAGATTCCCCATAGACACTCATGTGGTAGAAAAAGAAAGAGGAGCCACCCGCTTGTGTGAAGCAACATAGACTGAGCCAGAGGGTCACCAGAGTGTCCCTGCCACTGGCCTGGCACACAGCACGGTGGGACTTCCTTCTGGAGCTCTTTGGAAAACCCAGTGAGCAAGAGCAGGAAGTGGGGAGGAAAGCTCTAGCTGGGCAGTGCTGACATTCACCCAGAAACTGTGGCCCCCATGAGCACCTGTTGTTAGTAAAGCATGACGACCTGAGTTCTATCTCTAGCACCCATGTAACATGCTAGAGCTGGTGACACATGCCTGTAATCCCAGCTTGTGGGGGGCGGAGAGGGAAGGGCAGAGACAGGCAAAGCTCTGGACTTTGCTGGCCAACTAATCTAGTTTATCAAGGACTTCCTGGCCAATGAGAGACCCGATCTCAACAAAAGGTGGAGCCGGGCATGGTGGTGCACACCTTTAATCCCAGTACTCAGGAGGTAGGAGGATCACTGTGAATTTGAGGCTACCCTGAGACTACATAATGGATCCCAGGTCAGCCTGGGCTAGAGTAAAACCCTATCTCAAAAAACAAAAAGCAAAAAAAAAAAAAAAAAAAAAAAAAAGGTGGACAGCATTCCTGAGTATGACACTTGAGGCTCTCTGACATGTGTACACATGTGCACACGTGCGCACACACACATGCATACCACACACACACACTTGAACATAATTTTAAATTTAAAAAATTTAAATCCCTTTTTTTTTTTTTTTTTTTAAGGTAGGGTCTCCTCTACTCAGGCTAACCTGTAATTCACTATGTAGTCTCAGGGTGGCCTGGAACTCATGGCAATTCTCCTACCTCTGCCTCCTAAATGCTGGGATTAAAGGCACACACCACCACACCTGGCCAAAACAATTTTTTTTTAATTTTTTATTTATTTATCTGAGAGCGACAGACACAGAAAGACAGATAGAGGGAGAGAGAGAGAATGGGCACGCCAGGGCTTCCAGCCTCTGCAAACGAACTCCAGATGCATGCGCCCCCTTGTGCATCTGGCTAACGTGGGACCTGGGGAACCGAGCCTTGAACCGGGGTCCTTAGGCTTCATGGGCAAGCGCTTAACCGCTAAGCCATCTCTCCAGCCCCAAAACAATTTTTTTAAAAGGTTGATGTTGGGCTACCCCTCAAATGAGCAACTTTGAGTACCCGAGTTAAAATCCCCAGAACCCATAAAAGGCTGGAAGCTGTATCTGTAGTGTCTGTAATCCCAGAGTACCTAGGTCAAGAAGGAGGCTGAGACAGGAGTATTGTCAGCACCTCATGGGTCAGCTAGCTTGGTGAAAGCAGTCGTAAACAGCTGCCTCAAGACAAGGACTGATACCCAAAAGTTGCAATCTGACCTCCACATGCACACCGTGGAACATACACACCCACAGAGACATACACACACGTCATACATGTGGACATACGCTAAAAGAAATGAGTAGGGCTGGAGAGATGGCTTAGCGGTTAAGCGCTTGCCCGTGAAGCCTAAGGACCCCGGTTTGAGGCTCGATTCCCCAGGACCCACATTAGCCAGATGCACAAGGGGGCGCACGTGTCTGGAGTTCATTTGCAGTGGCTGGAGGCCCTGGCGCACCCATTCTCTCTCTCTCTCTCTCTCTCTCTCTCTCTCTCTCCCTCTTTCTCTCTCTATCGCTCTCAAATAAACAAAATTAAACAAAAAGAAATTTTAAAAAAGAAATGAGTAAAATGAGGGCTGTGGTGAGAGCTCAGTGGGAGAGTGCTTGTTTCGCATTCACAAGGCCCTGGGTCTGATCTCCCAGCTCACAAGAAATAAAAACGAAAAAAAAGAACATCAACTACAGGCAAACAAAATACATCCGCAGTTGAGTGTCTGTCAGTTTTCTTCTTCCTTTGCCTGCATCCCGCTGTGCATGCCTCCCTTAATAGAATGTTGTAACCAAGACACACTGAGCCTTCATAAATCCTATGTTATACATGGTTTGCCCATGATAGCCCAACCAGACCATGCCAGACCCAGCAGGGATTACCCACCTGACACCTGGCAGTGCCATCAGCATAGTCTAGTCTATTAGAGCCCACTGGATGCCTGGCCTGGGGTTCTAGATGTACTTTTCTAGCTCCAAACTCACTTTCACAGGAATTCCACTGATGTGTCTTGTTACTTTCTTGCATTTCTTCATGGAGAAGCGTTGGAATAATCCTTCACTGCCCATCACACGTCATGCTCCTGATCTCCTGCCTTCCTCACCCCATCATGTCCATCCTCCCTCTCAAATTCACACGTTAGAAATGATCATTTTGCTTTCTTAATGATTTTCTGAGGGAGGGTCTGCCTATACCCAAACTGACCTATAACTTATTCTGTAGTCCCAGAGTGGCCTTGAACTCATGGCTATCCTTGTACCTCTGTTTCCAGAGTGCTGGAATTAAAGGCATATGCCACCAGGCCCAGCTCCTTTCTGTATATATGTATATTTGAGAAACAGTGAGAGAGACCAATATATATAGAGAGAATAGGCATGCCAGGGCCTCTAGCATGTACCCCATTGGGCATCTGGCTTACATGGGTCCTGGGGAATTGAAACTGGGCCCTTTGGCTTTGCAAGCAAGTGCCTTAACCGCTAAGCCATCTCTCCAGCCCACCCTCTCTTAATATTTGACAAGTGTGGTAAATACAGCTAGTGGGTGAGATCACAAGGAGAGAGATCCTCCTCTCTCTGAACAGTAGCAGCCATGCAGATCTTAGAGGTTGTCTCTACGATGTGTCACTCATAAGCTTGCTGCTGCAGCTTGGCAAGAAGACATGGGCAGCATTGTCACTTGCCAGCAGCTTTCTTGAAAGGTGGAACACTGCTTGCCAAAGGAGGCTACATGGGGAAGAACAGGAAACGCATCCTTAATCATCTGCCAATCAACTGCTGGCTTATCCCAAACCCAGAAGCAGAAAGAAGCCAGAGCATGTCCTGAGGCTAGTCTTTCCACAATAGTCCTCAGAGGCAGCACACCGCTCAGAAGCAGCCATCAGCAGGTTCCTTCTGAATGTGCTGTATTCCCCATAGTGGGAAAGTGCAAGTACTGTGCGGAACATCAGACGTGCCTCTGTTGGCAAGTTCTGCCATAATGGGGAGGTTACAGGCCAAGTTCAGTGGGGAGGTGAGGGTTCAAGGTAGGGTCTCACTTGAGCTCAGGCTGACCTGGAATTCACTATGTAGTCTCAGGGTGGTCTCAAACTCATGACAATCATCCTAACTCTGCCTTCCCAAGTACTGGGATTAAAGGTGTGCACCACCACATCTGGCTTCACCTGACAAGGTTTTGATAGATACCCTTTGCCTCTTCAAAGGTTGTAGTAATTGTTTTCTTAACTATATTCCATCCTGTTGGAACTTATGAAGAGACTACTGTGTGCTAGATGCTGTGCTGGGAGCTGAGATACAATGACAAGCTGTTTGCTTCCTCAAAAAACTCATGAAGGGCTGGAGAAATGGCTTAGTGGTTAAGCGCTTGCCTGTGAAACCTAAGGACCATGGTTCGAGGCTCAATTCCCCAGGACCCACATTAGCCAGATGCACAAGGGGGCGCACGTGTCTGGAGTTCATTTGCAGTGACTGGAAGCCCTGGTGCGCCCATTCTCTCTTCTTTCTCTCTCTCTCTCTCTCTCTCTCTCTCCCTCCTTCTCTCTGTCTGTTGCTCTCAAATAACTAAATAAAAATAAACAATAACAACAACAAAAGCTCATGAAATGGTAGGATGAACACACATACAAACTATTGTATTATTTTTCTTGTCTCCATGACCAAATACCTCATGTGCTAGTTTGAATGTTGGATGTCCTCCATAGCCTCATGTGTGTGTGATTAAGCCTCATAGTTGATCCCCAGCAGGCGGAGCCTTTTGGAGGGGGAGTCTTGCTAGAGGAGGTGTGTCGCAGGCAGAGAGACTTTGGATCTTTTGTTCCTTCCCTGCTGGGTGTTCATACCTAGCTCAGTCTCTCCACTTCTCTGCTGCTGAGGAGAGGTGACACCCTGCTGCCTGCTCCTGCCAAGCTCTCCCCGCCACGATGAACGTTCCCTTTGAAGTAGAAGCCAAAATAAACCCATGTCTTCCATTTCTGGTTGGGTGTTTTCTCCGCAAGAAAGAAGGTTAACTGCTACATCTGACAAGAAGCGACTTGAGAGAGGAAGGCTGTATTTGGCTCATGCTGGGACAGCATGGTGGCTGGAGCATGCAGCTGGGCTTTCCCCCTCCTCACATGTCAAGGGATCAGGATGCAGAGATGGGGCAGGAAGTAGAACCAGGTTATAAGCCTCATGCATTTTTACTGAGGCACTTCCTCCAACTAGACCCCACTTCCATAACCATCCCAAATCAGTGCCACCAGCTAGGGACCAAGTGCTCAAGTGCATAACCCTATGGGGGTAGTTTACAAGCCATAACAGAAGCTGATCAGAACTTGTCAAGATGTTTGAATATATGGTGTTCTGGCACTCTACCTGAATTCCCTTCCCGGGCCTGTCTCCTGCCCCTGCTGTGTGGACAAGCTGCTAAAGGATGATGGGTACCCCTCCTCTCCTCATAGTGGACCTCTGCTCCTTTCTTGGTCAGTGGTATCCACCTCTGCACAGCCCAAGTCTGACTGGTCTGGAAAATCATGAAACAAGCCCTTCAGCATCGAGACGGGGGGAGGACAATTCTGATGTGTTATTGAGACTCCAGAGAACCCAGTCCACCACTGCCACCAGGCCAGGCTTAGATGTGACTTATGCCCACAGGTCTGCTGGGCTCCTTCCCCTGCCTTAGGCTGTCAGCTCTCCTGATCAGCATTTCTAGCATTTGAATTTCCTGACTTTCATCTGCTAGAGTTGGAGAAAGGCAGGTTTTTGTTTTTTTTTTTAATTGGTTTCACTGTAACTGTATCATTAATTCTTCTGGTCCAGTCTGACTTGGCACGGAATAGATGGTAGGTGCATAGCTGTCCTGTGGACTGTGGATTCTTAGACAATGACGACAGTGTCTGTTCTCATCGATCACCTTGAATGTCCATCCAGCCAGTGCTGGGAGACAACAGGAATCTAAAATATGGTAATTGGGACACATGTTTTGGAAGACAGTTTTGATAAGGATTGAACATGAAATGTGAGTTCAGATGCTCAAAATGAGGACTGAAGGGCCGGTAGCTGTCTGTCATTCTATGTGGCCTATTTTGAGGCTAGATAGGAGTCAGATGAGACAGAGAGAGAGCGTGCTATGGTACTTAAGCAGCAGCCTATTGTTCAGGCCACCAGGTAGAAATGAGAGGACAAGTTCTGGTCCCTGTGCAATCAGATTCCAAAACCTGCCGCACTGGCACATTTTGTTCATAAACTGTGAATCTGGTCCAACAATTGTGTGGCCCTGAGATGGCTGCCTGGGCGGGAGGCTGGGTCTGGTCTCCTTAATTGTCTATCTGGGATCTAGCATGCAAGGCTCTGCCATGCTGCCTTGAGCTTCATAAGGGATCCTTCTCTGTCATCAAGGCCCAGCTTCTGAGGAGATCCGGTCTGGCCAAAGACAACTAGAGGGCTAGGAGATGGCTCAGCAGTTAAAGGTGCTTGCTTGCAAAACCTGCTGGCCCCAGGCTCAGTTTCCCAGTTCTCACACAAATCTAGATGCACAAAGTGGCACACGCATCTGGAGTTCGTTTGCAGTGGAAGAGGCCCTGGCAAACCTATGTATTCTCTGTCTGTCTGTTTGTCTGTCTGTCTGTCTCTCTCTCTCTCTCTCACACACACACATACACACACATACCAATAAATAAATAAATTATGTGTGTGTGTGTGTGTATGTTTGTTTTAAATTTTGTTTATTTTTATTTATTTATTTATTTGAGAGTGACAGGCAGAGAGAGAAAAAGGAAGATAGAGAGAGAGAATGGGCGTGCCAGAGCCTCCAGCCACTCCAGCCAATGAATTCCAGACACGTGCACCCCCTTGTGCATCTGGCTAATGAGGGTCCTGGGGAATCAAGCCTCGAACCAGGGTCCTTAGGCTTCACAGGCAAGTGCTTAACTGCTAAGCCATCTCTCCAGCACCCCCCCTTTTTTTTGAGGTAGGGTCTCACTCTAGCTCAGGCTGACCTAGAATTCACTATGTAGTCTCAGGGCGGCCTCGAGCTCACAGTGATCCTCCTACCTCTGCCTCCCTAGTGCTGGGATTAAAGGCGTGCGCCACCATGCCCAACTAGCTTTTCATTTATTTATTTATTTATTTAATTTATTTATATATAATGAGGGAAAGACAGACAAAACAGGGCTTCTTGCCACTGCAAACAAATTCCAGATGCATGTTCCACTTTGTGCATCTGGCTTACATGGGCACTAGGGAATCAAACCCAGGCTGTCAGGCTTTGTAAGTTCCTTCAGCCACTGAGCCATCTTCCAGCCCAAGAGGTGCATTTCTTGACTCAAAAATGCAGCATTGGATTGCATGATTACAACTTTCCTGATGTTTTCATAGGACACCTTGTATTACTGAAGGTGTTGGAATTTAGGATGCGCTATGATCACACACGAAAGTTGGTAATTGGGGGCTAGAGAGATGGCTTAGTGGTTAAGGTGCTTGTCTGTGAAGCCCAAGGACCCCGGTTCAATTCCCCAGTTCCCACATAAGCCAGATGCACAAGGTGGCACATGCATCTGGAGTTGTTTGCCATGGCTGGAGGTTCTGGCATGCCCATTTCTATCTCTCTTTCTAATATGTATTTTTTTCTTTTTTTGAGGTAGGGTCTCACTCTAGCCCAGGCTGACCTGGGATTCACTCTGTATTCTCAGGGTGGTCTTGAACTCATGGTGCTCCTCCTACCTCTGCCTCCTGAGTGCTGGGATTAAAGGCATGTGCCACCACACCTGGCTGTAAATAAATAAATAAATAAATATATATATTTAAAAAGTTGGCACTTGAGGGATGGAGAGATGGCTCAGTGGTTTAGGTGGTTTCCTGCAAAGCCTAACAACCTGAGTTCGATTTCCAGTACCCATGTAAAACCAGATGCACAAAGCAGTGCCTGCATCTGGAGTTCACTTACAGCAACTGGAGGCCCTGTCATGACCATATTCTCTCTATGTGTCTCTCTCATTCTGTCTGTATCTCTCTGCTTGGAAATTAATTAATTAATTAAAGTTGGTACTTCAGTGGGCATGGTGGTGCACGCCTTTAATCCCAGCACTTGAGAGGCAGAGGTCAGAGGATTGGTGTGAATTTGAGGCTGCCCTGAGACTACATAGTGAATTCCAGGTCAGCCTGGGCTAGAGCAAATCCTATCTCAAAAAAAGGGAGAAAAAGTTGGTACTTGTCCAACCTTAGTATAAGTAACTAGAATTAAAGGCTTATAATGTGCCTGGAGTTGTGCTAAGTACTTTACACAAATTATTTCATTTAATCCTCTTAGTGATTTTGTGAACTAGGCATTATATATTAATTCTGACATTATAGAGGGAGGAACTTAAAGCCAGAAAGTTGATTTCAGAGCCAGTGGGGAACTGGGAAGGAAGCTCCATCATTAGCCTATGGTAAAGCCTTTTGCATTTAAAAAAGTCTTTTCGTTATTTATCTTTTGAGATAGGATCTACTATGTTGCCCAGGCTGGCCCAGAACTTCTAGGCTCAAGTAATTCTCCTATCTCTGCCTTCTAAGTAGCTGAGACTGAAGACCTTTGTGCCTGGCCTTCTCTTCTTTTAAAGACAACTTTAGTGAGATAAACAACTCGTATGCCCTGCAACACATCAACTTAAAGTGTACAGTTTTATGGCTTTTACCAGACAGAGTTGTGGTATCCTGCCTCAGTTTATTTTAAGACTTTATGCTCTCCCAAAGAGAAACCCTGTCTACTAATTGATGAGTGGAGAAAGCAAATGGGAATATCCATGGAATGAAATATTGCTGGCAATAAAAGGAAGTATTAATACATATGTGAACGCTGAGAATACTAAGATGAAACCATTCTTGCGGGACGCACACAAAATTAGAGTCAGGAAGTTATGAGGGGAAGGCTTGTGTCTGCCTATCTGAGGTAAGTACTTTCCCAAGAACCTTCTAGAGACTTAGAAGGTATGTTTTCCTATTTATATATACTATGCACAGATTTCTGTAACAGAATTTATCTTTAACATTCTTTAAGACTGTGACAATTCAGACAAACTACTCTTGACAGAACACTCACAGAGCAACAGTGTTTTCACCAATGAGATGATGCCAACTTCTGCCTTTAGTCTACTGGGCCAGTTAACTCCTATCACAGTAGCTCATGTAAACTTTTCCTTTTCTGTTTTTAAAAACTTCTGGGGCTGAGGAGCTAGCTCAGTGGTAGAACATGTTTGCTTGCAATGGCTGCTGGCCCGGGTTCAATTCTTCAGCCACTCCCTATATAAAGCTGGATGGTCATTCATTTGCAGTGGCAAGAAATTCTGATGCACTGGCCCTGCCCACCATATACATGCAGAAAATTAAATAAAATTTTTTCAAAAGGGATATTATTTATTTTTTTTAAAAAACCTTCCCCTTGTCTTAAAGTCCTTGACTACACCCAAAGTTTCCCCATGGCACATGTATTTCCATTGTGATGCTCTGTCACTTTCAAATAAACATTAGTATTATTTTATATTTTATTTTATTTTTTAACTTTTATTTATTTATGTGCAAGCAGAGAGAGAGAGAGAGAGAGAGAGAGAAGAGACAGACAGAGAGAAAATGGGCACACTAGGGCCTCCAGCCACTGCAAATGAATTCCAGATGCATGTGCCCCTTGTGCATCTGGCTTACGTGAGTCCTGGGGAATTGAACCTGGGTCCTTTGACTTCACAGGCAAATGCCTTAACTGCTAAGCCATTTCTCCAGCCCAAACATTAGTATTTTTTAGGTAGTGTCTCTCCCTCTGATTGTTATTTAGGTTGACATATCCTGTAAACTATTTTTTCTTGGGGCTGGAAAGATGTCTCAGTGGTTAAAAGTACTTGCTTGCAAAGCCTGACAGCTTGGGTTTGATTCCCCAGTACCTACATAAAGCCAGATGCACAAAGTGGCACATGTATCTGGAGTTTGTTTGCAGCATGGCAGGAGGCCTTGGCACGCCCATACTCATTCTCTGTGTGCTCTCTTCCTGTTTGTCTATTTGTCTGTCTCTCTCAAGCAAGTAAATTAAAAAAATTTTAAGGTGGGCATGGTGGCACATGCCTTTAATTCCAGCACTCAAGAGGCAGAGGTAGGAGAATTTGGGGCTGTTTGAGGCCGCTCTGAGACTACATAATGAATTCTAAGTCAGCCTGAGCTAGAACAAGACCTTACCTCAAAAAATATATATATCAAAAAAATGTTTTTCAACTATTTTTTTTTCCTTTTTGTTCCTTGTGTCTTGAGTGTCATATCTAAGAAACCATCATTGCCTAATCCAAGGTCAAGAAGATGTAAGCCTGTTTCCTTCTAATAGTTTTAGCACTTAAGTAGGTCTTTGAGGCTTTTTCTCTTAGCTATAAGTCTTTCCTGTTTTGTGTGTGAGTAGATGAAGATATAAATATAGTCACAACCTATGGATAAGAGAGAAATGTGAAATGTTTGAATAAATGGATTTTGGAGATACCTGAAGTTTACTGATCTGTGTTTTTCTTGCTCCAAGTCTTCTTGTAAGTAAGAATCAAATTACATGGTCATGTCTTGAATGTATTTCAGAATCTTGGTTTGCAAAAGCACCACATACCGGTACGGCTACGACCCTAACCTGGGTCTTCATCTCCTCTGTGTAATACTTTGGTAATCTCCCAGCAGGCCATGTTCCTCTCTCATCAAACTCATCGCCCTCTATGGAAATCAGTTGTTGGTTAATTTCTTTGCTAGTGCAGGAACTATGCCTGTCTTTTTCTCCCTTACACCCATGGAGCCTAGCATAGTACCTGGAATGTAGCAAGGGTTTATGGGTAAGTGTGAAAAAGATGAAGAGGTGGTGGACTGATTGCCAGAATTCTCGCGTGGTCCACTTTCTGAGACTCCTCATTGCTGCCTGAGAGAGTCAAGTTTTGACCCAGTATTCTAGCCAGAACTGCTTCTGGTTCTGCCAGTCTCTCTTCACCTGATCTTTCAGTAACCACAGGCATTTGGGGGTTGATCAGGTATGGGGTGACAGCTCATCACTGCCACTTATTTCCTGTTTGACTCAGAGTCTCAGGCTGCTTCACCCTTATAATCTTCTTTTGTCAACTGTAAAGTGGGCACACTTCTGCTCACTTTACAGAGGCACTTACAGGAATTACAGATGTCACATTTGAGCCTTGGGAATATTGCAGGGACTTGATGTACGGCAAGAGTAATTTCCTCCTGTGACAGGATTGATAGATTTAGTAAATAAAAATATAGAACACCTACTTAAATCAGAATTTCAGTCACTAAATTATTGTGTTGATGTCTTGCTGTAGCCTGGGCTGACCTGGGACCTGCTCCGTGGCCCAGGCTGGCCTCAAACTCACAGCAATCCTCCTACCTCACTCTGCCTTGCAGGTGCTGAGATTAAAGGTGTGAACCACCACACCCAGCTAATAAATCAGTTTTCTTTAGCATATCCTAAATATCCAACCTTAACTGAGCATCCTGTATCTTACCTGGCAATCATACCAGCATTCTCAACTACATCCTCATCTGCAAACATGGAACTCCTGTCTTGAAATACTTTCTGAAAATGTATATCTATGCCTTATCTGCCCTTGAGCCTCCATTGTCCTAAATCAGAGCGACTTGGGCTTTCATTTCCAGACTAGATTCCCCTAATCCCAGGATCAGGGGCACATGGGGACTCTCAGGTACATTATATGGCTTTTAAGAGTCTTAATCTGAAATCTTCCTAAATTTAGGAGAGAAAACAGGGACCGTTAATCTGTCCTTCTCTGGACAAGAAAATGAGAGTTTATTAAAAAGGGAAAGAAAAAGACAGCCTCGCCAGTCATCACTTACAAAATAAAATAATCATTATAGCTTTAAATGAAAATGTGTTCATGTGACCCAGCTTTGCTTTTCTGGCTCGCACAGTCAATCAGATATATGTCAGCATCTGTCTCAGTAGGTTTGTATTGAAAAGCAGAAAAATGAGCTCTCCCCAGCACTGTTTTCCAGGGAGTCTGCTCCCTTCTTTGTGAGTTCTGATGCATCCTAGAGTGGTTGAGAGATGGCCCTTTGTTTATTGGTTCAGGCAGGAAGGAGAGAAATCTCTTCCAAATTAGCCCTGGAGATAGCCCAGATCCCTGAGACAGGATCTGGGGGAGCTGGGCACTCTATGAAGGGTGTCTGGATCAACCGAGTGCCTTGTCACGTGGAAGGCAGAGGTTAGCTCCTGCCATTTGCACATCTTACAATAATCCTCTATTGATCGCTGCCTGGCTGCACTTAAGCTGTCCTTCCCCGTGGAGCCCTCTCATGTTTGGGCCCCTCTTTCACTGCTCTGATTCAATGGCTTTTAATAGGATGCTCTGCCTGGCTAATGGCTTCTGCCCAACTGCAGGGCTGACATTTACTTACTTGATTTCCGCGCCCCCCTCCCTTCTCTGGCCTCCTCTGTGAGCGCAGCTTAAATTGGGCAGGATGTCAGCTCCAACACTTTTTTCCTATTTCGGCTCAGGCCTCTTGTTTTTTGGGTGGGGAGGGAAGAGTGGAGTAGAGAAAAGCCTTGGATATCTGTGTGGATCAATCCTGAGCCCTGCAGAAGAGCCCAGCTTGGTGACTCGGCTGTGCCTGGGATTCCAGGGGACAGCAGGCCACCTTCCTTTGTTTGCTTTTCCGTCTGGCCCCCAGACTGCTAGTGTCAGCTAGAATCAATTTTGTTTTGTCACCAAATACCAGACCACCGTCAAAAGAGCCATTGCTATTTTCAGCGCCATAAGGGTTCTGGGCCAGGAGTTAGAGCTCATCCCCAGCATTTCATATCGGAGCTGTGATTTGAGACTGCTGTTATCTTAGTGTCTCAATCTCAGCTCATCCCCTCTCTTCCCTGTCCCTAGGTATGAACCTTTTGGAGGGCGGAAGGAAAGAATCTTGAAAAGATGTCATATTCGAAATGTCTTCACCCTCACCTTTGCATCACTCCATCTTCTTTTCCTTTTCTTTTTTTATTCTTTTTCTCTCCAGTGCTGGAGTTCAAACACAGGGCTTTGTATATGCTAGTAAAAAGCCCTGCCACTGAGCTACAACCCTAATTCCCCTTACTCAATATTGATATCCTAAATGAAACAGGAAAAAAAAATCTAACATGCCCCAAAGATTGTTTTTTTAAGAATGGATTCCAAAGTGACTTCAAAATTATTCTCAGGGGCTGGGGAGATGGCTCAGCAATTAAAGGTACTTGGTGGCAGGCCTACAGACCTGAGTTTGATCCTACACAGTGCCCACACATAACTGTACCCAAAGTGACAACACATTTGTAATCCCAAGTGGGGCAGAGCCAGGAGAATCTGGGCTCACAGACAACAGAGACCTCTCAGAAGATGAAAGGAGAGGAGAAACACACTGAGGTTGTCCTCTGACCTCCACATGCATTCTGTAGGATATGAACGCCCATACACACACATCCTACACATGCACACATATAAATAAAAAAATTAAATTGGGCTGGAGAAGTGCCTTAGTGGATCCAGGTTCAATTCCCAAGGAGCCATGTAAGCCAGATGCACAAAGTGGCGAATGCATCTGGAGCTCGTTTCCAGTGGCTGGAGATCCTGGTGTGTCCATTCTCTCTCTGTCTCTTCCCCCTCCCTCTTTCAAACAAATACGAATAAAATATTTTTTAATTTAAATTACTCTCAGATATGGATTATGAATCACATGGCCATCACCCCATAGGACAAGCAGAGACAAACAGTAAACAATACGCTTTCCCTGGATTTGGAGCACTTGGCAGCAAGGCTCCAATCTCTATCAGCCGAGTAGTTGTTGTTGAGGCAAGCTCGTGGTCTACTGTTGGTCTCCAGGGATCATGTTCACTTGATTCTTTCTTACATTCCATTCTCCAGCCTCCAGTCTACACACACACACACACACACACACACACACACACACACACACACACATGCACACACCTAGGCTGCAGTAGTCTCTTTCTGCCATTTCTATTGTATGTCACACAGTTCATCTTGGGATTGTTCTGATGGGGGGCTTTCTCTCTAAACCAATGCTTCATTAGGAATGACAGCCAGTGGTCAAAGATCACCACACCAAAGTACAGCTCAGCAGGAAGTCTGGGAGACAAAGGAATAGTGGGGTGGAGACCAAAGAGTGAGGGAGAGGCTTCTGGAACAGAAGCAGCAATTAGGATGCACTTCACTAAAAGGGGAGCTGGGTTCACTAGGGCAACTCAATCACACCGGCCGTGGCAAGAGAGGCTGACGTGCAGGTCTCAGGAAACATCCAGAATACCTGAATCTCTACAAGTGGCCCCATTGCTCGACGAATCAACATGCCCTGAGAATAAATACCTCTTCTTTGTGCAGTGTTCCTCTTTGCTTCTAGATTTGGCTATCTCTTTCTCTTCCTAGGCAGAAGACCAGAGAATAAGAATGGAATGAGGGCTGGAGAGATGACCCAGCAGCTAAGGCACTTGCCTGCAAAGTCTAATGATGGGAGTTCGATTCCCCAGTACCCACTTAAAGCCAGATGCAAAAAGTGACACATGCATCTGGAGTTCCTTTGCAGTGGCTAGAGGCCTTAGCGTGCACATTCTCTCCCTCCTTCCCTTTCTCTCTCTCGCTCACTCTTTCCCTTTCTGTATCTCTCTGCTTACAAGTACATAAATAAAATATTTTTTAGAAGAATGGAATGAATATCTCCTAGGTTGTAGGACTGATTTACATGGTTATAGAAACTCATACTTTCAAACATTGGGATGTAGGGCTGGGGTATATAGTCTTGCAGTGGAGGGCATGCCTAACTCTCCAAAGGCCTGTGCTCCACCTGCAGCACCAGCGGGAAAAATGGGATAATTTACATACAATAAATGCAAAGTGTGATGGTTTTGACAAGCAGACACCCGGTGCCCACCACCCCATCAAGTATAACTGCATAATGAATCCTCATGTTCAGTCCCCATGAGAGACTTGTATTACTACCAGCTCAGTTTTACAGCTGAGGAAATGGACAGCCGGGAGGATTAATGACAACAGCCATAAAAATGCTGAGGCAGTTCCTGTCCTAAGGACTGAAGCCCACATCCTTTCATTTAATCTTCTCCCTGGCCTCCTCATCTCCTTTTACAGAGGAAGACCCTTGGCCACAGCCAAGCAGTTCGGTAGTTACAGTGGGAATGCTGGCGTGTTGTTTACCATCTTCCCCTGACACCACCTTCTCCTGAGATTGGCGGCTCTACGAGAAAAATCCCCACCCCTAAACAAAGCTAAATCTCTTAAGAAGCTCCTACATCCATATCAGCCTGCGGCCACCTGCTGAAACTGTTGGCAGGTACACTAGCTTCTCTAATAGGAGAGGTTGAGCTCAAGGAGCGGCCTGTTGCTCAGCTGGCAGAGCTCTAGCCGTTTCATCTGAGGGCTCCCTGCTAAGCCCTGAACCTGGGCAAAGATTTAGCTTGACCGGGTGAACTCCACCACATTGCGGGATGAGTCTCAGCCTTCCCACTTGACCACTAATGTCACATCTGTACACAGAAAGATAAAGATCCAGGGGGACTCTTGGGGACCCTGGCATAAAAATTTAATCCACGTCTCTGCTCTTTGCACACAGACTCACTAAGAGAGGAGAAGTCCAGTTAACGGGATTAGGACTGAGGAAGACATTTGCCACTGGCGCCACTGGCAGCCTTGCCAAGGACAGCCCCTTTCTCTCTTCCCGGCATTCTCTCACATCTGCCAGGGATTCCTGCTCCCTAGTCTTTTTGTTGGTTAGTTTCCATGGCAGTTACTGTCTGTGTGAGCGCATCCGCCCCCTCAGTCTCTCTGCACAGAGCGGGCTTTGGCAGGAGAAGCTCAGAGAGAGGCTTCGGGAAGCTGGGGCTGCGAGGTCTTTCTGCCTTCCGCACACCGAGGTCACCCTTCTTCCACAGCTCCGTGATCCCGGGGCCCCCAGGCTGCAGGCATGTGGAGTGGGGCTGACCATGGACCCCTCCACAGGCCCTGGCTACTTTCCAGTTCATAAGGCAGAGGCTGTAGCCGTAGACTGGTCCTTGGTGGAGGAAGCCTTGGGAATCCTGCCCACACTGCCCTGGGGACAAGATTCTGAGCCAGCCCACACTCCCTCTGCAACCCCTCCCCTCCTTGATCTTCCGCAGATGGTCTCCGGATGTTCCTGGCTCCCTGGTCAGGTAAGCTGTCTATCAATCCATCTACGCAGAGGCATGCCCTGGCATGCTCAGTGCCTGCTGTTGGGGGGGTTGGTGGACTGGCAGCGGTGCTAATGAGGGGAGGGAGGACCCAGGATAGACCACTGACATGAGGCAGGGAGGAGTAGGGGGCTTTGGAGGACCTTTCCTCTTCAACAGGCCTCTCTGGCTTACAGTTAAAGGTCACTGTGCAGACTTACCAGCACACAGCTAATATTTGAACTTCCGGCTTCTGGTCCAGTCAGTTTAGCTTTTGAATGATCTACTATGCACAGGTGCTGGGCTAGGCTCTGAGGGGCTGTGCTTGATAAGAATGACAAATCCATCGCATGGTTTCTGCTTTAAATGCCTCACATCTCATAAGAAGGGTGGAATATCCACATACGGACCAGAACTTCCATTCTGTCTGTATGACCTTGGATAAGCTATTTGCCCTCCCTAAGACTCAGTTTTTCCATCTGTAAGATGGCAGTAATAGTAGTGCCTGCCTCCCAGGCTAAATCACACATACACAAAACTTAGGTCAAAGCCAGGCATGGTGGCGCACACCTTTAATCCCAGCGCTCAGGAGGCAGAGGTAAGAGGATCGCTGTTTGAGGCCACCCTGAGACTACACAGTAAATTTCAGGTTAGCCTGGGCTAGAGTGAACCCCTCCCTTGAAAAAGTAAATAAAATAAATAAATGAATAAAAACTCTTAGGTCAGTTTATCATATTAAGCAGCACATACTTATCAAGAATTGTCATTAGTATTCCTGGGTTTCTTGTGAATTTGAACTTATGTAGACTATGTAAAGAATGTGGCAGGGGCTGAGGAGATTGCTCAGTGGTTAAAGGTGCTTGTTGACAAGACTAGTGGCTCAAGTTCGTTTCCTCAGTCCACATAAAGCTGGATGCAAAGTGGTGCGCACGTCTCTGCACAGAGCAGCTTTGGCCGTACGGGCTCACCTACCTCACTAACACACCTACACCAGTGGGAGGCAGAGTGAGGAGAACCTAGAAGCTTGTGAGCCAGCTAGAATGGGGTATGCATGGTGACCAAACAAGAGAGACCCTGCTTCAAAAAGAAAAGAAGGGGCTGGAGAGATGGCTTAGTGGTTAAATGCTTGCCTGTGAAGTCAAAGGACCACAGTTCAAGGCTCAATTGCCCAGAACCCACGTTAGCCAGATGCACAAGGGGACGCACGTGTCTGGAGTTCGTTTGCAATGGCTGGAAGCCCTGGCGTGCCCATTCTCTCTCTCTGTCTATATATATATATATGCCTCTCTCTCTCTCTCTCTCTCTCTGTGTCTGTCACTTTCAAATAAATAAATAAGTAAAAATAAACAAAAAACTTAAGAATAAAGAAAAGAAGGGAAGGCTGGGAAGATGGCTCAGTAGTTAAAGATGCTTTCTTGCAAAGCCTGCTCATCCAGATTTGATTACCTAGTATCCATGTAAAGCCACATACACAAAGTCGCCTGTACATCTGGAGTTCATCTGCAGTAGCAAGAGGTCCTGGTGCACCTACACTCACTCACTCAATAAACAAAAATTCTTAAAAAAAAGAAGGTGGAAGAAAAGGAAGACAAAATCTGAGGTTGTCCTCTGACTTCCACAGGTGCACCAACACACACCTACACACCTCCACGTGCACACACACACTACACACTTCCACATCCACACATTTAAAAAAATGGCATGGTATTCTGAATATCAATAATAGTTATTAACATGAGAGGCCACGTCAGCTATTATCATAACAGGCTTATCTCAGGCAGGGAGAACATTCTATAGAAACATGAGAAAGGTTACTATAGAAATCATGCCAGCCTGGGGAAGGTGACATTCAGGCTAAGCAATAAAGGGTGCCCACAAGCAGGGATGAGTGTGCGGCTGAGAACACACAACTAAAGATGAGGATGGGAAATGGAAAGGTCACGGGTCATCAGCTCATGGGCTCCCCCCAGGCACTGAGCATGGCTTGGAGGATGGGCTGCTCTTTGGGCTCCTCACATCTTGAAGACAAGGACCAGAGAGCAACACTTGACTCATATCAGAAATGGGATGATCTCCTCACAACTGATTAGTTGACTCCATTCAGTTCCACAGGCATTCACGCAACAAATATTTCTTGATTCTCTGCAGAATGCCAGGCATGGGGCTTCATTTCGGAAAGATGGTGAGACAGACGGGGACCCAGCTTTGAGACTTACGCGATCTGCTGCTCCCTTATCCTGGCAGCTTCCACCTCACTGGCCACCTTCCAGTTTCTCACAAGCATTGTTGCTTTGGACCTGAGTTCTGAGTCTGAGTCGGTGCTAGGCTCTTACACACCCCCTCTGCCCCAGCACAGATCTTGCAGACACCTCTCTGCCCTCTGCTGACGGCTAGCTGTAAGCAGCTCAATGAAACCTTCACACATCCCAAGCATTCTGCCACCCCAGCGATGAGTGGAAGTGCCTTAATATTTAAAGAGGAATGAACTTGTAATTACCACCTGAATGCTATAATGGAACTGTTCTGGGATTTTCCTATTCAAATATAAATTGAATCTGCACAAAGCAAAACTAATACGTAATGGGACAAATGGGTAAAAGATAAAAAGATAGGCAGGGAGGGAATGCAGAATTGTCACTTTTGTCCCTGTTACTGACTTGTTGCCTGCAGTCCCCACTCCTTTCCATCTTAAAATCCAGGAGGCTTTTGTTTTTTCCTTTTTGTGCTCCGAGATCAAACCCAAGGTCTCGTGCATGCTAAGCACACGCCCTACTCACAAGCGGCTCTTCCAGCCCAGGTCCTCTTCCGGGGAGCTGACAGAGTCAGCGCAAGGGTCTAGTGGCCCTCCCACGCTTCCATAATGGAAATGGAGCTATTTGTGCTTCTCCCTCTCAAAATCGTTATAAAAAGTGTAAGTGTCCAACAATGTAAATTCCCTGCTGTTCCACTGGATAGTGCTATGCCAACTTCCAAATTGTCAAGAAAAAGGTGACCTCCTTCTTATTCCCCTCAAATAGTGAAGGCGAGGGGAAGGTCTGTAAAGGGCCAGTAGGAAAGATTTTATGCCTGTGGGGAAATTGCTCAGTTAGTAAAGTGCTTGCCTTTTAAGCATGAGGACCGGAGTTCAATTCCCACAACCTACTTACATGCTGGCTATGGTGAAGTGTGCCTGGGATCCGGGTCCTGGGGGCAGGAGATGGCAGAATACGTAAAGCAGCACTCAGGCCTGGCCAGTCCAGCCTAACTGGTGACTTACTCTCTCAAAGGAAGTGGACAGAACTCCTGGGGTTGTTCTCTGGATTCTATACTCACACACACACACTTGCACACGCATACACACAGCTACACATTTTAAAAAGGTAAAGGCTGCTCTCAGATGACAGCCATGCAAAACCAGCCAATGGTCCTGGCTGGCCCAGAGTCCTTGTTAGCTGACCCTGTGCTGAGGCATTACAGTGCCTGTGGTCTGGGGGAACCTGTGGTAAAGCAACCTTACAGAACATCACTGAGCCTGGGACTGTAGAGCAGGGGTGGTATCCGGGGAAAGAAATTATCTGGACCATAACCTTGAGGGAACAAAGGGCACAAAGTATCCCTGATGGTAGCTTCTGCTGGGACGGCAGCCATTAGGTCAAAATATGAATAGGGGCTGCTCTGATGCCTAGTGACATCCAGAGGAAGGCTCTGAGCAGAAAGTCACATTCTCCTGATGACAAGCTCAGGCCCTTCTACTTTCTCCTCAGCAGGGAAGCGGCGCAGGTTCCCAGGGGCCCCTCAGACCCTCCAGCTGCATGCCTGCCTGGTCTGAGAACACCTACTAATAAGGAGAGACAAACCCTATGACCCACCCACAGCCTGGCCAGCGCTCACCTTTCTGGACTCCCATCTATTCTTAGACAACGCACAGCCCACTTGCAGCCAGCTCATCCTGTGTCCCCTCCTCCTCCTCCTCTGTCTGTAGCATGGAGGGAACACAGGTCAGCATTCCAGATGACAGTACTGCTGCTGCGGCAGATTGCCTGCCCGCCCCCCTCGCCCCCGTGGATTAAAGCAGGACATGCTCACTAGGCCCAGCCCTCCCAGATCATGCCTCTGTCCTATCCTTTCTTTAAAGCCTCTGGGAGGAAAGGGGTAGTGAGAAGTGTGTGTGCGCGCACACGTTGTGAAGGGAGGAGGTAAGAAAAGAACAAAAGCCACCTCTTCCTCCACATAAGCCCACCCAGTGAAGAGGCAGTTTGTTCCACCTGCCTCCCTGCGGCCGTGGAGGATGGTGGGTTATTTAGGGGAACCAAAGGCATGAGGTCAGGAGCAAGTTTCCCCAAGACCCTGGCTTGGAGAGGCAGAAGGCGGCAGGCACCACAGAGAGTGGTCACTTTCATTTCCTGGCTCCCTAAGGACCTCAAGCTGAGTGTCATCTCACATCAGTTCAAACGGTGGCCCCTGTCACTCCCTTACTGGCCCCACTGAGCCATGGGTCACAATGGATGTCAAAGTCCAATAAACGCTGGTGCTAGAAGGGAGGTGAGGAAAGAGAGTCAAGCCATGGGAAAGCCTCCTCTTCTTTTATAAATTTTATTTACTTGTTTATTTGAGAGACAAATAGGGAGGGGGAGAGAGGAGAGAGAGAGAATGGGTGCACCAGGGTTTCCACTGGTTACAAAAGAATTCCAGATACATGTGCCACCTTGTGCATCTGGCTTATGTGGGTCCTGGAGAATCGAACCTGAGTCCTTAAGCTTTGCGAGCAAATGCTTTAACCGCTAAGCCATCTCTCCAGCCAGAAAGCCTCCTCTTAAAGTAAGTAGTGGTGAGCAAATAAAAGCCCAACCTAAAGCCAGGCATGGTGGCGCATGCCTTTAATCCCAGCACTCAGGAGGCAGAGGTGGGAGGATCACTGTGAGTTCGAGGCCACCCTGAGACTACATAGTGAATTCCAGGTCAGCCTGGGCTAGAGTGAGACCCTACCTCAAAAAACCAAAAGAAAAAAAAAAAGCCTAACTTACAGTGTGGTGTTGATGCTGATGAGAAATGATGAATGCCTCCCCACCCCTCCAAATAAGTGGCATCTTTAGGAAGTGACTCTTCTGAGCGACAATAGCCTTGAGACCTGAGCCATTTTTCCCCCAGAGAAGTCAGTTCTTCTTGAAAGAGGAACTCTGAGTGGCCAGCTCAGCTGGCCTGGCTTATGGCCCTTGATGTGATAGCTTCTGCTGTAGGAGCTGTGGCCCTGCTCATTCTGTACTTGTCAACAGGACAGCCATCCTCCCAGACTCTGTGTGTGTGTGTGTGTGTGTGTGTGTGTAGTGTGCTCCTTAGCCTGAGCCAGCCAACCAGGCTAGCCCATCTGCCAATCAATCTTCCTTGCTGATTTCCCAGCTGGCAGCTATGGGGCTGGAGTGTAAATCATTCAGCGCCCCTCTCAGCTCTGCCAGGACATAGAGCTCTTTTTAATTAAGAAGAATGGAGGATTCTGCTGGCTCTGGGAATGGTAATATTAACTTACTAATGGGCCTTTAAAGAGCCGTGTCTGAGTCGTCTGTGCACCTGCCTGCCTGCAGCCTCTGTTGCTTTACAGAGCTCTGTCTGGGTCCCTGGGAAGGCTGCACGGGACCCCCTGCACTGCGAATGGGGAGGAGAGGCCCGCTCTTGGACCCAGCACCCAGCCAGCCTGCCTGGGATTAACAGGCATGTTTTCCTCTCTAGAGAAAGGGCCAGATTGTAATGTGAGTTGAGCCCTTGAGTCCTTCCAGACAGCTGTGGGTGACAAGAAGTACCCTAGAAAGGTCAGAACCCAGTAGGAAACAGGATTAGGTTTCCAGACAAGTGCCCTAAGGAATGGCCCACTCATTAGTCAGGTGGCAAGTGTCATAAGCCTCATTGCTTCCCTTGTTCTGGGCTGATTGGAGGGAAATAAGTGTAGTGACCACAATAGGGCCAGGGCAAGGAACCTCAGAAGGGTCCCCTGTGGTGAATGGCAGTGTCTGTGAACCAAGGGGGCCAGACTTTGGTGCACACATAGCTGTCCACTCCAGAATCTGCCCCTTTGTCACTGTGACCCCCCCTGGAGCAAGAGTGATAAAGCCAGGAGACTCCTCCGGGCTGTTCTCAGCTCCCTTCCCACGGAAGGAAAAGATCCCATGGACACACGCCCAGGGTTGCATCGCCGAGGTATGCCAGGCGTGGGGTAGGGCACTCTCAGCCCTGTGTCCCTCCCAGGGCCAGCTCTCCTCTCATCTCATGCTGGTGTTGGGAGTTTCTGGCACCGATGGCCAGGAAATCCTCTCTTGTTTGTAACCTGACCCTTGGGCTTCACTAGAAGCCCCATTTCCTCTACAACTTCCTTAATCAGCGCAAGAAAGCAGCTGAGGTCTCCCAGAGCTCGCCCCTGCTTCTGCCGTCGCTCACCCTGCACAGTGCACACGGTAGAAGTGCACAGCGACCGCACTTGGCTCCCTCACTTGTGAAGCTTCTAAGCTTGAAAACCAAGATGATCCCTTTCCCACCCTGTGGGCAAAAGTACTCCAAGACAGATAAAGCAGTTACCCATTTAGTCCCTCTAGGCTCCAAGGCAGTAGGGTGGGTTCCTGAAGTGCTCTGACCAAGCCTGGGGACACCAGCCTCCTCCCCCTGGCGGCACACACGCAGATTATATAGATGCAGATCGGGCCTCTGATTGCCACCACGGTGTCCCATCAAATGCCCTTGAGCCTTAATCCTTTCTCTAGCCTGACCTTGGGAGGCTTGCCACACTGCTGTCCGTGCCTCCCCCTCCGCCCCACACACACTTCTGCACTCAGACCAGGCTTCTGCCTAAGAACACCGAGGTGATCGGCCAGGGAAGGCCACCAGCTGCCCTCCAAACTGGTCTGCAGCTTCACTGTGGCAAAGTAGTCTTAGCCGGGAGAAAAGATCCCATGTCAGATGGCCCCAAAATGAAGGGCTGTGGGAAGGTGTAGGTCTGGGGGCTACCCACCTTTTGAAGCTGGGTCTTGGCCCCTGGGCACACTGAACACAGATAGCTGGAGATTATAGACACTCGCTAGAGAGTAGCCAAGCCGGGATTCAAACCTGGTCCGTCTGATTCCAGAACCCAGGGCAATGTACCTTATGTGCTGTGGGGTACTGCAGACCTACAAGGGGATGGTGGTCCCCACCTGGAGCGGGCTGGGTGCCTGTAGGGGGAGCTCAGGAGCTCTGTCTGACTAGAGAGTATTGTGTATTGCTAGGGCAGGAGGAGATGCTGGGTCATCCTAAAGTGTACCTCACTCTTGGACTCTGCCAGCCCCACCAAACTCACCCATGGGCGCTCCATAGTGTGCCACCACTCTAAGGCGCTGCTTGGTGTTTGAAGCAGTGTGTTGCCACCACCCCACCCTGACCCCACGTTCCCATAATGGCCTCAGAGTTCAGGAAGGCAGGAAGGATCCCGAGGGACACTGATAGGCGTTCAGCAAAGCTGAAGTGTATTACACGGAAGCTGAACCTCAAAAAGTGCACGGTGTGACTTAACAGACTCACTGAGTGACTTTCTGGGGCTGAGCACCTTCAAGTTTGATAAACGCATCAATAGCACACTAATAAAAATTCTTTACATCTATTCTTTGGAAGTACTCATGATCTTTCTCTGCCCTGTTCCTCATCCCATCAGAGCAAAAAGTTAACCACTGTTTTTGTTTGTTTGGGTCCTGGGGAGTAAACCCAGGGCCTCTGGAATACCCTCTATCATTCACAGGGAGCTTTACCTTCAGCCCACGAGAAACACTTTTTTTTTTTTTCCTGAGGTAGGGTCTCACTCTAGCCCAGGCTGACCTGGAACTCATTCTGTAGTCCCAGATTGGCCTCATACTAACAGGGATCCTCCTACCCCTGCCTCCTGAGCTCTAGGATTAAAGGTGTGTGCCACTACACCAGGCTCATCAAACACTCTGTGTGTGTGTGTGTGTGTGTGTGTGTGTGTGTGTGGTTTTTCGAGGTAGGGTCTCCCTCTAACCCAGACTAACTTGGAATTCACTATGTAGTTTCAGAGTGGCCTCGAACTCAAGGCAATTCTCCTACCTCTGCCTACCAAGTGCTGGGATTAAAGGCTTCAAACACTTCTTGAGAGAGAAATCAAGGCCCAGTGCTTTGCAAGATCGCGGGGCAAGAAAAATCCAGGTTTGACTCTAGGAAGAACTGTCTGACTAGGAAAGTGATGGGGTAGCGAGGAATCAAAGGACAGACTGAACTTCCTTTCAGCTTGGCACTCCTCAAGGCCTCGGCTTGGTGCGCTCAGCGCAGATGGGAAACTGCAGGTGACTCAGGGAATTCTTAAGTGGTGGTTGCTAGGCTACAAGCTTCTTTAATGTGCACTCAATGTAAGGATTAAAGGATGTCACCTGGCTGAGAGGAAGAGCCATGGGGGAAGGGGTGGGGAAGATAAGATAGGACTTCCAGAATTAGCAACTGGGCCATAGTTTGGAAGGCACCCTGTTCTTTGTACTTTTCCAAGTCTGAGTCTCTGGGCCCCAGTCTATTGGCACTCTGGCTGGATCCACCTGTCGGTACATTTGTCGCTTTAGCTCTGTCGATGGTGTGGAGCGTGGACGGCGGGAGGGGAGCGGGGAAGGCCTGGGTGGGTGTGTGTTACGCACAGAGGTGGGGGTTGTTTGGATGCATCCGTGGGATCTGTGCGTGTCGCTCGCTTATCGCTTGTTTCCGTGAGGTTCACCCGTCTTCAGAACACCTCCCCCCGCCAAAGGCAAAGCCAGCCCGTCACGAACTGGGTCTGTGTACTGTAGACAAACTGGGTAATTGGACTCTCGGCCTCCTCATGCAAAACAAACACTCGCAAACGCGCGCCCCCACACTGGCGGGAGTCTTGCCCGTCATCTGGGTGAGTGCTGGCTCCCGCCCCGCTCCCCTCCCCTCGCCTCCCCTCCTCTCCCGAGACTCGGTGCGCTTCCGAGCCCGGCCCTGCGCTGCCCTGCCGCCGCCGGGCCTCGGCCTTGGCCTTGCGCGGAGGCCACGGCTGTCCGCCGCGGGGCGCGCGCGGGCTCCGGCGCAGGTGTGCGGTCGCGGGGAGGCCGTGCGCCGAGCGGGCGGGCGAGCATCCTTCCGCCCGGGGCTGCGCTCGGTCCCGCCGCTCACATCGGCGCCGCTCTGCGCGTGTGGCCGCGGCTGCCGGGGAGGCGGGCGGGGAGGCGCGGGGCGAGCGCGGCGTCCGCGCGCAGCGGGCTCGGCCTCTCTCTCCCCCGGGTGGCCGGGGAACCCGCGCGCTCCCGGGGACCCGGCGGGACGGGGCGGCCGTGTGTCCCTTTTCTGAAAGTTGACCCGGGCCTGCGGAGGCCGCCGGCGCGTGACTGCCCTTGATTCGCCCGGTTCCTCCCGCAGAACCAGGCGTGGACCTCGCAGCCCCGCTGAGACCCGAGAAGTCGGCGGACATCGGCGGGCGCCCGCGCGCCGCGCGACATGGAGGCAGCGAGAGGGCACGCGAGGGCCGGCGCGGAGTAGCCGGCGGACTCGGGGACTGGAACCTCGCGGGGGTGCACGGGCAGGGCCACCCGGGCCATCATGGAGGTGCCCAATGTCAAGGACTTCCAGTGGAAGCGCCTGGCGCCACTGCCTAGCCGCCGGGTCTACTGCTCCCTACTGGAGACCGGGGGACAGGTCTATGCCATCGGGGGTTGTGACGACAATGGCATCCCCATGGACTGCTTCGAGGTCTACTCCCCGGAGGCAGACCAGTGGACCTCGCTGCCTGCCCTGCCCACAGCCCGGGCCGGGGTGGCAGCCATCGCCCTAGGGAAACGGATCATGGTGATCGGGGGCGTGGGCACCAATCAACTACCCCTGAAGGTTGTGGAGATGTACAATATCGATGAGGGCAAGTGGAAGAAGAGGAGTGTGCTGCGAGAGGCCGCCATGGGCATTTCCGTCACAGCCAAAGGCAAGTGGGGCCAGGGCTAAGGATGGGCATAAAGAAGGAAGCAGAGGGTCATGGGAAAAAAAAACGGATAGAAAGCAGAATGACCTGAGGGCGTCACTATCACATTCCCCATTCTGAATTTGGTCCTCACAATAGAAACTAAAACTGGAGACCCAGTGCCCTTACTTTACAGATGGGAAATGGAGGTTGGGGAGGTGAAGTGTCTGGGAATTCCGTCTGATGCCAGAAGTCTGCTCTAGCAGGTTCCTCCAGCAAGCTGAGCAGGTCACTGCAGAGGAAGAGTCAGGGTGTGGGCTATGGGATTATCTGCAGTATGTCTGCAGACCCCAGCATCCCCTTAATGACCACCTGCCCCACTGGAAAACCCCTTCCCCTAAAACTTGATGCAGGTGCCACCACCTCCACACACTTACCTGAGTTCCTGAGGGTGTTCACTCCATCCTTTACCATCTTCACCAGGGCTTTGGGACCGGATTCCAGGAACTTCTTTTTCTCCTTCCCCCTCTAGTCTCAGAGATGCTAAGTGGAGATCAGAACGTTCCTGAGGGCTGGGCTGCTGTAGCATCTGATCCAGGTTCACTAAGTTCTCAGGCATGCATGTTTCACTGGCATTCCTTTGGGGCCTAATATAGCCCATGGCACAGAGAAGGTACAGAGCTCTTTTGCTAAAGCACCGTTTTGTGAGAAATGGTCCAGTGAGATTTAGGAGAGCCCCAATTCATGCACGCTTGCCTAAGAAGCATTGGTTTTCGCTGTGAGGTGACCTTCCCTCCTTTCCTGTCTGAACCATTCCAGCTGCCTGTCGAACAGCCTGGGGCCCCAGAAGGGAAGGAAAGAGATCTTGGAGATGTACAATATCATAATCTCAGGGTACCTTGAAGTCTCACTGTCTGTATCTCTTTGTCCCAATGACATGTGTCCCTCCACCCCACATTCCACTTCAACATTCCAGCAGTCTCTGAGAGGGAGGAGTCACATCAAATCTGGAATTTATTAGGGAAAGTTTATTTTATCATATGCCTTCCTAACCCAAGATAGAGATAAAAAAAAAATCTGAGCCCTGACTTCTAACCAGTGAAAGTGACCAGAGAGAAGTTCTAGCCCAGAAACCCCAAGAGGCAGTGGGGTGTCCATGTCCTGTTAGTAAGAAGGATGGAAAGCCAGACCTGGTGGCAAGAGCCTGTAATTCTATCTAGCCTGGAGGCTCAAGTAGGAGAATAGCAAGCTCAAGGTATGCCTGGGTTAGAGTGAGTTCAAGGCCAGCCTGGAAAACTTTGTTAAGAGTCAGTCTCAAAATAAAATGTAGAAAAGAGAGCCAGGGCAGCTGTATGCAGTGGCACAGGAGGCTGAGGCAGGAGAATTGTGAGCTCAAGGTGAGCTTAAGCTACACAAGGAAACCTTGTCTCAAGAAAGGAAGGTGAAGGCCCAGAGATCCACGGGTCACAGAGAGAATGAGTACTTTCCAACTCCAAGCCTCAATAAATTGTGCTGAAAGTATTTATGCAGTGAGGTAAGTGCTGTATTTTGACACTTATTTCAGAAAGAATCAGTGTGAGGCCCAGCAAGGTTAACTCATCCAGGTTACATAGCTAGTAAGCGATGATCATGCCCGTGGCTCATAATTATACAATCTGATGGGGTCAGCAGTTAGCATAGTAAGCAGTTACAAGTCAGACATTGCACCAGGATCTGAGACTACAGATTAACAGATTCTTCAGGACCTCCAGTCTATCAGGAGAAATAGATCAAGCTGGTATGCGTTATCATGTGGCAAATATGCGGTAGAGGTTCTGCCACACAGGAGTCACTGAACCAGATCTTCTGGGCCCTGCATTGCAGCTCAGGAACCAGCAGGTGAGCTCGGAAGGATGGGTAAGAGCTGATCATGGGAGCTGCAGTAATGTGGTGTAGACAGAGAGTTCCTAGAAGGTGTTTCCAGAAGGGAGGGTAGAGCTTGTGCTAGGTGACTTGCTCATCATTAGGCCCTTTCCCAACCTTGGGCGAGGGTTAGGATTCCTTTCCAGTAAGACTAGAGAGTAGAGGGAAACGGTATTCACCACTGCCGTAGTGACCTCAAAGAGTAAAGGTGTCTTAGAGCCGAGGGCTGTGAGGACTCATGGCTGGAGGTGCCTGGGGAAACAAATGCCTAATCCATCCTCTAGGGACAGTATGTCAGAGCAGTCCCCGAAAACCCACCTACTGTCTACGGCAGTGGAGAAAGAGAGGGGCCTCTCTGCTCACAGCACCCAGCACCCCCAGAACAAAGATTCTGAAAGAGATCAGTTCCCAAAAAGTCCCACCCTCTTTTGGCCCTGGCCTTAATCTCATTCAGTGCAGGTGTTCCCTGGATCCTGCAAGTCACTTCCTTTGTGAAGGAAAATGCCACCCCCTTCCCACACAGAAATAACACACAGAACCAGGGCTATCCCAGAATCCCACAGTGATGGGGACAGTAGGGCTGGTGACAGTCTAGAAGCCCCTGCTATTATCTGGAGAATTCATATCTGGGGAGCAGGTCACTACTGGAGAGCATTACAGTAACCTGTCCCCTTGGCTTTCCTAACTCTGGCTGCTCAGGAAGGAGGACAGTGGAAGGACACACTTGCAGAGGGTTGTCCCCGTCTAGGCTTCACTGTCCTCTGCCCCTGCACAGGCTTTCAGGCTTCGCCGAGGGCTGGACACCGAGGAAGGCTGAGACCCACAGGCCTGCTGTGGCTTTGGGAAGGCCCAGGCTGTCACAAGAATTTTGAATGGTACCACCCACCCCCCCAACATAGCCGGGACTCACCGCAAGGAGCAGCGGCTGGGAATTTGGCCTGCCCATGAGAAGTGATGGGTACTGGTGGGCCCGTCTCTGAGTACCTATGAACTGAGCCAGGGCTTTGGCCTGTTTTTTTTGTTTGTTTCTAGATTATCGAGTGTATGCGGCAGGTGGGATGGGCCTGGACCTCCGTCCACACAACCACCTGCAACACTATGACATGCTCAAGGATATGTGGGTATCACTAGCACCCATGCCAACCCCGAGATACGCTGCCACCTCCTTCCTCCGAGGCTCCAAGATCTATGTGCTGGGTAAGAGTGGGCTGTCGCTCAGTTCCCTTCTTTTTTCCCCTTGGGTCAGTTCCCCAGGAAGCAGTGCCTGCAGGCTGAGCATCTCGTTGGCACTGGGGGAACAATCACGCTGCCTCACCCCTTGGGGAGCCTCCTGAATGACTGAGCAACAGTCAGAAGGAAAAAGTCAACCCTGTCCTCAGTGACAACTCTTCTTATCCACCTTGCTGCCACCTTCAGGGGGACGACAGTCCAAGTATGCGGTCAATGCCTTTGAGGTCTTTGACATCGAGTCTCGGTCCTGGACCAAGTTTCCTAACATTCCCTGTAAGAGAGCCTTCTCCAGCTTCGTGACCCTGGACAGCCACTTGTACAGCCTGGGAGGCCTGCGGCAAGGGCGGCTCTACCGGCAGCCCAAGTTCCTGAGGACCATGGATGTGTTCGACATGGAACAGGGTGAGCTGAGCACCAGCTCGTGAAGGGCATCCTGTGGTCCGTCTTCTATCTGATCCCCGCTTTCCCCGCGCCATCCATCTTCCTCATGTAGCCAGCAGGCCTCTGTCAAGTCTGAACACCCCTTCCTGCTTATCAGACTCTGTTTCGGGGTTCCTTTTGGAATGGTTGGCTGGCCGGGTGTGGTGGGGTGTGTGTGTAGTCCCAGCTACTCAGGAGGCTGAGGCAGGAGGATCACTTGAGTCCAGGGGTTCTGGACTGCAGTGCACTATGCCGATCGGGTGTCCACACTAAGGTTGGCATCAATATGGTGACCTCCCAGGAGGGGGGGGCCACCAGGTTGCCTACTGAGGGGTGAACTGGCCCAGGTTGGAATGACTAGTTGTTTCATCACAGCCTTTCCCTCCTACTCCCTTCCTTTCTTCCCTCTCTCCCTTTCTTCCTTTCTTCCCTTTCTACAATATCTGTGCGTGACCATATTGGGGGAAAAAAGAACCTCTCCCTTTGCTGATGGAGAATCAGCAGAGGAATCCTGACTCCTCCACTCACTACCTCTAACCAGCTTCTTATCTGGCATAGAGCCCAAGTAAAACAGAAGCAGAACAGTGAGTTCATGGTCAGGATGTGTAACAGACTGTAGCCAGCACCAGAGAGAAGATGGAGGTGGCAGAGGACACCACTTCAATGAAAGGGACACTCTCTGCCCCCTGGCCATAAGGGTGAACCAAAGGGAGGGATCGCCCAGGGTAAAAGCCATTTGGGACTCTTGTCTGCATTTACTAGAAGCCACCAACATCTAATCCCCTGTCTCTGTCCTGCTGTTATCCATGGCCTGCAGGGGGATGGCTCAAGATGGAACGCTCATTCTTCCTCAAGAAGCGGCGAGCAGACTTTGTGGCTGGCTGTCTGAGCGGACGGGTCATAGTGGCTGGGGGACTTGGTAAGGATGGAGCTTCCTAGCTGGAATGTGTGTGGCTCTGGTGCTCGGTGGCTCCTTGGTACTTGGTACGAACAGCAGAGTGTAGTGACTTCTTACACACCATCTCTCACCACTTTATTCCAAACAATTCAATGCAGCCTGGACTTGACCTTTCCACATAGGGGACCCGCATGTGCTTTTTATTTTATTGTATTTAAGAGGGAGAGAGAGAATGGGCATGCCAGGGCCTCTAACCACTGCAAACAAACTCCAGATGAATGCACCACCTTGTGCATCTGGCTTATGTGGGTACTGGAGAGTCAAACATGGGTCCTAAGGCTTCCTAGGTAAGCGCCTTAACTGCCAGGCTGTCTCTCCAGCCTCCCTCATGTGCTTGGTGGGCTCTTCTGCAACATGAAAACTGCAGAAAGAGTCAAGGAGATGCTGATAACTGTGTAGCCCTGTGCTGAGTCCACATGCCTGGGTCCCTGTCTGGATGGAGATGGCTGGGGACCGAGGGCAAAGGGGTCATGAAAGCTTTGTCCTCTGCAACCCACCTCTTTCCCTTGACCCCAGCTCTATCTTGGAATAGGAAAGCATGTGATCAAATAAATTGTCCCAATATACTCTGGATTTGACGTGTGACTCCCTCCTCTCAGAGAGTGCTAGAATGCTGAAGTGGAATGTGGAGCGGAAGGACATTAGGCCAAAGAAATACAGACAGTGGGACTTCTAGGTATCCTGAATTTACTCAGTGGGACACACCTCATTTTACTCAGGCATGAAAGACTTATAAGGTGGACTATAAGAATAGCTTTTTGAAAAAAAAATTTATTTATTGGCAGAGAGAAAGACGGGGGGGGGGGCAGAAAATGATGTGCCAGGGCCATCAACCACTGCAAACAAACTCCAGATATATGCACCACTTTGTGCATCTGGCTTTATATGGGTACTAAGGAGTTGAACCCCAGGCTAGTTGGCTTTGCAAGCAAGTGCCTCTAACTGTTGAGCCATCTACCTAGCCCATGGGAAAAGCTTTTCTTTTCTTTCTTTCTTTCTTTCTTTTTTTTTAATCAGGAGGGAGACAGAAGTGCTCTAGAAACTTCTGAAAATAACTAGGAGTGCTTACTTTTGATGAGATGGAAAAACAGAGAGAAGGTGGGACAGAGAAGCTAAGTAACAAGAGCCACTGGCCCAGGATGGTGAACAGAGCCATTCTGTAGCCACAGACGATGAAGTTGCTTGGCTGTTCCTTGTAGGTCATAGAGTGGTCACTGTGAGATAGGGATGGGTGACTGGGCTTCTCTGTCTAAGACCTGATTCCTTATTGCTTTCAGGAAACCAACCCACTGTCCTGGAGACGGCAGAAGCATTCCACCCAGGGAAGAACAAGTGGGAGGTCCTTCCTGCCATGCCCACGCCCCGCTGTGCCTGCTCCAGCATCGTCCTCAAGAACTGCCTCCTGGCCATCGGGGGTGTCAGCCAGGGTCTGAGCGATGCGGTGGAGGCACTGTGTGTCTCTGACTCCTAGCTGGCCTGGGCCCAGCACCTCTGCCTGATCTCCATCACTCCACTCTTGAGAGCAAAGCACTTTGGGCTCCTTCCCAGGACGCTGACACCTGTTAGAATCAATGGAGTTAAGCTCTGGGCCTCTCAGTGACTCTCAGTACAGATGACTCCACCAGCTCTGGCTGCAGCTGAGCTGGTCTCTGGAGAGAATTCTCACTCAGTGCTCAGGCACAGAAAGACACGGGAATGCTGGGCGTGGGTATGATGTGCACGCCTTTAATCCTGGCACTGGAGGATGGCTGTACATTTGAGGCCAGCTTGGGACTACAGAGTGAGTTCCAGTCATCTCTCTAACTTGACAAAAAAAAAAAAAAAAAAACATAGGCACAGGAATGCCCGCTTCCCCAGGCTCCTGAGAGTTCCACTTGGCCCTCCCCAGCTCTAGGAGTTGGGGTACAGTTTCCACCCAGACGAGGAGCTGCTATGGCCCTTCCCAGCTCTGAGCTAGTTTAAGGGTTTGAAGATTTAAAAAGATGAAGAATAAGGGGTCCCAAGCCCCTTGTTTCTCCTTTGACTGACACCCCTTCCCCATGGGTGGTCTTTTGTGGCCCTCATCTACTCGTCAGGAAGTAGACTTGAATCTAGAGCAGCAACATGTCAGGCCATGCCAACAACCCTGGCAGGAAGGACCCTTCCCCTTGGGGTCCCTGCTGGACCACTGAGAACGTGGGATGAACTGACTCTGAGCCATATCTCCCCTCTGCGTTTTGCTTTCTGTCACCCTCTTCTCACCTGAGGCCTGGCCACTCTGTGCCAGCAACCCCCAGTGTGTCCCTGGGTGAGACCTTCTCCCTTACACTGTGGCACCCAAATCCACAAAGGGTGGACGAGGTGCACTCTGGTTAATAACAGCAGCACAATGATTGAGATCTCCATTCCCGATGTCTCTGGTACCCTCTGGGGGCAAGATGGTTGGTGGGGTTAGGGGTTGTTCTGAAGGGAAGGTAGAAGACCTCATGAGACAGTTATCCTGGTGTTCTCACATTAAATAGGACCCAAGTGGACGCCTATTCTTGGCTGTTCCCAATGAAGAGTTCCACCTTCCCTCAGCCACCAGCTGTCCCAATCCCAGAAAAACAGCAGATTCTACACGCAGTGTGTATGTGTGACCAGGGTTGGGATCATTCAGCCTTTTGTGTGTGTACCTGTATGTGTGGCAGCGCCCGTCATACGCATGCACGGTGTGTGTGTGTGAAGACCAGGCTGACACGTGATGTCTTCTTCAGCGACTCTCCACCTTAGTTATTGAGACAGGGTCTCTCAGGGAACGCAGGACTCACTGGTTCTCAGTGGCTAGTCTAGCTCCCCAGCCCCCAGGACCTGCCTGCATCTGCCTCCCGAGTGCTGGTGTTGCAGGCACGCGCCAGCTCCTAGCATATACATGGGTGCGGGGGGGGGGGGCTGCACGCAGTTTCTCATGCACAAGTGCGTCATCGGCCAAGCCATCCCCCAACCCAACTCTTCACTCAGTCTTTGTCAAGTCACTCCAGCCTCTAATCTCACTTAATTCAGCTGAAATTCATTTTTGGAGTTATCCCATAGTAGATAGTGGTTTTGGGTTGTTTGTAGTGTGAGGAATCAAACCTTAGGCTTTGTGCCTGTTAAGCAAACACTCTACCACTGAGTTACATAACGAGGCCCCATTTTGGTCTTATCCCAAGGTGAAAAAACTGTTCACTGACTTTAAGCCAACCAAAGAAAGTTCAGAAGAATGAGCCAGTCTCTGGCCTGCTTAGCACCTAGAGGCTGGTTTTTCTTTTCTTTTTTAAGTTAGAGTGAGAGAGAGAGAGAGACAAAGAGAGAGAGATGATTGGCGCACCAGGGCCTCAGCCACTGAAATCAAACTCCAGACACTTCTACCACTTAGCAGGCATGTGCGACCTTGCACTTGCCTCACCTTTTGTGCAGCTGGATTGCGTGGGATCTGGAGAGTTAAACCTGGGTCCCTAGGCTTCACAGGCAAGTGCCGTAACCACTAATTCATCTCTCTAGCCTGAGGCTGGTTATTTTTCAAAGCTGCACCTGACTGGGCAGTATCAGAGCACGTGTCTAGAATGCTCAGGGGCCTGGGTTCCATCCCCAGCACAGAAGACAAAATACCCACCTCTATGCAAGAACAAACCCCTGTCCCAAGGCTGTGGAGGAACAGGGAGGGAGCTTAGTACTTAGATCTGGAGCAGAACCTGGAGGATTGCCTATCTGAATTTGGGAGGTTGGAGGAAGCTTCCTGGGGTGCAGTGTAGGGGTGATACTTTGAGCTGGATCTTTAAGGACTAGTGGAACCTCAGTCTTTAAGGGATGAGGGTTTATTCTCTTCCTTCTGAGTACCTGGATTTTTTTCCTTCTTTGGGTACCAGAAGGACACTGCCACCTGCTGGCGCCCAAGCAAAGAAGCTGCAGGTCGCCCCCAGTGAGCAGAAAACGGAGGCCTCCACTGCCTACCCATCCTGTTTCCACTGAGCTCTCTGAGCTAGCCACGAGAAACCGGGCTGCCAGAGCTGCAGCCCGTGAGGCCTAGGACGACTTCTTGGAGGATCTTCCCCCACAGCTGCCCCCATCCCCCCAACCCCTTCCATTGCTGCTCAACCCCTACCCAAGATGAAGAATCAACTCACGCATTATGGGAGTCTTTTCTGGTGCATAAATGGTCCCCTATCTGAGGATGGAACTGAAACATTTGAAGGTAGATGGAATGCTGGGAGTTCACCCAATTCCGTAAGGTTGAACTAGTCATTGGAACTAACCTGGGGCAACTCCGGGCTGGGTGTCTGCCGGGGCCTTACCCTGTCAGAGGTCGGTTCTGGGAAGACTCCCCAAAGAGAGGGGAAGTACTCAGTGTCCGGGTTAAAGGTCACGGTTCCGCACCGCGTGAACTGCACAGACAGAACGGGATCTAGGGTTGATGACCTGCCTCCAGGCCCCACTCGCCCAGCCCCCATGGGCCTCCCCACCTGGACAAGGTCCCTCACTTCCCTTGCTTTCATTTCCCAGTCTGCCTCACAAGGTGGCAAAGCAGCTGCCTCTGTGCTCAGATCAAGTCCCCCCATCTTGGAGATGAGAAAACATGGGATTTAAGAAATTACATAACTTGTCCATGGGTCACCAGCTAGTAAGTAACTGAGCCAGGTCTGATTGCAAAATTGTGAGCCCAGCACTGCACTGCCTTGAACTAGCACTAGGGAAGACCAGGCCAAATACACTGAACCATGCACAGAGTTCAGAAGGGCCAACGTGGGAAGGATTGAGGCCGTTTCACGGTGGGTGTGAGGAAGGGCAGGAAGGGCACAGACCATGCCTAAATGTATAGCCCTGGAAAGTCTGTCTAACATTCTCATTCCATTGTCTTTTCCAAAGTACCACTTAAGGTCAACTCCTGCTATGCGCTTGCACGGTGCTAGACTCAGTACGACTGCCCTCCAGTAGTTGCGATTTGGACCGGATACCAGGGACCGAGTCTGCAGTTACATGTGCTCAGCATCAGGGCTTTGGTAGTGCAACCCAGGGGCAGCTGACCTAGGGTGGCTGCAAGAGCCGAGCTGAGGGGGGCTAAGGCAGGTTATTAGAAGATACTCCATGCATGGGGAGAGAAGAGGAAAGGCCAGATTCACGTCAGGAGGACCCTGTACGCTTTGATGTCGGGCGCGTCACTCCCTTCTGAGTCTGTTTCCTCATTTGTAAAATGGGCAAAGTCACGCTTCCCTTACCTGAGGCTAAGAGCTACCACTACCTGTGGAATGATTCACTTGGTTGGCTGTAGTTATTAAAGGAGACAAAAAGGGGTTCTCAAGGCCCCCAAGGTTAGGCGTAGTGGTGTGCACCTAAGAGGAGGAGGCGGAAGAAACCCTAGCAAGATGGGCAGATGAAAGTCAGCTCTGGAGTCAGGCATGATGGCTCACACCTTCGATACCGGCACTTGGAAGGCTAAAGTAGGAGAATCACCATGAGTTCAAGGCCAGTGTTGCCTATAGAGTGAATTCCAGGTCAAAAAAAAAGACACATGGGCCTTAGCCATCTGGGGATGCCTGAGGGGGTGGGGAAGAATATCAAAACCTTCTAGTCTCCTTCTAGGGCTAAAAACCACAGCAATTTTTGGTCACACTTCTAGTCTGAAATCAAGACATTAGAAGGGCTGTGCTCTGGCTTGGCACTCTTGAGGTGGGGTAGGGCCAGGGGGTGGGTCCCTGATTGGCTCTTCCTAGTTCCCGGTGGTGACTGGAAGTCCTGGCATTGTTTAGCATGAGGCAGCATCACATCAGTCTCAGCTCTGTCTTCTTCACATGGGCACTCCCCCATGTGAGTGAGTTCAAGGTTTCCCAGCCCGATAATATCAGTTATTTGATTGAGGCCCATCGTATCCAATATGACTTCATGTTAAGATGATTATATCTCTTTCCAAGTAAAGGCACGTTCCCAGGTACATCTGGTTTTAGAGCTGCAAATCAACTCATATCATATACCAAAGGATGAGTGGAATTGAAAAGAGCAAGAAGGGCTAGAGAGATGTCTTAGCAGTTAAGGTGCTTGCCTGCAAAGCCGAAGAACTCGTGTTCCAAATTCACAGGAGGATCGCTGTGAGTTCGATGCCACCCTGAGACTACATAGCAAATTCCAGGTCAGCCTGGAGCACAGCAAGACCCTACCTTGGGGTGAGGAGAGGGAGCAAGTGTCCCCTGATAGCAGAGCTTCCCAGATCAGCCCGAGTGCCAAAGAATTCATGGCTCTGTGGGGCACGCTGTGGAGAGAGAGCGGAGACTAGGCAGGATCTGTGCAGACCCTGGAGTTAGTTGATGTTCACAGAGGACAGACTGGGGCAGGTGTCCTAATGTACTTCTTAGACCTTGTCCCTCCCCCGCCACAGTGCCAGAGGATGGAGGGGTTGTCCCTGGGGAAGGGGCTGAGCCATCTGGCTGCCAGGACTACAGGCTCTCAGTGCGCCCCATTAGTGTCAAGTGGAGTTTGTGTTCCCCTCTGTGTGTGGTTCTCTTTGTTTTAATGGTTGAGCTGTGAGCTGTTTTCCTAAACTCCCGAGTCTACTTGCGCTTCACAGGCAGCTGTGTACCTGCCTCACAAATGCCCCAGAGACCTTGTTCCTGATTCCAGAGAGCAAAGCACTCAGAACCCATTTGCTAGTCCAGGGAACATGACCGTGAGGGCGAGTGAGCTCGGCTGCCGTGCCAGCGTGCAGGGCTTCCTCACACTGACCCGGCTCCCGGCTCCGCACCCAGCACCCCAGCCCACTCGCCTCACCCCCCCCACTTCCATCTTCCACACTCTCTCTGTCTCTCACTCACACTTGGACCTTCACTTGAGCTCATACTCTTTACTCACACACACCTCCAGGTACACACACATACCTATTAAGCACACGATCGTGCATGCACACATATAGTGGACATTCACTCCTCAGACACTGTACTTATACCTCCTATTGTTGAAAACATGCACACACCCCTTATAGGCATCTGTTCATGCACGTGGCTTTGTTCTCACACTCACACGTGCACACTCGGAGCAGGTGCCCAGGCTCAGAAGTCTTGTCATCTGACCAGTTAACAACACTAACGTGCTGAGAACCTTTATCGCTTGAAAGGTGGGTTGCTGCAACCTTGTGTGTCCTCACCATGACACAGCCATTGTCATCTTGGTTTGTTCACATTTTAGTCCCCTCCTTAAAGAACCCACCACAACTTTCCACCATAACTAGTTGGACTTTTTAAAAATTTATTTTATTATCTTTTTTTTTTTTTTGAGAAAGGGAGACAGAGAGAAAGAGGGAGGGAGACAAAGAGAATATTAGCACACCAAGGCCTCAGCCATTGCACTCAAACCCCAGACACTTCCGCCACCTAGTGGGCATGTGTGACCTTGCACTTGTCTCACCTTTATGCATCTGGCCTATGTGGGATCTGGAGAGTCAAACATGGGTCCTTAGGCTTTGCAGGCAAGTACAATAACCAACTAAGCCATCTTGCCAGCCCTAGTTGGGCTTTTTGGATCTTGCTAAAGCTGAGCTCAGTCTATTTTGCAGGTGAGAAAATAGGCCCAAAGGTATTCTGAACTCTGACTTCTGCAAGTGCTCCTGAGCTCCAAGAAGAGGAAGTCTATGCTCTCTCTCTCTCTCTTTTTTTTTTTTCTCTCTCTCTCCCTCTCTGCCAGCACATGATGGAGGCAATGTTTTAAGCAAGTGAACAAGGAATAGATAGAAAGATCCTAGAGCCCCAGCCCATAATTTAACTAGAGCTGACTCTCACAGCCATCCTCCAAAGAGGAAATCATTGGCAGATGACTCAGGGGGTCTGTAGGACAAAGGGCTGTGGGACTGAGAAGTGTCTGGATATTTGGTGCCGACACATCAGAGTTTGTTAGGTTTGGGGCTGAAATCTGCTCTTCTCTACCCACCTGCACCATGGAGAGCTGGCAGAGAAGGACTCCAAGCTGGCAGGTAGTGGTCTACTGACTTGCCAGGGCTCCAGCTGGGCTCCTGATCAGTCTATCCCTAGAAGGAGGACATGACTGTGCAAACAGAGCTGGAGTCACTGCGCCTAAGTAGCCTACCTGGATGAGATAAGGACTTTGTGGGGTGGGCACTATACCTACCCTTTAACAGAAAATAGTCATTGGTTTTATTCCTAGCAATTCAGTTTCAAAAGCAAACATTTATGAGGGAAAAGTGACCTTTTGCTATCCCTCCCCCCACCCACACGCACACACCAGCTCCACATCTCATTTTCCCACTTGTAGAAGGGGACTGGCTTGGAGCTGCCTTTCCAAGTTGTTTCTACTCCTGGGTCCTGAGCTTGGAGCACCTCAGGACAGCTGGCTCCACCCTGGCCCCTGGCTGTCTTCTGTCCTTCCTCACTCCTCAGTGTTCTCCCTACTCAGTTTGCCCCGGACTCCCTCAGCCTTCTCAGAAATCTTGGCTACAGATCTGACCATAGTCTATGGAACTCAAACACCTTCCACCCACCTCCCCAGCCCTCCCTGCAATTCCCCTCCTCAGCTGGACCTCTTGGGCCTCTCCAAAGTCTCAGCTTTCCAGCCACACTCCTCTCCTGTTCAGTACTCCCTGGATATACTTGGCTGCTCCTCAGTCCCTCCCTGCACACCTGCCCCCTCTGCCCTAATACCTCTCCATTGTGTGCCTGGTAAAAATGAGCCACTGTACCCTGCCAGCTCACCACACACACACACACACACACACACACACACACTTTTGAAGCCCTTTTCCTGCTGTGACGGTGTCACTAACCCAAGTGGCTTGGGGCATCACAGGGAACCTGGCAGGCAGGATCTAAGTGTGTAGCTGAGTTGAATGAAAGTCAAAAATCAAAGAGCTCAGAGACAGCACCAGCTGGGAGAGGAATCTTTGCACTGCCTCCTTTTCCTCTAAGCTCCCCTTCAGCCGGTGCGGGCACAGGAACCCGACCAGGAAGTATGCACTATTTCAAATCCCTTTGCTTAAGGATGGGCTTACCTCACCCCTTTGTTGTGGGCTCAAGTGCGGGCACTAGGTCAGAACTAGACTTTGCATGAGCTTCGGGTGACAGCCAGCTAGTTAATCCAGCCTTGGACTGGCGGCCCATTAGTACCAGACTATGCTGGTGTTACACAGGGCTGTGAAGAATGCTGGCTCCCACCTTCTCTCTCCCAGAGCCAGGAGCTGGTGACCCGGTTAAAGAATGTGCTTTGCTTGGGGTTAAAATTCCAGGATCAGCTTGGGAGGCCAAGGGCTTAGGTTGGCAGGAGCCAGGCACCGGGCAGGGAGGCAGCACTGGGGCAGACCTTCCTTCCACCTCCCTTGTGGGCACATGTCCCTTTTCTGCCCTGCCTGGTCACTCTAGGCCAGCATGCACATGGAGTGTGGACACCAGACCCGGTACTTCAGTGCCCGCCCTCCCCCACTATAAGCCTCACCTTCTAGGGAACCACTACCTGCCTACAAATCCATCCCCAAATTCAGGATCTCCTTAGATTAATTAGATCTAGGGAAACAGAGTCACCTGCTCCAGGTAATGGAACTTGGCGTAGAATGCCTTCTCTGACTCCCGCTTAGGCTCATTGCCCCCCCATCTCATCTGTATCAACAGCCCCTGGAGTCACCATCTAACCCAAGGCTCAGTGAAGAATCAGTAGGATCGTGAGTGAAAGAGCTGGCAACCAGAGAGACTAAGGGGTAACTGTTATGGACCTGAGACTTTGTCTCAGCTCCTCCAGGACCTTAGGCAACTCATGCAGTAATGCTGCATGAAGAGTTGGTGGAAAATCCTTGGAGCCTCAGGGACTCACTGGCAGAATCCTATAACCTGTCACCTCAGCTTAAGCATAGCCCCTCATTTCCCCACCCCACAAAAAGAATCTGGGCAAGGCCACAGGTTGAGGGGCAGAAGATGAGGAAGACCTTTGTGTTCTGCCATTTACACAGTGTAAGGAGCCCTTTCACAAAGCACTGAAGCACTGATCAGAGACCTTAACTTTATTTTTTTTTAATTTTTATTTATTTATTTGAGAGCGACAGACACAGAGAGAAAGACAGATAGAGGGAGAGAGAGAGAATGGGCGTTCCAGGGCTTCCAGCCTCTGCAAATGAACTCCAGACGCGTGCACCCCCTTGTGCATCTGGCTAACGCGGGATCTGGGGAACCGAGCCTCGAACCGGGGTCCTTAGGCTTCACAGGCAAGCGCTTAACCGCTAAGCCATCTCTCCAGCCCAGACCTTAGACTTTAAAACTTCCCAGACATCCCACCCCCTACCTTCCAGCACTCACAATACCCTTGTCCAGGAGTTTAAAAACCAGCATGGAGATAGGGTAGTAAAGAGACCCTTCTTCTCTCCCAATTGATTCTTCATGCATCCCCCCAGCACAGAGCTCCAGCCTCAGGCAGTTTTGTTTGTTTGTTTTGTTTTGTTTTTAGAGGTAGGGTCTCACCAGCTCAGGCTGGCCTGGAATTGACTATGTAGTCTCAGGGTGGCCTCAAACTCATACAATCCTCCTACCTCTGTCTCCCCAGTGCTGGGATCAAAGGCTTGCGCCACCACACCCAGCCCTCAGGCAATTTTTATGACCACTGCCTAGCTCTGGACTTCTCTGTCCCCTGGCCTGAGTTGGATCAACTGGAAATTAGATGTCTAGTAAAAACCTTACTGTTGGAGCCTCTACCCTTAGGCAGGTATAAGAACTGGGGAGGGGACCAGCCCAGTAAAGGCCCAAGCAGACAGATAGGAAATCAGCCACACGGCAACATCATATCTGGTTCTGTCCCAAGCCCACAAGGGAGTTCCAGAAGGGAACACCGAGCACCTGGAGACTGGGACAGCCAGCATCCACTCCAAGCCACAGTGTGACGACAAACAGCTCTTCTGGAGCCACCTGCCAGCTATGTGACCCTTCATGGAGTTACGCAACTTCTTTGTATCAGTTTATTCATCTGTGCGGAGGGGGAATAATCTACATTAGGCTGTAGTGAACACTGAATTAGTCAGGACAGGTCAGCTAAGGGCAGCAAAAGCTGTATGTGGAATCAGGGACCAGGCAGGCAAAAGGAGAGAAGTGTCTGAGGTTACAACATATTCAAAATAGGACTCAGAGTTGATATATCCAAATCCCTTTTGGATAAGGAACCACATCCCAAAGAGAAAGTGGCCGGGCATGGTGACACACGCCTTTAATCCCAGCACTCAGGAGGCAGAGGTAGGAGGATCGCTGTGAGTTTGGGGCCATTCTGAGACCACATACTGAATTCCAGGTCAACCTGGGCTAGAGTGACACCCAACCTCTAAAAATGAGACAGAGAAGAATTTAGATGGGTTTTCTTATTAGCTCCATTTCCAGATGGAACCCACAAGGTAAGGCACAACCATGACATTAAGCAGGTTTATTCCAGCTATCTGCTTCCTAATTCTTCCTCAACTAATGTTAAATGCCATTAGGCCTATTATTACAGTCGCTCAGTACATACTTGTTGAATAAGTGAACCGCTCATCAAATGGCCTACTTGGATCACAGCTTTGGGCATGCCAGGACCAACCTGCTATGCTTAGTTTGGCCAGAAGAGGGCGGCTCAGAGCCAGGTATTTTAATTTGCTACTTCGCGTTCTCCTATGGATTTACACCTCCCAGTTTTGGAAAGCTAGTTCTCACAACAGTTTTTGTGCTTGGATCCACCAGCTCCTGAGAAGAGAAGGTCCCCTCCTTCTAGGTTCATGCTATCCACCGCAGAGTGGGGTGGGGTGTTGGCTAAGGGCTGGAATTCTAAGGGAAAGGCAGTTAGCTTCCAAGCTGGAGGTAGGAGGTGAGCTGAGCCCTCCAGCCTGATCTTTCTTCTCCCAGAGAAAAGGGAGCAGGGGCTTAAGCATCTGCAGTAAGACAGTCCCAAGGGAGCTGATAATCTAGAATCCCAGACACCTCTTAGGACCATGAGATGAAGAAAGGGCAGGACTAAGAGCCCTTCTCTGCTCCCCTCCCTCAACCACCCCGTTCCACCCACAAAGCGAATGCAAATCTCACCTACTCCTCAAGTCCTGACTCAGTTCCTATGAGGTCCTCCCTGGAACTCCTGAGCCAGAATAAGACCCAACCTTCCTGTCCCACGTGGCATTTTGTACCTCTTAAGGGTCCTACCACAACCTGCTTTGAATTACATGACAAATGGTATATTTCTCCTTATTTATCTTGTTAAGCGGTAAGCTTCTTGAGAGCAGTGAACAGATCCCTAGTTATCCCTCAAGATGTGTCTGACACTTGCCCTGTCCACCCCTTCACCCCCTCCTCACCCCCACAGCACAGCCCTTGCTGTCTCTCATGGTGGTCCTGCCTACACCCTGAACCCAGCAGTGCACGTGGCAGCTGCTCACACCCTACCTACCACCCAGCACTCACAGAGATTGGGGAGCGTGCAAGGACAGGAATGGACACTTGTTCCTGATTACTTTCCCAGGGAGCACATAGTAGGCTGGTTTCTCCTGGACAGCCCTTAAATCATTAATTGGCAATCAGAGAAAGGAGGCACCTGCTCTCCCAGGACCAGAGGGGGAGCTAGACAAGATGAGTGAGGTTGAGTCAGCTCAGCCCAGACATCCCAAGCCTTGACCCAGAAACTCCCCAAGATCCAAGCCACGCAAGCCACCTCCCAGGTCCCTCTGTGCAGAATGAGAGTGTTGACTTCCAACCCTTCCGATGAATGCAAGGGTCATCCGCCCCAGCTCCACACCTGCTGGCTTCTCTTCCTTGCACCTATTGTGGACAGACAACAGCCAAAACACATTGAGTCACTGAAGACCTCTTTCATCCCCATGGCACAGAACAGGAGAGCTCTGTTTACTCCGGGGGTCTTTGGTATTGGTCTTCCATGGCTGACCCCTAAGTGGGGGTTTAGGTTGCAATCAAAGGAGCTGAGGGGACGAGGAGGTCCAGGAGGCCACAGATGGTTTGCCTTCTCTGCTATCACCTGTTTGGCTGATAGCATGGGAGATCAGCCGTATGTAGATGCTTTCTCTTTCACCTGAGTGTTCCATTGTGCTTTAATTCATTTGGTCCACAAGCAGCAGCTGAGCTCATTAGTGCAGGAAGTGTCAGGAATGCCTGTAAATATGATAGAAGTCCAAATTGAGCCAGAATCGTGGGCTCCTGTCTTTAAAAAAAATTTAACATTTTATTTATTTATTTATTTGAGAGAGAAAGAGGCAGAGAGTGCGCATGCCAGGGTCTCCAGCCACTGTAAATGAACTCCAGATGCATGTGCCCTTTTGAGCAGCTGGCTTACATGGGTTCTGGAGAATCAAACCAGGGTCCTTAGGCTTCACAGGCAAACACCTTAATTAAGCCATCTCCAGCCCCTGAATAATTCTTTTTTTAATTTTTATTTTTATTTATTCATTTATTTATTTATTTTTGGTTTGTCGAGGTAGGGTCTTGCTCTAGCCCAGCCTGACCTGGAATTCACTATGTAGTCTCAAGGTGGGCTCAAACTCACAGCAATCCTCCTATCTCTGCCTCCCAAGTACTGGGATTAAAGTTGTGTGCCACCATGCCTGGCTCTTTTATTTTTAAAAATATTTTATTTTTATTTATTTAAGGGAGAGAGACAGAGAGAGAACAAAAGAGGTAGATAGAGAGAATGAGCTCTCCAGGACTTCCAGCCACTGCAAACCAAGTGCAGATGCATGTGTTATCATGTGCATCTGACTTAAGTGCATGCTAGGGAATCGAACCTGGGTCCTTGGCTTTGCAGGCAGGCACCTTAACCATTCCATCTCTCCAGCCCATCTGAACAATTCCTTATTTTGTTTTACAGTCTATTTCTTTTTCTTTTATTTTATTAGGAATGTGTGTGTGCATGTGTGTGTGCGTGCGCACGTGTGTATATTGTATTCATGTGTGTGAGTGCGTGTGCAAGCGGAGGGAGGTCAGAAGACAACTTTTGGATCAGTGCTCACCTTCCACCCTGTAAGGTCACACATTGGTATTTATTGCTCCTGTGACCAGATTAGCTGATTTGAGAGCTTCTGGGAAATTCTCTCTCTGCCTCCCTTCTCACCATAGGTGATTACAGAAGACCTCCACAGCTTCTGGCTTTTACATGAGGTCTGGGAATACAAATTTACTTGCTCAAGAGTTGAACAATGGGCTGGAGAGATGGCTTAGTGGTTAAGGTGCATGCCTGCAAAGCCTAAGGACCCAGGTTCAATTCTCCAGGTTCCACATAAGCCAGATGCACATGGTGGCACATGCCTCTGGGTTTGCAGTGGCTGGAGGCCCTGGCGTACCCATTCTCACTCTCTCTCTATCCCTCTCTGTCTCTAATAAATAAAAATAAATCATGAACATAAAAGAGTTCAATGAACAGCCAGTGTTTTATCTATCTTAGCTTTCAGGACTCCAAAACAGAAAAACCGGATGCCCTACAACACCAGCCAGTCCAGGCTCTAAAATCACCAGGAAGGAAACCTAGGATGGGACAATTACAGATTCAGAGACACAGGGATGTGATTTTTTTTTTTTTCGTGGATTAATGAAAGTCCATGAAAGCCACATCTTAAGGGATCCACTCAAAGGGTGAGTGGGCATCTCTCCAGTCCCTTCATGATCTTACTTATGAGGACATGTTGATCCAACTGGTTAACTGCCATTTGTCCTAGAGGTCTCTGCTCTGTCTTCTGGCAACATCCCCCTGACTAGCCTCCTCTCATCTGGGCTAGGGGCTCCCTACTGTTAGATATCCCAAGGGCATTCTGTTCTCAGCCCCCCACCACACACACACACTCCTCATAAGCGCTTCTCCCTCTATAAGGCTTGCTTACTTTCTCACTATAGTGAGAATTCATCTGCAAGCAGAAACTGTGTCCATTTTGTCACCACCAAGTACCCAGGATTGGTGTCTGGTGGGCTCCAGGATCTGTAGAATGAGTGTCTGGTAGAAAGACGCAGAATGGGTTCTTGTAGGTCACTCTAGACCTCAGGTCTCCCAGCACCCAGCCCTGGGCCTGCACTTAGGTTACTGAAACTTGCTTTTCAGAGTGCTAACATTTCTGGATGGGTCCCCAGAAGTGGACACAGATTGGGAGGGGGGCGGCACAGGTCCAAGGAATTGTCCCCTGGGTCTCATTCCATATTTTCAAAGATTACTCAGACGACAAAGGGAGGCTGGTAGAGAGCAGAATGCTATGCCTCCTATGGACTGTCGGATGGGAGAAGCGAAGCTGGTTCCTGTATACGGGTATCAAGGAGATGAAGAGCGCCATGGAGGCAGGGAGACACCCACAACCTCTGGTGGGGAAGGATCAAAGGGTGAGTGGGCAAACATCAGATACTACACTTGGCAATTGGGGTTCTTGTGCCTCTTGAAAATACCACTGGAGCCACTGTCCTCATGGGGGGTAGGAGGGCTGTGTGTCCAGCCTGGTTGGAGTGCAGGAAGGGTCTCCTGCCTGCTTTGCAGGCGGGGTTTCCCTCAGGGAAAGGGAGGAAGGCCTACTCAATTCTCCCCACAGGCCTGGCTTTGAATCCCAGTTCTGTGGCTTTCCTGTCAGCTGTGTGGCCCTTGGCAGAGTAATACTCTCTTTCCAGAATTAAGTTAGCAATTTGGCCTTTCTCCCCACTTAGAGAGAGAAGAAAAGCTTGGGCGGGGGAGAGGGGGCGGCGAGATCTCTAATGGGGATTCCTGACCTAGCTTCTAGGTCTCAAAAACAGAAACAATCCCAATGGATGCCCTGCCCTACCAACCAGTCCTCCTGGCTCTAAAATCACCAGGAAGAAAATCTGGAGTGGGACAATTACACATTCAGAGTCCTGAAGATGTGATTTTAATGTATATATAGACAGAGAGATTTTTTTTCCCTGGATTAATGAAAGTCCACGAATGCCACATCTTTTGGGATCCACTCAACCCTACACACTCTCTTTGAGAAAGGGGTGAGGACTTTCCAGGACGATTGGAATTCTAGGATCCAATGAAGTTGGATCTAACCCAAGAACAGTGAACTCAGACCCCGGGAGCAGCTCTCTCAACAGCTCTTGGCTAGAGTTGGCCAACATCCCATTCCATGCCTTCCTTCACTTTCTCCTTTATGGACTTAAAAATGTGGTCAAACGACTTTACCGACTTTGGCTTGGAGGAAGCAAATTACTGAATATGAAGAAATACTCCGGTGACCTCTAGTGCCCCCGGATTGTCCCTGGCCAGCTGCGAACACGGCCTAATAGAACAGGTGGCTCTGAGTATCCGCCACTCCGAGGCATGAGCAGACCAGCAGGCCCTTAAAAGTAGGGTTCTGGACTTCAATAAAAGTTTGGGGCCAAGCAGCCTCCACCCGCGTTCCCTAGCTCCCTCTCTCCCGGCATTCTGGTCCCTCCGGGGCCCCGGTGGGCGGAGCTCTATTCACACCTTCCCCACCCCCCGCCACGCGGGGGAGGAGGCGGGGCAGCGCGGGTGAGCCAATGCCGGCGGCCCTGGTCACGGGCCGGGGGCGAGCGGGCCAATGGGAGCCGTGTGGGCGTGGCCAGGGCCGCGCGAGCGTTCTTAACCTCTGGGAATGCGGCGCTTTACCGCGCGTTCGGGTGCGGCCGTGACTCTCCGGCGCGATCCGGGACGCGTGCCCCGGGCTCCGGCTCTGCACCGCAGCCCGCCGAGACCATCCTGGGCGCCATGGAGTCGGTGACTTTCCCCCGGCGCCCGGGCCCGGCTCCCTCGGCCTCCTGGCTGACTGCGGAGCGCGCCCGGCCGCTGGCCGACGGGCTCATCAAGTCCCCCAAGCCCCTGATGAAGAAGCAGGCGGTGAAGCGACATCGCCACAAGCACAACCTGCGGCACCGCTACGAGTTCCTGGAAACCCTGGGCAAGGGCACCTACGGGAAGGTGAAGAAGGCGCGCGAGAGCTCGGGGCGCCTGGTGAGTGAGTGCCAGGGGCCGGGGCCGGTCCGTGCCTGCGCGCTGTTGGTACCTCCCTCCTTCCAGGCGGCGCGTAGCGGGGTAGGATGGGGATGGGCACCATGCTACTGTCCCTTGAGAAGATGGGGTGCACGTTGAACTTTACTTGGAGCCAGAGACTTCGCCAGAATAGAAGGGAAAGAGGAAGTAGAAGACACCACATCGCAGGCAGAGGTTTAGTAAATAGGTGTGTGGTTGAGTAAATGGATGTCAACTCTTGACACGTAGGTCCTCTCCAGCCTCAAGACTGAATTCAGAATTTCTTTAAGGTGTTTTTTTTTTTTTTAATTTTATTTTGGGAGACAGCAAGTGGGGTTCTGGTGGCAGGTGCTTTGGGCTTCAAGATACCTTTGCTCGTGGGGCCTTTAGGGGAACTTGTTCTGTTGACTTAATGAGTGCGTAGTAGTCATGGTAATCTGAGTTTGAGCAGGTTCCTTTTATCACTGTATTCTCAGTTTCCTCTTCTGCAAAAATGAAGAAAACACAAACTGCCTCAAACTGTCAGGAGAGTGGCTGGAATCCACATGTGAACTTAAATTGGTCTTGATGTCTAACTCTCGTGGCGAGAATTCATACTCGTTTCTAGAAAGGCCACCCCAGAAAGGATGGCAGAGTTGCCAAGTTAGACAACAGTGCTTCTCACACTCCAGTTCAGTGTGCATGGGCATTATTAGCTGGGTGCTTGTTTAAAATGCTTATTCCCTGGTTCCACACACAAGACAGTTTATTCTGAAAGTCTCTATTTCACAGGTTTTGTTTGTTTGTTTTTTGGTTTTTTGAGGTAGGGTTTTTGCTTTAGCTCAGGCTGACCTGGAATTCTCTATGTAGTCTCAGGGTGGCCTCGAACTCACTGTGATCCTCCTACCTCTGCCTACCAAGTGCTGGGATTAAAGGCGTGCGCCACTACGCCCGGTTATTTCACGTTGTTAACAAGCCCTTTAGAGCAGCTGGTGGCTTAGGAATTACATTTTGCCAAAATCCCGCGCATGCTTACTGATAGAGGTAGGGTTGTGTGTGTCTCCGTAGTTTGCCCTATTGACTGTGGCAGCGGTTCCCTCCCCAAATTGTGTTTGCTTTTGCAGCCAGTAGCTGGTTTGAAATGCGAGAAGTCATTTGATTGGTGAAGGAGAGTGGATGTTGGAGAAAGCGTTGGTTTATGGCCCCATCAATAGAACCAAGTATGTTTTTTCTGGCGAGTGCCTGGCACAGTCCCCAGTTGCCCGCTGCCAGGTTACAGCTATTGGGCAATCATGTGCTTCCTGGCTGTCCTTTCTTTCTCTTTCTTATAAGTGTGAGGGCCTGGGAAGCTCCAGGTTTGAGACTCTTGGGCCCAGGCCTTGTCAGGGGGTTTAGCTGGAAAGTAGTTGCTAGTGGCTTGTGTGTCCTGTGTCTCTTTGTTGGGAAGAGGACTGGGTCTAATGGGCTGGGATGGCTCTGAAACAGAAAGTAAGATCGAAGTTCAAAAACCCATCAGGCTCTTGGCTGAGGTCATTGTGGGGTCAGAGAGACTCTGTGCGTGTCTCTGTCTGGGAGGAGGGTGAGCAGAGATCTCTCTTGATTTCAGAGTGAAGTAAATCAGATCTTAGTTTGCAAACCTCAGTGGCTCTAGGCAGAGATGCCAACTCTTCTTACACTAGAACAGAGAATTCAGAAGGAACTCCCTGGCCTTAGGTATCTTGCTGTGTGTAAGGAACCAAGATTAGTAGGTGGGAGGCCTGCTCTGAACCCCCGAGGCTGTTGCTGGGAGCTTGCTCAGGGCCCTCTCTGTTTTGGAGAGCAGTTCTCTGCTGTATTGAGGTGTCTCAATTCTCAAGCCTTGCCCTCTTCCCAACCCACTAATTCCTGCATCTTCACTGTCCTTCCTGAAGACAGACCTCCTGCCTCCATGTATTTTAGTGGGGGAGAGGGACAAGGAGCTGCCCAGACCTCCCAGATGAACTGCGATCCACTCAATTCATAGGAAAGCCTGCTGGGTGACTTTCACCTGGCACACTTTTCTCTCCCAACCTGCCGAGATGGTTACACAGGGGCCTGATGGGATTATCTGCTGGGAGGGGCAGGTGGGTGCAACAAATGACTGTTCCAGGAGGACATGAGAGGAAAAACAAATATTTGCTCTGGATCTTGGACACATTCCTGGTATCCAAATGATATTTCCTTCTGTGACTCTCAACTCCCTTGGCCACCCTCTCCCTGTAAATAGAGAAGCACATGTTGGGTCTCAGAGATAGTGGCGCCCCCCCCCCCCAAAGCCCTTGGTTTATTCTGCAAGAAGCCTCACCTCCAAGGAGTGTCTTGAGGCGCAGGAAGAGAGTCCAGATGAATGCTGCTCTTAGAGCGAGGGTGTTTCTGGTTCTTCTTGTACTTTTTAAATTGTCTAGTGGGCTTTCCGTGCTGAAAGTGACCAAGATGACCTGGTTCGTTCTTGGGCAGATGGGAGAAGTGAGGCACAGACAGGGGAAGTGACTGGTTAATGGCTGGCCTGCAGCACAAGCTCCAGACTTACTCACCATAGGCCGGGGGATGACCAAGTGCTGAGTCTTGGTCTAGAAGTTGAGATGAGCCTGGGCTTGCCTTAGTGTGCTCTGTCATCCCAACAGCCAGCTCTCGCTGCCTTCAGCCCTCCAGCAGTGCTTAGAGTAGGAAAAATCATTGGGAATCCCCCCTCAACTATGTTGAGAGATCCTGAATGAGAGAACTACACCATATTCCTGGACTTTAAGCCTCATCAAAGAGGCTACCTACCCTGTGGGTCAAGACGGCAAGTGTTCAAATTGTGGTTCCCATTGCCACCAGCTATGTGACCTCTTTGTTTCTTAGTCTTCTCATCTTTTAAGTGGGAATTATAATAATTCCTACATCATCATTTGTAAAGCAGGGTTTGTAATAATTCCTGTGTCATAAATTTCTCTTAGGATTAAATAAGATAAAAATCTGTAAAATACTTAGCACAGTATATAATACACACCATGTTATTTTCCTAGCAAGGGTTGCTTTGAGCAAGTTTTGCCTTCCTTTTTCTGGGAACCCCTCTATCTTGGGCCTGTCCTGTCACAAAGAGAGCGAGAGAGGGAGAGAATAGATTGTTCTCAGCCTTCTTTGAGTTGAACCACTGTGGTCTCTTGCTTTGTTTGAAGCCCTCATCTCTCATTCAAGCTGACTTCAGAGAAGGGCTCCTGCTGGCCAGCTGCCAAAGGCTTGTTGGGCAGGATGCTGCCCTCCCAGCTCCTCCTGCACCTGCCTGCTCAGCAGCACGGAGGGAGGCTGCAGGCAGCTCTTGTCCTTGGGCTCCAGCCAAACCGCACAATAGGGCTGGGCAGGGAAGCTCCTTGCCCAGTAACCTGGCAGAGTGGGCTACAGGGAGTGGACATAGAAGAGGTGGCATTGTCTAGGACTCTGGGGAGGGGGAGATGGCTCAGGCTCCCCGTTCAGCCCATTCCCATCTCCTGTGTGGTTCTTGGTGAGGTGGTAAGCCCCCCTTTCTGGCCCCCAGCTCTACTGTGCTCAGCCAGAGCAGCCTAACCCAACCTCTCCTGCGTTATCTAAGTGGGGCATCCTCCAGCTCCTTGCCCGCTTCCCAGGCAGCAGCCATTCCTTGAAAGGCCGAGCGGAGTCAAGGGTCTTAGCTTCACTCTAGGCTGTGGCTGTGACCAGAGATACCCAGCTGGTACCTTCTCTCCCAGCACCTGGAGCCAGCAGCTCTGGATCTTCCTCCTCCTCTTCTAAGACCTTCCTACTGCCCTCTCTCAAACGCAGTTCATTCCTGATCAGAGCTCTGAAAGGGAGAAAGTCGGTATTTGCCTATAGATCCCCATCACCGCTTCCCCAGGGTGTTGGCAAAGGAGTGGGCATGTTTATACATCTGTAAGTGGGATGGGGCGGCATACACAGCCTGGCCCAGGGCAAGAGTTGGGGCATTCCTTTCCCCAGGAATGGCAGGAAGGGCTGGATACTTCCAAGGAACTTTGGTCTTCTGAGATGCTAGCTTCTCCCTCCATCTTGATCCTGTGTTGTACATTGAAGAGTCACGGAGGAGTCCGCGCACCTTCCTAAACCTTGGTGTTGCTGCTTACAGAACACTTTAGGGAGCCAGCCTTGCTGCCTTTTTAGCGGACAGAGCTTCACGGACAAGAAAATCGCTAAGATGGTTTCCACAGGTATTATGCTGTAGCAGTTCACATGGTCGTCACCTTGTGGCCTTCCAGCAGTCCTTGGCTGGTACCTTCCTGGCACAGTAGTGACATGTAAATGCTGGAGTGTGGAAAGGAGCTCGGAGATCCCTGTTAATGCCCAGAATGCTCTTGTTACCCCTCTCTAGCCCACCACTCTTGATTGAAACTTCACCCATCCTTCCAGATCTGAGACAGTTTCCTCCCAGGGATGATGCCCCGGCTCCTGTGTGCAATGAAAGCTCTCGCCAGTGCTTTTGGACTTCTCAGAAGCGGGGACCGTAGATGCTCCATTACCACATTGAGGAATGGGAACCTTCTACTCAACTGGGTACCTAGACATAGAAACTATCCAGTTTTTGTCCAAGTCCCCAGTGCCTTGCATAGTACCAGGTATTGAGATGTTTGGAGAATCGGTGTGCTTTGATTGTTCAGATAAGGAAGTTAAAACTTGACAACCCAGTTTACACGATCATCCCAGTGACTTGCCTTGAGTTGCACAGCTTGAGAAGGATAGATGTGGGTCAGCCACCCGTGCACCTCAGGCTCACGCCCCTGGCCAGACAGTCACCTTCACAGTGTCATCGCTGGACTCGTTTTCCTTCGAGTACTGCAGTGGTCAACAGTGGTCATATAATAGATTGATTAAACTTGGGTAATTTGTAGAGTAAAAAAGGCCAGTATTTGTTGTATCAGCACAAATCAGGACTGTCCCCTGGCATACGGGCTTCCTCCCTCTGGGCACTGATACACATTTAAATACCTCTCTTCCTTGGCTTGTCAGCTTACTTTTATCCTACTTCTTCTAGGACCTAATTGCAGGTGATAGGAACAAAGGTCCCTAGAAATTAGTTCTCATAACTGAGACAACTCCACCTAAGCCTGGGAAGACAAAGGAAAAAAGTCTATCAGGGTGCTGGTTCCTGTAGGGAAAGATCACCCAGGGGCTTCGCTATTGAATATCTGTGATGTTTGCGGACTAGTAAACAGGTGTCAGTGGCAGCTAACCTTGAGAGACCAGCTGGCAGACATGAGAAGCCTCTCCTATGGGGCTGGGAGGATTTGGAAACTGGCCTGGTCCCATCAAGGGAGTGATACACATCACTTTTCTTGTCTGTCACCTTCTTGGAGACTGATGGAAACCTGATGACAGTTATGTTTCCTTCCTGGGAAGTGCCAGACACTGCAGCGATCTCCAAGGACCTAATGTCAGTAGCTGGGGGCTCCTTGGCCCACCCTACATCCCAGTTCAAAACCTTGTCTTGGAGAAAATGAAACCCATGAGGGAAGACTGTCAGATTTTTGGGGTTAAAGCAGTAGATTTGGGGGTTTTAATTGTATGTCCTTAAGCCAGGCCAGAGACTGAGCACCCCGTTTTTTGGGGGGGAACGTTTCTTCTAGACCTTGCTACATTTAGTTGTCTAGCTAGTGGTGTGTGTTTACATGAGTGTTTTACTATGTATTAGCATACATGTTTTATAAACCTGTCTCTCAAGAGAGCTCACAGAGACTTAAAAGAAAGGCCATACAATCTCCTCTTCAGAGAGGGGCAGGGTATGGAGAGGGGTCTGCGGGAATTTACACTGGGAGCCTCCTCTTCGCTAAAAGCTAGAAGAGAATTCAAATCCCCTTTCTTTGTCTGCAACCAACTGCCCCATTCCAAGCTTAGGGTTTTTTTTTGTTTTGTTTTGTTTTTTTTTTCCTGGCTGGCTCTTTGGAGTCTCTTTGGGTTAGAGAATGTCAAGCAGCCATCTCTGCACCTGCAGTTTGGCCTTTCCTAGCCTCTCAGGGAGAAGGTTCCATGGCGACGGTCTCCTGCCTGCCATTGTCCTCAGTGCCCTGCTCAGGGAGGGCCGAGGGGGCCTTCCCACTTAGGGTGATGCAGCTTCTGGGCAGGATGGGGCCTAGGCCACGCCATCCCTGGCCCGTTGCCGGGGTGACCTGGCTGCCTGCATTGTGAGCAGCTCCTCTGAAGGGATTAGAGCCGTTCCGCATTCTTGTCCGATGGGGAGCACAGGACGCTGGGCCTTCTGTTCTGTCCTTCAAGCGGAAGCCATTGTCTGCCTGGAGCCTGTGAAAGGGTGGATTAGAGGCCCCGCCTCTGGAGCAGGAGTTTCCTTTCTGCCTCCCTTTGAATCTGGAGGAGAGGCCAGCCCCCTTGGGAAATTGAATGAGGAGCTATTTACCTCAGCCGGGGCCTTCAGATTTCTCATCACTTGTCTATCTCCCACGGAGAGGAAGTCTTGTGTTTACCATTCCATTCCAGTCCTTAGATAGGACTTGCCAGGAACCAAGTGGCCTGGGACACCCAACCCCCACCCAGCCTCTGAGGACCATGCCATCTGTACATGAGACTCAGAGCAGGAAAGCCCCTTGGACAGCTCAGTCTATTTTTTTTTTTTTCACCGAAAGGGAAACTGAGGGAGGTTCTGAGAGGGACTTCCCATAGCCATAGGGACAGAACCCAGGCCTTCTGGGTCCCTAGGTAGCATGGGTCCATAAGCTTTCACATCCGTCACTGTGGCTGTACACTGTCTGATAGTCACTACTAAGGGAGATGGAGCAGAGACTGGGCTCCTCTCTCAGGTGAGCTTAACCCTCAGCTCCTCCATTGCCTCCTGCCTCACTGCACCCTCCCTGAGCCTGTCCTATGCCAGTCTGAGGGATTTACCTTAGATGGTATTTTCTAACTCTGTAGACTGAGATAGTGATTTATTTTGTTTGCTTGGATCGAAGAAACTGCACTTCAGAGCTTTTTTACATATATAAGTACTCTTTAACAATTTTTTTATTCATTTATTTGAGAGAGAGAATGAATGAATGAATGAACAGGGCATCCAGCCGCTGCAAACAAACTCCAGACGCATGTGCCACCTTGTGCACCTGGCTTATGTGGGTCCTGGGGGATCGAACCTGGGTCCTTTGGCTTTGCAGGCAAGCGCTTTAACCGCTAAGCCATCTCTCCAGCCCAGTACTTTTTTTTTTTTTATTGTGGTAAAATATATATATAGTGTTAAATTTACCATTTTAACTACTACTTTTTAATTTAATTTTTTATTTATTTATTTGCAAGGAAAGAGAGAGAATTGGCATGCCGGGGCCTCTTGCCACTGCAAATGAACTCGATGCATGAACTAGTATGCATCTGGCTTTACTTGGGTACTAGGGAATCAAACCCAGGATTTCAGGCTTCGCAAGCAAGCTCCTTTAGCTGTTGAACTATCTCTTTAGTCCCTGTTTTTAATTTTTTTTTTTTTTAGACAGAGGAGAGAGACAATTTCCCCACCAGGGCCTCAGCCACTGCAGTTGAACACCAGGCACTTGCTCCACCTAGTGGGCATGTGCAACCTTGCACTTGCCTCACCTTTGGGTGTCTGACTAACATGGGATCTGGAGAGTAGAACATGGGTCCTCAGGCTTCCCAGGCAAGTGCCTTAACTGCTAAGCCATCTCTCCAGTCCCCTGTTTTTAATTTATTTATTTGCACATGAGTGTGCCAGCGTCTCATGCTACTAAAAATGAATGCCTGTTTAGCTTTACATGGGTGGCTGGGGATTTGAACCTGGGCCAGCAGGCTTTGCAAGCAAGCCCCTTAACCATTGAGCCATCTCCTCAGCCACATTAACTACTTGTTAATTCCTTAGCATATTGAGTACGTTGAACTTTTTTTATCATCTCAAATAAAAGCACGATAGCATTCTAGCATTCAGTAACACCTTCCCCAATTCCACTCTTTTTAGTCCCATAACCCCTGGTAACTGTTGTTCTACTTTCTGCCTATTTATTTGCTGTTTTAATACCTCATGAAATGGATCATAATCTCTTGTCTTTCTGTAACTGACATTTCACTGAGCATATTTTCAAAGTTAGCCATTTTGTAGTCTTAGGATTCCATTCCTTGTTATGACAGAATAATATTCCATTGCATAAGCATATCACATCCTACTTATCCATTTCATATGTTGATGGACATTTGGAGTATTTCCACTTTTTGGCTACAGACTGGTTGTTTAAAGCAAGTTAGAACACCGGGGCAGAAAAAGGACTAAATTCAGAGTCAGATGGCCAGTGAATGACTGACTTTGGCAAAGCACTTAGTGTCTCTGGGGCACAGTTTCTTGGTTGTTGTGTGGACCAGTTCATTGATTAACGCTCTAAATTGCTGTCAGTGCCTAATGTGTGCCGGGCCCCACACCTGGCATCAAGGATCAACGGTAAGAAAACAGTCCAGGCCCTTGTCCTTGGAAAGCTCTGTGCCTACGGGGTTTGTAAATCCAAGCAGCGACCCGTGCAGTTCATGGCTTTCCCCGTTCACCTGTAGACTCTGAAAATGAGGCCACCTGTCTGTGCCTTCCTGCTATGTGGAGTGCACCAGACACAGGTGAGAACCTTTTCTATAGAAAATGCTGTCCAGCTCCCTGCCACCTGTCCTGGCTTCTCCCGGGGCACTCTCTGTGGCCTGTGTTGCAATTGCAGGGAGAGTCCCAGAGCCACAGCACCCAGCATCCTCCAGGCTGCCTCTCCCTACACTGGCAGACCTTTCTCCTCAGCCTCCTGCCTTCTCTGTTCCCAGGTGGCCATCAAGTCAATCCGGAAAGACAAAATCAAAGACGAGCAGGATCTGCTGCACATACGGAGGGAGATTGAGATCATGTCGTCACTAAACCACCCCCACATCATTGCCATCCATGAAGGTACAGTGATGGGGCGTTTGGAGTTAGGATCTGTGTGCATGGAGGGAGGGAGAGGAGGAGGAGGAGGAAGCACAACAAACCGCCAGCCCAAGGAAGCAGAAATGAGCCAGGGGTGGTAGCACATGCCTATAATCCCAATGCTGGGAGGCTGGGATAGAAGGATTGTGAATTTGAAGCTAGCCTAGGCTGCATAGCAAGACCCTGTCTCTAAATAAGTAAACAAATGCATAAGCAAATGAAGCCCTTTGAAAAAAAGTCAAAAATGACAAGCTTTAGAGTTGGGCAAAAGCTGGATCTGAAACCCAGCTAACACAGGGCAAGTCATGAATAGAGTCTCTGGGCTGTTGTTTCTCCTTATGAAATGGGAAAGTCCCACCGCCGTCAGAGGTGCTTACAGAAATCCAGCAGGATAGTGTCGTGGAGTGCTCGGCCTCGGACGGCTTGCAGGCCTTGAGGCAGTACTGGGATGGCACCCAGAGCTTTACACGTGCCAGGTACATGCCGTACCATTGAACTGCACCCCCGCCCCAAACTGCAGGATTGTTTCCTGGCTTGAGCACTGCCTCGCAGCCCCATGAGACCTTCAGCATCCCAGGAAAGACTAACGTGTAGAGAGACTTGCACCTGTCTCAGGTGTGTGGGTTGTGTTCATCCAGCATCTGAAGTCATCCTGTGCCCCAAATCACTCCCGCCATAGGCCGGCTCTGCCTCTCTTGTCTTTCTTGGCCTCCTCTCCTCCTGCGTCAACTGGCTTCATTATTCCAGCTTCCCGCCTCCCTGTGACCCAGACAACAAAGCGAGCAGGCGAGGGCGAGGGTGAGGGTGAGGGTGGAGGAAGGGAGAGTGCCCTCCTACATATACCTGTCTGATTCAAGCCTTTACATAACCTCAGCTAGAGGGGAGCACAGGGCCAACTCAGGCAGAAGGAGAAGGGAAATAAGCCTGTGGCTCTGCCTGTGTTTGTCCTCTGTCTGAAGATGCCTGGTGGGAGGAACAGAGATGTCTCCACCATCAGGTTCATAGGAAGATGAAGGATAGAGCTGCTGTCATGACCCTGTTGCTTGAGCCTAGGCAAGAGGCTGACAGGGCTGATTGTATCTCTGTGTACTTCCCTCAGGGAAGAGTGGGCAGGCCAAGCTGGATGATTGACAGTGTGTGTATGTATGTGCATGTGTATGTCTGTGTGTGTATACTTCACACACTGTCTCCACTTGGGTCTGGGAACTGACTGAACATCTGGGTTGTTTTCTCCTGCACCTGTTGCAAACACAGGCTATTTTATAGTCACTATGTGTCTAAAGGGCTCCCCTAAATTGATCCCATCCTGTTACAGGCTTCAAGGGTTACGGGCTGGGGGAAGACTCCAGTCCTGGGAACTGACCTTTAATCTAAATGCTACCCCTAGGGCTGGAGGGATGGCTCAGCAGGTAAGGCACTTGCCTGTAAAGCCTAAGGACCCAGGTTCAATTCCCCATTAACCATGTAAGGCAGATACACATGGTGGTGCAGGCATCTGGAGTTCATTTGCAGTGGCTAGAGGCCTTGGTGTGCCCACTCTCTCTCTCTCTCTCTCTCAAATTAAATATATATGTACATTCCCCTAATGTGTCATGGCTGGCCCTAGATCCCCCGGATTCATAGCACAGAGGCTGTGCAGACCCTGAGAGCCACATGACTGGGTCTTAGCCAGGCATAATCCTTCTGGCCTTGCATCCAGTGTCTGGGAGCTAAGGCTCATCTTAGCAGAAGCTTCATCCCTCAGCTCTTTCTGAGAGGCTAGACAGGAGTTCCTCTGGGGCCGGCCAAGCAAGCCAAACTCATAGGACTTGTTTAAAACTAAGATGCAATGTCAGGGACGTGCATGCTCTGACACACCCAACTGAAGGGCCAGTTTGGTAAACCAGCTAGCTGCTCCCTACCTTTCTAGAGGACTGGAGCCAGGACAGAGCGTGAGTTGGTGAGAAGGCCTCCTGCACATGGAGATGGGCCAGCCAGGGTGGGCCGACTGCCAGGAAGCCAGCCAGCCACTTAATTACCACGTATTTATGGATTGCTTCTGTGTCCGAAGCTACATGCCCGCGCCCCTGGCCTGAGTAGTCTGAATGGGAAATCAAAGATGGCAAAAGTCTTGACTATTTCCGCCATCTGTGGTCCTGTACAGTTCACCATCCACAAGGCCTTCTTGTTGACATTTGTTTTAAGTATTATACATGAGGACGCTGAATGTGAATAAAGCAGTAGTAGGTCTCTTTTCTTAGTGTTTTCTTCTATGTCAGGCACTATGCCAGCTTGCTCGGCCAGCCCCAGAGCTCTCACTGACTTCTCTCGTGTTTTTTACCCAAGGTCTGAACCAAAGAGCCAGCCTTTCACTTCCCATCAGCAGTGCCTCTGCATTCCAGAGAGTTTGCAGAATTCTGAAAGGCCTAATCTTGGCCATTGCCCTTGATCTTAACTTGCTGTTTCTGGAAGGTGCTAGGCTTTTCAGAAGCCCTGGTCCTGACCTTACTGCTGCCCTGCATCCCCAGCAGCAGACAACATTCCGTCTTGTTCTGGGCCAGGGGAGAGAGAGAGGGCCCCAGTGGGAGAGGACGTGCTAGAAAGGTCTAACATTCCCACCTTGCCTTGCCCAGTGTTTGAGAACAGCAGCAAGATTGTGATCGTCATGGAGTATGCCAGCCAGGGTGACCTGTATGACTACATCAGTGAACGAACCCGCCTGAGTGAGCGTGAGGCCCGGCATTTCTTTCGGCAGATCGTCTCTGCCCTGCACTACTGCCACCGGGTGGGTGCCCACCTGTCCCAGCATGTTCTTGAGGGGTGGTCTCCGGGGCTCAAGCTGGTTTGGACCAGAGAGAACCTCTCTGACTTGTCTGAGACCACACAGATAGACTTTTGTACAGTAAGACTAAAAACATGCTGAGATCTCTGGTTTTAGTTTCATGGCCAGGGATGGAAGGTCCTGTGATTTCCTGAACTTTGTACCATTGAGAGAGGGTCTCAGCCTGCCTGTGCTCTCTTTTTGTTCACTGTACTTTCTGAACTAGGTGTCTTGTTCCTTCCCCAGTAACCTTTCCCTGACTTGACTTCCTTCCTCTTTCAGAATGGGGTTGTCCACCGTGATCTCAAGCTAGAGAATATCCTTCTAGATGCAAATGGAAATATCAAGGTGAGTTTCCACTTGTTTTCCAGAAGCTGCCAGATAACACCCTAGCTTTTCTGTTACTGTCTGCAGCCCAGGTAGCTCTGCGTTCTCAGCGGGCCCCTGATGGAATTAGGCAAAGCGTAGTGTTCTATGCTGGTAATGATAGGGACCTTAGCCATCACCCATCCATCTAAAACCACAAGAGAAGGGTCATCCCACGAGCAAGTGGCATACCTGGGGCTAGAACCGAGGTCTCTGACTCTCAGACCATTGCTCTTTGATATGACAAGGCTGAAAAATCTAAATCTAGGGTCAGTGTTCACTTATAACCATGGTAACATCAGGGTCCAGTCCTGGTTCTCCCTGCTTGTGTGCATGCATGCTTACACACACAAGCACACACTCACAGACACAATTTAATCTACTGCTGTTAGGTAGCCCGTTCCCCATTTGCATCACTTTCTGTTTCCTGTAACTGCTGGGTTCTTGTGCTGAAGCAGTTGGAGTTGGGTCAGAAGTCAGCTGGATGTGATAAACTTGGGTCTCAGGACTGTTAAGGAAAGATAAGGGAGCTGGCCCAGGTGGTAGGCTCGCCTGGCAAGCACCTGCTAGGGTGACACTGACGCTCCTCAGAATCTTTCTGACTCAAAACAAATCCCCTGCGTGGAACATCCTGACCTATGCCCCGAGGCTCTGTGGTGCTGAGTCCATGCTCCTTATCCAGTCAGTTCCTGGAAGCATGTGGGGAAGGCGAGGGAGGCCATAGCTGGTAAACACACACACAAACTGGACAAGCACACGCTCTTCTTCGTCTGCGCCAATCATTGGCTCATTGTCGGCTCACCTAGCAACTGCTTGATAAGGCGCCAATAAAGCCATAAACGAAGGAGCCAGAGTTTTCACAAACAGCCCTCCCCGCCCTGCGCACAGAACCTTTGATGGGGTGAAGGGACAGGGATCTCCAGGCCCCTGACCTCTACCTCTAGCTGAAGACAGATGGGAAAGGGTTTCTGGGAGCAAGGGGATGGGCCTGGGAGCTCTCAGGCCCCTAGAACGAGGCAGCTCTCCTGGGATGGGCACACAGGCCTGACCTTTGCTGTACTCTCACCCGTGCCCCTTTGCCACCCAAGGCTGACCTCGGGGTGCTGCCTAGGTGTGGGCAGAGAGGTGAGCGCTTTACTGAGAAGGATGGTCCAGGCCTTGCTTGCCTCTGAGAGCCTCGGGGCCTTGTCTTTTAGGACCTCAGCTGTGGGGTGAGGACTGGGAGCCCCTTCCCTTTGCTGGAGAGGGGCTAGCAGAGAACCGCACAATCCCCCAGCCCTTGATGTGACCCACATCCATGTCTGTCTCAATCCTGCAGATTGCCGACTTCGGCCTCTCCAACCTGTACCACCAAGGCAAGTTCCTGCAGACATTCTGCGGGAGTCCCCTCTATGCCTCACCCGAGATCGTCAATGGGAAGCCCTATGTGGGCCCAGAGGTAAGGGCCTTCCTCCTCCAGCCAGCCGCACTCAGTTTCTCCTAAATTAGTCATACAGGATAGATGGGCTAGTCTCACGACTTCCTTTTTCAGAGCACAAAATTCAGGCCTCTAAAAAGCAGTGACTTGGCAAGCTTTAAGGCAGAAGTGACAAAACTGGCCTAGAACTGAAGTCTCCTGGCTCCATGTCTCATTCTTGTCCCTTGGTTCCATCATCTCCTGGCACCCAGTCCAGTCACCTCGTGCTGGCCCAAGAGGGCCTGGCCACTGCTCCTGTGTCTGTGGCCGCCCCTCCCCGGGGAGTTGACTGGCTGCCTCTTTCCCTATGAGTTCCAGACCATCTCCTGGATCCCTGCTTCATCCCCGCTTACAAGACAGAGTGAGAGTAGGCTGCCTTTAGACTTGCCAACACTGGATTCTCTAGTGTGTTCCCTTTTCTTCCTTGTGTTGGAGATGAGACAGGAAGCTGTCCAAGGAGTGTCACACAGCGTCCTTGATGAGCCTCCCTCTCTTTCTCAGGTGGACAGCTGGTCCCTGGGGGTTCTCCTGTACATCCTGGTGCATGGCACCATGCCCTTTGATGGGCAGGATCATAAGGTGCTGGTGAGGCAGATCAGCAGCGGGGCCTACCGTGAACCACCCAAGCCCTCTGGTAAGTGAGAGCTGTGATGTTCACATCCAGCATGGGGACGTTGTCATTTATTCCTGAGACAGTACGTAAACAGTAACACTAAAGAGGGCAGTGATCTGTTGTGAGTCATAGTAGATGAGAATAAGCTCTGTTGTTGGCTGTCTGATGTCTGAGGCCTCTGAGGAAGGGGATAGCTCTTATTTCCTTATAGGAAGCTTGGGCACTGCTTCCTAAGATCAGGCTTAAATCCTGTTTGCCATGGCTATGTTATTTCTTTTTTTAAAACTTTGTTTTTATTTTATTTATTTGAGAGAGAGAAAGAGAGAGATTGGGCACCCCAGGATCACTAGCAACTACAAATGAACTCCAGACACATGTGCCATTTTGTGCATCTGGCTTACATGGGTACTGGGGAACTGAACTTGGGTCCTTAGGCTTTGCAGGCAAGTGCCTTAACCACTAAGCCACCTCTCCAGCCTGGCTATGTCATTTCTCACTGCCTTTTTCCTGATCTTTAGAAAGCTGTCCTGTCATGTTGTGGTGTAGAAGGCAGGAAGAGGTAGATGAGAGCCTGGCTTTACCTCCGAGCACATCCCCATCCTCAGATGAGTTTCAGTGGCAAGAAGGAAAATGACCTTTGTTGAAGGGATTGTGAGGCAGAGGCAGTTGGCCAAGCCTGTCTGGGGAGCCAGCCTGAGCTGGGATGTATTTGGAGCCTATGGTGTGAATGTTTGAATCTGAGCCAGGAGTGAGCAGTCTCTGAGCTCAAATGGGACAAACCTGTGCCAGAGGACCTTGGGTACCTGTTCTTGTGTTTGCCACACTGAAACCCCTGCCTTTATTCTTCCAGATGCCTGTGGCCTGATCCGGTGGTTATTAATGGTGAACCCTACCCGCCGGGCCACCCTGGAGGATGTAGCCAGTCACTGGTGGGTCAACTGGGGTTACAGCACCCGTGTTGGGGAGCAGGAGACTCTGCGTGAGGGTGGGCACGTTGGCAGTGACTCTCTCCGGGCCTCCATGGCTGATTGGCTGCGACGCTCCTCCCGCCCACTCCTGGAGAACGGAGCCAAGGCGTGCAGCTTCTTCAAGCAGCACGCCCCGGGCGGTGGGAGTGCCGCTTCTGCCCTGGAGCGCCAGCATTCGCTCAAGAAGTCCCGGAAGGAGAACCACGTGGCCCAGACTCTGCAGGGGGACCCAGCTGAGGATACTTCCCCTCGGCCTGGCAAGAACAGCCTCAAGCTGCCAAAGGGTATTCTCAAGAAAAAGACCTCCACCTCCACAGCGGCGGGGGTGCAGGCGGGGGTGCACGAGGAGCCCCAGGAACTCAGCCCGCCTCCCCATGCCTTGGGGCAGCCTGTCCCTCTGCCCCCCAGGAAGGGCATCCTGAAGAAGTCTCAGCAGCGGGAGTCCGGCTACTACTCCTCTCCGGAGCCCAGCGAGTCCGGGGAACTCTTAGACACTGGTGACGTGTTTGTGACTGTGGACCCCATGGAGCAGAAGCCCCCACAAGCCTCAGGGCTGCTCCTCCACCGAAAGGGCATTCTCAAACTCAATGGCAAGTTCTCACGCACAGCCCTGGAGTGTACGGCCCCCAGCACCTTTGGCTCCCTGGACCAGCTGTCTGCCCCTCACCCTGCAGCACGGACCAGCCGGCCTTCAGGGGCCGTGAGTGAGGACAGCATCCTGTCCTCCGAGTCCTTTGACCAGCTGGACTTGCCCGATCGGCTCCCTGAGACCCCACTGAGGGGCTGTGTGTCTGTGGACAACCTCAGGGGCCTTGAGGAACCCCCCTCAGAGGGTCGTGGCAGCCGCTTGAGACGCTGGCAGCAGGACCCCCTGGGCGATAGCTGCTTTTCCCTGACAGACTGCCAGGAGGTGACAGCAGCCTATAGGCAGGCACTGGGAATCTGCTCCAAACTCAGCTGAGGGTGAGGGGCAATGCCCCAGCCTGGGGTGGATTCCGAGATGCCCCTGAGGGGAGAGCACTTCCTTCCCTGCCTCCTGGGGCCAGCTTCCCAGCCCAGAAGCCCAGAGAGCTTGCAGAGGACCCCGGCGGGGGGTGGGAGGGGTGTTGACTGGGAAAGTAAATGAATGAAGTGAATCCAGGGTTCAAGGTGTTCAGCCCTATGGAACTGGGAAGATGAGGGGAAGAGTATAGAGTTGTAAGGGGGTTGGAAAGGGCCCAGGCTGCCTCAGGCTTGTGCTCATAATGGGGCTGCAGAAATCTAAAAGAGTATTTCTTGAGAGCCTGCCTCCCTCACATCATGGGTGTTACTCTCACTGCCTTCCACGCACTCCCCTACCCAGCCGTTCTCACCGAAGTGCATCTTCTCACAAGTTGTCATCTCCACCAGCCACCTGAGCCAGAGAAAATGTGGCACCCGTGACTGTGCCTGGAGGTGAGCTAGAGGAACCTGTGCTCCCTTATTTAACCAGGACTAAGAGGAAGCAGCCCATTTCCTTCAAGGGTTCTGTCCCCTTTCCCATCTTCCAAACCCGGCCTGAGCCACCTGAAGTCAGTTGCTGCTTTATACCTGAAAGACTTTAAAAGGCTCACACTGCTGTTTGACTTCATCTCAAGGGGGTCCCGGCTCCTTTGGACCCCACCTTGGACCTCAGTCTGAACATCTGCCTCAAAGCTGCTCCTGAAGACTGGACTGTACATGAGTCTATTTCTCAGGCCAGCAGGACCCTAGAATGTGCTTTATTTATTATCTTCTCAAGTCTGTGTTTTTAAAGTTGTTGCTGTTTTCAGTAATGTGAATGCCACGTTCTGGAGAAAGGCACTATGCCATCTAAGTTTCGTGTGCAAAGGTACGTGGCAGTGGTACCTCTAATCAGGAGGGGGATCTTTTCCAAACCCGTGTGTCTCATTGCACTGTCTGGAGATGGGTCTCCAGTCTCTTCACTGTACACTCTGATGCTGTTTACTCAAGACCTTTTTCTGTGGCCAAAAAGAAGCACTCCATTAAAACCAGAATGGTGACTGGAAAACCATTTATCTTGTTCTCTTTGGAGGCTGGGGTGCAAGTCTTTGGGATTTCTAACAGGCTTTCCCCTTGGGCTGTCAGGGACGGGTCCCAGAATCTGCTTAATCAAAGCAGGTCAGAGGAGCTTGGGGTGGGAGATGATAGAGTGGTCAATATGCAGTCAGTTCTCGACACTACAAAAGAGTGACGTAAGAACAAAGGCCCAATGCAGTAGCGTAGTGCTTTAACCTTAACGCTCAGGATGCTGAGGCAAAAGGATCGCTGAGTTCAACATCAGCCTGGACTACAGAATGAGTTCTAGTTAAGCCTGGCCTGTGAGACCCTGCCTCAAAATAAGAAAAACAAAACTCGGGCTGATCCCCAGCTCCCTGTAGTCACAGTTTGGGCCTGACACTGTTAACAGAAGCCCCAGCCCAGGAGTCTTTTTCCCGCTGCTGGAGATCTAGGAAGAACTGACCGTTCTCCTGCCCCTTCCCCAGCTGCCTACTGCCCTGGCCCTTGCTGCTTGAAGACACCCCCATAGCCTTTTTTTTCTACCCAAAGACATCCCCTTTCCTTCAGTGCTGGGCAGCCAGTGCCTCCACCCCCACTCCAGACACCCGGAGGAAGCAAAGAATGACTGGAATGTCCACCCTCCCGCGGGCAGCCCTCTCGGCCCCCTGCAGAGCAGTCCCTGCTGCGGGCTCCATTGAGATCCTGCTGCCGGGACCGTCTGGGGGTGGGGAGGACAAAGTCCAGGCCGGCAGCCTGGCTCGCTCCTCACCCCTGACCCGCTCTGGATTTCATCTCCTGATCTCCCCAGTTCTGGCTGGCTCCAACTGCTTGATCTGCAGCACACCTGTCTTCCAGCCATTGGCATCATCTGCCCAGGGAAAAATGGGCCTCCCTCATGGCACCTGAAGAGCTGAAAAAAGTCACAGAGTCCGGAAGAGACTTGGGAGAGTTGAGACAGGGCAGTCCACAAGAAATGACTTGGGTGACAGCTCATCTATCTTGAAAAACATGTGCCTTGAGGTCCCAGATCTGGGCTAGACTGGGGAAGACACTAGGGAAGTACAGGCTAGGTCTTCGTCCTCAAAAGGGAGACAGCAGAGTGTGCAGTGCTCACTTCATTCCACCAGACTGGGGTGCAGCTAGCATAAAGAAGTGAAACCCGATGGTGGGGAGGCCACTCTGGAGCCAGGAAAACTGCTCTCAGGTCCAGCCCTTCCCTGAGAAATTGTTAGGCTAATGCCAACGGGAGGGGGGCATGGGAGTGGGATTGGATGAGGGAAAGAACATTTCCAGAGATCCTAGAGGCTGCCATTTAAAAAAAATCTTTATTTTTATTTATTTGCGTGGAAGAGGCAGACAGAGAGAGAGAAGGAGGATGGGCACGCCAGGGCCTCCAGCCACTGCAAACGAACTCCAGATGTGTGTGCCCCCTTGTGCATCCGGCTTACTGGGATCCTTTGGCTTTGCAGGCAAATGCCTTAACCGCTAAGCCTCTCTAGTCCCAGGGCCGCCATTTGTGTGTGTGTGTGTGGTATTGGGGATCAAACTTAAGACCCTTAAGACAAATGGTACTACTGAGCTGCAAACCCCAAACCTGGCACCATTTGTGTGTGTGTACATGAGCGCTCAGGTGTGAGTGTATGCTCTCGTGTGAAGGTTAGAAGACAGACAGCCTTAAGGTTGCTCCTCCTTTTACCTTGTTGGAGGCAGGTTCTCTCCTACCTGGTCACTGTGAGCTTCACTGAAAAAATTCTTCTGTCTCCTCCCTTCTCACTGTAGGGCGCTGGCCTTACGGAAGCCCACCGCAGCTTCTGGCTTTTTGTGGGGTCTGAGTGTTTTAGGTAGACACACATAAGGCTTAAAGCTCATTGAAAGAAAGACCCCACCTCCTGTTATCCTGGTAGCATTAGAAAGGGAAGAGCCCAGGGCCTAGGGAGGTAGCCCAGTGTTAAAGACACTTGCTTGCAAAGGCTGCTGGCCCAGGTTCAATTCCCCAGCCACCCACATAAGCCAGACTGGCATTTGTTTGCAGAAACAAGAGACCCTGGCATGTTCATCCATATATACACACACGCAAATTAATTTTTTTTTAAGGTTTTAAGGGCTGGGGAGATGGCTCAGTGATTAAAGGCCCTTGCTTGCGAAACATGTTGACCTGGGTTCAATTCCCCAAAACCCACATAAAACCAAATGCACAAAAAGATGCATGAGCCTGGAGTTCATTTGCAGTGGCAAGAGGCCTTGTCTCTCTCTGTCCTTCTCATATATATATTAGAAAGGGAAGGAAAGAGCCCCTTTCTCTTGACCTGAGGACTTTGCTCCTGGATGGAGCCTGCCAGTCATTCACCTGGAGAGGACCACCGCTCACCGACAGACATGGTAAAGTGGTGGAAGAAGGAATTAGCTCCTTAATGCGATCATGTACTATCCCTCAGAGGCCCCTCCCTCAGTTTAGGTGCTAGCAGACCATCACTTCACAGCCTGCTCGCTTTTCCGAGTTCTAATTCAACAAGTATAATTTTGTTTTTCCCTTTCTTTCTCTTTGGATGCCAGCAAAAATCCTAAGCATGTGTGCCCTGACACTTTGGGGCTTTCCCATCTTTGTTCCCAGCCCCAAGCCCCTGATCGGGCAATCTGGAACCCTCCCATTCTCTCAGCAGGCTTTCTATATTTAATAAAATCTTCTTCCACCCTCCTCATCTCCTTGTCCACGTTGTTTACTTTGTCTTTGGCATGCTACACAGACTTCATCTCTCCGGTGCCGCCCATCTGGACTGAGAAAGGCCTCATTGCTCTCAAAAAATCTGCAATATGCCGGATGTGGTGGTGCATGCCGGTAGGATATTGCTGAAGAGGCGGAGGCAGGAGGATCAGGAGATTGAGGCCAGCCTGGGCTACAAACAAAAATCTGCAACATGAGGATCTGAACACAGATATGGACAGGCACACTGTTAGAGCTTTATCCACTAAGCCATCTCCGCAGCCCTTTTGTGTTCTTTGAGATGGGGTCTCACTATGATTTATGACCCTTCTCCTCCGTCTCAGGATTACAGGTGCACCACTGTCTTTGTGGGCGCCCGAGCCCCAGACTTCTCAAGCACAGCTCCTGATTCCATGCCTAGTCAAAGCCGGGTCAGTGTGGTGCTATTTATTCTCATTTTGTAGAACAAAACTAGAGATTCAGAGATGGCTCCGTGGTTAAAGGCACTTGATTGCAAGACCTGCTGGCCCAGTTTCAGTTCCCCAGCACCCATGTAAAGGCCCAGACTCCGGAAGTGACATATGCACTACATGCATCTGGCATTTGTTTGCAGAGGCAAGAGACCCTGGTGAGTGTGCATATATGTATGCGCACACATGCGAATACATATACATTTAAGAAAAAAACAGTAAGTAGCTTGCCTCACTGGCAAGTGGGAACCTTAACCTCAAACCCGGGTCTGTGGGATGCCACAATTGAGAAGATAGGAGGACTCATTTGAATTGGAGTGGGTAAAAGAATAAAAATGAATGGGACCACAAATCCTCATTAAGTATCTGTTATATGCCAGGTTCTTGGCCAGAATCAAGGACTATAGTAATTCCCTCTCTAGGGAATGCCCTCCCGTGGTTCTACAAATGCCAAGAAGAAAGAGAAAGAAGGGGTGAAGGAGGAGAAGGGGAGGGCCTATGCCTACTGAGAAAGCAAGGTGTGGAATAAGGACAGGAGGGGACACAGCCCCTATCTATCTTGGCAGGTGCCCGATGGCCATCCAGGAATGGAGGGCTCCATCCTCTAGCGCTCTCTGCGTAGCCCCCTGGAAGCCAGGGCATAGCCAGTGGGCAAGATGAGGAGGGAGATGTAGGGGAATCCCCCAGGGGACGGGGTCTTGAAGTGGTGAATTCTGTCTACACAGCCGTTCCTCTCACCTGCCAGGATACTTCATACCGAAAACATTCCAGAAAGTAGGCTCAGAGATGACTCTGAGCCCTGGGGGAGACGGCTGGAGCTGTAGCAGTACTTAGTGCCACATCAGTGCCTCAGGAATGTGAACAACCCAGACAATGGTGGGGGGGAGTGTAGAGGGAGGTGACTCTGGGAGATAGGAAAGGCCTCCTGACTGTTGTTCTCTTTCCAGCTCTTTCCTGAGGCAGCGGCAGGATCATGATGTCCTTGAGTGGACACCCCCCCACCAATATGGCATAGAGCAGAGGGAGGGGAACTCCAATGACACACTGGCCCAGCCCATGCTCGAGATAGCCCTTCATTCTCCCTTGGCACAATCCAACCCGTTGCTGGTCCCTATGAGCGGGAGAAAGTAAAGGGAAAACAAGGGCAGCCAAATGTGTGGGAAGCAATAGTCCCCCTCCCATAACAGTATCTGGACTTCAGCTCGAGGAGTCAGAAGGATCTTGAGAGCCAGGATGGAGCCAGGAAAAGGACCCGGGGTAGCCTTGGCTTTTGTTTGGTTTTTGTTTTCCGAGATAGGGTCTCACTCTAGTCCAGGCTGACTCGGAACTCATTCTGTAGTTCTAGGTTTCCTTGAACTCACAACAATCCTCCTACCTCTGCCTCCCAAGAGTCGGGGTTAAAGGCAGGTGCCTCCACGCCCAGCTACCTTAGCATTTTTTAAGTAAAAGTGGATAAGGATGGGGCTCATATAACAGATGACAGGCTGGTTTTCTGGAAGAAAAGATAAGAAGATGAACAAACCAAGGTAGGAAGCAGGAATGAGACAAAGGTCAATGGGTTAACCTCTGGATACAAGATTCCACTTAACAAGTGCGGTAGTTTGAATGTGTGTCCCCCAGAGACTCCAGTGTCTCAATAAGCTTTTATTTTATCTTATTGTATTTGAGAGAAAATGGGAGAAAGAGGGAGGGAGGGAGAGAAAGAGAGAGTATGGGTCCACCAGGGCTTCTAGCCACTGCAAATGAATTCCAGACGTGTGCATCTCATTCGTTTAGTCACTCAGTCAGTCTCTATTGAGCAGAGGCTGTATCTCAGTGCTTGACATGTACAAGGCCTTGGGTTCCATCTCCAGGACCTCATTAAAAAAATTTTTTTTTGTTCATTTTTATTTATTTATTTGAGAGTGGCAGAGAGAGAAAGAGGCAGAGAGAGGGAGAGAATGGGCACGCCAGGGCTTCCAGCCACTGCAAACAAATTCCAGACTCGTGCGCCCCCTTGTGCATCTGGCTAACGTGGGTCCTGGGGAATCGAACTGGGGTCCTTAGGCTTTACAGGCAAGTGCTTAACCGCTAAGCCATCTCTCCGGCCCCATCCAGGGCCTCATTTTTAAAAAAAGTATTTATTTGGGCTGGAGAGACCGCTCAGAGGTTAAGATACTTGCTGCAAAGCCTAATGACCTGGGTTTGATTCCCTAAAGCCAGATGCACAGTGGAGCATGCATCTCGAGTTTTGTTGCAGTAGCTAGAGGCCCTGGTGAGCCCATTCTCTCTCTCTCTCTCTCATCTTATAAGTAAGCAACTCAAGTATTTTTTAAGTATTTATTTACTGAGGACCTACTGTATGCACTACCTGCTCTCCAGATATTATTTGTTTGCTTATTGAAAAAAAATTTTTTTTGAGATTTGGGTCACACCCTGTAGCCCAGGATGGTGTGGAATACACAGTATTCCACCTGCCTCAGCTTCCCAAGTGCTGAGCCACCATTCCCAGCCTTGGGGATACATTTGCAAACAAAACTTTATACTCTCATGGAAGCAAGTTCCCAAATAACTAATGAGACTAGAGAAGAGCAAATGAGAGACCAGCAGAAGGTAGAGTCAAGAAAAGCCATCAGAGGGAAAGGAGACAACATGGCTTCTTGTGGGCCACTCAAAGGCTCTGGCTTTTATTCTGGGTGAAATAGCCACTGGGAGGTGCCAAGCAAAAGAGTGAAGTTATCTAACTTGAACTTTAAAATGTCTGTATCTATCTATATTTACCTACCTGTCTATCTGTCTGTCTGTCTATATCTGGCTGCATGTTGAGGACAGCTGTGGGAGGCTTGATAGGGACCTAGTCAGAGGCCAGTTCGGGAAAGAGGTGGTAGGACTTGGAGCTGAGTTGTAGCAGTACAGAAATGAGAGGTATTTAAATATTTAAATGTAGAGACATTTTGAAGACTTTCCTGATAGGTGACATGGAGGGTGTGAAAGAGGAACCAAGGATGACTCCAGATTCTGGGGAGAGGAACTGGAAATACAGTGCCCTTTCGCTGGGGAGGAAGAGTTGGGTCAACTCGGACTAGGGGCACTGCATCTCTCAATGCAGAAGTGGAAAGCAGGGGCTGGAGAGATTGCTTAGTGGTTAAGGCACTTGCCTATGAAGCCCTAAGGACCCATGTTCAACTCTCCAGATCCCATGTTAGTCAGACCCACAAAGGTGAGGCAAATGCAAGGTCACACATGTCCACTAGGTGGCACAGGCATCTGGAGTTTGATTACAGTGGCTGAGGCCCTGCGCCAATTCCCTCACTCTCTCTCTAAAATAAAAAAAAGAAGTGGAAAGCCGACTAGCCACTGTCCAATGGCCTTCCATGTCTAAGATTCTGGGACTGTATTAAACAGGAAAGAAGGTTCTTTACAAAGCCCTTCAGCTGCTCCAAAGAAGCTCGGGCCACATGGGGGAGATGAGCAGTGCTCAGCTGGGGCACAGTTGTGTCAAGTTGCCATCTTCTTTCACCTGAGAAACTTCAAGGGGCTTTCTCCTGCAGGGTTGGAGGAGAAAGCTGGAGGCAGGGGGAATGGTTGTTTATACAGTTTAACTTTCCTGAGACTCGATTTCCTTACTGTACTATGAGAAGGCAAGCCTAAGAGATCCTGACTCTTCAGCTCTGCAACTGGCTTTCATAGATTCACTTAGAAATGTCATCCTTGGAACCAGGGCTCTGCCTCTGACCTTGGCTCTGGCAGAAGGATCAGGGAGAATCATGGAGTCATCTTTGCTCAGCTCCATGTTTCAGAATTCCCTGCTTCAGGATCTGGGAGCCACCCACAGCTGCATGGAGAGCATCACATTCATAGTGGCCAGTGGCTCTGATTCCAGGCACCCTCTTTGGGGACATGAGATTTCTTGCACCTCCTTTTGGCTCTGGACACCCTCCCCAATCTCCTGTTGAAGGAATAGCCTTTCTTTCACCTCTTCTGTCTTCAGCTTCCTGCCCTCTTCTAGGGCTAATCCAACCTCAACCCACCCCCTCTGTTCCTAGAGTTTCAGGCAAATGGGGGAATGAGTCATCCCAGTGGGGGAAGGGGCTTCAAGTCCATAAATGGACAAAACTCTCAGTGGGTTTAGGTCTTTAGAAGGGGCCAGTCTTTGCCCTCTGTTCTCGCCCCCAAAGGAATTTCCTGGGAAGAGGAAAGCAGTCTGTGATTTACTTTGACCAGATTGGATTCTAGAAATAGCAGAGCTTTTCAGGAGGTAGGCTGGTCTGACTCAGCTTCCCTAGTAAACAGACACTGCCGGCCAGGACTTTCCCAGCTCCAGAGGCTAAGCCCTCTGTTTCCTAGAGGAAGTGTCTAACCAGCAGCGTCCCTCTGTCTCTCCCCTCTGCCTCCTCCCTCTCAGTGCAGGATCAGAATGCAAAGCCAGGCTGCACTGGCCCTGACTCTAGACTGTCAATGCTTATTAACTGTTGTTTCAGGGCTGATCACAGGACCCCTCAAGCCAGGAAAGGAAGCAATGACTTCACAACTCCAAGGCTGGGTTCACAGCTCACTGTGGGGTCTGGGGCTGCCCAGGTCAGCATCACTTTTGCTGTGGTTTCTACTTTGTGCAGTGTCATGCTAGGCAGCAGGCCAGCCTCTGTCCAGAGCCCCTCACTTCTGTGGGATTCCAGATCATTCTGCCTCCTGACCTGGTGTCACTCCTCTATGAAGAGCAAAGCATCGTTGATTGGGCCCGCTTTGAGACCTTTTCACCACATAGGGTCTGGACCTCCCTTTGCTAAGATCAACAGCCCGGCTTGCCAACAAGGCCTAGGAGACTCAAGCTGACCCACAAAAACTCCAGGATGTGAATGGGTGTGATCAATATGCCAATCCCTTGATTCAAAGTGAAAAAACGTAACTGCTGCCAAACCAACCAGATACTTGGGGTTACTGAGGAGCACATTTGCTGCCAGGGCCAATTTCATTCCAAGGAAGCACAAATCCATAACAGGGCAGCTGGGGAAAGAGATGTAGCCCAGTGGCCTCTGTGGTGGTGGTAGCCCCTCGCCTAGTTGGTCACTCTGGTCAGGACGCCCTTCCCCAGCACGGCTCTGGAGGTCGCCCCACACTGTTAATGGCCACAATGACCATTTCTTTGTTAGCACAATCTTCCGCTCAGTATGTCACAATGACTCAGAGTCACTTTCATTGTCCCCTCACCCCCATCATGTTGTTGCAGGGACACAAGAAGACAAAACATGAACACATCTGTAAGCAACACGTCACCTAAGGAGGGAGAACAGGTACCCAGTCAGTGAGTGGTAGGGAAGGGCCGCCCCCTCCCCCTTAGTCAGCCCAGCCCCTTATAAAGGGGAACCTAATAGTGAAACCACTGTCCCCTAATAAACTCATCAACATTGACTTAGACCATACTATTGTTTGAGATGCCATTGAAAATATAAAAGTGGTCCCTCCCTCCAGGAATTTATATAGAATAAAGTTGAAGCTATAAACAAACACCCACAGAGTGGTTAATAGAAGCTACTGTGCTGAGGGTGCGGGTCTGGTGCAGAGCAAGTAGTAAGATGCTCAGACCACGTTGGGATTGTAGGTAAGGGGACCACTGTGTGGATGGGACTAAACCCCAGACTGATTTTAGTCCCACACTTTAGGTACTGGGTCCACTGGGCAGCCAGCTGCCCTGCCTGTAGGGCTCTAAGTGAATGCTAGGTCTCAAGACAGCCCAGATGACCTTTGATAGTCAGTTCTGCATCTTTCCCCACAACCAGTGTCACCTTATGTTCCCCTTGCCACTGCCATGATGTCACATGCCCATGATGGTTGGGGTGAACAGAGGCATATGCCAGGTAGGGGCAGGTACAGTTGGCCAACTCCCTCCTTGCCAGGAATGGGGGGGGGGGCAGCAAGCAGCTGGCTCATTTGCCCTGGCTCTCCACTTGCTGTGGTGACTTTTCTCTTTTGTTCTCACTGCCTAGAGGAGTTGGCTGTGTTTATATGCCTCTTAAATCTCTCACACAGCATGCCACAATGTCTTAGAGTCACTTTCACAGTCCCCTCACACCCATTGCATTGCTGCAGGGACGAAAGGAGACAAGCTATGAGCAGGCCTGGAAGCAGCGCTTCACCGCAGCCAAGTCCCTCCCCTTCTGCTCCCCGGCTGAGTCAACTTGGGCCACCTTACAGCCAATCAATAAATACTTTCTAGATGTGTGCTGGGGACCCAACCTAGGGCCTCAAGCATGTTAAGCATGTACTCTACCACTTAGCTATATCCCCAACCCCAAATAACGTGTTGTTTTTTTTTTTTTTGAGGCAAGCCCAACAGATGGTCCCTTTTTTTAAGATTTATTTTTATTTACTTATTTGAGAGAGAGAGATACAGAAATAGGCAGGTAGAGAGAGATACAGAAATATGCACTTAGAGAGAGAGAGAATGGGCACGCCAGGGCCTCCAGCCACTGCAAATGAACTCCAGATGCATGCACCCCCTTGTGCATCTGGCTTATGTGGGTCCTGGGGAGTCAAACCTGGGTCCTTTGGCTTTGCAGGCAAGCGCCTTAACCACTAAGCCATCTCTCCAGTCCACCTTTTTTAATGAGAGAAATCAAGAGCAAAAGAGAGAGAGAATTGGCACACCAGGGCCTCCAGATGCTACACCCAAACTCCAGATGTGCACACCACTTTGCGCACGTGTACAACCTTGTGCATATGTCACCTTGTGTGTCTGGGTTACATGGGATCTGGAGAGTTGAACATGGGTCCTTAGGCTTCACAGGCAAGCGCCTTAACTGCTAAGCAATCTCTCCAGCCCAACTTCTTTTTAAAAATAATATTGTGTGGAATGTTCTTCTGGTTCTGTTTTTTGAGGTAGGGTCTTACCCTAGCTCAGGTTGACCTGGGATTCATTATGTAGCCTCAGGGTAGCCTTGAACTCACAACAATCTTTCTACCTCTACCTTCCAAGTGCTGGTATTTTAAAGCATGCATCACCACTCCTGGCTCTGGAACATTCTTAATTAAGTTTTACTTGGCATTTACTTGAGATTGAAATTTTAAAATTTGTATGTTTGATACTAAGGAGATATCTCAGTGGTTAAAGGTGCTTACTTGTAGAGCCTGCCCACCCAGGTTCAGTTCCCCATTACCCATGTAAAGTCAGATGCACAGTGGCACACACATCTGGAGTTCATTCACTGCAGCAGGCAGTCCTGGAATGCCCATACTCTTTCTCTCAAATAAATAAATAAAAATATTTTTAAATTTAATTTAGGGGCTGGATATATGGTTCAGTGGTTAAGGTACTTGCCTGCAAAGCCTAATGACTTGGGATCAATTCCCTAATATCCACGTAAAGGCAGATGCACAAATTGGCACATACATCTGGAGTTCATTTGCAGCAGCTGAAGGCCCTGGTGCACCCATGCTTTCTGTCTCTCTTCCCTTGATCTCTCTCTGCTTGCAAATGAATAAATATATATATATATATATATATATATATATATTTTAATTATTTATATGTGTGTGTATGTGAGTACACATTTCGAGGTCAAAGGTTATTTTTAGCCAAGAAAGCTGGCACATACCTTTAATTCCAGCACTTGGGTGGCAGAGGTAGGAGGATCCCTGTGAGTTCAAGGCCACCCTGAGACTACATAGTGAATTCCAGGTCAGCCTGGGCTAGAGAAAGACCCTATATCAGGGAGAAAAAAAAAGGTTCTTCTGCCTTTCCACCTCATTTCCGGCATCCAGGCCATTTTGTGTCTGGAGGAGCACATTGTAAGGAGTCCGGCCCTTCCTTTGGCTCTTACATTCTTTCTGCCACCTCTTCAGCAATGGACCCTGAGCCTTGGAAGGTGTGATAGGGATATTTCAGTGCTGAGAATTCCTCTGTCACTTCTTCTCAGCACCAAGGTGCTTTCTGAGTCATCCCAAGGTCACCACCAACTGAAAAGAGAAGCTTCTCTAGCCAAAAGTGAGAGCAGCCAGAGTGTGAACATTAACAGAAGTGCTTACTGAGCAGTACTATATACATTTAGCCAGACACCAGCAGACGTTACATCCCTAGGGCTCAGGACTACCCCTGTTGTAGGTTTTCAGTATCAGGGATGTATTCCCTCCCATGGAGCAGACCTCCAGTCTAATTAGAGAACAGTTATTTCCCCCATAACAGACATGCCACTATTGCACCCATTGGCTCCAACTCTAACTCTGACGATTCTAACAGCAAGAAGATTTAGGTTAGACAACAAAATGGGCTTGGATTAACCAGTGGGCTTGTGCCCCAGAGAAGGATAGAGAACCCCTTATTGTGGACAGCTTACAGAAAATACGTGTGTCAGAGAGCATGGAGGATAGGTCTTGAGATGCCTAGGGCTTCCATGGACACCAAGAGAATTAGTGTCCCTCTCTGGGTTCAGGAGCATGAGTGCAAACACAGGAAGTGATGGAGAGTGAAACAGATTAGCAGTGTTTGCTGCCCACATGAGGAAGTGACACTGGGTAGAGCAGGGGGCACTGAGGTCCCAGGAGGATGTTAAACCATGAGGTGGTGAGGTCATCTAGTTCCCTTCCTAGCAGTGGGTTCAGGGGAGGAGGATGGGGCAGAGCTGTGGGGTGAATCTCCAGGGCTGGGTGCCATAGAGCAAGTACAGCTGGAGAACGGGGGTTCAGGCTGGGTGGCAGGGAACCCTAAGACACCTAGAATAGATGGCTCCAGGAATAGCCCAGAAGAACGGGGAGAGGAGGGACTGATGTGGTTTTCGCCTCAGAACCCTAGGGAGTTCACTCCATCCCTGGAGAGATGGGTTACCCTAAAAGCAGTAAGGCTGTAGAGCAGTGTTGTTTTGTTTTGTTTTGTTTTGTTTTGTTTTGTTTTGTTTTGTTTTGTTTTGTTTTGTTTGTTTTGTTTTGTTTTGTTTTGTTTTTCTGAGATAAGGTCTCACTCTAGCCCAGGCTGACCTAGAATTCACTATGTAGTCTCAGGGTGGCCTCAAACTTTCATCATGATCCTCCTACCTCTGCCTCCCAAGTGCTGGGATTATAGGTGTGCACTGCCACGCCCATCTTAGCAGTGCTTTTTTTTTTTTTTAAAGCATTTATTCAGCTTATTATATATTGGGCACAATGCTGTGCTCGAGACACCCTGAGCGAAACAGAGTGAGAGAGCTGGAAGGAGAGATGTGGAATTCCCACGTGAATTAATCATTTATTGTGGTAAAAGGCTTTTTGTTGTGATAGTGATCTTTTTTTTTTGTTTTGTATTTTCTTAATGAGAAAGTATTTTTATTTATTATTATTATTTTGGTTTTTTGAGGTAGGGTCTCACTCTAGGCTGACCTGGAATTCACTATGTAGTCTCAGGCTTGCCTCAAACTCACGGTGATCCTCCTACCTTTGACTCATGGGTGCTGGGATTAAAGATGTGTACCACTTTAAAAAATATTTTTATTTATTTATTAGAGAGAGAGAAACAGAAAAAGGGAGACAGAAAGAGAATGAGTTTGGGTACCCTGGGGCCTCCTGCCATTGCAGATGAACTCCAGATGCATGTGCCACTTCGTGTATAGGGCTCTGCGTGGGTAGTAAGGAATCAAACCCAGGCTATCATACTTTGCAAGCAAGCACTTTTAACCGCCAAGCCACCTACCCAGTCTACAACACCCTCCTTTTAGTTTGTTTGCATTTTTTTGAAACAGGATCTCCTAGAGCCCAGGCTTGCTTTGAAGTGGATATGTAACTGAGGATGACCTTGAACTTCTAATCTTTCAGCCTTTACCATGCCCAGTTTATATGGTGCTGGAAATCAAACCCAGAGCCCTACATGCATGCTAGGCAAATACTTTACCAACCAGCCCTTATTAATTATTCATAACAATAGTTTCATTATAAGATTTTCATACATGTATATTCCTTTTGGGTTTCTTCACATAGTCTCTCAGTATGTAACCCAGACTGGCCTTGAACTTTTGGTAATACTCCTGCTTCCTGTGTGCTGGGGTTATAGATGTGTACTTCCACACCCAATTATTGAGATAGGAGATGATCAGAAAAGACCCAGACCAAACCATCCTACACACCAAGTCAAGACAGAAGGTCACCACCCATCTCCAGAGCAAGTCTCCAGCTCCCAGCCTGGGCCCTGCCCAGGCAACTTGCTAACTTTTTGCAGCAAAGTGAAACTAGCTAGCTTTGGGGGGGAATGACAGTTTTCGTTCTTGAACTTCTTTCTTACCCACCATGCCTGGGAAATAAAATTCTCAATCCTTCAGTGGTTCTCAACAGCCAGCCTTGGGTGGAAGGTTGACCCTCCTTGGGCCACCGAGGGTTGGGATGGTGTGAAGTCACAGGACAGGGTGACACCAAAGACAGCTCATGCACTGATTTTTCGGGGCTTTTCTGAGGTCCTGAGCTAGTGTGTGATACTTCCTGAGCGAGCCTTCATGGGCTCCTGGCCCCACAGGCTGGGTGAGACAGTGAGTTGAGTTCAGGACTCCAGCCTGAAGGCAGCATAGTCCCCTGAGCCCAGTGAGAAGCGGTCAGGGCTGGTGGGGCCTAGACATCGAGCTAGAATAAGGAGCAAGGCCCAGGCTATAGAGGTAGCATCTGGGCTCTGGAGAATGCTTCACACAGTCACGGAGTTGGGCCTCGATGATTGAAGAGCTTCTGGGTCAAGCAAGGAGACTTTTAGGAGGAACGATTCCTTGGACACCTTAAAACTGACAAGTCTGGGCCTGTCTGTAACATTCACGCCCGCAGATGGATTCCACACTCTGCTCTCCTCCCTCCTGGCCATATGCTATTCTCCGGGGTGTATTCTCCTGTCAAGTGGGGTTGTATGCACTCCTTTTAAAAAACGTTTATTTATCTATTTATTTGACAGAGAAAGAGGGAGAGAGAGAGATAATGGGCATGCCAGGGCCTCCGGCCACTTCAAACGAACTCCAGACCCATGCGCCCCCTTGTGCATGTGGCTAATGTGGGTCCTGGGGAATTGGACCTGGGTCCTTTGGCTTTGCAGACAAGTGCCTTAACCACTAAGCCATCCCTCCAGCCCTGTCTGCACTCTTAGGACAGGCAAAGGCCAGAGGCTGGCTCGCTCTCTCTCTCTCTCTCTCTCTCTCTCTCTCTCTCTTCTCCCTGGAATTCTGGAGTCTAAGCTCTGTGCTCAGGGCTTTTCTCTCTCTCTCTTCTCCCTGGAATTCTGGAGTCTAAGCTCTGTGCTCAGGGCTTTTCTGAGGTCCTGAGCTGGTAAGGAAGTCCCACATGGCCAGCCAGACTGGTTTTTGTGACCTTCGGGAGAGTCACTGGCACTTTCTGAGCCTTAGCCTCCTGTTCACTGATCATCCCGACCTGTCCCAGGCAGACCCAGCCACGTGAACTGTGGGCTGCTGAGCCCTGTGCTGGTGTGAAGCGCTGTTACTTTGAATCTCTCCAGTGCCTTGGTTTGAATGGGAAGGCAGTCTCATAGTTGATTTTTTAGGCATCAGCTTTCAGGTGGTCTAACCCAAAGCCTTCAATAGCTGAAAGGGACCCTGGTGTCACACGGTGTGATTGAGTAGATGTGTTTTTCTGAGAAGGTGGTGCAGTTTTTACCAGGCCCTCAAGGGACTTCAGGATCCCACCAAGGAAGGTCATCAGCCCAGAGCCTCAGACCTGGTGGCCTGAGCACTCCTCAGGTCCAATTCAGGTGGCTAGACAACCAATTCTATGCAAGATGAGGTTTCATTGTCATCTTTCTCCCTTGGCCAGACCTCTGCAGGAGGGCTGCTGGGCTCCCTTCTAGACACCTTGTGTAAGGAGAACAAAGAAATAGAACTGTTTCCAGAGGACACAGGCTGAGCTGTCAAAAGGCTTTTTTTTTCTTCTTTCTTTTTTTGAGTGTATGAATTTTGGGGATGAGCCTAGAAAGGTCTTACTTGGGGCAGAGAATATAAGGTCAACGGGAATTGGTAATGGACATTAAGTTGTTTTTTTTTTTAAATTTTATTTATTTATTTATTTGAGAGCGACAGATACAGAGAGAAAGACAGATAGAGGGAGAGAGAGAGAGAATGGGCGTGCCAGAGCTTCCAGCCTCTGCAAACGAACTCCAGACGCGTGCGCCCCCTGGTGCATCTGGCTAACGTGGGACCTGGGGAACCGAGCCTCGAACCGGGGTCCTTAGGCTTCACAGGCAAGTGCTTAACTGCTAAGCCATCTCTCCAGCCCGGACATTAAGTTTTTAAAGTGCTACCTGGCGAATTCTCCAAGGAGACAGATAACTCAGCAGCAGGAATTACTTTCTAAAAGTAAGCCCTGTCTCATATGCGACAGAATGGGGCTCCCAATTGCCCCACACATTTGGGTTTCCAAGAGTGAATAACTGTAGGCTTGATTCAATTTCTAACCAAGGAGGCGATGAAGAGTTGGAGAGACAGCTCAGTGGATAAAAGGGCTTACCACACACGTGTGGACGGGAGTTAAGATCCCCAGCACCCATGTAAATGCCAGGTATACATAGTGGCCTGCTTATAGTTCTGGTTGAGATGGGAATCTCTGCAGGAAGCTGGTCATCCCTGGGTTCAACAGAGAGTCCCTACCTCAGTATATAAGATGGAGAGTGATTGAGAACAACCTCCAATGTCAGCCTCTGTGCATCCTCGTACATGTGAACACACATACATGCACACACCACACATATGCAAAAAATAAAAGAAGGTGACAACAAAAGTGTCTGTGTCGAGGGAACACGTCCCTGATACTGAAAACTTAAAACAGGCGGTCATGATCCCTAGGGGGTAACTGCTGCTGTCTGGATAAGTGTATACACTATGCTCATGAAACTGCCCAGTAAGCACTTCTCTGAATGTCCATACACTTATATTAATGCTACTCTCACTTTTGGTAGAGAATCTTCTCTTTTCAGATGGCAGTGATCTTGGGACGACTCAGAAGGTATCATGATGCTGTAAAGAAGTGACTGGAGTACCGAGTAACATCTCGGTCACACCTTCCAAGGCTCAGGGTCTAATGCGGTTAGAGCTGGCTGAAAGAATGTAAGAGCCAAAGGAAGGGCAGGACTCCTTACAATGTGCTCCCCGCAGACACAAAATGGCCTGGATATGACCTCACAGTGCCTGATAGTACCTACACAAGACCATCATAAAAGGAGGAAATGATGATGACATCAAAATAAAAGAGAGATTGATTGAGAGGGGGAGGGGATATGATGGAGAATGGAATTTCAAAGGGGAAAGTAGGGGGAGGGAGGGTATTACCATGGGATATTTTTTATAATCATGGAAGATGTTAATAAAAATTGAGAAAAGAAAAAGTGTCTGTGTCACTCCCTAGGGACACTGGGGAAGAGTGGGTGATGCTTTGTGTGACAAGGAGAGACTGAGCCAGCTCTTGACTACTGCGGGCTGCCTGCCTTCATGAAGAGTCCAGTTCCTCTGCTCTGTTCTTCAGGCTTCAGACTCTCCGATGGCATCTGTCATGAGCAGACAGGTCGGAACAGGGTTAGGGGAGGGAGGGGAAGCTGTGGCCCTTACGGAAGGCTGGTCATTAGCTATTAGCCCTGCTGAAGGACAAACTGAGCTGGGCTGGACCAGGACAGGGAGTGGGATGGGAAGATGTCTCATGGGTGAATCACTTGGCCACTGTCTGCCCCTGCTCCCTAGGGGGAAGGAAGGCTGGGGAGACAAGCTCTGGCTAGCTGGGCCTGTGAAGGCAGGTTTGCCACCTTGTCCTGCCAGCTCTGGGGACAATTGGGGTTCAACTCCCTTGCCCCTTTTGCCCACCACCCAGAAGACAGAGCCGGTGACCTAATGTTGTGGGCTGCTACTGGAAGGGGCCCATCCAATGCCTAGCTTATAACTAGGTGAGAGGTCAGGGTGATCACCCGAGGGGCCTGGCTATAACTACGGGAAGCTGGCACATGCCTCCTCTGTGATCACACCCGAGCCCAAGAGGCCCATCCTCCCCCACGCCCTTCCTGAGCTTCCAAACCTGCTCTCACCCAGCAGGCCTGTCCACACCACACCCTCTCCTAGCACTTCAGGGGAGCCTGGGGACACCAGGGGGAACTTTGGGTTGGGGCCACAGAGACTATCTCTGCCCTAGTCTATCCTACATCCTGCCCATCAGGTCTGACACCGTCAATGATGTCTCCTTGGAGTCGGGGTCACAGAAGCATGGGTTATTACGTATCTGGTGGTAAAGTCAGACACATGCAGCCAGAGCGCCCAGTCTAGAGCGCGAAGGTGAAGAGGGAGGACTCCCTGGCAAGCCTGTACTCGGGGATCAGTCAGCTTTGGGACCACCTGTCAGCTTTCCTAGCATGGCCTCATTAGCCTCTTCATTTCTGTCAGGGCCAAATGAAGGCCTGTGGAGCGTAGGGAAAATTGCCTCAAGTGAGCATCAGCTTGGCTTCTGAGTCAAGGCAGACATGGGAATCCCGGGGCCTCGACTTCCTGTCAGCCTTTCTGAACCTCAATTTCTCCATCTCTAAATGGGGACTTAGTGGTTAAGGCATTCAGCTGTGAAATCTAAGGACCCAGGTTCGATTCCCCAGGACCCACGTAAGCCAGATGCACATGGTGGCACATGCATCTGGAGTTCGTTTGCAATGGCTAGAGGCCCTGGTGATCCCATTCTCACTATATATCTGCCTCTCTCTCTCTCAAATAAATGAAATATTAAAATGGCAACGATAACTATCTCCTAAGAAGATACATTATTTCACTTAACTGAGACAGAATTGGCCATCCCCAAGTATGCCACTTTATTGCAGGATTACGTTGAACAAAAGGCATCTGAAAACCAGTAGATACAAAAGAACTCTAATTTCACCTTTTTTCCTCATGTGAGAGAAAAGTAACATTCTTGTTACTACAGGCCTAGTTGAGGCTGAGAAAAATCTGTATAAACAGACCTTTCTAAGACAACTCCCTTTAGCAGGATGTTGTGGGCCCACCTGCGATCCCAGAACTGAGGAAGTAGAGGCAGGAGGATCACAAATTGAGGAGGCAGTGTATTGTTGGGCTTATGGGCATTACAGCCAGTTTCCCCTTGCCAGCGTTTGGCACAATCTCCTGTTCCTGTTGTCCACCTTATGTGGGCCAGGGGGTGATGTCCACCCTCTGCTCACGCCATCATTTTCCAGGCTATAAAGGAGCTTCCCCCTCAAGCCTATAAGCCAAAATAAATCTCTTTTTTCCCACAAGCTGCTCTTGGTTGGGTGATTTCTACCAGCAATGCGAACCTGACTGCAACACTCTGCTTCCCCTTTTTGGGCCGCACCAGTGGAGATCTTTCTCCTCCTGTGAACAGCTTCGGTCAGGTATCTGTCACAGAGATATGGAAGCGAACACAGGCTCCTTCCCTGGGACCCCGCCCCGTTGTGCAGCTGGGTGGAGCCAGATCAGAGGAGCTTCTGAAACCGTGGCGAGAGTTCAGGACAGGGACAGCCGGGTAGGGCAATACCAACAGCCATACTGGGGCAGGGGCTGTGCTGGCACATCGGCGGAGGGAAGAGGAGGCACCGGGCATCTTGAGTAACATGTCACAAGTGGTAGAAAAGGAAGGTTCTATGGCTAAGGGGCACTCAGTGGCCTGGGCAGAGGGCAAGTATGTGTCAAGCTGTCCCTATGCTTCCTCTGGAGACAGGGCTTAGGGCCAGTCTTACTCTGCTTTTCACCAGGCTGGGCCTGGTTTGCATTTTCTTTCTTTCTTTTTCTTTTTAATTTAATTTATTTATTTGCAAGCAGAGAGAGAGAGAGAAGTGACACACACACACAATGGGTGTGCCAGGGCCCTCCAGCCACTGCAAACGAACTCCAGATGCATGCACTCCTTCTACATCTGGCTTATATGGGTCCTTGGGAATTGAACCTGGATCCTTTGGATTCACAGGCAAGTGCCTTAACCACTAAACCCTCTCTCCAGCCATATATTTTTAATTATTTATTTGAGAGAATGAGAGAGAAAGAGGCAGACAGAGAGAGAGAGAGAATGAGGACTCCAGGGCCTCTAACCACAGCAAATGAACTCCAGACGCATGCACCACCTTGTGCATCTGGCTTACATGGGTCCTGGGGAATCGAATGGAGGTCCTTTTGCTTTGCAGGCAAATATCTTAACCGCTAAGCCATCTCTCCAGCCCCCACCCCAATTTTTTTTCTTTTTGAAACAGAGTTTTACTATGTAGCCCTTGGTGGTCTGGAACTTGGGGCAATCCTCCTGCTGCAGGAATGTACTGCCATGCCCAGTATGAATTTTCTTTTAAAGGGAGAATGAAGCCCAAAGGACCCACACCAATGCTGACAGTGTGTGCTACCACCGTTGACTGGAATATCTCTGCCCAACTCCCTACAATAAAGTATCCATGAAACTAAAACTTTTTTTTAATTTTTTTTGTTCATTTTTTATTTATTTATTTAAGAGTGACAGATATAGAGAGAAAGACAGATGGAGGGAGAGAGAGAGAATGGGCATGCCAGGGCTTCCAGCCACTGCAAACGAACTCCAGACGCGTGCGCCCCCTTGTGCATCTGGCTAACGTGGGACCTGGGGAACCGAGCCTCGAACCGGGGTCCTTAGGCTTCACAGGCAAGCGCTTAACCGCTAAGCCATCTCTCCAGCCCTGAAACTAAAATTTATATTTAGAAGCGATTACATGTGTAAGGGGTCAAGAGCAGCCCTGTCTGCGCGGACCGTTCTGCTGCGCTGGAAAAGCTTCTCCACTGTGCTGTCGATATAGCGGGCCAGCGACGCTGCAGAGGGCCCGACATGTCCCTCGCGCTCCCCAGGAACTGCGTGTGTTTTTATTCTATTTTGACCAACTTGGGTTGCAGTAGCCCGGCCTTGAGATGGTCCTAGAAAGACATGGGTGCTGAAGCTGTGTCGGAGGCACCTCCTGATGGTGCCCTTCCCCTGTCCTCCCTCCCCGCCTTCAGAGCATCTTCTGCTCAGGGTGGACTCAGGACGCCCCCTTCCTTGCCTTGCCTTGCCCCCACTTTATGGCTTCCTTAAGCATATGTAGACCACAGGACCCCTTGGTCAGATCTTTCCATGTGTGTGTCGTGGGGTGGGGGAGGACGTCTGCGCGTGAGGGCCTAGGTAGACTGACGTGGTTGTGGCAATCTTGGCAAGTCATTCTCCCTCTGGGTCAGTTTCCTCATCTGTACAATGGGAGTGCAGCCATTACCTTCTTGTTGTTCAGAAAAAAACACCCGACCCCCAATGTATCTTATGGAAGGAAATGACTTACAGTTGTTTTTTTTTTTTTTGTTTTGTTTTTGTTTGTTTGGTTGGTTGGTTTTAGGGGGGGTTTTGTTTGTTTTTTAAAAGTAGGATCTTACTGTAGCCCAGGCTGATCTGGAATTCACTATGTAGTCTCAGAGTAGCCTCAAACTCATGGTGATCCTCCTACCTCTGCCTCCTGAGTGCTAGAATTAAAGGTGTGTGCCACTATGCCCAGCTCTGGGCTAATCTTTTTTTTTTTTCTTTTAGAGAGAGAGGGAGAGAGAGAGAGAGAGAGAGAGAATTGGTGCACCAGGGCCTCAGCCACTGAAATGGAACTCCAGACTCTTGCGCCACCTAGTGGGCATGTGTGACCTTGCATGCTTGCCTCACTTGTGCATCTGGTTTATGTGGACCTGGAGAGTCAAACATGAGTCCTTAGGCTTCATAGGCAAGCACCTTAACTGCTAAATCATCTCTCCAGTCCTGGCTTATAGTTTTGAGGGGAAGTTTCATCAAGGTGGGGAAAGCACAGGAGTAGACAGCTCGGTGTCACAGCTCCACAACAGCAGGGAGGAAGGAGAAAGAACACCAAGTGGGGCTGGACAAATAAACCTCAAGGCCCTCCTCCCAAAGGCTCCCCCAGCTAGGGAATAAGTATGAGCCTTAATCACAAACACATGCAGCTACAGAGGACATTTTACACTTAAGCCACCACAAGGAGTATGGGCCAGATTCTATAAAGTCTCCAAGGCTCTTCGTGTAGTTGTTGAAGTCACAAGGAAGGGCCACCGGTGCAGTCAGGTGTGTGTAGGCACTGCTGAACAAAGGAGACAAGTGAGGTGACAAAAAGGACTTTCTGGCTGGAAGGCTTGTGAAGTTCTGGGAGGGGAGTATGAGGAAGGATGTGTCATGGAGAGGTGAGCGCTCAGCACACCCAGCTCCCTCCCAGCTGGCACAAGGCCGCTCTGTGCCCTTTCTCAGATCACGGTTGTTTTGGCAGCAATCTGTGGTCACTGGCGACTTTTCATCCGTTTTCAGGATGGATCTGGGGATGTTCACAGTCTGTCTAATTCACCTCTGCATCCACTTCTCTTCCACAAAGCAGATGTTTGTACAGTCCACCCCCTTCGGAATTCTAGTATGTACCCCTGGGATTGGAGACAAATTTAGTCGCTAATGCACCCAACCTTGGGAAGAAAGAGAAAGTCAGTGAAACACAGACTTTTTTTTTTAATCTTTATTTTTTGAAGTTGGGTCTCACTTTAGCCCAGGTTGACATGGAATTCACTATGTAGTCCTAGGGAGGCCTCAAACTCACAGTGTTCTTCCTACCTCTGCCTTCTGAGTGCTGGAATAAAGAAATGCATCATCATGCCTGGCTTTTTATTATTATTATTATTTATTTGAGACAGAGAGAAAAAGGCAGATATATATAGAGAGAGAATGGGTGAGCCAGGGTCTCTAGCCACTGCAAACGAACTCCAGAAGCATGTGCCACCATGTGCATCTGGCTTACATGGGTCCTGGGAAGTTGAACTTGGGTCCTTAGGCTTCACAGACAAGCACCTTAACTGCTAAGCCATCTCTCCAGCCCCACATCTGGCTTTTTAAAAAAAATTTAAATTTTTTTTTGTTATTACTTTTGTTTTTCAAGGTAGGGTCTTATGCTAGCCCAGGCTGACCTGGAATTCACTATGTAATCTCAGAGTAGCCTCAAACTCAGTGATCCTCCTACCTCTCCCTCCCAAGTGGGATTAAAGGTATGTGCCACCACTCCTGGCCTAAATGTTTATTTATTTTGTTATTATTATTATATGATTTGGGGGGGGTATGGTCTCACTCTGGCCCAGGCTGACCTGGAATTCACTATGTAGTCTCAGGGTGGCCTTGAACTCATGATGATCCTCCTACCTCTGCCTCCCGAGTGCTGGGATTAAAGGTGCGCGCCACCACGCCTGACTACATGTTTGTTTCTTTGTTTGTTTATTTATTTAAGGAGAGAGAGATTGAGAGAAAGAGGTAGAGAGGGAGAGAGAGAGAGAGAATGGGTGTGACAGGTCTTCTAGCCCTTGTGCCTCTGGCTTATGTGGGGTCTGGGGAATGAAACTTGAGTCCTTAGGCTTAACAGGCAAGCCCTTAACTGCTAAACCATCTCTCCAGTCCTCAAAGTATTTTCATTTTTTTCCCCAAAGTATTTTAAAATATTTATTTCTTTGCAAGATGGAAGAGAGAAGAGAGACAGATAAAGAGATTTAGCAGTCCAGGGCCTCCAGCCACTGCAAAGGAACTCCAGATGCATGCGCCACTTTGTGCGTCTGCTTTATGTGGGTCCTAGGGAATTGAACTCAGGTTGTTAGGCTTTGCAGGTGAGAACCTTAAACGCTGAGCCATCTCTCCAACCTCCCTCCAAAGCTTTTGTTTCTCTCCATTCTTCCAAACTCTAACCTTCTCTTTTTTCTGCAGAGCAAATGGAACGTTTACTACGTAAAGTACTCCACACTAAGATGTGACTGGTTTAGGTTTCACCTCCTCCAAGGAGCACCTGCATCTGTACATGAAGTGATGTTAAACTAAACTGTGTTTGGCATTCCTTGGTGATAGGCAAATACGCTGTCTGCACGTTTGGGTTTGTCCTGGCTCTACCATTCACCAGCCATGTGTCTATGAGTGGGCTTCCGTCTCTCTCAGAGACTCAGCTTGCTTATGTAAAATGTAGTCTAGGGCTAGAGGGATGGTTTAGTGGTTAAGTTCCTTGCCGGCAAAGCCTAAGGACCCAGGTTCAATTCTGAAGTATCCATGTAAGCCAGATGCACAAGATGGGGCATGCATCTGAGGTTTGTTTGCAGTGGCTAGAGGTCCTGGCATGCCCAGTCTCTCTCTCTCTACCTGCCTCTGTCTCTCAAATAAATAAAATATTTTTTAAAAAAGAACAAACAAATATAAAGTGGAGTCTAATGGCCCCTCTCTCTAGGGGTGTTGTTAGCTGTAAGGTCCTGAGTAGAACACAAAAGCGGGAGTGGGGGTGATTAGTGTTGGCATGACTTTGGGTCGGGGAAATGGGGCCTTTCTACACCCTCCAGTCACACCAAAGAAAAGGGAAGTCACACATAGAAGCCACTTCCTGTTTGGCTGCCAGTGTCCAAGGGAACCTGGTACCTATGTCATCTTTAGTCCCTCCCAGGAGCTGGATGAGAGGAACCCCAGGGAGGCCAAGTATAGCTCCTTCTCCAACTTCCATCCTGTGCTTTCCCGCAGTGTGGGCCCCTCGGCTAGTCTCGGGTGTCATGTTTTCTATCACCTCTGAATCCAGCTGTCAGCATATGATCCTGTCACAGGCCTCTCCTGAGCCTCTTCCCATGGAGATGTGGGCCTGCCTAGAGTGGCCTTCCTACTGAGGCACGGTCTCTTATCTTATCTGAGCCCCTAGGGCCTGGTGATTCATTAGCCTTGTCAATCTCTCCATCTTAAGTTCACCATCTGTGTGGAGATGGGGACTCAGACTTGCAGAGAGGTGATGTCAGTCCCACAGCACACCTGCATGTCAGCCCCACCCCCAAACCTCAGGGACTCCAAGTGGCCCCAGCTCTTCCTAAGGCATGGCATTTCCTCTGAAGCCCCGCTCTGCCCACTTTGTGTTTCCAGGCACCACTGGTGCCTTTGCAACCTTTAAGCCCTGAAGTCCACGGAGTGGCTTTCCTTCACTCAGAAAGCAAACCTTCTCCGGCTCCTGCTCTCTGTAATGGGGAAGAGCATCTTCCTCTGACACCCTGCCCTCTGGATGTGAGCTAAGCAAGGTTGAGGTCTGAAATGCCTCGCGGCCACTCAGCACGATCTATCACCCCGGTCCCAAGGCCAGCTGGGTATAAAACACTATCTCTGTCCCTCTAATCCATCCTACAAGGCTCCCAGAAACCCCTCAGAGCAACACTCAGGATGAACCACCCTATGGTGCTCCAAGTCTTGTTGCCATATTGATCTTTACTTGTTTCTATCCCAGTGGGATGTGCGCATGGTTAATCTTGATTGTCAATGTGCCAGATCTAGAATCACCATGGAGACAAACATCTAGTTACCATACATATAGCCGGGCGTGGTGGCACACTCCGTTAATCCCAGCACTTGGGAGGCAGAGGTAGGAGGATTACTGTGAGTTCAAGGCCATCCTGAGACTACACAGTGAATTCCAGGTCAGCCTGGGCTAGAGTGAGACCCTGCCTCAAAAAAAGAAAAAAAAAAAAAGAGAGAGAGAGAGAGAGAGAGAAACATCCTGCTTTTCACTGGTACAGTAAGAAAGGTGAAGGCAAGACTCATTCACTAAAAGCTCAAAGAGAGCCTGAATTGAGAATCCCCTTGGGGGGGGGGGGTCCCTACTCGAAAACAACAGCCTAGGGAAGTGTTTTCCCCAGGGTAAGCCTGGAAGGCAAAAACGGTTAATGCCACTGTGGTTCAAGAGGCCCACATGAACATATCAAGCTGGCCCCAGAACTTGGTACCCTGTCTACATGGTATTGATATTACAGGCATAAAATATGCAAGATTGAGGAGGTCATGAAGGATTCCACCAAGTTTCCTGAGAGCCACTGAGGCCAGTGTGTGGCAGGGTCAGGATCCCTGCAAGGACGGCCACCGCGTGAAGCTGGGAAGGTGAAGTCTGAGGTGCAGTGCAGACCTCAGGATGTTCAAGATGCTGGGATGGCAGGCATGCAGTGAGGTGGCCCCAGAAGGAGGAGGCATGTGCCATAGGAGACAGGAAGAGGAGCAGGGCTGCGCAAGGCCTTTGGAAGGTAGATGATTATAGCACAAGCCCCAAGTGCCAGAGACGGAGTTGTGGGGTTCGGTGTTTGCTCTGCTGCACAGGAGGCTTGCTTTGGTCTGCTCCTTCCTTCCTATGTCCTCCTTCTTCCTTTTCGGGATGGTAATGTTTACTTTGTACCATTGTATTTTTAAAAGTATGTAATTTGGGCTAGAGAGATGGTTTAGCGATTAAGGCATTTGTCTGTGAAGCCTAAGAACCCAGGTTCGATTCCCCATGACCCACGTAAGCCAGATGCACCAGGTGGAACATGCGTGTGGAGTTTGTTAGCAGTGACTAAAGGCTCTGGTATGCCTAGTCTCACTGTCAAATAAATAAAATTTTTTTTGAAATATGTAATTTGGTTTTTTTTTGTTGTTGTTGTTTGTATGTTTTGTTTTGTTTTTTGAGGTAGGGTCTTACTCTAGCCCAAGCTGACCTGGAATTCACGATGGAGTCACAGGGTGGCTTCGAACTCACAGCGATCCTCCTACCTCTGCCTCCGAAGTGCTAAGATTAAAGGCATGTGCCACCACGCCCAGCTTATAATTTGTTTTTCATGTTGTAGTGGCTCACAATTAAAATACAGCCTTGAGTCTCAGAGAGGCTTCAGACATCTGAACAGTGTTGGAGCTGTTAAAGACCATGGGGACTTTTAAAAAATATATTTTATTTATTTGACAGAGAAAGAGAGAGAGAGAGAGAGAGAGAGAGAGAAAGAGAGAGAGAGAGATGGGGGAGGGGAATGGGCACACCAGGGCCTCCAGCTGTTGCAAACAAAATCCACACGCATGTGTCACCTTATGCATCTGGCTTATGTGGGTCCTGGGGAATCCAACTTGGGTCCATTTGCTTTGCAGGCAAGAGCTTTAACCGCTAAGCCATCCCTCCAGCCCCCATGGGGATTTTTGAAGTTAGGCTGAATGCCATTTTGCCTTATGAGATGGCCATAAGCCTATCAACAAGGGGCGTAAGGTTATGGATTAAAAGTGATGTTCGGTTGTCAAATTAACAAGGTGTGGATGCGTGCTGGCTAGCAGCATCAACTTGACAGAGCTAGAAAATGGCCTAGGAGACAAATCTCTGGGTATGTCTCTGAAGAGGTTTCCAGGTTGGGTTAATTGAGGTGAAAGATTTACCCGAAAGCACCATCCCATGGGCTGTAGTCCTGGACTGAAGAAAAAGGAGAAAGTGAACTGAGCACCAGCTTCCCCCCTCCGGATTGCTGACGCAATGTCACTAGCTGCCTCAAATTCCTGTCCTATCACCATGACTTCCTAGCTGTGATGGACTGTGCCCTCAAACTATGAGCCAAAATAAACCCTTAGGTTGCTCACAGCAGGTATTTTGTCACAAAGAGAAAAGTAATACAGGAGCTGGAGAGATGGCTTAGTGGTTAAGGTGCACACCTGTGAAGCCTAAGGACCCAGGTTTGATTCTCCAGGTCCCACGTAAGCTTGATGCACATGGTGGTGCATTCGTCTGGAGTTGGTTTGCAGTGGCTGAGGCCCTGGCGCACCCTTTCTCACTCACTCTCTCTCCCTCTCTGTCTCTAATGAATAAATAAATAAAAATAAATCTTTTTTTAAAGAAAAAGTAATATGGCATGTGTGTGTATACCATGGTGTGAATATGCACACATGCATGTGTGTGTGAATGCATATACACATCTCTGTGAATACACATATGTGCTTGGGTATTACATATGGGTATGTACATGCATGTGTATATGAATGTATGAACATGTGTATCCACCTGTACCTGGAGCCTGGGGTGAAAAGGACACACCACCACCTTTAGTTACAGCCAAAGACAACTGCAGGGACAAGCAGGTGGTTTTTCAGCTCTGGGAGCCTCCTATTGCCCAGCCAGAGTGCCTAGATCTTGCCAAAGCACCTAACTGACTTCTGCCTCTGCGAGCTAATATTGCTGCAAGAAGAAGCACTCAGGAACCAAGAAGCTTTAGGCAGGGGAGGCTAGCAGGGTGCTGAGCCTGCGCTCGCAGAAGCAGCTTGAGACGTGGCCTTGGGGCGCTTTTAAAGACACAGCCAACTCGGTGAGCACTGCCTGGAGGTAGGGGTACAGCAGAGGTGGCCTGCTCACCTGGACTGTCAGCCTGGGGAACTAAGGCAGCACTGGGCTGTCCTGGGTGGGAGCACTCTCCTGGGAGGCAGCGACACTGTCTCCACCCAGAATGACCTATTGGCTGCCAGGGTGACTCAGAACCTGCCAACACGTCTGAATGTGCTGCAGCAAGCCCCAGCTTCCCCTCTTCCCTTGACACCACCCCAGCAGGCCTTGATGGGACCAATGCCTCCTCCCATGTTCAACTGCAAGTTGGCTATAAGCCATCAGGCCACTGTGGCTATTTTCCAAGCCCTGCTAAACCCTTGTGACAGATCAGACTCCCTTCCCCAAACACTTTTGGGAGAGGCCCAGGTGGCTGGACAGTGTTCCCAATAGCTCTCTGGGGGGAGGGTGGGGTCATGTTGGGGTACTGTGGGACAGGCACTCATTCCTGACATCTCTGAGCCTTGCCAACATCCTGTGAGGTGGGTAGCATAGACATAGTCACTTCTGGTGGAGAAACTGAAGTCCATGCCCTCACAGTCTCAATTCATGTCCAGAGCTTTTTTTTTTTTTAACTTTTTTTTAATACATATTTTAATTAATTATTTATTTATTTGAGAGCGACAGACACACAGAGAGAGACAGATGGAGGGAGAGAGAGAGAATGGGGGTGCCAGGGCTTCCAGCCTCTGCAAACGAACTCCAGACGCGTGCGCCCCCTTGTGCATCTGGCTAACGTGGGACCTGGGGAACCGAGCCTCAAACCGAGGTCCTTAGGCTTCACAGGCAAGCGCTTAACCACTAAGCCACCTCTCCAGCCCATGTCCAGAGCTCTTGATGTCACTTCTTGCTCTTTTTCTTAGACCACATGGCCTGGAGGAGGGAGGGTGCCAAATGGACTGTGAAACTTCAGGGGAGATAGGTGGCCCGGACCAGGCTGGCCTCATCTAGTTCTCTGTCAAGCGAGGCTGACCCACTGGGACTAGGGAAACTTTGATGAGATTGAAGGGAAAGACCCAGCCAATGAATTTGGGGAAGAGGATGTATGAGGCCTCTGCTGGGTCTTCAGGTCACAGTCTGAGCTTCAGTCACCTTGTGTGTTTCTGTGGAGAGAGAGAGAGAATTGGCTGCCAGGGCTTCTAGCCACTGCACTCCAACTCCAGACACGTGCACCACCTTGTGCGCATATGCGAGCTTGAGCACGCGTCACCTTATGTATCTGGCTTACGTGGGGTCTGGGGAGTTGAACCTGGGTCCTTAGGCTTTGCAGGCAAGCGCCTTAGCCGCTAAGCCATCTCTCCAGCCCCCCCAGGCAGTTTTATACTTTGCCATACCTAGTGTCAGCAGCAAGGTGCAGTGATAGCCTCCTTGAGCTAATCCGTTAGGTTCTAGGCACTGTGCTGTGAAGTCTTGGTAAGCGATAGCATGCACCTCTCCCGCGCCGAACACATGCTCTAGTCTCTCCTCTTCTACAGGCAAAGGAGAGCTGGGACAGCAGGTGGGACAGCAGGTGGAACGTGTCTGAGGTGAACAGCAGCCCTGGGTTTGAGCCCAGGTCTGGTGTTCGCTCCAGAGCCTGCCACTGTGGAGGCAGTTAACCTGCCTTCAAGATCTGGCTACAGTAGCTGGGGATGTAGCTCATTTGGTAGAGCTGACTTCCATCATCACTTTGGACACAGTTGCACATGCCTGCAATTATAGCATGAAGGGGATGGAGGCACGAGGTCAGGAAGTTCAAGGTCAGGCTGGGCTACATGAAACTCTATTTCAAAATGGGGGGGAGAGAAGGAAAACAAAAGATCCCGCTACAGTTCCTCCTCTTCCCCTGCCAGCTGTGGTCTCAACGGTGTCTCCTCCTCTCTCTCATTCTGCAGCCCAGACCACTCCTCTGTACCCAGGGCTGGCTGGTGTGAGCTATCTGCTGGCTTTAGGGGTTTCCAAGCCTGCACCTGCTGGGGTACAAGGCTCAGGGCACTGCAAGTATGCCCAGTCCAGGGCAGCCACCTGCCAAGGAGCGGGGAGGTGACAAGTCTTCTCAGCTGCTGCCAGCTAGAGACCTGGGCAGCAGGGGTGCTGAACCTTCTATCCCGCCCCACCCCCACCGTCTCCCCAGAGCTGAGGTCAGAACTTGCAGGACGTGGCTCCAGGAAGGGTCTGCCTGTTGATCCTATAGCCTGAAAAAGGGTTAGTGTCTTGCAGAGAGGTGGCAACCCTGACTCAGTGTCTAGTTTTCTGATCCCCAGGGGAGAGCAGGAGGTGAGGCCAGAGTGGGGTTAATTGTCTGCTTTTCACAGAGGGCACACGAACAGATAAACAAGGACGCTTCAGTGAACTCCCAGATGTCAGGGTTTCACTAGGTGCCCACTGTTGTCGGGATGAGGGTAAGCACAAGTCAGTGTTGTCCGTCATTAATGCAGAAGATACAGCTGGGGGTTAACTACCCTCCCTTGGGCTGTTGCAGCCTCAGGATTGACCAAGAATGACCTCTCCTTCTTCCTACCTCCTCCTTTTCCACGTGGGCTTCAGTTGGCATTGACATTTAGAGTCAGTTGAGGAAGGCATCTGACCTTGGGGAGGAATGTGGGAAATGTCTGCAGCCAAGAGCAGCCACCCCCTACCTGGGGCCCAGGAATGTGGGCTCTGGGCCATCTGCGGGGGGGGGCGGTCAAGGGAGGTGTGTGGGTTCCAAGGGGAGGGGGGTGCAAGATCCAGGAATGACATTGTTGGAAGGCCCATACTCAGGTCACCTGGTAAAACTCCCACAGGGTAGAGGGCCAAGCTGAGCTCTCAATGCCGCGGCCCCTATGGTATGAGTACTACCTCCTCCCTCCCCAGTGGTTAGAACGCTGTCCCTGCCATCCCTGACGTCCCTGACGGCTGCAGTCTCTCGGGGCCTGAGACCACAGACACAGCTGCGATCTTAGTTTGTCAGACACACAGAGCCACAGTGCGGAAACTGAACCTCAGAGGGGTGGGCGTTGGCTGCAGTGCATTATGGGCCAGGACTCAGAGCTCTAAGTGGGTCTGTTGTTTTTTTTTTTTAAAGAAACCACAGCTGTGGGCTGGAGAGATGGCTTAGCGGTTAAGCGCTTGCCTGTGAAGCCTAAGGACCCCGGTTCGAGGCTCGGTTCCCCAGGTCCCACGTTAGCCAGATGCACAAGGGGGCGCACGCGTCTGGAGTTCGTTTGCAGAGGCTGGAAGCCCTGGCATGCCCATTCTCTCTCTCTCCCTCTATCTGTCTTTCTCTCTGTGTCTGTCGCTCTCAAATAAATAAATAAATAATTTATAAAAAATTTATTAAAAAAAAAAAAAAAAAGAAACCACAGCTGTTCTGGTTGCAATAGTGCCGGAGGTCAGCATCTCCTCCACAGGGTGATCCAGACCTATCACAAACTCCCATGGATCTTCTGCTGGGAACCCAGCACTGCCAAGGCTGGGGGCTGCAGCCAAGGAGCAGACACCAAGAGCCAAGCCTTTTTATACAGAGAACACCGCCTCAGCTCCTGGGGCGCAGGTGCTCCGTGGGAAGGCCTCGCTAACCCTAATGGATGTCTCGTGGGGCTGAACCTTCAGAGGGATAGACTCTGCTGCCCTCTCGTGGCCATAACCAGGCAGGACTATTATGAGAACCTCCCCACTTCCCTTCTCCAGGGTGGGTCAGGATTGGGTAGATGTCCTATCAGTCAAGCCTTAGTCAAGTATTAGTTACTTTGTTCAATGTCGCCTCCTGGAGGAGGAAGGTCTCAGGCCAGCAGCTGAGATCCAGTCGGTGCTACCCAGAGGATATGGGGAAGAGAACCTGTGGTTGTTTCCATGAAGACAAATTAACCACCACCAGACAGGTTGATTTGAAAATTTAGAGGATATTTATTTCTCGGGAAGGTCCACAACAGCTGCTTCCCTGCTTCCCCTGCTCCAGAGGACTCCTCTTTCCTGTTCCGAGATATCCCCCGTGTGCTTGGAAGGAGCTGTGAGGAGGCTGGGATGTGTAGAGAACCATACACAACACTCTAGCGCCTTAAAAAAATAAAGCAACAAACAACCTCTTCCCCTCAAATACACATGTACAAAATAAATGGATATATAAAAGAGGCCATGCTCCTCCCACCCAGCTGTGGGGCTAGCTGGGAGAGAAGTCTGGGTGGCCGTGCCACACTTCTCCCAGCCAGGAACATCCAGAGGCTACATGGCGTGGAGTGCAACGAGCTGAGAGTAAGCCCTGGCTTCAGGGGGAGGAGAGGAGGGGCCTCTCTCTAGAGCCCAGCGGGGCAGAAGTAGGGGAAAGGTAGGAAGGAGCAAATAAATAAATTAATAAATAAATAAATAGAACCCATCTTGTTCCCAGAAGTATAAGGGCTTGGCTGGAGGTCCAGAGCCCTTGGGGCCTATTTCCCTGAAAATAGCAGATCAAGTGACAGGCAGGCAGAAATATGAGCAGGGAAAAACACAAATCCGGCCACATCCCACCCAGCCTCCAGAAACCAGCCTCCAATCAGCTCTGGTGGAAGAAGGGGAGAGGGTAGGGGCACAAGCCTGCTCTGTGGCCCTGGAGGTGCCCCTAGCTGGGGACCCTTCCCATCCTGCACTCCCTGGAGCCTCTACAACCTCCTCCCTCCCCTGCTGGGCTTCATCCAGACCATCTATGCTAGAGGAAACTGTGGCTGCCACCAAGGTAGGCTCTCACCTAGGGAAGATGTGGCAGAGCCCTGATCTTAGTGGCCTCCCTGACCTGGGACATCCCAGAAATCATATGTGACCACAAACAATTAAAACAAGCCATTGCTGGTGTCCTCTTCTGCCCCATCTGGCCATGTGTGTCCCCACTCCCTCCAGCCTCGGCCACTCTCTCAGCTCTCTTCGGGCCAACAGGGAGGTGGCAGACAGAAGCAGTGCAGAGAAAGGGACAGGAGCTGCCAAACAGGCAGCTGGGACAGGAGGCCCAACTGGACACACGACAGAATCCAAGGACTCAGGAGTGCCAGAGGCCTCCTGGGGAAGCGTGGCCAGAGGGCTCCGGAGGGTACAGGGTGGGGCGGCAGCTGCTCAGCTGGGCAGCAACACGTGCTCCAGGAGGTAGGCGAGGGAGTCCCAGTGCTTCCAGAGGAGGAGGAGGACCAGAAGCAGGAGGGCGGTGCTGGTGACACGCAGGCGTGTCTTCATGAGGGGCGTGATGAAGCTGGCGATGGTGGACACGAACACCAGCAGCACAGCCATGAGTGCCAGGATCACGTTGATGAACTTGCCCAGCAGCGCCCGGGCGTTGGCATTCTCCACGCCCTCCAGCTGCACCACCTGCTGCTGCTGCTGCTGCAGCTCCAGCTTGGTGACCCGGGTCAGGCAGGACTCCACCGCCTCCTGCAGGGACGCGGGAGGTAACGTGTAAGAGCTCGGGGTAGGTAGGACCGCTAGCCTGAGCCCTACCTACCTGCCTGTCATGGTATGAGCAGGGCTTCAGGGTGATCTCCCAAGGGCTTGTGGGCTATTAGTTTGGCTCGGCAATGTTGGGGTGGTGGATCCTTTAAGGGGGTAGGGGGAATCTAGCGCAAGGAAATCAGGTGACTGGTGGTGCTTCCTTTTGAAAGGGACTAAGTCTGGTCTTGGAGTGAGTTCCTTTGAGGGCAAGTCTGACCCTGGCATCTCTCTGACTTTCTGCCTTGTGACTCCTCTACACAGCTCCTGCCACTGTGCGGCTACGAGGACCTCACAGAGCTCAGCAGAGGCTGGCATCACGCTCTTGGGACTCTAGAGCCGTGAGCTGGGCAAACTCCTGCTCGTCACAAACTGCCCAGCAGCATACAACTTGCTACAGCAACGAGGTCAGATGAACAGACCACTGCACCGAGAACGTGCTGACACCTGGCCCCTCTCCAAGGCCAAGAAGGGCATAGGTTGACCAGCTGCAGCTGGGGACAGAGCTCTTTACTATTTGGTGGGAGGCTTGCTTCTGATGGTCAGGAGAGCCTGGGAAGGCTAGTCCTGGAAATGACTATTGTAAAGCTGCCACCGAAGATGTGGGGAACGTAGGCGACTCCTGACCACTGGCTAGCCTCTGCACAGCACAGGCGCTCAGCCAAAGGCTTGCTCTGCTCTTATCTCCACACCAGCAATGGCTGCCCCCCCCCCCACAACCGTAGCATCCTGCGCCAGCCTATCTATCCTACGGATGGCACAGCCTCTGACCGTCCCGGCCCCAGCACTCTGGCTGCTGCTACCTCTATCAGCACACCTGAGCCTCCCCGGGGCGGGCCCCGGCCATACCTGGATATCCCGCGCCCTTTCGTAGGACTGATAAGCCACCTTCTCCTCCATGCTGGCCAGTTCCTGCTTCAGGTTGGTCATCTCGTTCTGGTGAAGCTCGGTCAGGTCGTTCAGCTGCTCCTCAAGCCGCTCATACCTGGGAGAGGGAGAAGAAAGGATAGCGCTCTTAGCTCCTCAGCCACCCTTCTCTCCCCAAGACTCACGCACTCGCAGCAAACAATGACATGCAACTTGCCCATGTTTCCAGTCCTGTTCCAACTTAACCTCATGGTGACAGAAGCTCCTGTTTCTATAATGCTTCTTTTTAAAAAAATATGTATATATGTATGTGTGTATTTAATTTACTTGAGAGAGAAAGAGGCAGAGAGAAAGGGCACACCAGGGCCTTCAGCTGCTGCAAATGAACTCCAGAAGCATGTGCCAGCTTGTGCATCTGGCTTTACATGGGTCCTGGGGAATTGAACCTGGGTCCTTTGGCTTTGAAGGCCAGCACCTTAACTGCTAAACCATTCCTCCGCCTTGGTAATGCTTCTTTTCTTATATGTGTGGTACGTGGGCATGCACATGCTTGCATGTGTGTGGACACACGTGTGTACAGGTGCACATGACTGACATCAGGTATTTTCTTCAATCATTCACCATCTTATTTACTGGGACATCACTGATTCAGCTCATCTAGCTAGCCAGCATGCCCAGGGATCCTCCTGTCTCTGTCACGTGAGTGCTGAGATTGCAAGCACGTGCCATCATGCCCAACAGTTGCATGGGTATTTGGGGACAGGTACACAGGTCCTTATGCAGCAAGCACTTTACTGACTGAGCCATGACTCCAAACCTAGTATATGACATTTCTGTGTGGCAGCCTAGTGCGAAGCATTATCCACATCACCGTGTGGGAACCTCCCACGGCCTTGTGAGGTAGTGCATCATTCCCACTGCACATATACCGACAGCAAGACACAGAGGTTAAGGTGCCTTCCTGGGCCCACAGGGCTCATGAGCAGGGGTGCGCGGGAGGGGAAGCTGAGGAATGAATTACTTCCACCTGGGCTCTGAAGCCCCTGGCAAGATGACCTCTGGGTACCACTGATGCTGGACTGTAGAGGGTGCGGTTACTGCTCAGCGCATCAGAAGATGACTGTAAAGTGGTTAATGTTTAGGTGGAATTGCCCTCGATTCCCCAACTGTCATTTATGCAAAGAAGTGCTGACTAAGAAAAAGTCTACCCCCCCCCCAACAAACGCTAGAGAGTGACAGCCAAAGAAGCAAGTGGCTAGGGGGGGAGGATGGGGATCAGACTCAGCTCACTTCCTGACCACAGGAACCTCCACTGTGTGTTCCAGCTGGCCACGCTAAATGTCCACACTTGGCATTTACTGCTTGACTCTAACTATCCCAGGAGGTCAGGATTGGCATCACCCTCACTTCATGGACAAGGAAGCCAGGTGCACAGCACTCACTGCTTTGCTCAAGGTACCATGAATATGCATTAGGATTTGAACTCAAACAGCTGCCTTTGGAGTAGCTATCCTAAGGACAGTCTCCCCAGAGGACGGGCCACAGAGCTGACTCCTGCCTTAAGTTTCCTCTGATACCAGATGGCAAGCGCACTTAAAGCATCTGAAGACAGGCAGAACCTTTCTTCCAGGGGTCCTGCCACCCTACCCTCCAGTTCTGAGAAAGTTCCCACGGCAAGGAAGGACCCTTCCGGCAGCTCTGGAGGCCTCCCCAGCCTGGCACCCCCTCGCCTTGCATCGGGCCATGGGGCGTCGGGCGCTGCCGTGGAAGCAGGAAGCACTTACCTGTAGCGCTCCTCTTGCAGGCTCTGGGTCATGTAGGTATAGTCCCTCTGCAGCTGAGTCTTCAAGTCCTCCATGGAGTCCTCCAGATGTGACTGGCCCTCCTTTATCTCCCTCAGCTCCTCCGCTAGGTTGTCCATGTTTCCAGGGGCGCCGTACATTGTGTTGGACTTGGGGCTTCCCAGCGCACCCCCAGGCCCAGCCCCAGAGTTGCTGCCCGCTCCAGCCGAGCTGGCACTGGCGCTTGAGCATTCGTCATCACTGCCATACTTGGGGCTGGACACGAGCGTAGCGCTGCCACTCAGTGCCCGGGCGGCCTCCTCGGGGGGCCCATCCTCCAGAGGGTCCTTCAGGTGGGCGATGTTGTCAGCACTGCCAAACTTATTGCGAATGAGGCTGGCGAACTCCCGAGGTTTGGACACCACAGCCGTGTGGGTGGCCTGGGAGAGGCCCGAGAGGCTGCCCTTGACACCTTCCACCACGCCACCCCCGAAGCCGCTGATGCCCGCGCGCACGTTGGCACCTACGTCCTTCAGCCCTTGCTGCATGTCCCGCAGCACGTCCTTGGGCTGCCGCGAGGGCCCGTTCTGCTCGATCTCCTTCAGCCGCCGCCGGTAGTGTTCCAGCTTCTTGTGCAGCTGCGCGATGGTCTGGGCCGACTTCTGGTTCTTCTTCTCGAACACCTGCTTGATGCGTGACACCTGCTGCTTGTCGGCATTGTTGGCCAGCTTCAGGTACTCCGCCACGTTGTCGTCCCGCGCCTCCTGCTCGATCTTGATCTGCTCCGTGATCTTCAGGATCTTCTGGTGGAGATGGTCGATGGCGGCCTTGGTCCGCTGGGGGTCCGGAGCCCCGTCGGGCACATCCAGGCTGATGAGGCCATCAGTGTCACCGTGGCCAGGGCCAGAGGGGAGGCTCGGGGCCATGAGGTCTCCCTTGTCACCCTGGGGGAGGGAGGCAAGCAGAGGAAGCAGGAGTAAACCATGAGGAACAGGAGGGGCCTCTGCAATGCAAAACTGTTAATGCCATCCTGGACATGGCTTCCCCCCTGCACGGTAGACACAGGACCAAAGGGAAAGTTCAGGAAAATAATCTATACCTCTGCAATAGGACCCCACAGCTGCATGCTGACATGCTCCCTACCAACGGCTCTCCCCGCCCCAGCCCCACAGCACTCCCAAAACACATGCAGTCTAGGTAGATCCACTCCGCCTTTGCAGGAAGGTGGTCTAACGAGTGACTTGAGACAGACACAGTTATGAAAAGACAGAACCTCTGGCCCAGAATTCTTGCTGCTCTGTGGCAGAGACCAGACAGATCTGAGGCTACACTGGAGAGTCTCGGGGTGATTAGCTGCACTGTTTGTCTGGACTCAACTTCCCCCTGAGCTTCCTGCCTTGAACATGCCCCTCCCTCATGCTTTCCAGGCCTTCACCAACATAAGTGCCATGTTCACTGGCCCCTGTTGACATCTCTCCTGGACCCTTCCATTACCTTCCAGCTCTCTGAGGTCATCATCAATCTCTTCCTACTCATGATGGTGGGAGCACCCGACCCTTCCCAGTTTCTCACAACTGAGAGAGGAGTGTGCACTCCCCCACCCTGCTGGACGGGTCCTGGAGGACTGAAGTCTCAGAGGTAACTCTTCGGTCAAGGGAAGCAGGGGAGCAGTCTGAGAGTTTGAGGGTACCAGCTGCCTAGCTGAGAAGAAAGAAAATGTGCAGGAAGAAAGGCAAGAACCTCTCTTCCTCACACCAGGCAGACAGGCAGGCAAGCAGGCTTCCCGAGTACATTGGATGACACAAAACTCGAGAGTGGTAAAGAAAGGGTCCTAGGAAGGATGTGGATGAAGGAGAGAAAGGACAGAGGAGACAGGCAGCAAGGGAATGAAAGCTAGATGTGCAGGCAGGCAAGGAGCTGGCTGATCCCAGAACACCATGCTGTGCCTATTAGAAGATTTCCCCTACCCTTATCATCACACAACGGAAGCAAGGCTGGGTCAGATAGTTGGGGAACAGGGCTGGAGTGAAATCTATGTTTGGGAAGGGACTAAATACAAAGAAAGTGGCCCAGTCACAAGTACTGGAACCGGAAATAGCCAGGGCCAACTGCAGGCAGAAGTCATTTGCTCAGTTTCTGCCAAGGTGCAAAGTTATTGGAAAACACCATTGAAAACAACAGCCCTGCCAGAATGAGGAGTCAGGGAAGGGAGCTGCTCTTAGGCTCTCTCTGGGGCCTTTTCAGGTCATAAGTCCCCGGAGGATGCTGGGAAAGAGTACAATACCTCCACTAATTGCCTGAAGTCAGAGCTTTACTTCTAGCTTGGCTTTGACTGTCCCTTCAAGTCCCCTTGCCTTTCCAACAGATATCTATGTATCAGGACGCTCCTCAGATTCTGACCTTTCATATCCTAGGAGCTGCTTTTAGTCTCCCTGAAACAGCCCAAGGTCTGTTCTCATGTGTTGGACTTAACCCACTCACCCCTACACATGCACCTTCCCCTGAAGCAACGGCAACAATCCCTCCTCTTGGTTTTCTTGAGCCTCAGCATCCTTGCCTATGAATTGGAGGTAATCAGACCTACTCTCTGGAGGATGTGCTGTAAGCAATTGGCACACTGTGGAGCCTACAGAAGGAAATCATTAAATACTGGATCTGGATCATGACAGGTTTTTAAAAAATATATTTGAGGGCTGGAGAAATGGTTTAGCAGTTAAGGTGCTTGCCTGAGAAGCCTGAGGACCCATGTTCAATTCTCCAGATCCCAGGTAAGCCAGAGGCACAAGGTAATGCAAGCGCAAGGTCACACATGCCCACTAGGTGGTGCATGCACCTGGAGTTCAATTGCAGTGGCTGGAGGCCCTGGCACACCAATTTTCTCTCTCTCCCTCTCATTAAAAAAAATATTTGAGGGAGACGGAGAGAGAGAGAGAGAACCAAGGACTTTTTGCCACTGCAAATGAACTCTAGATGCACGTGCCACTTTGTGCATCTGGCTTTACGTGAACACTGGGGAACTGAACCCAGGCAGGCTTTGCAAGTCAACACCTTTAACTGCTGAGCCATGTCCCTAGCCCTCTAGGTAGGTTTTTACCCTGATGGGTGATGCCTGCAAGCAAGCTGGGTATTAATTTAAGAGATTATACAACATATTTACTCAATACTGGCAGAACTACTCAAAAGTGAGTCTTTCATATCAAAGACCTTGACCCTCTTCTATCCTTTTCCAAGATGTCCAACCCCTCTTAATTTCTTCCTGGGGTACAGAAAAGGCAGGGCTTGACAACCTGGCTGCTTAGTAATGGGAGAGCCCTGCCACACCTACTGAGGACAGTGGAAGGAACAAGTGAAAAATGGATGGGGAAATGCTGGGAAGATGACAGGGCTTTAAAGTTGCCAGGGAGAGTAAAATGGCCAATTGCCTGCCTGCCCTTGCTCCTGGCTGGCAGCGCAGCTCTGTCCTCCCTGCTCTGGGTAGGCCTGGCTTTGGAAATAAGGCAGAGTAGAAGCTGTGGAGTGCCCAGGGGGAAGACAAGGCACTCGACGCCTGAAGGTGGCAAGGAAGCTTGTGGCTGGGGTTTTCTCCTCCCTCTCCCTACTTTTCTACCCTCTAGCCCAGACTCTCCAGCCTAGCCATCCTGCCCACAGGACCACAGGGGGAACGTGTGTCTATAATGTCTGGATCGTCCTGAGTCACAGTTTATCCCAGAGTGGAACTCACTTCCACAGGCTGCCGAGGAAGTAGCTCTGCTTCCCTTTGGCCACTTGGGTAGGTCTTTTCTTGCCCAGAGCTTCTGTCCTCAGGTCTTGGACAGCAGCATGAGGTCATACTACCCCCTCCTGTCTTGTGCCAGGTGTGGCTGGCAGTGTTTTTCATGTTAATTCACTTAAGCTGGGAATGACCCTTGGGACAGGCAGCCCTGACACTGTCACTCTGCAGAAGAGGACATCAAGGGCCACTGATCCTAAGGACCTTGCCCAAGACTGTACAGCCTGAACTTGGGACCTCAGATTTGAAGCCTGTCGCCTCCAAGCGCCAGGGTCTGACCCTTCCCCTCAGAGGGTCCTTGCAAATTCGGAGGATCTGTCTGTCACCTTTTCAGGAAACACAGGTTTCTTAGCAATGGTCCTCAACCCCAGGGTAGCCTCATCCTTGAGCAATTAAACTGGCATTTTCGGTAGCAGGAATGCAGGATGTTATGTTCCAAGCGAGCAAGGAAAAAGAAAGGAGTTGTGTCTGGCCCCATCTTGCCTGAGGGTTCTACCAAAAGGGGCAAAGCCCCAAGAGTATTCCAGTAGCGGGCTGGAGTGGGGAGTCACCTGTGATGACTCACCGTCAAGACATCTGCTCTCCCACCAAGCCAACCCCTCATCCTGGGTGTTTCCATGAAGGCTTCACTCACTCAGCTGCCCCCAACCCCCCTGCAGCTTAGGTGTGAGCATGCCTAGGTGTGAGCATGAGGGTGTGTGTGTGCGCGCGTGTGTGTGTTTAGTGAGGGTGCCTGTTGTGCTTTTTTGCTCTCAAGGCTGAAACACCAGCAACCACTTCCATCGGAATGGGCTCCCTAGATAACTCCTTAGCCACTGGCACTGGTGAAACAGACAAGAGTAACTGACTGACTATCCACAAGAGAGCTGAGCCTCAGGAAAATGTCTTAGGGTCCTCTCCACACAGCCTCCGGAGATCGCACAATCCCTGCGCTGTTCTGTTGTTGGGAAGGATGGAAGGAATTCAGGCATTCAGGCAGGGCTGGCCAGGACTGAGATGATCTTCAAATAGAAATGGGATGGCCTAACTATGCAGTTCCCGCATCTGTCTAGATGTACTCTTAACATACACATGACTGTGCCCAGGAAATGTTCTCCCAGTATTTGGAGACCAGGCCATCCTGTACACTAACAGAAAATGCCAGATACTCCACCTCTTCCCTCCAGGGTTTGAGTGCTGACCTATTCTTTTTATTTTACTTTATTATTTTTATTTATTTATTTAAGAGAAAGGGAGAAAAGCCGGGCGTGGTAGTGCTTGCCTTTAATCCCAGCACTTGGGAAGCAGAGGTAGGAGGATCCCTGTGAGCTCGAGGCCACCTGAGACTCCATAGTAAATTCCAGGTCAGCCTGGCCTAGAGTGAGACCCTACCTCGAAAAACCAAAAAAGAAAAAAAAAAGAGAGAGAAAGGGAAAGAGAAAAGGGGCAGGTAGAGAAAGAGAGAGAGAGAGAAAGAAAGAGAATGGGTGTGTCGGGACCTCTGGCCGCTGCAAATGAACCCCAGATGCATGCACCTGGCTTATGTGGGTCCCAGGGAACTGAACCTGGGTTCTTTGGCTTTGCAGAGCAGTGCCATAACCGCTAAGCCATCTCTCCAGCCTGCAGACCCATTCTTGAAGAGACCGCTGGATGTCTCAGGTCCCAGAGAGGCTGCGATGTCTGGTTAGAAATGGACAAGACAAAATGATGCCACCAAGAAGTCCCCACCATTAAATGGGGAACAGACATTCCCAGGGCCATAGCAGGGTGAAGAGGGGCACGGTCCTCTTCCCCATCCTCAGGTCCAGACTCCAGCCTGGGAGCCCCACAGCAGGAGAGCAGCGCCCCGCGACTCCTCGTGCCTGCCGCTTGCTAGTGGGTCCCACTATCAAAGCTTCCAAATTCACCCTCCCTAAGGGAGTGTGTCTGAGGGAGGTGGGAGTTCTGCATATCCTGTCTTCTCCAGGTCCCTCTGTTTCTGTGATATTTTGAGACAAGTTTGTCTCTATATCCCAGGCTAGCCTGGAACCCACTATGTAGCCTGGGCTGCCTTGGGACTCACAGTGACCCTTCTGCCTCAGCTTCCACAGTGCTAGAGCCACCACGCTCAGCTACAAGTCCCTTTCAAGACTGGAGGGAGGGAGACAGGAAAAGAGAGAGCGCCGAGGAGCTGGCAGGCAGAGGTACAAAGAAGGAAAATTAAGAAGACAGAGATGAGAGAGGTGTTCAAGTGATGAAAAACACAGAAAGAGAGGAGAGTGCCAAAGGACGGCAATGGTGGGAGGCGGGGCTTGGGGGTCACAGCTCAGCATAATGCTTGCCTAGCATCCAAATAGCCCAAACCCCAGCACCTCAAAAACCAGCAGTGAGCCGGATGCAGCCTGTGCAGAGCAAGGGGAAGGGCAGTCAGAACCCTCGGGAGCCCTGGCTCAGTCGGGTGGCAGCGGTGCGCCCTGATGCGTGTTGTTATCTTTTCTGAGACTTGCTTTTCTCCACTGGAAAAGTGGGCTAATGCTACCTACCTCAAAGGGTTATCAAGAGCATAGCTGAGGAAAGGGTGTATTCCAGGCCCTCACACAATAGCTAGCCCCATGCACTCATCGCTTTTGAAGAAGCACATCAGTGTTGGTGAGCTGCGTAGAAACGGGAATCCTTGGACTGTGCGGGTGGCAAGGTGAAATGGTGCAGCCGGTTGGGCAAACAGAGGGGTGGTGGGTCCTCAAAAAGTTAAACAGAATTACCACACGGTCCCGCAACGGCACACGTAGGTATATATCCAAAGGACTGAATACTGCTACAATGTCCATGGCAGCATTTGTCACAACCACGAAGGACAGACACAGCTCAAAGACAGCCATTGTAAGCCAGTGAGTGGGTCAACAAAGTATGACACTCCACACCATGGAATACTACTTGGTCATAAAAGGGAATGAAATGTTGATAATGCCAAACACAGACAAGTCTCATAAACAGTTTCCTGGGCAGGAGACATTTGTTAAAGGCACTTGCTTGCAAACTTTGGCAAACCAGGTTTGATTCCCCAGTACTCATGTGACTCAGCAAAAGATGCTGGCATAAACACACATGCATGCACACACGCACAAATAAGTAAACATTTTAAATAGGCTGGCCTAATAAAAAAATACTTTTAGGGCCGGAGAGATGGCTTAGCAGTTAAGGCACTTGCCTGCAAAGCCTAAAGACCCAGGTTCAATTCCCCAGAACCCACATCAGCCAGATGCACATGATGGCACATGTGTCTAGAGTTTGTTTGCAATGGCTGGAGACCCTGGTACACCCATTCTCCTTCTCTCTACATATAACAATAAATAAATAAAATTAAAATATTAAAGAGTTTGCTAAGTGAAGCCTGCAGGGTGAATGATTCTACCATGTGAGACATCCAGAGGGTTAAATCCATGGAGAGGCTGCATGTTAGTGGTTGCCAGGGCCTGGGGAAGGAAGGAAGGAAGGAATGGAGAGTGACTGACTATTGGTATGGGGTTTTCTTGGGGATGATGAAGATGAGCCGGAACTAGTGGGTGTGTGAGGGCAATATCCAACGGGTACTCCATTTCAGAGTGGTCAGTGAGAGGGCACCTGGGTCTTCCTCTCACTGTCTCATGCTCACCAGAGCAGAAGCTCTTGCTACAGCATTCCTGTCCTGGGCTGGGTTGGTGAGAAGCATAACATGGATGCCTTGGTACTGGTCATTAAGAGGCGGGAATCCCAGGGCCCCGGCCTGGAGCGGGCTCAGGCGGCTCAGGCACCACTGCTCTTCTCTACTCGGTTCATGCCCCTGGCCGCCAGCATCACACTGGGAACCCTAGTCCCCCACTTCACCCTCCTGCTTGAGACAAGCCAGCCACTCTTCAGGGACCTGGACCCCATGAGTCCCAACGAACAGGCTGAGCAGACAATCCAGAGAGGACCGACAGGAAAGGCATGTCCACACCAGGCAATTGGGGAGGCCAAGAAGCCAGCCAGGGCTGTAGCTTATAGACTGAGATTCAAGACATGCTAATCAGTGTTCTAGATGAGATAGAGCTGAGCTGTTCTTTGAGTGTCTGGGGCCCAATCTGCCCTATTCCTTTCCTGGCTCCAGTAGGATCCTCCACTATAACCATGAATCGTCTGCATGGCCTTTTAGTAACTTTCCTGTCAGATTATAGGAGCTGCTGGATCAGGGCTCCCCAGCCCTGACTCCTATCACCCCCTAAGGCTCCCACCTTCTCCTGAGCCTGAGCCCAGTGTCCTCAGGTTAACCTGGCCATGGGACACTTGCCTGTCCCCTCATACACTAGCTCAGCAGCCGGGATTCCTGAGTTCTGTGAGGCACACGGTAGACATTATTGGGACCTTGGGGAAGGTAGAGAAAAGCACTAGGTATGTACACTGTGAAATGTGAATTCTCATTTTCTTTCCTTGGCCATGAAACATAAGGACCATAGAAATAATTACTGCTTGGTCATGCTCCTTGCCTGCCCCTATCTTGGGGCAGGCAGCCTCTTTCCAGATTCACAAAGGGCCCCTGCTAGCATAACCACAGAAAGCTGCTATAAAGAAAGGGTCTTACTGTCCACCTGTAAAGACAGCAGTAATGCCATTGAGGAGAAGAAAGACCTTTTGGGTTTCTATGCTTCCCTTTAGAACAAGAGAGCCAGATAACAACGATGACCTGTCAGTGTGCCTGGCCAAACAGGTGAGTTCGTGCTCCTGAGGGTGTGCCTAGGCTTCCACTGGGTCAGAGCCCAGCAGGTTGAGCGTGCAGCGGTAGAGAAGGGGACAGCTGTTAGGTCCAGCGACTCGGCAGGGTGCTGACTACTACCCCACGTCTCTGATTTCAGTCACCCCCTCATGATGGAGACCACTGGGACTGGAAAGACTGCTCTGTAGGTAAGAGCACTGACTCTCAGGCATGAGGCCCTGAGACGGATCCCTAGCACCCATGTGAAAAGCAGATATGACCACACAGGCTTGCAACTCCAGTGCTGGGGACGGGGTGAGCAGAGACAGGAGGATTCCTGGAGCTCACTGGTCAGCCAGTATGACCCAAAGCATAGCAGCTCCGGGGTCTGTGAGAGATTGTCCCAAGAAAATAAGTAGAAGAAACAACAAAAGAGGACATTTGATGTTCTCCTCTGTATGGGGTACATGTGTATGGGGTACATGCATCTGTCTGTGCGTACACGCACGTGCACACACACACAAATAGCACACACTGGAAATAAAGAACCCCTTTTCAATTAGTCTCAGAGGGAAAGGGGGTAAACCAGACCAAGATGGAGAGAAAAGTCCATGGCCAGCAAAAATCCTTCACCCAAAAGAGGCAGTTCGGCCTTATGGTGAAGCTGGGAAGGGGTGACCTGACATTCCAGCCAGAGCAGAGGAGGATAACTACTCCAAGCTAGGTCCTAAGTCAGGAGCTGAGCCTGCTCCAGGGATCACCTGATTTGGTTAGTGACTCTATTCTCGGTGGGAACATGTGAGCCATAGGGAGCTGTTCCATCCAGCTTGGGGTGGGTCATTGTGCTGTGGGCAAGGGGGTAGGGTGGGGAAAATACTCCTATGGTCCAACTGGTGCCTGAGGACCTCAGAAGCCTTTCTCCAGAAGGTAGGAAGTCACATATATACATTATATGTATAGATATATATATATCTTTATTGCATTAATATTATAAATATTATACAAATAATAGGGTATAAATGTGTCTGTTCACCTGTAGCAAAACAAGGTGAAAAAGGTGAGGCCCACAGTGAGGCCCTAGTCACCACATGGGAAAGGAAGGACATGCCCCCTGGCTTGACAAGGCATTTCACATTTCTACCTGGTAGACTATACACAGATGACGGAACTCGTGCATCCTTCTTGTGGCATCTACTCACCTCAAGGTATCGTGCAGCTATCTGCCTATCCTCAACCTGACTCCCTGCCTCCTGCAGCCAGCAAGTTTACCCTGTCCTAATGGCTGCTCTCTCTTGCTGATGGACAGTCCTCTCACTTAGGCCTCAGCTTCTAGCCCTTTCTCTTAGGGCCATCCCTTCATTGTAGTTAGAACCACACAGCCCCTCCGTCCACCCTGCTGAGAACGAAGCCCTTTTGCCCCACATAAATGTCCACAGAGTGGAGCCAGGGAGTCTTGGTTAGGATTCTGGCACTGGTCTCTCACCTTGGAGTCTCTCTTATATTCTTTACCCTCTGAATTTTCCAAAATCCAAACACTGTGGTCCTAAACTCTCCCGTGGCCCACTGGGGAATCAAGGCCCCCAGAACCTCTCCATTTCCCTCTCCCTGCCACCGTTTCTCCAAAGCAACCATGATCAGAAACACCAACTGCACTTGATTTCCTGTCAGCTCCCCTATGTCCACAGAGCTCTCTATAACTAGACAGGAGGGGGGTTGGCTCCAAAGAGCTAAGAGACAAAGAGAGAGGGAAAGAGAGAGCAGTTGCCTGAAAGCTCCAGAAATGCTTCTTTCCCACCCCACAACCCCACCCCGCCCCCTAGCTAAATGTCTTTGCTTTCCCTCACCCGAGGCCTCACCTGTGTGGGCACACTTTCCCAAAGCCGTGACAGCGACGCGTTGCCAGGAGCTCTAATGCTCCAGCTGTCAGGGGACTGTGCCAGGCTCCCAGGCTCCCAGTCCCTGGGCAGCACTGGGCTCGCCGCAGGGAGTCTGGGTCTGCAGGCGGGTGTGCCCGAGCTCCCAGGCTCTGCAGCCGCCATCTCTCGTCTGAGGCAGGAGGGGGGGATTAGGGGCGGATTGCTCTGGATTTCCTCCCCACCCCCCTGGGCTCATGGCTGCTCTTTTCCATCTGGCAGGGTATACGGAGGGTTACCCAGTTGGAGGATCACGTTCTAATGAGCCCTCTCCCTAGCCCAGCAGGAGGATGCCTAGGTGTAACAGGCTTGGCTGGGAACAGGGTCCAGGAGTGGAAGGGGGCCGTACAGTGGACTCTATGACAAGTGCGCCTGTACCATTCACCAGATGGGCACTTTCACCCAACTCTTCCATTTCCAGGCCCAGAAATGTCCCAGCAGCCCTCTCACAACAGCTAGTCTCACCAACTCCTTGTTTCAGCTCAGAATGGAAGTGGGCCTCCCAGCGGAAGCTCCACCCAGAGTCCTCTCTTCCTATTTCCTACCCACACTCTGGCTTCAGCATGGTCACTCCTAACCCAACTTCTCTACAATCTAATAATGGCACAGAGGAGTTAGAGAGCAGCCATCTCTCTAGGGGAGCTCCTCTGCCCTGAGATCATGTGCCCCAGATCCACTCTACTCCGGACACCACTGTGGTCACTTCATAGCTTCTGCCTATTCCCTGCTCTGTGCCCCCAGCACTGCCCGGGCAAGAACACTCAGGATACAACACAGGTGACAAACTTACAGCAGTCTCCTTCTCCTTGGACTTCATCTGTACAGTCCCAGTGGGAAATCCAGTGGCCAGAAGAGGGGGCCAGAGGGCCACAGTTGAGGACAACAAGTGGTGAGGAAGATGGAAGGGCCAGCAGACTCCAGGGTCTTGCTGTGTCTCTCTAGTGGCAGCTTCCCAAGACAGAATACCCATTCAAAGAAGATGTGGGCTCTGTGTTCATTTGAGCCCAGCAAGGCACTCAGGGCTTAAATACTAAAGGTCAATGTGGATCTCACTGATAGGGGAATCCCAAGTTCAAGAAGGTTCCAAGAGATAAGAAGGGGCCCAGTGCTATCTCTGGAGGCCAGTAGCAAGACTTGCAGGCAAAATCACCGAGACCAGAAATCCTCACACCCCGGCTCACAGAAAAGGAACAAACATTGTGGTGGCTGATGACTGAGGGTCTGTGAAGAGAGGAGCCTGCAATGTATATCACAGGGTCCTGTATCTGACCTGCAGGGTCAGGAGCACTCCCAGCAGCTCCCACTTCTGTAAATGACCCCCTTCCTACGGTGCTGGCCCTTTACACTTTGACAATAACTACTGTGCATTATGGTGATTTGTACATGTAAGGTATTACTCTTCCTATTAAACTGTAAGTAAGGCAGGGATCAGATCTGTGTCTTTTAAAAAAATATTTATTTGAGAGAGAGGGAAGAGAAGAGAATGAACATGGTTGCATCAGGGCCTCTAGCCACTGCAAAATAAACTCCAGAAGCATGCACCCCCTTGTGCATCTGGCTTTACATAGGTGCTGAGGAACTGAACCTGAATCCTTTGTCTTGGCAGGCAAGTGCCTTAACCACTAAGCCATCTCCCAAATCTATGTTTACCTGGTTCCTTTCCTGTGCCTGACATGAAACTGATCGTCCCCTGATACTGACATTGTAGAGTGGCTATCTCACTTGGCTGCAATGAAAGTCCTCACATAGCAGCAGTGATGGCCTGAGCTTATGTTTGAGGCTCTACCAAGCTAAGATTTTTAAACAATGAAAGAAGAGGTGGAGGTGGAGGGGGCTGGAGAGATGGCTTAGTGGATAAGGCACTTGCCTGTGAAGCCTAAGGACCCATGTTCTATTCCCCAGTACCCATGTAAGCCAGATGCACAAGGTGGCACATGCATCTATAGTTTGTTTGCAGTGGCTGAAGGCCCTGATGCACCCATTCTCTCTCTTTCTAATAAATAAATTAAATATTAAAAAATAAAATAGATATGATGGAGAATGGAATTTCAAAGGGGAAAGTGGGGGGAGGAGGGAGAGCATTACCATGGGATATTTTTTATAATCATGGAAAATGTTAATAAAAATTGAGAAAAATAAAATAAAATAACATAAAATAGAGCTGGGCGTGGTGGTGTATGCCATTAATCCCAGCACTTGGGAGGCAGAGGTAGGAGGATTGGTGTGAGTTCAGGAACAACCTGAGACTACATAGTGAATTCCAGATCAGCCTGAGCTGCAGTGAAACCTTACCTCCAAAAACAAAAATTAAATTAAATTAAAAAATAAATAAATAAGGGGACTGGGGAAATGGCTTATGAAAAGCCTAAGGACTAGGTTTGATTCCCCAGAACCCACATAAGCCAGATGCACAGGGGGCACATGTGTCTGGAGTTCGTATGCAGTGGCTAGAGGCCCTGGTGCGCCCATTCTCCTTCTCCCTATCTCGTTCTCTCTCATTAATAAATAAATAAAAGAAGAGGTGGCAAGAGTAGTTGCAGGAGACCAGAGATGGGGACAGGGTTGAGCTCTGGGGCTGTCTCTGCACGGCAGGTCTTACTCTGAGGACTTCCTGATCCTGAAGGATCAGAAGCAGTGCAAAACCACAAGGCTGCATGCTGCTGTGACCATGGGGGGAGCTTCTCCACATCCAGAGGTTTCAGCCCCACTTGTGGAACAACTTAAACATGGTAACAGATGGAGGGGCGGCCGGGTGTAGCGGTACACACCTTTAATTCCAGCATTCAGAAGGCAGAGAGAGGAGGACTGCTGTGAGTTCAAGGCCAGCCTAGGACTACAGAGACTACAGAGTGAGTTCCAGGTTAGCCTGGCTACGAAGGAGAGCAGGCAGTGATGAGCCAGCAGTCTGCTAAGAGGACAAACAGGAACCCCTCACATGTCCGCCAGGCAAGCAAACAGAACAGAGTCATGTTCCTCTAGGAGCCTGTTCCCATCTTTACCCAGGAGCAGGGTCCCTGAGTCCGAGGCAGTGAGGACCCGTGGTTGAGGCTCAGCACCGAATTTGCTTCAGGACCTTGGTCAAGCCTCTACAGACTCTACGACTCAGCATCCGTAACTGCAATGGGAGGAGTGCAAGAGGGTGGGGGCTGAAGGTCAATGTGTCGTAAAGGAAGATGTGACCAGCCCAGGCTCCCCGGGCACTGAATAAACTTTCCAGAGACCTGGCAGAGAAACTGCGAGCTAAAACATCACCTGAGAGAAAACCTCACCCGGCCACTAACCTAATGCAGCCGCTGGCCGCGCTTCTTCCCAAGCCCTACCCTAGCAGTCTGCAGCAGGAGGCCCAAGGAACCAACCTGGGAATCAAGGTGGAAGAGTGGTGTGAGCTACCCTTGGAGGCTCTACAATGGCGCCTCAGCCTTCCTAGCTGCACACAAGGCTGACACATTGTTGGTCTTACTGAAATAAATCACTGAAGGTGACTAGAACTGAGGCCTGCTTGCCACACGCATACACGTACACACACACACACACACACACACACACACACACACACACACACACACACAGTATTCCAGCTTGTTCCTGAACAATGTAGCTTGGGACAAAATAGCAGGCCGACATGCACAAGTGTTACAGTGATGCCCATGAACAGATGCAAGCTGCAAGGCTGGGAGAATGCCATCCACTAAAGCAGAAGCCACATCTCTGTGAGTCAGGGTGGTTCGCTGCCAGTCCACAGGCCTAAGCAGCTGAGCTGTGGCTAGAGGTCTCTGACCTCACCCTCTCCACCCTTCCAAGTAGAGCTGAGTCTAGGAGTCTGGGGTGGGCTCGTGTTGCCTTGGAGTAACAAGCTGGCAGGAAGCCCGGGACTGGGTGTAGCACAATGATAGAACACTTGCCTAGCATGCATAAGGTCCTTGATCTGAACGCCAGCCGCTCAGCCCAGGACCACATTAAAAAAAAAAAACAAAAAAAAAAACCGAACAGGGACTGGAAAGATGGCTTAGTGGTTAAGCGCTTGCCTTTGAAGTCTACGGACCTGGATTTGAAGCTCGATTCCCCAGGACCCATGTAAGCCAGATGGACAAGGTGGTGCATGCATCTGGAGTTCGTTTGCCATGGCTAGAGGCGCTCATGTGCCCATTCATTCTCTCTCTGCCTCGTTCTCTCTATGTCACTCTCAAATAAATAAATAAAAACAAACAAAAACCCCAAATATATACAATTAGAAATAATAGCATAATCCACAAATTCAGAAGAGTAAGAATCCTGAAAGTAATGCTGAGAATCCCACAGGACGCAGGAGCAAAGAATAATGCTGAGGAGTAAAGTTTAGTACCCTAAAAGACAAAATGAGGCCTTAAAATTTCCCTGGTCCACACACTCTGTCTGCTGAGCAAATCCCCAGTGAGGCTTTTCTCCTTGGGAGAATGGCACCCTCCCTGATGCTCGCCCCATCCTCCCAGACATGGGGGCAAGGGTGGGGCCACTATCCAACACTCAGTCTAGACCTAGACAGAAGGCGTATCTTCTTAGGAAACCAGGTAACTGGTGGGCATTGCTTCCCCAGAGGAGATGACAGGGTGGTTGGTATTCTTCACTGTGAATGGAGTAGCCTCAGTGGAGATGCACCGAGGGGCACGTGGAGAGGAGCAGTGTCGGAAGCTTAGGGAAGCAGACAGAAGGGCCGGGGAGGGGGGTGCTGCGACACAGCATTGGTGCACGAGCATGCACCCACACCCCCATCCAGAAAGGGAAGGGACAGTCCCTCCACCTGCAGGGTCTTTACTAGTCTCATGCCTCAGACACTCCAGGGAAGGGAGTCCTTCCTGGGCATGGACATGATCTTAGAAGCCAGACAGTGGAAAAATTACCCACTTAGGTCACATTTAGGTAAATCAAATTCACACCAGACAGGAAGAGATGACGATGTCATGCCTATATAGTCACTCTGTTCCCCAGAAGAGGGCATGCTGGGAACAGGCCCCAGGAAAAGTGACCCAGAGAGGAAATGGCACCTTCTTTCAGTACAATTTTTAGGACACACAGTACCCTCCACTCTGTGCTATTTGCCAAGAATAATTGAGAACAATTCCTTTCTAAAGTATTGAAATACAGAACTCCTGTGGGCTCCTGCTGACTCAAGGGCTCTGAGCTTACCATGAGCTGATGTGATTAAATAAGAAATGCATGTGAAAAGTGTGCTGCAAACTGGCATGCTATTTGACTGCTGATACCAGGAAGGCTTTCATATGAACATGTGCTAGGGGACATGCCTACATGGTCATTGAGCCTCAAGGGACTACATAGACAGGCATAGGGCCCAACTAACATAGGGATCTAAAGCCCTCTCAGGCGGTAAAGAAACCTTATATAATGAAGTTAATATTACAGGGTGCTTGTCTTTCCAGGGTTCGTCTTTCAGTTACCCCCAAGCAGGCCTCTTGGTCACAGTATCACCATGGGTCTGATTTAGCTTTTGCTGAGCATGTTGAATTATTCACTAGCTATGGATACCAACCCAACCCCAGGGTTGGTGGTGGCAAGGAGTGGTATCTGGAGAGCTGTAAGGATGCGGAAAGGGATGAGCTCAAAGCAAGAGTTGGAGGAGGGTACAAGAGGGCAAAAGAAGGAGGAGGGCCTGAGATGGTCTCTGGAGGGTCTGAGGAGCAGGGAACTGTAAGAGCAGCCTGACAAACTGCCTATGATACCCTGGCACCTGTCTCTGGACAGAAGGCATTACCCCCAGATCCCCACTACAATTCAAGGGAGCTCCTTTCCCCAGGGTCCTCAAAAGGATGCAGTGATGTGTGTGCTCCAACCCTCCAACTTCACAGTCCTCTTCCCTGGAGGGTTTAAAGAGGGAAAGTCCAAACCACATCTATGAGAAGAAAGAGGCAGAAGCAGGGATCGGGTTCATGGTACCGTGTTTCCACTGCCTCATCTGGCACCGAAGGAACCAGGGTCACGTTGCTCATCTTAGGATGACGCAGGGAAGAACGTGCTCGGCAGCTCAGAGACCTGTGCCAACTCCCATGACCCATGCCCACATTGCAGCACTTGGTTCACATTGTCTGGAGCCTGAGAATGGAGCTCTGCTTGCTGCTGACCGCTGCCAGCCCTGCTGCGCAGCCTGACACCCAAGCCCACCTTCTGGAGCAGTACTGAGCAAGGCCGAGGGAGCTGAGGCTAAGAGAGGAGGAGGATGGCATTTTGGCTGGTGTATCTCACCTGTGTCTGGGCTAACATCATCCTGGCCCCAGGGGCTACAGACAAAGAGCTCATCTCCCACAAGGCCTTGGCCTGAGCTTAGCAACAAGGGGTTAGGTAACAGAGAAGTTATCTAATACACCCGCACTATCCTGGAGAATTCTGTACTCCAGAAGCCAAAGCTTCTCAGGAGGATGTAAGAATGCAGTAGGGCTTGATGGAGAAAAGCTGAGAAAAGAATACTTCCAGAGGCTGGGGGCTTGCTGGGTCAAATGAATCCAGACTTGGTTCTAAAGGTTGAGAGGCTGCTGCTGCTAATTTCCAGAGTTAGAGTTTTAAAAGACAGAATCTTCATTCTTTAGCCCCTCTCACGTCTGGATAGGACCCTGACAAGGCAAAGACCATGAGGAATTAAAATCCACGGGAAGATAGCCTTGATGCTCCATGGACAACTAGACATGCAGCCACAGTGGAGGGTCCAAAGCTCCCAGGAAACATTGCTGAGACAGGGAGCAATGGTCCATAACTAATCAGAGTCATCCAACCTTGGCCTGGTAGGTGTCTGGCAGCATGGCATAGCCTGGTAAGGCTCCTAGAAAGAGGAGGGCAATGGTCTCTGGCTCTCTAAGGAAATTTTCCATGCAGAAATAAAGCAAGGAGGGACGAGGAGAGAGGATGGGGTAGAGGAGGGAGACAGGGACAATAGCTGTCCTCCCAGAGACCTGAGCGGCCATGCTGCTTGCGTCACATGGAAGTGGCTGCATTTGTGTGAACAGGCTGAGGAACTGGGCTGATCCCACAGCAGGGCCTTTTCAGCCTCTTAGGTAGCCAGGTCTAGGAACTCACACAGCAGGGACCCAACGGGCAAGTAGTCTGCTGCTCTGAATGCCCAGGGGACATGTTTGGAAACCTCTCTCAGCAATCAGCCTCGCCTGCCTCTGAGCCAGCAGACTCCTAGACATAAATAAACCAAGGCCCCTGGGCACCTGCCAAGACCTCAGTCTTCTTGGCAAGAGTTGGGGCCAAGGGTAGGCCTCCTCCCTTGCCATCCTGAAAGTAAACAGAATTTATTTATGTGGGGAGAGGAAGAAATCTTGTTGTTGGATAAATCTGGTGGGGAGTGCACAGAATGTCCCCAATCTGTCCTGGGCTGGGCGATGAGCTGCACCCCACTGCTCTCCTGGCCTGGGTCTGAAGATAACACCTCCAGAGCCACGGAGAAGTGTCCAGGCTGGTGGCATCTCTTCCTCACCACGTCACTGCAGCATGACTGTGGAGATCCAGCATCTCCCCACCCCCTGCCACCAAGAACTCCCAAAGCCAAGGCAGCAGGGAAAAGTTCTCTGCACACAGAGTTCTCCCAAGCTGCACAGATATCTGCACGGCTCTGCTCACATAGCTTCTCAGACACTCTGCACAGGAAAGGAAGGCAGAGCCAGGCCGATGTCGGGAGCTGGCCGGGCGGAGCTGGCTGGGTGTCACTCCCTTCTCACCAGTCTCCAGTTGCACCAGCCCAGGGTGGGCAAGGCTGGGTGAAAGCATGAGGACAGCTGGGCAGAAGAGAGGTTCTGAACCAGGCTGGGAGGACAGGGGTGCACCACCAAACGTGGAAGAGGGGAGAAAAAGGGAACATATGCCTCTGACTCATTTCTCAGGAGATGCTGTTAAGAAGAAAAAGAGCAAAGGATAGGAAATAAAAAAAGAAGTGGGTGGGGTACTTGTCTCATTTGCTTTCTGAGGAGCCAAGGGATCCTACACCAGACAGTGGTTTCTTCTCCTCAGGGGCTGTCCCCGGAGGTTAGGGCCACATACAATGTCACCCTCACTATCTGCACATTTGTGATATTCAAGCATACTAGTAAGTGATTTTTCTCCCCCACACTTGACATATTAAGACAGAACATGGTGACCTTTCTCAGTGTCACACACAGTAGAAAGCAGAAGGGTAGGACTGAGGGGCAATTATGGTGTTGTGTAAGAAAGCAACCAGGGCTGGAGGGATGACTTTGTAGTTATGGCGTTTGCCTGCAAAGCCAAAGGACCCTGGTTCGATTCCCCAGGACCCATGTAAACGAGATGCACAAGGTGGCACATGTACCTGGGGTTCCTTTGCAGTGGCTGGAGGCCCTGGTGTACCCATTCTCTCTGTCTCTCTCTCTGACTCTCTCAAGTAAATAAAACTTAAAAAAATTAAAATAAAAAAAAAAGAAAGTAACCAGGGCTGGAGAGATGGCTTAGTGGTTAAGGTGCTAAAGCCAAAGGACCCAGCTTTGATTCCCCAGGACCCATGTTAGCCAGATGCAAAAGAGGACGCACACATCTGGAGTTTGTTTGCAGTGGATGAAGGCCCTGGCCTGCCCATTCTCTCTTTCTCTCTCTCTCTCTTTCTCTCAAATAAATTAAAAAAATTTTAAATAACAAAAGGGTACAACTATAACTACAGCTAGCTTAAGGGAACACCCTATTCCCTTAAGCAGGAGCTCGAGGTCCCATGCTTTCACTGGGTGGAGGCTGGGTGAGCCTCTGCAGGGCTGCAGGGAACCTTGGCGGCCTCTAGAGCATTTGGGTAACTCAAGCCCTATGAGGGTGCGCTGGCTCAAATGCCAGCTGGTGAGCTCTGAACAATGGTAAGGGGAGTGGGGATGGGGGAGGCTTATGAATTAAAAATAGATGCTAGTAATCACCAGAGTGCCTGCAGAGAGCATGTGGGCCGTGTTTACTAGAGAGAAGAATACTTCCTATTCATACCCAGACCAACCGGGGGGAGCCACTCATTTCTCACTTCAGCCAATGGCCTCTGCGTCTGCAGGGGGAGTCAGCTGATGGCGTTGTAGGGTTTAGAATGACTGGAAGACCTCTTTCCCAAGGGACAGGGAAGCACCTCTCTCCTCTCAAAAATCTCAGGGCCATGAATGTCCCTGAGGGACAACTCCAGATCAGGAAAACCTGTTCCTGAAGAAGAAATACTGCCCAAAAGATAGCTGTCTCCTTGCGCTCGGCAGACCTGCTCCCTACCGAGATGCATAAAATGGTCCCTTTCCTTATTCAATGCTCCAGATCTCAGTTGGTCTTGTGGACAGACTAGAAGCACAAGATCTAGTTTCCTCTGCTAAGACCTGGCTAGGTGTCCTGGGCAAGCGCTCTCTCCCTTGCTGAAGGACTCAAGTGGCCTCAGCTGTGAAACGGAGCTAATGGCATCTGCTCTGCCGACTGCACATTATGTTACGAAGATGGGCCGAACAACTACCAAAGCCGAAAGCTCAAATAAGGACAGAGAAGAACATGGACCGACCTTCTCCCTAGTTATCACCCCGGATCCAGGGACTCATCCCCCAGTCAGGTCACCCAAGTCTCTGGGTCTGGCCTTCCACACACAAGATGGAAACCCTCCTTCCTCCATCGTCAGCTTAGAGACAAGTGTAAAGACAAACACAGCTGCATGGAAAAGCCCTCAGCAAGCTCTCCAGCTCATTGGCCTGCTCAAAGGTCCCCAGGCTCCTCCTTCCAAAGCAGCGGCAAACATCACCCAACCCTGCCGGCTTCTGAAGGGCAAGCGGGGTACCCTTCTCCCTGCCTCCTTGAGCAGCTATAGACCTGGGGGGGGGGAATAGCTGGTTGAGGGGAGGCCCCCAAGCCTCACATTTCTCTCCCTGCAGTACTTAAGCCCCCTGCATGATAGGACTTTTTTAGTTTAGTTTGTAAAAATTACTCACTGACTCACCTGTGAAAGGTGGGCCCAGATTCTGTTGCCCACGCAGCGCTTGCTCATTAAGGGCAGAATGAACCGGTTCCAGCTGCTGGACCCCTCCAGCTCTTGGGTTCAAGATCAGCCACTCTTTCAGTCAAGTGCATCCAGCTCCCTCTTAGCCCTAAGACCTCTCCCAAGCCGATGCTGGGCTTGCAAATAGTGCAGTCCTATCATTTCAAATGCTATCTATATGCTGACAACTCCCAAATTTAGGCCTCCAGGTTGGAACTCTCCTGGGGACTCCAGACTCACTCATCTGACTGCTTATTTGGCATTTCCACACGGATGCTTAGTAGCTGCCTCAAACTTAACACAGCCAAAACCTAGCTCTGACTCTGCCCCTGCCCCCCCCCAGCTGAAGGAACAGCAGCTTCACTCCTTCCACAGCAGTTTACCTGTGAGCCATCTTTGACTTCTCCCTTCTTATCACGCCCCATAATCAATCAATCAAAAACTTCTAGGCTTGACCTCTGAAGCTAATTTGGAGTCCAGCTACCATCCATTCCCAAAACAACTCACTCCAACCATCAGCTCCCCTGGAAAACTCTCATGGCTTCCAATCAGACTCCCTGCTCAACTCTGTCACAATGAGGTCACTTCTCCCCACAGCAGGCCAAGTGATCTAGCACCACACTTTCCAATGACTTCCCATCTCACTTGAGGAAAATTAAAAAAAAAAAAAAAATCAAGCTGGACATGGTGGCACACACCTTTAATCCCAGCACTCAGGGAGGCAGAGGTAGGAGGATCACTGTGAGTTCGAGGCCACCCTGAGACTACATAGTGAATTCCAGGTCAGCCTGGACTAGAATGAGATACGATCTCAAAACACCAGAAAAAATAAAATAAAATAAAAGTCCTTTTCTTTTCTACCACCCACCCCCACTTTTTTTTTTTTTTTGAGACAAGGTCTAACTCTAGCCCAGGCTAACCTAATGATCCTCCTTCCTCAGCCGCTGAGTGCTAGGATTACAGCTATGAGCTACCATACCAGTTTCAAAAGCCCTTCTTATTTCCTCTTCAGCCCCCAGCTGGGCCTGCCCGATTCTCCTCTATGTTCTCCACCTCGCTCATTTCACTACAAAACTGTAAGTCACCCGTCACATTGTCACAGAGGTTTTTCTGACCAACTTGACAACACAGCATCCCCACCCCACCATTCTCTGCCTCCTCATTCTGCCTTTATGTTGCTTCTTAGCCCTTCTACCATTACGCATATTTTTAAAATAATTTTTTGTTTATTTTCATTTATTTATTTGAGAGTGACAGAAAGAGAGAGAGAGAGAGAGAGAGAGAATAGGCGCGCGAGGGAACCCCAGCCGCTGCAAACAAACTCCAGATGATTGTGCCCCCTTGTCTATCTGGTTAACGTGGGTCCTGTGGAATAGAGCCTCGAACCGAGTCCTTGGGCTTCACAGGCAAGTGCTTAACCGCTAAGCCATCTCTCCAGCCCTCATTAAGCAAATTTAATAGGTATCTCCTCCCACTAGGATGGATGCTCTGAGATAGCAGGACAGCTTTCATTCAACGTCTATCCCTAATGCCTCAAGCAGTACTTGGCACTCAGTAGAGGCATGTGAAAGCGCCCAAGGAGGGGGAGCAGCAGCTGACCTATGGACAGGTGACCCAGCGCCGTCTGCGGAACAGTCCTTTCTCTTGGAAATAATCCGGAACCAGGGTCATTCTGTGGGATAGTTAAAATGAGTCATGGCTCTTGGTCAAAAACTGCTGCAAAGTTACCCACAAGGGTGACGATTATGTCAAAGAATACGCAGGTCAGACAAATTGTAGACTGTGTGTCATCGCTGACTAAGCTGGCACACGCAGGGCAGGCAGCCTGGCATGGCAGCAAGAGTGCTGGACCCAGGGTCAAGAAAGTCAGGTTCCAGCCCAGCTCTTCCACAGTTCTGAGCTCTGGGGGTTTGGCAAGTCATACCCCTTATTTGGATCTTTTTTTTTTTTTTTGAAATATTTTATTCATTTGAGAAAGGGAGAGGCAGATAGAATGGTGGGCCTCCAGCCACTGCAAATGAACTCCAGATGCATGTACCACTTTGTGCATCTGGCGTTACATGGGTACTGAGAAATCAAACCTGGGTTGTTAAGCTTTTGAGGCAAGCACCTTAACTACTGGGCCATCTCTCTCTTTTAAATTAAAAAACATGGGCTAGCATATATGATTCATGGAACTGCTTTAATAAATTCATGAAAAGAATGCTCACAAGCAATACATAGCCTATGTTGGAAGGTCAGCAAGCCAAACCCGAGCTGCTGCCCACACAGTCCCACATATGTGATGTCTGTTGAGTGAAAGTATTCCCAAACATTTCCAAAAGTCAAGATGCACAAGAAGTCAAGACCAGTCGGTGTTAACATGGAGACAGTTCTAAAACTCATGTAGAGAGCTGAGTCTGTGCTAGTGACAATCTACAGTAAAAACAACTGTACACCAGCACGTCCCTTGGAACCTTTATGCTAGAAAATACCCTGAACTACTCCCAAATGCGGGACTCTCTGGTCACCCACCATTGCTCCTACTCGCCCTTCCTTCCACTGTGCCCATCTTCTCAGTTTTGTGTCCCCCACTAGATGGCCTAGACCCTGCCCTCCGTGGCAGACAGGCTGCCTCCTGCCCACAGGCGGACACTTGTCCACCAGCAGGCTGACCCCACAGCTCCTCTTCCCAGGGCTTCAAGGTACCTGACGTGATGCTCTTTCTCCCTCTCCCCTCCACTCATCAGGCTGCCTACCATCGCCCAAAGCAAAACCTGTTTCCAGCTTCCATTCTAACCAAGCGCTACTGGGGGGGGGGCAGCTTATGGACCACCTAACCTCTCAGCTCTTGACAGATCGAATGAAAATTCTCTCCATTCAATCCTTGCCCAAGCTTTGACTTCCCTCTCTAAGCCCCTAAATCTTTTGTATGTGGGGTGCAGGGGATCAAATCCAGGGTCTTGCACATGCCAGGTGGGCACTGTCCATGTAAGCTGCTACATCTTCAGCCCTCCCTTCTTCTTTTTCTTTTTTTTTGAACGCCAGAGACCATTTAGAAACACTGCTCACCAAGGAGCCCTCCCTTTTTAGAGAGCAGGTTTCATTCTGTAGCTCAGGTTAGCTTTGAACTCATGGTCCTCCTGCCTCAGCCTCCATGGTATTGCAATTACAGTTATGTACCACTACACCCAACCGAACCCCCCCAAATTAAACTCCAGTGGCACCTCGGCCTCCCTCTCCTCTTTACATAGCACACCTGCTCTTCAATTCCCATAGCCCCGCCTCCTTTTCTCCATCTTCACCTCCTCCTCTACCAGCCAAGACTTCATGATCGATCCCTCTAGCTGCAACCCCTATGTCACCCTTGGCCTTTCAGCTTACCACCCGGCAACCCTTAAGCTCTGCAACTTCTTGCAGCTGCTGAAGACCGCCGGAGAGAAAACAAATCACAGGCCCTGGAGCCTGGGGGCCAGGTGTGCAGGAGCAAGCCTGTGGAGATGCCACTGAAGCAGAAGACAGTTGCCAAGGAGGTAAGCAATCACCTGACTGCCAGGCCCTTCTGTCAGTGGGATCTGCCCTCAGCCTCACGTGAGGCTCTCATCCACACCCATGATGTCAACCTCATGCCGCTGACGCCTCCAGCGCTCCCTCACCGACCCCTGCCAGCAGGGCCTCTACACAGACAGTTCCCAATGCACCTGCAACAAAACAGCCTTTGCCCCAGACCCAGCTCCCCCCCACCCAACCAAAGAACTGCTAAGCCAAAAGTCCCAAGCTCCTCCTTTTGTTTTCCATAGCCACTTACTCAACTTAGTGCCACTGATCCCAACTCCCAAATATTTTCTGAATTTCTCTCCTTTTCATCCTCAAGGCTGCAACCCAGGCTGCAATCGCTTCAAAGGCCATTCCCTTAACTGCTATCCTGGTCCGCCTTCCCAATCTACTGCTACACTGAGCCCCGGCAGGACCTCCTCCCGCCACTTGCCTGACTAAAAGCTTCTGACAGCCTCACCTGACTCCCAGATTCAACCCAGCAAGACTCCGTGCTCTCCGGCTTCTGCCGCCCTGTGAGTGTGCATTGCTCCCAGCTCCCTAGCTTTGGTCATACCGACCCTCCCTCCTGCTACCTGGCTAGGCTAGACTCCTTCAAGGTCCAGCTGAGTAGTTTCTTCTGGAAGTTCTTGGCCAACTCCTCTCCCCCTCACTGCCCACTCTGCCCCTAAACTCCCAAAGCACCCCTTGCCACCCTGTTCATTTACCATTCACTGCTGAGACTCCGCTCCAGATCATAGGCAGCATGAAAACAGCAAGGCTAATTTATTTACGCTTGTAGCATATAATAGACATTCAACAGGTAGTTGTTACACAACTAAAATGAATGAGTTATATTCATTCACAAAGTGCCAAACTGACTCTTCTTTCCGAAAAACGCTTCGTGGACTCTTCCCTCCCTTCTTTAGTTGGTAAGTATCGTAATAATGATACTATGCCAGACTCCAGTCCAAGTAGTTAGGACATATACTAACTCACGACTCTTATTACCCCATTTTCAGTTGGTGACCCTGGGTATAAAGAGGTCCAATGGCTAACTCTCCTGCATGTATGTGGCAGAGCTGCGCTTGGTTCTAGTGTGTACTCTCTCTTTTTAATTTTATGTTTATTTTTATTTATTTATTTGAAAGTGACAGAGAAAGAGGCTGGGGGGGGGGGAGAACAGAGAATGGGCACACCAGGGCCTCCAGCCACTGCAAACGAACTCCAGATGTGTACGCCCCCTTGTGCGTATGGCTAACGTGGGACCTGGGGAACCGAGCCTCGAACTGGGGTCCTTAGGCTTCACAGGCAAGTGCTTACCCGCTAAGCCATCTCTCCAGCCCTAGTGTGTGCTCTTAAGTGCCATACTCACTTCCTCTTCAAGACATGTTTAAGAAAAGCAAACCAAAAGAAAAATTACTACCAGCCTGGGGAAAACATAATTTTTGGAAAACAAGCCCCTAAACAGTACTTCACCCCCTTGGAGAATCAGCTCACGTCTGGCTTGGTCATATCCTGCCTCCTCAGCCAGGGCAGATAACTTGAAGGAACAGGTGTCAGTCAGCAGCGCCAGGCAAGGCCTCAGATGGCTTGGCCTGAGTCACCCTAGAGCCCCTCCTCCTGCCCAGCCTCACCTTGTCACTGATGCCCTCAGCCTCCTCTGCCAGGAGGTACGCGTTGCTGCCGTCAGCCATCAGCAGGGCAGTGTCAGTGGTGGAGGAGGAGCGGGGCCGGCCCTGGTGCTGGTGCAGGATGGCGGCCAGGCTGCTGTCCTGGGGGGCCTTGCGAAGCAGGTGCGGGCTGCCCCGCTGCGGCTCCAGGGAGCTGCTCTTGGCACGTCGGCCACTGCTCCCGCTGCTGCTATGCAGGCTGGCACCTCGCTTGATGGAAGGCCGGGAGCGGATCTGCTGCAGCACCCGGTTGAAGGCGGTGGGCCGGGCGGGCAGGTCATGCAGGGACATAGCATAGGAGACGCGGTGCATCTCCGGGGAGCGTTCCTTTTCATCTGGGGAGTCCTGGTCCGACAAACCCTGTTGCTGCTGCTGCTGCGCCTCTTGAGACGCCTGCTGCTCCCTCTCCCTTGACCTGCGGCGGCTGTGGAACAGGTGCTTCAGGCCGTGGCCAAACATGGAGCCCTCTGAGAGCTGCTGGATTTTCTGAAGGGGGAAAAGATGAAGAGCCCTGGTGAAGAAAGAGCTCCTGAAGTCAGTTGTGGGGTGGGGTGATGGTGGTGTTAAGGTGAGTCTATTCCCGGGAGACCAGAGCAGCTAATGTGAATGTGCAGGATCCTGTGGGTAGCCCTCGTGCCTAGACGGTCACCTACCCTTTGATTCCCAAGGCAGGTTCAGTTTCTAAGCAGGATGCTCTCGGGGGACAGTCTGGGGATTAATGGCACACAAGTAACACACAAGGGGCTCCTTGGGCTACGCCCTTCTGACTGGCCTCCCTGCCTCACTTCCCTCAAGCTGCCCTGGCACATTCAGACTGCCAAGCTTCCATTTCCAAAGAGTCCTCATCGTGGCGCTTCTTGCAAACAGCGGGACCATATGATCAGGTTACACTGTTGAAGCACGCTCTGCTAATTGCCTACTCAGTATCTACTCCCCTCTCTTTCTTACCAACCAAACTGCAAGACATTAATGTGCCCTGCTGAAAATTCCTGCTTCAGCAGTCACCTGATGCTAGGAGTAGCCACATGACACAGTTTTGGCCAATGAAAAGCAGAGAGAGGACTTCCAGGAAGACTTTTGCTTCTGTAATAAAGACACCTGCTCCTGGCTACTTCTTCCCACCTGGAATGTGAAAGGAAATGTCCAAGGATGTGGTCACCATGTTGCAGCCATAATGTGACATAGTTGGTGAAGGCTGGCACACAAATGGCAGAGCCCAAGAGATAGGCCCAGGAACGCGATGGCCTGTGGAGCCACCAAATTTACTTCTGGTATGGCTTTTATCTACAGCCAACTCAGTCCCGACATAACGGACGATGAAATAAATGTTACTGTCCAAGCCTACCTTGTGTGGACAGTCATGTGACCAGTTTTAGCACCTGTAGCAAAACCAGCTATCCTAGAGAAGGGGCTTTCATTTCCCTTCACACTGGAACCAAGCAGAGGCCCTGAAGCCTGGCACCTGCCACAGTCTTCCCTTACAACCCTGTCCTGAGGGACTCCAGCTGCATATTAGAAGCACTGTCCAGGGACAGGCTGCTGGATGGGCCACTGGGCGAGGCAGCTGTGGCGTAACGGCAGGCAGCTGCTCCGTCAGGAAATGGCTTATCTAGGCAGGCCATGCCCTTTGAAGAGCTTCACGGCTGAGGGGGAGGGTGGAACTTGGAAGAGCAGGGGAGACCCTAAATGAAATACAGAGCTCAGCCATCTGGGGCTCATGAGCCATAGCAGGTTTTCCTCTGTGAGAAACAATCCATAATCTTATAAGGCAGCCTCCATCATTCAAAAAAAAAAGACTGCAAAAATTATACTAGGGCCCCAGGGAGATGGCTCAGTGGTTAAAGGTGCTTGCTTGAAAAGTCTGCTGGCCTGGGTTCTATTCCCCAGCCATTCACATAAAGCCAGAAAGGCATTTAATTACAGTAGCAAGCCACTCTGGTGCATGCGCGTGTGCACACACACACACACACACACACACAATTTTTTAAAAACTGCACTAGGCCGGGTGTGGTGGCACACACCTTTAATCCCAGCACTCAGGAGGCAGAGGTAGGAGGATCGCCATGAGTTTGAGGCTACCCTGAGACTACATAGTGAATTCCAGGTCAGCCTCAGCTAGAGTGAAACCCTACCTCGAAAAACCAAACCACAAAAAAAAAAAATTTTTTTTGCACTAGTCACTGTCAGGGGTAGTGGTGCATGCCTTTAGTTCGAAGCCAGCCTGGGACTACAGAGTGACAGGTCAGCCTAGGCTACAGTGAAACTTTACCTTGAAAAAAAAATTGCACTAGTTTTCTTCCTCCTTTTTTTTTTTTTTTTCTAGAAATAAACTTAGAGAGAAGACATCAGACCGTGCAGAGCCAAGAAGGCCCGATTTTCTATGTTCTGAAGAGGCTGCCCCACTCCTGACACTTCCAACGCTGTCTACAGCCAGCTGCACCTGCATCTCACGTGATCATTACATGACCCGCACTTGCACAGAGGAGAAGGGCTTTCACTGTTCTCTTCATTCACACCTCCACACTCCTCAGAGTGGCGACAGTTGGCCACATCACCGGCCATGTGGGTCCATCCTCACACCCCACTATGAGCTGAGGGTTTGGAGCTTTTGGGGTGCATTTCTCCCCCGCATGATCTCACTTGATTTCCCCAGATACCCACAAAAGCAACAGCCACAACACTTCACTTACAGAGGAGGAAATCGCTTCTTTTCAAGAGCATAAGTCTTGGGCAGCCCTGGAGAGAGAAGGGGGTCACCTGATGCCAGGTGTTCCCGCAGAGTTGTGCTTTGACCTGGACCAATCAGAGGCACACCTGAAGCCCACCTGAATCTATCTTGGGCAGAACCAAGACCTGGAGGCAGAGTGCACAAAGGCGTGCACTGTGACATGAGGGGCTCAGAGTGGGACACATTCTGCAGCCCCCCCACGCCGGGCCTCAGTTGTGAGCTGCCCTCTTCCTCACACAGCCAGGCTGATGTAAGACCTCCCTCCAGGCATGCTGCATGGGGCCACTGGCTCTGGCCTTTGCCCAGCTGTTCTGGCAAGTGCACACACTACAACGACAAACTGTCTTTCTAGATGGCCACTGCAGTACCTTCCTCCCTGCCCCTGTTCCTGACTGGCTTCTCTAACACACAGGCCTCTTTCCTACCCATTCAGGGAGATTGTTCCTCTGAAAGGCTTCAGCCGCGGTCCTGAGGCTCTGAGGTCCATTCTCTCCAACATCCCTAGGAACTGGCGAAGGGCGGGGAGAAGGCTGCAGCCACCCTTGTCGGCCACATAGCCTTGAACTCTATAGTCCTTGGCCAATTTGTTTTTAAAATTGTACAAAGCGCTTTCCAATTTATGCTGTCATCCTAACCTGACACTAGTCTCTCCTCGGGAACTAGAAATGTGACAGATCATACCATCTGTGCTTCATTTGGCAGGTGAAGAAACTAAGGCACATCATAGCTAGGTGGCTTGTCCAAACCACACAGATGAGCTTCCAACTTCCAGTCTAATTTACTTTTATCCATCTACACGTTGACATGAGACTAAAGCAGATGTGTATGTCTCCCAGACAGCATCCAAGGCAGGATTGAAACATAGAAAAAAATCCCTGGGTTGAGGAAAAGGTCATTGGGGATCTCTGCAGACTTCATCCTAGGACGTGGGCAAGACTCTCTTAACCACAGGTCTTTAGTGCCCACTTCCCCAGCTGGTTTGCAGGTGAAAGAAAGCCAGAGACAGTGACCAGTGACCACAGGATCTTTGTCTCAATAGCACTGAAGTCTCTGTTCAAAGTCCACAGTAGGTATTATGGAACAGAACAAAACAGAAGACTGTAGGGGAGGGGGTGCATCCTGCATGCAAGGTACTGGAGGCTAGAACAGCAGGGTGATACACAGGCCGGCTGCCTGTACCTGTGGGTGTCAGGGAGATAGTTAAGGAGTTCTGACATAACGTGGTGAGTGGAAAAAAAAAGAAAAAGAAAAAGAAAAAGAAAAAAGCAGATGTCAGGGCAATACCATACCAAGCCCCAAGTTTCAGAAGTGAGGAAAACCATGGTGACTAGCTCGAGGGAACTTAGCCGCCAACGCAGCTGAAAGCACCACCTGCTCTGACTAACAGGTTCCAGCTTCTAAATGTCACTTGCTTTTCCACATTGCCTTTTGCTTTCCTCCAGCTGCCAAAAGCCAACTGTGGTGGCCGGTCAAAAACCACGTATTAGGAAAAGCAAGCTGGAAGGCTGCAGAGTCAGGGCCGGGACACACACAGAGCTCTTGCCATCCGTGTGAAGGGAATGAAACAGTGCATCTCCAAAGGTGATCAGACCAGAAGTGGCAGCTACCAGGAGGAGGTGTCACACCTGGGGAGGTTTGTTGTGCCTTTTCCCTGAACTCACTGTCATCAACAGTGGAAAGGACCCCAGTCTCCCAGGTGGCACCATGCCCTGTGGAAGAATGGTGAACTAGATGGTTCTTGAAAACTCCTTCCAGAGAAGCCTGTGGTTTTGGAACACCAGGCTTCAGCCTTTTCCTCCCTGGGTGTGGGTCCAACCAAAGGAAGTTTGCCCCAGATTCTGCAAACACAGCTTCATGGAGCCAAAAGGAAAATGCCTCAGGGTGCACTGTCCTTGGCACTATCTGGTTAAAAATGGTCAAGAGCAGTTCCCAGTTCCTACAGGTCTTTGCGTTCTCATCAAATCCTAGAAAAGCTCAAAGGGTCTTGGAAAGGCACATTAACCCAGAGCGAACTGATCTCTCAGACAGCTTCTGCTCAGCCCTCCTCCACTGGCCCTGGTTCTCTGCCCCACCACAGGTGTGGTTGTGAGGGCTCCGGAGGTGCCTGGGTCACCCTGAGCCTCTACAGGCCTAGGTCGCCAACGTTCCCTCTATTTATAGGGTCTCTATGGAAACGGGACCAGCATTAGAGAACGAGTCACTGGGAAAACCCACAGAGATTGTAAGGATTCAGAGTGGATTGTGGAAGTCTCCAACGCCCTCAAGAGGCTTTGGGTGGCAGTCTGAGGGAGTGAGGAAGGGGACCCACCAACTCAGGTGTTAGAGAAGAGAGCAGTTGTCTGGCTCCAGCCTGCTTGGGGTTTCTACTGGAAACAGTGATGGAAAGTTTCTGAAATCATCTTCCCTTCAGTAGCATCAGGTCACATTAAAAAAACAACAACACATGGAGCTCAACTTGGGAGCCAATGTGTCCCCACCTCCAACCCTATTTGAATTCCTCATTCTTTTCTTTTTTAAGAGCAGTCTCGGTGGAACCAATGAAGGTCAGCTCCTCATGGGTCTTTAGACAGAACTGACTCGGGTACCCAGACACAGGAGATTTTCATTAAAGTCACTGCCACACCATGGTGTGTCCTCTCCATCTTAACCATCCTTCACACTCTGGCCCCTGCTCCATAAAGCCTTCTCTAATCATGCCAGTGTGTGTGGCCTGGCTCTGCACTGAATTCACGAGGGCTCATTATTTGCACCACTCATTTTGCAATTAATCCTGTGCTGCCTTGCAACTTTGCTCTCTCCAATGATTCCTCAGCTTTTCACCTACTGATGGACGGAAGAATCCTTGACAAGTGACTGAAGGGCAACAGCTAGCTTACCTACCCCTGTGTCCTGCCAAAGACCTCGATGTCACAGACGTGATCACAGCTTAATGCTTTGCTCCAAGTCTACAAAACAATTCCTTCAGGTGATGCAATCTTTAGATAACTATCCCCCTTTTTTTCAGACTTAATCTTTCCCCCAAATTTAAAACATTCAGTTGAGCAGTTTTTGCTTGTGTTGAACCCAAATCCCTCCTGCTGCAGCTTGAACCCTTGCGGCCATCAGTCATCTTAGTAACTGCCAAGAATGTGTTGGCTTGGAAGGAGAATGTGTCTACTGTCCTCCCATAGTTCGGGGCGGGCCTAGTGGGGACTAATGCCCTTGCAGCCAGTTTTGTTTTCTGAAGTGTACATCACTTACCTAACTTGGTCAGCATAAGTGAGTCTTTGGTACTTTGAAGAGTCAAATTTAAAGCCCACCTGTTCTCCTCCAACAGCTTTGTTCTAACTTCTTAATACACAGAGGACATTAGTGTTTTGCAAGCCAAAAGCAGACCCCTGTGCAGCCAGGGCCTCATTCCAAAGATGTACCATCCCAGCTGATGGGGATCTCCAAGGGAGGAGATGCTGTTTCTTAAAGAAAGTGGTTCTGGGCAGGAGAAATGGCTTAGAGGTTCAAGTGCTTGCCTAACAACCCAGGGTTGATTCCCCAGTACCCATGGAAAGCCAGATACACAGAGGTGCATGTCTATGGAGTTTGTTTGGGATGGCTGGAGGCCCTGGTGCACCTATTCTGTCTGTCTGTCTCTCTTCTATCTTTCTCTGCTTGCAAATAAATAAAAATAAGAAAGGTGATCCTGGGTTGACTCTTAAGAGCCAGTCCCTCCCCCCACCAACTTCTGAGCCTCTCCCTATCCACACCATCATTTAACCTCACCCCCAAATTCATGGCCAACTGGACATTCCAACTACTTCTTGGGAGAGAAGCTTTTCAGTAAGTTACTGCCTGTACCTCCAAGTGAACTTCTAGGTCACACAAGATGAAACACTTCCAAGAAAACCATGCCTTGGGGCTGAGGAGATGGTGTAGTGGCTAATGGTAGCTGTTTGGAAAGCCTGTAGGTCTGGGTTCAATTCTCCAGCCACACAAATAAAGAAAGTGGGCATTGATTTGCCGTGGTAAGAGACACTTGTGCATGTGCACACACACTATGCAAATACAAATAAATGGTCAGTTTAAAAAAATCATGCAGTGAAGGGACACACAGGCTTCATGACACATGTGTTTGGACTTCTTCTGTAGTGGCTAAGGCCTTGGCACACCAGTTCTCTTTCTCCCTCTCATAAATTTAAACAAAAAATGCAGAAAATGTGACCTACAAATTTTAACTAAACTCTGACCCTTATAAAAAAAATAAACAGAAGAGCAAAAACAGGCACTTGGGAATGTCCATGCTTTTTCTTGACTTGAACTAAGCAAGCAAGTTGGCTATTTTTCATTTATTAAACTATAGGCATGCCTGCTTTGGGACACATTTATATGCATGTACCATTTCACTATTTAAAATAGTGCCTCTCTGTTGAAAGTGTCTAGTATCTGTTGGCTGCATAAACCCACCTTCCTCAGTGTTCTGAGGAATGGGGAAGAGCTATGAACCACTCACAGGGGTACTGAAGCACTTGGGACCACCCCGACAGGTGAGCCACCTAGGATCCAGCTGCCTGGTGTCTTCCCTGCCCTTCACTCAGCAAGGAGGGAGACCACTACACACAGAAGACAAGATCTGAACAAACTTGAGAGACTTGGGTCAAATGTGTTTAGAGGGCTGGAAAGATGGCTCAGTGGTTAAGGCGTTTGCCTGCAATGCCTAACGATCTGGGTTCAAATCCCCAATATCCCCATAAAGCCAGATGCACAAAGTTAAAATGGTAAGTGATGCATGCATCTGGAGCTCATCTGCAGTGAGTGGCTGGAGGCTCTGGCGCACCCATTCTCTCTCTCCTCTCCCTCCCATCCCTGCAAATAATTTTTTTTAAAGGAAAGTGTTTGGAGCCAGGATGGGAACAATGGAAGGTGGAGTCCCCCTCCTTCTTCAGGGAGATAACAATGTACAGAAATCCCTAGGGAAATCCGGCTTTTGTAAGGGGACAGAGCACCTCAGGGCAAGGACCCTGGCCAGCATCCCCAGGCCCTCCTCTCAGGAAAGACTACTCCTGCAGCTGTGTGGGGGAAGGACGGTGGGGAGATGGGCAATCTCCTGGGGCTTCTCCAGTGTTCAGAACAGAACCAGCACACTAAGCTCAGCCACTCTCCCAAGCAGGTCTCTATCACAAGCAGTATTTTGAAAAGGCCCTCTCTTCTGTGGAGTTCCCCTAAGCTCCTCCCCAGACCCCTTCTCCTTGCAGCTGGTCTCCCAGAAGAAATCGGCTGTACCTTTGGTCAGCCTCTCCTCAACAAGCAGGGAATCTGGTAGCAGCAAAGGGTGGGAGAAAGAGGAGAAATGAGTGGAGACATGAGCTCAGGTGGCTACAAAAGGATCCATGCTGTAAGTGTGTAAGTGGCCAAGGAATGCGACTGAAGTGTCAGCTGAGCTCTGCCCTGGAGGACACAAGATCTTGTGGTCTAGTGGAGAGCATGTGAAGTGTTTACACAAGCCTCCTGTAGAACCATGCCCACTTGCAGGCTGCCTTTTTGTTATAGTTACAATTTTAAAATGGCTAGTTAATTATTTTTTGGTTCTTACACTGGCCCTCCCTACCTTATAATCACGGATCTCAGGCTGCCATAGAGAAACTTGGAGCACAGGGTGTAGTTCGAGAAGGGATGTCTAGCATGCTCAAGAATCTAGGTGTGATCCCAGCATGCTCCCACCCCCCACACAAAGTAAACACAGAAGTTTACTGCACACAGTATGATGCTTCACAGTGCTGGAGGTGCAGAGACCACAGGAGCCCCTGAAACTGCTGGTTGTCATGAGGGAAGCAGCATTCAGACCTTAGGCCAAAAATAAAAATTAAATTAAAAATAAAAAAATTCTCTCCTGTCCCCCTCCTACCATGGAGGTGCTTTAGATGGAGCTTCTTAGGTTTTTGCTCCTCTCTCAAGATGATTTCCTCCACTGCACTGAATCCATCACAGTGCCTGGAGCTGTCACAAGAAAATAGAAGTGGGACTAAGGGACCCAAAGTTCCCATCTCCAAGTGCAAAATGAAAGCAAGACCACGCAACTGCTGATCAGCCTCAACGAAACTCAAGTGTGGGGCAGAGGGTATTAAACAAATTAAACATATCCCTCTTCACACCATCATTAAATCTAGAACAAAGCAACTTCCACCTAGTCCAGGGTCAATGATGGAATTTTTTCCACCACTGGAGAACTGTGTCAGCCTTGGAAAACTTTTCCAGCACTGGAAAACAAGTTTGGCCACACTCCAATATTCTTTGTCCCTTTCCTCTGAGAAGTTGAGTGATCTGTCTGAGGTCATCACATAGCCAATCAAATAGTGGTGGCCCCCAAATCATATCTGGTGGAGAAACCGCTGGTCTGCAGTAAACATGTTGTGATGAAGCAGGCAGAGATAAACACACTGTCTCTCTGGGCTTTCACAGGCCATGGTAGCTCTGTGTTCAGCCTGGGTCCACAGTGCTGGTGTGTGTGTGTGTATGTGTGTTTTCAATTCTCCTCTAGGACAGTCAGTAGTTAATATATCAAGTGTAGAGTTGCTGCTGTATCTGCCACTGAGCAGAGTGAGGATGTCACTGAGAAAGGAAAAGGTGATGCGGGAGGGTGGAAACAAACAGCATAAGGCAGCCACATCTATAGACATAGAGACACTGCAGTCCCCCACCAGCCACCTTGCCCCCTCCCCACCATGAAGGCATCTGTGAAAGGGAATTAAGCCAGCACTCTCCACTGTGGCTGGAGCTGGAGAGTGGGACAGTTTTCAAGGTTGCCTCTCATGGACTCTGTGTGAAGATCCCATCTGGTTCATGAATCAGAGTTTGCTGGCTAGACTCCTCTGGACTGGTCCAGGAGGTCAAAGTCTGCAACATAAGGCTTGATTCCCTCTCCCAGCAGCGTTAAAGGGACCTTTCCCCCTCATCATCTCACTGAAAACAAGAAATATTCTCTACTGGTGGTGGGATGACCACCAGGGGTCCAGGGAAATCAAAATTTTGTACAAAGAGCTTAGATCTTCAACAGTCCTCATCCTTAGATGTCAGGCTGGAGAACATGAGGTCAGATGTGCAGAACTACTCAAAATTTTGAAAGTCCACAGAAGGAATGGGGGACCCTCCCCCCATCACCCCCACAACATACACACCTGGAGCACAGGCAGTGAACACACATGGGTAAGAGCACACACACTCACCTGACTTCCTGACTCTGAGCTGCTCAGGCCAAATGAGGAATGTCATTGGCTTATCCTGGTGAGCTCCTTCGTGCCCACTGCCATAAGACACAGGTTTTACTTAACCTAAGGACAGTCCTCTTGCTCCCCTAGCCCAGACTTTGCACCCTCTCTGGAGACAATGCCCGAGACATCAATCTCCAAGGCATCTAAGTTCCTTCCTGGAGCTGACATCTCGCTCAGCCCAGTCGTGAGCTGGACTGAAGCGCGTGAGCCAGGAGGAGTCTGGATGACAGCTCCAGCAAAGGTGCATTTTTTTTAAATCCCCACTGCTGCTGTAATTGACACAGAAATATATTCAATACAGCTCGCCAATTGTCTGGAAGACCTCAGGCTGGAAAATAAACAGCTCCATGTGAACGGCTTTTTCCAATTCTGGTTCTAGCTGCCGGCTCAGCGTGAGTGCAACTTGAACCGAGGCCCTAAGCACACAGCTCTGCCACCTGTCAGTTCTCCACCCTGGGGGTTGGTGCAGTAGACAGGCAGAGATCTCCAAGCACTAGCTTAACCTCTGGCTCCACCTAACGGCAGCAAATCCACATCCCCCTTTCACAGATGGACAAACTGAGCTTCTTCAACCAGGAAGATGCTCCCAAATCCCACTGGGAGGAGGCTAATTGGCTAATGGTCACCCACACTGCTCTTTTCTTCTCCAGCCATCCTACGGGAGGGAAAGTGATGTTAACTTTCTAGTTGGCATGTTCGATCTCACCAGCCCTTTGTCTGCAAATAGCTTTTCACACAGTTATTCAAACAACCTCGCATGGGTGAATCACTAGAACGTTTGCTGAATAATAAAGCACAAACACGCAGGCCTGAAATGGAGCTGGCAGACAGGCACAAAACGGTACCAGACTTCCCCCTCCGGTTCTAGCAGAACATCTGTCCATCCAGTCTGACCTCTGTGGGTCTCCCCATCACTTTTATTTCATTAAGACAGTTGTGTTGGGGGGGGTGTGGAGGGGGAGCAGGAAAGCTATGTGGCGGGCTAGGCTTGCCTGGGGGGAACAGTCCACGCTCACCTTTAAATCAGGAGGCTTGTTTCGGGGACCCGGGTTGGGTGCCACCGCAGCGCCCGCATCTGAAGTTGGCCCGCCGGCGGAGTTAGCACCGGAGGTCTCCCCCGGCCGGGGGTCTCCGCCCGGCAGGGGACAAGACGCGTCTTCCATCCCAGCCCCATCCTCCTCGCCCTGCTGTTGCTGCAGCTCGTCCGATTTGCACCTCTTCATGGTGTAATGTGGGTCGGCAAGGGGAATCTGTCCTTCTAGCGCGCCGTCTTTGGGGGAGACCGCACCCCCCCTTAACACTCAGAAATGAGGCCCGAGGTCTAAATTATTCACGAAGGGAGTGTACAGAGCACGATGCTTTGAATTTAAGATTTTTTTTTCTTTTTTAAGGATGAGGGCGAGGCGAGGAGGGGGAAGCCTTGGAATAGTTCATTCCGGCCTGGAGAGCGGAGGCAGGTGGCGGTCGAGGCTGGGCAGCCGGGTCCTCGGACAGTCATGGGCGCGGGAGGACGGCAGCCCTCGGACCCCCCTAAACTTTCTGCCTCGGGGCAGAGCTGGGCGGAGAGGAGCCGGGCGGCACAGCGCATCCCTCCCGGCGGGCAGGGCTGCAGGGCGAGACGGGGTACCGGGGCGGCCGGCCGGGCAGGTCCGGTGGTGCCGGCCGCGTCGCGGGCTCGGGCCCCGCATGAGCCGGCCGCGGAGCTCGCAGCGCGCCGGCCTCCTTCTCGGGCCCGCGCCGCGCCTGCAGCAGAGCGGCGGCGGCCGCCAGAGCCCGCCGCGAGCCCGCGGCCTACCCCGCCCGCCCGCCCGTCCGCCCGCCCGCAGCCCGCGAGCGCGAGGGCGAGGCCGGGCGCGGGGACGCCGCCCGCCGGCCAATGGGAAGGCCGCAGGGCGCGGCGCGGCGCGGCGCGCGGCTCGGACCGGAGGCTTGGTTGCACCGCGCGCACCGCACCTAACCCCCGCCCTGCCGCCCCGCGAGGGTCGAGAGGGCGACGTGCGGCGGCGCTTCGGTTCCGCGGAGCGCCGGGCTGCGGGGCGGGGGCGGCGGCGGCCGGAGCGCCCCTCCCGAGACAGACGTTTCCCCGGTCGCCCCGCCCACTCCCGGTGGAGGGCGCCCGAGGGGCGTTGATCGTCCCCACGCCAGCTTCGCACGTTATAATTACATACTCATCCCTTCTAGGACCCTTGGTGTGAGTTACAGATCCCAAGGGAAGGGGGATGTTCGGGCCCCATCGCCCCTTTTCTGGACTAAATATTGCATCTCGGTGAGTGCGCGTGCTTTACGGTCAGGAACTAGACGACGTCTCGTATTAAGCACAGTAAGCATGTGACAGTTCCCCAGCTCACTGGAAGCAGTTTTCAAGTAAGAACCGGTAGTCAATGCAGGAGGTTGGTACATACAGCAGTGTAGACAAGGAATGCTATGTTTCCCTCCACGATGGCTCTGAACAATCTGCAAGAAGAGAGCAGATGTTGGTGTCACCAAGAGATGAAGACAGTAGTGGTAACAGTACCGACTCTACCGCGAGCCTACTGTGGTGACACTGCATTTCGGTTATTCAGCAACCAGTGGTTCCCAAGGTGCCGGCTTGGCCGGCAGCATCAGCATCAATCATCCGAGAACCTGACAAAAATCCCGATTCTTGTGTACTATGAAATCAGAAATTGTGGGGAGACTGTGGAGATGGTTTAGCAGTTGCTGGTAAAGTTGCCGGCCTGAGTTCAGTTCCCCAGTACCCATATCCATGTAAAACCAGATGCACGAAGTGGTACATGCATGTGTATGTACATATATATATTACACATATATAACATATATTACACATACATAACATATATATTACACATACATAACATATATATTACATATGTGTGTGTAAAAATTTAAAGCTGTGGGCCCAGATATCTGTCTTTTAAAGTCTTCCAGTAATTCTCATGCATGCTAACATCTAAGAACCCCTGGCCTAGAGCATGCAGTTCAGTGTGTGAGTCACAGACATCTCCCTGAAGGATTTTACAGTTTACCATTCCCTTTCACACTCATTGGGCCACTCGAGCCTCACTTCAGTCTCACTAGTCAGTGAGTTTCTTGACTGTTCAGCCTTTTTCCCATTCCAGTGACTTATTTTCATGTGTATCCTAGAAGAGACTTAAGTTGTTAAGAATTTACTACAGTTTTGGAGCTGCTTTCTAAACTAAGCAGCTCCATTTTTAGAAAGTAGGAATTTAGAATGGGCTGGGAATGCAGAGCCACCCCATATCCAAACACAGTATCAGGCACAATTTGGGAATGCAAAGCTATAAGCCTTTAGCATTTTCAGTGGTGAGGAATGGCAGAATGCCAAATCAGATCGTGGGTAGGACTAGGCAGAAGCGGTGGGGGCAGATTCCCATGGTTGCAAGGATGGAAACATATTGCCCCTGCCTGCATTGGCCCGGAGAAGTGTAGAGGCACCACAAATCTTGGGGGAGCCTTAGGTGGCAAGGAGTGTGGAGCAAATAATGAGCCCACCCTGACTCATGTTCCCAAGTTAACTCTAACCTGAAGAAAAGTAGAGGGAGTCTATAAATCCTTTAGGAAGCAGAGAATATTATAATCTCTGAATTATGTAATTTCTCTATCAGATTGAAGTCAATCTTGATTTTGATTTTGTTTGTTTGCTTCAGACAGTGCCTCACTACATAGACCAGGCTGGTCTCAAACTTGTGATCCTCCTGCCTTAGCCTTCCATGTGTTGGGATTACAGTCATGGACCACCACGCTTGGCTTAAATTTGATATTTTGTTGGTTTTTGATTTTTTGTTTGTTTGTTTTTTGAGGTAGAGTCTTGCTTTAGCTCAGACTGACCTGGAATTCATGATGTAGTCTCAGGCTGGCCTCAAACTCATGGCATTCCTCCTACCTCTGCCTCCCGAGTGCTGGGATTAAAGCGTGCACCACCATGCCCGGCTTGATATTTTTATTGACCAATAAACAGCCTTTGTTATGTTTCATAAAATCAGCTTCTTTTGGGGGGAGAAGGGGTGTTGGGGATTGAACTCAGGGCCTCACACATACTAAGCAAATGCTTTACCACTAAGCTATATCCCAGCCCTAAAGTAGGTTCCAGTTTCCCAATTATTTGAAAGTGGGTATAATGACAATACCTTCCTTTTAGGGTATTGGCTAATATATATATGTAGCCCTTAGACACTTCCTGGCACAGAATAAAGGCCATTGCTATTACAAATGTTACCCAGTTTCAAGAGCGTTGAATATTTCACTCTAGTGGTTCTGTTTTGGGGAGTTCAATGTCTCACTCATCTCTGAATTTCACAAAGTGACATGCTATATAGTAAATATGCTAGTGCCAAGGAGGTTTGGGTGGAAAATCAATATTGAGATCTGGATGACTTTCAACCACTGGCTTGAAGCCAGTGACAAATCTTCATTGACCATAATAAATGATTGGTGGAAATTTTGCTTAAATGATTCAATCATAGCCGGGCGTGGTGACTCACGCCTTTAATCTCAGCACTCGGGAGGCAGAGGTAGGAGGATCACCGTGAGTTCAAGGCCACCGAGACTACATAGTGAATTCCAGGTCATTCTGGGCTAGAGCAAGACCCTACCTCAAAATACAAAACAAAACAAAACAAAAAAACTCAAAAAACAAAAACAAAAATGATTCAATCATGCCATTGTTCTCTGTTTCTTTGGGAAAATATAAGCACACATTTTTATATTAAGATAGGGCAAAAATTACAGATTTATAAGGCAAGTGGGTATGTTTGCCATATAGGAGTAGTATTTTTTCTGTTTTGGCACACCTAGTTAATTATTTAAAAATAACAGTGTAGGGCTGGAGAGATGGCTTAGCATTTAAGGCATTTGCCTGCATGGTCAAAGGACCTAGGTTCAATTCCCCAGGACCCACATTAGCCAGATGCACAAGTCTAGAGTTGTTTGCAGTGGCTGGAGGCCCTGGCATGCCCATTCTCTCACTCTCTCTCCCTCTTTCTCTGTCAAATAAATAAATAAAATATTTTTTTAAATGCAGTGTAGTAGAACATTAGTCTTGGTATCAGAAATGTTAAGAATTCTAGGGAGATGGTTTGGTGGTTAAAAGGGCTTGCTTACAAAGCCTGCTGGAATGGGTTTAATTCCCCAGTACTCTCATAAAGCCAGATGCACAAAGTGTATATGCATTTGGAGTTTGTTTGCAGCCCTAGTGCATCCATCTTCTCTCATAAATAAGTAAATAAGTAAATTCTAGCTCTGTTTTGGCAACCATATCAAGTAGCCTCATTGTAAACAGGGGCTCATAATATTTATGCTCACTTTGTTTTGGGAAGGCTAAAGTGAATAGAACCTGTGAAATGCATGTGCTGGATACATCATATGTGCCAGTAAACCTCAACGAAATAATCTAGGTGTTCACTGCCCTGTCTATCATGGAATAAAAGCAGAATTAGTCCACTGACAATGCTTTTTGAACAGAAATATCAAAATAGTGAAAGAGGTATAATCTTCATAGTATTAAATTTGCTAAACCAGTTAGTCTATGAACAAAGGAGATAAAGAGCAGCGTTATGGAATCCTGTGCCCTTGCCAACACCCAGTTTGTGAGTTGATAGGTGAATGCCTCTTTCCCGATAGAGGTTAAGGTGCCAAGATCAACAGGTAAGTTGAGAGTGTGTGTGTGTTTTTGTCTTTGTATAAAAACAGTTGGATCTGAGAAATAAAAGGCTTCTATTTTTGCAGATTGTCCCAGAAAATAGTTTCCTACTCTGTAAGAATTTTAAAAAAATATTTAAATTTTTTTTGCCTTTTGATATAGGGTCTCATGTAGCCAAGGCAGGTCTTGAATTTCTGATTCTCCTGCTTCTACCTCTCTAGCAGTATTCTAAAAACAATATTGAAATATCAAATGAATAAGGAGTTGTTAGGGAGACACTTTAATATGTAGCATACTGGGCTGGAGAGATGGCTTAGCGGTTAAGTGCTTGCCTGTGAAGCCTAAGGACCGCGGTTCAAGGCCCGATTCCCCAGGACCCATGTTAGCCAGATGTACAAGGGGGTGCACACATCTGGAGTTCATTTGCAGTGGCTGAAGCCCTGGTGCGCCCATTCTCTCTGTCTACCTTCCTATTTCTGTATATCTCTCTCTCTCAAATAAATAAATAAAAACAAAATATTTTTTAAATGTTTTTTTGTTCATTTTTTTATTTATTTATCTGAGAGTGACAGACACAGAGAGAAAGACAGGTAGAGGGAGAGAGAGAGAATGGGCGCGCCAGGGCTTCCAGCCTCTGCAAACGAACTCCAGACGCGTGCGCCCCCTTGTGCATCTGGCTAACGTGGGACCTGGGGAACCGAGCCTCGAACCGGGGTCCTTAGGCTTCATAGGCAAGTGCTTAACCACTAAGCCATCTCTCCAGCCCAAAACAAAATATTTTTTAAAAAAAGATGTAGCAAACTAACTAGAGTGCTTAGAGGGTCAAAGCATTCTCTAGACCGGGGACGTTGTAATCATAAACACTGTATTTTGATATCAATGTCAGAACAATTATGTTTTTGTTAATGTTATTTCTGCCTTTTCTGTTGGAGATCGAAACTTCCACTGAATACTTTCAAAAAGAAATTAAATTCAGCTGGGCGTGGTGGCATATGCCCTTAATTCCAGCACTTGGGAGACAGAGGTAGGAGGATTGTCAAGAGTTGGAGGTCACCCTGAGACTGTGTAGTGAATTCCAGGTCAGCCTGAGTTAGAGTGAGACCCTGCCACAGAAAATCAAAAAAGAAAAAAGAAAAAAAGAAAAAAATTAAATTCTGTTGGATTAGGAGGAGAAAACTATGCAAATATTCACCAAGGAGATTGGCTGTAGTGTTGATGACATCACAATAACACCATCTAAGAGGAAGGTTTTTGTTGGCTGTTGGAAGAAGCAGACTGGATGAAAAAGATGCTGCCTTTCTCCACAATTAGAAAAAACTCTGAATGTAAAGTGAATTTTGCCCCCCTTTTTTCTTAAAGTGTACACTGAATCAATTTAAATGTTATATTTCTCCACATTATTCCATATATCTGAGTAGACATTTTAAATACTTGTTTAACTAACATTCAATCAAATAAATACTGTTTATTTCACCATTATGCACTTTATTCTTAGACAATGAGTTGTCTCAACTTTTTGTCTTTAGGCATAAAGCTGCAATTCCTATTTTATGCACAAACTGCATGCATTATTTCTTCCATTACATAGAACCTCTGATATTTAACTGGCAATATTTCAGAGGATTAGACACATCCATCTTGCCCATCCTGTAGCCATTGCTCTCTTACAACAACCCTAAGATACTAATGTCTGCCCCACACATGGGACTAGAGAGTCTCCTACCTGCAGCATGAAATGCTGGCGCTTTGTTTGTATTGCTGCAGGTAGGGTTCATAGTCTTTGTTCTGGAAGTGGGTGCTCCCCAGTAATGGGAGAATGTGAACAGAGTAGGTCTGTGACATAAACATCCCTGATGAAATAGCTTGTTTGTGTCCTTTCTCTTCTATAGGTAATTGGTACACATTTCTGGACAATTCTGTTGTTTTTTTTTAAACTTTAATTTGCAGACCTTAAAAGAAAAAGTACCAGCTTTGTTTGTTAATGACTTAACATCTGACGATGAATATCAAAGGCCACTCTTTGTACTACTAGGTCATATTAGGTATACCAGCAAAAGTCAGTGTCTACCACTTAAAGATAACCACAGAACTGGGCATTTTACTAGGGACCCTGAAACATTCTCAGTCTTCCCAGTAGCCCTGCAAGGTCAATGATCTTCCCATTCTTCAGGGGGAAACAGCCTGAGATGCCCCAGCACTCACATACCTGCCCAAGAACATAAGCCTCATCCTGTCATGGCTGTAATGCTGAACCACTCCCAAGACCAAGAATTTGCCAATGAGGATTAGCCAACAGTTCACTATGTGTATCTGCATTCATTAAAACACAGTTTTGAGGGCTGGAGGGATGGCTTAACGGTTAAGGCATTTGCCTGCAAAGCCAAAAATCCCAGATTCGACTCCCCAGGACCCACGTTAGCCAGATGCACAAGGGGACTCATGCATCTGGAGTTCCTTTTCAGTGGCTGGAGGCCCTGGAGTGCCCATTCTCTCTCTCAAATAAATAAATAAGTAAAATAAAAATGCAAAATATAAAATACAGTTTTGAAACACATAATTCTATAAAGGCTTTCCAAGGTACATGTGATGAAGGACAGAACAATGAAAGGCACTGCTCCCCACCTTCGGACCTAAAGTCTAGTTGAGAGAATGAGACACAGATGAAATGCACAATAACACAAGATGAAAACAGTGACGTCTGATAACCACTCTGAGCGGAAGAGCTGTTCCACAGATCAGAGGAGGGACAGATTGCTAGGGTGTACTGAGGTGATATATGTTAATCTACATCAAGGGTCAAAGTATAAGGTATTAGCTGGGCGTGGTGGCACACGCCTTTAATCCCAGCACTCAGGAGGCAGAAGTAGGAGGATTGCCATGAGTTCAAGGCCACCCTGAGAGTACATAGTGATTTCCAGGTCAGCCTGGCCTAGAATGAGACCCCACCTCAAAAAACAAAACAAAAAGAGAGTATAAGGTGTTGCTTTAAGACAATCTAGCTCCTTAACAGAAGAACTGCATAAATTGTCTTGAAACAGAATCTTTCACTATTTGGATCACTTGAATGCTATATGGTTTTTGTCATATGTCAGTGATGGAAAACATTTTTCCCCTCTTTTTCTTTTCTGAAACTATTAAGGCAGCACGTCTGCAGCATAAACACTTTGGGATTTAGCATATATGTAGGTAGATTTCTAGACTTTATACCCAGCTAATGAAAATGGAACTTCTGGAGATAAAATCTGAAAAGCTGTTCTTTAGAGATGTAGCCTAAGTGAGATAGGGTCTGTAAATCTTGTGATTTCCAAAGACAACATCAAAAACATCTCTCCTGGGAGGGGAGAATCACACCATCCCAGGTGAGAGCTTATTCTGGAGTGTGAACACTTGTGCCATAAATCATTGTCAGGGAGCATTATTCAGCCCCAGGTAAACTGAGGGAGAATGATTACGCCACCCTGGATCACCTTATGTTGAGTTTTGAGAACCACTGATGTAAGGGAAGACTTGGTTGACCATCCAATGTCCCAGTTATGGATTAAGTGAACACTTGTTATATGTCTGGCACATATTGCCATTTCATTTGTAAAGCAAAGTCTGTAGGTAGTTCTAGACGATGAAGCTGACGGACAATGAGATCTTTCCCAGGGCAAACTGTCCACGTGGAGAAATAGCCAAACCAGTTCTACTTGCTTTCAGTGTCCAAACTTTTCACACAATGCCTACGGCTCTGTCACCTAGACTGTGCTATGGCTACCATGTGTGGTAATAACAGTAACATCTGTCCTATGAGTCCATATGCCATAGAATTTAGATCTAAACCTTCTCATAACCCAAACTGGTGAACTGGTGCTCTTGCCACATCATACACAACTAACATGGAGTGATATTTATACAGGATTTCAAAGTGACCTTCAACCCTGTGGTAGTTTGCATAGATGCCCCCCCAATATATTCACTGTTTTATTAGTTTGCAGTTTGCATCTGCAGCCACCTGGCTGGAGGCAGTGTCACTGGGCGGATCTTAAGGTGTGATGGTGTATTTAAGATTTCAATCTAAAGGTATGCAAAGTGTGCCTAGCTGGAGTTCCTGAAGTGTGCTATGCTGTGTGGCTTTTGGCTTGTGCCTCTCTCTGTGTGTTTGGGCCTGTGAAAGCAGGCCAGCTTCTCATGCCATTACGGAACTTCCCCTGGATCTGTAAGCTTCAATAAATCCCTTCCTCCATAACTGTGCCTGGTCTGGACGTTCATCTAGGGGAACCTGAAGCTGTCTGCTACAAACCCACTGGGAACAAATTTTCTTTCAGTTTTATACATGACAGTTTTTAAAATCTTTTCCAGCTCTGCTAGAACTTCCTTTCCTTGGTGTAATGTATCCCAAGCTTGGAATGGCACACGATGAGCTAAAATTCTAGCCTTCATTTCTAACAGACACCACATGTGTTTTTTGATGGCACAAGAATGGAGAGCGGCTAGCTGAAGTGGAGAAGAAAATGTCAATTGCTTGAATAACCTTCTGCTGATCTTATGACTTCCAAAAGACAACTTCATCATGGAAACCTCTCCTGGGAGGGGAGAATCACACCATCCCATGTGAGAGCTCCTTCTGGGGTGTGCATACTTGTATCATAAATCATTTTCAGGGAGCATTATAAGGCCCAGGGAAACCCAAGCAGACAGTGGGACAAAGGGTTGTGTTCATTGGTGACTCCACCCTAATTTGCCTTGAAGCTCTCAGAAGGGGTTTGTGAAAAAAAGATAATACTCTCTTTCAAATGTGATGACAATACAATTCATTCAGAGTACAATTTAATACAATATAGCTAGAGCCAAGTCAATGTGTGAAACATTTCACCTAATGATATTCTCCAGGGAATTTATCTCCAGAAAGTAATGCAAGAGAAGAAAACAAGCTGTGTGAACAACAACAAAAGTGTTTCAGTGGCATTATTTTTTAAGAATAAAAAATCCTTAGCCCAGTGTTGTGGTACACACCTTCAATCCTAGCACTTGGGAGACAGAGGTAGGAGGATCGCCATGAATTTGAGGCCATCCTGAGACTACATGGTGAATTCTATCTCAGCCTGAACCAGAGTAAGACCCTATCCTGAAAAACAAAACAAAACAAAAAACCTTAAGCAAATTAAATGTCCAAGAATAGAGGCTGGATGAGTGACCATGGCCTAACAGTAGAATAGAGTGGTATGTCATGAGTATATAGAAACAAAAGCTGGCATGGAATCTCATGCCTTTAACCCCAGCCCTTTGGAGGCTGAGGTAGACATTTTCATATACCCTATTTAAGAAGTGTGCACATGTTGTTGGATGTGGGGGCTCATAAACTCAGAAGGCTGAGATAGAAAGATCATTGTGAGTTTGAGGCCTGGTTGAGTTTACAGAGTTAGGATCAGGTTAGCCTGGGCTACAGCGAGACCCGAACTTATGGGGAAAGTGGGGGGGAGGGAGGGAGGGAATTACCATGGGATTTTTTTTTATAATCATGGAAAATGCTAATAAAAATTTAAAATTAATAATCATTTTATTTATTTGTTTGAAAATACAGAGAGAGAATGAAGATGGGCATGTCACTGCAAATGAACTCCAAACATATAAGCTGCTTTGTGCATCTGGGTTTACTTGGGTACTGAGGACTCTAACCTAGGCCTTCAGGCTTTGCAAGAAAGCACCTTTAACCTCTGAGCCATCTCTCCAGCCTGAAATGAAATATTTTCTTTAAGTCAATTCATACTGGGTATGCTGTCTGAATCAAATATTGTGTTTGTCAATTATGAATAGATACAGACTGAGCCAGTTGAAATATGTTTCCAAAATCAGGCTTCAGAATCTTCCAGAAAACTTCCACTGCAGTAATGTTGACATAGGAAAAAGAATTGGTAAATTCAACATGGTGCTGCAAACCTAAAATTCCAGCACTGAGAAGGCTGAGGCAGGAGGATTGTGAATTTGAGACCAGCTTAGGCAGTATAATGAGATTCCATCAAAAAGAGAGACAGAGGGTTGGAGAGATGGCTTAGCAGTTAAGGCGCTTGCCTGCGAAGCCTAAGGACCCATGTCCAACTCTCCAGGTCCCATGTAAACCAGACACACAAGGTTGCACATGCACACAAGTTATTGCACACATCTGGAGTTCCATTACAGTGGCTGGTGGCCCTGCCTCACCAATTCTCTCTCTCACTCTCCTCTCTCACTCTCACTTTCTTGCACAGCCACCAAAAGGCCAGTTTGTTGGGCTTGCCTCAAAAAAAAAAAAAAGAGGGCTGGAGAGATGGCTTAGCGGTTAAGCGCTTGCCTGTGAAGTCTAAGGACTCCGGTTCGAGGCTCGGTTCCCCAGGTCCCACGTTAGCCAGATGCACAAGGGGGAGTTCGTCTGGAGTTCGTTTGCAGAGGCTGGAAGCCCTGGCGCGCCCATTCTCTCTCTCTCCCTCTATCTGTCTTTCTCTCTGTGTCTGTCGCTCTCAAATAAATAAATAAATAAATAAATAAATAAATAAATAAATAAATAAATAAATGAAAGAAAGAAAGAAAGAGAGAGACGGAAGAGAAAGAAAGGAAGGAAGGAAGCAAGGAAGGGGAAGAGAAGGGAGGGAGGGATTGACAGGTTTTCATCTACCTATCTTTCTGTGTCCAGGATTGGCCCAGAGAGTTATACCTATTGTGAGGTGATTCTAGGAGATTAGGAAATAAATGAAGACAACTCCAGCTGAACTGTCAGGTAATATGGTGGACAAAAGAAATAACTATTCAGACTTGGAAAAGCAATACTAGTCTACTAATCTTAGTGATGAACTATGGCAAAACTATGTCCAGGGCTGCTTCTAGAAAGCTCTGGGTCATTTACACTTAATTTTTTTTTTTGAAAATCTTATTCTCCCACTTAGCAGTAAAATAAAGATTATCGCTGTTTGAAGTTATATCAAATTCTCTTTAAGTGATTGCTTTTCCTCCCCAGGCTCAGCATACTCACAGCCAGGAATGCCACTGATGAAATATTCAGCATTGGGATGATACTTGATGTATAATTAAGTAGGGTGCATTTAGAAATTCAATTTTACATAGACCTTTAATCCTCAGGTTAATATTTCTTCATGTAGACAATCTCATAAGCAAAAACACAACCTTGTAAATATTATATCCTTTTGAAAAACTATATATACTTCTGAATGAGCGTAATTATTATAAATAGAAAAGAAGACATTATTAAGCATGCCTTACTTTAATACATTTTACTCTTCAAAACCCTGGGAGATAGGTACTATTGACCCCTATGTACAGGTGAAGTGATTGAAGCTATGGGAAGTTGAATGATTTGCCTAATATCATGAAATTAGTACACACCCCATCTAGGACTGGAGCTCAGATTAGATTGTCTGTGACTCCCTTGCTTTTCTGCAGATTCTTACAAGATTTATATTTCTAAAAACTTTCACATGCTATGACTAGCTTATTCTCCCAACAGCTTGGTAAGGTTGAGTACAGGTAAAGGATTCTTTCTTTTCTTTTTCATTTTTTTCTTAAAGGGAGGTAGGATTTACTTTGGCTCACAGTTTTGGAGGCTTCAGTCCACAGTCCTTGGCTCCCTTGGTTATGGGCCTCTGGTGAGGTGCATCATTGTGGTGGGAGCATGTGGCAGAGGCTATTTACCTATGGTGGATAGTGGGGACAAGGGACAAAATGTTCTCAAGCACCCAACTACCAGTGACCTACATCTCTGGCTGGGTCTTGTCTCTTAAAGTTTCAAGCACTTACTCCCCAAACAAGGTCACCAGCTGGAACAAGCCTTCAGTATATGATCAGCTGTGGAAGAACACTTCCTATGCAAACCGTATCATTCCTTCCCTGGCCTCAAAAGGCTCATATCCATCTCATAGCGTGTATGCATTTAGTGCCTCTCTAAGAGTCAATATCATAGTCTTAACAGTTCCAGCATTGTTGAAAAGTTCAAGTTCAAAGTCTCCTCTGAGACTGGGAACCCATACCAATGAGAAGAAGAAGAGGAGGAGGAGGAGGAGGAGGAGGAGGAGGAGGAGGAGGAGGAGGAGGAGGAGGAGGAGGAAGAAGAAGAAGGAGAAGAAGAAGAAGAAGAAGAGGAAGAAGAAGAAGAAGGAGGGGGAAAAAAATTGTCTCTGAGAATCCTGACTTTCAGTTGACCATTTTTGGCCTTACAATCTTTCCGTAGATCAAGATCGTGTGACCAAGTTTTGGTCAATGAGGTGGAAGTAGAATCGCTGTATGCAACTACTAGGGCATGTTCTTAAATAGCACTGCTTCTCAAAAAAAAAGATTTTTAAAACAGGGCTGGAGGATGGCTTAGGGGTCAAGGCATTTGCCTGCAAAGCCAAAGGACCCACGTTCAATTCCCCAGGACCCACGTTAGCCAGATGCAGAAGGGGCACACACATTTGGAGTTTGTTTGCAGTGGCTGGAGGCCCTGGCATGTGCCCATTCTGTCTCTCTCTCTCTCCCTCTTTCTCTGTCAAATAAGTAATAAATAAAAAATAAAAATTTTTTTAAAGTTAAAAAAGAACCAAGTCACATGCTCCCAAGACACAATGATACAGGGTAAACATCTACATTTCCAAAATCAAGTAATGGGGGAATAGAATGGATCAGATCAATTCCAAACCAAAATCCAGCAGTGCCAACATTAAATCTTGTACCTCTATGTCCAGCATGTTTGGGTAACGCTGTCTCTGTGTCCTAGCCACATAGCCTCTCTCTTGAACTGGCTTCACGTGCTGTCTATAGCTTTCCTCAGAAAGCATTCCATGTTTCTAGCATCTCCACCTTCCTTGGCTATCCACTGAAGCGTAGGCATCACCATCGCAGTTTTACACATCATCCATCGGGGACTGCCTGGAGGGATCCTCACCTTGGCACACATTTTGCCTGGTCTACCAAGCCTTCCTTTGAAATTTGGGTGGAAGCCTCCATGACCCCACAACTGTTGTATTCTGCCTATCTGCAAAATCAGGATCATGCAGTTGATGCCACAGTCTGCCACCCGCTTCTCAATGGACCATAACTACATTTGTTTCTGGTGCCTGGGCATTGAGCACCAGGAAAAGAATCCTGGGGAAACAGGTTCCTTGGTGTTGTGATGGGAGCTCATACTCTCAAGAAAGTATTCCAAATGACTTTACCCTGTCATACCTTTCAGCTTGCAATGAGTTGGGCTAATGCTTGAGACACTGTGAGGCACCTTTCCTGTCATTCTGATGGAAAATATGTGGCTTTCTTCTTATGGCACTAATCTTTTCAGAAACCATGCCTTACTTGCCTTTAACTTTACACAGATTTTTCTCAACAGTTTCTCAAGTCTTTCTTCTCTATTTTTTTTTCTTTTCCTTAAAACATTGCATTTATTTAGTTGAGAAAGAGAGAGACAGAAAGAATGGGTATGCCAGGGCCTTCTGTTGGGGCCTTCAGTTGCTGCAAACAAATTCCAGGTGCATCTGGGTCTACATGGGTACTGGGAAATCAATCCCAGGCCATCAAGCTTTACAAGCCTTTAACTGCTGAGCCATCTCCCCAGTACCACCTTCCTTTTGAGGTAAGGTCTTACTCTGGCCCAGGTTGGCCTCAAACTCACACTGTAGTCCAGGATGGCCTCAAACTCACAGGGATCCACCTAACTCAGCCTTCCATTTGCAGGGATTAAAGGCATGAGCCACCATACTAGACTTTCTTTTTTTTTTTTTTTTTAATTTTCTTCTACTCCTCCTCTTCCTCATTCTTTCATCTGCCTCCTTCTTTTATATGGTCTCATGTGTCCCAGGCTAGCCTCAAACTTGCTATGTGGCCAAAGATGACCTCAAACTTCTAAGCTTCTTGCCTCATCTACTCAGCGCTGGGATTGTAGGTTTGTATCAGCATGTCCACTTCATATGGTGCTGGGAATTGAATTCAGGACTTCATGCATGCTAGGCAAGCACTCTACCAGCTGAGTGACATTCCTGCAACTCCTCTGATCTGCTTTGATTCTCACTATAAACTGGCCAAGAGCAACCAGCAAACACCATACCACACTCTGAATGCCAGCATGCCTTGTAATTTCCTGTGCCAGATTTATTAACCTTTAAATTGAGCCTCCCTCAAAGTCTCAAAGCATGCATACAATGTAAACAAGTTATTTGCCAGAATGTAACACGAATGACCTTTATTCTTTTTAAAAACTGTTTTATTGACAACTTCCATAAATATAAACAATGTAACATGATCACAATCCCCTCCCATAACCCTTCCTTTTCCCCCTCCCCAAACCCCCACCCACTGAATCCCTTCTTCTTTCCAACTACTCTCACTTTTATTTTTATTTTTTTATTTTTTATTTTTGAGAGCAACAGACACAGAGAGAAAGACAGATAGAGGGAGAGAGAGAGAATGGTGCGCCAGGGCTTCCAGCCTCTGCAAACGAACTCCAGACGCGTGCGCCCCCTTGTGCATCTGGCTAACGTGGGTCCTGGGGAACCGAGCCTCGAACCGGGGTCCGTAGGCTTCACAGGCAAGCGCTTAACCACTAAGCCATCTCTCCAGCCCTCACTTTTATTTTGATGCTACTATTCCCCCCCCCCCCTATTATGCAGGAGTTGTGTAAGTAGCATCAGCCACTGAGAAGTCATGAATATCAAGGCTACTTTGTGTCTAGAAGACGCTGTTGTAAGCTCCTCTCTTTTCTTTAGGTCTTACGTTCTTTCCACAATCTTCCACATTGGTTCCTGAGCCTTGGAGGGTAGGATATCTCATTTAGTGCTGAACACTCCACTGTCACTTCTCACACTTTGGTGAGTTTTTAAAAAACATTATTTGAGAGAGAGAGAGAAAATGAGGACATGCCAGGGCCTCCAGCTACTGCAAATGAACTCCAGATGAAAGCACCACCATGTGCAGCTGGCTTAAGTGGGTACTGGGGAATCAAACCTAGGTCCCTAGGCTTCACAGTCAAGCAAGCAACTTAACTGCTAAGCCATCTCTCCAGCCCCACTTTGGTGAGTTGTGAGTGACCCCAGTGGTCACCACCATCTGAAAAGAGAAGCTTCTCTGACCAAAAGTGAGAGTAGCATTAATATATGGCCATATACATAAGTATTTAGAGGACGGTTTGGTGGGCATAATGTATCTATTTATCCAGACAACAGTAGTAGTTCTCCTCCTAGGGCTTATGGCCTCCCAAGCCATAGGCTGGCTTGCTTGCTTGCTTTCTTTCTTTCTTTCTTTCTTTCTTTCTTTCTTTCTTTCTTTCTTTCTTTCTTTCTTTTGAGGTAAGGTCTCACTCTAGTCCAGGCTGACCTGGAATTCACTATGTAGTCTCAGGGTTTCAGTAACAGGCATAAATTTCCTCCCATGGAGTGGACCTCAAGTCCAAACGACAGCGCCATCATTTTCCCCATTACAGACATGCCAGCATTGCGCCAGATGGTACCTTTGGCCTGGCTGGCTAGGTGTAAGCTTGCAGGGTACTCTGCTGATTAACATCATTAATGACTTTTCTCCCCCAACAGGCTGCATAGATATTTCCAGCATCATGACAACTAGTCAATAGGAAAGAGGCTTTTAGCTCAGCTCCAGCTTGACTCCTCAGGGCCCCATAGCCCAAGAATGTGGTGTCTTTAGCAATAGGGTCTTGTCATCTAGTGCTGGTGGGCAACTAAGAGCTTTGGCAATAGCCTGTAATGTTTTGGGGGCATCAGTGGCCTTCCTGGCCAACAACTCACTGGCAGGTATGCCACCTCACCTCTGGCACTGAGGTTTTTCTACTAATGATCTATGGCTTCTGGGTATAACAGTATCCACTATCCACTTTGGGAAGATATTTTTGGCCCCCGAATAGCCTCTATTCTAATACTAAATAGCATCCTCATTTCTACATGAAGCCTCATAAACAACTCTTTATTGTCTACATACCCATTAACATTCTGGTCTTCTGAGCTCCCACTGTAGGCTTTCTCTAGCCTGCTTTTCCAAATTCCTCCCACTAACCAGCTCCAAAGCCTTAAGAACCACATGGTAGGATTTAGTCCCAGTAACAACCCCACTTTTCTAGAACTAATACTTTTCATAGTCTTTTCAGCTCTGACAAAATACTTGACATAATTTCCGGGGAACTTATTTCTGAAACTCTTAAGTTTCAGAGGTTTCATTCCATACTCTGTTGATTCCAGATCCTTACTGAGGCAGAGCGTCACAGTGGCTGGAGCTTGTGGTAGAGGCTGTTGACTGTACCGTGGACGGGAAGTAGAGAGAACAGATTCTTCCTTTCAGCAGAGGCCACAGAACTAGCATTAGACCCCAAGTTCTTCCTTCTCCTCCTCCTCTTTGTCATCATCATCATCATCACCATTATCATTGCCATCTCAGTTCCTTTTACTCTGTGATCTATGGACTCCAATTTGGGCAGCATGGATGTAAGAATGCATTGCAGACATCAGTGAAGCCTCATGGTTAAAGAAATATGCCTGACACTTAAAGAAACCTGTATTTAAGTCCTAGTTCTACCCTCTTCCTATTTGTATGCCCTTGGAGATGTCACTTATTTTCTGAGTCTTAGTTTCTTACCTGTAAAATGGGAATAATAGTATTTTCCTTAAAGAATAACTTTACTAGAAGAGCAATGCCTATTCATTTCAAAGTAGGCCAAGATATCACTGGGGATTGTTGAGGAATAGCAGCTCCAGGTTGAGGGAGAGACCTCATCTCAAGGAAATATCAAAAGAACCATAAGAGAAGGACACCAGATGTTCCCCTTTGGCCTCTGTGCATGCAACTCACACATGTGGGGTACATGAATCTACATACATACACACACACACATGGGCAGTGTGTGGTGTAACTCACCACACACACCACACCACACACATACTCTACACACACACAAACAAAAACTCATAAACAAATAGCTGGGATTGGTGGCACAGTCCAGTAATCTCAGCTATGGGGGAGGCTGAATCAGGAGGGTTGAATGTTCCAGGCTTACCTGGGCAACAAAGTGACTTCAAATACAATCTGGGCAACTTGGTGATACCCTGTATCAAAACAAAAGGTAAAAAGAGGACTGGGTAGGGTCTGCAGAGAAGGCTGAATAGTTAAGGCATGCTTGCCTGCAAAGCTTAACAACCCGGGTTGGATTCCCTAGTACCCACATAAAGCCACATGCACAAAGTGGTGCATGTATCTGGAGTTTGCACCTATGCCCATCCTCTCTCTCTCTCTTTCTTGCTCTCTCTCCCTTCCTCCCTCCCTCTCTGTTTCTCTCTGCTTGCAAATAAATAAATAAAATTAAGTTAGAAGAAGAGGACAGGCTATATTGCTCAGTTCTAGAGTGCTTGCTTAGCAGGTGTAAGGTTCAATCCCACAAAACAAACCAAAACCCATTTGTGTGTGTGTGTGTGTGTGTGTGTGTGTGTGTGTGTTCTTTTCCTCTTTCATAATTTCTTGAATGTTCAGAAATGTCTACAAATGAACATTCATTCTTCCAACAAATATCTAGTGAGCACCTACCAAATGATACTTAGCAGGTGCTGGCTTAGATGTTGGAAATGTAGCAGTGAACAAAACAGATTTTAAAACATATCACTGTTCTGAGTCTTTCTTCCTAGCTAGAGTCCTTGAAGAAGACACCTCCAGTTTCCACTTTGGTAAGTAAACATTCAGTAGCCAAAAACCCAGGAACTGGATGGACAGAGAGAATATTCGATTTCTTTCTATCCAGTTACCCTTTCTATTGAGACAGAGAACTCCTATGTAATGCTATCTGGAGAATAAATCCTTCTGTTTTCTTTGGGCCTCAGCACTTCAAGTACCTAAGGCTTCTGCTGCTCTTGAACAACTTTCAAAATCCTTGTTTTAATTCCTGACTCTAGTCCCTGAACAACCTATACTTCCCGAGTGGCACGAGGGGCTAACTGCCGCCACCTCCTAACCCTTGGGCCTCAGCCAGCCTCACTCTGTGTTTGGGGTTTACGTTTCTGTAGGTTTGTAACTCAGGTGAGACTTGGCCACTTGCTTTCCACCTTTTACTGATCTTTAATTTTTTTAAACTCCTGGCCACCCTTATTCTTGTGACTTTATGCTTGTAAGAAATCTCCTTGAGGTAGGCCTGGTGATACTTGGGAGGCTGAGGCAGGATTAAGGGTTCCAGGCCATCTTGGGTCATAGTGAGTTCCAGAGATCACAGATCTCACAGAACTTAGTGAGATCGTGTCTCCAGCTTTTTCTCTTTTTGTCATTTAAATGGCATTCTAGGAGGAAATCTGTATTTATCTCCAGTAAGTGTTTAATTCATCACTTTTTTTTTGTTTTGCTTTTTGAGGTAGAGTCTCACTCTAGCCCAGGCTGACCAGGAATTTACTATGTAGTCTCAGGGTGGCCTCGAACTCATGGAGATCCTCCTACCTCTGCCTCCCAAGTGCTGGGATTAAAGGTGTGCACCACCATGCCCAGCTAATTCATAACTTTTAAAATTTTATTTATTATTTTTTATTAACAACTTCCATGATTGTAAACAATATCCCAGGTAATGCCCTCCCTCCCCCCACTTTCCCCTTTGACACTCCACTCTCCATCATATCCCCTCCCCCTCTCAATCAGTCTCTCTTTTATTTTGATGTCATGATCTTTTCCTCCTATTATGATGGTCTTGTGTAGGTAGTGTCAGGCACTGTGAGGTCATGGATATCCAAGCCATTTTGTGTTGGAGGAGCACATTGTAAGGAGTCCTACCCTTCCTTTGGCTCTTACATTCTTTCTGCCACCTCTTCTGCATTAGACCCTGAGCCTTGGAAGGTGTGATAGAGATATTTCAGTGCTGAGCACTCCTGTCACTTCTTTCCAGCACCATGATGCCTTCTGGGTCATCCCAAGGTCACTGCCATCTGAAAAGAGAAGGTTCTCTAACCAAAAGTGAGAGTAGCATTAATATATGGGTGTGAACATTAACAGAAGTGCTTACTGGGCAGTTTCATCACTTTTTTTATACTGACAAATCCGCTCTTCTTCCCATTAAACCTTTATTTCCCTCATTTGTCCTTTGAATTAAGTATTTGCATAAAATGTTTACTTTTACTGGTCTGGTAGATGGTTATATATGAAAAGAGTTAACTATTGCAGCGTTTCAGATTTTAAATAACAAAGAAGACTGATTTCTTCAGATTAAAAGTAGCTGTGAAGGGTTGGGTAAGTGGATAAAACACTTGCAGCTAAAGTTCTATTGTCCGAGTCCAATCCCCAGACTCCAGGTAAGAAATAAAAATAGGAAGCCATGGTGGGCTTCAGCACTCCCACCATGAAGACACTGAAGGAGTGGAGGAAGGTAGAGACAGAGAATTTCCTGGAAGCAGATGAAGAACAGAAAAGTGAGAAGAAGCAGTACAAGAAACTGCCTCTAATTGAGGTGCGTGGTGATGCATGCTGTGGCATGTACGTCACCCACACGCACACACCGTAAAATTTAAAAATGGTACTAAGCTGCACTTACACAAATTCAAAATGACGTATGTTAGGTTAGTTACTGTAGCAAAACCCCAAAGGTCCATCAACAAAAGACTTGGTCAATCAAACAGGCCAACCCTATGATCAAATACTATACAATTCAGAAGAATGAAGCCAGGGCTGGGGAAATGGCTTAGCAGTTAAGGCGCTTGCCTGCGAAGCCTAAGGACCCTGGTTCAATTCCCCAGGACCCACGTAAGCCAGATACACAAGGGGCGTATGCATCTGGATTTGTAGTGGCTACGGGCCCTGACATGCCCATTCTCTTTCAATCTGCCTCTCTCTCTCAAATAAATAAATAAAATATTTTAAAAAAGAATGATGTTAAAAAAAAGAATGAAGCAAATTTTTAGGTTTTGGTGTGGAAGTCTTCAAGGTCATAACAGTATGTGCAGTGTGCTGTCATTTATGATTAAAATACATATATAAAGCCAGGCGTGGTGGTGCATGCCTTTAATCTTAATCCCAGCACTTGGGAGGCAGAGGTAGGATGATTGCCATGAGTTCGAGTCCAGCCTCAGACTACATAGTTAAGGTTAACCTGGGCTAGAGTGAGACCCTATCTTGAAAAACAAAACAAAACAAAAGACATATATAATCTCTACAACAGTGGTTGCCTTCTGAGGGGAGCTAGGTGACTGGGAGACTTAAGGGACAGAAAAGCTAAGGGAAGCCAGGCTTGGTGGTGCAGCACCAAGCATTACCTCTTCAAAAAACAGTGTGTGTGTGTAATATGCACACGTGTGTGTCCTGTGCCTGTGTGTATGGAAGCCAGAGAAGACTGTTGGGGGTCTTCCTCTGTTGCTGTTCCATAATATTTCCTTGAGATAATGTCTCTCACTGAATCTGGAGCTGCCAGTTTTTGATCAGACTGGCTGACCAACGAGCACCAGTCATTCTCTGTCTCTGCTTCCCTCAGCACTGGGGTTTCAGGCATTTGTGGCCATGCCTAGTTTTTTATGTGGGTGCTGGGGATTCCAATTCAGGCCTCATGCCTGTGCAGCAAGTTTTCTTTCCTACTGAACCATCTCTCCAGCCCCATCTCTTCTGTGTGTGTGTGTGTGTGTGTGTGTGTGTGTGTGTGTGTTGTACCATATGCTCAGCTGCAGCAGGGCACACATAACTTGCAGTGGCCAGAGGGGAATGTCAGGTGCCTCTCTGCATTGCTCTTCTGCTAGCTCTTCTATTTTTTTAAAATATTTTTATTTTTGCGGCTGCAAACAAACTCCAGATGCATGTACCACCTTGTGCACCTGGCTTATGTGGGTCCTGAGGAAGTGAATCTGAGTCCTTTGGCTTTGCAGGAAGGTGCCTTAACTGCTAAGATATCTCTCAGGCCCTAGCTCTTCTATTTTTAAGTGTCAACCTTCTTTTATTGGAATTCCTATTTTATATTTTCATTTGTGTTTTATTGGCCTTTTGGAGTGGTGCATGGGGAATACAGTCTTGCAAAGAAGAGGAATGGCCATGGAGAATACGCCACCACTGTGAAAGAGGAGTAAGTGAGAAGCATAAGCTTCCCTCCTTGCTACCAGCCTTTACATCACAGGTTCACAAGCTTCATTTGAATTAATGACCCCTTTAAAAATGTGCTAGAAGAGCTGGAGAGATGGCTTAGTGGCTAAGCGCTTGCCTGTGAAGCCCAAGGACCCCGGTTCGAGGTTTGATTCCCCAGGACCCACGTTAGCCAGATGCACGAGGGGACGCATGCATCTGGAGTTCATTTGCAGTGGCTGGAGGTCCTGGTGCTCCCATTCTCTCTCTCTCTCCCCCTCCCCACTTTCTCACTCTGTCTGTTGCTCTCAAATAAATAAATAAAAATAGCCGGGCGTGGTGACATATACCTTTAATCCCAGCACTGGGGAGGCAGAGGTAGGAAGACTGCCATGAGTTCAAGGCCACCCTGAGACTACATAGTAAATTCCAGGTCAGCCTGGGCTACAGCAAAAACCTATCTTGAAAAACCAATAAAATAAAATAAAACAATAAATAAATAAATAAAAATTAAAAAAATTTTTAAAGTGCTAGGAATCTCTGGTACGACTTTCACATTTTATATTGAATTGATCTGAATATCATGACATGGTTTAGTTAAGAGCCACAGTTACTTAAGATGAAATCTGAGGTGAAGATACAGAAGGTACATTTTTGAATTAGGAGTCATAGATCTGTAAGGGCTCAAAGAAGCCCATAATAGGGCTGAAGAGATGGCTTAGCAGTTAAGGTGCTTGCCTGAGAAGCTTAAGGACCCAGGTTTGATTTCCCAGTACCCATGTAAAGCCAGATGCACAAGGTGTTACATGTGTTGGAAGTTTGTTTGCAGTGGCTAGGGGCTCTGGTGCACCCATTCTCTCTCGCGCTCTCTCTCTCAAAATAAACAAACAAATAAGTAAAAATAAGCCCATAATGGCGAAAGCTTATAATCTTAGCACTCGAGAAGTGGAGGCTGGAGGATGAGTCCAAGGGTCATCTTTAGCTACATAGTGAATTTGAGGCTAACCTGGGATACTTTACTCATTGTATTAAAATAAAAAGGACTTAAAGATCAGATAGTTCAAACTTACTTTATACATGATACATGGTCTTGCCCAAGGTTATAAGACAAGGCCCGTGGGGAGGGAACATCCAGATGCAAGCTCAACTCTCCTCTTAAATTCAGTTGAGTAACTACATCATCCAGGCTCTCAGAGAAACAAGAGGTAATAAAAGATGAGCCGGGCATGGTGGTATACACCTTTAATCCTAGCACTTGGGAGGCAGAGGTAGGAGGACCACTGTGAGTTCAAGGCCAGCCTGAGGCTCCATAGTGAATTCCAAGATTCCAGGTCAGTCTGGGCTACAGTGAGACCCTACCTCAAAACATAAAAAGAAAAAAAAAGAGGTAAAAGATGGGTCTTGCCATATGAAAGACACATGGGCTGGGTCCATGTGGTGGTGTAAGTCTGTAATTCCAGCACTCAGAAGGCAGAGGCAGGAGGATCACAAATTGAAGGCCAGCCTGCGCTCTATGTTAGATAGACTTTGTCAAAAGAAAAGGAGGAGGAAGCGGAGGACTACAAAGACAGACATAGGTAGTGGGCTGTGTGCTCGGTGAAGAAAGGTGGAGGAATGGGGAGAAGTGCAGAGGTGACTGGTGTTAAGTCCTGTCACCTTCGTGATTGTGTCCTGGGTTCCGTGGACAGTCTTTGTCAGTGGAAGTCTTGCATATTGTCAGAAGTGTAGTTAAAATAACCAGAAATGGAAGATTACAAACCTCAACTTCCCCTTATCCAGCCAGCTCTCTGTACTTCAAGAAGTCAATTGTTCTTTCTGTTAGGTCTTACCCAGCCCCCCACATCCTCTTTCCACACCTGGAGCAGGAAAGTCAGGAAAGGAAAGCATGATACAAACAGGAGAGATTTCTCTATTCCCAGGGTCTTGTCAATGGATCCCCCAGTATCTGCTGTGTCAGGAAAGTGAGAGACATTTAGGGTAACCATAGAGATATTACTGGCCTTGGTCTTATTTCCTTCCTTTTCTTTGCTATTAATATCTTTGGCTCTGATTTGAGGCAAGCCACTTAAATTTTTTTTTATTGCTAATTTCAAAAATTTCATTTTTTAATCTATTCAAGAGGGAGAGAGAGAAAAAGGGGGAGAATTTTATTGCTAATTTTTATACATGCATGTATATACAATGTATTTGGTCATAATCACCTCCCATTACCTTCTCTTTTCCCCATCCTCCCGAATCTCATCCGCTTGTCCTTCTACCTTGATGTCACTGTGTATGCTTGTGTGTGTGATGTGGGGGGAACTCACTGCATTTAATTGGGGTTGTTGCATGAGCATGTGTGTGTGGGGGAGTTACCAGAGTACATGCAATTTACCAGTTTCTACACCACTGAAGAAAACGACTTCTCTTGCCCCAGCCCCTCCCCCCGCAACCACTGACTGTCAATAACTCCTCAGGGTGGGATGGGGGCCTCACGCCCTCTTCCACCATCCATCCATGATTGAATTTTGCTGGGCCCAGTGTTGAAGGCACAACAGTTTTGCTGACGTCTAGATTCCACAAGTTCCTCCTTCTCCTCCAGGACTCGTGCAAGAACACATTTTTCCACGAGGGCAGAGTGTTAAGCACAAGGATAGGTTGAAGTTTCCACCAAAGGAGGGATCAGTCCCATCCACTGTTTCCCGAGTTTCACCATTGGCATTCCGGCCCTCGGCCTCAGCGCACACTACAAGTCCCAGGAGCCCACGCGGCGACAGCGCCCTCCTTGAGTTTTCCCCTCGCTCTGCCGCAGCGCGGAGAGGAAGGTTCCGTGTGCGTCGTGCCCAGCTTGTTTGTCGAAGCCGTGACGAAGGCTGGAAGCCTGAGCGTGCAGGCGGGGGCGTCGGGAGGCCGATTCCGTCTTCCTTGAGCACTAGGGGGCGGGGAGGAGGGAGGCCGGGCCAGCGGCGGGGAGCGAGCCGCGGAGACAGCGGGCTTGACACCGGCGATGGAGGGCGACGGGCTGCCGCGCGCCAGCGAGCCCGTGTCGGGTCCCGGCCCGGGAGGAGGCGGCGGCGGAATGATCCGCGAGCTGTGCCGGAGTTTCGGTCGCTACCGCCGCTACCTGGGGAGGCTGCGGCAGAACCTGCGCGAAACCCAGAAGTTCTTCCGCGACATCGAGTGCTCCCACAACCACGGTGCTCCCTCCTCCCCCACGGGCGGCGGGCCCGAGCTCGGCCCTGCCGGCGATGTCGCGGAGACCGGGCTGCCGGCGGGTAAGGAGGAGGACAGGCCTTGCGGGACGGGGGGAAGCTGGAGCGTGGCCCGGCCACCCGCGCCCCGTGCAAGACGGCGAGAGGGAGGGCGGGCGTGGCGTGGGGCCGCGTGGCGGGGCCCGGGCCTGGGGGACCGGCGACGGGGCGGGAGGACATCCCTGGGGGAGGGCCGCGGGCCGCTGGCGCCCGGGCAGAAGCCGGCTTGGGGGCTCTCCGAGGGCGTGTGTTCAGCGGAGGAGTGGGAACGTCGCTCTGAGTTTGGGGGTGCGGGACACAGTTGTGGGTGTGAGCCCCATGTAGGCGGGGTGACCCTGGAGCGCGAGGAAGCCTTGATGCTGTGTGTGCGCGTGTGCATGTGTGCGTGTGTGCGTGTGTTTAAGTGTGTCAAATGCTTGACTCCCCCACACCCCAGGCACAGGGCAGCCCCGTGAAGAGGGGATGTTTTTTAAAATAGAGTTGAGAGTTGTCAACGGAAAACATTGCTGATGGGCGCCAGGGAATTAATTGCCCAGAGATGTTATTTGTGCTTATGGTGAAAAAGTTAGAAAAGAAAGGGACCTTTAAAAAAAATTTTTTTTTTTTTTGGATGGGGGCGGGAGGCGTCCTGAACCCTTGGAAAATTAGCTACTCTAGCCCATCTTGATGTTCTTTTTTTGGGATATGCCGTAGGTCCCAAAGCACTTTAAATCCTGCCCGGTCTTTTATCTTTCCCGTTCCCTTTTAAACTGCTATTGGCGGGGGAAGTAGACAGTTTAACTACTGTGTCTTATTAGGAAATAGAATGGGAGGGAGAAACTACCGGCGTCCCATACATATAGATAGTTTGTGGCCAATACAGCAAATAGGTCCATGGGTTTTTATTTAGTGATTCTCAAGTGAAAGTGTGGATTGAAACAACTCCAGGAGTGCATTAAAAATACCACATCCCAGGCCTATCTCACAGATTCTGATTGTAAGTGGGTCCTGAGAATCTAATTTAACATTAAAAAAAATGCTGGAATTCTGATGCAGGTGGTCTGCAAACACACTTTCAGAAACATGGATTTAGATGCTGATAACAAATCTGGAGTTGAGGTGAGTTTGTATGTTGGACCCTATGTCCCCAAAGGTTCATGTTTAATATCTTAAAATTTGTCCGAGATTCTGGAAGTGGTGATAAAGATGAGCTGGTAAGATTCTGAGATTGACACTGTTGGATGATACTATCCCACATATTTGTCCTGGATATCAATGTAAAGGCTTTTATTTTATCTCAGGGAATAAAAGATATAAGGTGATGACTAGCATTTCTGAAGTTATGGTTTCAATATCTTATGCCAGAGCTTTACTATCCTTGAGATGAATTTGTGGAGGGAACCGGCTTTGTGAAGCTTTCAGAAAAACAACTGGTGAAAAGGCTCCCCAGGATATGGACTTTCACCCCTAACAGTTTATTTGAAGCTGCTTTCCCTGCACAGAAGTTTCTCCCATAGGGTGTCATAAAAAGCACCCTCCTGTTTAAAATTATTTGAAAACAACTAATTCAAAGTTAACACCTTAAACAAAATCAGAGGATTTACCTTACATGGACATTTTCGAATTTTCAGGAATCTTGGTTGGCTTTTTTTTTTTAATTTCTTAAAAGCCAATCTAAGAAATACAAGTATCCCTTTGTATTTTTGCTTCATAGCTTTTCTGGTTGATTGCATCATGAACTAATTTTTGCCTATGTAACTCTTCACCCTTTGGAGTGTGTCCATCCTAAATAAAATCTGGGAGGGTGCCGATAACACGATCAGGAGCAGTTTGATTTTGTTCTATATGATACTTCCCTCCTGTTAGACTGGAGGATTCTATCTTTGGGAGTGAAGCTGCACCAGGGAAAATTAGGTGGCTGTTTCTGTTTGTGGGGTGCCATCTTCCTAGCTGCTTAGGTAATCATGTTAGCAAGTAGAATCACTGGAGCTGGGGAGATGGCTCAGTGGTTAAAAAACAGGTACTTGCTTGCAAAGCCTGGAAGCCTGGATTCATTTCTCCAGCACCCACGTAAAGCCAGACACAAAAAGTAGCACATATGTCTAGCATTCCTTCGCATTGGCAAGAGATTCTGGTGGACACACACACACATTTCAAAAGACAGTAGAACCACACCATAAAAGCTCTTGTTCTCTTCCTTTGCAGGAGAGAAACTTTGTGAGGTCAAAGTCACTCAGAAACTATCTGAACTTTCTTTTGTGACTGTTGGTTTCTGATTAATAGGAACCTGGAATGTGAAGGAAAGTAGTCAATTCTTAACCTAATAAACCTTTGGAAGGTTATGATCATTTCAGAATGGCAGTTCCCTTCTAAGTTAAATGCAATATAACATTTGTGCAGCTGAATACGAGGGACTAGCTGTAAATTTGAAATTGGAGAATAAGGATGACAAGAGCTAAACAGCTTTTCTTTTTCTTTTTTTTATATATGTTTTTTATTTTTATTTATTTATCTGACAGAGAAAGAAGGAGAGAGAAAGAGAGAGAGAAAGAATGGGCACATCAGGGTCTCCAGCCATTGCAAACAAACTCCAGACATGTGCGCCCCCTTGTGCATCTGGCTAATGTGGGTCCTGGGGAATTGAACCAGAGTCCTTTGGCTTTGCAGGCAAACGCCTTAACGGTTAAGCCATCCCTCCAGCCCTCTTTTTCTTTATATATTATTTATAGTGACATACCAGAGCTTTGTATTTTAATTTCAATCATAGAGAACTGGAAGAACCCTAAAACAATATTTATCTCCTAAATTTGATAGTTTTTTTTTTTTTATTTTTTGGTTTTTCCAAGTAGGGTCTCACTCTGGCTCATGCTGACCTGGAATTCACTGTGCGGTCTCAGGGTGGCCTTGAACTCGCGGCAGATCCTCCTACCTCTGCCTCCCCAGTGCTGGGATTAAAGATGTTCGCCACCATACCCAGCACTAAGTTTGATAGTTTTATTATCCCTCATGTCAGTGTATAGAATATAATGTCCCCAATGTTTTAGAAATTAAGAAGTTAAAAAAAAAGTTAAGATGGAAGGCCAGGCTTGCTGGTGAATGCGTGCAGTGTGGTCACTAAAGGCAGAGTAGGGGATCACTGTCAGGAGAATCATTGCAAGTCTGAGGACAGCCTGCACTCCATAGAAGGTTCCATGCCAGCCAGGTCTATGTAGTAAAGCACTAGTGAAAAAGGAGATGGAGGGGCTGGGGAGATGGCTTAGTGGTTAAAGGCATTGGCTTGCAAAGCCTGTAGGCCTGTATTAAATCCCTGCCACTCACGTAAAGCCTGACAGGCATTCGTTTACAGTGTATTTACTTAGAGTGGGTATTGTCTTAGAAATTTATATGAATAAAATAGTTTATCCAGGCATGGTGGCATGGTTCTAATCCCAGCACACTGAAGTGGCCGAGGCAGTGGGATCTTGGGTTCAAGGCCAGCCTGAGCTATACATCGAGAATTCCAGCTAGCCTCTGCTATGTAACTGTCCCCAAAAGTCACAACAGCAAACAAACAAAACAGGGTTAATGAAGGCTGGAGAGATGGCTCAGCGGTTAAGGTGCTTTCCTATAAGGTCTAACAACCTAGATTCGATTCCCTGATATCCACATAAAGCCAGATGCCCAAAGTGGAACATGCATCTGGAGTTTGTAGCAGCTGGAGGCCCTGATGTGCCCATTCTCTCTCACTGTTTCTCTTTATCTCTTTCTGCTTGCAAATAAATAAATTATTTTTTAAAAAGAGGGTTAATGAGCCAGGAATGGTGGTGCACACCTTTAATCTCAGTACTTTGGAGGCAGAGGTAGGATTGCTGTGAGATTGAGGCTACCCTGAGACTACATAGTGATTCCAGGTCAGCCTGAGCTAGAGCGAGACCCTACCTCGGGAAAAAAAAAGGCCAGTGAATCTCAATGAAATTTCAGTGATAATGCCATCCTTACAAAGTTGAGACATTTAGCGACCATGTACATTACAGCTCAGGTATATAATTTCATATGTAATATGTGTATTGCATTAGGGAGTTGGAGCATGGGTTTTGGGGAAACTAAGGCAGGAAGATGGATTGTGGGACAGAGCAGTTTTGCATGGAGCCAGATCTAGACCCAGATCCCCAGACTTGCAGGCCATTTCCAACTCTGCAGCTCCTGGTCCTTTCCTGCTGTGGCAGTGGGAACACAAAGGCCCTCTGCAGTGGAGGCTTTGTTACAGATGAGTCATTCACAGGCTCCCTTGCTTTCTGTGAAGCTCTGATTTAGTGGGAGACTTGATCTAATTCAGCGAATATAAATGTGACATGGTCTCCTTAGTTCCCTTACTCCAGGTTCCACTCCCTGACATTCAGAGCATCCATTGTGTGCCTCTTTACTCATCAGAAACTTGGGAGGAAATAACCTTCCTAAACACAGTAGCTCTCGGCACCTTCCCCTTTTAGTCTTTCTTCCCCTCCCTTATTTTCCTTTCCTGAGAAAATCGGTTCCTCACAGCACAGGGCACTATGCTACTAAAAACGTTATACAGGGCTGGAGAGATGGCTCAGTGGTTAAGGCACTTGCCTGCAAAGCCAAAGGACTCAGGTTTGATTCCCTAGGACCCTTGTAAGCTAGATGCACAAAGAGGTGTGTGTGTCTGGAGTTTGCAGTGCATGGAGGCCCTGATGTGCCCATCCTCCCCTACGCCCCAAATAAATAAAATAAAATAAAAAGGTTATGCAGTTCTGCCTGCTCTTAGCAGAAAAAGCCTTTAAGTTTGTTATCAGTTGCAGTATGTTTTGTTTTAAAAGTCATTATTTCTGTTATTGTTATTTTATTTTACTATTTACTTGAGACAGAGAAATAGGCATAGAGAGAGAGAGTGAGCTTAAGTGAGCATGAACATGCCAGGGTCTCCGGCTGCTGTAAACAAACTCCAGATGCACGTGCCACTATGCGCATCTGGCTTTATGTGGGTACTGGGGAATTGAACCTGGGCCATAGGTGTTGCAAGCAAGTGCCTTTAACTGATGAACTATCTCTCCAGCCCTGTTACTGTTATCTTTTGAGACAAGATTTCCTTATGTAGCTCAGGCTGGCCTCAGACTTTCGGTAATCCTCCTGAACCTTGAGTGATCCAGTATGGTTGTGAAATTTTGTTTTGCTCTTTCTCTTTTCCTCACCTCATCCTGTGTTCTCTGCTTCACTAGGTTGAGAGAAAAAAAGTCTCTTCCTGTGATAAGTGTACCTCAGAAACAGTGTTCTGGGCCCAAGGATGTACCTCATTAGTAGAATACTTGCTTAGCATTTGCAAAGTTGTGGGTTTAGTACTCAGAATTAAAAATAAAACCTCAAAAAATGTGTCACTGAAGGTGGGCATGGTGGCGCACACCTTTAATCCCAGCACTTGGGAGGCAGAGGAAGGAGGATTGCCATGAGTTCGAGGCCACCCTGAGACTCCATAGTGAATTCCAGGTCAGCCTGGGCTACAGTGAGACCCTGCCTCGGAAAAAAAAAAAAAATGTGTCACTGGATGGGAGTGGTGGTGCATGCCTTTAATCCCATTATTTGGGAGGCAGAGGTAGGAAGATCATCATGGGTTTGAGGCTACCCTGAGACTATGTAATGAATTCTAGGTTAGCCTGGGCTGGAGCAAAACCCTACCTTGAAAAAAAAATGTCATTGAAATAAAGGGAAATAAAAATTTCACATTGTGCATATTACTTAATTCCTGTAGGTTCTGTCTTAGAATTCCTTCTGCCTCTGCCTCCTGAGTGCCGGGATTCCAGGTGTGCCTGTGCATGCTGGGCTAAAAGGCCTTACTGCTTCAGTGTGATTGTTTTCTTCCTTGCATAATAACTAAGATACATTATCTTATTCATCTGGCTGGATTATGAGCCCCTAAGGATGAAGACTGTTTTACACATCTCTATAACACCTGTAATGTTTCATATAATAGAGACATAATTAATTTACTTCCATTTCTAGTAAATATTGCAGTGATACTTTGAAATTAAAGACAATTTAATATTTATTGCAGAAGAGCATTTTTCTCCCTATAGAAGATACAGCATTTTGTAAAATCACCCACATCTTACTGTATGGACCCCTAGAAAAAGAGCAGTGATCTGCATTCGGTAGATGGTTAGACCTGAGGTATTCTTTTATCTTAATTGTTTTGAGATGGCGTTCAAGGCCAGCTCAGACAAAACAGTGAGCTCCCCATCCCCCCCCCCCGCAGTGATAAGGAGTTGAGTGCTGACTGTGCAAGACCCTGGCTTTCATCTCCAGCACTGCAATCAACAAATAAATAAAGAAGAATTGAGTCACTCTTCTCGTTTGGTGACTGAGTGTAAGAATGAGCTCTATTCTCTGTGGTAGAGTAATGATAGTTGTCTTGTTTTATGGAATGCACTGATAACTATTACTTTTAGAGCGTCTTTCATCTCTGTGTCTTCCTCAGAGGTTATTTACAGAGAAGCCAATAGCAAGAGTGTGAAGTGTGTGCAAGGATGTGTGTGTGTGTGTGTGTGTGTGTGTGTGTCTGTGTGTGTGTTTCTAACAGTTGGAAGGCTCATTGAGTTTGCCCTTTTTGTAGGAAATTAGCCTCTTGGGATGGTGGATTTGCTTCCTACTTGGTGCTGGGATAGGTGTATAGAAGATGTAATTTTTCTTTCTTAATCTCTCGGAACTGTCTAGAGTCCCCTGTGGGGATGTCCAGTGTCAGGATAGGTCATTTCTATATTTCAGTAATGATTGAGTTCTTTGCCAAATGAAGAGTTTGGTGTTTTGGTATCCTGGTCACCTGACAGAGAGCAGGGATCCCAGCAGTGGTTGAGATATGTGTCCCCCTGCTTTGAGATGCATAAATCAGGCTCTGAGAACAATGTTCATCTGAAGCCCAGAACAAAACTCTGAAGGAAAGCCAGTCATAGCATGGGGACCCACTGGTCCCCAGTTGAAATGCCCATCGTGTGCAGTATGTGTTTCTGTCTCTTTGCTAGGTAATGTGAATGGCTTGGATGTATTTCTCAGCTGTGGGCCATGTGGCAGTAGGAAACTTTGAACCACAGCTCTGTCCCATGGGGGGCCTTTCTCTAGACCGGAAGGTAGAAAGTGGGATTTGAGGATTGTTTGCTTTTCACATGTCTAGCTAAATGAAGTGTCAGAATTGTCTTGAAGAGTCATGTCTAGTTATTTATTCATAAAAGCCTTTGATTTTTAAAATTTTACATTTCTTTTTTAAAATATGCTTTTATCTCTTTCTTTTACTTGGACAGAAAGTATCTAAATTTAGCTTCAACAGATTAAGGGCTTTAATGCCTTATTTATGTCAGGCAGCTTTCACTTTGGTTTTTTTTTTTTTTTTAATCCTTTCCAGTCCAAATAATGGGGAATAAAACAGAATTAATTCTCATTCATTCACTCTTTTTCCTTCCCTCCCACTCTCCTTCCTTCCCTCCTCTCATTCTTTAAAGTAAAACCACACTTTCCAGATCAAGGACCCAGGTTCTGTACTCGATGCAGCTACGTTACAAGTCTAGTTTCTATGAAAACTCCCTCTGTCCAGATTGGGGAACTGACTGAACTGTGATGGATGTTACTTTTCAGAAATATTCCAGAAAATATACTAGTCTAGCTCTTGTTATTTTGAAGATATGGAAATGCAAGGAAGGTTGTCAGGAAAAATAGCTAGTTGGGAGTAGTCATCCTTGTTTTTTGGCATAGAAAACCCAGCTAGGAAAGCAGTTTCAGTTTCTGCTGGCTAAAGAGCGGGCCAGATCTTCTGGTACTTGTTCCATAGAGTTCTATCACTTTAACTTGGAAAAGTGGTTTGTTAGCGTAGACTTAAACTGGTTAAATGTCATAGGGAGGAGGTCTGCGACCTTGAAGAGCTGGTGAATTGTTTCTACGCTGGAGTACACAGAAGGCGCCACTGTAGGCCCTGCAGGGTCGTTTCCTCCACTGCTGCCTTTGAGCTTATAGGAAGCTCTGTCAGAGTGCCTGTGCCGCAGTGATGCTGCTCAGCGTGTGGACTTGGATTCGAAATCTCATTCTCAACCACTGGTGTCCTGCACTCTCCAGCCAAGAGGCACCAGTTAGCTGCAGGATGATTGAAGCCATGGACAGGAATATACCAGATCCTGTTATTGTATTTAGTGTTTTCTGAGATCCAGATCTGACTCTTTACTAAACTATTCCTTTGGATCATTAAAAAAAAAAATATTTTGAGCTGGATGTGATGTCACACATCTTTAATCCCAGCACAAAGGAGGCTGAGGTAGGTGAGTTGAGGCCAGCCTGGGGCTATAGAGTGAGTTCCAGGTTAGCCTGGGCTAGAGTGAGATCCTGCATTAAAAACAACAACAAAAAATTGAAATAATTACAAAGATACATAAATGCTGTCAGAACAATGAAAAGTGTTCTCATATGTGCTTCATACTGATTTTCTGGTGAAAATTTTAATAGTTTGATCCATAACCAACCCCTCCTCTCATATAAATTATCTTTTCAGAGTTGTTGCAGTACAAGGTGCAGTCTCTAAGCATTCCAATGTGCATTTGTCCCAAACAAGAACCTGCTTTTGCATATCAGCAACAACTCTCGTCAGGAAGTTAACACAGATTCTTTGCCACCATCCAGTACTCAAATTCTGCTCACTATCCCGGTGAGCATCCCTGATGTTTCCCCAAAAGCATGTCACATTTATTTCCATGTCACTCCAGACTTCCAGACTCCCTTTGGCCTTTCCCTGATGTTCATATCTTTAATAAGTTTTAAGAGTTGCATTCTATAAGATGACCTACACCTGGGTCCATATATTTGAAATGAATAGATTCAGTCATGAGTCCTTACCAGGATTTGCAGAGAAATGGCATGATGTTCTCCACCCTAGAGAGCACATGATACTACTCCCATGCCAGAGATATTAAGCTTGGTCACAATCAGGCGAGTGTCTTCTGGATTTCTCCTCCATAACTTTACCATTTTCCCCTTTGCACTTGATGAATCTTTTGTGGGAGGGTCTTCTCAGAGTGGTGGGTTTCATATCCTCCTTTACTAGTTTGTATTCTGGTATGAAGAGCTTTCCTTTATTCCTTGTTTAGATCAGCTATAGACTGGTGAATTTTTTTTCTGGTGGTTTATGGCTTTTAGTACCATTTTTATTTTTGTCCATAAATTACTCCTTGTTTGATCAATGATCCCCCCTTCAGGCTGGTTCCAGTATCGTTTTGACATATCCCTACTTTTGAATCATTCCTAATTGTATATGCTTTCTTGTAAAACCATTTAAAATGTTAACAAGTAGGAGTCAGTATGAAGCGCATTGTTCCGACAGCATTTATGTTTCTTTGTAATTATTTCAAAAAATTTTTTGAAGCCCTCAGTGGAGCATGGGTTTGGCTTCCTTCAGAAAACTGCTTCCATTTCTGCATCCCATAAATGACAGCCTCAGCTGCCAGCTGTGTTTCTGTTCCCTCTCTAGCATGACCTGCCTCTGGAGCATTTTGCTTTGAAAGGAATTTGTCAGCAGGCTGCTGCCTTCTCATCTTTCCATGGCTCCCAAGGAGTGTAAGCCTCTAGGGAGGCTCTTTCTTACCAGGTACCGAAACAATCTACTTCTTAAAAATAGGGTCTGAGGAGATGGCTTAGTGGTTAAAGAGCCTTGCTTGCAAAACCTGCCAGCCCTAGTTCAATTCCTTAGCCATCCATGTAAGCCAAATGCAAAATATGGTGCAAGCGCCTGGCATTGGTTTGTAGTGGCAAGAGACTTGGCCTGCCCTCCCCACCCCATGCACCTGCACCTATGTGCCCATGCACAGAAATAATTAAATACATAAGCGGGGCATGGTGGTGCACACCTTTAATCTCAGCATTCAGGAGGCAAAGATAAGATCTCTGTGAGTTTCAGGCCAGCCTGAGGCTACATGGTGAATTCCAGGTCAGCCTGAGCTAGAGCGAGACCCTACCTTGAAACCCCCCCCTCCAAAAACTTAAATATATAAATAAAAATTAAAAAAAATTTAGTCATCTCTCCTGAGCCACCAGATACTTAGTTTGATGAAGAAGGAAGAGCTGTGTAGAAGTATGATTAGACAAGGTATAATAATCTAGTAGAATTCATCTGAGGGTACCTAACAAGGCCTGTCTTCTTGGACTTTCTTCCCAGGTATGGGCAGTACCCTACTAGAGTTAAGAAAGAAGGGAGATGAGCCGCTGTGGTGGCTCACACCTATCATCCCAGCATTCAGGAGGCTGAATGTAGGAGAAAGTAGAATTGCCATGTTCAATGTTAGCCTGGGCTATGTATTGAGATCCTGTTTCAAAACAAGAAATGCTGACACCCCCCCCCAAAAAAAGAGGGGAGAGTGAATATTCTAGGTTTCATGGCTGGCTTTGAGATAACGGGTTGCTAACTTTACATGACAACCTTGGGGAAGAGGATTTCTGGTCTCTGTGACTCACTCTGGGGGAGAAAGGAGGATGACATACAGGAGGGCAAGAGAAAATTGGAAGAAGACTTTATTTCAGAGGTCTTCCAGTCTTCTTTCATTCAAAGTATTCAGCATGCTACAGTGCCATACTTTGGGCACTACTTTTGGGTTCCAATAAGTTGTAATTGTATACCAAGGCAAAGGTGCAGACTTGTACTTCCTCCAAATAGTGCCTTCCGGCTGGAGAGAAGGCTGTGTGGTTAAAAGGCACTTGCTTCCAAGTAGTGTCGTGTCTACCTTGGCCACAGGCTGTCCTTGCTCTGTCCTTGGCTCACCTTTCACAGGCATATATTATTGATTGGGATGGAAGATAGGCGAGAAGGGGTGTGCATTGGTATAGTTGCCATTACTGCAAAAATCAGTGTTCTGCTGGGCGTGGTAGCTCACACCTTTAATCCCAGCACTTGGGAGGCAGAGGTAGGATTGCCATGAGTTCAAGGCCACCCTGAGACTCTACCTTGAAAAACAAAACAAACAAAATATAAAAGTTTCCTAATAGGTCACTAGTGACATAAATATGTCATTAGCATTTCTTTGAAACACTTCTTTTTTTAAAAGTCTCAACTTCAAATGCAAATACTAGTATAGCCTGGTTGATGAGTAAAATGTTAAGAACTTCTTGGAGGGGTGGGGCGATGGCTCAGAGGATAAAGTGCTTGCCATGCAAGTGCGAGGCCCTGTGTTTGGGTCCCCAGGCCCCATATACAACTGGACTTCGGTGCTTGCAGCTGTAATCCCTGCGCACCCTAGGGCTGGAAGGGAGATGGAGACAGGAGAATCGCCTGGAAGCTCACAGGCCAGCTAGGCTGGCAAACACAGTGGTGAACAAGAAATGAGTGACCCTGCCTCAAACGAAGTGGGAGGTGAGGACTGACACACAAAGTTGTCCCTTGGCCTCCACAGACATGCTGTACACGCACACTCACACAACTTCTTGGAAAAGTACTTATAGTTTCTTTTACAGAAGTGACTAGAAATTTTGTATAAAATAACTTAGCCTTTTTTTTTTGCTTTTTGCAAGATAAGGTCTCACTCTAGCCCAGGATGACCTGGAGTTCACTATGTAGTATCAGGCTGGCCTCAAACTCACAGCGATCCTCCTTCCTTGGCTTCCTGAGTGCTGGGATTCAAGGCGTGCGCCACCACACCTGGGAGAGAGAGAGAATGAGAATGGGCACACCAGGGCCTCTAGCTGCTGCAAATGAACTCCAGACACATGTGCCATCCTGTGCATGTGGCTTTACGTGGGTAATGGGGAACTGAACCTATGTAATAAGGCTTTTGTAGGCAAGCACCTTAACTGCTTGAGCCATCTCTGCAGCCTAATAACCTAACATTTTTGAATGTACATCAGCTAGTAGAAATTCTGATTTGTTGTTGTTGTTGTTGTTTGCTTGCTTATAAGACAGGATTTCATGTGGCCTGTGCTGGCTCAGACTCCTGCTCCTCTTGCCTCTACTTCCCAAGTGCTGGGATTACAAGAGTGCACTACCATAATTTGTTGGCTATTCTGTTTTTCTGCCCAGGTCTTATTCCTTATTGTTTGGGGCAACTTTCATAGGGCTCATGTTGCAGTCCGGTTCACATTGCTGGTAGAAATCACCCAACCAAGAGCAGCTTCTGGGAAAAAGAGATTTATTTTGGCTTACAGGCTCGAGGGGAAGCTCCACGATGGCAGGGGAAAACGATGACATGAGCAGAGGGTGGATATCACCCCCTGGCCTACATAAGGTGGACCACAGCAACAGGAGGGTGTGCCAAACAATGGCATGGGGAAACTGGCTATAAAGCCCATAAGCCCGCACCCAACAATACACTCCCTCCAGGAGGCATTAATTCCCAAATCTCCATCAGCTGGGAACCTAGCATTCAGAACACCTAAGTTTATGGGGGACACCTGAATCAAACCACCACAGCTCATATCAGTTAGTTTTAGATTGGAGTCCAACAACTATTAGAACTTTTTTTCTGTGGTTAGCCCTAGACTGGGAAACAATGTGCTGGGACATTTTCTAGTACCCACTGAGATCAAGGTGCAGTTTTTACATAGCCCTGTTGTCTTCTTACGTAAGTGGAGAAGCCACCTGCCTAAGTGGGCTTTTTTTTTTTTTAATCTTCTGTCTCATTTATAAATGAGGACCATAGTCTTTGGTAGAATCTCATGCATTGAGATGAGGCAAATAAAAAAAAAATCAACGTTTAGAAACAGATCAAAAATGGTATGTAGAACAGATAAACCGAATGACTTGCTTTTCTTCCTTCTAACTTGAACCTTTATTTATAAGGAACTTGAGTCAAGATATTCTGTGTTTAAGAACCACCACCACAAGGAGAGAGACTAAGCCTTGATTTGCATTTAGGAAAATTTCATATGAATTTTCCTGCAGCCAGAGTTGGCAGGGTTAATGTGCGCCAGCTGAGAGGCCCTGCTGTTACCTTCTGGCAGCCCATATGCAGATGCTGTTGTATTAATTACAAAGGAAAACCTGATTAACTCAGAAGTCCTTTAACTGTCAGTGAGGCAGTTCTGAAGCAGGTTTCCTTCCTCCCTCCTACAGTCAGTCTACAGCTTTAAGTTTCTTCTTTAGAGTACTCCTTAGAGCACCTGGCTAGTCCAGTTAACTTTGATCTGTTCTTCCAGTAGTCCAGGGGGAGCTTGCATAATGAAGTTTGCTTATAATTTAAAAAACCAAAACAACCAGATCCACCTTCCAGCTCTCTGGCATGTTACTTTTCCAACAGTTGAAACTAGATTTGAGAAATAGAGAAAATGCTGAAGATGGTCTAACTCCCTCGGTTACTGGATGAGCAATTCTAGGACCAGCAAGATCAGGTGGACCATCAGGGTCACTAGCATCAGAAAATGACCAGTGCTGTTCATGTTGCCATGCACACACTTGTCACAATGCAGTGTGCCTAAAGGAAGAGTAAAGCCGTCTGCCGTCAGCTTCATTTCTCTCATGCTGTTACTCAATTCTTAGACATGTTGGAGATGGTGGAAAAAGCTAAAGAAAGCTTCGTGGGAGGAGGAGCACGGGGGGGGGGGGGCTTGGGTAGTGGCAGGCTGGAAACGCAGAGAGCTGCGGTGCCTGTGTTGAAGGCTTTCTTCAGAGCCGTAGTTTGCACTGGCACCCGACGGAGTGCCTGGAAATGGGAGCTCCAGCTGAGCTCAGCCTCAGCCCCTTTCCATGGCAATGGATTTTGGCTGCTTCAGTTGTAGCAGCTTTATTTCTAGTGACTGTTGTTGCAGACACGGAGCAGGGGAGGAAGGTGATAATTTGGCGGAGATGAATAATGGGGTGTGCCTGCTGTGGTTTTGCTGATGCAGCATGTCTTATTGGTTTTCCTGCTGCTGACACTTTGTCTCGGAGGTGTTTACTCCTCTCTGTGCTCCTGAAAAGTGGTTCTGTTGGCTTTCTTCCCTATTATCTGCACGCCTAGTAGTAGCAACAGTAACAGAGCTCACTTGGATTTTTATAAAACTGCTCTTATAGTAGGAATTCTTTTCTACATTTTTGCTTACTGACAATTTAAAAAATGTTTATTTATTTGAGAGAGAAAGAGGCAGGGAGAATGGGCACACAGGGCCTCTAGTCACTGCAAATGAACACCAGACGCATGTGCCACCTTGTGCTTCTGGCTTACATGGGTACTGGGGAATTGAACCTGGGTCCTTAGGCTTTGCAGACTTTACAGGCAAGTGCTTTAACCACTTAGCCATCTCTCTAGCCCTGCTGACAATTCTTTAGCATGTACATAATATATTTTGATCATAATCACTTCCCACTATCTCTTTTTCCCTCTCCATCCTGCTGCACTCCTTCTTTCCTCTTGTACTTTGACATTCGTGTGTGTACGGGAGAAAGACCTGGAGTTTAATTAGGGCTGCTTGTGTGAGCACGGGTGAGGCAGCATTTGTCAGAGCACATGCAACTTAACTAGTGGCTGTGTCACTAAAGAAGATGTATTCCCCCAACCCTAGCAACCATTAACTGCCATGAGTCCTCAAGGAGGAATGAGGGTCTCATGCCCTCCCCCACCACCCATGACAGAATGTTGATGGGCCCAATATTGTGCAGGTAACCACAGCAGCTGTGAGCTGTGTGAGATAGTGTTCTTTAGCACTCATCCTTATCCTCTGGCTCTTACATTCTTTCTGTACCCTCTTCTGCAATGTTCCCTGAGACTTGGGGGGCGGGGGTGATATACACATCTCACTTGATGCTGAGCATTCTACAATCACTTATTTAAACATTTGAATAAATTTTGAGTAGTAGTCACTGCCAACTGCAGAAAGATGCTTCCCTGACCGAAGCTGAGAGCAGCACTAATCTATGGGTATGAACATACATATTCAAATGGCAGTTTGATGTGCACAACACATCCATTTAGCCAAACATCAGGAGTAGCTTCCCTCCTAGGCTTTATGACCTCCGTAGGCTTTTGAACAGGTTTTCAGTACCAAGCATGAATGCCCTCCTGTAGAGCAGGCCTCAAATTCAGTTAGAGTATTTGTTTATTGCCATAATAGTCATGCCACTATTGCACAAGTGGGCACATCTTGCTTGTATGGTCAGTCATATAGCACGCAGAGTATAGTGCTAGGTAAGAGTGTTGATTTTTCTCCCCAGCAGCCTGCAAAGTACCTTCCAATACTATGAAAGGGAGCCAGCAGGGGGAAGTTTCCAGCTCAGTTCCAGTTTATCAGTCCTGCTACCAAAGTGTGTTGTGTCTTCAGCATTGGAGTCTTACCATCTAATTCTGGTGGGCAGCCAAGAACAGTAGCAATAGCCTATATTCTTTGGGGCCTCAGGGGACTCTGCCCAGCAAGCAACTCACTGGTATCCCACTGCCCTGGCACTGGGACTTTAAAAATTTTTTTCTTTGGTGTTTTTTTTTTTTTTTTTTTTTTTTGAGGTAGGGTGTCATGCTAGCCCAGGCTGAACTGGAATTTACTCTGTAGCCCCAGACTGGCTTTAAACTCATGTGAAACCTCCCACCTCAGTCTACTGAGTGCTGGAGTGAAAGGTGTGCACCATCATGCCTGGCTTGATCAAGCTACTTAGAAATTTTTTTTCAGCTGGGCTTTGTATCAGAGGTATGAAGATTGCTATGAGTTTGAGGCTAGCCTGAGGCTATAGAGTGAGTCCAGGTCAGTATGGGCTACAGTGAGATTACCTCGAAAATACCAAAAGAAAAGTTTTCTGTTTTTATTTGTGAAGGGAGAGAGAGAAAGGAGAGAGAGATAATGAGTGGGTACACTAGGCTTTCTTGCTGCTGCAAACAAACTGCAGATGCATGCACCGCTTTGTGCATCTAGCTTTACATAGGTACTGGGGAACTGAACCTAGGCTGGCAGGCTTTGCAAACAAGAAAGTGCCTTGAACTTCTGATCCATCTGCCTAGAAAAATAGCCCTCAAGCTATTTTTTTATATGTATATGTGTGTGCATATATGTGTGTGTGTGTGTGTGTGTGTGTATATATATACATATATATGTGTATATATACATACACACATATATACATATATGTATGTGTGTATACATATATATAACTTACGTCAAATATAAATATATATATATGCATTTATATTTGAAACCTTACCTCAAATATATATATGTGTATATATACATGTATTTATATTTATATTTGAGGTAGGGTTTCACTGTAGCTCAGGCTGACCTGGAATTCATTATGTGGTCTCAGGATGGCCTCGAACTCACAGAGATCCTCCTACCTCTGCCTCCTAAGAATTGGGATTAAAGGTGTATGCCACCATACCCGGCTTTAATTATTAGCTAACAAAAGAAGTAGGTTTTCATATGGCTTTTTTGTCTATCTTTAGTTTTTATTAACCTGCCCCTAAACCCCTCCTCTCCTCTACCCCCCACCCTCATCTCGCCTTAAACCTTTCCACTCTCAGTCCCTTGGCTTTCATATCACATGACTTCTACCCTTCCTTAAGCACCCTTTCTCCCTTTTCATGGCTTCTTTCTAGATTCCTGGCCTCTACTGACTCTCACTCCAAACAACAACAACAACAAATCCTTGTTCTGCTTTGAAGGTCTGGTGAAATTCACCAGGGCATCCATCTGGGCATTTTTCAGTTGGGAGATTGTTTTTATATAACTGCTTCTTCAGTCTTACTGCTTGTGTAAGATTTATTTAAATGATTTATCTCATCATGGTTTAATTTTGGTAGGTCATATGTATCTAGAAATTCATACATTTCTTTTAGATTTTCCACTTTAGTGGATTATATGTTTTTTAAGGCATATCCTTATGAATTTCTGATTTTCATTGGTATCTGTCCTAATGGCTCCCTTATCATCTCTATTTTTATTAATTTGGGTCTTCAGGCTTTACTAAGGATTTATCAATCTTGTGTACCCTTTCAAAACACCAATTCTTTGTTTCATTGATTCATTGTATTACTTTTTATTTGTTTCATTAATTTCTGCCTTGATCACAATTATTTCTTTACATTTACTGGTTTTTGGTTTGTCATAAGGTATATCATTAAATTATTTATTTGAGACTTCCATGGTTTATTATCTTTTTTTTTTTTTTTTTTTTTTTTGAGGTAGAGTCTCATTCTAGCCCAGGCTGTCCTTGAACTCATAGTGATCCTTCTACCTCTGCCTTCTTAGTGCTGGGATTAATGGCATGTACTATACCTAATGCTCTATGATTTCTTAATATAGGTACTTAAAGCTATAAGGTTACCTCTTAGGACTCTGTTCATTGTGTCCCAAAGGTTTTGGTATGTTGTGTTTTCATTACCATTTGGTTCTAGGAATTTTTTTTTTTCCCTTGGTTTCTTCAGTGTCCCATTGATCATTCAGTCATGTACTGTTGAAGTTCCATAAGTTTGTGTATGTTCTATAGTCTCTCTTGCTGTTGACCAGTAGTTTTATTCCATTGTGATCAGGTAAAATACAAGGAATTATTTCACTCTTCTTTGTTAAGGTTTGCTTTGTGTCCTAATACATGATTTATTTTAGAGAATGTCCATGTCCCGCTGAGAAGTATGTGTATTCTGCAGCATTTGGATGGAATGTCTTGTATATGTCTGTTAAATTCATTTGTTCTATGTCATTTATTCCAGATGCTTTTCTGTTTACTTTTGGTAAGACAACCTGTCGATAGGTGAGAGTGGAATATTGAAATTACCTACTCTTATTGTGCTGGGGATAAGACTTTACATGTGGAAGTGTTTGTCTGATGCAATTACGTGCACCCATGTTTAGTGTATGTGTATTTAGAATTTTAATGTCCTCTTGTTGGATTGCTCCCTTAATCAGTAAAGTAGCCTACTTTATCTCCTCTGACTACTGTTGGCTCGAAGTCTCTCCGGTCAGATATTAGAACAGCAACACATACTTGTTTCCTGGCCCCATTTGCTTGAAGTTATTTTCCATCCTTTCACCCAAAGGCACCTACATCTGTCTTCTATGGAGAGGTGAATTTCTTGGAGTCTTGGAGATCAGAAGCTTCCTGCCTTCAATCCATTCTGTTAGCCTTTGTGTGTTTTGATAGATTCATGGTCATTACTGAAAGGTGTGTATTACCTTCTATCATTCCTGTTGATTTTATAGTGCCTGGTGTCTTTCTTGTCTCTTGACATCAACTATTATTCATGCATCTTACATTAGTGGTGAAGAATTGAATTTGGGCAGTCCCAGGAGTTCTCAGGACCTCATGCTTATGTGACAAACATTCTTACCTGCTAAGCCATCTCCTCAGCCCCAATAAATAGATTCTTACACAGAGCAGACATATGTAACTTTCAAGTACTTGCTGTGTGTTGGTGTGTTAGAATCGGAGGTGCAGAAAGAAATAGGGTGATTATTTATGCTTTTGATAATTAGAGACAGATATTAACATATAATTAGAACAAGCTGTGCTGAGTATAGTATGTAGTGAACAAGGTACCTTGGAGGGATTCAGGACTTTCTTGTTGTTACTTGCCATGTGGTCACACAGACAACTGGCTTGGATTGTTGGCCAGAGGTTAGACCAGTATCCTTGTGCTTGTTAAGTACCTTGCATATGCTTAGGCCCTCAGGGAATGCTCTTCTTTTTTTCTTTAATGTAGGGTCTCACTCTAGCCCAGGCTGACCTGGAATTCACTATGTACTCTCAGGGTGGCCTCAAACTCAACGTGATCCTCCTGCCTCTGTCTCCCAAAGGCTGGGATTAAAGGTGTGTGCCACCATGCCTGGCTTCTCTTTACTTTTTTTTGAAGTGGTCCATCTCTTTCTCAGAAGAACAGGTTGCCTTGCTCCCTTTTTTGGTGTTTCTGGTATGTATGAACGTACATACCAGGGCAATACACTTGGAGATAGACATGAGAGAAAGGACCATAATGAGAGGGGCCTACATCAGCACAGACCTTTTTGGTGGTGCCACTTGTGGAAGAGAAGGAATCAAGGAATTGAAATAGTAGCAGGGCAGGTACATTCTGAAGTAGAACTACCATTTTTAAGAAAAAAAAAAAAAAACCAATAACAACAATTGTGAGGCTGAGGTAGGAGGATCACCGCAAGTTTGAGGTTACCCTGCGACTATATAGTAAATTCCAGGTTAGCTTGGGCTAGAGTGAAACATTACCTCGAAAAATTTAAAAAAAATTTATTTATTTATTTATTTATGAGCAGGAAGAGAGAGAATGAGAATGGGTATCCCAGGGCCTTTGCCACTTCAAACGAACCTCAGATACATGCGCCCTTTTGTGCATTTGGCTTTATGTCACTACTGAGGAATCTTGATAAAGTCAGATGCACATAAGGGAGCATGGCCTGGCAGGCTTTGCAAGCAAGCACCTTTAACTACTGATCTATCTCCTTTGCCCAGACCTTTTAAATGAGTCAGGCCTCTTGCTTCAATTATATGAACAACAACAACAACAAAAATCAGCCTATAAATGGTTTAATGTGATTTATGGTTATGTGACTAAAGTGAATAGTATTTGAGTTAGTAATACCACCTAAAACTGCAAGTGTGATGTATGTGTTTGGCTCAAAAATTAGCTTTTCTGAATCATAGATGTTGGCAGATTATGGTGCTGAAGAAATGGGAGAGTAATTGAGTTCTGTCCTGAGAGTGTAAGGGAACTTTTCCCCCAAACAGGTTCTCATTGCTTTAGAAGCAGTTAGAGAATGTTTTTTGTTGTTGTTGTTTTTTGAGGTAGGGTCTGGTTCTAGCCTAGGCTGACCTGAAATTCGCTCTGTAGTTCAGGCAAGCTTTAAACTCACACAGTGATCCTTCTACTTTTGCTTCCTGGATGCTAGGATTCAAGGCAAGCACCACCACTCCTGGCTTTGAAAAAATATATTTATATTTATTTATTTATTTATTTGTAAGCAGAGAGAGATAGGGAGGCGAGAGACAGACTGGGGGTGGGTGGGTGGAGAGAATAGGCGTGCCAGGGCATCCAGCCACTGCAAATGAACTCCAGGTGCATGCGCCACTGTGCACACGGCTGTACGTGGGTACTGGGGAATGGAACCTGGGATACAGCGAGACTCAACCTTGAAAAAATAAAACAAAAAAAAATAGAATAAATTATTGAAATCTGTTGAGGAAGTGAGTTACTTAGATTAGTGGTGGTATCCTCTAATAGTACTTTTTAGAAATATTATTTATTGTGTGAGGGTGGGGCGGGGCGGGAGGGAATTACCATGGGATATATTTTATAATCATGGAAAATGTTAATAAAAATTAAAAAAAGAAATATTATTTATTTATTTATTATTTGAGAGAGAGAGAGAAAAAAAGAAAAGAGAGGCAGATAGAGAGAGAATCGGCACACCAGGGCTGCTAGCCACTGCAAACGAACTCCACATACATGCATCAACTTGTACATCTGGCTTATGAGTCCTGGGGAATTGAACCTGGGTCCTTTGGTTTTGAAGGCAAGCACCTTAACCACTATGCCATCTCTCCAGCCCTCAAGTAGTGTTTTTTTTTTTTTGTTTTTGAGTTTTTGAGGTAGGGTCTCACTCTAGCTCAGGCTGACCTGAAAGTTACTCTGTAGTCTCAGGGTGGCCTCGAACACATGGTGATCCTCCTACCTCAGTCTCCCGAGTGCTGGGATTAAAGGCATGCGTCACCACACCCAGCTTCAGGTAGTATTTTTGAGAGGTCTCATCTCTTCCTAGATTTGCCTAGATGTTATCCTCTGCACACTTCTCTCCCTTTGTCTTGCTCAGGGTCTTGTCATCTATAAACAGAAGGGACATGACTTGATAGGAAGTGTAGGAAGACCACTTGGCAGCTGGGATGCTGTCACCAGCTATCAGACAGATGAACTGGAACACTCTCTGGAGCTCATGTGGTCTTGGAGATGTTCTCACTTCAGTATGTATGTGTATGCAGTAATGAGGAGCCTAATCAGCTAAAGCTGCATCGGGTAGGGAGATCTAAAAGCGCTGTGCGTTAGGTATTAGGTCTTCTGTCAGAAGGAAGGTTTTAACATTGTGACATATTCACATGTCATTTCTCCCTGGGCTCATGTCCCAATTATTGCCATTTTGATAACTGTGTTTGTAATGGAATACTTACAGACTCTTTAAGCTGTCTTTCCACTGGATGACAAAGAAGGCAGGGAGACTGCAGGTCACTTCTACCTACCTACCTTTCTTCCCCATCCCCACCCCCTCTCTTTCTTTCTTTTTTTCCTGAGGTAGGGTCTTGCTGCTTAGCTGGAATTCACTATGTAGTCTCAGGCTGGCCTCAAACTCACAGTGATCCTCTTACTTTGGCCTCCCGAGTGCTGGGATTAAAGGTGTGTGTAACCATACCTGGTTACTGCCCCCCCCCCCCGAGGTAGGGTTTCATTCTAGCCCAGGCTGACCTAAAATTCACTATGTAGTCTCAGGTGGCCTTGAACTCATGGTGATCCTCTTACCTTTGCCTCCCAAGTGCTGGGATTAAAGGCATGCACCACCATGTCCAGCTCACCTTTCTTAATAATTATAACAGTTTTGTTCCCTGAGGATAAGCTGGAGAGATGATTCTGTTTGATATTTGAAGAACCTCTTTCTTTCTCTCTCTCTCTCTCTCTCTCTCTTTCTTTCTTTCTTTCTCTCTTTCTTTCTTTTTTTCTGTAGTCTTAGGGTGACCTTGAACTCATGGCAATACTCCTACCTGTGCCTCCCAAGTGCTGGGATTAAAGGTGTGCACCACCACACCTGGCTTCTTTTGCTTTTTAAAAATATTTTTATTTATTTATTTGAAAGCAAGAAAGAGGCAGATACAGAGAGAGGGAAAGAGAGAGAGAGAGAATATGAAGGGCTCACTAGGGCCTCTAGCCACTGCAAAGAAACTCCAGATACATGTGCCTTCTTGTATATCTGGTTTGCATGGATCCTGGGGAATCAAACCTGGGTTTTTAGGCTTTGCAGGCAAGCGCCTTAACTGCTAAGACATCTCTCCAGCCCCCGAAGAACCTTTTTTGAGAAGTACATTTTCCCAATATCTTTTTTTTTTTTAAAGGCAAGCCCAACAGACTGGCCTTCTTTTAAATGTGAGGTGGAGGGGGAAAATATTGGCACACCAGGTCCTCTAGCCACTGCAGTCGAACTCCAGGCATGTGTGTCACCTTGCTTGCACACATGTGCAACCTTGCATACTTGTGTCACCTTGTGTGTCTGGCTTACGTGGAGCCTGGAGAGTCCAACATGAGTCCTTACACTTTGCAGACTTTGCCTTAACCAGTAAGCAATCTCTTCAGCCCCCCAATACCTTTTCTTTTTATAAACTTTATTTTTATTTATTTATTTGAGAGAGAGAGAAAAAGGAAGAGAGAGGGAGAGAGAGAATGGGCACACCAGGGCCTTCAGTTACTGCAAATGAACTCCAGATGCATGCACCCCTTTGTGCATCTGGCTTACGTGGGTTCTGGAGAGTCGAACTGGGATTCTTTGGCTTTGCAGGCAAGTGCCTTAACCACTAAGCCATTTCTGTATCCCCCCCCCCACTCCAAATACCTTTTTAAACCAAGAGTTTCCTGTAAGTTTTCCTCTAGGACTCTAAAATCTTAATGGAATCTGTAGTGATCCTCGTTTCTATTCCTTTCTCACTCTTCTCTCTACTCCTTTCTCTTCCACTCTCCCTGTCCCCCAACTAGGCCAGCTGAGCTGCATTTCCTTCCCACCCAAGGAAGAAAAGTATCTCCAGCAGACTGTGGACTGCCTGCCCTGCATATTGATCCTTGGCCAGGACTGCAGCGTCAAGTGCCAGCTATTGAACCGGCTGTTGGGGATGCAGGTGCTTCCCACCACCAAGCTGGGCAGTGAAGAGCGCTGCAAGCTTCGGCGTCTCCGCTTCACCTATGGGACTCAGACTCGGGTCAGCCTGGCGCTGCCTGGACAGTATGAACTAGTGCACACGCTGGCTGCTCACCAGGGCAACTGGGAGACCATTCCTGAGGAGGACTTGGAGGTACAAGAAGACAGTGAGGACGCTGCTCATGTTTTAGCGGAACTGGAGGTGACAATGCACCACGCCCTCTTGCAGGTACCAATCTTAAACATCAGTTGTATGCATCTGTATCAGCTTTTCTTTTTTTGACTTGAAAAGCAGTCTCAGCCTGGCATGGTGGCTCACACCTTTAATTCCAGCATTCAAGAGGGCAATAGCCTTGGATGTAAGGTCAGCCTAGGCTTGAGTGAGACTTTGCCTCAAAAGAAAATAAACAAACACACAAATAAATGTAAAAAGTAGTACTTTGGGCACTGGACAGCAACTGATGGAGCCAGAGGCATGTAACCCAGGAAGCTGAAATCAGACAAGCAGTGCCATCTCTGCCTATGCTCACCATGCTGCAGGACGCTGGCCAATGTGCCCGTCTCTCTGCTGGGCAGGAAAGGACATTTGATCATTGCACCTTGACAAGCTTTTTACAAAAGAGCTGTCATCAGAGTTAGGAAGCTTTTTTCATTTCTTAGTAGGAAGATGATGTTGAATCTGCCTCTAGCCATTCTTTTCTGAAAGGATGATAAGTTGGTGAATAATTAATATTCATACTTGAGTTGAGACCAAGTGAAAAATTTTGTTATTTTTTCCTCAGATCTAGCCATTAATTTACTGAGTGGGCAGCTCATTTATCCTACTTTATATGGAGTCCAGTTCTGGTTCAGTGTAAGGAGACATAGAACCCTGTCATTTGAGAATATCTTGGCTTTGGTCTTAAGTAAACTCTCAAAGAGAGCACAGATGCTATAGTATCTCCTACCAGGTCATGTTGTGTATCCCCTGTTTCTCTTTCTACTAGGAGGATTCCTCATTTTCCTCCTTTGCTACTGGGTAGCCAGGTTGAGGCCAGTTGGTTCGAATGAAATGGGGATTGGCAAAAGATACTGGGTCAGGAAGGGGTAGAAATAAAAGAGCAGGATCATGGTCAGATTTGGGTTCATTGCTTTGGGTGGCTATGAAGGAAGAATGGGCTAGTCTGACAGATTTGAGGAAGGATGATCTTGTAGACTCTCCATCTACCCTTCTTCTAAGAGACTTAGTCTCTAGTCAATGAATGTGTCCTTTGGTTGTGACCATGCCTTTAAGACTAAACAGAAACTGTCTTCTCATATCCTTTCACTTGTTTCTCTTAACTTTATATGCTAGAGGGGCATATGTCACAAGACACTGTTTTCTCTCATTAAGTTTTAGTGGTAGGTGTCTTACAGCTCAGATTGAGAGTTCACACTTCTAATCTCTAAGACAATGTGGACATTCTTGGATGACTCTGATACTATGTGCTCACAAATAAATATATATGCCTAAGAAATAGTCAAATGTTCAGAGGTAGAGACTGAAAACTTGTTCTGAGGGGTGAAGACTAAGGTGGAAATTGGGAGAAGCACAAGAAATACAGGTTAGCCGGACATGGTGGCACACGCCTTTAATCCTAGCACTTGGGAAGCAGAGGTAGGAGGACCACTGTGAGTTTGAGACCAGCCTGGGACTACAGAATGAGTTCCAGGTCAGCCTGGGCTAGAGTGAGACCCTACCTTAAAAAAAAAAAAAGAAATGTAGGTTAAAGTGTATAAAGTAGGTACATAGGATAAGCAAGTGAAGAGCTAAAGTCTGATCAGGAACTTGTATTAAGAGCCTTTTGTCAAATAACTAGACTTTAGGCGTTCTTATAAAACATTTATGTAAGACGACAAATATATTGATTTGCTTCACTATAGTAAATTTTTATTTTATTTGTATTTATTTGAGAGAGAGGCAGAGAGAGAGAATGGGTGTGTAAGGGCTTCTAACTGTTGCAAACAAACTCCAGATGCATGCACTGCCTTATACATCTGGCTTATGTGAGTCTTGGGGGCTTGAACCTGGGTCCTTCGGCTTTGCAGGCAAGCACCTTAACTGCTAAGCCATCTCTCCAGCCCTATAGTAGCTTTTTATTGTGTATTTACCCCATATGCAATATGTTGTAAACCTTAAATATGCACAGCAAATTAGTTTTTAGGAGAAGTACTTTACTTTTTTTTTTTAAGGTAGGGTTTTACTGTAGCCCAGGATGGCCTGGAATTCACTGTAGTACCAGACTGGCTTCCACTTATGGTAATCCTCCTACCCTAGTCTCCCAAGTGCTGGGAGTAAAGGCATGTGCCACCACACCTGGCTAAGCAGTAAATTTTCTATCATGATCCAATATAGAAATATGTATCTTTTTCCTTTCTTCGTTGGGGGAAGAGAATAGTACTAGGGATTGAACTCAGAGCCTCACATATAGTAGGCAAGTACTCTACCACTGAGTGGCATCCTCAGCCCTCTTCTTTTTTACTTTGAGATAGGGTCTCACTAAATCACATAGGCTGGCCTTGAATGTGACAGCCTTCCTGACTTAGCCTCTGTAGCTGGGATTACAGGCCTCCTGGGTAGTGTAGACACTTGAAGGAAAAGTTCCATCACGTAGTAGTGTTTCCGACAATATATCCTGACAGTTCCTTCTCTGTTTGACTTCATTTAAAAAAAATGGTGGTAGCTGCTCAGTGAATTGATGCCATGACCTGATCCAGTATGTCTTTTAGCTTAACAAACACATTAAATAGCTGAAATGACTGCTGTGCGTCCAGTAGTGATTTCTCCCATTCTTCCTGGGAGCTCACTCTGTTTGCTTTGGACAGGTCCTATGCATGCAAACTGAGAACTCGATTGAGGAGGACACTGAGATTACAATATCAAATTAGCTTTTGTTTTGGCACAGCTAAAATGTAGATTCCCACTCTTCTTAAGGAATTCTCTAGCCTCTCATGTTTCCATGTGGTTGGTGAGGCTTTCTCAGGCTGTCTCTCCGGATTTGCTTTCTTCTCCAGTGGTTTTGATGTCCAGCCAGGAACCGACCCCAGGGGTTCTAAGTTTAGCACCCTGTGATGTGGAGTTGCAGGGGCCCTTGCGGCCTTCGTGGACTTGGGTACTACCCATTCACCACAGTCAGGCTTCTGTGTGGTGAACACACCGGAGATGCTTAACTCACTGCTGGGAGCAATGCACGGCCACCTCAAAGTTGTTCATGCCTGTGAGAAAGATCTTTTTGTTTAGCTCCAGCTATATTTAGGACCAGTGAGTTCCCTCTAAATTGTTCTTCTCTTTAATGTGGACAGGGGTGGCAAAGAAAGGAAACATTTAGCTAAAGGGAAACCAAGATTGAATTAGGGGAAATGAGATGTTCCTTTTGAACTGTCAAGTTATCAAGGCAGAATTTCCCTCTGCCTTCGTATACAATGGCCATTCTTCTATTACTAAAGCCCTCATGAGCTAGCCTTTTTCAGCTTGTTCCAGAATAGGCCACCTCATGTGGACTCAACTGCTTGGTATTCCCAATTTGTTAGTTCTGGGTCCCCTGAGAGTATTGGTTCATACTTCAAACAGAGAGGAACAGTGTCAAGCTCTTAGTATCTGAGACCTTGTTTAGTGTTAAAACACGGTATTTTTCCAGCACATTTCATCATTCCTGATACTAATTCTATCTTCATATGTAAAAGTTCTTCCCTTCCCTACCCTCACCTTCTTTCTAGCACCTATTCCTACCCACCTGTTGTTTTTTTTTTTTTAATTTCTTTTTACAGGTTTATTGTCTGCCTCGCACTTTCTTATTCTGGTGTATGCGTGCATGTCCCCCTCTCCTCAGAACACCTGTCAGGAAGGGAATGCAAGACAGCAGAGGTGACTACACTTGCTCAGCCTGAGGGAGGCTCCTGCAGCCTGGCCTCGTGCTTCACGCACTGTGGCAGTTGCAGAGCTTCCATTGTTCTGCTGCTCTTCTTCATCCCCTCATCATCATCATCATCGTCAGATCTGGGTAGCCCAGACTAGCAATCCTCTTGCCTCAGCCTCTCAAGTGATGGGATTATAGGCATGAGCAACCATGCCCAACACTGTTGTTCTGCCCTTTTCAGTAGCTTGCTCATCCCACCAGGTACTTCCTGGCCCTTTGGACATGCCACTTTTATACGTGACACTTGGCAAACAACCTGCAACCTAGCTGACAGGATTATTGGCTCATCTTGATGTCCGGCAAGGTATATATATTTTTTAAATTTATTTTTATTTGAGACAGAGAGAGGGAGAAAGACAGTGGGCATGCCAGGGCCTCTAGCCATGTAGATAAACTCCAGACACATGTGCTACCTTGTACATCTGGCTCACATGGGACCTGGAGAATTGAAGCTGGGTCCTTAGGCTTCGCAGGCAAGCACTTTTGCTGGTAAGCCATCTCTCCAGCCTCCTTTTTATTCTAAAGTTTAAAAATTTTATTTTTATTTGATACAGAGGGAGAAAGAAAGAGGGACAGAGAATGGGTTCCAGCAAGGAATATTTCAGGGTACTGTGGAAGACTAATATTTTCAGACAAGGTCCATGACTTACAAGTTACTTTTTAAAAAAGAAAAAAAAATTTTTTTTGAGGCAGGTTCTCATTCTACTCCACACTGACCTGGAGTTCACTTTGGCAAACGTGTATTTTTTTTTTAAGGCAAGGTCTCTGTAGCCCATTTAGACCTCTTCTGTAGCCCAGGCTGGCCTGAACTTGCAGTGATCCTCCTACCTAGCTTCCTGAGTGCTGGGATTAAAGGTATGAGCCACCATGCCCAGCTTTATAGCTAACCAGTTAAAGTTACAAAATCTTCTCTGTATAACCTTAAGTTAATAGCTATCAGTAGAAATAACCTGTCCCTGTTTTCCTTTTCTTTTTTTTATTATTTTTATTTATTATTTTAAAAATTTATTTATTTTGTTTTTTTGAGGTAGGGTCTCACTATGGTCCAAGCTGACCTGGAGCTTTGAGTGCAAGGTTGGCTTTGAACTCTCGGCAATCCTCCTATCTCTGCCTCCCTAGTGCTGGTATTAAAGGCATGTGCCACCATGGCCAGCTCTTTTTATTTTTTTAAGGCAGGGTCTAACTATATCCCTTGGTGACTTGGAACTCACTGTATAGCCCCAGGCTGGCCTCAAACTGACAGTGATCCTCCTACCTTGGTCTCCTGATTGTTGGGATTATAGGCATAAGCAACATACTGGGCTTATAACCTGTCTTTATTTTATCATATAGATACTGGTTAAAATTTTTTAAAATTTATTTGAGAGAGAGAGAAAGAGGCAGATAGAGAGAGAATGGGCATACTAGTGCCTCTAGCCACTGCAACAAACTCCAGGCACATGTGCTACCTTATGTGGCTTATGTGGGAACTGGAGAATGGAACTTGGGTCTTTAGACTTCACAGCAAATACCTTAACTACTAAGCCATCTCTCCAGTCCTGAGATATATATATACATACACATACATACACACACACACACACACACACACACACACACACACATAGCAGTTACTGTTTTAAAAATTCAAAATCATTATAAATGAGTTTAAAATGACAAAATCTTTGAAAATTTAGCCCCTATATTTCCTTAAATTGTTTATTGTTAGAGAATTAGCTTTTCTCGGTTTTTATATAGCTATTGACATTATGATGCTTTGTAAAACAAATTTTATGTATTACCTTTAGTTAGATATTGTATAGTCTTTAGAATATAGTAGTAGGTTAAAAGATAAGTTGAGGGCTGGAGAGATAGTTCAGTGGTTAAGGCACTTGCCTGTGAAGCCTAAGAACTCAGGTTCAAATCTCCAGGTCCAACATAGCCAGATGCACAGTGATGCAAGTGCACAATATCACACATATGTTATAAGGGAGCACATATATTTAGAGTTCATTTGCTGTGGCTGATGGCTCTGGCATGCCCATTTTTCTATTTCTCTTTCAAAATAAAAAAGATTTATTTTAAAGTGAGTTGAGTCTCCTGGTTCCTTGACACCGAGTTCCCCTGCTGCTGGTGTGGGGCTGCTGGGACTCTGTGCACATGCAGTGTGAGTAAGCCTGGACTCTTGGTTCCCTGTGCTGGTGGGTGCACACATGCAGCAAGGCAGCAAGACCTGAGGAGATAAACCACCCTGTGCACATCAGCCAGCACCCAGGTGAAACCACAGAGGAACTGGAGAGACAAGCAAGAGTGCTGCTTCCTCAGCAAGCCTGGCAACCAGTGCTAGGTTGATAAAGACAGACACTGAGGACACTCAATATGTACCAAAGTAAGGTCCAGAAACTGCTGAAAGCACAACCCTAGTACACTTAAAATACATCCACCACGGCTCAGGGAACTTTGCAGAAGAGGAGATGGAAAGATGGTGGAAGGGAATGTCCAGAGGCATTCTTCCCTGTCCCCCTTACCATGACTGACTGATGCTCTCACAGCTCACATCCACAGCTCCAGGGAGAATACCAGCAATCCCACTAAGGAGGGCCCTCAGCAGAATGGGAGCAGAGAGGAGGGAAATGATGGTACCAACACATGTTGAATCCAAACACAGTGTCTACCTAATTTAAAAAAAAAAAAAGATGAGGCACACTCTCCTGTTGCTGTTTTCCCCATTTGATTTTGGCCAGGAGGTGATGCCCATAACAAAAAAAAAAAAGAAAGAATGTTTAATTGATAGTTAAGAAGTAGGAAAGGTTAGGGAAAGAGGATTCTGTTGGGAGGAGGGAATATAAGGAATTAGGCTCTGAACACTTATTTCAAGAGAAAAGAAACATGAATATGATAGGATGTACAAGGCAGAGAAGTAAAGAATGCTATCTTATAGGCATAATTAAAGTATTATTTTATGAGGCAAGGAAAGAGAATTCAGAGTGATGTATCATAAAGGATATGGGAAGTTTAGGCAGACATTAAATCATAAATACCTTGTTAGTGGTAATCTTGTGTTCTTGGAATTTAGCTGTCTTACCTTTCTCCTAGTATACACTAGCATATAGTAAAATGTAGCCAGTTATCTTACATACATTGTCCTTTGCTAAACAAAAGCTGGTAATCCCTCTTATCGTAGACTGTACCTAGTGTTGCAGTTGCTCCTTGTGGCTGGGACACACATACAACCGGAAGCAGTTTATGGGAGGAAAGGGTTTATTTTACATTTACAGAATCCAGGGGCAGTGCCATCATGGCAAAAGAAGCTGGCTCACTTCCACAGATCCATAGCAGAGACACCATCCACAGCTAGTAAACACGAACAGCCAGAGCTCCAACTCTTCATATGCTTTAGGGCTGGACTAAAAGATCCACTGCCAGGGACACCTCCTCCAGCAGGCTACTGGAAACTTCAGTTGCTAGCTTAATCAAAAATACCTCAGGCTATGGGGGACATGCATTTATATTGAAAGCACCACAGCTATTAAGGACATGTATGGCGTAGAGGCAGGTGTTTTGCTTTGCTGCTGGGGATGGAGCCCAAGACCAGAGCATGTAGCTCTCTTCTAGAAGTTGGGAATACAACTTAGCTGACAGTGCTTGCCCAGCATGCACAAAGCCATGGGTTCTATCCCCAATACTGCAGTGACATACACCGTAATCCTAACACTCAGGAGGTTGAGGTAAAAGTAGAGGCAGGGGACTCAGAAGTTCAAGATCAGAGTTGGGGAGGAGCTCAGTCAGTAAAGTGCTTGCCTTGCAAACATGAAGACCTAACTTTGACATCTAGAACCCACATGAAAGCCTCAGGTGCAGATTATAGCACTTGTAGTACTGGCATTGAGGAGGAAGAAATAGGTGAATTCCTGGGATTTACTGTTCAGCCAGTCTAGTCTAATTATCAAGCTCTAGGCCAGTGAGAGACTTTGTTTCAAAAAAGGTAGATAGTGCGTAGGGGGTGACACTCAAGATTGTCCTCAGGCCTCCACACACCCGTGCTTGCATTCATGTGTACACACTGAAAAATGCTCATGATCATCTTCAGCCAACATAGCAGGTTTGAGGCCAGCCTGGTATACATGAACCCTGTTTCAAAAAAAAATCTTAACAATTCTTATTCATACCATAATTGCTTTGATGTCTCTGATAAAGAATAGTACAGGACCGACGCCTTCTGTTCTCAGTGTGAATGAGTCATTCACCACTGGCCTTCCAAGATAGCTCTTTGGGGTGAAAAATCTAGCAGAAATAGCAGTGGTGTGTGTGTGTGTGTGTGTGTGTGTTCATATGAGTGAGTGCAGATGTGCATGTGCCATGGTGCATATGTGGAGGCCAGTGGACAACTCTCGAGGTCAGTCCCTGTCTTGTACCTCATTTGAAGTAGAGTCTCACTTTTTATTTTTTGCTCACTGCTGGGTTCTCCAAGCTAGCTGGCCTGTGAGCTTTTCAGGCAATTCTCTCTCCACCTGCCAACTTGTAGTTCGTATGCTGGGATTATGGAAGCTTCCCCTAGTTTCTGGCTTTTACATGGAGTCTGGGTATCCACACTCAGGTACTCATACTTGCATGGCAAATGTGTTGTCTACCGAGCCATCCTGCTAGGCCATGGTGCTAATTTTTTTTTTTTTCAAGGTAGGGTCTTACGATAGCCCAGACTGACCTGGAACTCACTATATAGTCCTGGGGTGGCTCAAGGTGATCCTCCCTCTGCCTTTTGACTGCTGGGACTGAAGGCATGTGTCACCACTTGGGGCTCAAGATTATTATAATTTTTGGGGGGGCTATTTTCTAGGTAGGGCCTCACTCTAGCCCAGGCTGACCTGGAATTCACTATATAGTCTCAGGGTAGCTTCAAACTCATGGCTATCCTCCTACCTCTGCTGGGATTAAAGGAGTGCACCACCATGCCCGGCCAGATTATTATAATCTTAATCCTTCACTTTTGCTAGGATTCTTATCTCCCACTCTCCTTTACCAAATGGGCTATTTCTTCTCTGTGAAGAGAGGTCTGGGGCATGGGGGAGTCTTCCCAATTCAGTCTCAGAGACTGAAAGGATTGTCAGTAGACACAAACTTGATTTGGGGGGGATCTGGAAAATATTTTCTGTGATTTCTTTCATGACCTCTGTCAGTCCTTAGAAATGTTATCTTGCTTCATAGTAGAGTCTACTTTGCAGCTAACATACTTTTTTAAAAAACAGAACCCTAGGATTTGCTTAGTGTTAAGTTTTCTGTTTATTGTTTCTTGTCCATCCCTAACTTCTCATTAAGAACTTTCTTGACATCAGATCAGACAGTTCTGATGCACAGTGGACCTTCATTGACTCACTAAATCTGGATTTTGTAGTTAGGTAGCTATCTTGAATTTGTCACTTAGCTGACACTCTAAACCCTTATTTGTAAGATAAGTTTAGGCAGTTATCCCTATCTTTGGGGATTGATAGGAAGTGAAAGTGAGGCAATATATGTACAAAGCTCCCAGAATCTAGCACATAGAAAGCAGTTCCTTCTTCCTTGTAAGAGGCTTTTCCTACTCTGTTAAGTCATTCTTCCCTTAACTGAAGTCTTGTGCCAGGTAACTTTTGGTTTTTATCCAGTCTTACTAGAGATAAAATTCCATATAATTCATTGTGACTTATTTTTGTAACAATGTGAAAGGAAATGTTATAAAAGGGCAAATAATTCACAAGTGTGTAAAAGTTAAAAAGCCAAGTCTGTTTCATTTCCATCTCTTATTTTCTCTTTGTCCTCTAAGAGTCTAGTACGTGGTGTGATAGGAGAATAAAGCTTCAGATTCTACTTTATTTGCCTCCATGGGTACCTGGGTGTGTGCCTGTTCTCCAGGTAGAATGCCTAGAGGTTATACTTTGTTAATGTCTTGTCTGTTACCTAATTGGTTATAGTGTGAGTCAGAGAAGAGGTGTCAGATCCTTAAGGCTCTGGGTGTTTGGGAGGATCAGTTTGTTTCTACTTCTAGGTTGATGGTCTCATGCTTCCTGTGGCTTGTTCAGAGCTTGATTATGGTTGCATTTCCCCAGGTCTTTTTTTCTGGCATCAGCATGTGATGGTTTCATTAGGTACAGAGATGAGCTTATATCCATTCTGTGTTGTTGGGATAAGGCTCTGGCTTATTCCTATTCCTAGTTTGCTAGAAGGCATGTTATAGATTAGAAACCCATTTATTTGCAGCTGCTCTGTGGAGAGTATTTATACTAACCATAATGGAAGCATTTTCTATAATGTAACCAGAATAGAGAGGTATTTTGTTTACTATGCAATTAATACTTAAAGTGGAAGTGAATTCAGGAAACTATATGTAAAAATGAAAAAACAAACTGAAAAAACAAATAGGAAAAGTTCTACATGCCCCGTGAGAATGGCATGGGAGGAGAACTGGCAGGAAAGGAATAAGATGGAGGCCTGCAAAAGTCGAGGTAAGAGAGTTGCTGTGGAAGGGCAACATGTTCGCTGTGTGCTTCTTTCCTGTGCGACATAAACCTGGAGGTTTGGAATGGGAGAGAAAGCAAAACATTTGCTTCCTCCTGACTTTTAGCCTGAGTGTGTAACTGTTTTCTGTTTGAATCATCAGTGTGCTCACCCTTTGCTATAACTGAGCTTTATAATGTCCTGTGGGCTCTAGAGTCCCCACCAGTAGGAGCCAATATTCTTAGGAAGCAGTCAGCCTTCTGCAGGGATTTATTACTTATTGCATTTGTCATTTAAAAAAGTAGTGATTTATTTATTTGAGGGGGGGAGATAGGGAGGGAGGGAGGGAGAATGGGCACGCCAGGGCCTCTAGCTGCTGCAAATGAACTCCAGACACATATGCTCTTTGTGCATCTGGCTTAATGTGGGTCCCGGGTAATCGAACCTGGATCCTTTGGCTTTGCAGGCAAGTGCCTTAACCACTAGCCATCTCTCCAGCCCTGGTATTTTTTTCTTAGATAAAATGACAAATGCCAGGGCTGGAGAGATGGCTTAGCGGTTAAGGTGCTTGCCTACAAAGCCAAAGGACCCAGGTTCAATTCCCTAGGACCCACGTGAACTAGATATACAATGGGTGCATGCATCTGGAGTTCGTTTGCAGTAGTTGGAGGTCCTGGTGTGCCTATTCTCTCTCTCTGCCTATGTTTCTCTCTCTCTCTCTCTCAAGTAAATAAACAAAATAAAAAACAAAGCCATTCCAGGCATGGTGGTATACATCTTTAATCTCAGTACTCAGTGGGTAGAGGTAGGAGGATTGCCATGAGTTTGAGGCCACCCTGAGACTACATAGTGAATTCCAGGTCAGCCTGGGCTAGAGACAAACCCTACCTCGAACCCCCTCTCCCCGATAAATAAAAATAAAAAACAAAATATATAAATAATAAAGCCAAAGAGGTGGTATTCTGATATTTGGAGTATAGCAAGTACCTTTCTATTGCATTCTCTTAATCATGCTAGGGAGATTGATGATAACATCAGCTTCTGAAATTCCATGGAGTTGTGCAGAATGTATTCTGCAAGAGAAATTTCTTATTGTGATTCAAAATGGAAATTAAAGGATGCCATCATGATTCTCTGAGATTTTTTTTTTCTTGATTTTAGCAAAATGCTTATTCTGCTGCGTTCTTGGAGTGGAGGCAAACAGCAATTTCAGATAAGTGTGTGGGATGTGGTTTGGAAGGTACTTTATGTGATGATCGTATATGGCTTTGGGCAAACAGTAAAGGTATCTTTTTTTATTAATTCACTCTACACTTAATTAGTGGATGCTTACTAAGTTACAGGCACTCTCCTGGGTGCTAGGATGGTGTATAGCCTTCCACGAACTAGACAGTGTGAGGTCAGACTTCTGGTTCAAGATAGCTGTGGTTTATCCACTTGATACAAATTTTTATTTCTTATTCCCTATCTCCAGGAGACAGGGATGGCTTCTCTTTTTGGCTATAACCATCAAACATGAGTCGTTTCTTAGCCATCAGTATTGCACAGTCACAAATCACATTCTGTCTCGTTGTGTTGCTGCCAGATCCTCAGCCTGCATCTCCGAGTCTTGTTACAGTCATGACAGAACAGTGAGACCAACTGCACAAGTGTGTTAACCGGGGAAGGGAGAAGAGAACATTTTATTTGCCCATTTTTGATTAACACTAGAGATAGACATGTTGGGCATAGTAGTACATGCTTATAATCCCAGGACTGAGGACAGTAGGATTGAAGATTTGAGCCCTGCCTCTGTTACATAAGTGAGTTCAAGGCCAGCCTGGCATACATATGGAGAACCTGTTTCAAATAAATAAATAAACAAATAAACAAACAAAAACAAAACAACAAAAATATATATTTAGGAGTATAGACCTTTTTTCCTAGAGGCCAGTATATTAAGCTATACCCTAACATTAGAAAGCTCTTAATCCAGGTCTGGAGAGAGAGCTCAGCTAACCTCTGAGGTGCTTGCCTGCAAAGCCTAATAACTTGGGTTCAGTTCCCCAGTATGCATATAAAGGCAGATGCATAAAGTGGCATTAGCAGTGGCTGGAGGCCCTGTCATGCCTTCCCTCTCTGCAAATATGTATGTATGTATGTAATATACATATACATACATACATATCTCCATATCTTTTAGTCCTGTTGGCTTGGGTTTGATTCCCCAGTGCCCATGTAAAGCCAGATACACAAAGTGGCATGTGTACATTTGGAGTTTGTTTACAGTGGCAGGAGCTCTTGGTACCCCTATACTCACTCTCATCCTGTCTTTTTCTCAAATAAATAAATAAAAATATTTGAGCATTTTTTTTTTTTTTTTTTCAAGGGTCTTGCTCTAGCCAAGGCTGATCTGAAATTCACTATGTAGTCACAGGGCGGCCTTGAACTCATGGTAATTCTCCTACCTCTGCCTCCCAAGTGCTGGGGTTAAAGGCGTGCACCACCATGCCCAGCCTGCAAAATATTTTGTAATATTTATCTTTATTTCTATTTATTTATTTGAGAGAGAGAGAAAAAAAATGGGCACACCAGGGCCTCCAGCTGCTGCAAATGACCTTCAGACACATGCACTACCTTGTGAATCTGGCTTATGTGGGTCCTGGGGAATCAAACTTGGGTCTTTTGATTTTATAGGCAAGCACCTTAACCACTAAGCCATCTCTCTAGCCCTCAACAAATGAATTTTTTTTTTTTTGATTTTTTGTTTTTTGAGGTAGGGTCTTGCTCTATTCTAGAGCTGACCTGGAATTCACTATGTAGCCTCAGGTGGCCTTGAACTCATGGTGATCCTTCTACCTCTGCTTCCCGAGTGTTGGGATTAAAGGCATGGTGGCAATCCTCCTACCTCTGCCTCCTGAGTGCTGGGATTAAAGGCGTGCGCTGCCACAGCCAGCTGGAACAAAATATTTTTTAAGAAAGCCCTTAGTCTGGGCTGAAGAGATGGTTTAGCAGTTAAGCACTTGCCTGTGACACTTAAGGACCCCGGTTTGAGGATTCATTCACCAGTACTCACGTAAGCCAGATGCATAACGTGGCACATGTATCTGGAGTTCATTTGCAGTGGCTGGAGGCCCTGGTGTGCCCATTCTCTCTCTCTTTCTCTTTCTCTGTGCCTCTTTGTCTGTCACTGTCAAATAAAAACAAATAAACAAACAAACAAAAAAAGCCCTGAGTCGACTAGAAGTGGTGCATGCTTGTCATCCCAGTTCTTGGAAGTCAGAGACAGGAGCCTTACCACACATTTAAGGCCAAAACCCCTTAATTCATTTTTTTTCTGATTTTTTTAAATGTAAGATTTTGTTTTGTATTTATGATTTTACCATACTTTTATTTTTATATTTTTATTATCTATTTGTAAGGGGGGAGAGAGAGAGAAGAAAAGAAAGAAAGAAAGGACACACCAGGTTCTTTTACCACTGTAAATGAACTTCAGATGTGTGTGCCGTTTTGTGCATCTGGATTTATGCGAGTACTGGCAATTTGAATCCAGGCCATCAGATTTTGCAAGAAAGCACCTTAAACCATTGAGCCATCTCTCCAGCACACCCCCTTTTTAATGACTTTGTACATACTGAACAAATAAAGTCAACTAGACTCTTAAAAGGTTGTTCAAAAGGCCTTGGCAGCTTTGGCTGATGGCTCTATTATTCCCAGAGAATGGTCCTTTAAAAGCTACTTTTAGGGCTGGAGAGATGGCTTAGCAGTTAGGCACTTGCCTACAAAATTAAAGAACCCAGGTTCAACTCTCCAGGACCCAGATAAGCCAGATACACAAGGTAGCACATGCATCTGGAGTTCATTTGCAGTGGCTGAAGACCCTGGCACACCCATCCTCTCCCTCTCCCTCTCTCTCTCTCTCTCTCTCTCTCTCTCTCTGTCTCTTCCTCTGGAATAAATAAAATGTTTTTATTTTTTTAAGAATCATCTTTAAAAAAGTAAAAGTTTATTTTAGAATTTAAGAACACTTATAGTCCAGGGCTGGGGTGATGTCTCAGTGGGTAAGAGCACCTAGTGCACAAGCATGAAGACCTGAGTTTTATGCCTAACGCCTGTGTAAAAGCCAGGCATGGCCCCACACATCTATCACCCCACCACTGATGATGGCAGAAACAGGAGAATCACTGGGGCTATCTGGTCAGACCAGTCTAACTGAAAAGTGGCTAGCTGTAGGTTCTGGGAGAGAACCTGTATCAAAGAAATGAGGCAGAGGAGTGATGGAGAATTCCTGATGTCCTCCTCTGACCTTTGCATGTACACATACGCATGTATGCATCCTACACATGCACAGCAAATAAGAAGGAAAATAACTAGTTCAACAAGTAAATAATTTTTTTTCTGAAAATTTTCTACATTCATTTTGAGTAATTGAGATTTCCTCCTACAAAATGATTAATTGATTTATGGCCTTCAAAATAATAGATATTGGGGACTGTAGAGCTGCTTAGTCAGTAAAATGCCCACTGTGCAAGCATGAAAACCTGAGTTCAATGTCCGGCAACTTTATAAAATGCTGGTTGCACATGTTTGTAAGCTCAGCTCTGGAGAAGTAGAGATAGGAGGATCTGTGGGACTTGCTGGCTAGCTAGTCTAGCTAATGGAGAGACCCTAGCTGAAAGGTGTTGGATGGCATTGCAGAACATACCAAGGCTGTCCTCTGGCCTCTGTATGTATACGTTAACACAGATGCATTAAAAAAAAAAAAAACCAAAGGGCTGGAAAGATGGCTTAGTGGTTAAGGCGTTTGCATACAAAGCCAAAAGAGACCCTGGTTTCAATTCCCCAGGACCTATGTAAGCCAGATGCACAAGGTGGCGCATGTGTCTGGAGTTGTTTATAGTGGCTGAAGGCCCTAGCACCTGTTCTCTTTAAAATATTTTATTTTTATTTATTTATTTGACAGAGAGAATGGGTGCGTCAGGGCCTCCAGCCACTGCAAACAAACTCCAGACACATGTACCACCTTGTGCATTGGCTAATGTGGGTCCTGGGGAATCAAGCCTGGATCCTTTGGCTTTGGAGGCAAACACCTTAACCGCTAAGCCATCCCTCCAGCCACACCTGTTCTCTTTATCTACCTGCTTCTTTCTCTTTCTCTTTCTCTCAATAAATAATAATAAGAGATAAAAAGTAAAATGTATATATTGAGCTGGAAATGTAGTTGGTAAAGAAGTAGATCAGTTGGTAAAGTGCTTGCCTAGGATGCATATGAAAACCGTGGGTTTGAGCCTAGCATTTAATAAACCCAGCATGCTGGCGTATGTAATCCTAGCACTCGAGAAGTGGAAACAGAGGGATAAGGAGTTCAAGGACATCACTGTACATATTGAACCCTGTTTCCAAAAAAAGTGTAGTATTTAGAGGAATGTGTAGCTTTTTTTAAATTTACATATAATTTTCTACTTAAATAGTTTTTCATTCTTTGTTTTTTTTAGTCTTTATCTCATTATTACATTATTACATCTGATTATGATATTGACATTTAGGCAGTTGTATACTCCATTCTGAATCTTGTGTACCTACCAGCTTTTTGAAAATGCCTCTCTGAAGTGACTCACATTCTAGCATGTGTGTCTCAGGGTTAGTGAACAGGGTTGTTTTGAGCAGTGAGATGCCCTGTGTCAGACTAGTTTGCTAACCAAAATAGATGCCCTGAAATTTGAGGCACAGATGAAACAGCAAATTCCTCTTGGGTGAAGTGTGGGCAGATTTATGCAGTGTTTGCTCAAATTACAAATGGGGAGATGCTGAAAGGCCTTGCTCTTTTCTAGAGTTCAAAGTGCCTACCCAAAATGAAAGTCATGTGACCTACCTGAAACTAGCTTATTCTTTGCTGAAAAGAAGGGGAAACCTTTATGCTTTGCTTGGGAGAGAAAAGAAGAAGAGAAGAAGAACAAGGCAAAAACAGTTCACTAGAAAATAAGTATCCGTGTCAAAAGAAATAGATGGTAGATGTGGCAGGCCAGCAGTTCATCCTTTCTTACCTTGAGAAAGATAGCACAGAGGGAAATGTTTGTGGATTTTATTTTTAAAGTCTTTTCATCAGCCAGGTGAGGTGGTGCATGCCTTTAATCTCAGCACTCAGGAGGCACAGGCAAGACAATCGTCGTATGTTTGAAGCCATCCTGGGAGTACAGAGTGTGTTTAAGATCAGCCTGGGCTAGAGAGATGTAGAGGAAGACCCTACATCAAAAAAAAATATTTTTTTTCTTTTTTTAAAAAATTTTTTATTTATTTATTTGAGAGCGACAGACACAGAGAGAAAGACAGGTAGAGGGAGAGAGAGAGAATGGGCGCGCCAGGGCTTCCAGCCACTGCAAACAAACTCCAGATGCGTGCGCCCCCTTGTGCATCTGGCTAACGTGGGACCTGGGGAACCGAGCCTTGAACTGGGGTCCTTAGGCTTCACAGGCAAGCGCTTAACCACTAAGCCATCTCTCCAGCCCTTTTTTTTTTTTAATTCTTTTTATCAAAAGTATCGAAGCTGGGTGTGGTGGTGCACGCCTTTAATCCCAGCAGTCTAGGAGGCAGAGGTAGGAGGATAGCTGTGAGTTCGAGGACACCCTGAGAATTAAAAGTATCAACTGGGCTGGGAAGATTGCTCAGTGGTTAAAGACACTTGCTTGCAAAGTCTGCTGGCCTGGAATTCCCCAATACCCACGTAAAGACAGATGCACAAAGTGGTGCATGTGTCTGGAGCACCCATACTCTCTCCTATCTCTCACAATTAAATTTTTTAAATGTTTTTAAAAATTTGGCTTCCAGCCAGGTGTGGTAGCATACACCTGGAATTTCTTGGAAGGTGGAAGCATGAGGATCAAGAGTTCAAGGCAAGCCTCTGCTACATAGTATAAGTTAGAGGCCAGACTGGGCTACATGAAACCCTGACACACATACACACACACCAAATGCAACAAAACCAAAATACAAATGTGTGTTTCTCAAATAAGGTAAGGAGTGAAAGATACTGCTTTGAAAGTAATAAGCAAAATTGCATAATTTACTTATTTAAATTTCAAATATTCATGTTCTTTTTAGGTTTTCTGAGGTATGGTCTTACTCTAGCCTACACTAACCTGGAACTCACCCTGTAGTCCCAGGCTGGCCTCGAGCGCACAGCTATTCTCCTACCTCTGTTTCCTGAGTGCTGGAATTAAAGGCATGTGCCACAACATGTGGCAAGTATTAAGTTCTTAAATTTATAACTCTGTAAGGTACTCTCAGGGTGCTGTGAAGAGCTGGCTTTGGGTTGGTACACTTTGGGAGACATCAGTAGTTTGTTCATACATACTAGTGATATCGGATAGTCCTGGCCACACCTTTACGTAGACACTTTCAGAACTAAAAGGACTATAGAAATATATGATACTCAGGAAAGAAGTACAGACCAAAAGTATAAATTCTAGGGTAGGGAAAGGACCTGTCGAAGGTTATCGAAACCAGAGATAATTCCAGAAACTCATTTTACAAACTTGGGTTCTGTTGTGAGTAACAGATCATCACAAAAACAAATGCTTAATTCTCTCACATTGCAGAAATCTGCTGATAGGCAGTTGAGAGCTGGCTCACTGTTTGTGTAGACTTGCTCTCCACTCTCTCTTGCTTCAGTGTGCTCAGAGCTGCTTTTATCTGCAGGTTTGTCTAGGTCAGCTGCTTGGTGTTGCTGTTCCAGCTGTCACATCTGCACTCCAGGCAAGAAGATGAACAAGGCCAAAGTGCCCATGTGCACACACGCGTGCATGCACATACAGTCGGGGTGGGGCTTATAGAGGAGCTTGCCCTCCTCAAAATATAAAGGCTTAATATTGGTTAGGCAAACATTCTTCCAATACAAGTGATCATAGTTTGAATGGTATTATCACAATTTAAATGGCTGAGATTTTAGGATACCTGTAAAATGTTAGAATAGGACAGAAATAATGGTTGGTGAACTTGGTTATTAGTTTACTGGTTACTTGGTTATTAGCTGGTTCGACAACCAATTCTATGAAGGGCTTATTTGTGCTAGGTATTGGAGCTCCAGCAATGAATAAGAAAATGAGGTTCCTATCTTCAAAGGGTTTACAGATTAATGGGGAGCAATATTTCATTTTTGTTTTGTTTTGAGACAGGATCTCACTAGGCTCTGGCCCAGGCTAGCCACTCACTGTCAGTCCTTCTGCCTCCAGCTCCCAAGGACTGATATCGCAGGTGTGTGCCCCCATGCCTGGGTGAAAATGTAGGGTTTAAAATAGGTAAATTATGATGCTGTTGAACGTGGGTTAAGGCAAAGTAAAGAGTGTCAGGGACTGTAAAAGAGGAAAGATTTTAATATACACATCAAGAGATAAAGGATGCCACAACAATTCTTTTTTCTTTCATTATTTGTTTTAAAGAAAGGCAGGCAAGGGCTAAATATTCTAAGATGGCTGAAGAGAATGCCATCCTTCCCACTTGTTTTTTTCTGTCTAAATGAGGGCTTGCCTTTGTCAGGCTGCTGGGGGTGTTGGGAACTGAGGAAGGAAATGACCAGTGATTAGAGTGCATGTAAACCCAGCCGCTCCACCATGCTCTGGATTTTGGTCTCAGTGTGAGTGGGACTTGAGGGAGGCAAGGATTGGTTCTGACCCTAAAATGCTGATTTGACTCCTTTCTCCTGCCAGGAAGTGGACATTGTGGTGGCACCGTGCCATGGCCTCCGGCCTGCAGTGGATGTTCTGGGTGACTTGGTGAATGATTTCTTGCCTGTGATAACATACGCACTCCACAAAGATGAACTCTCTGAGAGGGATGAGCAGGAGCTTCAGGAAATTCGAAAGTATTTCTCCTTTCCCGTGTTCTTTTTCAAAGTACCCAACCTGGAGATAATAGATTCCTCTTCTGGGAGAATGGAGAGTGATAGGTCTCCACTGTATTACCAGCTAATTGACCTGGGCTATCTGAGTAGTGGTCACTGGAACTGTGTGGCCCCTGGTCAGGACAGCAAAGCTCAGAGCATGTTGGTGGAGCAGAGTGAGAAGCTGAGACACTTGAGTACATTTTCTCACCAGCTGCTCCAGACTCGCCTGGTGGAGGCAGCCAAGGCCCTGAACCTGGTACATAGCCACTGCCTTGACATCTTTATTAACCAGGCCTTTGACATGCAGCGGGACCTGCAGATCACTCCCAAACGTCTAGAATACACTAGGAAAAAGGAGAATGAGTTGTATGAATCATTGATGAACATTGCCAACCGAAAGCAGGAGGAAATGAAGGATATGATTGTTGAGACACTTAACACTATGAAGGAAGAACTTTTGGATGATGCTGCCAACATGGAATTTAAAGGTAGGTTCTGGAGAACTCAGTGGGGTGCCGAAAGCTCCAATCCTTCTAACTTTAATTTGAATACTTGATTCCTAAGGTTGAGCAGAAGGCCACCCTGAATCATTCAGACGAGGTGGCCTGTCTTGCTTTCATGGATCTTCCTGAAGATTTGCTGTCTGCCATTCCTTCCTAGGGCCATTAGCTCACCTTTTTGTATGTTTGTCCTTAGGGCTCTCTAATGTTCATTTTCTGTCCTGTATCCCTGTATCTCTGAAGGAACACTGCTTGAAGAATGTCACTACCTCCTGCTTTATTTATCCTTTACACTGTCCCTGTGGCTCACCTCTGGTACTTAGGTCTCATGGTCATACTTTCTTTTCAGGCTGCTCTTGAAACTTAGTTCAAAAGAATTTCCCAAAGTGGTTTTTTAAATTAATTAATTTATTTATTTAAATTTTTTTGGTGGTCCCATTCATCACAAATGGCTGCTATCAAAATTGGACAAAAGCCACTGGTCAGGGTTTTTGGTGTCTGAGGTTTAGATGTTGCTCACTTACACCGGTGACTGTATGAAGCTCCATGCATGGACATTAACTCTGCCACATGGTCATTAAGATGACTCAGTTACTCTTTATGAGCACACGTCCTGGCTCTCACTGTGTCACCCAGGCTGGTGTTGAACTCAGTATCCTCGGCTCGCAAGTGCTTGGATAATAAGCATGTGCTCCTGCTACTTCTTCTGTCCTGTGGTCTGTGTTCTGTGGTCTGACTGGACGACTCAACCCTAATCGTGCCCTCTCACTTGTTGTCTTCTTGCTTTAGTGCATCTCTGCTGGCTTCCTATGTCTACAGACGAGTACTAAGCTCCAAAGCCCTTACTAACTTTGCCATTCTTCACCTTCCTATGATTTTAGTTATTGAGTTGATCGTAATTGCTTTTGTCCTTCATATACTCCCTTAACTTTGTTTTTGCTTATGCCCTGCTGTTGTGGTTACCTTCTTATGGCTGTGACAAAACAAACACCCAACACAAAGCAGCTGATGGGAGGAGTTTTTAGTCGCAGGTAGAAGCTTCATGATGGCAGGGGCAGTATGGCATGAACAGGGAGGGGCTGGGCATCAGCTCTCTCAGAGCAGGTGGAAAATAACAACAGGAGAGTGAGCCAGTCTCTGGCAAGGGGGAGCTGGTTCTAACATCCCTAAGCCCACCTCCAGAAACACACCTCCTCTAGCAAGACTTCACCTCTCAAATTGCTGCCGGCTGGAGATCAAACATTCAGAGCACGTGGGTGAGTTTATGGGCGACATCTGACTCAAACCACACCTGCCTTAAGTCTTTTTACCTACAGATTTCCAAATCCCACCTACATTTCATATGCCACTTTTCATGAAGTGTTGAGTTCTCTCACCTACCACAGTTATACTCCTGAACTTCTGCACACTTTCATCCATAACTTTTGGGAACTTTTGCTTATCCTTTATTATGGTTTTTTTCCCTAAAATTCCCAAATTGAAGAAAATATGATCTAGGGACTATTTATTATCTTATACCTTGTAACAAATGACTCCAAATCAACCTACTGACACCCCCCTCTGTCTGTCTGTCTCTCTCTCTCTCTTCCTCTCTCTCTCTCTCTCTCACACACATTTTCTTTCTTTTTTGTGGTGCTTATAGGGATTGGACCCTTACTCATATTAGCCAAGCACTCTACCAGAGTTACATCCTCAACCCAACATAGATTCTTGCATATAGCACATCTTTGGAGACCAAGTGAGTTTGTGAATAATAGTATCTAGTTATGTTATACTTACAAATACAAAGGAAATACAGTTGACTTATGCAAGGATAGGGACCTGATTTCTTATGACTCTTTCCAAAAATTAACAAAGGTACTCTAGAGAACTTCCACTGCAGGTAAGAATGGCTGAGAAAAACTCACTTTCAATAGAATTTCAAAGGGGAAAGTGGGCGGGGGGAAGGAGGGTATTATCATGGGATATTTTTTATAATCATGGAAAATGTTAATAAAAATTAAGAAAAAAAAAGCTCACTTTCAGTGGAGGTTCTAAAAGCCTCTGAATATTTGATTGAGGACCTGGAGCATTAGTGCTGGCATTGTGCACGTGCTGAAGGTAGGTCAGGACAGCTAGGTTAAGTGGACAGTGAAATGTTTGATTGTCTGTACTGTGGCAGGCATGCCATGTTAGTTTAAACAAGTAGGTCAAATGGATGGCTGAGTTAACTGCATGGTAGGTTTGTGGATCACTTACCTAGATGGCTACAGATGAGAAGCAATTTGCATCTCTGAATCTGGTCCTGTTTAGCTGAAAGAAGTTAGAGCAATTGTTGCCCTATTTCCCTAACACCAATTTAAGTTTCCTCTCAGGAGTGGACAATGACAGAAGTTAAGAGCAAAGAACATGGGTGCTGCCCTGTCCTACCCTGGTGAGACTAGAACTCTGGTCTGATCCAAAATGGCGATAAGGAGAAGCTTTCCTAATTCTTCCTCCTTAAATTTTCCTGGGTTTGTACCCACATTGGAGGGCCCTTTCTGAGTGAGTGCTCCTCCCAAGCCCACCAGCCAATCATGTTTCTTCATATAAATTTGAATTTGGCAATAAGGTGTATCCCAATTGGGTGCCTAATTTATAAGATCTGATCCAAGTTGCCAGGTGGATTTTTCTAGATTTTATCTCTGTGAACGCCTCATTGGCTCAGCTTGAGAGCTTTTTGCTCATTTCTACTCAAAATAAATCACTCATAATTTAAAAAAAAAATGCAGGAATGCTTGGTAGCAGGATATACATACTTCAAAGTTTAGAAAATATTCATGTTTTAAGGTGGGTGTGGTGGCACATACCTATAATCCAAGCTTCTGGGAAGCAGAGATCACAGAGTTTGAGGCCAGCCTCGGCTACATAGGGAGTTTACAGGTCAGTCCCAGCTACACAGTGAGACTCTCAATACCTTCCACAAAGTTTATCTTGGGTACTGGGGATTGAACCTAAGGCCTCTCACTTGTTAAGCAAGCACCACCACTGAGTTTTTCTTTTTCAAGATAAATGTACATACATGGTATTTATATTCAGAGATACAAAGACACTGTCCCACTGTCCTCGTCTTAAGATTTTTGTACCTTGATATTTTTTTTTACCTTTCCATGTGTATCTTGGAGAGCTTTCTGAAAATGTGCATTCAGATCTATCTTCTAATGGACATACTGCAGTTTACTTTTTCTCTTGATGTTTAGGTTGGTTGCTCTTTTTCTTTTGCTATTACAAATTACTGCATTGGTCATCACTGTGCATAGTCTTGGAGATTTATAAGGATATAGTTCTAGAAAATTAATTTCTAGAAGCAGAATAGTTATGTCAAAGGCTAAGTGGAGTTTCATGGCTGGTTGGTTGCTTTAAATTTCTGATATCCCCATCTGTGCTAGTATAAATTTCCAACATAAACTTGAGGTTACCTTCCTGGAAAAATATCTGTTTTGATTTTCCTTCTGTGTTTTGGCTTTCAAAATAGATTTTATGTATTTACTTATTTTTATTTGAGAGAGAGAGAGAGAATGAGAATGGGTACACCAGAACCTCTTGCCACTGCAAACTAACTCCAGACACGTGTGCCACTTTGTGCATCCGGCTTTATGTTGGTACTGGTGAATTGAACCCAGGCTGGCTGGCTTTTCAAGAAGTTGCCTTAATCACTAAGCCATCTTTCCAACCCCAAAATAAGATTTTTAAGAAGAATTTATTTATTTAAGGGAGGGGAGAAAGAGAGAGAGAGAAAATATGGGCACACCAGAGTCTCTTGCCAGTGTAAATGAATTCCAGATGCATGTACCACTTTGTGTGTCTGGCTTTTACATGGCTACTGAGGAGTAGAATCCTGATTGTCATGCTCTAGTCCCCAAATAGACTTTTTTTTTTTTAAAGGCTGCCATCATGCCAGTCTTTTCTAATTTTAATTTTAATTTTATTTATTTATTTGAGAGAGAAGCAGAGAGAGAGAGAGAGAGAGAGAGAGAGAGAGAGAATGGGCATGCCAGGCCAGGGCCTCCAGCCATTGTAGACGAACTCCAGATGCATGCGCCCCCTTTTGCATCTGGCTTATCTGGGTCCTGAAGAGTCGAACTGGGATCCTTTGGCTTTGCAGGCAAACTGCTAAGCCATCTCTCCAGCCCCCAAATAGACTTTTTAAACATTTTACTTATTAAGAGAGAGAAAGAGGCAGAGATGGTGGGGGGAGAGAGAGAGAGCATGCAAATGGGCGCGTCAGGGCATCCAGCCACTGCAAACAAACTCCAGACACACGTGCCACCTTTTGGGTCATGAGGAATCGAACCGAGGTCCTTTGGCTTTGCAGGCAAATGCCTTAATTGCTAAGCCATCTCTCCAGACCTTAAATCTTTTGAAAAATATATTTATTTATTTGCAAGCAGAGGGAGACTGAGAAGAGATATGGAGAGAGAATGGGCACACTAGAGCTTCTAGCCACTGCAGACGAACTCCAGATGCATGTGATACATTGTTCATCTTGTTTTACGTGGCACACAAGAGTCAAACCAGGGTTGTTAGGCTTTACAGGCAAGCACCTTAACTGCTGAGCCATCTCTCTAGCCCAATTTTATTTTATTTATTTATTTATTTTGGTTTTTCAAGGTAGGGTCTCACTCTAGCCCAAGCTGACCTGGAATTCACTATGTAGTCTCAGGGTGGGTTCAAACTCATGGCGATCCTCCTACTTCTGCCTCCAGAGTGCTGGGATTAAAGGCGTGCACCACCATGCCTGGCTTTCAATTTTACTTTTTATTTATCTAATAATTTTTTAGAATAAAATTTCTGACACTTGGACTCATAAATAAGCTCAGCAGCCTGAAATTTTACCAAGGTCTTGGGTTTTGAAACCAACCATTTGACCTGTGTGCTCAAATATTACCTGTTTTACTCCTAACTATAATATCTCCTCTCCACTGCCCACTTTGTCCTATCTACAGAATATAACCAGTAATACCCATACAACAAAATTAAAAATGAAGTTAGATTACTTTTACAAAATGCTTATTATTTATCTTTCATATAGTTTTCACTCAATAAAAATATTTCCTCTCAGCTGGGCGTGGTGGCGCACGCCTTTAATCCCAGCACTCGGGAGGCAGAGATAGGAGGATCACTGTGAGTTTGAGGCCACCCTGAGACTACATAGTGAATTCCAGGTCAGCCTGAGCCAGAGTGAGACCCTACCTCGAAAAACCAAAAAAAAAAAAAAAAAAATTTCCTCTCTTCCTATACTTGCAACATAAAAGATGACAGAATCACCAGGTTATGTTAGATTTATCCTCCACATTCATGGTCTTATTTGCCTTAAGTAGTTGAGCATTATGTGGCCTCCTGATCGCACTGAGGGTTAGAGTTCATCAGCCAGCTATGTCTTTGTAGCCATTATCATGGGAGTTCATTGGCTATGACTTGGGAGATACCCTTATTTAGTGTATCGGCCCTTTCCTTCACAGTTAACTACCACAGTCTCTACTTCTATAGATGTCATTATCCCTGAGAATGGAGAACCAGTGGGCACCAGAGAGATCAAATGCTGCATCCGACAGATCCAAGAACTTATCATCTCCCGGCTTAATCAGGCGGTGGCTAACAAGCTAATCAGCTCAGTGGATTACCTACGAGAGAGCTTCGTTGGGACCCTGGAACGGTGTCTGCAAAGCCTGGAGAAATCACAGGATGTCTCAGTTCATATTACCAGTAATTATCTCAAACAGGTGCGCACAGAATGGTTGCTAAGACACTGCATCATGGATAACACCTGCAACAATTCATAGACAAGCCCACCTTCAAATCAGCCAGGGAATTCACTTTCAACCTTTGTGCCAGTCCAATTTGAGTTCCATTTTGGTTTCCTGTCACATGATAATTTGCCTTAAAAACTACAGTTCCAGATGGTAGATTGATAGTTGATAAAAATGACGAGAAAGTAAAAGGCCTACTTACAAAATAGGTGATCAGTTGAGTTGACTGTGTGTGTGCGTGTGTTTTTTGAGGGATAAATTGAGGAACCTTGAAACTGGACTGTAATTCTTTCTTTCCTTTGGGCAGGGGCTTTGGGACGGGGTCTTATGTAGCCCAGGTTGGTCTTGAACCTGCTCTATAGCCCAGGCTGGGCTTGAGCACCTGATCTTCCTGCCTCTATCTCCTAAGTGCTGGGATTGCAGGCATGTGCCATGCCTGGCTAGATTATGATTCTTGAAGTAAATAACACTTATACCATTTTTATAATTAGCTATCTCCCTGTGTTCCCTTTCAGATTTTAAATGCCGCCTACCACGTTGAAGTCACATTTCACTCTGGGTCCTCAGTTACAAGGATGCTGTGGGAGCAAATCAAACAGGTACAGATTCCTTGAGGAAATTATTTTCAGTCCTTAGTTCATACACATCCTAGTCCTTCCAACAGAGAAAAAGTTCCTAGGACCCACTGTTAAAGTAGGGTAGGCATTGTTCTGGCTTACTTGCCTGAGTGAATTCTGGCTGTACTTAGTCTCAAATAAAGACTGCCAGTAATTTTTTCAACTCTGGAAAAAGGGTGGGCTTAAATGATATTTCATGGAGCCACAAGCTTCTACCTCACTTGCTTCTTCATATTTCATTAAAAAAAAAATTTATTGGGGCTGGAGAGATGGCTTAGCGGTTAAGCGCTTACCTGTGAAGCCTAAGGACCCGGTTCGAGGCTTGATTCCCCAGGACCCACGTTAGCCAAATGCACAAGGGGGCGCATGCGTCTGGAGTTTGTTTACAGTGGTTGGAGACCCTGGCGTGCCCATTCTCTATCTGCCTCTCTCTCTCTGTGTCTGCCACTCTCAAATAAATAAATAAAAATAAACAAAAATAAAAAAATTTATTGGACTAGAGAGATTGCTTAGTGGTTAAGGCACTTGCCTACAAAGCCAAAGGATCCAGTTTCAATTCCCCAGGTCCCATGTAATCCAGATGCACAAGGTGGTGCATGTGTCTGGAATTTGTTTGTAGCAGCTGGAGGCCTGGCACACCTATGATCTACCTGTCCCCCCCACCAACTAAATAAATAAAAGTATATTTTAAAAATAAGAGCTGGAGAGATGGCTTAGTGGTTAAGGCACTTGCCTGTGAAGCCTAAAGACCCATGTACTCTCCAGATCCCACATTAGTCAGATGCACAAAGGTGAGGCAAGCACAAGGTCTCACATGCCCACTAGTTGGCAGAGGCATCTGGAGTTTGATTGCAGTGGCTGAAGCCTTGGTGTGCCAATTCTCTCTCTCTCCTCTCTGTCTCTAAAAAAAATTAAAAAATAAATAAAATATGTATTTATTTAGGAGAGAAAGAGAGAGAATGAATGAGAATGAGCATGCCAGGGCTTCCTGCCACTGCAGATAAACTCTAGACACATGTACTGCTTTGTACATCTGGCTTTGTGTGGGGATTGGGGAATCAAACCCCAGTTGTCAAGGCTTTGCAAGCTACACCTTTAGCCACTGAGCCATTTCTCCAGCCCTTACATTTCTTTTATTCAGCTTAAATGTTTTCTCAAAACTAGGCATTGCTGGGGCTAGGTATGTGGTTCAACTGTATAGTGCTTGCATATGCAAGGCCTTAGATTTAGTCCTCAGCACCACAAAACAAGTTTAAAACAACAACAACAAAAATACCAAAACCAAACAAACAACAACAATAAAAAACTAGGTATTGTGAGGTCAAGAATGTGATTCCCATGTAGGCCTTGAATGTAGTTCTTATGTAGACTTACATAACTGCTTCAGAAAGATTCATTGGGCACTCTCTGGCCCCCAGTGTGACATATTGAGGATCTGTGAGCATGTAGATTAGGCCTACTTAATCTTTGATATATTCCTGTTGGCTAAGCTCTGATTTTCAGGTAGATGAACTTAGAGAAGTCCTTGAACTTAATATGGCTCCTATCTTCAGAGTCACTCCTAATGAATGAGTAACCCAGTGAAGGAAAGGCATTATGAGGTCTTCTAGCAGCTCCTTTCTCCATCCTTCAATGATCTCACTGTCCTCATCTTGGCAGATCATCCAGCGTATCACATGGGTGAGCCCACCAGCCATCACTCCAGAGTGGAAGAGGAAGGTGGCCCAGGAAGCCATTGAGAGCCTTAGTGCCTCCAAGTTGGCGAAGAGCATTTGCAGCCAGTTCCGAACTCGGCTCAACAGTTCTCATGAGGCTTTTGCAGCATCCTTGCGGCAGGTTGGTACATAGGAGAGGAAATGGAGCCAGAAGCAGCAGAGAAGAGCCTCATTCAGAGAACATATGTCACCATCTGCTCGCTTCATAATGTTTTTTTTTGGGGGGGGTTCTAGGTAGGGTCTCACCCTGGCCCAGGACGGCCTAGAATTCACTATGTAGTCTCAGGGTGGCCTCGAACTCATGTTGATCCTTCTACCTCTGCCTCCTGAGTGTTGGGATTAAAGGCGTGTGCCACCACACCCAGCTGCCTTGTAATTTTTTAAAACTTCTTTTTATTCTGCTAAAGAATAATATAATGTTAGCTAGCCAAGGTGGTTCATACCTTTAATCCCAGCACTCAAGAGGCTGAGGTAGGAGGCCTGGGCTTTAGAGTGAGTTCCAGGTTGACCACTACTAACATGAGACCCTACTTTGAAATTTAAAAAAATAAAAGGAGTTTCATTAATACTTTTAGTAATGTGGTAATAGTAGCAGCATGGGCGGTGGTGATGTGTGTGGTGTGTGCATGTGCATGTGCAGATGTGCTTGCAGGCATGCCGAGGCCAGACAAGAATGTCTGCTCTCCTTCCTCTATCACTCAACTGCTTATTTGCTTGAGAAAGAGTCTCTGAACATAGACCTGCAGTTCTGTTAGGCCCAACAGTTCTCTGGTCTCCGCGCTCCACAGGTATAGGGTTACAGACATGCATGGCCATGCCCAGTTCTTTACATGGGTCCTAGGGAATAGAGCTCAGGCCCTCATGCTTGTAGCGAGTGCTCTTACTATGGTTGATTTTGGGTTGTCAATATGATAGGATTTAGAATCACCATGAAAACAAATCATTGGTCATGTCTGTGAGGGATTTTTTTAGATTAGATGGGATGAACCACCCTGACTTGTGGGCACATCATCCATGGCTGAGTTCTTTGACTGTATAAAAAAGAGAAAGTTGTTGGGCATGGTGGCACATGCCTTTAATCCAAGCACTCAGGAGGCAGAGGTAGGAGGATCGCCATGACTTCAAGGCTACCCTGCGACTACATAGTGAATTCTAGGTCAGTCTGGACTAGAGTGAGACCCTACCTGGAAAAACCAAAAATAAATAAATAAATAAATAAAGAGAGAAAGCTGGCTAAGTATTAAACATTCACTGTGTTTTCTACTACCCCTGCTGATGTGACGATGCAGGATCTGCTTCCTTGCTCCCCTCATGCTTTCCTCACCACAATGGACTCTACCAGCTGTGAACTGAAGTAACCTTTTTTTTTCTTCCTTTTTCTTCTGGTCCAGTATTTTGTCCCAACAACAAGAAAGTTACTGATAGACCTCCTAAACCATCTCCCCAGCTCATGTGAATATTTTCTAACTCTACGGAGGATAGATAGAGCTCAGTTATTATCTTCCCATTTCAGTGAATAAGAAGATACAGAGAGGGCTGGAGAGATGGCTTTGTGGTTAAGATGCTCACCTGTGAAGGTTAAGGACCCAGGTTTGATTCTCCAGTACCCACATAAACCAGATACACAAGGTGGCACGTGTGTCTGGAATTTGTTTGCAGTGGTTAGAGGCCCTGGCATGCCCATATTCTCTCTTTCATCTATGTGCTTCTTTCAAATAAATAAAAATTATTTTTAAAAAGCTTTTTTAAAAAGATACAGAGAAATAGAAACTTTATATATAAGCTTATATGGTATTTTGGGAAAGGGTGGCTTTCTAATTTCATACCAGTTCACAATTATGTACCATGTGCTTGTCTGTTTAGTATATGTGGTTAGAGAGAATAGATGTGATTGTGCATCCAAGAGGAAAACCACTATTTATTCACTATGTGCTTGTCACTTGTGTTAAACATGTCCTATTCATGCCATTCAGTTCTCATAAATGTCCACATGAGCTAGATACTGTTACTCTTATATAACAGGTGGGGAAGCTGAGGCTAGGAACTTGACAAATCATTTTTCTTCTTCTGTTCCCCCCCCCCCCCCAAGCTGGAAGCAGGCCACTCTGGCCGGCTAGAGAAGACTGAAGACCTGTGGCTGAAGGTTAGAAAAGATCATGCTCCCCGCCTGGCCCGCCTTTCTCTGGAGAGCCGTTCTTTACAAGATGTCTTGCTACACCGTGAGTCCTTGTTTTTTTCCCAAGTAGATTGGAGGATGGTTCATGATCCCCAGCCTACTTATGCCCAGACACCAAGACTCCCTGCATCTGAAGATACCACTTTGCAAAGCTACCTCAGCACTCCCTCGTATGTTTTTAAATTCCTGAAGTTAGCTTGGTTTTGCTATTTATATAGTATAAATATCATGACTGAAGTTATTGAAAGCAGGCTGGAGAAATGGCTTAGCAGTTAAGGTGCATGCTTGCAAAGCATAAGGACCCAGGTTCGATTCTCCAGGTCCCACATAAGCCAGATGCACATGGTGGCGCATACGTCTGGGGTTTGTTTGCAGTGGCTAGAGGCCCTGGCATACCCATTCTCACTCACTCACTCTCTCTCTCTGCCTCTCTCTAATATATAAATAAAAATAAATCTTTTTTAAAAAGTTGCTGAAAGCAATCCAGTTCAGTTATTTTCTTTAAAAAAAATTTTTTAAGCTGGGTGTGGTGGCACATACATTTAATATCAGAATTTGGGAGGTGAGGTAGGAGGATCACGGTGAGTTCAAGGCCAGCCTGAGACTACAGAGTAAGTTCCAGGTCAGCCTGAGCTAGACTGAGACCCTACTTGAAAAAACAAAGAAACTTTTTTTAAATTTGTGTGTATATGGATATGAGTACCCAGGTCAGAGGACAACCTCGGGTGTTTGTCCTCTACTGTTGCCTTCTTTTTAGTTTATTTATTTTAGAGAGAGACAGGCAGAGAGAGGAAAGAGGGAGAGAGAATGGGCGTGCCAGGGCCTGTAGCCATAGCAAATGAACTCCAGACGCATGTGTTACCTTGTGCATCTGGTTTATGTGGGAATTGAACCTGGGTCCTTGTGTTTCACAGATAGGCACCTCTCCAGCTTTATCACCTTCTTTTCAAGACAGGGTCTCTCTTGTTTTGTTTTTGATTTTTTTTTTTAAAGTGCAGAGTACACAGGTGTGCTAGCACATGCCTTTTTTTTAAAATTTAATTTATTTATTTATTTGACAGCGACAGACACAGAGAGAAAGACAGATAGAGGGAGAGAGAGAGAATGGGCGTGCCAGGGCTTCCAGCCTCTGCAAACGAACTCCAGACGCGTGCGGCCCCTTGTGCATCTGGCTAACGTGGGACCTGGGGAACCGAGCCTTGAACCGGGGTCCTTAGGCTTCACAGGCAAGCGCTTAACCGCTACGCCATCTCTCCAGCCCTGTTTTTGATTTTTCATACTCTAGCCCAGGCTGACCTGGAACTCATTCTGAAGTTCCATGCTGGCCTTGAACTCACAGTGATCCTACCTCTGCCTCCCAAATGCTGGGATTAAAGGTGTGCATCACCATGCTCGGCTCTCTTACTGTTTTTGCTGCTTTGCGTGTATCAGCCTAGCTGGCCTGCAAACTTCCAGATTCTCATGTGCCCATTGACATAAAAAGCACATTAGGATCACAGGCACATGTACCACTCTGCTTCTGGCTTCACATGGTGCTGGGCATCAAGCTCAGGCTATCAGATTTGTAGGCAGATGCCTTAGCTGTTAAGTCTTCCCAGCCCCAGTTCAGTTATTTTGTATTAGATGACACTAGAATTTCTTCCCATAGCGTGATTATGACTTCCTCTCCTCTAGGCAGGTACACATCTAAGAGGTTGCGTTACTTCTCTCTCTCTTTGTATCTTACAGGTAAACCTAAATTAGGACAGGAACTGGGCCGGGGACAGTATGGTGTGGTATACCTTTGTGACAACTGGGGAGGACATTTCCCTTGTGCCCTCAAGTCAGTTGTGCCTCCAGATGAGAAACACTGGAATGATCTGGCTTTGGAGTTTCACTACATGAGGTGGGTGCTGGTCGTGTTCATCCCTATGGAAAAGATCTAGAGAAGCAGCGAAAGGCTTAATACTTCCGACTGGCTTTTGTGTGTCTAGTCCAGACATGCTCTTTTAAGACTTCTACCATTTTTGCTCTTTTCCTACCATTGTCATTTCTCAAATTCTTCATTGAGTTATCGTTCTCAGTTTATAATTAAGTTTATCTGCAGTTAGTCTGTTATTCTTTGACCTTGGTGGAGAGAGAGTTCCATTTTCCCTGTGAACCTGAACTAAATGTGGCTTTGAGAGTCTTCCTATATCGTGGCATCTCATGCAGGATTAGAGCCCAATCTCTTTCCTTCCCCACAGGTCTCTGCCGAAGCATGAGCGACTGGTGGATCTTCATGGTTCAGTCATTGACTACAGCTATGGCGGCGGCTCCAGCATCGCTGTGCTGCTCATTATGGAGCGGCTGCACCGGGACCTCTACACGGGGCTGAAGGTGAGGCAAGGCTGGGGCTTGAGAGCAGCTCGGAGCCAGGTCCAGCACTTCCTTTTTGGACTCCCATCCTTTCCTGCTTATTCAGAGCTCCTCACTGTCATAGGAATTGTTGGGGGTAATCAGGCTTTATTGCATTTTTTTTTTCAGAAAACAAAACATTTCTCAGAACCTATTTTTGTGGCAAGTGCATATGCAGAATGCTGTCCCTCACTACCTGGATGGCCTGTGGTGGTGATAAAAATCTAGTCTCCTTAGAAGAGTAGAACAGCTTCCTGCCTGTCACTGTGTCTAAAGAGTTTTGGCTTAGTCCGCAGGTATTTATTAGTGACTATTTTGTGCAAGGCCCTGTATTAGGCCTCATTAGAATAGCAAGCAGTGGAGTTTCCAGGAACTTTGAATTGTAGTCTTGAATCTTTCATGAAGATGGAGAGTTTGAGTTTGACATGTACATCTTGATGTGTAGAAACTGGATAGTTGGCAAGCAGAAGAGGGCAAAGGAATAGCACTGTACCAGGGTAGTTGAAAGCCAGGCTTCTAGACACATTGGGACAGTGAGCCCAATTTGGGAATGGGGAAATAAGGTGCAAAGAGATACTAAGGACAAACATACAGAACTCAAAGTGTTAAGAATTCAAATTTATTTCAAACATTGATAAGCTACACAGTAAGAGTGAAAGTAGAAATCACTTGTAGGGGGCTGTAGCTCAATGACTGAGCACAAGGTCTCAAGTTCAATCTCAGAACCAGCAAAAAAAAAAAAGTCACTTACAAGATCTCGTTATATATAATCTCAGTTTTTAAAATTTGAATTGGGATTTGTCACTGAAGAATTTCATTTGAATAAAGGTGAAGCCCTCAGTTGAATGCTGTTTCCAACTCTCATCTATAACACTCACTTAAGGGAATTAGACTCCTCTTATCTGTTCCCTATGTTCTGCTGCATAGAAGAGAAAAGCTGACCTGAGAGTATCGTGGTAGTCCCTTCTCACAGAGTCAGTCCCCTTGCTTGCTTTATATGGAGGCTTACCGAAGCAAGGCTTAGAAATGCTTCCAAGGAGTCAGTGAGATGAAGGCAGCTCTGAGTGGTTTTCCCGCTTCATCTCAGAGGAGTAAACACACTAGCAGCTGAGGTTTTTCCTTAAGTGGGATAGAGGACCACATTTGTTCTTTTGGAGAAATGATAGGACATTTTCCAGAATCCCAAAGACCCTAAGTTAATGTAAGTGACTTATAATAATGTAATAATATAAGAATGTAAATGACCCATAATATCAAACCTTGGTTCCCTAGGCCTGTAAAGCATGCAAGTATATCTGCCTGAGGGACATAGAAATGCTTGTTTAAGTCACAAGGGCAGTTCCAGAGTTGCTCTAATGGTAGAAATGAGCTCATGCCATTGGTCATCCTCTTCTGCTCACATCTGGGGATTGTCCCTTAGGCCAACTGCAGCCTGTAAGGGCTTTTAATTTGGCTTTTTGTCCTTCCCAGCTTGCTCTTCCCTGCTGCTTTTCCTCTTCCCTTTCTCAACTGCCTTCCTCTTCCTTTACCCTTCCATTCACTTCTCTGGCCTTCTATGCCACAGTAAGTCACTGGGTTCCTCACAAGTGGAAATATCAGCTGGTTTAAGCAGGCTGAGTTCAGGAGTTGGGCTCTTACAGCATGTTGGCTCTTTTGTCCCCTGAAGGCTGGACTGAACCTAGAGACACGTCTGCAGATAGCTCTAGATGTGGTGGAGGGAATCCGCTTCCTGCACAGCCAGGGCCTTGTCCACCGTGACATCAAATTGAAAAATGTGCTGGTAAGTAAGAGCTGTTTTGAGAAGACTCCTCACCCCTGTGGGTTAGGATATGCTGCAAGTCAGCTTGGTCCTAGGAAAGGTCCACAGGGAAAGTAATAGAATTCACAGTATAGTGGATGGTAGTATTGACTTAAGCTAAAGAAGGCCTTACAACAGACTTGACTTTATTGCATAGATTTTTGTCCTCACTATTGAGAAGTCTTAAACTTTACAGAAAAGTTAAGAATAGCACAATGGAAAGCTGGGTCTGGTGGCACACGCCTTCCTTTAATCCCAGCAACTTGGGAGGCAGAGGTAGGAGGATCACCGTGGGTTCAAGACCGCCCTGAGACTACATAGTGAATTCCTGGTCAGCCTGGGCTACCCTACCTTGGAGGAAAAAAAAAAGCATAATGGAGTCCTACACGCCCTTCATCCGGGTTCACATTCTTTGTTTCTCCTGGAGTGCTTATTTGTAGTCTTGCTTTCTTTTTTCTTTTTAATTTTTATTAATTTATTTGAGAGAGAAAAAGAGAGAGAGGGAGAGAAAATGGGTACACCAGGGTCTCTGGCCATTGCAGACAGACTCCAGATAAGTGCACCACCTTGTGCATCTGGCTTATGTGGGTTCTGGGGAATTGAACTAAGGTCCTTTGGCTTTGCAGACAAGTACCTTAACCACTAAGCCATCTCTGCAGCTCCTGTAGTCTTGCTTTCTATTTATACACATTAATGTACACATACAGACTTTTTTCCTGAACTATGTGGACACCAGCATGTATCTCCTGAAGAAGAGGCTTGTCTATGAATAAAAGAATGTTATTATTATACTCAAGAAATTTAACATTGATACAGTACTGTTATTTAATATATAATCTATGTTTTTAAACTTATATACTATATTAATATGCTTAATTATCTCCAATCAATGCAGCTCCTCCTAATATAGTCTGTTTATTTTATCTGGGATCTAAACCTAGAATGATAACTGCATTTTGCTGTCATGTTTCTGTCGTCGTCTTCAATCTAGAATAGCCTTTCTGTCTTTTTTCTTTTCTGGCATTGATTTTTTTTTTTTTTGAGGTAGGGGCTCACTTTAGTCCAGGCTGACCTAGAATTCACTCTGTAGTCTCAGGGTGACCTTGAACTCATGGCAATCCTCCTACCTCTGCCTCCCGAGTTCTGGGATTAAAGGCATGCACTGCCATGCCCAGCATTGGCATTCATATTTTTGAGGAGTCCAGGTCTTTGTTATTATTCAGGGCTTAATCAGAGATACTGGATGTGAGGTGAAATGAGTTAAATACACCTTAAAAAGTTACTGGAATTATAATCTTTTGACATACTATTAGTGATGGTCGTCAACTCGACAGAATTTAGAATACCATGGAAATAAATCTCTGGCAGTGTCTATGAGGGATTTTCTAGATTAAATTAGTTCAGGTGGGAAGACACACTTTACCTGTGGGTGGGGCCATACCATGGGTTTTTGGACTGTATAAAAAGGAGAAAACCAGCTAAACATTCAGCATTCATTGTTCTGCTTGGCTTCTGTACTGTGGGCTGACGGTGTCCAAATTCCTCTGCCGTGCCTTCCCAGCCATGATGGACTGTAACCTGGAACTAGCACTTTAAACTGATTTTTGTCAGGCATTTTGTCTCTGCAATGAGAAGGTAACTGATACGCTCTTCTTGAAAACACATTAGAGTGTCATGTTTCTGGTAATACCTCAGTGACATACAAAGACGACAGCAGTTTGGGGGAAGAGAAGAGAAGGCCCGCTGAAATTGTAGGCAGAGGCCTAAGAGGCCGATCAGTAATTACATAAGACGCATTTATTCTTTTGGGAATTGTTTACTTGTTTGTGCTTTGTTGTTGCACTGGGATAGAACCTGGGGCCTCCACCTGCTAGGCAAGCTCTCTGCAAGAGAGCTACATTTCCAATTTTGGATTAATTGGATCTTTAGGAATTTTAGGAATTTCCTGAGGTGACTTGAAAACCTCAACTTAAAATTTCTTTTTTAATTTTTATTTTTTTAAAATTTATTCATTTATTTGCAAGCAGAGAGAGAGAGAATGGGCACTCCAGGGCCTCCAGCCACTGCAAACAAACTCCCGACACATGTGTCCCCTTTGTCTATCTGGCTTACGGGGGTGCTGGGGAATCAGACCTGGGTCCTTTGGCTTTGCTGGCAAGCACCTTAACCACTAAGCCATCTCTCCAGCCCAAGCCTCACCTTTCTTATCAGTTGTCTGCCCTGGAGTCAGAAGGAAAACCAAGAGCTGAGATGTTTTTGTTAGTGTCCTTTCATGGACTTTTACCCACTGTTCTTCACGATCTGTAAAAAGATCCTCGTATGTGCTGGGGACTATGCTAGAGCCGGGATACAAAGGTAAGGGGAAAAAAGTCTCGGTCCCCAGGTGGTTCACATGGGGAGGAGGCAGTGATGGCGGTGAGTCTGGAGGTGATGAGGTTGCAGGCAGGGTTTACTTACTAAGTGCTGCGTTGAGGGCGAGCACGCACTTGACTGCTGTATGCAGCACGAGACAAGTTAATTCCTACCCTGCTTTTTTGGCAGCTGGACAAACAGAACCGTGCCAAGATCACTGACTTAGGATTCTGCAAACCAGAGGCCATGATGTCAGGCAGCATTGTGGGAACGCCAATTCATATGGCCCCTGAACTTTTCACAGGTAAGGAAGGCTAGAAGGCAGGGAGTAGGTGTGGCAGAGCTCCTGATGCACACCTTGAGCGCCAGTCTTCAGGACAGATAGTGTGCACAAATGCTCCTGGCAGGTCTGCTACAAACAAGGATGAAAACAAAGCCAGGGAAATAAATGTCAGTCACCAAGTGTTCTTTTGGATGCATCTCTGCATTATTAGTGCCAAAATTGCCTGGGTTAGCCAACTGTTTGATCACAAAGTATTTGCTGATCTCCTGTATGATAGAAGTTGTTCATATTAAAGAATTTTAGCCAACATAGAGATGTATTGAAAGAGGGAAAATAAGTTGGAAGTAATGTAAGGCAGTAATAAATGCTAAGTTAAGGGTGATATAAGGTCCTATTGGTACTCAGGATAAATGAAGGTTGAAATGCTTGATGGTTTTGAGGTTGAAGTGAGACTTGGGGTAAAACTTGAATAAAATCTGGAAATATTGTTTGGTGGGAAGGGAACTCAAATATACACTTTTAAACAGGCACTGTATTTCTTTTTTTTTTTAATTTTTATTTATTTATTTATTTATTTGAGAACGACAGACACAGAGAGAAAGACAGATAGAGGGAGAGAGAGAGAATGGGCGCGCCAGGGCTTCCAGCCTCTGCAAACGAACTCCAGACGCGTGTGCCCCCTTGTGCATCTGGCTAACGTGGGACCTGGGGAACCGAGCCTTGAACCGGGGTCCTTAGGCTTCACAGGCAAGCGCTTAACCGCTAAGCCATCTCTCCAGCCCCAGGCACTGTATTTCTAAATCTCTTGTTTTATTTAATCCTCACAACAATCTTCTGATGATGCTGATGCATTTTTTATGTCCGTTTTATGGATAAAGTGGGGACTGGATGGATGAAGTTACTCACCCCAACACACTTAGCTAGAAGGTAATGGGCCTGGGATTTGAGTCAGGTCTTTCTGCACAGTCAGCATGTATCATGAGAGCAGAAACTTCTGGAGTTTGGTAAGGGAAATACTGAGGGAAATTTAGGGTAAAAATAAGCATGATAGGTGCCCACTGTGGCAGCACATGTATCAAAATTGGAATCATACAGAGATTAACATGGCCCTTGCAAAAATATATGTAAATTTGCAAAGCAGTCCATATTTTTAATCGGAAAATGACATGGAGGATGCCTGTCATGAGCACCAGGCAAATCTTTTGCACCAACATCTGATGAGATGCCAGGAAGAATTAAGATGCATGGAAGAACGTCACAATCAAGAAACGCAGAAACATTGCTGGACCTGGTGGTGCATGCCTTTAATCCCAGCACTCAGGAAGCAGAGGTAGGAGGTTTGCTGTAAGTTTCAGGCCACCCTGAAACTACATAGTGAATTGCAGGTCAGCCTGGACTAGAGCGAGACCCTACCTTGAAAAACTAAAATAAATAAATAAATTTCAGAAACAAAGAAATGCATTTGGGGCAAGAAGAAGAATGGTGTAGAAGAGAGGAAGAGATAATTAGCCAACGTGAGATGGAAGAGCAAATGAGAAGCCATGAGGAAAGTTCCACCAGAATGGGCTACATGGATCCAACAAAGAGAAAGAGAACAAGCAAGAGTGAGCGAGCGACCTGTGAATGGGTAGTGGAGGAGCAGTGAACACGAGAGATCTCTTTGCAAGAGATCTCTGTTCAGGAGGCCAGAAATTTCTACCTGTAGGTGGTGGTGGTGGTGGTATAGGCTATGAAGCTAATCCTGGAGTTCCACCAGCAACCAGGAGTGGTTCCATGATGGGAAGCAACATGTGTACTAAATGCTTGGGGCAGGGAGGTGTGGGCCTGTGGGTGGACAGGGTTCTAGAGGAGAGGGGCCTGGAACCCCAGTAGGATATACTAGAGGGAGAGAAAGGTATCAAGGGCCAAGAACTCCATCCTAGATGTGATCCCTAGGCTTTCATTCAGTGTTTGTTTATATACTACTTCTAAATTCTTGCATCTTAGTAAGAAAGCTACCTTCGTATGGCTGTTGGCAGTTTATTGACCTGATGTTTGTAAATGGTCTGTTTGGGCAGGTAGAATTATGTAATGCAGGGTTCAAAGCAGGAACATTTTCTTTCTTTTTTTCTTTTTTTTTTTGGGGGGGGGGTTTGAGGTAGGGTCTCACTCTATCCCGGGCTGACCTGGAATTCACTCTTAGTCTCAGGGTGGACTTGAACTCACAGTGATCCTTCTACCTCTGCCTCCCAAGTGTTAGGATTAAAGGCATACACCACCACGCCTGGCTTTTTAAAAAAATATTTTATTTTTATTTATTTATTTGACAGAGAAAGGGAGGGGGGAGAGAGAGAGAGAGACAGAGAGAGAGAGAATGGGTACACCAAGGCCTCCAGCCACTGCACCCAAACTACGGACACATGGGCCCCCTTGTGCATCTGGCTAACGTGGATCCTGGGGAATCAAACCTAGGTCCTTTGGCTTTGCAGGGAAATGCCTTAACCACTAAGCCATCCCTCCAGCCCCTCCCCCTTTTTAAATTTCCCTTTCAAAAACTGTTTAATGTTCCCTAAGTTAATGGCAGTGTAAGTTATGTCACTGAATTTCCAAAGTATACCAGTTCTGTTTTTGCTGTGCTTCAAATAAATAGGAAAATAGTTATAGGGCTGGAGAGATGGCTTAGCGGTTAAGACGCTTGCCTGAAATATAGTTACAAAAAAGAAATAAGCATGATAGGAAAGAAATCCATGTGGGGAATAGAAGCAGTCAAGATCAGAGAAAAGTACACTGAGCTTGAAAATTTTGCAGAGGAATTAGGCTTGCAAGAAGTAGGGGACTGCTGAGCTTTTGAGCAAGGGAGAGATGCGAAGAAAATGCACTTAGAAGATGAGCTCTGCAATAGCAGGTAGAAGAGACATGGGCTTAAAAGAAAGTCAGAGTAAGGAAATAAGCAGTGGTTTGTCTGGAAGCTTAGGTAAGTATTGATGCTGAAACAAAACAGTGTGACAGATTTGAGAGTAATTCAATAAAGAATGAGAAAGCTTTTGTTTCTGTCTTGATGTGAGTGATAAACAGGAAAGACTGACTGAGAGTCTGAGTGAATAGGAATGGCTGTTTGTGCCAGGGAAGGTGGCAAGGGAATCACAGGACAGTTGTTGGCACACACTAAAATTTGCAGTGCATTTGCGTTTCTTTCCTTTCACATATAAGTTGTCCCCTGGCTCTTATCAAGTGACCCACAGAAGGATTGGAAGTTGGGTAGACAGCTGTAGTCCTACCCACATCTGAACCAAGCAGCCATTGTTTGTCTGCTCCTAGGTTTACTTGATGATTGTTTCTCTGTTCTTGCTACTGATACTCTATTTTGGCTACTTCACATTTAGGTTCCTTTGGTTATTTCTACTATAGTCCATGCTATTGTCAGAATATTCTTCTTTTCACTCCTGTTCCAAAAAATAAATTAGTTTCTGTTGCTCACTGGATCAGAACTCTTTTCTCTGCCTTAAAAAATTTTTTTTGAGGTCTGGAGAGATGGCTTAGTGGTTAAGGTGCTTGTCTGCAAGGCCTAAGGACCCAGGTTTGATTCCCCATTACCCACATAAGCCAGATGCACATGGTGGGTGCATGTGTCTGGAGTTTGTTTTCAGTGGCTAGATGGCTAGAGGCCCTGGGCATGCCCATTCTCTTTCTCTCTTCATCTCTCTCTCTCTCTCTAATAAGTAAAACTTAAAAAATCTTTTGCAACAAGGTCTTACTAGGGCTTCAAACACTGATTCTCCTTCCCCTAGAATGCTAGGGTGACAGGCATATATCACCATGCTTGCCTAAAAATCATCATATTCTAGTTCCAGTGTATCCATCCACCCATATTTCCATAATAAGGCCTTTTATAATTAATCTTACAGATAGTTCTATTAAAATCAAAGGCTAAGAATGTACCTTTTGACTTCCTAGGGCCATAGTTTCCTATATTATAAAATGGGCATTATAAGTATTTCCTGCTTTCCTGGCCAGGTTGTGTGAAGGACAATTGATGCCAAAAGATTTATTTCATTTTATTTATCATTATTATTATTGTTGTTGGTGTTTTGTTTTTTTTTTTTTTTTTTTTTGGTTTTTCGAGGTAGGGTTTCACTGTAGTCCAGGCTAACCTGGAATTTACTATGTAGTCTCAGAGTAGCCTCAAACTCACAGTAATCCTAACTTCTTCTGCCTCCTAAGTGCTGGTATTAATGGCATGCGCCACCATGCCTTGCAGTTAAAAGATATATAAACAATGTGTAAGGACCTGGCCAGGCTTGGTCGCACATGCCTTAATCCTACCACTTGGGAGGCAAAGTAGGAGGATCGCCATGAGTTTAACACCACCCTGAGACTACACAGTGAAATTTAGGTCAGCCTACCTCAAAAAAGGTAGGTAGAGGACTGGAGAGATGGCTTAGCAGTTAAGGCACTTGCTTGTAAAGCTAAAGGACCCAGGTTTGATTCCTCAGGACCCATGTAAAGCCAGTTGCACAATGTGGTGCATGTGCCTGGAGTTTGTTTGCAGTGGCTAGAGACACTAGTGTGCCCATTCTTTCTCTCTCTCTCAAATAAATAAATAAATAAATTTTTTAAAAGGGTAGGTAGAAGTAAGTAGAACAAGACTCTTCCTCAAGAAAACTTTAAAAAAAGGATGTAGAGCTGGATGTGGTGGCGCACGCCTTTAATCCCAGCATTCAGGAGGCCGAGGTAGGAGGATTGCCTTGAGTTCAAGGCCACCCTGAGACTACATAGTGAATTCCAAGTCAGTCTGGTCTAGAGAGAGACCCTAGCTCAAAAAACTTAAAAAAAAAAAGAAAAAGAAAAAAGAAAAAAGAAAAGAAAAGAAAAGAAAGAAAGAAAAGGCTGTGTTGGGAGCTGCAGAGGGAAGGTGCTGGTCGCACTGCCTTCCCCTCTGCCTCACTCTTTCATCTCTTCCCACTACAGGGAAGTACGACAACTCTGTGGATGTCTATGCTTTTGGGATTCTTTTCTGGTATATCTGCTCAGGCTCTGTCAAGCTCCCCGAGGCATTTGAGAGGTGTGCCAGCAAAGACCATCTCTGGAACAATGTGCGTAGAGGTAAGAGCCACAGTGCTGTCTTTCATTCCCCAGTGAGAGCAGACTAAGCCCAGGCACGGCAGCGGGGCCGTCACCCCGGTCACTCACTCCATAGCAGGACCACATACACAGATCATTGTAGAATACAGCACAGACATTTTAAGCCAAACCTTTGCTGGCAGTCAGAACTAGAGTGAACTATCTCAGACAGGGTTTTGGGGAGTGAGGGGTCTGGGGAGATGGCTCAGCAGTTGAAGGTGCTTGCTTGCAAACCTGCCAACCTTAATTGTGTTTGTAATTGTGTTTGCATTGAGATATGTGTAAAATCTGGAAGCTCACAAGTTGGGCAAACAACAAGAAACCCTGTCTTAAAGGGAAGGTAGAGAGAGGTGGCTCTGCAGTTTAAGGCATGTGCTTACAACACCTGATAGCCTGGGTTCAATTCCCCAGTACCCATGCAAAGCCAGATGCACAAAGGAGTGTATGTGTCTGGAGTTTACAGAAGCATGTGTCGCTGGTACGCTCATTCTCTCTCTCTCTGTCTACCTTGTTCTCTCTGTCTTAAAAATATTTTAAAAGAAGGAGGTTTGGAAGGAGAGGACTGTCCTCTGACCTCCACACTTGCAGGTACTCCTCCCATGCATGCACACAGAGAAACTTGAAGAAGAAATGAAAAAAAGGCCTTGACTTTAATTTTTTCAGTTCTTTAGTTTCCTAAGATAATCTGTCCATGTTTGTTACAGTTTTAAAGCCACTATTCCTGGTAGATTAATGGCTTGATATTTGCAATGACAGTCCAAGTTTCCTGCATTCCTTAACACCCTGGACCTCAACAGGAACTTGGCTCTGTCCCCCAGACTGTGCTTAATTCTCTCTAGGGGCCCGCCCAGAACGGCTGCCTGTGTTCGACGAGGAGTGCTGGCAGCTGATGGAAGCGTGTTGGGACGGCGACCCTTCTCAGAGGCCTCTCCTGGGCATCGTCCAGCCTATGCTTCAGGGCATCATGGACCGCCTCTGCAGGTACACTTTGGAGCGACCAAACCGAGGACTGGATGATTCCACTTGAAGACCTCTTCCTCCTCCACTCCATTTCTTTCCTACCCTCTCTCTCACCTTTTGGCCATGGGGAGATTTTGACAGTCATTAAGGGAGCTCCCAAGGGAATTGGTGCTTGCTGCAACATGTGACCTTCCTGGGTAGAGATATCTTCTGGACAGTGAAGAACTGGATGGCTGTGTGAGTATGTTGGACAGTTCACACCATGACACCTCACACTGTCCCTTTGGCAAAAGATTGTTTGAAATGTAAAAGCTGAAGAATGTGGTGTTCCGGCCTCAGAACTGAAAAGGAGGTGACTGTTACCATTGTCTATTCACTGTATTATGTTTCTAAAACAAGCGGGATGCTGCAGTGGCACAGTAGTATTACAAATGTATCCTTTTCGTAATTCAGCTCTAGACACGAAGAGTTTGATTCTACCTGTGGTAAAGACCACTTGGAAAACGTGACCTTAGTTCAGGATTGTGTGAACATAAGGGTAAAACAGAAGCCATCCAACCAACCCTTGTTGCCTGGTTCTCAGTTTCTGTAACTATGAACCTCGGGTTGTTACAGTTGGAAGTCCCAGGAGAAAGCTAGAAGGAAGCTGTCTGTCCTCACAACACAGTGTGTTTACATTTACAGGGCCACCTACCCCAGACTTTTGGGGGGCAGGGCTCACTGCAAACAGAACCTGCTCTACTTGTGGGTCTTCTTCCCACCACATACCCTTCTTTTGTCAAAAGGAGAAAACTCTGCGGATAACATGGTACTTAGGAGTATGTGTCTGACCAGAAATGGAACCTATAATTAGTCATTGTCTGTTGTTGTTTTGTTGAAGTAGGACATATGGCCTAGGCTGGTCTTAAACTCTTGACCCTCCTGCTTCAGCCATGAAAATGTTGGGAATACAGGTATACACTACTATGTCCAAATAATAATAATATCACTTTTTTCCTTTTTCTCCCCTTCATGGTAGGGATCAAGCCTGTGACCTCACACATGCTGGCAAGTGCTCTTCCACAAGCTACACCCCAGCTTTATATAACTCAACTCTAGGTATCCTGGATTCTGATAATGGCATATTATAACAGTGGTCCCTCCAAGCACTTTCAGCCTTTCAGAAAAGCCATGTAATGTTTTTTAAAACTTTTAAAATATATGTTATAACAGGTTATACACTTTTATCCCCTTGCCTCAACTCTTGTTACCCTGGGGGCCATCCTCTGTAGGGTTATGGTAAGCACTGTGGAATTATGAAGGCCTTAGTCAATCCCTGTTGGGTAGCATGGGACCATGCCTCAGGGTATTCCTACCCACTCCATGGCTCTTACAATCTTTATGCCTCCTCTTCCACAATGTTCCTTGAGCCTTGGCAGACATGTTGGCAGTCTGATTTAGTGTTGAATTCTTTGTAGTCTCTGTATTTCTGCTTTCATTGGTTTTGATTCATCTTCATGTCTGTTACCATCGCCTTGGGGTTGGTTGTCAGGCTAGCAGTAAGAGCAGTATTCATTATATCGCTTCCTCTGCAATTTCTACTGGGCCCTGGCAGGTATGGTAGAGGTGGCAAGCCTCATAATGAACAGTTGGCTATCTTCTTGTCTTAGCAGTGGATCTAGGCTCCCCTCCATAAAGGCGGGACATGAGACCCTGGTATGCCCATAAAGATAAGGTGCCCTGCTTGTACCTGAACTTCAGCCAGTTCATCCCTTCCCAGGCAGTAGCCCTGGAATGGAGTCTAGCCCTGATGCAAAACTACCATACTCTGCCATGTAATGTTTTGAAAATGGCAGTGACCCAGTGTCTTTGGTCTCATTTGCCTCAGCTTTGTTTAGGTAGAACCTTCAGTTTATCTCTTAGAATTTTAATACCTACTCAGCTATACTTAGTCATTGTCCTCAGTATTAACTTAGTGCCCTTCTGAGGACAGCAATGGCTTACAGGAAGCCATGTGTTGAGTTAAAGGAGGAGTGAATATTCTCTACTTGCTCAAAAATCACTATAGCCCAGTCTGGTGGTGCACACCTTTAATCCCAGCACTCAAGAGATAGAGGCAGGAGGATGGCTGTGAGTTCGAGGCCACTGAGACTACATAGTGAATTCCAGGTCAGCCTGGGTTACAGCAAGACCCTACCTCAAAAAAATCACTATAATTTATTCTGTATGAAATTTCAAGAAAAGTCTTATATAGGGAATTGCAGACCCTTGTCTTTTAATTAGCTGTCGTTAGGAGTGTCCTTCCAGTATGGAGACTATATTCCTAACTTTCTTTGAAAGTTTTAGTTCATAGAATGTTAGTTTTGTCCCCACCCATAGTCACTTTTCAATTTATCTTCTCTTATGTATTAGTTTTCTCACTGATTCCCTACATTTTTCTGCCTGATAGGAGGAAAAGAGAGAATAATACTAAGCAAGGAGATGTGTGGTTTTATAGTTTAAAAAAAAGTATTCTGAGAAATGTACAAGATATTTGCAAACTTCTCCAGGCCAGCCAAAGACCACAGAGAGATACTTGGTGGTGTTCCTTAAAATACTCAGCAGGCTGAGTATGGTAATACATACATATAATCTATGTACACTTTACATTTATTGCATAACATTGTAAGCTAATTTTAGATTCTTTGTTCCTTGGTACCCATTATTATAGTGATGGGATGCCATGAAATGTACTGTATTGTGTATCATTTGGGAAGACATTAGGTATTTGGAGAAATGTGCTGGCACTTGGGCAGTACAGAGTTTATCATGGCCAAAGTCCTAACGATTTTACCTCCTGGCTTTGGTTATGTTCCCAATATGGTAAGATGAGTCTGTGGCTGAGGGTGAAAGAAGGATAGCACAAATTATTGCCCTTACTGTGTGCTGTCTTTCTAAAAAACACTTCATGAGGGCAGTTTACCCCAAATGATGACCTGGCCATGATTAAAGTCTGGTTAGTCATTTTGCTGTAGAAAAAAGCAAGAGGTCTTCCTTCAGAGCAATCAGAAGAAATGCTGTTGGGGCCCAGGGCCCTGCATGGCTAGCCTATAAAACATCAATCAGGGGTGGTGCCCACAGGCAGGCCCTGGGCCTCTGCAAAGTGGCTTCTTGACTGAGCAAGCCTTTCATGTCTCTCAGAAGGACTGCATTGCTTGTTCCCAATCCAAAGAGAGTCACTTTTGACTCCATCAGTTTTAAGGAGACAGAGACCAGGCAGCCACTGCTCCTACTTTTTAACATTAAAGCTCAATGAAACTGGAGGAAAAGATGATTACTACCACAGATAGATCAGGAGAATGTTAGAACTCTGAACCAGTACCTGTCAGCTCCCCAAATGCTTTTTGTCTTTTTTTTTGAGCTGCCAAAGATGTAGTTCATGGTAGTGCATGTGCTTAGCATGTGCATGGCCTTGAGGCCAACCCCTAGCACCTAGAAAACCCAAAAGAAAAATCAAAGAGGGGTTGGAAAATGTTCTTCCTGACAGAAGTGGCTTAGCGTGGTGGAGCTGCAGAATGACAACTGCACTGAGTGACACTTTATTTTTTTGGCCATATTATTTAGCACTGAGAAACCTAGGGCTGTGGTGATTACAGTCTTACTTAGGGAAATGGAGGCACCTCTGGCCTTGCTCTGGTGTGATGCCAGGCTTGTTTGGTTTGGCTAACTGGGGAACTGCCAAGTCCATACTGTATCGCCGGAAGAGGAGGTGCTTTCTTTGAGTTTTCAAAGCTTGCTTCATGGATTTGTTGACTTAGATAGCTCACCTTTAAATTCAGGGTGGGTGGGGTAGAGCTAGTGTGATTGTACTACAGAAAGAGTGGCCTTGAGACATTTGTATTGGAAACTCCCCTGGAAGTTTTATGTAGCACTGTTTTCTTAAACATTTTATCTTTAACTTCCTATGTCTTGTTAACACCTAATGTGACTGAGGCACTGGCAGAGGCTATGAGAACACCTGACGTTGAGGAGGCCAACTTGCCCAGACAGTCAACAGAAAATTGCTCTGGATGGCTTGCTATCTTCTGTCTTTATGTGATGTTTTTATTTGTTTTAAATGACTAATGTTTATTACAGTGTTATATAAAAGTGTAACATACTAAGTGTGTAGAATAAAAGTGCAATAACAAGACAATTACTTTGACACGAACTTCAGTCTATCCCCGTCCATTGTTGTGCTATGTGGCTCTTTCCTTGACATTGTTACATGGGACCGTATTAATCGTGTATATTTTTTTAAGAGATACAACTATAAGTTTTGTCTTCATTCAGTGTAATTTGAATGGTTGGGATGGGTTTTATAGTGTTCTATATAATTGTTAGGGTACACAAATACCAAGTGTGCTGTTATAATAAAGACCACATTAACGTTTGGAGTTACCTGTTTGGTTTGGCCTGGCCCTCACTTCATCGTTCACGTTCACAAGCCCTTCTTTCCACAGTTACCTGCACTCAGGTGTCTTCCATGTGGCGAGGTTGGTGAAACATTTGCTGCCCAATGCAGAAGCTTTCTGTGGATGTGATAGCTGCTCTTTGTGGATGGGTACTGTATGTTATCACTACTGGAGGGTGGGCCCAGGAAAAATGGGAGTCAGGAGAGCTAGATTTGGGCATAGTGGGATGAGGGCAGTTTAGTTTCCAAATATGTCCTAGGGAAGACCTTTTTCTTCAACTTCCTTTTAGCACACACGAGCAGTTCACACAGGAGCCCAGCTACCCCGTTATACAGTGAGAGAATCTAGGGCTCTAATCTATAGGACAGCCTGTCTGCATGTAGGAAGCTTTGAGTTTTGTGCTTAGGTTCATCTCCCTATTCAAGTTGGCTTGTTCAGCACTGGCCACAACTATGAACGCAGCACTGTCTAGCGACCAGAGAGGATTAGCAGACCACCTCCCCCTTGGGCTGTTTTTTGTTTTGAGTCTGGTCTCCAACCCTTTTCCTTTCCTTTGTTCACACTGGGCTCAAACTCATGGTCCCCTGCCTCTGCCTGAGTCACAAGAATGTACCACGTGGCTGGCTTCGGTTTGTTTGTCATAGTAGGCTCATGTGCTTGTTATATTTCCTTGTAACTGCTGATGAGTTCACTGCACAAGGCTGGCCAGGAGGTGTGGCACATCTGATGTGTGGTGTGTTTGTGCCCTTAACCCACCAGTGCTGAGCTGCTGCTACGAGTGTTCGTGCAAAGAAGCTTCTTGCGCTTGTGAGGCTCGCTGCCTCCGCCATCCTTCACAGTTAAATTGTCCTGCCTTGGACGCACACGGCCTGCCTTCTCCAACAGAGACCAGAGTGACTTGAATTCGCTTAACACCCTGTCTGCTTCCTGTCATCAATATATCTTATGCTGTCGACATTTTTAGATTGAATGTGCTTTTGCAAGAATTCATCCCTGAGTAGGCATAGCACTTGAAAAGGCAACTTAGGGAGGCAGAGAATTACCATGGGATATTATTTACAATTATGGAAGTTGTCAATAAAAAAAAAAATGAAAGAAAAGCTGGGCACGGTGGGGCACGCCTTTAATCCCAGAACTTGGGAGGCAGAGGTAGGAGGATCACCAAGAGTTAGAGGCCACCCTGAGACTCCATAGTGAATTCCAGGTCAGCCTGGACTACAGTGAAACTCTACTTTGGAAAAAACAAAAGAACAAACAAAAAGAAAGAAAGAAAAAAAGGAAACTTACATGGCCTTTTTGGTCCTGTGTTTGGGTGGGGCCTACAGGGGAAGGGCTGCCAAATTTCCAAACATTATTAAATTTAACTTCAAAATTTCTATGTTTAGTGGAATCCCAAGGACTCCATAAAGTGCTAATTGAATAGCTTCCTTTTCGGGCAGTACAGTTATCGAGGGTGGTCATGCACACTTGAGGCCTCTTAGGGTTCCTGGGAACAGCTTGTTCCTTTATACATTCTGAGTGTAGCATTTCAAGTCAATGGAGGAACAACACTGGTTATCAGCCTGTCTTGGTACATTACTGTAAGAAAATACCATAGGATGGGTGATTTATAAACTTACTTCTCACAATTTTGGAGGCTAAGTCCAAGATAAGGCACAAGAAGATTGGGTGCCTGGTGAGGACTGCTCTGTACCAAGATGGTGCCTTGATGTTGAATCTTCCAGAGGTGAGTGCTGTGTCTTCAGAGTGGAAGAGCAGGAGGACAGAAAGGGCAGCTTTACATGGTGGAAGACATGGAAAGATCCAGTAGCTCTCTGGAGAGCTATTAGAGATATTGAAGATCTGGATATCTCTTTTACCCCAGTTATTATGGAATATAGATATCTGGAGATCTAGATACCTATTTTGCCCCAGTCACAAGGGAACAAAGCTTTCTGGAGATCTAGGTATCTATTTTACCCCAGTCACGAGGGAGGAGCCCGCCTGGCCCAGCTTAATCACAGCAGCAGCAGTCAGCTTTCTGTGACTATAACAAGTCTCTGAGGTAGTTAAAGGAAAAGGCAAGCCAAGCACAGCTGCAGGGACATGGTTTCCTGGCACAAGGAGAGGAAACAAATGCCTCATCCTATAGGAAAGCTAGGCAGAAGGGTCAAAGGCTGGCAGTGCTGCCCTCAGGTCAAACCCACAGCTCCCTCAATCCTCAAACAGAGCCATCAGTCTTGCTGAGACAGTGACTTCTCTGGGAGGGTGGATCAGAAGTGGAGAGGAGTTCCCCACTTCAAAGGGTTGCATCAGGGTACCATCTTGAGAAGGAACCTATGTGTTGAGTTAAAGGAGAAGTGAATATTCTCCACTTGCTCAAAAATCACTATAGCTCGGTATGGTGGCACATGCCTTTAATCCCAGCACTTGGGAGGCAGAGGTAGGAGAACTGCTATAAGTTTGAGGCCAGACTGGGGCTACTGAGTGAATTCCAGATCAGCCTGGGCTCCAGTGAGACCCTACCTTGGAAAAAAAAAAATGAAAGAGCTGCCCTGTGAACCAGAGAACAGTGAATGAACAGTCACAAGTACAGGACACTTAATTCAACTTGCCATAACCCCAGAGTAAGAGACAATGCTGGGGGACAACTGTGGACATCAGGATTTCTGGACACTGGCCATCAGAAAAGTGCAGGTGGCCTGAAGCTTGGCTGAGACTGAAGTGTATAAGGAAAGATAGTCCTTCTCTGGGTATGAGTCAGCCTCAGAATAACTCTGGTGTTGGGTAGCCCTGACCCTGAAGCCAGGGGTGGATCAATCTCTGGGCCATCTACCTGTCATTCACTGCTGTAATCTAAGAACTCAGGCCATGTGATCTCCACAGCCATATCCCTCCAATCAGATGATTAATGCCTACTGGGCTTTGAAAATATGAACAGGTCTATCTATACAAAACTCAGTGCCATGGTTGCTTCCACCAATCCCAATGCACCTGGGGGAGAGCCCCAGCTAGAACATCAAGTCACCCAAGAGGGTATAATCATCTGGAGGCCCTGGGTGGTGGGAGAACCTGCCAAGTGCACAGACTTCAAAGCTAAGTTTGGCCAGCAGAGACCTCTGGTACTCAAAGAAGAGAGGCCACTAAGGACAGTTCTTGTAGGCATCAGACATTTGTCCAGTGCAGGCTCAGCACCAGCTAAGTCACAGGAAAGACAAACTGAACTGACCCCCCTTCGCACAGGCACAATCAAGTTCTCAAAGACCCAACCAGAAAGAAATACTTAATTTTCTTTTCTTTTCCTCCCTCCCTCCCTTTTTGGCCCTTTGTGTTTACCCCTTTTCAAAAAATGTTTTATTTATTTTTATATTTTGGTTTTTAGAGATAGAGTCTCACTCTAGCCTAGGCTGACCTGGAATTCACTGTGTCGTCTCAGGGTGGCCTTGAATTCATGGAAATCCTCCTACCTGTGCCTCCCAAGTGCTGAGATTAAAGGTGTGTGTCACCATGCCCTGCCATTAATTATTTTTTTATTTTAGAGAGAGAATTGGTATGCCAGGGCCTCAACCACCGAAATGGAAGTCCAGATGCTTGCGCCAACTAGTGATCATGTGTGATCTTGCACTTGCCTCACCTTTGCGCATCTGGCGTACGTGGCATCTGGGGACTTGAACATGGGTGTTCAGGCTTCACAGGCAAGCGCCTTAACCACTAAGCCATCTTTCCAGCCCTATCCCCCCCATTTTATTGTACTTCACTATCACCTTCACTTTAATTACATATTTTTTAGAATAACCTGAAACCAGGTGTGGTAGGGCACGCCATTAATCCCAGCCCTTGGGAGGCAGAGGTAGAAGGATTGCTATGAGTTCAGGGCCACCCTGAGACTACACAGTGAATTCCATGTCAACTTGGGCTGGAATGAGACCCTACCTCAAAAAATAAAATAAAATAAACAAGGGGCTGGAGAGCTGGCTTAGCAGTTAAGACGTTTGCCTATGAAGCCAAATAACCCAGGTTCAATTTCCTAAGACATACATAAGCCAGATGCACAAGGGGGTGCATGCATCTGGAGTTTGTTCACAGTGGCTAAAGGACCTGGCATGTCCATTCTCTCTCCTCTCTTCTCTCTCTTTGCATATAAACAAAATAATAAAAATAAAAAATAATTGATTAAAAAATTAAAAACCAACCCTCCAAATAGAATAATCTTTTAAAAACTTATTTATTTGTTTGAGAGAGAGAGAGAATGGGTGCACCATGACCTCTAGCCACTGCAAATAAACTCCAGACACATGTACCACCATGTGTATCTAATGAAATGTGGGTACTTGGGAATTGAACCTGGGTCCTTAGGCTTTGCAGGCAAGCACCTTAGCCACGGAGCCATCTCTCCGGCCTCCACAGCCCTGTTTTTGTTTTTTCAAGGTAGGGTCTCACTTTAAGTCCAGGCTGACCTAGAACTCACTCTGTAGTACAATGCTGGCCTCGAATTCATGCTGGTCCTTCAGAGTGCTGGGATTAAAGGTGTGCACCACCATACCTGGCCTTTCATCATTTTAAAATTATGTTTTGTTTTTTATTTCTCTCCATACCTTACGTAATTTTGTTTGTGTCTTTCTCATTGGGCAATCTTTTTCCTTTTTCTTTCTTGGCCTCCCCCTAGTATTCCTTTTTTTCTTTCTATTATGCTTTGACTTTATCATGATTTTTAATCCTTTATATATTTTATTCAACTTCTTACATTTATCTAATTTTGGTTCCAAATCTCATTTGTGGGAAATAATTTTTAAATTTTTTTTTGCTCTTTTCCCTTTAATAACATTCTCTTACTTCTCTTCTTTTTCCTTTCTTTAACACTACTTCTCCTATATTTTCTATTTTTCCTGCCCCTGTCCCTTATCTCATTCATTTACTGTTTGTTCTTGTACCCTAAATAAGGTTTGTGTTTTGAGGTAGGGTCTCATTCTAGCCCAAGATGACCCGGAATTCACACTGTCATCTCAGGCTAGCCTTGAACTCATAGTGATCCTCCTACCTGTGCCTCCCAAGTGCTGGTATTAAAGGTGTGCACCACAATGCTCAGCTGGCCCTAAATAATTTTTAACTTCATAGCACACTATGTTAGTTTTGGCACTTGCTGTTTTATGGTCACTGGTAATGTATCAATGGGCTGTAGTTGATCTTAAGTGTATTTTTGCTCACTTCCTCCATCCTTTCTCTTCTCCCCTCCTCAACCCTTTCCATTTCCTGTCCTGCCCTCCAGGAGGTGAGGAGCTCTGCTCCACGAACCCTCCTCTCCGCCCTGATGTTCTTGCCTCACCCCAAGTCCGTCAATTGAAACCTGTGAGATGGAGCCAAAGGCAAGCCTTCCTCCCTTGTGTTCTCAGAATCCTGAGTCTAGCAGGGACGGGAGCAGGCACAACACACCAAGGGACCTGGCCTAGCCAAGGACAGCTTTTGTTTCTATTCTGATGACTATCACAGGCAGATGCTTCATGGCAGTGAACAGAACAGTGAATGTGGAGAGACAGTGGCTGGATTAGGGTCGCTTCTTGCCACTGCCTGGTGGTGGCTTCAGGAGGCTGCCAGGGCCCCAGAGCAGCCTCCTCGCCATTGTTCTCCCTCCATCCTCAGGAAGCCAGCTTTTTCCGCTGAATGGGACCAATGTTCTGAGGAGCAAAGCCCCTCTTCTCCAGGTTGGCTATTATTATTATTATTATTATTATTATTATTATTATTACTATTCTTTTAAGCACTGGCTTTGAAATCAGGAAGTACAAACAAATGGAATCCCAGCCAGCAAGCAGATATATCTGGATGTCTTCCATTCATCAGAGCCATTGCTAAGGTGCTCATTAGTTTAACTTAATTTGATTTATTTATTTTGGGAAGGGTTTTGAGGGTCTCACTATAGGCCAGGCTGACCTGGTACTCACACACCCAGTTTGGGCTGGCCTCAAACTCACTACCATCCTCTTACCTCAGCCTCCTGAGTGTTGAGAGTGAAGGCATCCATCACCAAACCCAGCTAGTATAGTTTTTTTTAAAAAAATTAATTTAATTTTTGGGCTGGAGAGATGGCTTAGTGGTTAAGTGCTTGCCTGTGAAGCCTAAGGACCCCAGTTCAAGGCTCAACTCTCCAGGACCCACGTTAGCCAGATGCACAAGGGGGCACATGTGTCTGGAGTTCATTTGCAGTGGCTGGAGGCCCTGGCGCGCCCATTCTCTCTCTCTCTGTCTGTTTGCCTCTTTCTCTCTCTGTCTGTTGCTCTCAAATAAATAAATAAACAGTAAAAAAAATTTTAAAAAATTAATTTTATTTTTTATCTTTTCTCAATTTTTATTAACATTTTCCATGATTATAAAAAATATCCCATGGTTGGACTTCCGGTTAAGATGGCGGTGTAGGTACCACGCCAAAGCAGCCTGGGGGGGGAAAGACCAAAAAAAACTCAGCAAAATACACACTTTTACTAAAAAGTGAGGTGTATAGGAAGTTGAGGCGGCAGCGGAGAAGTGGAAGAGTTATAGAGCATCCAGAGCCTGCACAGGCGGGAACAGCGGCTCCGGGGCGGCTCGGCCACCCGCCGCAGCCGCGGAGCGGCAGAAAACCGCCGGACTCTCGGCTTGAGCCGCAGGACAAGCCAGGTGCGGGATTTTCCCCTCACACCGCGCTCTCCGCAACTCGGGAAACGTGAGGGGAGAGCGGCAGCGAGCAACGGAGGGAGGAGCAGACCGCGAGGTAAAAGCACACGTGGAGAAGCGATACAACCAGAGCAGCCGCAGCTCCCTCCCCTCCCCCGCCGCCTGAACCCAGCTCCAGCGAACACAGCAGCGGCCCGGGACCCGGCCACGCCAACTTGGGCTGACGGCGGGACCCAAGCAGGAGCAGAATTCGGCAGCAACTTCAGCGGTTCCAGCACCGGTACCAGTGGCCCCAGCAGCAGCGGACCCAGGAGCGGCAGCGGCGGCAGATCCCGCAGCAGCGGCTTCGGGGTGAGCAGCAGCGGTGGACACGGCAACGGCAGCTTCAGCAGCGGTGGTGGCTCCGGGGGTGGCAGCTACAACAGCTGCAGAGGCGGCAGCAGCGGCTCAGTTTTCCCCGTAGGAAAAGCAAGTGCCCAGCTCCAGAAATCAGAACAGCAGCCCGACGACCCAGGCAGCAACTTGACTGAGACCAAAATCACCCAAGGTAACTGGGATTGCACCAGAGAAGGGTCTCACTTGGTCACAAGCTGACTTGGATACCTCAACAGACCAGAAATCTAAACCTCTTTGTTGATAGAGGATCTGGTCATTATAATAACTACTCTTGCATACATACTCGGGGCTGTTTTTGATGGAATGGGTACAGTGTTTAGTTAAATTTTAGAATCTACCAGTATATTATTCCACTCAGCCTGCTTGAATACTCCTATAGCAGGGAAACTCAACCCCTAAGAACATCTTTGTAGATACTCTGAGAGTCTTAAGAGCCACACCTAATACCTTAAGGTCCTACCCTGAAAATATATTACATCAAATCAATTGATACAGCTAAGAATACACAGCTAGCTAGAAAATCCAAGCATTAACTTAATCCAAGATGGAAAAATATATACATTATAACACAAGAAACACTAAAAAGCAAGACGATATAAATCCACCTAAAAGTATTAATGCATCAGAAATGTCCTCCAGTGAGAAAGAGTTAGAGGAAATGCCTGAGAAAGAGTTCAAAAGAATAATTATAAATATGTTCAAAGAGGTCAAAGAACACATGAAAACAATCAAAGAAGAAATCAAAGAGGAAATCAAAGAGGAAATCAAAGGAATCAAAGAAGAGGCAGGACACCAATTTAATGAAATAAAGAAGGCAATACAAGACATAAATAGAGAAATAGAAATAATAAAGAAAAACCAGTCAGAATTACTAGCAATGAAGAACACAGTTAATGAAATAAAAAACTCTGTAGAAAATCTCACCAGTAGGATGGATGAGGGAGAGGACAGAATATCTAAGCTAGAAGATTAGGTGGCAGACCTAATGCAGTCCAACAAAGAGAAAGACAAACTTATAGAAAAGTATGAGTGGGAATTTCAAGATATTCGGGACACTATGAAAAGATCCAATATAAGAATTCAGGGCATAGTAGAAGGAGAAGAACTCCACTCCAGAGGCATAGTAGGCATCTTCAACAAAATCATAGAGGAAAATTTTCCCCAAATTGGGAAAGAGGTGCCAATACAGATACAGGAAGCCTTTAGAACCCCAGCCAGACAAAACCCAGAAAGAAACTCTCCTCGCCACATTATACTCAAACTTCCAAACACACAAACCAAAGAAAAAATATTGAAAGCAGTTAGAGAGAAAAATCAAGTTACCTACAAAAGCAAGCCCATCAGGATTACAGCAGATTATTCAACACAAACTTTTAAAGCCAGAAGGGCCTGGAGTGATATATTCCAAGTTCTGAAAGATAACAACTGTCAACCAAGGTTACTTTATCCTGCAAAGTTATCCATCCAAATAGATGGAGAAATAAAGACATTCCATGACAAAAGCAGGTTAAAGGAATATCTGAAGACAAAACCAGCTCTACAGAAAATACTTGATAGAATCCTCCATGCTGAACAAAAGGAAAAGCACACATATAAGGAACCTAGAAAAAACCAGCCATACTCAAATACCAGTTAACAGAAGAGAGCACAGGTAGAACAAGTAACACACACACACACACACACAAATGGCAAACATAAATACACACCTTTCAATAATATCTCTTAATATCAACGGTCTCAATGCCCCAACGAAAAGACATAGATTTGCAGACTGGGTTAAAAAGCAGGATCCTACAATTTGTTGTCTCCAAGAAACTCACCTTTCTACAAAGGATAGACATTATCTTAGGGTGAAAGGTTGGAAGACGGTGTTTCAAGCAAATGGGCCTAGAAAACAAGCACGGGTTGCTATCCTAATATCAGACAGGGTGGACTTTAGTCCGAAGTTAGTCAAAAAAGATAAGGAAGGTCACTTTATATTGATTAAGGGCACACTACAACAGGAGGACATTACAATCCTAAACATATATGCACCTAACATGGGGGCTCCCAAATTCGTCAAACAAACACTATTAGAACTAAGGTCACAGATAACACCAAACACGGTGGTGGTGGGTGACTTTAACACCCCACTCTCATCAATTGACAGGTCATCCAGGGAAAGAATAAACAGAGAGGCATCTGGACTAAATGAGGTCATAGAAGGAATGGACCTAACAGATATATACAGGACATTTCATCCAAAGGCTGCAGAATATACATTCTTTTCAGCAGCACATGGAACATTCTCTAAAATAGACCATATATTAGGACACAAAGCAAATCTTAACAAATTCAGGAAAATTGAAATAATTCCTTGCATTCTATCTGACCACAATGGAATTAAACTACAAATCAGTAGCAAGAAAGGCTATAGAGCATACACAAAATCATGGAAACTAAACAATACACTACTAAATGATGAGTGGGTCAATGAAGAAATCAAAAAGGAAATCAAAAAATTTATAGAGTCAAATGATAATGAGAACACAACATACCAAAATCTCTGGGACACAATGAAGGCAGTTCTAAGAGGTAAATTTATAGCCTTAAGTGCCTATATTAAGAAATTAGAAAGATCGCAAGTAAACGACCTAATGCTTCGCCTTAAAGCCTTGGAAAAAGAAGAACAAGGCAAACCAAAAAGTAGTAGACGGGAAGAAATAATAAAGATTAGGGCAGAAATTAATGAAATAGAAACAAAAAGAACAATCCAAAGAATTAATGAAACAAAGAGTTGGTTCTTTGAAAGGATAAACAAGATAGATAAACCCTTAGCAAATCTGACCAAAAGAAAGAGAGAAGAGACACAAATTAATAAAATCAGAGATGAACAAGGTAACATCACAACAGATTCCAGAGAAATTCAAAAAATTATAGGGACATACTATAAAAGCATATACTCCACAAAGTATGAAAATCTGAAAGAAATGGATGATTTCCTTGATCTATATGACCTACCTAAATTAAATCAAAATGAGATTAATCACTTAAATAGACCTATAACAAACATGGAGATCCGAGCAGTTATCAATAATCTCCCAACTAAAAAAAGCCCAGGCCCGGATGGATTCACTGCTGAATTTTACCAGACTTTCAAGGAAGAGCTAACACCATTGCTTCTTAAGCTTTTCCAGGAAATAGAAAAAGAAGGAATCATACCAAACTCCTTCTATGAGGCCAGCATCACCCTGATACCAAAACCAGGCAAAGATAGAACAAAAAAAGAAAATTACAGACCAATCTCCCTCATGAACATAGATGCAAAAATTCTCAACAAAATATTGGCAAACAGAATACAAGAGTATATCAAAAAGATCATTCACCCTGACCAAGTAGGCTTTATCCCAGAGATGCAGGGATGGTTCAACATACGCAAATCTATAAATGTAATACATTACATAAATGGGTTGAAGGACAAAAATCACATGATCATCTCATTAGATGCAGAGAAAGCATTTGACAAAATCCAACATCCCTTCATGATAAAAGTCCTACAGAGACTGGGAATAGAAGGAACATATCTCAATATAATAAAGGCTATTTATGACAAGCCTACAGCCAACATATTACTAAATGGGGAAAAACTGGAAGCTTTTCCACTAAAATCAGGAACAAGACAAGGGTGTCCACTGTCTCCACTTCTATTTAATATAGTTTTGGAAGTCTTAGCCATAGCAATAAGGCAAGAGACACACATAAAAGGGATACAAATTGGAAAGGAAGAAATCAAGTTATCATTATTTGCAGATGACATGATTCTATACATAAAGGACCCTAAAGACTCTACTAGCAAGCTGTAGAGCTGATCAAAACCTACAGCAATGTAGCAGGATACAAAATAAATACACAGAAATCAGTAGCCTTCATATATGCTAACAACAAACACACAGAGGATGAAATCAGAGAATCACTCCCATTCACAATTGCATCAAAAAAAATAAAATACCTTGGAATAAACCTAACTAAGGAAGTAAAGAATCTATACAATGAGAACTTTAAGACACTCAAGCGAGAAATTGCAGAAGACACTAGAAAGTGGAGAAACATCCCTTGTTCCTGGCTTGGAAGAATCAATATCGTGAAAATGGCAATCTTACCTAAAGCAATCTACACATTTAATGCAATCCCTATCAAAATTCCAAAGGCTTTCTTCATGGAAATAGAAAAAACAATCCAAAAATTCATTTGGAATCATAAAAAACCTCGAATATCTAAAATAATACTGAGCAACAAAAAAGAGGCTGGTGGTATCACCATACCTGATTTTAACCTATACTACAGAGCCATGGTAACAAAAACAGCATGGTACTGGCACAAAAACAGACATGTAGATCAGTGGAACAGAATAGAGGACCCAGATGTAAGCCCAAGTAGCTATAGCCACCTGATATTCGATAAAAATGCCAAAAATACTCATTGGAGAAGAGACAGCCTCTTCAGCAAATGGTGTTTTGAAAACTGGATAAATATCTGCAGAAGGATGAAAATAGATTCTTCTCTCTCGCCATGCACAAGAATTAAGTCCAAATGGATTAAAGACCTTAACATCAGACCGGAAACTTTGAAACTGCTAGAGGAAAAAGTAGGGGAAACCCTTCAACATATTGGTCTTGGCAAAGACTTTCTGAATACAACCCCAATTGCTCAGGCAATAAAACCACAGATTAACCACTGGGACCTAATGAAATTACAAAGATTTTGCACCGCAAAGGACACAGTGAAAAAAGCAAAGAGGCAACCTACAGAATGGGAAAAAATCTTCGCCAGCTATATATCTGATAGAGGATTAATATCTAGGATATACAAAGAACTCAAAAAGTTAACTAATAAGGAATCAAACAAGCCAATCAAAAAATGGGCTAAGGAGCTAAATAGAGAGTTCTCAAAGGAAGAAATACGAATGGCATATAAGCACCTAAAAAAATGTTCTACGTCACTAGTCATCAGGGAAATGCAGATTAAAACTACATTGAGATTCCATCTCACTCCTGTCAGATTGGCCACCATCATGAAAACAAATGATTATAAATGTTGGCGGGGATGTGGAAAAAAAGGAACCCTTCTGCACTGCTGGTGGGAATGCAATCTGGTCCAGCCATTGTGGAAAACAGTGTGGAGGTTCCTAAAGCAGCTAGAGATTGATCTACCATATGACCCAGCTATAGCACTCCTAGGCATATATCCAAAGGACTCATCTCATTTCCTTAGAAGTACATGCTCAACCATGTTTATTGCTGCTCAATTTATAATAGCTGGGAAATGGAACCAGCCTAGATGTCCCTCAACAGATGAGTGGATAATGAAGATGTGGTACATTTATACAATGGAGTTCTACTCAGCGGTAAAGAAAAATGAAGTTATGAAATTTGCAGAAAAATGGATGGACCTGGAAAGTATTATACTAAGTCAGGTAACCCAGGCCCAGAAAGCCAAGCGCCACATGTTCTCCCTCATATGGGGATCCTAGCTACAGATGACTGGGCTTCTGTGTGAGAATGAAAATACTTAGTAGCAGAGGCCAGTAAGTTGAAAAGGAGACATAAAGGGTGGAGAAAGGAAGGGAGGAGGATACTTAATAGGTTGATATTGTATATATGTAATTACAATGATTGTAATGGGGAGGTAATATGATTGAGAATGGAATTTCAAATGGGAAAGTGTGGGGGTGGGGAGGGAGGGAATTACCATGGGATATATTTTATAATCATGGAAAATGTTAATAAAAATTAAAAAAAAAATATCCCATGGTAATACCTCCCCCCCACACTTTCCCCTTTGAAATTCCATTCTCCATCATATTACCTCCCCATCTCAATCATTCTGTCATTATGTCTTGTATTGCTTTCTTTATTTCATTAAATTGGTGTCCTGCATCTTCTTTCATTTCCTCTTTGATTCCTTTGATTTCCTCTTTGATTCCTTTGATTTGTTCTTTGACTTCTTTGAATATATTTACAATCATTTTTTTGAAATCTTTCTCAGGCATTTTCTAACTCATTCTCACTGGAGGTCATTTCTGATGAATTAACACTTTTAGGTGGATTTATATTGTCTTTCTTTTTAGTGTTTCTTGTTTTATAATGTATACATTTTTCCATCTTGGATTAAGTTAATGCTTGGATTTTCTAGCTAGCTGGGTATTCTTAGCTGTATCAATTGATTTGATGTTATATATCTTCATGGTAGGAGCTTAAGGTGTAAGGCGTGGCTCTTAAGACTCTCAGAGTATCTACAAACGTGTTCCTAGGGGTTGAGTTTCCCTGCTATGGGAGTATTCAAGTAGGCTGAGTAGAATAACATGCAGGCAGATTCTAAAATTTAACTAAACACTGTACACATTCAATCAAGAACAGCACCGAGTATTTATGCAATAGTAGTTATTATAACAACCAGATCCTCTATCAACAAAGAGGTTTAGATTTCTGGTCTGTTGAGGGATCCAAGTCAGCTTGTGACCAAGTGAGACCCTTCCCTGGTGCAATCCCAGTTACCTTGGATGATTTTGGTCTCAGTCAAGTTGCTGGCTGGGTCATTGGGCTGCTGTTCTGATTTCTGGAGCTAGGCACTGGCTTCTCCTATGGGGCAAACTGGGCCTGGCAACTGTGGCCCTGCAGAATTGCACCCCCGCTGCTGGAACTGCTACTGCTGCTGCTAAAGCTGCCACTGCTGGGTCTGTCGCTGCTGCTGCTGAAACTGATGCTGCTGGATCCACTGCTGCTGTTGCCACTTCTGCTGCTGCTGTAGCTTCCACTGCTGGAGCTGCTGCTGCTGCTGGATCTGCTGCTGCCACCTCTGAAGCTGCAGCTGCTGGATCTGCTGTTGCTGCCACTACTGGATCCGCAGCTGCTGGGGGCGTTGTTGCCGGTGCTGGCGCCGCTGATGTTGCTGCCAGACTCTGCTCCTGCTTGGGTTCTGCTGTCGGCTCAAGTTGGCGTGTCCAGGTCCCGGACTGCTGCTCTGTTCGCTGGAGCTGGGCTCAGGCGGTGGGGGAGGGGAGGGAGCCGCAGCTGCTCTGGTTCTCTCACTGTTCCACGTGTTCTTCTACCTCGTGGTCTGCTCCTCCGTTGTTCACTGCTGCTCTCACTTCATGTTTCTTGAGTTTGCGGAGAGTTCCAGTGTGAGTGGAAGCTCCCCTCACCTGGCTTTTCCTGCAGCTCAAGCCAAGCCTGGCGGCTTTCTGGTGCACTGCCGCCGCCATCGCCACCGCAGTCACAGTCCTGCCTGGTCCGCTTTTGCCGGCCTTGTGCAGGCTCTGGATGCTCTGGATCTCTTCTACTTCTCCACTACCATTTCAATTTCCTATACACCTCACTTTTTAGTAAAAGTGTGTATTTTGCTGAGTTGTTTTTGGTCTTTTCCCCCCCTAGGCTGCTTTGGCGAGGTACCTACATTGCCATCTTAACCAGAAGTCACCTAGTATAGTTTTATTACTATTGTGAACTAACATTCCAGAAAAGCAGCTGCATCTACTCAAACAAGGCTGGCTGAGTGATAGAACTCCTGTGATTGTGGCGAGATGGCACAATTACAGGTTCAGAGACAAATTACCTTGGACTATCTTTTTTTAAAAAGAAAAGATTTTATTTTATATTTATTTATTAGAGTCAGAGAGAGGGATAGAGAATGGGCATGCCAGGACCTCTAGTCACTGCAAATGAACTCCAGATGCATGTGCCACCATGTACATCTGGCTTATGTGGGACCTGGAGAATCAAACCTGGGTTCTTAGGCTTTGCAGGCATGTACCTTAATCACTAAGCCATCTCTCCAGCTCTGGACTATCTTTAATTCCCTTCATAGCTATTTGTTGCCCATCCTTGTGTCTTATCAACATTTTTGTGACTACCAGGTGAAACCTTTGGAATGTACTAATAGACTCCTGCATTCCACCAACTCAAAGGTTAAGAATGTCATCAGGGGGCTGGAGAGATGGCTTAGTGGTTAAGCGCTTGCCTGTGAAGCCTAAGGACCCCGGTTCGAGGCTCGGTTCCCCAGGTCCCACGTTAGCCAGATGCACAAGGGGGCACACGCGTCTGGAGTTCGTTTGTAGAGGCTGGAAGCCCTGGCGCGCCCATTCTTTCTCTCTTCTTCTATCTGTCTTTCTCTCTGTGTCTGTCGCTCTCAAATAAAAAAAAAAAAAAGAATGTCATCAGGGGATTGGAGGGATGGCTTAGTGGTAAAGGTGCTTGCCTGCAAAGCTAAAGGACCCAGGTTCTATTCCCCAGGACAGGACCTATGTTAGCCAGATGCATAAGAAGTTTGTTTGCAGTGGCTGGAGGCCCTGCACAACCCATTCTCTCTCTCTCTCTCCCTCTCTCTTTCTCTGTCAAATAAATAAACAAATTAAATTTTTTTTAAATGGATGTCATCAGATAACATCACTGCTTTGCTGTAACCCTCCTACCTGATGTTCCCACCAATGTATTAAAAGCATCTTGATTTATACCTTGGTTCTATTACTATACAAGTTCATGTTGGGCTAGAGAGATGGTTTAGTGGTTAACTGCAAAGCCAAAGGACCCAAGTTCACTTCACCAGTACCCACGTAAACGAGATACACAAGGTGGTGCATGTGTCTGAAGTTTATTTACAGTGGATGGAGGCCCTGCTGCACCCATTCTCTATCTGTCCCTCTCTCTCTCCTCCCCTCCTCTGTCAAACAAATAAATAAATAAGTAAATAAAATATTTTTAAAAAACTTTATGACACTGTTACTATGCTGGGACATGAAATTTAATGTAACCTTCATCTGTGTTTCTGGGCCATGGTCAGTCTATTTAGCACCAAAACAGACTCTTACTTTCTTTGAGGTTAAAAAAAAAATTTCTTGCTAGACATAGTGGCACATGCCTTTAATCTCAGCACTTGGGAGGCCAAGGTAGAAGGATCACTGTGAGTTCCAGAGCAGCCTGAGACTATATAGTGAATTCAGGTCAGCCTGGGCTAGAGCAAGACCCTACTTAGAAAACCACAAGAAAAAAAAAAATTCAATTTCTCTATCTTGTATGGCTCAGTGTTGTTGCTATTTAACTCTACAGCAGTTTGTTTTCTTCTCTCTGGGGGGTACTGAGGACTGAGTCTTCAAGGGTAGCTACTCACTAGAAAGATCCCCTGATAAAACTGGAAGATTTATCCCAACTGACAGATGTGCAGATCATAACATGGACACATGAGAAACATGACAAGACAGACAACAGTATTTCTCCAAAAGATCATAACTTAACTACTGAATTCAAAAATACTGAAGTAGACTGGAGAGACAGATGGCTTAGCGGTTAATTTTCATGCCTATGAAGCCTAAGGACCCTGATTCAATTCTCCAGGTCCCATGTAAGCCAGATGCACATGGCAGCACATGCATCTGGAGTTTGTTTGCAGTGGCTGGAGGCCCTCACATGCCCATTCTCTCTCTCTCTCTCTCTCCCTCCCCTTCTCTCTATCTCTAGTAAATAAATAAATTAATTAAAAAATACTGCAGTCAGTAAAGTGCCACATGAAGCACTCAAAAGCTTACTTGTAAAAGTGATCAATGACCTCAACAAAAACAACAAAAAACAAGTAGATGACGAAAGTGAGACTGATCTAGGTATGATTTGGAGAGGAAAGTCAGCAATACAGACAAGGAAGTAAGCAAAATAGATGAGAAAATCAGCAATGGGGGTGAAAATACAGCAAGGAACAGTTTTTTGGGGGGGAGGGTCGTGTGCTAGCCCAGGCTGACCTGGAACTCACTATGCAGTCTCAGGGTGGCCTTGAACTCATAGCAATCCTCCTACCTCAGCCTCCCAAGAGCTGTGATTAAAGGCGTGTGTCTCCACACCTGGCTAAGGAACAGTTTTTGAAGAAAAAAAAAGAAATGCTGGAAATGAGCTGAACAAATCAAATCAAAGACACAGTGGAATGCATCACCAACAGACTTCACCAAGCAGAAGCTCAGAGATGAGGATGAGGTTGAGGAAATACCACGTTTAAACCTTAATAAACACAAAAAAAGGAACAGAAAAAGCATGGTCACGGTATCTGTTACATGACTTTTCTGGAGAGATGTGAACAAATTCAGGCTTCAGTGACAGACCAAAAGGAGATTCCACCCAAGGCTAGCTTATTATGTGAGTTTATTTGGGGTTGTTTAGAGAAGTATGGGTGATCGGTTATTTATAGGAGCATGGAGACTCAAAGACAACTGTTCTGCCAAAAGGCCCCTCACTATATGTGATGACTCACAAAAGCGGCAACCCTGGAGCCCTCTGCACAACTTGCAAGCAACTTGGCTAGTTGGAGTTTTTCTCTGCCCAGCAATGATGTGCTGCTTTTATAACTTTGGGGAGGGCCTTGTAAATCTTGTTTCAGGGTGTTCGTGGGTGTTTCTGAGCCTCTGTTTTCCCTCTAGGAGGGAAGTTTTCAATTTAGAAGAAATAAATACATAAGAACATTCAATAACTCTAGGATATGATCAAGAGAACAAACTTGGGCTGGAGAGATGGCTTAGTGGTCAAGGCACTTGCCTGCAAAGCCTAAGGACCCACATTTGACTGTCCAGGTCCCATGTAAGCCAGATACACAAAGTGGCACAAGGTGGCAGACATATCTGGAGTTCAATTGAAGTGGCTGGAGGCCCTGGTGCACCAATTCTCTCTCTCTCTCTCTCTCTCTCTCTCTCTCTCTCTCTCTCTCACACACACACACACACACACACACACACACACATTTAAAAAAAAAAGCCAGGCATGGTGGCGCACACCTTTAATCCCAGCACTCGGGAGGCAGAGGTAGAAGGATTGCCTTGAGTTTGAGGCCACCCTGAGATTCCATAGTGAATTCCAGGTCAGCCTGGGCTACAGTGAGACCCTACCTCGAAAAACCACAAGAAAAAAAAAAAAGTGAACAAACCTAAGAACCCACTAGGTAGAAGGAGCTGAGATTAAAAACTAAAGGCAGGGCTGGAGAGATGGCTTAGCGGTTAAGCGCTTGCCTGTGAAGCCTAAGGACCCCGGTTTGAGGCTCGGTTCCCCAGGTCCCACGTTAGCCAGATGCACAAGGGGGTGCACGCGTCTGGAGTTCGTTTGCAGAGGCTGGAAGCCCTGGCGCGCCCATTCTCTCTCTCTCCCTCTATCTGTCTTTCTCTCTGTGTCTGTCGCTCTCAAATAAAAAATTGAAAAAAAAAACCCAAAAAACTAAAGGCATAAAAAAATCTATTCAACAAAACTATAGCCAAAAGTTTCTAAATCATGAGATATGCAAATACAATTTAGAACCCCAAGTAGACATAACCAGAAAACCCTTTAGGACACCTAGCTAAGATACCAAAAATACAATGCAAAGAAACAATGTTAAAAGACATAAGAGATGCCAAACACAGTGGCGCACGTCTTTAATCCCAGCACTCGGGAGGCAGAGGTAGGAGGATTTTATATGTTCAAGGCCACCCTAAGACTACATAGTGAATTCCAGGTCAGCCTGGGCTAGAGCAAGATCCTACCTTAAAACAAAACAAAACAAACAACAACAAAAAAGACATAAGAGGAGGGGGTGCTTACAATACTGTCTTCCAGATACAAAATGGCCTTGATATTCATGACTTCACAGTGGCTGACATAACCTATGTAAGACCTACATTACAGAAGGAAAAAATGATGACATCAAAATAGAAAGACTAGTTGGAAAGCAGAAGGGATTCAGTGGAGGGGGGAGAGAGGGCCAAAGAAAGGGTGGTAGGGGCAGATTATGATCATGGTATATTGATTATATTTATGGAAGTTGTCAATAAAAAAATTAAAGCTGAGCATGGTGGCACTCACCTTTAATCCCAGCACTCGGGAGGCAGAGGTAGGAGGATTGTTGTGAGTTCAAGGCTACCCTGAGACTCCATCGTGAATTCCAGGTCATCCTGGGCTAGAATGAGAATCTACCTTGGAAAACAAAATTAAATTAAAAGCAGATAGAAGGGAAAGGTTGGGAAGATGAATCAGTGGTTAAGAGGCTGAGCACTTAAGCCTGAGGGCCTGGGAGGGCCTGAGATGGGCCACGTTTGACTACCCAGAACCCATAACCCCAGTGGGGTTGGGAGAGGTGGTGGACGTGGATAGATACTGGAGAATCACTGGGGTTCACTGACTGAAAACAACAGCTCTGGGCTGAGGGAGAGCAATAAAGAAGGCTACCCGAAATACGTGGTTGAGCAACAGAGATTACCTGAAGTTCTCCTCTGGCCTCTGCGTGCACACACACACATCATACATTCATCTACACACCCATGTGCATACACCACATGCCTACACACACAATAATAATAACAAAAGATGTAAGGGGAAAACAGCTCATCTACAAAGGTAAACAGAGTCACACCAGATCTCTCATCAGCAACCACAAAAGCAGGAAAACAGGAAAAAATATATTTGAAGCCCTGACAGAAAATCATTGCCAAATGAGCTTGCTATAGCCAGCAAAATTACCATTACAATTATTGAAAGAGAAATGCAAATATTTAAAGATAATTACAAACTGAGGCCATCCATGACCACCAGCAAGCACTGTAGAAAGTACTTACAGGAAGAATGTACATAGAAGAGAAAGACAGCCTCAATCATGCATGCATAGGACAGGCTAAATTAAACAAGAGGAATAGATGAACAAAAGATAGCTGGGGTCTGGAGAGATGGCTTAGTGGTTAAGGTGCTTGCCTACAAAGCCAAAGGACCCAGGTTCAGTTCCTCAGAATCCATGTAAACCAGATACTCAAGGTGGCACATGTGCCTGGAGTTCATTTACAGTGGCTGGAGGCCCTGGTGTACCCATTCTTTCCCTTTCTCTCTCTCTCTCATAAATATAAATATTTTTTAAAAAAGATAGGTAGGAAGGAATCCATCACGTCAAACAAGTAAACCAGCCAACCACTGATACTAACGGGGGAGAAAGAAAACAATCTAACGAACCAGAAAAACCACCACCGAACCTCTCTCAATAACCCTAAATGTTCATGACCTCAACTCATCAATAAAAACACAGACTAGATGACCTCAAAAACAAGATCCCACTATCTTTTCTTTCCAAGAAACACTTCTGATTGGCAAAGACTTTTACAGACTGATAGTCAAAGATGGAAGTCAGTTTATTGAGCCAATGGTAAGCTGGTGCAGCTATTGTGGTACTTGATAAGATACAGATCAAGCCAAAAGGAAGACTTTCAGAAACAAAGATTCAGTGAAGGGGGACAGGAGAAAGTAGACAAGAGAAGGTAATGGGAAGGGATTACTCTCCAAATACACTGCACACATGTATGAAAACTGTCTATAAAATAGTTAAGAGTGTTAATAAATACAAACATGTATTTGCATATATGCATATATTTCTTAACTATTTTTATTTATTTTAAAGAGAAAAAGGCAGGTACAGAGAGAAAGAGTAAGTATAGGTGCATCAGGGCCTCCTGCCACTGCAAACAAAGTCCAGACACATGTGCCACTTTTTGCACCTGGCTTTACTTGGGTACTGGGTAATCAAACCCAGGCCATGCAGCTCTGCAAGCAAGTACCTTTAACGACTGAGCTATCTCTCCAGCCCACGTCTACTTACATTTTAAATGACATTTAAAAGCATCAATATTTCCTATAGCTATTAGTCTGCCTTCTCTTCTTGTTGGATTAGCTTTGACAGTTCATAAATATTCCCCCCAATCATCAATTTCCTGTGGTTTTTATATAGTTTCTTACCACGAAGTTGTACAAAGTGGTTATTTTTGTTTTTATGATGCTGAGGATTGAAGCTGGGACTTCTCATACACACTAGGCAAGAGCTCTACCTCTGAGCTACAGTCCCACATCCCCATTCCCAAAGTGGTAATTTTGTTTATTTTAAGGCAGCACTATACTGAAGGCCATGAACTCACAGTAATCTTCTGTCAGGGGCTCCTGAGCACCAGGATCATAGGTGTGACTCACCACAGCTGGCAGAAAAAGTGATGTTTTACAATTATCTTATGCTCATCTTTGGACTGAAGTTTTTCTTTTTTCCTTTTCTTTTCTTTTTATGGTTTTTCTGAAATAGGGTCTCACTCTAGCCCAGGTTGACCTGGAATTCACTATGTTGTCTCAGGGTGGCCTTGAACTCGGGGCAGTCCTCCTACCTCTGCCTCCCAAGTGCTGGGATTAAAGGTGTGTGCCACTACACCCAGCCTGGGCCGAAGTTTTTAAGTGACAAATTTCTACTGTATTTGTTTGTGTTGGTTTATTTGAGAGAGAAAGAGGGACATAGAGAGAGAATAGGCACATCAGAGCATTCAGCCACTGCAAACAAACTCCAGATGTATGTGCCACCTTGTGCATTTGGCTTGCATGGGTCTTGGGAAATCGAACCTGGGTCCTTTGGCTTTACAGGCAAGCACCTTAGCCACTAAGCCATCTCTCCAACTCCTGTTTTTGTTGTTGTTGTTGTTTATTTTAAACTCTGTAATGGGCAGGGTTTCTTACTGGCACATAATTTTTTATTACCAATCTAAAATATATGCCTCATTTGCTGGATGTGACACATGCCTTTAATCCCAGCACTTGGGAGGTTGAGGTAGGAGGATCACTGTGAGTTTGAAGCCAGCCTGGGGCTACAAAGTGAGTTCTAGGTCATTCTGGGTTAGAGTTAGATTGTGCCTTAGGGGGAGAAAAAAAGCCCTGAAAATAAATACATAAAAATATATGCTGGGCTGGAGAGATGGCTTAGCAATTAAGTTGCTTGCCTGCAAAGCCAAAGGACCCAGGCTTGATTCCCCAGGATCCATGTAAGCCAGCTGCACAAAGTGGTGCATGTGTCTGGCATTCATTTGCCTTTCTCCTCCCCACTTCTCTCAAATAAATAAGTAAGGATTTAAACAATTTAAATTATTAAAACCATATGGCTTATTTTATTACAAATCATTAAGACATGTTTTCAGTAGTTAAGTGTTACAGAGCATAGCTAGTGTGAAATAACAATGAAATATAAGTTACTTCCCGGCAATCATACATAAACTGAGATCACAACAAACTTCTCTTTAACAAACTTAGCTGTTTGAGAGTGTATGCATGTGTGCGTGCACGTGCCTGTGGTGTATAAGTGGGTGTGTCCTGTGCACATGTGTAAAGAGGCCAGAGGAAGGTTAGCCTTGCTAAAAACCAATTTTGTTTTCAGAGTCAGACTGATATGTACAGGTTGCTCCAGGCCAAGAAGAGAGTATTGAATTTTTCTACCCCCCTCTCAACGTACACATCCAGGTGCCCTCCTCTGACAGCTGGTAGTATTAATAAGCTCTAACTCTCTTAAAGCAAAGGCCATCAATTATAGTTTTTCATCAAAGGAGAGACACAAGGGATTACAAGACACACGTCTATCTTACACCACACTAGAAAGAAAAAAAAAAACACTGCTAATTAATTATGAGATATAATCAAATGTAAGCTACACCCTTAATTCAGATGAGATCAGGCACACTCATGGTGGTATGGCTGTAGAGAACATCCTTAATTCAGATATTTTAATATGTAAACAAGTGTGCATATTAAAATTGGGAATGCAGGACATCTTTCACCTGCCTGGACTATTTTGAATTCCATGCTTATAGGGTCCTGGTTTTCTCATACACACTCACTCTCTCTCTCTCTCTCTCTCTTTTGTTTTTTCGAGGTAGGTTCTCACTCTAGTCCAGGCTGACCTGGAACTCACTATGTAGTCTCAGGGTGGCCTCAAACTCACGGCAATCCACCTACCTCTGCCTCCCAAGTGGTGGGATTAAAGGCATGCGCCACCGCGCCCAGCTCCTTCTCATACACTCTTTAAGTCTAATGTCTGATACTTGAATCTTCTATTTACCTTGTCAACATGGTTCCTTCTTCTGAATTTATGCTCTGAAAATACAGTCCCTAAACTAGAAACATGGATCACATGAGACTCATGACAACCCATTAATTTCCTCATACAACCCCCCCACCTCCAGGGTAGGGTCTCACTCTGGCCTAGGCTGACCTGGAATTCACTATGCATTGTTTCAGGGAGGCCTCGAACTCAAAGGCAGTCCTTCTACCTCTGCCTCCCAAGTGCTGGGATTAAAGGCATATGCCACCACGCCCAGCTCAAAAGGTCTTCTATTGTGTCTTTTTCAGGCATGTTTCCTCATCTCTTTTGAATTTATTTATTCAGTTATTTATTTTACTCTACTGTAACTTTGATTCAGATCATTCTCATCCCTGGGCAAGATTTCTACTGTACAATTCTAAAGTATTTTCACATCTCAAATCTGCTTTTATCCTTTAGTCTTATTTTGGGGCTAGAGAGATGGCTCAGTGGGTAAATTCTTTGTTGTGAAGCATGAGGCCCTGAGTTCAAATCCATAGAACCCATATATAACCAGACACGGTAGCACACATCTATAATCCCAGTGCTGTACTTCAATGGAAGGTGAGATAGGAGGATCCCCAGAAGCTCACAGGTCAGCTAGCCTGCAGTATGCAGGAATGAACAAGAGATCTTGCCTCAAATAAGGTGGAGGCAAGGCTCTTCTTGACATGTGTGCCTTGGCATGCACATGCCTGTGCATGTGCATGTACACACACACACACAGTGACTTTACAAGAGTTTTATTTGGGGGGGCTGGACTAAAGCTTTGTGGTAGAGCATATGGGTAAGGAAGACTCTGGGTTCAATTGTCAATACAAAAGAAAAGTTTATATCTTTCCCTTCCTCCCAGTATCTCTCAATGTAGTTCAGTCTCCCAAGTACCAGGATTACAAAAATGGGGCACTATGTCAGAGTAAGAGCTTAACCTTTTTTTTTTTTAGCTTAATCTCTTAAACACACATTTGGTTATATTATTTTTTCCTTGAAAAAAATCCTAGAAAATGCATGTTCCATTCAAAAAAAATCAGCAAAGGCCATCAACAGGCTGCCTCATAGAACAGAACGACAATGCATGTGAAAAGTTGTTCACCTTCTTTAGAAAATTAATGTAAGAGCCGGGCGTGGTGGTGCTCACCTTTAATCCCAGCACTCGGGAGGCAGAGGTAGGAGGATCACTGTGAGTTCAAGGCCACCCTGAGACTACAGGGTGAATTCCAGGTCAGCTAGAGCTAGAGTGAGATCCTACCTCGAAAAACCAAAAAAAAAAAAAAAAAAATTAATGCAAGATTATTTTCACTTATCCAATGAGTACAGCTAAAGATGAGAAAAATCATTGAGTATGCAGAAGTGCACCTATATACTATAAATTGTTGGTAGTCAAATATTTGCATGGCGTTTTGTGGAAATTTTTGGATATGTGAAGGACTGCAAATTGCCCAACATCTCTGAGCCTCAATTATTATGTTGGATCAAAGAGCTGTATTAGCTACCCTAGTGGCTTCAGAAAGTTATCTACTTATAGAAAGATTATTAGTAAATAATAGTTAATATTTGTTATGACCTACTATTTTAGGTGCTTTATGTTAATTCTTTTTTTTTAAATTTATTTATTTATTTATTTATTTGAGAGCGACAGACACAGAGAGAAAGTCAGATAGAGGGAGAGAGAGAGAATGGGCGCGCCAGGGCTTCCAGCCTCTGCAAACGAACTCCAGACGCGTGCGCCCCCTTGTGCATCTGGCTAACGTGGGACCTGGGGAACCGAGCCTCGAACCGGGGTCCTTAGGCTTCACAGGCAAGCGCTTAACCGCTAAGCCATCTCTCCAGCCCATGTTAATTCTTTTAATACAATAATCTATAAACATATTATCAGTACCATTTCATTTTCTTTCAGTTTTTGAATGATTTTATTATTTTATTTTTGAGAGACACACACAAAAATATGTACATGTATATATATATAGAGAGAGAGAGAATGGGCATGCCAGGGCCTTTTCAGTCGCTGTGAAGAATTCCAGATGTGTGTGTGCGTGTGTCCCCTTGTGCGCATGTGCAACATTGCACACTTGCATCACTTTGCATCTGGCTACATGGGCCCTGGAGATTCAAACATGCATTCTTAGGCTTCGTAGGCAAGCACCTTAACTGCTAAGCCATCTCTCCAGCCCTCAACTTTTATTTTTTACGTGCAAGCAGAGAGAGAAAAGGAGAGAGAAGTGGCGTGTCAGGGCCTCTTGCAGCTACAAATGAACTCCAAATGCATGTGCCACTTTGTGCATCCGGCTTTATGTGGATACTGGGGAATCGAACCAAGGCCTTCAGGGTTTGCAAGCAAGTGCCTTTAATGACAGAGCCACTTCTCCAGCCCACCCCCATTTTATATATAGAAACCTGAGGCGCAGAGAATTAAATATGCTCAAGAGGTAGAGCCAGTGATCCTTTTGAGACTGACACCTAGATAGGAGACTCTAGCCTGACTCCTGTTTTCTGCAGCCAGTCTTCCTACCTTTTCGTGATAGCCCATTGCATCCATAGTTGGCTAAAAACTTCCCCTCTGTTACTTACCATCATCAGCTGGCCTGTTTTAATTGTTCTGTGGATGTCATCAATGTCCCACTGAATTTCATGGAACTCAGCCCATCTCTCTTGACAATCTCAGTGTCCCAATCAACGCTGCACACACTGTAAAACCTTAGGAAAGGGGCTAACAAATGATGTCGTATCTTTCTGTGGTATCAATGATGTTTCCACAAATATGAAAGTTTTCACGAAAGTGAGTTGGACACATGTTGACTCTCCTACATAGAAAGTGAGCGGGCACCTTGACACCAACAGTGCTGCAGCGCTCGGGCACTAGGGGCCGACCTTCCCCGCTTTCCGGCTTTAGCGGGGCTTGTGTGGAACCTTTCCTGCGTCCTCTTATGCAGCCGCCCGGATAACCCAAGGAGCACACAGCGCCGCAACTCTTGGTGGGTTAACGATATGCCTGTACAATTTCTAGCTCACGTACATTCTTTCGGTGAGAAACGGCTCAGATTCTTGAGCTTTTTAAATTCAAGCGAGGATATAATTTTTTTTACCTCCAGAAAATTGTAATAAATTAATACGAAGAGCATTTCTTCTTATTTTTAGTTAGGCATAATTGTGGACAGCCATTTGAAACGAACAAGGAAGGCGGGGGAGGAAAGCGGAAGCCGCGGGGCCTTCCAAGTCAGAAAGTCTCCGGAGCTTACGGCCGGCTATTTGCGGAGCCTCCTACTTACACGCGGGGCTTAGAATCCGTTTGAGGGAGAAGGAATTGTCACCGGAGCTGAGACCGGGCGGCCAGAGTCCGCAGGGATGAACCTCGAGTTGCTAGGTGAGGAGTGCTGCGGTTGCGTCTCAGGGAACCCTTTGGTACCGGAAAGGAGGGAACCTGGGCAGGAGGAAACTCAGACTGCCACCTTAGGGACACTCTTCAGCGCTGTTCATTGATCGCTGGTGGTATGGAGTGCAGTAGCAGAAGGAAGACCAGCCTCTGTCTTAGTAGAATGCACTATTTTTTCGATGCCACGTTCAGATCAGCAGTGGAGGAATAGGGACACTGTGACTTAGTAAGAGCCGCAGGTGCCCAAGTAGCTCAGAATTGGCAGGACCATAGTTTTTGAACACACAGTCTGAGGAAAAGAGACCCGGAGTGAAGTTTTGAAGACCTGTCAGGAAATTGTGGGGTTGGACAGGTTAACCTTTTGTGGAAACATGGAATTGTTGAAGCAGGCTTTTAAAAATGGTAAGGGGGTCCTGACCAGGCACTAAGTAAATGGCATAGTTAGCGCTTAGAATACAGCTTTCTCTCTCTCTCTATATATATATATGTTTTTAACTTTAAAAAGTGTGTGTGTGTGTGTGTGTGTGTGTGTGTGTACATGCCAGGGTCTCTTACCCCTGCAAACATACACTAGTCGCTTGCCACTTTTTTTGCCCAGCTTTAAGTGAGTGGCTGGGGAATTGAACTGTGGCCAGACAAGGCTTTGCAAGCAAGCACCTTGAATCGCTAAGCCATTTCCCTAGCCATGAGCTATATATATTTGAAATTATTTATTTACTTATGTGTGTGTGTGTGGGCATGAGAGGACCTCCTGCCACTGCACACTTGTGTTACTTTTTTGTTTTATTTTTGGCGGGGGTAGAGAGAATTGGCATGCCAGGGCCTCAGCCATTGAAGTTGAACTCCAGATGCTTGCGCCATCTAGTGGGCACGTGCAACCTTGCGCTTGCCTCACCTTTGTGCGTCTGTTTAATGTGGGATTTGGAGTATAACTTGGGTCCTTAGGCTTCGCAGGCAAGTGCCTTAACTGCTAAGCCATCTCTCCAGCCCTTGTGTCACTTTTAGAGTTCTGCTTGCAATGATAGTTTGGGAATTGAATCAGGGTCAGTAGGCTTCGCAACAAGCACCTTTAATCTCTGAGCCATCTTCACAGCCCAAAATCCAATTACTTTGTCTTCCAATTCAAGATCTTGAGCCACAGGGCAGTGTAACAGTGTAAAGCACTGAAATGTGAATTGCAGAGACAATTGTTTCTTATCACTTTCTCTTTAAATAATTTCCTCCTAATTCCGTGTTAGAAAGAGAGAGGGAAAGATGGAGAAAGAGAGAGAGGGCAGGAAGTAGGAATGAAGGGAAGAAGATAGGGGAAAAGAGAGCATTTAAAAAGTGTTTTTTGGGGGGCTGGAGATATGGCTTAGCGGCTAAGGCAAGCTCCTGCAAAGCCAAAGGACCCAGGTTCAACTCCCCAGGACCCACATAAGCCAGATGCACAAGGGGGCACATGTGGCTGGAGTTCGTCTGCAGTGGCTGGAGGCCCTGACGTGCCCATTCTCTGTCTGCCTCTTTCTGTCCCTTCTCTCTCTTGCTGCCTCAAATAAATAAATGAAAAAATTAAAAATATTAAAAAATGGTTTTTTGCATTTAAGTCGATTTTTTGGCAAATGGAGCATTTAAGTAGCCATAACACATTGCTGACCATAGGTGGATTAGAATTATTAGCAACTGCAAAGAACATTTAGGGGAGGGAATAATAGCTTGGGGTAGGGCTAGGGGTAGGGAACCAAGTCTGTCAGGGAAAACAAATCCCCCAAAATCAAAGGAGTTGTAATGTGTGTTGAATCTAAGAGTTGGAGTTTTAAGTGGATATTTAAGGTTGGCAAAATACTGACAGATTTCAGTATTGATATGGGGAACCAGGTGTGGTGGTATGTGCCTTTAATCTCAACATTTGGCAAGCAGAGATAGGAGAATTGCTATGAGTTTGAGGTCAGCCTAGAACTACAGAGTAAGATCCAGGTCAGCCTGGGCTAGAGTGAGATCCTACCTCAAAATACAACAAACTACACACACACACACACACACACACACACACACACACAAAGATATGGGGACGGATGTTTCCTAAGACTATATCTGAATGAAGAATTTTCCTGGTTGGCCAGGATGTAGGTATTGTGATAAAGAGTTGGGGTTGGTGCTGTCTTTTTTGAGGAGACTTTTGGATGCCAAGTTGGAAAGTTTGCTTTTTAAGGGAAAATAGTGTAGATTATTTGAAGGGTTTTGACCTCATAAATAAGTGTAGCGGTAGCTGATAAGATTCATTTTAATGTGTAATTCAATCTTGAAGGGCATAAAGCCAGTTTGGAGCGCTGTGTGGTGGCACACACCTGTAGTCCCAGCACTGGGGAGGCTGAGGTAGTTGAGTTTGAGGCCAGCCCGGGTCTGCAGTGTGAGTTCCAGGTCAGCCAGGACTGGAGTGAGACCCTACCTCTGCAAAAACAAAAAACGAGCTGGAGAGATGGCTCAGCAGTTAAGATGCCTTCCTGCAAAGCCTAACAACCCAGATTCAATTCTCCAGTTCCCACATAAAGCCAGATACACAGTGGCGCTTGCATTTGGAGTTTGCTTGTAGTAGCTGGAGGCCCTAGCACACCCATCTTCTCTCTCTCTTCTGTCTCTTTCTCTGCTTGCAAATAAATAAATAATTTTTTTAAAAAAAAACACTGACAAAAAAAAAATAAAAAAAAACACCAGAAAAAACAACGAACAGTTTGAAGACTACAGTAGATGAGAAGTAAGGAAGACATGAGCTAGGAAATGGGGAAAAAATACAGAGGAAGTAGTGCTGGCAGAATTGGGGAGCTCACTGTGTTGGGGTTAAGAAAGTGAAGAGAAAAAGGATGGGTACAAATAATGGTGCTATTGATGAAGTTTAAGGACATTTGAAAGCTAACTTTGGATGCGTTAGGTATGGACTGAGCACTCAGGAAACAGGTCTGATTTATAAGACTTCTGACCCTTGTGTGCAGGTCATTGAAACTTTGTGAATAGATGAAATGACTGAGGGAAAAAAAGAAGAGGGACAGGAGGGGCAGGAAGGGAAATTACTGAGGATAAGGTCCTGTAATTACCTGTATTTGGAGGAAAGAAGCTGAGTATATGATTATTAATTACCAAACAGATACATTTTCTAGTGCCGTCTATGTTTTTCCATGTAGTGGATACAGATTAGGGCTGCCTTCCCTTCGAAGCCAATTCAAAGCACTTGGTACTGAAAGCTGAGAAATCTCCAGCTGCTCTATTTAATCTTTTGGCAGCTTGTCCCCTTCAGCTACCTAAGATACGGCCAGATTGCAGTGACGATATGGGAGAAGAGGAGGTCAAGGACCAGCCCTTATTTATGATGCTAAAACAGAGGAAAGGTGTTAGAATAGCCCTTTGAAAGAGATAGCAGTGTCGTGGGAAAGGTTTTTCTTTTAATTGGGCAATTAAAAAGAGGTCTAGATCCCAAAAGAGAAAAATCTCTTGCAGAAACAAGAAAGTTAATGATTGGATATATGCATTGTAAAAAGACTTGTGGCCAGATAAAGGAAATTAATTATAATGGATTGTTAATGTGGCCATTCAGGTGAACTCAATAGGCACAATATTAATTTTACTTCTGTGACCATGTGATCACTGTTTGAAGTGGGCTGGAGACACAGTAGTAAGACAGCTCTTCCCCCAATTTAGGGTTTTGTATACTCTAGGCAGGTGCTACAATCCTAGCCCAAGACAAGTTTATCAGATTTGTTTTCCCTCAACTCATAGTATGAAATATATTTTCTATTACAACCCACTGTATGTACATATAACAAGATATTTTTCCTGTTTTGGTTTTGAGGTATGGACTCACTCTAGCCCAGGCGGACATGGAATTCACTATGGGGTCTTAGGTTGGCCTCAAACTCAGAGTAATCCTCCTACTTCTGCCCCCAAGTGCTGGGATTAAAAAGGTGTGCACCACCATACCCAGCTAGAATTTTTGAAATTATACTTAATTCTTCTTTATGTCCAGTGTCCTCTGATATTTCCTACTGCATTTTTTAAAACAAAACAAAACAAAAAAAGCAGCTGGGCATGGTGGTGCATGTCTTTAATTCCAGCACTCAGGAGGCAGAGGTAGGAGTATCACCATGAGTTTGAGGCCACCCTGAGACTACGTAGTGAATTCCAGGTTAGCCTAGACTAGGGTGAAACTTTACCTCAAAAAAAAAGGGGGGGGGGGGCTGGAGAGATGGCTTAGCAGTTAAGGTGTTTGCCTGCAAAGCCAAAGGCCCTGGGTTCGATTCCCCAAGACCCATGTAAGCCATATGCACAAGGTGGCACATGCATCTGGAGTTCGTTTGCAATGGCTGGAGCCCCTGGCATGCCCATTCTCTCTCAAATAAATAAATAAACAAAATATATATTTAAAAATAATTAAACAAAGCCTGTCTCAACCAACTATATTTTTTTATCCACTGATGGTAAACTGAATCCTGACATTTGAAAACCAGATAAGATGCTGCCTTTGCCCTGGATAAATGACAGACAAGTAACTGTATCTAATCTGGAATCAATAGTAAATTAATACATGTGGGAATACACACGAAAGAACAGCTAGATTTGTATTGTTGGTGAGATTGGTTATAAAATGTGGGGAAGTTCTGCAGAGGAAGTCATCACAATTGAAGATATTAAAGATGGAGTAGGGTTTTCCATAGGCTTGGTGCTGGTAACTTCCAGTGGAGAGAACTGCAGAGGCTAACACTGCAAGGCAGGAATGTGTGGATGTTCTGCGAATGGTCTGCAGTTAGTGTTCAGGGTTAATTGACGCTCTAGTCCAGATGCCAATAGGAAATTAGCCAAAGATGAATGGGAATATAGGCTAGGGTCAGATTGAAGTTACTTCTTAAAACTCTGCATAGGATTGTTGTGCATTTTGCAAGGAGGATTTTTAAGCAGGTTGTGATGCAGCCAGGTGCTGGTGCAGTTGGCTCTGGCAGTTGTATGAAGTAGTGAGGGAGGCAAGACCAGAGCCAAGGAAATGTAACATTTGCGCTAGTGGCAGGCTGAGAATAAAGCGGCTGTCGGCTGCCTACGCACCTGTAAGCTGCGTTTCTCCAAAGGAAATTCTGGCAGTGTCACCTATCGGGTAGCAGAATCAACTGTCCTGTGAACCTTGACTGTTGCAGTGGGGAGGAATTAGTTGGCAACTAGGAAAAAAGAAGAAGAGGTCCATGAAGTTTTTATGAGCTCATGATGGTTAAGCCTTTAAGAGGAACAGATATTATTCCATGTAAGACACTGGAAGAAGGCTTGAGAGGCCTGGAGGGCTGCAAGGCTGTGAGGAGAAAGGAGCGTTAGCAGGAGACAATCTGAAGAGGTACTTGAAGGATCTAGTGTGGTTGCACTGGAAACTCTGCAAACCGATTACAGAACCGCATGCGCACAGGGGCCCAGAGCTGCGAGTGGGTGTTTGAGGGTGGCACACACTTGGAAGAGTAGTGGTGGGAAAGATAATGGGGTTGAAAGCCAAGGTTGTAAGAATGAGGTAAGAAGAAAGAGTTTTATCGGTTATGGAGCATAAAGAACAGAAATTTGGGAGATTGGAAAGTATGACTCCAGTTATTCATGTAATATTTAGGTGAATGCTTTTTTGTATCTATAAACTTTATGGGCAAAAGAGAACTAGGATGCTTAAATTCTTTTCTGGTTCTGTGGCAAAAATGAATGGGTTGAAATAAGCAGAATAAAGTGAAAGTTGTTGCCAAGATGGAGACTTTAGGTGGATGTCTAAGCCTAAAGGAGCTTTTGAATAAAATCACTGCTGATGATCTTTGAGGATTTGAAGAAAAGGGGAAATAAATGCTGAAAGGAGATGAGATACATTTGACTTTCAATAAAAGGCAGGTGCATTTTATAGGGCAGAGAGTAGTAACGTTGAGGACATATTCAAGCAAGAATCTAGAGGCTTTCAAAGTAGCTCCCTTGTCTGCAGTATGGTTTCTGGGCCAGTTTTTAACTGAAATTGAGAAATAAAATACCCTTTTATAAAAATGATTTGTAATGCTTCCCATTTAATAGTGCTATAGATTACTAAGATAATATGTACAATTTCTAGGTCTGGCACATAAACATTCACTTTGAAAACTTCAAAGCAAAGATGAGATCACTGGGCATGGTGAATTCCAGGTTAACCTGGACTAGAGCTAGGCCTTACCTCAAAAAAATCAAAAGAAGGGCTAGAGAGATGGCTTAGTGTTTAAGGCATTTGCTACAAAACCTAAGGACCCAGGTTCCATTCCCCAGTACCCATGTAAGCCAGATGCACAAGGTGGCGCATGCATCTGGAGTTCTTTTGCAGTGGTCAGAGGCCCTGTTGTGCCCATTCTCTTTATCTATCTGCCTCTCTCTCTCAAATAAATAAATAAAATAGCAAAAAGGAAAAAGAAGAAAAACAAAACAAAAAAGCTAACATGAGGGCTGGAGAGATGGCTTAGCGGTTAAGCGCTTGCCTGTGAAGCCTAAGGACCCTGGTTCGAGGCTCGGTTCCCCAGGTCCCACGTTAGCCAGATGCACAAGGGGGCGCACGTGTCTGGAGTTCGTTTGCAGAGGCTGGAAGCCCTGGCGCGCCCATTCTCTCTCTTCCTCTATCTGTCTTCCTCTCTGTGTCTGTCGCTCTCAAATAAATAAATTTAAAAAAAAAAAAAAAGCTAGCATGAGTCTATGTTTGGAAACACCTATGGGTTCACCTGTTAATGTTCTTTGCTTGGTGTTTTCGAAATTAACAAATATACAAGATCTTTCTCCCTATGCCCTAATGTTAACTGGGGTTTATCCCTTCATACAGTTTTCCTTCTTTATAAACACAAAAATGTTTAAAGGCTACAACTGCCTCCTTGAGACAGGGTCTTAGTGTTGTTTCAGGCTGCCCTGGAACTCCCAGCCCTGTCTCAGCTGGAATTACAGCCTTGGGCCACCACATCCAACTTGTGCTTTTCGCTTGCACTGTAATACCCCTCTCCTCACTTTCCTTCTCCTTTCCTCCTCCCCCCCCCTCGATCCCTAATTTTTTCCACTCCACCCCCTTCTCCTCCCTTTTCTCTTCCCCCTTCTCTTCCTCACTACTGCTGAAGTACATTACCAGCTCCGATGATTTTATTTTGTTTTTTAAGTTAGCATGGAAAATAATAGGTTTCATTATGGCCTTTTCATACATATATTGTATAAAATCTTTTAAAAGCTTTTTGTTGTTGTTGGTTTTTCAAGGTAGGGGCTCACTCTACACCAGGCTGATCTGGAATTCACTATATAGTCTCAGGGTGGCCTAGAACCTAAGGTGATGGTGATCCTCCTACCTCTGCCTCCCTAGTGCTGGGATTAAAAGTGTGCGCCTCCGTTCCTGGCTCTTTTTATTTATTTTATTTTAATTTTTTTTGTTCATTTTTATTTATTTATTTGAGCGTGACAGAGAGAGAAAGAGACACAGAGAGAGGGAGAGAGAATGGGCAAACCAGGGCTTCCATCCACTACTAATGAACTCCAGATGCGTGCAACCCCTTGTGCATCTGGCTAACGTGGGTCCTGGGGAATCGAGCCTCAAACCAGTGTCCTTAGGCTTCACAGGCAAGCGCTTAACTGCTAAGCCATCTCTCCAGCCCATCTTTTTAAAGTTTTTTTTATATATACCTTTCTTTTCTTGCTTCTGTTTGTGTGTGTAGTGTGGTGTATGGTGTGGTTGTGTGCTTGTATATGAACCTTGTAGGCCCCATGGGCTCATCTGCACTGGGAGGCGCTTGTTTGTGGTATACAGAGCAGAATGTTAGGTCACCATTGCTCTTCTGCCCACTCATTTTTTTTTTTTCTTCTTTGAGGTAGGGTCTTGCTTTAGCCCAGGCTGACCTGTAATTCATTCTGCAGACCCAGGATGGCCTCAAACTCACAATGATCCCCCACCTCTGCCTCCCGAGTGCTGGGATTAAAGGCCTGTACCACCATGCCTGGCTTTGGAGTCTGTTATTGATAGCAGAGTTTGCTGTTTTTTTCCAAACCTTGGCCATTTTCTGGTCTCTGCTGCCCTTTGTGGCGTTGGAGTTATAGGCACACTTAGTCATGCCCAGCTGTGTACCTGGGATCTGGAGAATCAGACTCAGGCAGTTTCAGCCCCGCCTTATGTCCCTTATACTTGTGCAGGAAGTACACTTAACCATTAAGCCATCTCTTCAACTCCCGATACATAGTTTTTTTATTGAGTTAGGGTCTCTGTAGTAGACAGTTTTAGGTTTGTTGAGATGAACTTCCAAACTAGGAACAGTTATGGAGGAAGGGATATTTATTGAGACTTACAGATCCAGGGGAAGTTCTCTAATGGTAGAAGTGGCCTCCCCCCACCACACACCCTTAAAGGACCAGGCAGAGAGAGAGAGAAAAGAAAAGCAAAAGCCACACAGCACACTTCAGGAACTCCAGCTAGGTATACTTTGTGTATCTTTAGATGGGATTTCAAATCTACCACCACACCTTAAGATCCATCCAGTGTCATCTCCAGCCAGGTGGCTGCAGATTGAAACTATAAACTAATAAAACACTGAATATATTGGGGGCCATCTATTCAAACTACCACATTCTGCCCTTGGCCCCCAATAGATTTAAAAATCCATCACAAATTGTAAATTGTATTCAGTCCAATTTTAAAGGTCTTCACAGTCTTGACCAACTTAAGAGTTCCAAAGTCCCATGTCTCCTCTAAGACTTAAGATTTTTTTTCTTAGCTGTGAGTCTTGTAAAATCAAACAAATTAAATATTTTCAACATATAAAGGCACAGAGTAAACATTTTTAAGTGGTATAAGGCATAGCAACGAGGGACTAAAACAATATAAACTCAACTACCATCAAACAAACATCAAACTTCTGCAGTTCAAGCTTAATATAACCAGAGACCGACAGTCTCTAGATTTTTGAATTTTGCCCTTCCAGCTGCACAGAATAGCCAGGGAACACTTACATCCCAGGCCAACACTGTGCTCTATGGTAGTCCTTGCATAGTCCTGGTATATCTAAAACACCCTTGGGTCTCTATGTAAACCATGGTTCATCTTCCAAAGGCCTTTCCAGCCTATCAGGGTCATCATGTTCTGTCTCATCTTGCATCTAAGCAGTGGCTCCTGGAACCGTGTGTGCTTTATGACCACACCATGTATTTTTTTTTTTTTTATGCTTTTAGAATTAATGCCAGGTGTGTCGGATACAGCCATATTCTATTTTTTTATTAAATCATTTTTTGTTTATTTTTATTTATTTGAGAGCTACAGACAGAGAGAGAGTGAGAGAGAGATTGAGAATGAGTGTGCCAGGGCCTCTAGCCACTGCAAACGAAGTCCAAACGTGTGTGCCCCCTTGTACATCTGGCTAACGTGGGTCCTGGTGAATCGAGCCTTGAACCTTAGGCTTCACAGGCAAGCATTTAACTGCTAAGCTATCTCTCCAGCCCACAGCCATATTCTTTCTTTCTTTCTTTCTTTCTTTCTTTCTTTCTTTCTTTCTTTTTTTTTTTTTGAGGTAGGGTCTCACTCCAGCTCAGGCTGACGTGGAATTCACTATGGAGTTTCAGGGTGGCCTTGAACTCATGGCAATCCTACTACCTCTGCCTCCTGAGTGCTGGGATTAAAGACGTGCGCCACCATGCCTGGCTCACAGCCATATTCTTAGTTCAGGGATGATATAAGCTGCAACCTTGAAAACAGGTTTATTCGCCAGTCAATTCTTACCAGAAGAGTTTATATTTCTAACAGGTTTTTTTTTTTTTTCCAGGCATCCTTTATATTGTTTTAATGTAAAGCAGTTGGGCTATCTTCTTTAAGACTGTTAATGTGTTTGATCATAACAGTTTCAGTAACCTAAATCCATTCTCAGTGCCTGTAATTTTAACTTGCTTGAGGTTTTTCAACTTAAAAATCTTAATCTCTCAGTCCAATATCTTTAGCCGAGCACATCAGTCCATTGTTAACCTTGATCCAACTTTCTGGGCCTTGGCAGCAGGATGCAGCCAGCCCTTATTCAGTAGCCCATTTCCAACAAAATCTTGTGTAGTTTTTCCTTCCCCTTAGAAAGTTTATAAGCCAAGCCTCCAAGTTCATACACCAAGCTTCCAAATACAATTGTCACTGCACGTAGCATTCTCAAACTGTCACTTAAAATAGTCCATAAAACTTGGTTTACCACTCCAGAAAGATCTTCATTTGTAGGTGTCAAGTCCATGTCCATTTCTCCAAAACAAAAGTTTCAAAAGCCCAAAGTCCATATGATCAGACTCATCTCACCCCACTCCTGGTACCAGTTTTAAGTTTGTTGAAATGAACCTCCAAACCAGGCACGGTTGTAGAGGAACGGATATTTATTGAAGCTTACAGATCCAGGGAAATTCTAAATGGTAGAAGAAGTTGGCCCCCTCTTAGAGGACCAGGCAGAAAGACAGAAAAAAAAAAAAAAAAAGCAAAAGCCACACAGCCCACTTCAGGAACTTCAGCTAGGTGCACTTTGTATATCTTTAGATCGGAGTTTCAAACCCACCACCACACCTTAATATCTGCCCAGTGACATCTCCTCCAGCCATGTGGCTGCAGATTCAAACTACAAACTAATAAAACACTGAATATGTTGGGGCCATCTATTCAAACTACCATAGTCTTGTTCTTGCCCAGGCTGACCTGGAATTCACTATGTAGTCTCAGGCTGGCCTTGAGCCCTCAGTGATCCTCCTACCTCTGTCTCCTGAGTACTGGGATTATAGGTGTCCACCACCCACCTAGCTCTCCTTATATGTAATTTTAACTGAAATATAAATGTTCTTTTAAAAAATTAGACTTTCCATTTGTCTCTTGCATTCTTTGTTAATCATATATATGTCCTTCCATGTTTTTCTATATGCTCATATTTATTCATGTGCATATGTTTATAAAAATGAGATTGTATTATATTCAGCCACTCCACTATTAATCCACACTTACCTTATTTCTAATTTCTCTGTGTTCCCCTTCCCCCACTAAATCATTGTGTATATATTTTCCATTAGTTTGTTCATGGTGATTTGGTTTCTAATTGTAGGTTTGTGTGTGTTTGCTTTGAATGAATGTCAAGTTCTTTCACAACAGAAATCTTGCCATTTTTAAATGTTTTACTTATTTGTTTGAGAGAGAGGGAAAGAATGGGCACACCAGGGCTTCTAGTCACTGCAGATGAACTCCAGATGCACCCACCACCTTGTACACCTGGCTTACATTGGTACTGGGGAATTGAACCTGAATCCTCAGGCTTCGTAGGCAGGTGCCTCCACCTGTTAAGCCATCTCTCTAGCCCCCAAGTAGTCCTTCTGTTTGGATGTCTTGTTTTTTTGGTTTTTGGTTTTTGGCTTTCCAAGGTAGGGTCTCACTGTAGCCCATGCTGACCTGGAATTCACTATGTAGTTTCAGGCTGGCCTTGAACTCACAGCAGTCCTCCTACCTCTGCTTCCCAAGTACTGGAATTAAAGGTGTACACCACCACGCCCGGACTTGGATGGGTTTTTTTTGGTTTTTTTTTTGTTTTTTTTTTTGTAGGGGGCCCTGATTATGCAGGCCTTATGGAGGTAGTGGACAGCCACTGTGAGGTCATAAATAGTTTGTGTCTGGAAGACAGCATTGAACAGCACTCCTTCCCATCCTTTGGCTATTAAATTCTTTCTGCCACCTTTTCTGCAATGGTCTTGGCCTTGGAGGGTGTAATTGAGATGTCTCATTTAGTGCTGCAAAGTCAACTGTCACTTCTCAGCACTTGGATGAAGTATATACTAAGTCACCCCAGTGGTCGCCACCATCGGAAAAGCTTTTCTAACCATAAGTGAGAGCAGCGTTAATATATGGGCATAAACATAAGTCTTTTGAAGAACATTTGATGGGCATAATATATCCAGTTAGCCAAAGAACAGTATAGCTTCCCCTAGGGCTTATGACTTCCCCAGCCATATATAGGCCTTTGACTAGGTCTTTAATATCAGGCATGAGTTCCCGTCCATGGAGACAGGCCTCAGATCTAGTCAGCAGCTGGTTACCCAGAGCAGACATGCTGCTATTGCAAGGGTGAGCACATCTTGCCTTGCTCGTGTAGCTTGCAGGGTCCACTGCTGGTTAAGACTGTTGACTTTTCTCCCCAGCAGGCTGCGTATCATTTTCCAACACTGTGACAGTCCTCAATAGGAAGGAGCCTTCCTTGATTTCTCAGTGTCCTGCAACAGAGTCATGTGGTGTCTTCAGTAATAGGGTCTTACCCAGTTAGAGAGATGGCTCAGTGGTTAAAGGTACTTGCTTGTAAAGCCCCATGTCCTGGGTTCAATTTCCCAGTACCCACCTACAGCCAGGTACACAAAGTATCACCTGCATCTGGAGTTCATTTGCAGCAGCAGCAGGAGGCCCGGGATTGCCATTTTGTCTCTCTCTCAAATAAGGGCTGGAGAGATGGCTCAGGGATTAAGAACCCTACCTATGCATGCATAAGAGCCTGAGGAAAGCCGAGAAGCCACTTGAATTTGATCTCCAGAGCTCAAGCTGGGTGTAGCCACTACACGTCTATAACCCCAGTGCTGTAGGAAAGCAGAAACCCGAGAATTGGCAGAGCATGTGAAAACCAACTCTGGGGCTGGAGAGATGGCTCAGTGGTTAAGGCACTTGCCTGTAAAGCCTAACGACTGAGTTTGACTCCCCAGTAACCCAGATGCACAAAGTGGTGAATGCTCTGGGTAGTTGGAAGCCCTGGTATGCCCATTCTCTCCCTTTCTGTCTATCTGCTGAGCATGGTGGTACTACATAGTGAATTCCAGGTCAGCCTGGGCTAGAGTGAGACCTAACCTCAAAAAACAAGCAGAAAAAGAAAAAACAAACAAACAAACAAACAAAAAACCCGAAAAAATAACAACTCTGGTTCAAATGAGAGAATGGCTGGGATACCTGACGATCCAATCCATTCTGGCCACATCAAGTGAGCACACCCGACCAGGGCACTGCATCAGCACATGCGCATGTATACAACACACAGGAAAAAAACGATGTAATTCCTAGGTAATTGTATTTATGTCATTTTGTGGTTGTCGTTTTTTAGATAGTATCTCACTCCAGCTCAAGCTGACCTGCAACTCACTTTGTAGACCCAGCATGGCCTGAAACTCATTGTGATCTTCCTACCTCTGCCTCACAAGTGCTGGACTAAAGTCGTGTGCCACCATGCCTAGCTTGTATATTTTATTTTTAAACAGTTATTGTTTTAAACATACTGTATATTGACCAGATTCTCATCAGGTTATACTCTTATGGTCCCTCTTTCCACCCCTATTCCACTGGTGTTCACTGTAGGGTCATGAATGTGCTAATTATTTTTTCTTGTTTTTGAGAGGGAGAGGGAGGGAGACGTAGATATTGTAAGTGCCCATGTGGCACTCTAGGTACTCCTGGGCAGTGGTTACACCTAACTGTGATGTTGGGGGAGAAGGTCAGGTATATTGTTCCAGGGTTCTTGGCCAGTTATTTGAGCTGTGGTGTGCCCCCCCCCGCCACCCCCCCCCCAGCCTGCTTAGCCATTCTCATGTCTGTACTTCCCTACAGGACTGGGGTTACAGATGTCTTTGGCCACACCTTGCTTTTATGTGGGTCCTGGAGATTAGAACTCCAGCCCACATGCTTGCACAGGGGTGCTCTGAACCACGGAACCATCTGTCCAGCCCTATCTTATTTTATTTTTTAAGTATTATTACTTTATTTAGTTATTTATTTATTTTGGCTTTTCGAGGTAGGGTCTCCCTCGAGCCCAGGCTGGAGTCTCAGGGTGGCCTCGGACTCATGTCAGTCCTCCTACCTCTGCCTCCCAAGTGCTGGGATTAAAGGTGTGACCACCATGCCCGGCTTTCTATTTTATTTTTGAAAACAAAATGTTCGATTAGAAGAATGGCATTATCATACATTTTTACAAGTCTTTTTAATGTTTGCCTAAATAGAAGTTGGTTGAATTCTCACTTCTACTACATTGGTTGAGATACTACAGATCTTAACCTCTCAGGAAAGGTCTTGCATACTTAATGAAATGAGAGTAGAAAAGGCAATACCATCTATCTACGATGATGAAATATGTTTAACCTGATGGGGTCCCTGCAAGGGCCTCTGTCCCCCCTTTACTTGGTTGACCACTGCTGTGTACTATTTTTTCTTGGTGTTTGACTCCTTGTTGGTAGCTCATGTTGTATCAACTCTCTTTTTTGCCTCATTGCAGAGTCCTTTGGGCAGAACTATCCAGAGGTGAGTTTAGTTTTGTGGTGTATGGAAAACAGTGGCTACCATGTGATTATGTTTGATAACAAACATGTGTAACAGATCTTTTGCTATGATAAAAATTAGATCTTTGAGCTGGGGAGTAATAAAAGATGTTGTCTAGAAATCTTACCATCATGTAAATCTTATATTTCATTTCTCTTATATTTTATTTATTTATGAGAGGTGGGAGAGGGAGAGAGAGAGAATGGGTGTGCCAGGGCCTCTAGCTACTGCAGTCAATCTCTAGATGCATTTTCCACCATGTGCATCTGGCTTATGTGGGTTCTGGGGAGTCAAACCTCTGGGTCCTTAGGCTTCCCAGGCAAGCACTTTAAAAAACCAAGCCATCTCTCCAGCCCATTTTTCTTTAAATAAGAAGGTGAAATGCCATCACCATACAGGAACTGCTCTTTTTCCTGTGTGCTTCTCAGATTTCAGATGATTGTATGTACATAGCTGTTATCAGCATGTGTGGGTGTGCTTTTGCATAGGCTTCCGCAGAATCATTGTGGGCATTTTTTATGGCTTGAAACTGATGTAAAAGTTAATTAATTTCCTTTTTTTTTCATTTTTAAAAAATATTTATTTATTTGAGAGAGAGAGAATATGGGCACTCCAGGTCCTCTAGCCAATGTAAACGAATTTAGGCTATTTTATGGCTTTTTTCCCCCCTGGAATCAAAGAACCGTAATTATTAGGGCAATAGACTCTTCAAGTGATGTTTGTTATGTTTTGCCCATTGCTCTTCAAATATTTGTGCAATTCTAGTGGGAATGTAAGGGATTGCTCACCTGTTTCCAAAAATTCTTGGTTTGCTTTTATAAATTTTTCATATTAACTAATTTAAAAAGTATAAGAACACTTAGAGATTATTTCAGTATTCATTATTAAATTTAAAGAGATGTCATAAATAACAGAGAACCCTCGAGTAATGCGGATATGTGATCATTACTGTGTGCACTGTGTCTGCTCTGACCTGTAGGAAGCAGATGGGACTTTGGATTGCATCAGTATGGCCCTGACTTGCACCTTCAACAGGTGGGGCACACTGCTTGCAGTTGGCTGTAATGATGGCCGAATTGTCATCTGGGATTTCTTGACAAGAGGCATTGCTAAAATAATTAGTGCACACATCCATCCAGTCTGTTCTTTATGGTAAGAGATTTTTATTATATGTTATTGTACTTTGTGAGGTGGGTATTGGGGCTTAAGCCAGGGCCTTACCCATGCTGGACAAGGCCCTTATTACTGAGTTATAGACATATAGACACTTTGTGTGTGTGTGTGTGTGTGTGTGTGTGTGTGTGTGTGCACGTGTGTGCGTGTGTAGTATGTGTGGTAGGGCATATGTATAGTGTTTTGTGTGAAGTGTATGCACATGTATATGCAGATGTGTGTGCCCTGTGCATGGGCATGTGGAGGCCAGAGGAGAATGTCACATGCCCTTCTGTGTCACTCGTTCTCATATGTCCTTGAAACCCAAAGCTATAGTTTTCACGAGCCCCAACAATTCTCCAGTCACTGCTTCCCACAGATTGGGGTTACAGGACTGTGTGCCCCTGCCCAGCTGTGCTAAGTGGAACTGGGAACTGAGACCTGTCAGGCCTCATGCTCGCATAGCAAGCACTCTTAACTGCTGAGCCGTCCCCGTGAATTTGTTAGGTGAATATGTTAAATATGAATTGAGATAAAGAAGTGACTTGGTATTTCCTTTTCTTAGTGAAAGATTTTAGTATTTAGAATTTTATATATTCAGTCGTCAAGTAATATAGTTTCTTATAGCTTGTACAGACCCTCAACTCACTCTGCCCTTGAAGCATCTTTGTAAAGAGAGATTCACTGTTAACAAGGCTTTAGATCAAATTCTGTGAGCATGTCAGTACTGAAACGAGCTATCCACAGACTGTAGTTCTTGTATAATTATGGTAGGTAGGAGGGGACCTTGGAAGTCATCTAGTCCAGCCTTGTCTAAGATTTTGAATTCTAGCAGTTTGAGTACAAGCATTTTTTTTTTTAATTTTAAGAATATTTTAAGCTTGGTTTGGTGGCATATGCCTTTAATCTCTGGAGGCAGAGGTAGGAGGATCCTCATGAGTTTGAGGTGACCCTGAGAATACAGAGTGAATTCCAGGTCAGCCTGGGCTAGAGTGAGACCCTACCTCAAAAAACCAAAAAAAAAAATATATATATATATAGATAGATAGGTAGGTAGGTAGGTAGGTAGATAGATAGATAGGTAGATAGATAGATTGATTGATTTATTCGAGAGAGAGAGAGAGAGAGCACCTCTAGCCATTGCAAATGAGCTTTGTGCATCTGGCTTACGTGGGTACTGGGGAATAGAACCTGGGTCTTTTGGCTTTGTTGGCAAGTGTCTTAACCACTAAGCCATTTCTGCAGCCTGATCACAAGCATTTCTATTCCACCATTGGAATATAGTCACTAAGACTTTCTATCAAATATGTTGGGCTGAAAAGCTGTTATGTAACTCTTACTGATTTTATTTCGGTTGAACATTTATATCTTTTAATGAACTTGGGGTGACAAATGCTCCTAATTTGACTAGATTAATTACAGGGCATTTATTTCCTGTTGTCTGAATGGAAGAGCAGCAGGGGTATCATAAAGCACTGGGTTGGGAGGAGGCCTGAATGCCAGTCTAGGGTTTTTGCCACTAATGAACTGACAGCTCAGGTCAATTTTTTAAAAAATGCTGTGGGGGTGTGTTCTGGGTACACATGTGTGCGTGTGTGTGGAGGCCAAAGGATAGCCTCATTATCCATGTCCTTTGAGACAGGGTGTCTCATTGGCCTGGAGCTCACAGATTAGAATAGACTGGCTGGCAGTGAGCCAGCCCTAGGCAACCCTTTTACTATGCCTCCCTGGCACCAGCTTTACAGGCTCCCTCCACCATGCCTAGCATTTTGTATGGATGTGGGGGCTCAAATTTGGATCCTCATGCTTGCCAGCTCTTGCCCCACCAAATTTTCTGACGTGCAGAAGGGGAGCAGTGGCGACTTAACGTTTCACTTTTATTGTTATATTCTTGCAACAAAGATTTAAATAGATGTATATATTTTTCACAGCATTATTAATATGATTCATCTAAAGTTTGCTCACCTTAAGTTCAGCTTTCTGATTTCATATATTCAGAGTTGTGCAACCATCATCTCAATGTAATTTTAGAATTCCTGCATATTAGCATATGTGTATATTTTATTGTAATATGTATTCATCATTTTAGAAAATAACAGAAAATACAACCAACTAGAACTGCTCTTCCCTGTAGTTCTACCACCCATATATTACTACTATAAATATTTTGTATGTTTTTCAAGGTAGGTTCTCAACTCTGGCCCAGGCTGACCTGGAACTTGCTCTGTAGTTCCAGGATGGCCTTCAACTCACAGTGATCTTCCTACCTCTGCCTCCTGAGTGCTGGGATTAAAGGCGTATGTCACCATGCCTGGCACTTTTATCATTTTTTAAAAGCATGATTTGTATTTATATTTTATTTTGTATTTCTGTCCCCCTCATCCAACATTGTTTAAATTGGGTGAGAGCCATAGGTAGGACTAAATGACCTTGGAGCTTGGGGCATGGTGGTTTGATCCTGTTATCCTATCACTTGGGAGGACTGACATGTGTTTAAGGCCAGCTGGGCTACAGAGCAAAGCTCTTGTCTCAAAAAAAAAAAAAAAAAAAAAATTAAAACCTAATCTTGGCCTAGGGCTGTTACTTAGTAATAGAGCCCTTGCCTAGCAAAGACACAGTCCCTGGGTTCAACCCCCAGCTTTACAAAAATTTTTTTTTTAATTAAACAAAAAACAATAGGTAGACTGATCTTTTGAACCTTTTAGAGTCATCTGTCTTTTAGAAAGAAAAAAAAAATCTTTGTGAGAAACAGTGACAGTCCCTAGTTCTTGAAGTTATAGATTGATTGATTTACTTATTTGTTTGTTTTTTTTTTTTTTTTTTGGTTTTTCAAGGTAGGGTCCCACTCTAGCCCAGGCTGACCTGGAATTCACTCTGTAGTCTCAGGATGGCCTCGAACTCATGGTGATCCTCCTACCTCTGCCTCCCGAGTGCTGGGATTAAAGGCATGCACTACCACGCCCGGCTCTTATTTGTTTTAACTATTTTATTTTTATTGATTTATTTGAGAGCAACAGACAGAGAAAGAAAGAGGGGGAGAGAGAGAGAGAGAATGGGCACGCCAGGGCTTCCAGCCTCTGCAAACGAACTCCAGACGCGTGCGCCCCCTTGTGCATCCGGCTAACGTGGGTCCTGGGGAGCCAAGCCTCGAACCGGGGTCCTTAGGCTTCACAGGCAAGCGCTTAACCACTAAGCCATCTCTCCAGCCCATTGATTTACTTATTTACTTAGGTGTAGCTTGAACTCAGAGCCTCACACATGCTCTGCATTAAGCTCCCGCCCCTGATTTTTTCTCTCTGTGTGCTTTGTGTTTGCTGTATGGTGCGGCGCCTCCTGTGCTCACCTGTGGTGGGGGCACTCACTTATGGTGGCTGGAGCAGAAAATTGGGTACTTTGTCCCATCTCCTAGTACCAGTCTTGGTTTGAGCTGGAGTCTCTTTGTTGATTTCAGAGCTTGCGGGGCTCCGATGATTGTTGGGTCTGTGCTCCCTTGCAGGACTGGGGTAACAGGCATTCAGGCCGGGTGCAGCTCCTTACATAGGCTCTAGACATTCTAACTGGGGCAGTCTCTTGCCTCCTCAGGCCTTCATGCCTGCTCAGGAAGTGCACTTGACTGCTGAGTCACCTCCTGTGTCTGTTGTCTTTCTCCAGGTTCTACTTTTCCTCAGATCCCTCCTGACGCTCCGTAGCTAACTACCAAAGACCTCATCTTGGTATCTAAAGATATCATCATGGATATGGTAGTTGTTCGCACCAGAGCTCAGGAGCAAGGACAAGGTTCTGCCTCATCTCTGCAGCGCCTGGTAGTTGATAGAGAGCAGCCCCATCACATCGTCTTTTAAAGTAGTGCAAGGATCCACGTGGCAGGTCTTCATATGGCAGTTGATGGAGTTTTGTAGCATCGCTTTCCTAGGAGTTTCTCTCTGTCCTTGTTCTTTCTGTGAATCTATTTACTTTCTGTTGGAATCCAGTCCCACATGCCTGTAGGAAGAATTCTTTTCATAAAATCTAGGTAGCATGTCTGGGGCTTGGTTCAAGAGTGTGTTGCAAATTCCTGCCAGGCCAGAGTGGGACTAGGCTTCCCCACTGCCACTGCTTTGGTCAGTTTAACCCCTGTGCAGCTGAGGGGCTGGGGGAGCGGCTCTGTTCCTGTGACCAAGGGTGGCAGGAATCTTTTGCATACGTGCCTTTTGTTTGTTTGTTTGTTTTTGAAATAAGGTCTCATGTAGCCCAGGCTACTCTTGAACTTAGTGTATAGCTGAGGATGATATTGAACTTCTCATCCTCCTGTCTCTACTGCCTTAAGTGTTGGGATTTCTAAGGTGTTTGCCACCATGCCTAGTTTTGGGGGGATCAAACCTAGGGCTTCATACATTCTAGGTAAGCACTACAACTGAGCAACATCCCAAGCCTCCTAGAATGATTTCTTTGAGCTCCTGTTGTTTAAACTTCTGTCACCAGGACTGGAGAGATGACTTAGCCCTTACGGCTTTTACCTACAAAGCCAAAGGACCTTGGTTTGATTCCCCAGGACCCATGTAAGCCATATGTACAAGGTGGCACATGTGTCTGGAATTTGCCTGCAGTGGCTGGAGACCCTGGCATGCCCATTCTCTCTCTCTTTCTTAAATAAATAAATATTTTTTTTAAAAAAAGAATTAAACTTCTGCCACCTACTATCATCAGTAGGTTTTATATCTTTTGCGGAGTTTCGAGAATTTCAGTCATTGTTTCTTCACTTTTAAACCAGTCTATTTGCTACAGGACTTTGATGACATGGGTAGTAGATGAATGTTAGGCCATTTGTTAGAGTCTCACAGGTCCCTGAAGCTCTGTTTTCTTTTTAAAATCAATTTCATATCTATTATCCAGATTTTTAACTTTTATTCTATCTTGGAGTTTATGGCTTCTTTCCTCATTTTCTTTTTCTCTGTTACTTGGGTCCATATACTGATTTTTTTTTTTTTTACTTTCAGTTATTGTATTTTCAGTTCTGGAGTTCCCGTTTGTTTCTTCTTAATTTCTTTTCTTTTGCAGCGGTTACTGGTGGAGTCGGGAGTGAATACTCGAGCATCTCTACTGATAACATCGTACTGTCCCCGCTTCCTCTCGGGCTTCCTGGGACACTTGGGTAGTGCTCTCATTACTGAAAGTCCTGCTCTCCACTCAGCCTTCTCTGACAACACCCCGGTGACAGGGCAAGGATGCCCTTTGGAACTAAGTCAGGGTGGAAGTCTGCTGTGTTTTCCCACAGGGTTTGGCTGGAGCAGAGTGGTTATTTTCTAGATGTTTTCTCTGGTTGGGCTGTCCTTTCCTGGTCCTTCACCTAGAGAAAGCAGAGCTTCCTTGGGCTGTTTTGTGTGCGCCTGTCGGCATTATCTGGTTGTTGGCTTCTTCACCCAGCCCAGGGTATGTGAGACAGGAAGGAAATCCAGGGAACTGAAGTCTTCAGGCATCCATTGTGTCTTGTCTCTAGCCAGTCTGTTTACTTCTCATTCTTTTTGTGTTTGTCATATAGAGTACTTAGGATGTTTGGCTGCATTTAGCAGAAAGTTTTCTTCATTGTATTTCTTTGTTTCTTTACTTACGACTGGGTATTACTGTGTATCCCAGTAATCTCCCACGATCTTCCTGCCTCTCCCTCCTGAGTGTAGGAATTCCAGGTGTGTGCCAGCCTTGCCTTTCTTCTTTTGTTCATGCTATAAAGGCACTGCTTCTGGGATAACTTTACACACCCTCCTTTGTTTTAATGTTACATCACTCTTTTAAAAAAATTTTTTTTGTTTATTATTTTTATTTATTTGAGAGTGACAGAGAAAGAGGCAGGTAGAGAGAGAGGGCACGCCAGGGCCTCCAGCCACTGCAGATGAACTCCAGATGTGTGTGCCCCCTTATGCATCTGGCTAACGTGGGTCCTGGGGAATGGAGCCTCAAACTGGGGTCCTTAGGCTTCACAGGCAAGCGCTTAACCACTAAGCCATCTCTCCAGCCCTACATCACTCTTTAAATGTCACCTGATTTGACCCTTTTTGAAGATACTTGAAACTGTTATCTCCTGTGTCACTACAGGGCTACTTTGAAATATTAACATTAGATATAAAAAATGTTATGAGAGCTAGGCATGGAGGGAGAAATGTATCATCCTGCCATTGGAGAGATGGGAGCAGAAGATTGGGAGCTCATAGTCAGCCTGGCTGTGTAATGAGCCTTTTTTTCAAAAAACAAACAAAAGGTCTTGATAACATTTTATTGATTACTTATTAATGGATTAAAAAGCCTGTTGACCTGTACAACTGGGTGAAGATCTTATCGATAATAGACACGCACACACAGGGAATATATGCTAAATTAGCTCTGTTTTTCCCCCTGCAGCTGGAGTCGAGATGGTCATAAGCTCGTGAGTGCTTCCACTGACAACATAGTGTCGCAGTGGGATGTTCTTTCAGGGGACTGCGACCAGAGGTTCCGATTCCCTTCGCCCATCTTAAAAGTCCAGTATCATCCTCGAGATCAGTATGTGTCAAACATTCCTTTCCCGGGGCGGGTCTCATTCTACATGGATTAACTCTGGGCTCATGACCTCTTCAGTTTAAGATTTTAGGAGGTGAATATGTCTTTTCAAGCCTACATTAAATAATTTTTCTATTGGCTGGCTCATACTAAAAACATTGCCAAGGGATTGACTGACTTTTTTACTATGTAATACAATAACATTTTAAGAGTTTGGAAATGAGCAAAGGTGAGAGTAAGCATAACTAGGCTCTGACCTTTGTGCTTTAGATTTCTTTAGTATGAGGAGGCAGTAGTAGTAAGACTATGTTTATGAAAAAGTTATCTACCTTCCTGTTACCCAGACACAGAGTGTTTTCATTTCTCTGGGATCTCTTGTAGTCAACATTTTTGTAAGTATAAATTTAGTTCATTAAATAGTGCCTCATATAGTGCCCAGGTCATATTTGGTTACATAAACATACATCTTTTACATAGTTAGAGTCAGTATTGTATTCTTACTTTATTTCATATTTTACTAGTTCAGTATTACCAATTTTTAAATTTTGTTTTAAAGAGCGAGAAAGAGAGGCACAGAGAGGAAGTTGGAGCACCAGGGCCTCAGCTACTGAAATTGAACTCCAGATGCTTGCGCCACCTAGTGGGCATGTGTGACCTTGCACTTGCCTCACTTCTTTGTGTCTGGCTAAGATGATATCTGGAGAGTAAAACATGGGTCTTTAGGCTTTGCAGGCAAGTGCCTTAACCACTAAGCCATCTCTCCACCCCTGTTATCAATTTTTAATGATCATATTTTAATTGTCAAGATAGGGTCTCATAATTTTCTCACTTTTTTCTGTTATTAGATATATAGATTTTTATATTTTTTCACCATATCAGAGTTTCTTGGGCTGGGAGAGTTGATGAGGGGAATGGACAAGAGAAAGGACAGGGAACCAGTCTGGTGATACCAAAGCAATAGCCAATGTGCTGTTCATATTTTTAAACAGGAACAAGGTTCTCGTGTGTCCCATGAAATCTGCTCCTGTCATGTTGACCCTTTCAGATTCCAAACATGTTGTTCTGCCGGTAGACGATGACTCCGATTTGAATGTGGTGGCATCTTTTGATAGGCGTGGAGAATATATCTATACAGGAAATGCAAAGGGCAAGGTAAGCTGTGAGGCCTGGAGGTTGGTAAAGAAGGGCCTAGCATCTGTATGCTGGCTCTTTTCACGTTTACTTGTTCTGCTTCTAAATGTGCTTCCTGTCTGTACCAAATGTAGCTCATTTTCCTTTTACTCATTTCTGTTCTTTGAATTTACAGTAAACAAGGTTATTTGATTTAGATGTAGGTAGAAGCTGGGCATGGATTAGCTCTTGCCTGTAATCACATGTAGTCCACAACACTTAGGAGACAGAGACGGGAAGGGAAGACGGCTCTAAGTTTGAAGCCAGTCTGGACTGCATAGTGAGTTCGAGGCCAGCCATGGCTATGTAGCAAAACCCAATCTCAGGGTTTGAGAGATGGCTTAGCAGTTAAGGCACTTGCCTAAAAAGCCTGAGGACCCAGGTTCAATTCCCCCGTACCCACATAATCCAACGCACATGGTGGCCCATATGTCTAGAGTTCATTTGCAGTGGCTGCAGACCCTGGTATGCCCATTTCTTCTCTTTCTCTCTCTCTCTCTCTCAAATAAGTAAATTAAAAAAAACTATGTCCGGGCTAGAGAGATGGCTTAGTGGTTAAGACACTTGCCTGCAAAGCCTAAGAACCCATGTTCAACTCTCCAGGTCCCACGTAAGCCAGATGCACAAGGTGATGCAAGTGCGCAAGGTCACACATGTGCACAAGGTGGCCCATGCATCTGGAGTTCAGTTGCAGTGGCTGGGGCCCCTCTTTTGCTCTTTCTCTCATAAAATAAAAAAATAAAAATAAAAACCTTATCTCAAGAGAAAGACTGAAAAGAAAAACCCAAAAGAAAACAAACAAACAAAAAAAAAAAAACAGTGCCTTTGTCAGTTGGTTGTAATAGTCATTGCAAAACTAAAGTCATGTTAGCAGTTAGAACATGGCTGATGAAAATGTCTCAATATCTATTTGTATAAAACATGGTATAATGCAGGCCATTAATCTTACCATCTTTTTGTTTTGTTTTTGTTTTTCTTCAAGGTAGGGTTTCACTCTAGCCCAGGCTGACCTGGAATTCATTATGTAGTCTCAGGGTGGCCTTGAACTCACTACATTCCTCCTGCCTCTGCTTCCCAAGTGCTAGGATTAAAGTCACACGTCACCACTATCCTCTCCAGAATACTTTTCTTGCACAACTACTAATACTAATCCTCCAGAATACTAATCTTGCACAACCAAAACAGTGTATCCTAATTGACAAAGTTCTGTTCCTCAGTCCTGGCAACCACTGTTTTATTTTAGCTGTGTGGCTTGAGTACTCGTGTAAACTGAATCACATTGTATTTTCTCATTTGCAGCTGGCTTTTTCAGTTAGCATAATGTTTTTAAGGCTAATCTGTGTTGTAGCATGTGTTAGAATTTCACTGCTTTTGATGCTTAATGGTATTGTATGTATGTACCACATTTTATTTATTCTTCCATCTATAGATGGTTGGGTTGCTTCCATTTCTTCACTGTTGTGACTGATATTAAACATCATGTTTTTAAAAATAGATTATTGGACTAGGGAGATGGCTCAGCACTTAAAGGCACTTGCTTACAAAGCCTATTGGCTTGGGTTTGATTCCCCAGTACCCATGTAAAGCCACACATACAAAACGACACGTTTGGAGTTCATTTAAGTATTTTTATTTATTTGTTTGTGAGAGACAGTAAGAAAGTGAATATGGGTACACCAGAGCCTCTTGCTGCAAACAAACTCCAGATACATGCACCACTTTGTGCATCTGGCTTTTGTGTGGGTACTGGGGAAATCGAACACAGGCCATGAGGCCTTGGAAGCAAGCACCTGCTCCAGGCTGAGATGCTTGCATTCTTACCTGCACAGTTTTACCAACAAACTAGATCTAATTACCATTAGTTATCAGAATATTTACTTTGCTATTTTTGTTCTGTAAACTTTAGATCTTGGTCCTAAAAACAGATTCTCAGGATCTTGTTGCTTCCTTCAGAGTAACGACTGGAACAAGCAATACCACAGCCATTAAGTCAATTGAGTTTGCCCGGAAGGGGAGGTGAGTGAGACCTTGTCTTGTGTGAGTGTACGGAAAGGGAGGCAAGCAAGACCTTGTGTGTGTGTGTATATTTTTTGTTTGGTTAGTTCAATTTTTTGTTGTTGTTGTGATATCTCACTGTGTGGTCCGGGTTGGCCTTGAATTTTGATCCTCCTAGCGGATGGGATTACAAACATGTACCACCACACCCAGGGAGATCTTGTTTTTATAGGGACAGGTTTAAAAGATATGTTAAGACTTTACAAAATGTTATTGAAATTGTTAGACGCTCTTCAATATCTGGTTCTTGGGTTCATGAAATGTCCCTTACTAAAGCAGTACTTGGTTACATCTTTGGTTTTTTTTGATAGAGTCTCACTCTAGGCCCCAGAATTCACTGTGTAGTCTCAGGGTGACCTCGAACTCATGGCGACCCTCCTACCTCTGCCTCCCCAGTGCTGGGATTAAAGGCATGTGCCACCATGCTCGGCACATCTTTGTTATTGAAAGGTTATCAGGCAGTTCCTTTACAGCAAAGATATTAGTATTCAATGCTTGGAAACAAAATATCTGACACATCACAAGCACTAGGTAAATTTAAAATATTTATTTAGCAGTGCTAGGAATCAAACTCATGGCCTCATTCATGCTAGATTAGTGCTCTACTAATGAGCTATACACCTAGCTACTAAATATCTTTTTAAAATATTGAGAACTTTAATATATAACCATATTGCAAATTGGGCCTACTTCCATTGGGATATATCCTCTGCCCCCTATGCTCATTCCATTGAGGGCCCTCCTCAGTGGGCTTAGTGGTAATCACTGTAGGGTCATGAATGTATCGGTTGATTCCTGTGGGGATGACAATGTCTGAATATACCTCTCTGCCTTGCAACTCTTACATTCTTTCTGAGCCCTCTTCCCAATGTTTCTTGAGCCTTAGAGGGCATTTGGTAAGTGTCCTTTAGTGTTGGACTCTCAGCAACCTCTTATTTTCTTCTTTGATGAGCTTTTGAGTCTCCTCAGTGTTTACTGCCACTATCCCCCTGAAGGAGATTCTCAGGCTGGCCACAGAGCAGCACTCATATTTATTCCACTGCTTCCTCTGTGATGTCTCTTGGATCCTTGCAGCTGCAATAGACATGACCCATCCTGAGCTAGGCACTCAGCTTTCTTTTCTTGTTATTTTGATGGGTCTAGTGTCTCACCAGTATTTGCCACCTGCCGTCTGTAATAAGTAGGTTCTATAACCAAGAGTGAGACCAGCATGGATCAAAGGGGATAAATGTAAGGCATGGATGGGGCTGGAGAGATGGTTTAGCGGTTAAAGCATTTGCCTGCAAAGCCAAAGGTCCTTGGTTTGAGTCACCAGGACCCACATAAGCCAGATGCACAAAGTGGTGCATGCTTTTGGAGTTTGTTTGCAGTGGCTGGAGGCCCTGATGTGCCCATTCTCTCTTTCTAAAATAAATTATAAAAAAATTAAAAAATAAGTCATCAAGAAGACTTTTTTTTTAAAATTTTTCAAGGTAGGGTCTCATTCTAGCTCAGGCTGACCTGGAATTCACTCTGGAATCTCAGGGTGCCCTTGAACTCGCAGCGATCCTCCTACCTCTGCCTCCTGAGAGCTGGGATTAAAGACGTGCACCACCACGCCCGGCAAGAAGACTTTTTGACAGGCATAGCTTCTCATTTGGGCCAAAGAACTAATATTTTTATAATCAGAACTCATAAAATTTGCATTGTGATTTCTACTATTGGTTATCCCATTGCATGTCGATATATCCACAGAAACAAAAAAAAGTAGGTTATCAGTCAGGTAACATCAATTGTGGTTAAGAACATTCATATGTACTTAGAGGACATATATGTTCAAAATGTTTGTGTGTGGGTACATGTTTGAGTTGTTTGCCACTGAACTTGGCCTCATACATACTAGGTGAAGCATTCTACCACTGAGCACAGCCCAGCCCCTAAAATGCTGTTACATTAAGAGATCAGCCAATAGGGTCTATAAGAAAGACTTGCATTTTCTTTTTTTTTTTTTTTTAATAAAAGATTTGTATTTATTTATTTGAGAGAGAAAGACAGAGAAAGAGGCAAATAGAGAGCGAAAGAGAGAATGGGCGTACCAGGGCCTCCAGCCACTACAAAGGAACTCCAGACACGTGCACCCCTTTGTGCATCTGGCTAATGAGGGTCCTGGGGAATCGAGCCTCGAACCGGGGTCCTTAGGCTTCACAGGCAAGCGCTCAACAGCTATGCCATCTCTCCAGCCCAAGACTTGCATTTTCATTACAATGTAGCTCAGGGGCAGCCTACTTGTCTAGCATGTGTAAGTTTCTGCGTTCATTCCTCACCACCATTGAAAGAAAAAAATAAAACATGACATATTTAGTTTATTGACTCATTAAGAACATACAGTATATAAAATAGGCCAGAGAAATGAAGTAATGCTACATGTATATTGAACATTATCCATTATAAACTTGTGAATTTAGCATGCTGGTTTCAGTTTAAAGGCTGTGGATCTCAGTTAGATCCTGACAGTTTCAGCATGTTAGGTCCATTGGGACACAGATAAAGCGCATTATGCTCACTTCTCACTTCGTGGGCTTGATTGAAGGTGACTAGATAGATACGCATTTATTAGTCTTGGAGTTTCCTTAGTTTCTCTCCAAATAGTTAGTTGTTTTGTGGTACTCTTCTAAATACTAGTAGAAAATGTCAATTGGAGCAGATTTCTGAATGTTACTGATACTTGTTTCCTTTCTGTAGTTGCTTTCTAATTAACACAGCAGATCGCATCATCAGAGTCTATGACGGCCGAGAAATCCTAACCTGTGGGAGAGATGGAGAGCCTGAACCCATGCAAAAACTGCAGGACTTGGTGAATAGGTAGGCGTCGCAGCCTAAGAGCGTATGTGGTAGCTCTTCACCTGGGCTCCCGTTCCATTTCCCCTTGGGGACTTTGTCTTTTAGAACCCCGTGGAAAAAGTGTTGCTTCTCCGGGGACGGGGAGTACATCGTGGCGGGCTCCGCTCGGCAGCACGCGCTGTACATTTGGGAGAAGAGCATTGGCAACCTGGTGAAGATCCTGCACGGGACCAGAGGAGAGCTCCTGCTGGATGTGGCTGTAAGTCCACAAGGCACTGCTTGGCTGCTCACACGCTCCCCAATGCCTGAGTCTCTTCTGATAACCGCTTCTTCTTTCCCTCATTGCAATTTAGTGGCATCCTGTTCGACCCATCATAGCATCCATTTCTAGTGGAGTGGTGTCCATTTGGGCCCAAAATCAAGTAGTAAGTATTTTTCTGGTTGATTTGCTTTGAAACTAGATACTACTTATTATCAAAGACCCTCATGCAGAGTGAACACTACCTTTGTGACTCTATTTTGCCTGATTCTTGCAGCCTAATTAACTAAGTTCATTGTATTTAGTTTGACTTAACTTCAGCGAGATGTGTTCCTAAGTTGGTTTACTAGTTTTGCTTTCATATGTACTTTTTGTGATTTTAAAAGTGGGGGAGGTGCTGGAGAGATAGCTTAGCAATTAAAGCACTTGCCTGCAAAGCCTAAGGACCCAGGTTCGATTCCCCCAGTACCCACTTAAGCCAGCTGTACAAGGTGGCGCATGCGTCTGGAGTTGGTGTACAGTGGCTGGAGGTCCTGGCATGCCCATTCTTTCACACACACACACACTCTCCCTCCATAAGTAAAATAAATAAATATTAAAGAAAAACAGACTTTTTAGGCTGGACAAGGTGGTGCACATCTCAGTACTTGGGAGGCTGAGGTATCATGAGTTTAGGCCAGACTGGGCTATAGAGAGAGGTCCAGGTCAGCCTAGATTGAGACCCTGCTTCAATTTTTTTTTTCTTTTCATCTTAGTTTATTTTATATCTTTAAGCACTTAAACTTGTAATGAGTATATTCATAAGAAAATTGAAAATTTAACCTCAAAATTATATTTTAAAAAAATTAAAGAAGGCAGTTATGTATGAAGGAGGTACACTTAATAATGTGAAATGTCTAGATAGGAAATACCTCAAGATAGCCGATCTTTAGATAATCTAAGCTTTTGTTCTTTTCATTTTTATGTTTGTGTGTGTATGGACATGTGTGCACGCTCACATTCATGTGTGAGCCACGCTGCGCAAGTAAAAGTCAGAGGTCGGCCTGGGGAGCTGAGCCTCACCTTCCACCGTGCTTGACACAGGCTCTCGTGTTCCCGGCTGAGTAAGCCCGTGACCTTGGTCCTTGTGCTTCTGGGCATATTCCTGTCTCTGTTTCCCACCTCGCTGTAGGAATGCTGCGGTTACAGATGTGCACTGCTGCATCCAGCTCTATGGGGGTCGAGTTCAGGTCCTCAGGCTTACATGTCACGCACTTCACCCACCGAGCCACCTCCTTAAGCACCTGAAGATTTCATTCTTATCTCTCAAATTTTTTTTTGTTCATTTTTTATTTGTTTATTTGAGAGTGACAGACACAGAGAGAGAGACAGATAGAGGAAGAGAGAGAGAATGGGCGCGACAGGGCTTCCAGCCACTGCAAACGAACTCCAGACGCGTGCGCCCCCTTGTGCATCTGGCTAACGTGGGACCTGGGGAACTGAGCCTCGAACTGGGGTCCTTAGGCTTCACAGGCAAGCGCTTAACCACTAAGCCATCTCTCCAGCCCTTATCTCTCAAATTTAATGTTGGAATTCTGAGTATCTTTCATGCTGAAATATTTTACTTATTAATGCCTATTTACTGCTTTCTCAAGGCATATATTTTGTTGTAGGAAAATTGGAGTGCCTTCGCCCCAGATTTCAAGGAGCTGGATGAAAATGTAGAATATGAGGAAAGGGAATCAGAGTTTGATATTGAAGATGAAGATAAGAGTGAGCCTGAGCAAACAGGTAATGTTTCTTAGTTGCAGATAGTGTTTCCAAGAGGAAAAAATATTGCTTTAATTAATTAATATTCTTTTTTTTTTTTTTTTTGGTTTTTCGAGGTAGGGTCTCACTGTAGCCCAGACTGACCTGGAATTCACTATGGAGTCTCAGGGTGGCCTTGAACTCACGGCAATACTCCTACCTCTGCCTTCCGAGTGCTGGGATTAAAGGCGTGCGCCACCACACCCGGCTAATTAATATTCTTAATTTGGGTTGTAAATTTACAATCTGTCACCTTGTTTCTTTAAGCATATGCAATTTTCACAGTGTTTGGGGAGTCTTAATTTATACTCTTTAATTAAGGGCTTACATAGGTATCCCAAGCAGCTCTCTTGACATTTCATTTGTGTTTCCTGAGTAATTGCAGATGATTAAGTGAGGATTTGCAGGCAGCGCCCAGCAGAGCGCACAGGTGTGCGAAGCTTGTCTTGTATGTTCTGCTGCCTCATTGTCAGTAGGAGAAAGGTCAAGAATATGGACTCTGGAGTCCTTCAGCTTTGGGCAAAATACTGAAACTTGAATTTCCTCATCTGTATGCTAGGGTTAATAATGGTACCCATCTCAGTGTATAATGACTTTGGTCACTGTTATTTTTTTATGTTTTTTTCAAGGCAGGGTCTCACTCTAGCTCAAACTGGCCTTGAACTCACAGAGTTCCTCCTACCTCTGCCTCCCGAGTGCTGGGATTAAAGGTGTGTGCCACTATGCCCAGGTATTATTGTTCTGAATCCCATCTCCTAAATTTCTAGATGGAACCTCCTTGAAAATAAAGAGTAACTTTATTTTATTTTATTTTTTTGGTTTTTCAAGGTAGGGTCTCACTCTAGCTCACACTGACCTGGAATTCACTCTGCATTCTTGGGGTGGCCTCGAACTCACGGCGATCCTCCTACCTCTGCCTCCTGAGTGCTGGGATTAAAGGCGTGTGCCACCACGCCTGGCTAAGAGTAACTTTTTTATTATTGTTTTGAGATCATCTCTCACTTAGTATAGGCTGGCCTCAAATGTGCAGTCTTGCTGTCCCAGCCTCTCTAGTGCTAGAATTAGTGCCTGATTTAGGGATTGACTTTTTCTCCTCAGGATGTCTTGCATGGGGTTTTATACATGCTAAGGGTTTGTGTATGAATGCTCAGGACTGTGCCCAGTTGGCACTGTAATTATGCCACAGATTACTGACTGGTGCTAGGAGTTAGGGAAGCAGAATTGAGGTTAGATCTTTCCAGCTTGAAAATGCTGCTCCTCACTTTCGGGTATCAGATGACTTACATACCTTGTGTTTTAGGGACACCTCCCGGGAACCAATGTTCTGGATTGCCCATCTTGGATTATGTTTTGTGAACCTTCTCAGACTTTCACATCAATTATTCCACCTTCCTATCTCCCTAGCAAACAAGCACAATGCACATTGCTTCACGGTAGCATTCATTGTGTTAAGTTGAAATGCTCTGTGTTAGTTAGGTGACATGAATAGGTTAGTCTCCTTTGTGTCTCATGAATTCCATTTTAGGAGAATCATTAAGCGGCAAGTAAAGAGTAGTTCACTTCTCAAACCCCTCCTATGTGTCTGTTGTGCAGGGGCTGACGCTGCAGAAGACGAGGAAGTGGATGTCACCAGCGTGGATCCCATTGCTGCTTTCTGTAGCAGGTAAGCAGCTTGGAAGGTTGGACACTGGGCCCACTGTTTCTGTCTCTGGTGGAACTCTGCTCAGTTTCCCCAGCTTTCCTTTCTATCCCAACTGCTTATTAGTGGAAAGAGAGACCTCCTTTGGTATACAGGAAATGGGATGTAGTTTTTCTTCTGTAGTTCTCCCTTCCCCTTCCCTTTTTCCTGAAGTACAGTTTGAGAGTCACAAACAGAGAGAGAAAGAGGCAGATAGATAGATATGGGCATGCCAGGACCTCCAGCCACTGCAAACGAACTCCAGATACGTACCCCACCTTGTGCATCTGGCTTACATGGGTCCTGGGGAATTGAGCCTCAGACCGGGGTCCTTAGGCTTCACAGGCAAGCGCCTCACTGGTAAGCCATCTCTCCAGCCCTGAAATAGAATTTTTAAGAAGTGAAAGAATTTATTCTGCTTATGATTATTGAATTCTGATATCCTGTTATGTGATTTCTTTATTTATCTTGGCTATCTTAAAGTCTAGGCACATACTTGTTATATGCTTACTGTAGGTACTAGAGGAAGGGCTTGTGGTTTAAGCAACTCTCTCCTCTTTTTCCCAATCCCTTGTCTGATCCTGTCCCAAATAGTGATGAAGAACTAGAAGATTCAAAGGCTCTGTTGTATTTGCCCATTGCCCCTGAGGTAGAAGACCCTGAAGAAAACCCTTATGGTCCCCCGCCCGATGCAGTGCAAACCTCCTTAATGGATGAAGGGGCTAGCTCGGAGAAGAAGAGGCAGCCTTCAGCTGATGGGTCCCAGCCACCGAAGAAGAAACCCAAAACAACCAATATTGAACTTCAGGGAGTTCCGAATGACGGTAAGAGCCTGTGGCCACCTCTTTTCACTTTCTGACACAAACTGGTAATTTTGCTGTTGGAGCAATTTTTACCTTAAAGGAATTTTCCCAGGAGGCTTTTTATGATGCTTTATGGGTCTGTGTTTATGTCTTCTGAAGTGGAAGCACTCTACCCTTCAGTACTTTACTAAGATCATACCCGTTTGTTTTCTGACACGCAGCTCAGAATTTGTCTTGTTGAACTATTTCTCTTTTCATTGTTTTCCCATAAAATGGTTTTACTAGGTGGTAAAATACTAGTCAGTCTTGTACAATCATTTCCTTCTCTAGTGTGACTGGGAATATTTATTATCATGTGCTGCCATGAATAGGGGTGGGGGCTGGTTAGCACTGGCCTCCCACCTTCTTCTTCTGTCTAACTCCAGATCAGTTAGTTACACAAATGCACTTATCCCTGACGTGTAGACTCTGTCCATTGCTGACATTTATATCACTGCTTCAAGTTGATATAAGAATGATTGCCAAGCATGATGGCTCACACCTGTAATCTCAGCACTTGGAAGGCAGAGATAGCATCAGTGTGAGTTCCAAGCCAGCCTGGAAGTACAGAGTGAGTTTCAGGTTAGCCTGAGCTAGAATGAGACCCTACTTTGAAACTCCCATCCTCTAAAAAAGGAGAAAATTTAACTTGTCCAAGGTCTCACAGAAAGTGATCAAGTCCCTTGGTTGACAGTTCCAAGGTGCGTGTATTTTCTGACCTCTTATGCCTGTGTGGTATGTGTGCATAGTTGTGTGCCCATTCATGTTCTGGCTTGGTTTGTTATAATGTATCTTTCAGATGCTTTTAAATTTAGAGTTGCTATGTCTTGATATGAACCATGTAGATTTTTTTGCCTCTTGGTCTAGCAAATATTTGTCATTTAGTGGCCACTCTTGTAGTTTTTATTTTTAAATTTATTTGAGAGAAAGAGACAGAATAAGTATGGGTGCCAGGGCCTCCTGCCACTACAAATGAACTCCAGACACATGCACCACTTTGTGCATCTGGCTTTATGTGGGTACTGGGGAATTAAACCCAGGCTGTTAGGCCTTGTGAGAAAGTGTCTTTAACAGCTGAGCCATGTCTCCTGCCCTCCTTCGTAGTTTTTTTAAAATGTGTATTTATGAGCGAGAGAAGGAGGAGGAGAACGGACATGCCAGGGTCTCTTGCCACTGAACACAAACTCCAGGTGCATGAGTCACTCTGTGCATCTGGCTTTATGTGGGTACTGGGGAATCAAATGCATAACAGCAGGCTTTGTAAGTGAGCGCCTTTATTTGGTAAGCCATCTTTCCAGCCCCTTTTGTTGCTTTGTAAATAATAAGGCAAACTTTCTACTTGGATTAGTGAAGTGGCACACAAAAGCAATGTTCCTTGAGCACTCAAAGGGGTGATCCAAGTATTGGCACTGATGTATGGCTGCGTTTTTGTCTTGCAGAAGTCCATCCACTACTGGGTGTGAAGGGGGATGGCAAATCCAAGAAGAAGCAAGCAGGCCGGCCTAAAGGATCAAAAGGTAAAGAGAAAGATTCTCCATTTAAACCGAAACTCTACAAAGGGGACAGAGGTTTACCTCTGGAAGGATCAACGAAGGGTAAAGTGCAGGCGGAACTCAGCCAGCCCTTGACAGGTAAGGACACATTGGGAGCACTGTCTGGCTTGCTTTGTGGCCTTGCTTTGTACAGCCCTGACTTCCTTTAGCTGTAGTGGGATTTTTTCCCCCCTTCTTTCCCTTTTCCCATCAGCAAGTAGTCTCTGAATCTTAAGCTGCTAAGGGCAGGTGAAACCAAAATTGGCTTAATTCAGTGGCTTTTAACCTTAGTAGGTTCCTAAGTAGATTTCAGGGGGACTACATTTCCCTGGTACATACAAAATATGTGAATATTTTTTGGGGAAGACACTTGTAGCTTTCATTCAATTCCTGAAGGAAAATCTGTGACCCAAGAAGGTTAAGAACTTCTGCTTTAATCCATTTCTTCATTGTACTTACCTTTGTATTTTGTTGGTGGGTCTTTGAGATTTGCTTCAAATGAAAAGGCCTGATAAATAGCCAGAAAATCCAAGCTTCTGTGATGTTACTGACTGTTTAGTTGTAGCATCTTTTCTTACCATTTTAGAGTGTCCAAAGCCTACAAGGGTAGTTTTTTTCTCTCCCAGAAGTCTAGACTCTAGAAGAAGAGCTGCAGTTGTTAGCAATGTGTAATGTCAAAGAAGAAAATGAGGCTTTGTGATGTCCTCCCCATAACCAAAACCAGTGAGACTTCCCAAAAGACCAAAACTACATTATCTGTGGTGCTTCTTAACACCTAACTCTTTTGAAACTTAATTTTTGGATTTTCTTTCATGTGAATGAAGGAGTTTTATTGAGGACTGGAGAATTGTTTCCTTTAAAAAAAAATTATCAATCAGGCTAAATGACCTTTTGTTTGGAAAATATTAATCAGAGTAGAATCCATTTTTATTCAAATATTGTTGGGTTTTGGAAGTATATATCTATATGTACATTGCATACACCAGATACATGTACTACTTTTGTTAATACAACACTTATATAAATACTATAATACCTAGTGGCTAATTGAGTAGACTTAAGGCAGGATTGATAAAATGTCAGTGGTTGTATTTGGGAGGCTTTATTCCCCCCTTTTGCTTTAAAATCTAATCTAACTGTGTTAACTTTAAAATCTAATCTAAATGTATTAACTCAAGTATGTTATAAACACTAAAATGCCAAACAGAATTCGTTGTTTAATTTATACCTTATACCAGTTACTATGAATTATTTTCTACAGAGAAACTGAAAAAACTAACTCAGTCATTGGGTATCTGTCCAAGTCTGCTAGATTAAGAGTTTAAGGTGTGGGTCCAGGACCCTCAGGAGGGTTGCATGTAGCCTTATTGACTAGCTACAGTCTGTTTGGATCTTTGTGAAGCATTAAATTTGAGAAAGAGTAACACTGGATATCCTGGCTAACTCTAGCCAAAGTCTTGCTTTCAGAATAGCCTATAAACCTGTGTGGGGAGCTTTGGTCAAGGACCGGGTATCACCTGATAATGTGGCCATCTTTGAAGGCCCCTGAGCAAGCAAAGGCTGGATAGTGCCCATTGCTGACTTGCATGTGGCCCTTGAGGCCCCTGAGGGGACTGTAGTGTTTGGAGCTCATGTATTTCCACACTTCAGAGATTTTTAAAAAGTATTTTACTTAATTTATTAGAGAGAAAGGCAGATAGAGAATGGAAACACCAAGACCTCTAGCCACAGCAAACGGACTCCAGCCCCATGTGCCACTGGGCAATCAAACCCATCTCCTTAGGCTTCGGAGGCCAGTGCTTTAGCCACTGAGCCTTCTCTCAAGCCCTACTTTAGAGATTTCCAATAAGAAGTAGAATGCAGCCATTGTTTTTCTACCAGGTATTAATAAATGAAAACTAGAATGAAATCTAGAATGTCTGTGGCTGAGCTATCTTCAAAAATCAATCTAAGGTGTGGGGATATATCTCAAAGCCTGCCTAGTATATGCAAGGCCCTACGTTCCCGCTTTCAGCACTGCAAAAACAAAACAGTCCAGTCTGAGGGTTGTATTATAGATTAAATTTCATGTCCAGTTAAAGAACTTTTGCGTTGGAGTTTAATTACTTGAAGGCAGGATTATAGGTATAGGCTCAAGCTGGATAAATGACAGTTGTTTGCCAACATATGCAGCTGGCCAGTTATTACAGAATCCATTCCATGAGCCTTGATATCCTAACAAAAAGGCTGTCATTGTTGTGTCCTGTGAAAGGTGTAACTCAGGGGGAAATTGGAGGACCAGTATGGAATTAATCTGGAATCCGGGGCTTCCAACAAGCAGCCAGTGCCCATGAGAACTCTGTGCCCAGTGAAGCTGGTGAGGGATCTAAGCTAGAACCGGTCCAGGGAAAGGCTGACTGACTTGGCAGCAATGTCAAATGTCCCGCCCTCAATTACCATAGCTTAAGCTGGGTGTGGTGGTGCACGCCTTTAATCCCAACACTCAGGAGGCAGAGGTAGGAGAATTGTCATGAGTTCAAGCCCAGCCTGAGAGTATATGGTCAATTCCAAGTCAGCCTGGACTAGAGCGAGAGCCCCCCCACCTCGAAAAACAAAAAACCTTAGCTTAAGATGAGTGCCTAAGTTCCTTGGCAATCACATCATCAACAAAAAAGCTGCTGCATAGATTGTGTGCTTTGTCTTGCATTGACCCTTTGCAGCGCCCCTCATGGGAGAGTGCGCATGAAAGGTCAGGTGCACCCGTGGGTATGGTGGAAGAGGCAAAGACCAAAGTGAACCGAAGTGCTGCTCCTGGGGGAAGCAGGCAGCATGCAGAGAGCCCTGCTTTGGGCTGCTCTGCACCACTGCCACTGCTAGAACCACCCACACGTCACTAACCCAAATCCACGGTGGTTTCAGATGCTAATAGTAAGTGAGGCGCTCATTTGTCTGCTCTCTCCTCCTCCTCCCCAGGCTTCCTCCCACTCCTCCTCAAGTGGTCACTCCAAGACTAATTTATGAATTCTGCTAAAATATGATACTTACTTAGATACTCTCTTTCATTCCATGTGATCCTTCTAGCTGACTAATACAGAATTTGGAAATTATGACTGTTTTCTTTGGCCACCCTGGATTGGGTTGCTTTTAGGAGAAACCAAAAACAGCTGCTCATCTAAAGCTGAATTTTCCTTAATATACTATATTAGTGGGGATTTCTCACCAGATAATGTTATCTCAGGGCAAGTCCTGCAGGCCTTATGTTGCTGTTTCTGTGTATATTACCTTGCCCCTAGTATTGCTTGCTTTGGTTTTAGTTTGTTGTTTAATCCCTTAAAAATGTGCGTGTGTGTCTTTTTCACAAGAGTGGGGGTGGTGTAGAAACATTTAGATAGAAGAAGGAACCAGGTGTGGTGGCACTTAAGAGGCAGAGGTAGGAGGATCGCCGTGAGTTCAAGGCCACCCTGAGAATACAGAGTAAATTCCAGGTCAGCCTGGACTAGAGTGAGACCCTACCTCAAAAAAATAAAAACAAAAAACAGATAAGAGAAGGTGCTCATTAGTCATTTTGAGTGCCTGTTCTTAAGTGTATTAATTTGTGATCAAACTGCCATGGTTTACTCTTAAAATGGTAATTTGTCCTTACAAGTATAAAACCTCAGTTGGTCAGGGAACCCATAGAGCAGTCACTGAGATGAGTCTTAAAGTGGTAAAGGTAAACCTGATAGAGTATATTCTATTACTTTGAGAGAAAGAGAGAACGTGTGTGTGTGTGTGTGTGTGTGTGTGTGTGTACATGCCAGAGCCTCCTGCCACTGCAAATGAACCTTGGATGCATGTGCCACTTAGTGCATGTGGCTTTGTGTGGGTACTGAGCAATGAACTCAGGCCCTTAGGTGCAAGAAAGTGCCTTTAACAGCTGAGCCATTTCTCTAGCTCTACTTTGAAGTTTTTTAATCAACTCAAGAAGTTCATTATTATTTTCTATTTTGGGAGAGGTCTGAAAAATTAGTGCCAAGTATAAACTTTTTATCTTCTAGAACTACACAAAATGTATTTTTATTTTTCAAGTTTTGGCATTTCATACATGTACATAATATAGTTTGATCTTTATCTTTTAACTACCCTCACTTATCCCTGCCTTTAGCACCCTTTTTCTTCCTTATTAATCCCCATCTTACTTTTATGTCCTTTTTTTTTTTAACAGATTTTATTTTTCTTTATTTATTTATTAGAGACAGAGAAAGTGAGAATGGATGCACCAGGGCCTTGAGCCCCTGCAAACGAATTCCAGATGCAATACGCCACCTTGTGCATCTGGCTTACTTGGGACCTGGAGAACTGAACCAGGGTGATTAGGCTTGTAGGCATGCGCCTTAACTGCTAAGCCATCTCTCCAGCCCTTTTATGCCTTTTTAACCATGGAGTTAAGGTTGCTTGCATGATCCTGGGTGGAAGGTTTAAGTTTGATTTTTAACAACATAGCATTCAATAAAGAGCTTATATCCTGTTCCAGTTTCAGTGTGTCCTCAGGCAAATGTAAGTATATTTTTACTGCCAGTTATCATTTGCATTTGAAGATTACTTTAAAAGTCAAATTCAAAGCAATTTTACAAATGAATACTTTCATAACGTGGGCAACTACTTTTTATCATTTCCTCCCAAACAATGTGGAGCCCTTCATTTTAAATGATATCTGGGAGGATTTTCTTCACCTGTTTTCTTTTTTTTCCTAAATATTTTATTTATTTGAAAGACAGAGAGAGAGAGAGAGAGAGCGCACATGGGTGCACTAGGGCCTGTAGCCACTGCAAACGAACTCCAGACACATACACTACTTTGCACCTCTGGTTTATGTGGATACTAGAGAATCGAACCTGGGTCCTTAGGCTTCACAGGCAAGTGCCTTAACTGCTAAGCCATTTCTCCAGCCCTACATTGTTTTATTTTTACACTTCTAGTTAATATTTCAAAGCAGCCCATTTATGATGTTCCTCAGAAGTTGAATACCTTTTATGGAATAATTAGGGAAGTGATTGATTTTCCTACTTAGGATTTTCTTTACTGATCAGTTGTTGGTGCTTAGAGGCACAGACAGTAGCTTTCATTAACATGCCATCTTACTTGGGATTTTAAGGGGATAAGAATGTCACCTAAGAAACAGGGGGACTTGAAAAAAAATTTTTTTTTGTTCACTGCTAATAATTTAGTGACTAATTAGTCAATATGTAAAAGATTGAAAAAGTATCCTAGAACTTCTATTGCACGTTTTAGATTGTTAGGTATTTGTTAACACTAGAGAATAGTTTGTAGCCAAGCAAATGTGTAGAACCCACACCATTTTCACCCTTCCACACGCATTTGGGGCAGTACTGAGAAAAGTTTTGGGGTGGGCACATGGGTCTGGCTTACTTGTTGCCTTAATAGAGTACATGGGAGTTGTAGTCATGATTTTGTCTTCCGAAATTCTTGGCCCACATGTACTTGTAATGCACCACTGAACACTGAGGATTTCTCTCCTTAGACTCAGAAATGGTCTAAGGTGATACTGAAAGAAGTCTTTTTGGTGTCTGATCTCTTTAGCAGGAGGAGCAATCTCAGAACTGTTATGAAGACCTTGAAGCTTGTCGTTCTGCCCTACTTTGCCGTCTGGTGGCCTTTGGAACAGTGGTCAGTCACTTGAGATTGACTTTCATGTAAAATGAAGGCCTCTGCCTCCCACCCAGGAGACAGAAGGAGTGGATTTTATGTTTGAATGAAGAAGTGAATTATGGAAGAAGAGTACATGTCCTTGCCTTCCCTTCTAAGCGTAAGTCCAAATAGGCTCTCAGGAATGAGGATTCGCGCAGACATCAGATAGGAGATTTGACTCAGTAAAGCTCCACGCTCGATTGTACTGCAGGTACACAATGCCTGTGTTCTCCTCATCTCACTTGGACCCATAGCATTTGGACGTGCCGTTCTCTGTCTCCTGTCTGCCTTCCACCCTCAGCGTGTCCTCCCGTGATGTGTTCTTGTCTGAGACTTTGCTACTGGGACCCTGGGAAAGAGAAGCATTCCTTTTTCTGTTTTTAAATGCGCCCTCTCCCAGATGCTTACTGGATCTCCACATTATGTACAAAGGTTGGACCGAAAAGAAAGTGCTTGAAAGGTTTCAAATTTGCAAAAAAGGGAAGATGAGAAGCCCCACCCCCTTCCTGTCTCAGCCCCTTTTTGCTCCGGGCCTGCCTCTAAGAGGCTGAGGTCATTTCCTTGCATTTCATGTTAATTTCAGTGTTAGTTCCATCTCATTAATCATGGATTTTGAACATAATTCCTTTATCCATTGCCAGCAAAGACCCCTGGGCTGTCTATATGTTACTTTACTTTTGCTGGCTTCCAGAGTTGGAAACTGACCAAGGTGTTTTTCCACAAGCTTCTTTTATTTGGGGGTGGGGCACCTGTGGGAAGAGTGAAGTGAAACCTCCAAAATCAAAGCAGCAGCGACTCAAATCAAAGATCAAGGTACATTTTTAAAAAATATATATTGCTTGTGGAAACCTGTCCCCACCAGCCATAGCGTCTCCCTCCCCGTAGTCATGATCTTTCTTTTTCACTGTTTTCAGTTACTTCCTTTCTGTGAAAGGTTGCTTAGCTTCTCTCTCTCTCTCTTCCTTTAATAAAAGTAGCAGGTTGGATGGAGGTGTATAATAAGTGTTTGAAATTTTCTGACAGTGCAGTGAGAAACCAGATGTGGAAAGGGGTTGGTAACCTCCGAGTACAGCTTCTAGCTGACTGTGCTGACCCTAGAACGTACTTCCTCAGCATTTTCAAAGGAGAGTTTAAATACTGTACGAATTTTAAAATTTCTATCAGTTGGTGGCGGCTCCTTTCGGTTGCCAAACACATTGATTACTTTTTAGATTGTGGGACAGAAAGAAAGGTGGGACCCCCCCCCCCCTCAGTAAATGCCTCTTTCTCCCAGCCCACCTTTCAGAAAGTGGAGCTAGCTCTCCTCCACTCACCGAGTTCTAGGGGCCCCTCTTCTTCCAGAGCTCAGTCTGAACTTCATGTGGGTTAGACCTGTGCTCGGGCTGGTAAGTGGCTCGCGGGGTGTGTTTTTGTTTTGCAGACAGTTTACCCATTCCATTCTCTCTGTGTATATACCATGCTGGTGTCATGTGCAGACTGATGCCTTACCTCTGTGTGCCAGCTAGCTGTGTTTCCTCTGTCCGCATCAGGATGCTCGTGCTCTGCCCCCTTCAACTGGCTACTGAGAGAATCGCTCAAGCCCCGGCAGTGCCTCTGGCAGCAGTTCTAATAATGATTTATATGCTTTTGGAAGTTTTTTGTCTGCTGGTAAAGCCTCCCATCCACTTCAGCTTGAATTTTCTGGTTCATGTAATATATGTATATTCCCTTCCCTTCTGCCATCTTTCTCAACTTACCATTTTGTTTTTTAAAATGTTCTGTAGTTTTGTACAAGATGAAGCTTAGCCTTGAGTACTTCTTGCCGAAGCTTTAATGCTTTGTAAATAAAATTGGACGTTTATTAAACCACAAGTGTAGATGTCTGTTTGTAAACATGGATCACTCCTGGAGCTCATCAGCCCATTGGTACAGAAAATGCACTGGATTGTAGATTTTTCTATGTGGTTATAAACAGCCAGAAGGATTGGATAGTCTGGATTTCTGCCTTTGGATATAAATAAATGATTCTGGCCAAAAGTTGGTGTTAATCAAAGAGATCGAATAGGAATGCTGTCTAGATGAACTGAATGTCAGCTTGTATGATTGCTCGGAAGAGGCCACAGTGCTGGGCATTCTGGAGATTACAGAGGTGCAGGCCAGATGGTTCTGGCCTTACAAGGGTCTGTCTTAGTCTAACTGGTTTCTTTGTTAATCTTCTGATGGAGCAGCTTCGAGAAGCACTGAGTATCTGTTGCCTGCTAGAGAATAAGATGCCAGTCTCTGGTGATATGGACTTAATGACGTCATAGCCGTTCCATAGCAACCTTCCATCAACATAAGCAAACAGTGACTCCTCTGTTTCATAGGGGCAGGCAGTGTCATACGTCCTTTTACCTGTTGTCAGTGCCCCAGAAAAGGGATAGTGCCTGGCCCAAGGGTTGGGGGGCGGCTGCTTTGCTCACTCCTCTGAAAAGCTGTCTTGGTGCTTGTTTTCATGATTTTCATTCCTTATTTTAAAAAGTTAATTTTGAAGCCAGGCGTGGTGGTGCACACCTTTAATCCAGCACTCGGGAGCCAGAAGTAGGAGGATCGCCATGAGTTCGAGGCCACCCTGAGACTACGTAGTGAATTGCAGGTCAGCCTGGGCTAGAGTGAGACCCTACCTCAAAAAACCAAAAGAAAAAGAAATTAATTTTGAGATAGGGAGTTGCTATATAGCACAGGCTGGCCTCAAACTTACAGTAGTCCTGCCTCCACCAGCTGATTTCTGGGACCCCAGGTATGGGCTACCACATCTTATTTTTCATTCCTTTTAAAAAACCCCTTGCACATGAGCTTCCTGTAACAGGTGGGGAGTCTTTGCCTACACAGGAAGAAATAGGAATTCAGGAAGGGTGAATCACTTGTCTCTAGTCCAGTTATTTATCCTTCTAATAGAAGGTTTGGGATCACTTAGTAAATAACACAAGATATTGATGTGATCTTAACCTTTTGGAGTAACTTGGAAATTCATTTAATTTTCTGAAGCCTTTTCATCTTTTTCTTCTCAAGCAGCAAGTCTAAATTCATTAAGAGGTTGTGAGAATGAAGCCCGGGCAGGTAGCCATTAGCAAGCATAGATAGTCAAGCAAACAACATTGTGAGTCTTTCCTTCGGCCTGTGGTCTCACCCGTGACTAAGGACCGGACTTAGGAGCAGCTAAAGGCTGTCCATGTTGGAGGAGCTACACTACGTAGAATGTTCATCTGGAAATAGGTGTTGGTGACACTCTACTGAGACATGAAGTCTTGGGTCACTAGATTCATCCTTGGGAACATGGTATTGACAGTCTACCTGCCTTTGGTGTTGACTTCGCCTAAAACATTGGCCATCCCTGAGAAGCTGCAGCACGTTGTGGGGGAAGTGATTGTCAATGCGACAACCTGCACTGTCACATGTGGCCTTGGCTATAAGGAGGAGACCGTTTGTGAGGTGGGCCCTGATGGGGTGCGCAGGAAGTGCAAGTCCCAGCGCTTGGAGTGTCTCAGCAACTGGATCTGTGGGATGCTCCATTTCACCGTTCTCGATGGGGAGGAGTTTGAACTTAGCTGCCTCAGTTCAGACATCTTGGAGATTGGACAGGAAGCTTTCCGCTTTACCTGGAGACTTGCTCGGGGCATCATCTCTACTAATGATGAAGTGTTCAAACCCTTCAGAGCCAACTCCCATTTTGTGAGGTTCAAACCTGCTCAGGAGTATGACTCTGGGACATACCGCTGTGATGTGCAGCTGCTGAAAAACTTGAGATTTGTCAAGAGACTGTATTTTGGGCTGAGGGTCCTTTCTCCAAACTTGGTAAACCTGAATTTCTATCAGTCCCTTACTGAGGATCAGAAGTTAATAGATGAGGGCTGGGAAGTTAATCTCGACAACCAATCTAAGCCTTTCCACTCCCAGTGGCAGAAAAAGGTGGCATCAGCCTTAGGCATTGGGATTGCTGGTGGAGTGGCCGGTGGGGTGCTGGTGAGCCTTGCGCTCTGCAGGGTGCTGAGGGGGACTGATGGTAACAGCAGCCTCACAAGCATACAAGCCTTATTCCTGGGGGGCTGGCTGTCCAGGAAGTCAAGCTAGCTTTGCTGGTATGTTGTATCTTGGCTGTCCAATAGTGGACTAGCTAGGAAGGAAGGTCCCCATGGTCAGAAGGCTGGCTGAGAGGTGTGGAGGATCTAGTCTTAGGGCTCAGGGAGCACTGAAATCCTTTGCATCCTGGTCTCCCTGACATGAGATGCTCAAGGTCTCGCGGAGGCTTTCTCCTGCTCCTGAGGAGAGTTCAGTCTTCCGAGGTTGCCTTCGGTCCTACCCTTGGCAGCATGTGTGCCACCCACCTCCATTTCCCTTCTTTTAACAGTGCTTTTGTAGCCCGGGTGTGTTAATAGCTGTCCTATAGAAGCCTATTTGTCATACTTTTCTCTTAAATAAAAATAACTCACAGTAACTGTATGGAGTCTGCCCTTTGCCCTTCTTATTCTTCAGGCTTGAATTTCTTGCATTTGAAGAAAGTGTTTCATAGCCTGGTTCTCATTTTCCTTGGGTTTCTTAGACTAGGCATTGGATAGATGATTTTGTATTGGGTACATATGCCTGTATGTGGCAAAGGCTGTTTGTAATAACACTTGACTCAGCAAATGATAACTTTGAATTCAACAAGTTATTCTATTCCTCCCTGTTGGCAGTGAACCCCCTCTGAGCCATAGGTAATCGAAGTTTCTGATCCTTGAAAATAGTCCCTTGTCCTGCTCACACCTTGTGTGCCTGGAGCTTGTGTTCCTTGTGTATGTATTGGTTTTTACAGCAGCGGAGGACCCCAAGGGAAGACTGGTACCTTTGGTCTTCTGTGGACCATTCAGATAGAGTCCTGGGTAATTGGCTTATGAGATCATTAGGGAAAAGGTTCTTGGCCAGCAGCTGAGGGAAGATCAGCATTTTCTTCTCACCTGCTGTTTAATTCAGCGGTGACCAGTTTGTTGAAGCATTCAGAAGCAGCTCACTGGACTTTAGAGATGGCCCTGAAGTATCTTTGTATATAATGAACAGAATATACTGCTGAAAGGCACTGCTTCCCATTTTGCAGATGGAGGCTGAGGCATGCCATTCTGTTTCACGCCATTAGTCAAGCATAGGATAGATGGTTCTCTCTGTGTGTGGTAGAGGAATTGAGCAGGGAAGAGAAGAAACTTCAGATGTGTTAGTAAAGACTTCTAGAAGCTCAGCCCAAGCTGGGTACTGATGGTATGTGCCTGTAATCCCAGCTAGATGGGAGGCTGAGGCAGGAGTATCGCAAGTTCAAGGCCAGACTGGGCAGCTTAGCTAGACCCTGGCTGCAAAAGAAGGGAAGGAGGAAGGAAATTTAAAAAGCTGTGAATGTAGGTAGCTTAGTGGTAGAGAACCTATCTAGCATATGCAAGGCCCTAGGTTCAGTTACAAGTACTACAAAAGAAGAAGTCCTCTGTTCAGTTATTAGCTCTGTGTACAGTGTCTCTGGATGTCAAAGAGTGGCTGACTGGACAAAAAAACAAAAAACAAAAAACTAGCATGGCCAGTTTTCCCAAAATCCCTTTTGGGTGCAAAATGGAAGCAAGGCCTCTGTGTGATACAGTGTCTGTATGGGCCCTGATCAGAAAGCTCAGTGTTTCAAGAGCCTCCACCAAGAGCCAGGGAACGCAGCATGGTGCACTGTCTGCCTGGCCCTGAAAAATCAAACTTGGACTGCATGAGTGTATCTCTGTGCATGTCTTTATCTGTAATGGAAGTCTGATCAATGTGTTAATCACATAAATTGAGGCTGGAAACTAGAAATTTCCACCCTTTAGGCTTCCCCAAGTAGCATAAGAGTCACTTCTCCATCAGTAGAGGGTAAGGACTTCTCTTGGGGGCCATGGAGTCAACACTTCAAATCCATTCAATCAGGGAGCCTGTAAGCGATTCCATCCTTAGCACGTGGGTCAGCACTGCTAGGTGAAGCTGAGCCAGGCTAGCAGGATACCTACCGTGCTTTGTCTCTGCCTGTCTGCATGTCTCCTGGCCTGTTTGTCCCCTCCCGGCGGGAGAGGGTGTGTGTGTTCACAACTTCCTCAGAGGGGTGGCCATGTGGAGAGTGAATGCATGGTCACAGAACAGGATCAGGACATGTACTTCAGCCAGGTGGTGACAATGCCTGCAGCCCTGGGCAGGTTGAGAAACCATCTTTATTTAAGAGCTGCCTGCTACCAAAATCAGTAAATAACTACCATCACAAGTACAACAGTGGGCCAGGGGGAGGGGGAGGGCACTGTATTTGAACAGAACTATCATCAATGGTCCAATAAAATCCTCACATTTGCAGAGCCTTGAGCTTGGAGTTGTGCAGGCCCTGAAGTAGACATTATATTGGAGGCATCTGAGCCAAGGCAAGTTGAGTCCCCGGTAAGGACACTAAGTGACTTAGGCTTCTAAGGTTGCCTAGAGTTCTGGACAAGGATGTTTTGTTCCTTTCCAGTTTTCCTTTAATGCTCTGCTTTCCCAAAACCTGTGACCACATACACGAGTTCAAGAAGCGCCCTCCAGCTACCAGGCACTGTTTCCTATGAGCTTTCAGAAGTCCCGTAAGATCCCTCTTACCCTCTCCCAGAAGGCCCTCTGGCAGGCAAGGACCCTGTGGACAAGTCTCACTAGGAAGAGAACAGGGTTTCTGTTGCTGGGGAACAGTTGAGGGTCAAGTAAAACATCACTAAACCATGTTGGGCTATTGAGCTGGGTATAGGCTGGGTGGCTCCTGGAACCACCATGGGATAGTTCCCACTGGGGAAGGCACTGGGTTGTAAGCACAGTTCCTGGGGTGCGCCTTCCCCCTTGATGGCTTTGTCTAAGCTGCAGCAACCGCAGGAGATGGGTCTGTAGGACTCGCCTGTGTGGGACACTTTGACTCTAAGAACCTCAGCTCTGGAAGGACTTACAGTAGCTTCAGGTCAGGGGTTCAGCCAGCTTCAGCCCTGCAGCAGCACCCAGCCTTCCTCAAACATCCCTCAGAAGAAGCCCCCTGCTCATTTCAGAGGCTTTTTCTGATGGCAGCTTCATTCCTTCCTGTTGTTACTTTATTAAAAAGAGCCTCTATCCTGTCTCCTGGCACAGTACAGTCTGCTGCCCTCCCCTGGGAGGCAGGTGCCGTCAGATGTCAAGGAGCAAACAGCCTAGTGTGGCTGAGTCCTTGCGTGTGGAGGGAGGGCACCTCTCCAGGCCCTCAAGAGGTGTTTGCAGGCTGTCTCTGTCCCTAGTCCCCAGGGCATTTCCTGTCCACTGACATGTGGCCAAACTGCTTATTTGTGGCATTCCCCCATTGCCAGCCTCTGTGACTCAGTGCGAGGGGTGACCATAGCAGGAGCCAGTCCACCAACTGCCTCCAGCCTGAACAAAAGTCAGACGATGCTTGTGCAGGAAGAAATTGTATCTAGTCTGCCCAAGTGCACTCATGCCCAGGCCATCCCTGCGGGAGGCTTCTCCATTTACAAGCTTATGTGTCTCCCATTCACCTGCCGTCTCCCTGTACCTTAACCAGTGCTCTACCTGAACCCACCTCTAGTACAGCTCCGCACCCCACCACCACCAGACACGTTACGCCTGCACAGTGGCTGGGGTTTCTCTCCTGGGTCTCTTAGCAGTTCGCCTTCCTGTCACGCACCTCCATAGATGTAAGATAATTAGTTGTTTGCCAGGCAAACTTAGGGGCTGTAGACTCTCACTTCCCTGGCTAGTTCCAGGCCAAACCAGCTCGCCCTGCTCAGCCACTAGATCGCCATCTCCCTGCCACCCCTGTTGCAGCCCAAGGCAGTGAGAAAGGAGTAGAAAAACCTTGGAAGGTTTCTTTCCGTGTCCCTGTATGACGGACAGGGCACAGGCCAAACCTCAGCCAGCAGGAATAGGGAATAGGGAGGGATGCTAGACCAACTTTGGGGGCATCTCTGTGAAGGAGAGTGGTCACGTGGTCGAGCCCCTGGCATCCTTGTGTGTGGGATGCCTGGAGCAGGTAAGGACGGTTTGATCAGCTCTAGGAAAGCAGTCCTTTGCTGGAGGCTAGGTCGGTGGGTGTGGAGATGGCAGGGGAGAAGGCATGTGAGCTTACATCTTTAAAAAAGTGTATGAGTGTAAACATCAACGTAAACCTGCCCAGGAAAATACAGCAGGACTTAGGAGTTTAAAAAACCGTTAACAAAATAGAGCTCCAACTGTAAACTACAGAAAACAGGCTCCAGGAGCAGTGGGGCACGGGCCCTTCCAGGCGCCTGTCCTGCAGCTCCCACGGTACAAAGGTCATAGGCCTTGGGGTTCCGTGCTTGTGCTGCCACTGGCGCCTGGACTCGGGGAGTCGCTGTCCTTGCTTCGGCTCCTTTTCTTGGAGGGGATAGGAGGTTTCTGGCCAGTACTGCATGCCGAGTTCCCACCAGAAGCCAAGCTCAGAAAGCAATGAAGCCCAGATGACTCCCAGAATCTGCCTGCACCTCCAGCTGAGCTCAGCCATGCTGGTTCTTATGATCACCACCAGCCTGGACCCCTTGAACAACAGGTGGGTGGGTGGAGACTCCAGCGCTTGGCTCGGCCTTGCCGCTTACAGGCTCTGCGGCTTTGGGAAGTCCCTAGCCCTCTCGGGACCTCCATTTTCTCATCTGTGAACAGCAGGTGTAGACAAGTCAGGCTCTAAGGCCTTGTCCAGCTCTGGCAGTCTGGTCTGTCACTGGTCATGGACCCCCAAGCTCAAGGCAGACCGTCCCCTTTATTAACCCCCTTTGGTTCTGGGGAAATCAAGAGCACAGTTTGAGGCAGTCTAGGGAGCGGCTGTGGCCAGGTGACTAAGGATATTTCTGGAAGCAGGCAGGGCCACACGGATGCTGGCCTTTCCCCCCTCAGGACAAGGAATGACTGACTGCAGTACCAGGACCTGAGGGTGTGGGAGGCCGAGGCGCCGCAGGTCCACAGCAGGGCTGGAGGGAGCAGTGACTTGCAGCTGGCTGGCTCCTGCCCACACTCTGGAGGGGTTGGGGGAGGGTAAGGCATCTCCCCAAGACAAGCCCTTTGAGTCACCCAGCCTCCTGAAGTGGCTCTGTCACTCCGGGGTGTGTCGGGTTGGCAGTGTTGGCTGAGAGGGCAGTGTCATCCTTTCTTGTAGGGGTGGCAGCCTCTCAACCCTTCAGAGCCCCCACTTCTGGTGGCCCAGGGGCCTAGGCTCCTGGCCACCCGACCTGGCAGGTCTGTCAGTCGCGGAGGACCGGACAACGTCCAGCCATGCTGCTGCTCAAGGAGAGGACAAGCCTTGGTCCTGGGTCCCCCGCTGAGTGGGGGGAGGCTGATGTCCTGTCTTCAGCCCACTGCTGCCCGTGTTCCCTCTGAGCCTAGGACTGCCACAGTGCCCACCAGCCTGTTCCTTCATCCAGAACCCCTAGGGGTGCAGGCATCGGGCTCGGTGTCATCACGGAAGTCACCGCCCAGCGCCTCTCAATTTAAAGAAAAAAAAATTCCTTGCATTGTTCTATCCTGTGGCAGAACATCAAATATCCTACCTCCTACAAAAAGGGTACTTTTTAGAGTTGGTGTTAAACCAACCACTCTTGGGCACAGTGTTGGGCCTCCTTGACATTGGAAATGGGCTATGGCCAGCCACTGTGTCCATCAGGGCGGGTGTCCGGCTCGGGTGTGGCGGGCAGCGCCAAGATCAGAGGTCCAGATAGCCTGTGAGGATGAGCATCACTGAGCAGTAGGAGAGGACAAGGCTGGGATGGGCCGAGCAAACAGCCGCATTCTCCACCATCATGCTTGTGCCTGAAACCAGCAGCAAAAGTGCGGGGCTAAGTCCTCCAGCCCGGAGCCACCCAGCCCTACCCTCACAACAGGACATAGACCCCACTTGAGGAGACACAGGCAAAAGGCCTTAAGAGCTGATGGTCACTGCAAGTGTCATCCCTACTCCTAGGGCATTGGCCAAGGTCTTTGTCCTTGTCTTCAGCCCGTTAAAGAGGTATACTCCCTTCCCCGGCCTCCTATGCTGGGGAAAGAGCCCTACAGTAGGAATGGCTCTGCTCATTCCTACCTACCTTTTCCTTTCTCCTTGGGGGGGGGGGTCTAGGCGTGGGTGGGCATGATCCCTTTACTAGCATGGGGGTGGGCAGTACTGCTTGGGACCAGGAAGGGGAGAGGCAGCACCTCCATTTCTCACGATGTGGACTTCTGCTGGGATCCCATCCCCTCCAGGCCCTGTGGTCCGAATCTGTACCAGGGCGTAGCCAATGTCTTCAGACACTGGGATTTCTACCCAGTTCTTGCTGGTAAGGTGGAGCGTGGGAGTCGAGTGTAAGTCATTCTGATACAGCATCTGTGGAAAGGTTTCCAGGTTCAGCTTCCTTTACTCGGGCCAGACCCTGTCCTGATCCAGGAACTAGGAGGAGTTAGTTCCTGGCCCTGGGGGTCTGCCTCCTTGTTCCATTCAGTGTCCCACTGGCCAAGTTTTCAGTGGGAGGTGAGTATGCAAGCAGATAAACTGTTTTAGTAAACTGTGCCCTACCTATTACTGCCCAGGAACATTGCCTTACCATTTGCTTCTGGTTGGCTTTTTTTCTTTTTTAATTTTTATTAATATCCCATGGTAATACCCTCCCTCCCCCCATGTTTTTTTTTTATAATCTCCCTTGGAGCTATGCAAGGAATCATTCTGGGCTTTCTGTCTCTCCCAGCCCTCAACTCCACACTCCTGTCTCTCTCAGAGCCCTCTTGCTGTGCATTGCTGCTCCCTGCGTCAACTACAAAGATAAGAGCCGTTCCCCATCACACCAGTCCTGTGCGTCCCTTCCTCACCTTGTAGCCTGTGACTGTAGACTCGTTTTGGAGAGAAACCACAGGGTCCCACTTAATGCTGAGACTGGAGCTCGAGAATGTCCAAGAGATGTTGCCAGGAGGTCGCCGTGGCGCTGTCAGGGGGAGGCACTGTCAGAATTGGAGGCAGTGCCACATGCTTCCCTGGTCGCACACAGACACACACCCGCACGCGCACATATCGCTAGCCAGCCCCTTTCTTATGTCTGTCCATATGACAGGAACACCCCAAACAAATCCAAAGGCTGGAAATGGGAAAGGTAGGTGCTCTAGAGGCTGTGGCTCTACTCCCTTCTTTTAGTAGGTTCTCTGCTTTGTCTCTACTTGCTGCAGGGGGTGTTGCTGGAGGGCCCCTACCCTTTGACATTCACCCCTCCTCACCCCTGGCAGACACTCACGGGCCTTCATGGTCACTGCATTGGCAGAAGGACTGGCTGGCCCTGTGCCAGCCCGGTTGTAGGCCCGCACAGTAACATGGTACTTGGTGTTGGGGTGCAAGCCGGTGACCTGGGCACTGGTGTCAAGTCCTGCCGTCCTCACCCGGTCAGCTGCCGCTGCTTTGTCCCCGACTTTCCAGTAGCGGATCTAAAGGGGGCAGGGTGTGCCAGGGTCTGTGGCAAGGCTCTTGGCTACTTTGGGCCCCAGCTTCTATGTTCTGTTGTGGCTATCCTGGGTCTCCTAACTTGGACCCTAGGGCATGATACCCATGAGCAAGGCAATGTGCCTGTGAGTTCCTGCATGTGTAGGTACCAAACAGAGTGCCCAGTCCGAGAAAGGTACCCAGCACATAGGCTAAAGAAGGAAGTGGAGGGATGGCTTAGCGGTTAAGACATTTGCCTGCAAAGCCAAAGGATCCCGGTTTGATTCTCCAGGGCCCACATAAGCCAGATGCACAAGGGGGCATACGCATCTAGAGTTCCATTTGCAGTGGCTGGAGGCCCTGGCACGCCCATTCTCTCTCTCTCTCAAATAAATAAATGAAACATTATATATCTGAAGGAAGGAAGGAAGTGAATAGGAAGGGGGCAAACAGGGATGGGAAAGGCCCAGTTTAGTGATGGCCTGGCTCACTCAGAGGCTACTATGGGGTTCCACTAGGGTACAAGACACACAACGGTGCTTGTGAAGTAGTCCTGCCCTGGGCAGGTTATGACAGCTGCCCAATAAATGTGAAGTTAGGTTACCGGTAAAACAGTAAGCCCTGATAAATCCCCTTCCAAGTCAAGGGCCGAGTTTGGACCTGCCTTCTCCCTGTAATTTGTATAACCTCTTGTGCGAAAATCTGGAGCTGATCCTTCTGGAAGGCCCAGCCTGATGGTTCTCTCTCAGGTAAAAATGGCCTGGGCATTCCCATCTTTCCTTCCCTCTGGATGCCCCTCTTGCTAAGGAGTCATCTGTGGGTCAGGGCTCAAGCCAGAGTTTGCAGAACCCAGACGGTAGGAGCAACTGCTACACCAAGGTCACTTGGTCTCCCTGTGGCCCCAGGGGGCCGGTTGGCTGGGCTCTGACATGCAAAGAACAGGCCAAGCGTGCCCCTCCCTGGACCTGCTCCAATCTACCTCTTCTATTCCAGAAAGCTCTGGAAGCATTTACTTCAAGGCTATCTTCCCAGCAGGGGGCGAGGGCTCAGCCACTGGGGCTTCGTGATGTTTGTAAGCACAGTGCTCCGGAGACTGAGTGCTCTGCGTGTCGTGCCTGTGAGCATCTAACAAGTGGTCAGACGTTCCCGCCTAGCCTGTAAGCCCCCAAGCCCGGCCTCTTCCCAGGTTCAGGTTGGTGCTCACCTCATACCCCAGAAGGATGCCATTCATGTCCTGCTGCACGGGCTCCCAGCTCACATTCATCTCTGAAGATGAGATCCCCCTTGCCCAGACCTTGGCAGGGGCCACCCTGGGTTCTGGGGACCGATACAGAATGGGCACACATTCCCAGGGCATCCCCGTGTCACATAGAGTGGCCCCAACTGTCACTGTGTTTTGTTAGGATTTTGGAGTGGAGCCCAGAGGCCAGGGTGGAGCCCAGGGCACCTTCAGACCTGCTTCTCCCGCAGGACCTCCCTGCTATTTCCCTTCTCCGGGGCAGTCAAGGTAGCCAGGGCCAGAGCGAGGCCCACACGAAGCACACAGCGTCCTCTCCCCAACCCCAGCATGAGAGCATCTCCCCACCCCACACCCCGTGGACAAGTGGCCGGGGGGGGGGGGGGGGTGCCGGGCCCAGTGGCCCACCTTCCTCCGCAGAGAACACGAGCGTGGTGAGGCTCTCTGGCCCATCCCCACGGCGATTGTAGCTTCGGATCTTGACCTCAAAGGGTGTGTAGGGACGGATGCTGTCATTGCTGTAGACGAAGTACTGGGCATCGGCGCCAGGCACCCGAGCGGTCTGCCACTCAGTGCTGCCCTGCCTGCGGAAGGAGAGCAGGTAGCCAAAGCCATCTCCGTTCTGGTACTCCCGTGACATGGGCTGAGGGCGAGAACAAGAGGTCATGGATGCATGGCCCTGCCAATCTGGCCCTATCCACCCGTCACCCAGAGGAGCCGCCCCTGGGATACCTATGCCCCTGGTGAGTTCAGTGAGTGACAGAGAGACAGCTAATGCGGGGGGGGAGGGGAGAGGAGGAAGCTGCCTTCTGTGGGCTACTGCTGGAGAGCAATTAGAAACGGAGGAGGAGGGCCAGGACTTGTCCTGAGAAGCAAGGCACCTTCCTGCTTATGTCCAGCCCCACTTACAGTCCAGTTGACGATGAGCTCTCCAGGGGCTCCGCCTCCTCCACTGAGTCCTGATGGTGCCACCGAGGGGGCTGTTGGGGCCAAGGCACACAGATGTGTTATGTCAGTGTGCAGTGGCGCCCCAAAGCCTATACCTCGAGAGCATCTTAGGATGAAGTGTTCGTTTTCTAGCAAGTCCCTCTGGGTATGGGCTCAGAGTCAGGCTGACCTGAGAACAAGTCCCATCTCTCCCGCTGACTAGAAGCGCTTCCCTGGGCAAGCTGCTTAACTTTTCTGACTCCTCTCCATAAGATGGAGATAATAATGTTTCTCCTTCAGGCTGGGATGAGAAGGAAATTTAAAAAGAGAACAGCTAGCCTATTGTAGATAGCTAGTGACCACTATCCTCCTCATTCCAGTCAGATTAGACTAAATCACTGAGACTTCAACTCCAGTTTGCTTTACTGGATAAATAACACCAAACTGAAATCAATACAAATAACAACAAAACAAAAACCCAACCCATTCCTTTGGGGTTCCAGGGTATTTTGTTACTATTGTATGTGGCAGATTTACTCTTTGAGTTGCCTCTAGTAATAAACATGGTGGCGCAAGTCTTTAATCCCAGTACTCAGGAGGCAGAGGTAGGAGGATCACCATGAGTTCGAGGCCACCTGAGATTACATAGTGAATTCCAGGTCAGCCTGGGCCAGAGTGAGACCCTACCTCAAAAAACCAAAAAAAAAAACAAAAAAAAACAGGACTTATGTTCAAACAAGGATGTATTCGACCAGCTCATGCAGAATAACATGGCTAGGGACTTTCTTCAGAGCACTTGGCCCTTAGAGACTTTCACTTTGTGACGATGTAACTTCAAGCCATATCCGCTGCCCACACATTATGCATTTGATCCTGGGAAGTGAGCATTTTAACAGCCCTATTCAGGGTAGAAAGACCGAGGCCCACAGTGCTTATGGAACCTGCACAGTAAGGCATGCGTGGCATGGCTAGAATGCACTTTTTTTTTTTTCGAGGTAGGGTCTCACTGTAGCCCAGGCTGACTTGGAATTCACTATGTAGTCTCAGGGTGGCCTTGAACTCATGGCAATCCACCTACCTCTGCCTATGGATTGCTAGGATTAAAGGCGTGTGCCACCATGCCAAGCAAGAATTGGCTCTTGTGATTTTTATTTTTTTCCAAGTCAGTGTCTCATTCTAGCTCAGGCTGATCTGGAACTGACTCGGTAGCCCCAGACTGGCCTCGAACTTCCTATCGCTGGGTCTAAAGGCATGTGCCTCTTTGCCTAGCTTGTTTTTATATGATTTTAAAGATCATCACCTTTGCACTGTGCTTGTCTGTATTCATCAGCTCCTGGCATGCTAGAATGCAGAAAACCCCTCCACACTGCACCACATCATCAAGCTGCTCAGTCAGAAAGCACCCCCTTTGGAATTCCCCACACAGGTCAGGTACCTGCTGAGAATCTGGAGTGATTCCACAGTGAGCTTGGACAGTCAGTCTGGTGCAGGTAGGAGGACATGTTTAAGGGAGAGGTGGAGGCAGACCCTCACCACACATGTGCCATGGGTCTTGGCAGGTGGGAGGAGGATCCCATGCCACTATGCCAGGCCCCCAAGTTCTTCTCCAGAGGGCAGCAGGTGCTCAGCAGAGGCTGCAGGCCCTCGCCTGTCCCTCCTCCTGGGTCTCTTTCCTGCTCCCTACTTTGATTCTGACATATGCACATCTTTCATTGAGGACACTGGCAGATTATTATTTCTCCTGCTGTATGGAAACCAGCTAAATGGGGCCCAGAGACAGATGGCCTCTCTAGCCCCCTACATACCACACAGGCAGACACACACACGCACACACACACACATACATGCACCTTGCTCATTAGCTGATTTCTGCAAGCTAGAAGCATCTACAAGCTGAATAAACTCCAGGGTTCAGGGTTCTGGTTCTGGGTTTAAGACTAGGTTAAATATTTGGCTCAACAATAATTTATAGGTCCACACGCAGGTGTCAGTCTTCAGCAAGGGTTTGGATTAGGTGGTTCATCCAGGTAGCAGCCCCGCCTCTAATATGGGGTCCCTCCTCGTCTGTCAGGGCCCAAGCCCGGTGAGCAGTGAAGGAACTCGGGCTGGACCGCTGCTCAGGCCCTCCTGACAGTTCTCTTCAGAACCCCGACTGCTCACCTGCCTCTTTGGTCCGGATCCTGCTGGATGGCCCACTGGGCTCCCCGGTGCCCAGGATGTTGCTGGCTGAGACTCGGAACTCATAGTCCATCCAGGGCGTGAGGCCCAGCACCTGGGCAGTCTCAGCGTTGCCTTCGATGTTCACGGGATCTGCAAAGCCGCACGGGGGTCAGGGTCCAGCCCCGGTAAAGGCAGGCCGTGGTCCTGCTTCACCTGCATGCCCTGGCCTTGCGATGCTGCCCTGTGCTTATGCTAAGACCTTGGTTTTCCAGGAATGATTGAAAAACTAGCAAGCTGCCAGGCAAGGTGGCCTCTAATCCCAGCACTCGGGAGGCAGAGGTAGGAGGATCACCATGAGTTCGAGGCCACCCTGAGACTACATAGTGAGTTCCAGATCAGCCTGGGCTAGAGCGAGACCCTACCTTAAAAAACCAAACAAAAAAAAAAAAAAGGAAAGGAAAAACTAGTAAGTTCTGTAGCCTCGGAGCCTTCATCAGTGCTGTGCGCCCTTGATCCCTTGATTCCCCCACCCCATGTGATTTCATCACCCCAGTGATCATCTTTCCAAAGCCTCCAGTGCTCAGACAGAGCTCCTCCTCCAAGCCTCTCCCCACCCTGCCGCTCTCTGTGACATTTCCTTGCTGGTATGGATGCTCGCTGAAAGTAGACTTCCACACTTAGTCCTCTTTGAAGTTCAAGGCACGGCCCTGGCTCTCCAACCCTTGAACCCTGACACCAGCTCTCCGGTGCACACGCACAGCGGGACCCCATCACTACTGACTCGGGTGGGACGTCACACTTACTGGTCCGGACGTGCTTCCACTTTCCCGCAGGTAGAGTGCGAGCTTGCAGTGTGTACTTGGCAATGGGACTGTGGTTGTCAAAGCCACGACTCCAGCTGAGCTGGACTGTGGTGTCACTGATATCTCTCACCACCACACCTCCAGGGGGCCCTGGCGGACCTGTACCAAGAGGCAGAGCCCGAAGTGAGCAGCCAGCGTCTTGTAGGGGTCACATAAGGTAAGAGGACAAGGGATGGTGTCAGAGAGAGGAAATAGGGGTTGTGTGGTAAGCGGGATGTGTCCAAGGCTGGGGGTGGTTTCCCAGAGACTGTCCTTAGAGGAGTGTATAGATTTCCCATCACTGAACTTGAAACTTCTGGGCTCAGCAAAGTCTTGGATGTTTTGAATGGATTTTTTTCCCCTCAAATTTGGCTTTAGAAGAAAAAATACTCATTTAGGAAGCATGAAGAACCATGCAGGTACTAAATGGGGTGTTCATCTCTACAGGCTTCTGTTCAGGGAGGGGAAAGGCCATGGTGGGGGCAGGTCAAATAGCCCGGGGTTTGTGGTGGGGCACACCTTTGATCCTAGCACTCGGGGCAGAAGAGGTAGAAGTGCTGTGAATTCAAGGCCAGCCTGAGACTATATACTGAATTCCAGGTCAGCTTGGCTTAGATGGAAACCCTACCTTGAAAAAAACAAACAAGCAAACAAATAAACAAAAAACAACTTGTCACCTCGGACCAGGACCGTGGCCTCCTTGGATGCACCGTCCACCACCGTCTGGGCCTTACATGTGTACTTCCCTCCATGGCGAAGCTGGGCGTTCAGGATGGTCAGGTCCCCAACGGTCTCCTTCTGTGTATAGGGGACAGCCAGGGGTGGTGTGTTAGAGGAAGCAACCCTGACTAATGCAGTGGGCCCCAAGACAAAGCAGAGCCCAGAGTCCCAGGCTCCATGATGGCCCCTCTGTATCTCAGTGTTCCTCTCTGTTCAATGACAGCAATTACCTACTCCCCCGGGTACCACTAAACAACAGTGTGTCACAGAAGACAGTCTGCATTGTCTAAGTTAATGTGCATTGGGGGACAGGCACAGTATTGGAGAAGATCTCCCGGGGCACTTGGAATGTTAAACTTTGTCCCTGACCTCATGGTCTTTGGGTGAATGTAGGAAGGGTGGATGTTGATTCTAGGATGAACTTGCTGGGCATGGCCTTAGGAACTGCGGGAAGGCTTCTGAGGAATTGAAGGTAGTGATGGTTGAGGAATCTCAGGTCCCTGGTCTTATCTAGAAGAGAAAGTTACGAGGCTTTGGGCCTCGGGCCTTACCACACTGACCCTCCGGTAGTGACCCCCAGGCTTATCGAAGTCAATGGGGAAGTCATCCAGGGTCCAAGTGAATGTGAGGTCCATGGTGGGATCGTGGGAGGCATGGCACTGAAGGGTCAGGTTGTCACCCACATTGATGTCAGCACTTGAGGGAGCTAGAGTGATTTTGGTTGCATCTACAAAGCAAAATATCAACAAGAAAACCAGGCCCTTGGGTGGAGGGTGATGGAAAAGGACCAGGTAGGGAAGAGGCTCCATCCTGGATCCTGGGAAAGAGAACTGTCATCATGACTCCTCGACAAACCCTCAAGCGGGTGGCACGCAGTGAGGCAGGCCAGGTCCTGGAGAGCAGCTGGGGATGGTCCCAAGCACAGCTGAGCCCCAGGATGGCTCAGAACCAAAGCAGAAGCAGTATGGGGCCAGGAGTGGGATGGAGGGGAGGATGGCACCCTGGAGGTGACTGACTGCAGGTCTCACTAGACCACAGCCCTTACCACGCACAGACAGGACCCCAGTACTGTTGGCTTTGCCCATGAAATTCTCAGCAAAGCAGGTGTATTTGCCTTCGTCAGACCGGCTGATGTTTCTTATTATCAAGGTGCCATCTAGAGTTACAGTCACTCTGCAGCAAGGACAGAAAAGATCTGGCCAACCAGGGAAGAAAAATGGCCTTCGAGGAGGACATCAAGAGCTGAAATGGCTCAGGGGGGCTATGCAGGTACCTGCTGCTGTTGCCCAGAATCTCAGTGCCTTTGCTCCAGAGCACGGTGGCCTTGGGCGCTGCACGAGGCTGGCAGGGGATGGTGATCTCTCCCCCACGGGCCGCAGGGATCAGACGCCTCACAGGGTTCTGCCTGAAGTCAGGGGCCAGGGCTGCAAGAAAACGGAGAGTCACACACTCCTCCACGGACCCTAGCAACTCTCACCACATATGTCATTGGAGACCAACCCTGTGTTCCTAGCAGTAGCTCCTCTGGACTTCATCAAGAGTCCAAATCCTTCTCATCAACCCCCACTGTCATCTCTCTGGTCCAGGTCACCCAATTTCTGCCTGGGCTGTTGAAAGAGGCCCCTTCTCAGTCTTCCCATCACTGTGCTTGCCTCCTATGAGCTCTCCCCCAAGCTCTTGGAACGTGCTTTGAAGAACAGGAATCAGGCCCTCCTCACAGAAACAAGTCCCCAGCCTATCCTGTCACATTCTGCTCCACTCCATCATTTGTTAGATCTAATCACCTGGCTTTCTTTTCAACCCTCTGAAGCTGCCAAGCCTCTCCCTGCCTCAGGACCTCTGTGCTGACTATAAACATTACCTGAAAACTCTTTCAAGTCACATCCCAAATGCGGCTTCCTCAGAGAAGCCTTGCCTGACCACCCCATTTAACCGGCTCCCCTCACCCCTGTTGCTCTTTATACTGTATTCTTCTGACTATCTGGCATGATTTTATTTTTGTTTTTATTTGTTCCTTTCCCTCTGCTGGATTGTAAGCTACTTGAAGGCAGAGATATTATTGTGTTCATTCCCTGGGAGATGTTGAGTAAGTTAATTCATTGAACAATGAATGAACGAATGAATTTCCATTAAGCCTTAATAAGGTAGGTACCATTATGCCCATTAGACAGGAGAAACTGAGACTCAGCAAACTCAAATGACACAAACAAACCCTGGCACTGATATTCTTGGGCTCCTGTCCTATGAAGGGCAGACCCAGGATGGTTTACCCTGCTCAGCCCATATCCCCTTGGAGCAGCAGGGTGAGGGCACAGCTATTACTGCCTACATTTATAAATCAGGAAATGGAGGGATGGCGATGAGGAAACTTGTCACAGGGTCAAAGGAGCTGGATTAAATGCAGATGGATTTGGTCCCATGTCTTTTGCCTCTTTTCATGGCAGCAAACACCTGCTTCGTCTATCCATGCCCTCTGGAATCTCAGGCTAGGGTCTCATCTCCTGTCTTAAAGCTAGTGCTACTCAGGGATCCTTAGAAACCAGAAGAGAGAGCGAGAGGGACAGGGAAAGAACCTGTCTGTGTGCCTACTGTCCATTGGAGTGTTTGTCTGCATGTCTGTGACTGTGTCTGTGTGTGCCAGTATGTGTGTCTGTCTCTACGCTTGTGTGTCTGTGTGTGTGCAGGCATGTGTGCTTAGGGAAGCAGACACTCAGAATCCAGCTAGGACACCCCCCTCCCCACATGTCTGCAGGCTGTCCCCTGCCTCCTGGGCCCTTTACCTTGCACAGCCAGCTCTGCGCTGGCATAGATGGTGCCATGCTTATTCTCAGCCACACACTGGTACATTCCAGAGTCGTCCAGGCTCAGCTTGGAGAACCGAAGGTCCCCGGCCAACACCTCCACCCGGTTCTGTGCAGAAGAGCCCAGCCCAGGCAGGGCAGGGGGATCAGGACCCCTGGAGGACAGGGAGGGCCAGCGGGGTACAGAGGCTCTAGAACAACAGTCCCTCAGGATGGGGCTCATGAGTGCCAGCCTACCTCAGGGCTGCCTGGAGGCCAGACTCAGGACCATATATATATATCCTTGTTTGGTGGCTGAGTCCAGATTCTATGTAGTTGACTTGCCTGAGGTCATGTGACTCTGGGACGGCAAGAAGCACCAGACTCCTCCCACGCAGGGTCCCCCTGATTGGCCCAGCAGAATGAAAGGACCCAGGAGCAGAGGAGGGTGGCGGTTATGACAGGAAACCCAGGTCTCCTACCTGGGAGGCCAGAGGCTCCCCGTTCCTTAGCCAGCGCACCATGGGTCGGGGCTTGCCTGCTGCCGCACAGCTCCAGCGCAGGTTGGAGCCAATGTCAGCTTCTGTGTCCGAGATCACCTTGAGCCACTCGGGCTGGGCTGTGGCAAGGGAGAGAAAAACCGGGATGGGCTGGGAGGAGCCTTAGGTTCATTACATGGGGTGGAATCGTAAGGGAGCAATACTGGTGATGGACAGCAGAGGGCGCTGATAGCATTTCGGGACGGAGAGGGGTGCGGAAGGGAGCTGGCACTGCATGGTTGTGCCAGTGATGGTGCTAGCAACCGAAATCATTCTGAAGTCTTGCGCTCTGTCTTCACGCCTAGCTAAACTGTGAACTGGCCTCTGTTCCCAACCTGCAGTAGTCCTGGCAAGGGCCAGAGGGCTCAAGTAAGGTGCCCCCAGTCTCCTCCTCGGTATACCTTGCACAATGATGCGGCCCTGGACGGTGTCGCGGCCCTTGGAGTTCTCCGCCTCACACTCGTAGGTGCCCTCGTCCTCAAAGCTCACGCTGGGGATCTGCAGGGTGGGCTCTGCAGTGGCCCACTGCGGGGACAAGGAGCCGTCCACTTTGCGCCACTTGATCCTGGGGACAGGGCTGTCCGTGGACAGAGAGAGGGAGAGAGAGTGAGAGAGAGAGAGAGAGAGGGAGGGAGTCAGAGAAGGTAGCCTTAGCTTCGCATGCTCCCCCCGTACCCGCAGTTCCATGTCCAGGCTCCCGTGCTCTGCTTCCTGCTAGACCTGGACTATAAGCAACGAGGGGACACGAATCTGACTCCTTCGCTTCCCTTGTCCGGGGCTGTGAAGCCAGGGCAGTTGGTCTGAAGCCAACTTGCCCTCTCCCTGCGCTGGTCACTACTGGCCTGTGACCCGGGTCCCCGTTGAGCGCCCTTTCTGCCTGCCTCCCTTTTCCGAGGCACTTTAGTTATTAGCAATCTGTGTACTAGGCTGGACTGGGGAAACCAGTGAGTCCCTGGGGACCAATATGTTACCCTGCCATACTGTGCCTGTCCCCCAGTGCAAATGTCATCATTAACTTAGACTGGCTTCTGTGACACACTGGGTTGTTCAGTGGTGCCCTATGGGAGTAGATAATTCCGCTTATTGAATCCCTCTAACCTTCTTTGCAGCCGTGGCCCCGGAATTCAGTTCTAGTGAATCCTTTCTCTGGGAGAGCAAGACAGGGAAGGCTTTATGTTGTGATTCTGAGATACCTAATTTATCCTTCATAGGATGAATACTTGCTAAATGCCAGGTACTGCTCTAAGGACCTACTGTAAATTGATGCATCCAGTCCTCATAACAATCCTATAAGGCCCGGTATTATTATTGTTGTTGTCATTGTTATTATGTATATTCTTTAAAATACATTTTTATTTATTTATTTAAGAGCAGGGAGAGATAAAGAGGAGAGACACAGACAGGGAGAATGCTGCAAACTAACTCCAGATACATACACCACTTTGTGCATCTGGTTTTACGTGAGTACTGGGGAATCAAACTCAGGCCACTAAGCTTTGCAGGCAAGTGCCTTAACTGCTGAGCCATCTCTCCAGCCCCTTATGTTTTGGGGTGTTTTTTTTGAGGTAGGGTTTCACTCCAGCCCAGGCTGACCTGGAACTCCCTCTGTAGCCTTCAGCTGGCCTCAAACTCACAGTGATCCTCCTACCTCTACCTCCTGAGCGCTAGGATTAAAGGCATGCACTACCACGCCCAGCCAAGGCAGGCATTATGGCCATCTTCCAGTCAGGAAACCAAGGCCCACAGATATTAGGAGTCCCGCCCCCTCCCAGCCCTCATGGGTTTCACTGGGTCTTCCTCCTTGGAGCAGTCCTGCAGAACTGGAGGTAGAGACTGGGGCCCAGGCACCACCCTTCAAACTGGGTCTCCCAGCTCATCCTCTGCGGCAAAGAAGCAGTTCACCAGCACACCATGTGTGGGTCTCCCAGCCGGTAAGAGGCAGGGCTGGGCTTTGAACCAGGCTGGAGCCTGCACATCGTGCTCTGTGCCCCCAGGCCTGAACACCTCACCTGCCTGAGCCTGCCGCACGCACAGCCACATGACTCCAAACGTAGAAGGTCTTTCCATGCAATGCCTCACTGGAAGAGTCGGTTCTCAGCAGGTGTGTGGGTAGTGATGCCTGCTATGTGCCCAGCACTCTGCCACCCCCCATAAGGGGCACCAAGATGACTGAATACTGATTTTGTCCTCTCTCATCCTGGATTCCCCTCTGCCCTTGAGGGGCTATGAGCAGCTATGCCTAGACCCAGGCCACTTCTGTTCCTCCTGCACTTACTTCCCAAAGGCGAAACACTCCAGTGTGACCTGCTGCCCCACCAGTGCATAGGTCTCTGGGGGGAACCGGGCCTTGATGCTGGGTGCAAATAGCCGGTTATCTGGTGGGAGAGAGGCTGTAAGAATCCCGTGCAAAGGACTCCAGGGAGGTGCTCTATGCTCAGATCGGCACCTCTCAGAGCCCATACCTCTGGGGATATGGAGTCTCCCAAGACTCCCTTCCCTCCTGCAGCCTGGGACGAGGGTCTGAGGCCTGAACCTCTGGGCCCCGACAGCTTCTCCTTTTGATCTCCCAAGGAAACCCTATTTTCCCCCAAATGGCTGCTGACCCTTTTAACACCCCTACCACCACACCTCAGCAACCCTGACCTTCGGCAGCCAGATTGAGCTGTGCAAACTTGCTGAAGACGCTCTTGGTGGAGAAGTCCATGTGGCTGGTGGCCAGGCAGGAGTAGTTGCCCAGGTCTGAGGCATTAGTCCGGGCAATGTATAGGTTCCCTGTGGTCTGCGACACGAAGTGACGCCCATCCGTTGGGATGAAGTTAGGGAATTCATTGAGGAGCCAGCGGTAGGACAAACCTAGGAGGTGAGGACCATGAGGAAACCAGGGGGCGGCTGGCAATAGGAATGAAATCTCCAACATGCCGGGGGAAGCCCGCACACTCTGCCCTCTCAGGAGAGCCTGTGGCTCTGGGCTGGGGCAGTGGGGACATCTAGAGGCACAGGCACTTTCAACTCCTGTTCTTGGAAGCAGCAGGTGTTAGGGAACACACTGTACCCCTGGCCGGAGGTCCCCTCCCACTCACCCGGGTAGTGGGCAGGCGGGTTACAGGGAAGCATCACCCCCCAGCCTTCATGGGTTTTCACGGGATCTCGTTCTTCCTTGGAGAATTCCTGCAGAACTGGAGGTAGAGACTGGGGCTCAGGCAGCGTCCTTCAAGCCTGGGCCTCCCCAGTTCATCCTGCACGGTGAAGCAGCAGTTCACCAGCATGCCACACGTGGGCAGAAAAGCCTGGCTTGAGGCTGCCACCTGTCCTTCCTGGGCACCTTTTCCAGGCCCTGTCTTCCCTTCCCTCCCAGTGTCTTGGCCCCCATGGGTCTCACAGCCGAAGCGAAGGATGGCCTCCCTGCTGACAACAGTGCCCACTGGGTTTGAGGCTAGGCACTGGTAGACCCCAGCATCCTGTGCCTTGGTGGGGCTCATGATGACTAGGTTGCCCCCCATGAGCTGGTGACGAGAGCCGGGTTCCAGCTTCATCTCAGTGCCATTCATCTTCCATCTGTAGCAAGGGAGAAGGCAGGGACCTTAGGCCTGACAAGGTAGGACTGACGTGAGGGGAATGTATACAGCCACCCACAGCCTCCCAGCACCAGCTGCTGAGCCCTCACCTATAGGTGGCTGGAGGGCTGGCCCTGGCACGGCATGCCAGTGTCACCTGCTCCTCTGTGGACTCCTCCGGGAACAGCAGGCCAACAGGCTGTTCTTCAAAGACAGGCCCAAAGGTGGCTGGGGATCCCCAGGCTGAACTCCTCCCTGCAGACGAGACGTGCCACCAAGGCCTCAAGGCCTGAACCAGCTGGAGCCTGGCCTACGGGCTGTGCCATCAAGCAGAACTCTGATGGAAATGTTCCAGTAGGTGGCCAATTGGCCACTTGTGGTTACTGAGGACTTAGAATGTCTGCAGTGAATGTGGCTGAGGAAATACTTTGTTAGAGTGCACGTGGGTGTATGATGTGTGTGAGGTGGATGTGGAGGTCACAGAACAACCATCAGTGTGAGATCTCGCCTTCCACCTCGCCTGAGGCAGGGCTGTCATTGTCACAGGTGCCTCCTGGGACTCTCCTGTCTTCACCTGGGATCTAGAACAGCAAATGCTTCATACACTGAGCCATCTCCCCAGCTCAAGGAACTGTTTCTTTGGGTTGTTCGAGGTAGGGTCTCACTCTAGCCCAGGCTGACCTGGAATTCACTATGGAGTCTTAGGGTGGCCTCAAACTCATGGTGATCCTCCTACCTCTGCCTCCCGAGTGCTGGGATTAAAGGTGTGCATCATTAAACCTAGCTGGAACCTTCTTTTTTTTTTTTTTTTTTTTGAGAGAGAGAATATGGGCATGCCAGGGTCTCCAGTCACTATAAATAAGTTCCAGGTGCATGTGCCACCTTGTGCATCTGGCTTATGTAGAGCCTAGGGAATTGAACCTGGGTCCTTTGGCTTTGCAGGCAAATGCCTTAAAATGGCTTAACTGCTAAGCCATCTCTCCACACCTCCCCCCCCCCAATTTAATGAATTTAAATGGGATGGACAGGTCCAATCAGGCCAAGTTAGCATCGCCAGTCACCTACACATACTCACATATTAAGCATCTGATGTTTACCTTCATACCCAGTGATGGCACTGGAGTATGAAAAATGAATCAGACACACAGTCCCTCTCCTTGAAGGATTTTGCAGTTCAGTAGAGGAAAGAAAACCGACCATGCAAAGTGACCATGCCATAAGAGAGGTTTAGGAACAAGACACCAGGGTCCTCAAATGGAAGCACTCCTGAGACTTTTTTGGGGGGGGAGGGAGAATCTCAGAGAGGAACTGATCAGCAGGGTATGAGATGTGTGAGAAGCCACCAGCTGGAAATAGGGACAGAGGATGTGTGCTCCTGGAGTCTGGTGCCATACTGACGCAGTCTATCTCGTACTCTTCTGGGGTCTAGTGACAAGTGCTCAGGTTAGGGGCTGGCCTGGGCCTCCAACTAGCCGTGTGACCTTGGGCAAGTTACAGGACCCTGTGTGCCTCCACGTCTTTACCTATGAAAGGAAAGAATAGGAACTCAGCTCCCAGGGGTCCGGATCCAGCTATCCCGCAGGAGGCACGCTGGCTGGGGCTGGCGCGGACAGCAAGCTCAGAGACCATCCGCTGGCCCCAGGAAAGGGTGGGGTGGGGGGAGAAGGAAGGTGTGCTATGGACACAACCCCAGTGTCACAATTCAGGACAGAGAGGTCCACAGTCGTGCGTGACAGAGGCATATCTGTGACAGAGGCAGGTCACAGAACCCTGCCGTTCTGAAGTGGCTGAGTCCATGGGATTCAGGCGTGCGTGCGTGCGTGTAGTTTTCCGAGCGCTCTGCCTCGGCGCATACCCCATCCTCACACACCACTGTCCTACCTCCCATGGGCAGGCTCAGCAGGCAGCGGACCGGACACTACTTCACGCCTGTCTTTGCTCTCTGGGATTCTGCTACCGTGGGGGCAGGTGGGAGCCAGTGCCCCCTAATCGGCTCCTACCACTCAGGCCACCACCTTCACGCCCTCCTTGGTTGGTCATGGAGAAAGGGACCTCCATGAACCAATTAGTGCCTCCTTTCTCAGCATCCAGCCACCAGCCTTCTTACCCAGGGCCGTCCCTCTGCTGCAGCTGAGGCCTGGCCCCAGCCTCCTGGGAGTGCGGACAGCTGTTAAGCAGCTCTCCGAATGAGATAGGAGGCTCAGAAATGGCCTGGTACAGGCTTCTGCTGCACCCCTCCCCGCCGCTGTCGCTTGTCACTCTCCCTTGCTGCCGCCCTGGGCCTCAGAGGCGACGGTCTGGCAGCAGCTGTGTCATCTTGGCTGGAAAGCCCAGGCTAATCCCAAGTTAATGATGGTGGTGGAGGGTAGGGCCCTTGCCCCAGCTGGGACCTCTGACAGGGAGAGGGGCGGGGGCACTGGGGGTGCTGGAAACCATGTTGGTCACCGGTAGCTTCCGGGAACTCAGTCTGGGTGGTGGGGGCAGCAGCAGAGAGACCATGCTCCAAATTTCTCTCTCATAACCCCTCTTAAGATGCATTCTCCTGACCAAAATGGAATCTGAGGCTTAGGAAGGTTAAATAACTGCCCCACATCAAAACAAAAAGGATGAGATCTAAGGATCTGCCCTCACGCAGCCTCACCCCACAGTCAGTGTTCCTCACAACAAATGGCTGTGATCACTGACCTCAGGTTTTAGAACCATCTGGGGCCCTGCTCCATCCCAGAAGTCCAGAAAATCAAAAACCCCCTTGTGACATTCTGAAGGCGACTGCAGTCCAGGACGCCTAGACACAGACATGACTCACACCTCTACCCCACAACCCCAGCCAACACCGCCTACCCTCCACGGCTACATGCGCACCTACGACAGACACGCTTGTCCTGAGCAAAGGCAGCTCTGCCCTGCTGTCCCTCGGCCTCCCAGTCCCCTGCCCTTGTAACTCCCCAGCACAGGCAGTAGAGACCTTGCAGAGGAAGGACAAGGTTCGGGGGATGAGACTCAAGGAGGGATGCTTGCCCCTCCTTGCCTTGGAGGCTAGGTGTACAAAGTCAAAGCCCAAGGTCAGGTCAGGTCAGGTCAGCAGGTCAAATCAAGAGTAGAGACTCCTTCCAGGTCTCAGGAAAGAACAGATCTGGAATTGGGCCAGATCTGGGTGGTGGTGGACACTACCACTGGGAGGTGGCAGTCCAGGTCCTGGCCCCTTGGCAATTGCCTTGTGGCTCCTCTGGATTAAAGGATCCTGGAGGTTGCCCACGCCAATGCTTCCAATGGCATGGCTCCAGCAAGGAGGTGTCCCTGAGGGAGGGAATGCTGAGGGCTCTCTCCTCCCACCTCTCTGGGGTGGGGGTGGGGGGAGACTGTTCTGTGCACATGGGATTTCCTGCCTCGACTGTTTCTTGGTTTGGTGGTTCTGAGATAGACAGCTGGACTTGGGAGCTCCTTCACCCTCTGGTCAGCCCAGTTTCCCAGCAAGCCCACTGGACAGGGTACAGGATGGATCAAGACTCAACAAGGGGGCTGGAGAGATGGCTTAGCAGTTAAGGCACTTGCCTACAGATCCTAAGGATCCAAGTTCCATTTTCCAATACGTACATAAGCTAGACACACATGTGGTGCATGTGTCTGGAGTTTGTTTGCAGCGGCTAGAAGCTTTGGCGTGCCCATTCTTTATCTGTCTCCCTCTCAAGTAAATAAATAAAAAAGATTCAACAAGGACTTAGAACTCACAATGCCCGTGGAGACAGGCCTAGAATATACCTACAGCTATGCCTCCTAGGGCCATGGGCCAGCAGTGGGACCCGGGGGTCTAGAACTCCTGGATGGGAAGGTTGTGCTTCTTCTCTCATGGAGCTCTTTGTGGAAAAGAAACTCCTGCTGACCTGGACCAGGGCCAGTAGAGCCAAACTGTAGCTAGAATGCCCCTCAGTAGTAGGCACCACAGACCCCTAGCTCCTAAATGGGAACTTCTCTACCTTCTCCTACCTCTCAGCTGAACATCATGGGGACAGAACCTTCATGAGTCCTTCCCCTATGCCTGGTCTATTGCCAACCCTCTCCCCATCACCTTGAGGGAGCCTCCCAGCATTCTTTGGAGTGGCTGCCATCCCGCTGTGTCTGGGACCCTGAGGAGAACTTCCTGGATATGATGTATCTCACACACTGTGAGGTCCAAGGTGGCTGCCGAGCACTTGACATGTGACCAGTTCAGCTGGGGACATCACTTTAATTTGAATCGCATCTTAGCTCAGCAGCTGCAGGTGGTAGTGTCTACCACTTCACACTGCACCACCCTGAAGACTGCAGCTCCAGAGGATGGCACAGAGATCTGTGCCACAAACATGCTGTGTGCCAGAGTAAACCATCCAGCCTCTTGGGCCATTCTTCCTTCATCTCCAAATGAGGAAGATTCATTTCCTCTCCTCCCAGCTTCAAAGGGAAGAAGGGAAGGTCCACAGAGGGGAACATTTTAGCAAGGAAACGGCCTCAGCAGTGTGGGCCAGTGATGTAGGTAATCCTCGCCTATAAATGGTAGTAAGGATCAACCCGTATCACCAAACACCACTCTTACCTGGAGAGGAGACCAGGACCACAGCGGTCAGTAGCAGCAGCAGACATGGCTTCTTCCTGGTGGGCGATCTCATAGTGATGGTCCCAGGTAGAGGCAGGACTCGGGAGGGGAGCCTCAGCCCAGCTCCAGGAAGGTCAACGAGGAGGCTAAGACACCTAGGGAGGCAGAGGATGAGGGCTGGGAGCAGGGCCCCCCCCTTCCCAGCTGCAGACACATCTGAGCTGCTACAGATCACTCAAGCACTCATCCCCTCCAGCCCCCCCCCCCCCAGAGGAGGGGCTTGGCTATCACCAAGGAGCTTTTCCAGGACTGAGTGCTTCCCGAGGCCCCTGGGAGTCTGGCTCTGCCCTGTGCCCCTCCCTCCGGCCAGCCAGTGCTGCTTAGGGAGCGAAAGCAGCACTAATTGGAAGAGAAGAGCCCACCTGTGCTTGCATGCCTGCGCCCACAATCCAGAAGAGTCCTGAAGACAGCAGGGCCTGTGCTTGGGTGGGGATGCTGGGATACCTTTCTCTGGCAGTTGGGGTGGGGGGTCAGGTACCTCTTCCTCCCTGCCAAAGTTGCCTGGGTGTGGGGCCAATAAACCCCTCTGGAGGTTGCGTTGTCTCCAGATCAGTCCTGTTTTTTTTTTTTCCCTCACCGAGAGGGGCTTAATGTTTATCCCTACTGTGGGCCAGGGTGTTCAGGTAAGTCACCTCGCTGCTTTGCATAGTCATGACATTGGCCCCATTTGCCACGTTCCCACGAGATGGGCTAACGATCCCAGTGACTTTCTGTCCTGCAAGTGTTCACACAGCTCCCAGGGGAGCCTCTGTCTTACATAGGGCCGGCAGAGACTTGGTAAAAATCACCCTCAGCCAGGGCAGGCTATTGAGAATGGGCAGCCTTCATCGTGAGGGTCAAGGCCACAGGCTGGACTGCCTCCCTGTCCACTTTTCTCTCCCTAGGAGGACTTCTGAGTTCTGGGGAGCAAAGAACTCTCAGAGGCCTGCCTTCCAGGTGTTGGGGAGACCCCACAGAAGTGCACAGGCCAGGTCGCCCGGCTGCAGATCTGCCAGCCTGCCCTGCCCACCTGCCTGTAGACACCTTCAGGGCCAGGCAGGGGCCGGGCCGAGCTTTCCCATGGTAGAGCTGCTGAGAACTGCTGCCTGCCCATCTGTGTCCTCCTCTGAGAAACTGTTTTCTTTCAGGTCCCTCAGCTGTCCCCCTGATGCTCCCAGAGAGAAGAGCTGGGACCACTGCCTCATGAGAGGGTCAGGGCTGGAGAAGGAAGGCTGGGAAGGGAGTGTGCATTCAGAGTGCGCCTTTCCACACGTCACACTCCACTCCCATGGACCAAGCTTCCTGGCCCTCCGTCATGTGGTCCGCACTACCTTTCCTGCCTTCAGGAGCACATCTGATCCCTGAGGAGCTGCAGGCCAGCAGGGTTGGGGTGCTCTGGGCCCGTCTGGGGGGATGTGGCAGGAATGCTGGGCAGAGCTCAGAAGCGGGGTGGGGGCGGGGCTTCAGCAGATGGCGCTTGCTCCCTACCCAAGCTCAGCATCATCTCTCTCCTCTTGCCAGGAAGTGTGTCTGGCTATCATCCCCAACTTCCTGCCTCCCACCCTCACCACGTGCATCCCGTACTTGAGTCCAGACATTTGGCATCTCCAGCCCCTCTGGCACCCCGCTCCCACCCTGTGCTGGTCTTTATCCCTTCTAGGCAAGGTGCCCCTCACATCACAAGGCCTTGCTCTCGGCTCAGATGCCCCACTCTCCACACAGAATTCAGTTCTGCTCTTTTTTTTTTTTGGGGGGGGGGGCAGGGGGTGGGGGGAGGTTTCAAGGTAGAGTTTCACTCTAGCCCAGGCTGACCTGGAACTCACTATGTATTCTCAGGCTGGCCTTGAACTCACGGTGATCCTCCTACCTCTGCCTCCTGAGTGCTGGAATTAAAGACATGCACTACTACGCCTGGCTTTTCTTTTTCCTTTTTTTTTTTTTTTTTTCCAGTTCTGCTCTGTAGGATCTCACTTTAGCCCAGGCTGACCTGGAATTCACTATGTAGTCTCAGATGGCCTTGAACTCACAGTGATCCTCCTATCTCTGTCTCCCGAGTGCTGGGATTGAAGACGTGTGCCACCATGTGCAGCTCAGTTCTGCTCTTGATGACACCCTTGGCTGTACACCCATGGAGCTGTTTGTCTCCACTGGAAGGGTGTGAATCCCCCAAGGGGAGAGATCAAGGCATGTTCATCTTGGGACCCACTGTGCCAAGCAAAATGCCTTTCATGTAGCACATTTACTAGGGTGTCACGTTTCACTGATTGAGAATTGCTGCGAACAAACATATTCATGAGCACACACACTCACAATGGAGCTCGATGTAAATCTGACCAGACTGACAGATCTCTGGCACTCTTTGGGGCGGCCCAGGGCAAATGGCACACATGTGTACGCTCATACACCCTAAGGTCTCCTGGATGAGCAGGGCATCTCGTTACAGAAAATTTCCCAAGTATGCCCCTGGATACCCATGCACACGCAGGGTGTTATCCCCAGGATAGGGAGGTGCTGGTGCAATTTGGAAGCTTCTGTGTTTGGGAATCTGGGAATCAACAGTAGTTGGTGATAATGACTTCATCTCTTTACAGCTCTGTGGTCTTAGATGAGTTATTCTCCCTGGTGGAGTCTCAACTTTCCCACTGGCAAAGTGGAGATCACATGGGCCTCACAGAGTGGCTGTGGTGGCGTTAGGTACCCGCATACCTTGTGGTGGTTGTCAAGCAGCTGTAAAGTCCCAGGGCCACTGGGACCTTCCATGGGGCCACAGTGTGGAAAGGATAACTCTAGACCTTCCCCACTTCTGCCCAATAGCATCTCCACTGCTATTTGCTTCATCCCTGGACTTTCCCAGGAGATGCCTCCGTAGGAGTTTGAAAATCTCCCCTGAGCACTGGTGAGTTACGAACTGGTGTCTGGCCCAGAGGGTGCTCGGTCATCATTTGCTTCTGCCCTTTGTCAGCCTTCCAGTGCTACAATGCCAGTGTGGGGGACAAGAGCTGTCCTGGGAGGAACTTGGGTTGTAGGCTCACAATTATACCAGAGCAGGGCAGAGATGGATGTACCATGGTCACCTCCACCCTGCAGCGGTCCAGATTATATGTCATCTTTCTGGCAGTGACTGTAGATCACGGATAATCCAGTCCCACTGCTCATTTTAAACTTCACTTTAATCCAGACTTTTATCAGCTACCTCCCTGACCCAAGAGCTCTTTATTTGGGTACTCTTTGGAAGCCAAGACCTACAGTTCTGCAGCATTCGAGGAGACGTATGGGGGATCCAGGAGGATTTGTGGTTTCCCTTGGGGAGCACTGGACAGACAGTGTCATCAGATTTACGCTGAGCCCCACCTTGGGTGAGTGAACATACATACATGTATACACGCCCACACAAATGACGCACACACAGCCTAGGTTCAAGGTGAGGCAACCAGCACTGAGACATGCCCTACAGTTCTCTCTGTCTGTCTGTATGTGTGTGTGTAGATGTTGGGGACAAGGTCCGCCACCTTGAACCCACAACACTTTTGCATCATGTTCCTGAATGCTGGGCTCACAGGCGTCCGCCACCAAGCCCAGCCCCATGACAGCATCCATTGACTGCGGGCCAGGCATTGTGCTGAGCACAGGGGAGACCGTGACAAAAACACTCCCTTTGTGGTGATCTCTGACCAGCTGAGAGCAGCCGTGAGATGTGCTTTCAAGTTCATGAAGCAGTCGTTGCCCCACACCATCTGGCCTATGACTTGTTCTAGAATGCCCAGGACGGGAGGGACTCTTTGTGAACAGCGAGGCTGGAGTGGAGCTATGCCAGGCCCAAATCAGGCCCTGCCAGCCTTGAGCCAGCCAAGCCTTGACCAGGCCAGCTGCCCTGGTGCAGGGGTGCAGACACGGTCTGTCACTGGCAGGCACAGGCTGTCATTAGTGGGGACTGGTCCTGTGAGGTACCAGCCTATTGGGGGAACAGAGCACCTGGGGGCTCAGGGAGCCAAGAGGAGCTGGCTGAAGTTACTAGGCCAGGAAACAAAGGGTCTGGAAACATAGGTTGTGAGCTAGACTCCAGCACGCAACAGGGCTTCCGGAGCTAAGGATCCCTACATGGAGCTGGTCAAAAAATAAAAGATGCCTGGCCCAGCAGATATTTTGCTGCCTCCTAGGCTACCCAGCCCTGAACCCAAAGCTGTTCCCTCCTCTCAGCCTCTCCCATCATGGAGACTGGACTAGCTGGGGATAGGGCAGCTGCTGCATGGGGATTGGTGGGACGGGGGAGCTTAGAAGCCAATAGAGGGCAGAGACTGATCTGTTGTGAGACTTGAAGAGACCACAGGAGTCCCCCACTTCATCTCCACTTTGAACTCTGTCCTATAGCACAGCTCAAGGGCTATAGGCAGGTTACGGAGTCCAAGAGGCCCAGTGTCCCTAGCTATATAAACTCAGCTACTGCCTGCATTACAAACCTCTCTGAGGGCTGGATTGATGGCTCAGTAGTTAAAGGTATTTGCTTACAAATCTCTCTGAGCCTCAGTCTCTTCTCCACACAATGGGACAGGAGGGTAGAAGCCATCCCTTGGGGATGAAGATGACAAAACCATACCTGGGGCACTGGTGCTAAGGAAAGAACAGATCTTACAACCCTCAGAGCCCCTCCCCCCCCCCAGTGTCTGCATGTGTGTGTGGGTGCGCACACGCGCACCCCCCCAACACACACTGCACCCGTGTGCGCTCAGGGGACATGGTCTGGGTGTGCACACAACTCCCAGTGACTCTCATGCCCTGTCTCCTGCCTCTCTGCCTAGTGTAGCGTCTGCCACCCCAGACAGTGCCACTGTCCTCTAGGGAGGTCTCAGTCACCCACGCCCTGTGTGGCGCAGGGTGCTCAGCGTGTCGGGCCAGGCAACAGTGGTCAGGAAGAGGGGTTGAATGGAGTGGCCCTCAGGATGGCTGAGGGTGGCCCCTTAGCCCCGCACAGGGGTGTGGAAGGACTCCACCCTCCCAGTCTCCTCAGCAGCTCTTTGTATTTGCCCCGGGTTCCTGGGGCACTGACATGTCCCCTGCTGCGGTGGCTTGTGGGTCTGTCTAAGCTTTCTACACTGGGCCAGAGAGAGTCTGGCTCTTGATCTGCAGCCTGGACTCTCTGGTGGACAGACCTTTTGGAGTAAGTACTAGACAGGAGGGAAGAGACTTCTGCCTTCCTAGAAAGAGTTTAGGATTAGAGGCCAACCACACTAGACCTTTAGCTATCTTACCTGCCAGCCTTCCTCTGTGTGGTGTGAGGCAGGGAGTAAGAGCTTTGGCAGAAGGATTTGTCTCTTCCTATTATGATTATTATTTTGTAGTGTTAGGGACCAAACCAGGACCTCCTCTATGGTAGATAAGTACTAATCCACTGAGCTAGACCTTAGGCCCTTAGAAGGATCCCTTTGTGAGGGTCCGAGAGTAAGAACAATTGCTTCAACTTGTTTCTGAGGAGCCACATCAGGAAAAAGAATCCCTGTTGCATTAGCCGAACAATTTCTGCACACCCCTTCCCACTGCTGAGGGGAGACTCTCCCCCATTTCCCAAGCAGTTTCCTGCAGGCTGAGGGAGGGCAGAAGCCTGGGCAAAGTGGCACCCTCCCGCTAGACTCAAGTGGAGACCTCTCAGTCTTGGGGGTTGGCAGACATTGAGAGGATGTGGGCTCCCTCTGGAGAAGACAGTTTCACCTGGACGGGCACCTGCAAAAGGAGGCTGGTTACTTCCACAGCTAAGCAGGAGAATCAATGACAGAGGACACTAAGGTGTAACAGGATCTGAATGCGCTTTAGGATGGATGATGCTGAGGTCTGGGGGTGAGGACATTATGTATTCTTGCTTTTGGTTGCATCCTTTTAGGTAAACAAAGAAGACTGGGCTCATTTGATAACAAGGGCTCATTAAAACAAACAGCTCTTTCCTCCAGGATGGTAACATCAGCCCACGAATGCTCCAAGTGAGCAGCAGTCCCTGGAGGTTTGATCTACATGAAGGGCAATGGTCCTCCAGAAACATGAGAAATGCCAATGCTCAGAATGAAAGGAATGCCACCATTTACCATTTAAAAGAGGATAGCCTGAGGCTGGAAGAAATGTAGAGCATTAACCAGCTCAACTTCTGCCTCTAGGCATCATTGTCTCAAACCCTGGACCTAACCTTGACTCCAGTTTTACAGCCATCTTTAGAGTTCTGGGACAGGAGGTGGCCCTGGCTCACCTTCTAGCTCAGAAAGTCTCTCCTACAGTCTAGTCTAAACCCCTTCTGCGTCACTGACCTGTTCTTTGCTCTGTTTCTTCCCTGTATGTTGACACATCACTTCTTCCTTGACCCTCAGTTCTGCCTAGGCGTCCCTCTAAAACTACAAGTACCTCCCATATCCATGCTTCAAGACTGGCTTTGAAATATGCTCTCACATAGACTTTTGGCTTGAAGAAATATCTGGCAGGAGGATTTTGAATCTTCCAAGCCCAGTTTGTATGGCTGACAGGATAAGGGCAGTGGCTAGGCTGGGGTGCGCCTGTCTGTGTCATTGCTCCTGCGGAGTAAGCAAGGGTCATGCACAACTGTCCCTTGGAGCATAGGCGCTAAGATCTCAGCCTACTTATGCCTCCATCTGATCAGCGACTGGCGCAGGGGTGCTGGAGCGGAGTTGTGTAAAGGGTAGAGTCTGGCAGGGGAGCAGCGGGGAGCAGGCTAAGGGCTGGAGTCTAGGAATGCATGCTCCCAGGAAGGGTGTGGCAGAAAAGACTTGACCTGGGGAGGGGAGTAGGAGGAAGGAAGAAAGCAACCCCTTCCCTGGGCCTTGGGTCTCTGCTCCCTGGCTCCTCAGGCACATAAGCACTGAGCATGAGGGCAGTGGTCTCTGAGGGAGGCAGGTGAACCCTGGGCGTCTTTGATGCCATCAGCTCAGGAGCTGTCTTACTTCCTTCCTCCCTCTTACTGGCTGCGGTTTCCCACAGGACAGTAGGAAGGACTTTGAACCTGTGGCAGAAACGCCGAGTTGAGTTGTTCTGCCTAAGCGTGGCTTTCTGAACTAGCTGACGGGCACCCTGGGGAGGGGTTGTTGCTCCTGACTCTGAGGACAGAACTCCATTCTGCCACAGCCACAGGGAACCCTGTTCCCGGCTGTGACCTCCCAGCCATTTACTTGCCCCACCCCAGAACCTTGGCCCCACCCACTCCACCCACAGGTGGCTTACTCTTTGCTGGACAACCCTCTAGGTGGGACATGGGACAAGTGGACGAGGGATGTGGGTGAAATAGCAACTCAGACGGTCCCAAGAATTCACAGTAATGTGGCCAGTTACTCCTTATGCCTCCTGGGCAGAGGCAAATGATGATCAGAGCCACCCTTGTCCAGGGCTGGGGCAACTCTCTACTGGTCACACTTATTAACAATCGACCTGATGACTTTGGGAGCTTCTCCATGGGAACAGAGGATGCAAGCTTGATGCCGCCCATGATCAAGGCTCGGAGCGCCCGGGCTGTGAGTGCAGCCCAGGACACTCTCCTTCTCCAGCACTGCCTCATCTTAGCCCTTGCTCCCCAGAGCTGGCAGCCAGTCTTGGAGAAGGTGACCGGGCTGCAGTTGTGGACACTCCCTGGATGGAGCTGCTGCCCCTCCTCCGGCCCATTACATAAGGCACCGGCCAGCAGAGGGGTTGCCCCCTCTCACTAGAATCCCCTGGAAAGCCAAACTTTGTGAGCACATCCTTCCCTCCCACCAGTGAGGTGTGAGGGGGAGGGATCTGAGGAGGAGGACACAAGGTTGAAGAGGGAGGAGGGGAAGAAAAAAAAATGCAGACAGGATGCTTCCAACCTCACCCCTGGGATATGACTTGCCTCAATTTCTCACACTACATCTCCCCCCTCTAAGAGTCCCACTGCTGGAAAGCCTTTGCCCAAACTTGTGCTCCACTCTCTCTCTCTCTCCTACAGGCTCTCGCACTGACCCACGGAAGCAAGACTTCGCAGAGGTCACCCAACAGAGGCAGCGCCCCCCCACCCACCCACCCAGGTGACCTCACTCAAATCTGGGAACTCAGGCTCAATTCTAGCCAGGAACTTCCAGAGACCGGTCAGAGTCTGGCTGGGGCCCAGGGCAGGCCCTGGGGCTCCTGACCCCTTCTCGGGCGGTTGCAGCTCAGATTCCTGGACACACTCCTGGGGACCAGCTTCCTTGGGCGGGTTTCACTGGCCTTCCAGGGCCCTGCAGGATACCACGCACCGGTACGTAGACAGGGGGCAGAGGAGCCTGTGTTGTGACCACTGTAGGGCTGGGATGAGAAACCAGGCTGGCCCCAGACTGCAGGGTGTCCCGGTCGCCTCCCAAGTTTCAAGGGAGACATTTTTTTTTGCAGGAGCAGAGCACAGAGACCCTTGCCAGAACAGCACCCACAGAAGCCCTTGGGTTGCAGCAGACCAAAAAAAAAAAAAAAAAAAAAAATTAATAATAAAAAAATAAAATAAAAAATAAAAACCAGTGTGTACCTACCTGGAGTGCGGGAAGGGTGTGGGCCGGGGTAGCGCGGCTGCCCGAGTGAGCCGGCGCTGCCCGGTGGGCCTGGGGGCTGCGGGGCCCGGCCCGGCTCAGCCGCTGGCGGTGCTGGCGCGGCGGCGGCGGCGGCGGCGGCCGGCGAGGGTGCGTGAGTGTGTGCGCGCCGCGAGCCACTGCAGCATCTCTGCATCAAGATGCGCTCCTCCCTCTCGCAGGCCCCGCTCACTGGCTGGCTCCCTCCTCAGCCAACGCTCGGCCGGAGATGGCTTCCTCTGCCCCCTCCCACCCTGCCGTCCCCACCCTCCTGGCTTTACCTCATTTGCTGTCATTTAAGGACCAAGCGAGCGAGCCCGAGCGAGCGCCGGGGGCCCCCTCGTCTTCCATCATGCCTGGCCAGCTCCCCGCCCAGCCCAGAGCCGACTGGGCTGCGGAGTGGTGCAGTTAATGGGGAAGCACAAAGAAAGTGCTTCTTGCTCCTCAAATCCCGGAGACGCAGGGAGGGGGGGGCTTGCTCTCCCCTCAATCTCCTGTTGGAGGAAGGGATCCACACCAACCCCCTCCCATATTTCTGGGGCGCGGAGCAGGTGGGAAGGAAGGGCCGCCGCTGTCACCTTGTCCCCCCCCCCCATTACGTTTGTTTTTCTTTGCTCAAAAGTAACACGGGCTTAAAAAAAAATCAAAATAATCAAACCTTAAAGGAAATCTAAAATAGAAAGTCCCTTAGTAAATTTGAGAACCGGCCTCTACGTTTGACTTTTTTCATGTGCACAGTTATGTGGGCTATTAGTATTATTTCATGGAAATAGAATGATAAGTTACATTGTGATTTGCAAAATATATTTAAACTATGTAATTGCGCTTGGTTATCTTTGCACAATAATACACATGGAGCCGGGCGTGGTGGCGCACGCCTTTAATCTCATCACTTTGGGAGGCAGAGGTAGGAGGATTGCAGTGAGTTCAAGGCCACTCTGAGACCTCCTAGTGAATTCCAGGTCATCCTAAGCTACAGCGAGACCCTACCTCAGAAAACAAACAAATAAAAGGATCCTTTCCTTTTTTTTTCCTTTTTGGTTTTTCGAGGTAGGGTTTCACTGTAGGCCAGGTTGACCTAGAATTCAGTAGGTAGTCTCAGGGTGGCCTGGAACTCACGGCCATCCTCCTACCTCTGCCCTCCCAGTGCTGGGATTAAAGGTGTGCACCACCACGCCAGGCTCCCAGGCCCATTTTTAATCAACCAGCAGTATGATGTCATGAGAAGCTCACTGGATTATGTGTTTGAGTGTCTGAAGGGTACTTTGGGCTTTGCTGTTCATTGGCTATGAGTATTTGGCCAAGTGCCCTTCCCTCTCTGGGTCTTGTTGGTAGCTTAAAGGGTTTAAAGACGGCCAAGATTTCCCGGCCAGTGAGGTTCCTCTCCTGCCCTGTTCCTGTCATGTGGGCCTGAGCCCAGGAAGACAGAGGCAGAGGAACCAGCCATCTGCAGCCCCAGCCAGCCCTGTCGGGCTGTCACTGTTGTCTCGCCCCCTCTGGTCTGCCTGCTGTCCAGCTCATACAGGCAAGACTGGTGAGTGGCCCAGATGCTGCAACAGCTGGCAGGGCTGGAGCCTCTGAGTTTGAAATGCCTGTCAAGCGTGAGCATGAGTCTGTGTCTTTCTGAATGGCCAGGAGCTGGGGACCTGAGCAGGAGTGAGAGGGCCTGGAGAAGGAAGGGGCAGGGGACTTGAATACCTGTCGGAGTCCCTCGTGTACCTCGAATCCTTCAGAGTCCCCACAGGGGCTTGCACACCGTGGGCGCTCGCTTTCTCTGCTCTGCTGTGGAGACACCTGACCGCTGATGCTGTCTCATGGGTAACTGAATGCTGCTGTGGCGAGACAGACACATCAGCCTCCTCCCCGGGTGCCGCCCCTTCCTGCCTCTGCTCACACGGTCCTGTCGAGCTGTCTCTCTCGGGCAGACATGCTGACCCTGAACTCCTAAGGTGTAGTACTTGCTGGTGCCTCCCAAGTCAGTCCTGCTCTGCTCAGAGGCTCCGCGATGTCTGTCCGGCACACGACAGTAGAGGCACGGCTTTGCCAGACAGAGGGACATGCCTGCTGCCGTGGGACTCGTGGGCCAGGAGGCTGGCTGGTTATGGAGCCGTGGGTCTGGACCTGCTTGCAAAGATTGCTTTATTTTAGAGTGAGACAGCTGTCTTTGTGACTCTATTTTAGGACAGCTGCTGCCCTTGTGGTGGGGACCTCGTCCCCAGGGAGGGTGATTAGCATTAGTAACATTGGTCTCAAAGATTCACTCAGATCCCCAGGCAACCAGCCTGCTCCACCCCAGGTAGACCTTGGCAGACACACAATAAGTGAAAACAATAACACAATTTTAGGGGCTGGAGAGATGGCTCAGCGGTTCTAACTACTTGCAAGAACTGACAGGCCTGGGGTGCAATTCCCCAGTACCCACATAAAGCCAGATACACAAAGTGGTACCTGTGTCTGGAGCTGCTTTGCAGCAGCAAGAGGCCCATTCTCGCATACTTCCTCTATCTTTCTCTCAAACAAATAAATAAATAATTAAACATTTAACTTTAAAAATTTATTTGTTGGCAATTTTGTACTTGTATAAAATGTGTTTTGATCATCTCTACCTCCCATTGTCTTCTCCTATCACCCTTTCCTTCCTGCTGAGTCCCTTCTTCTCAACTAGTCCCATTTCTACTTGGATGCTGGTGTGAACAATACATATATATATATATCTTCTTTCATGGGGATATTTATATATATATTTATATACACCTCTTCTTTCATGGGGGTAACCTACTGATGTCCAGGGGGTCAGGGCAGATGTAGTGTCTCAGAGAAAGATCTTGGTTACTCTTTAGGCCTCCAGCCTGGACTCTTATGGCAGTTTTGTCCTGGTTGCTGAGCTGGCAGACCATTTATAGACTCACAGATAAACTGACTTAGTGAAAACAAGCATTGTTCACCAAGCCTGGACCTGAGTTTGAAAAGACAAATTTCCAGGGCTGGAGAAATAGCTTCTCAATTAAGGCATTTGCATGCAAAGCCAAGGGACCCAGGTTCAATGTCCCCAGATGTACAAGATGGCACGTGCATATGGTGTTCATTTGCAGTAGCTAAGGCCCTGGCACACCATTCTCTCTCCCTCTGTCTGCTGCTTTCTCTTTCATTCTCTCTCTCTCTTACTAAGAAAATAAAATATATAAAAAAGACATTTCCAAAGTTTGTCTTTTTTACTTACACGGAGTACTCACTTGAGCCCGGTCCAGATGACTCTGTGGAAAGCCAGGCATCCTCAGTGCCAGCCTCTGGCATGTTCCTGTCCTGGGACTACATGAGTAGAAGTCCAGGCTGAGCTGTCATAGATTTCCAGCCAGTTTGATAACAGCACAAGTGCTGTCTGTTTTTGAGGGAGTTTGCATTGCCTCTTCAGAGGAGAGAATGAGAAAGAAATTGGCTGGGCAGTTGAGGGTGACAGGACCCCCAAAAGAACAGGTTTATATATATATTTTAAGTAGGAAATGTCCTTAAACCTTTGAGGGAGGATCTGGTTTCCCTGTAAGACTCCCCCTTTCCTATAAACATGATTAATCTGCTTTTTCCTTATCTAAAGGAAATGCCCTTCCTATAACCCCACCCCTTCCTGCTTTACAGGAGCTCTGATTTCTTTCCTTCTCTTCAACTCTGTAATAAAGTTTTTCTAAATTTAGCCTTCCATGGTCTGTGGATTTCATTCTTCAAATTCATGAGACAAGAACAAGGAGGTTACTGACCCAGTGGAAGTTTGTGTGACTGTGACCGTCTGGCATTCTAACTCCTGAGTTAAAGCCCAACAAAGTCCAAGAAAGGCTCCATTGATCTCAGACACCCCAAATTCCTTTATAATTTTGACTATCTCCAAAAGACAAAGAGTTGTGCTAAGAGCTTTACCCAATTCACTCACTCGGGAGGATCATGTAGTTACCTACCTCCTTATTCCACATGACACTTGGTGGTTGGCAGGAATGTGCTACAAGGAAACAGCAGGGCCCCACGTCTGACACCAGCCTCCTGGCTTAACCCTGTGCTGTGGATGCCCAGTTACCCACGGTCCACTGTTGGTGTGTGTGGTGAGGGGAAAAAGGGAGAGGATTGTTTCTTCCGTTTTGGTGCCTGTCAGAGCCTGGAACCCTCAGCATGGTTGACCAGTAGGAGTGACTCTCCTCTCCATGGAAGATCAACCCACCTTGATGATGTCCAGAGCTGGGGCACCCGTTCTCCAAGTTGAGTTCCCACAGACTCCCAAATGGGGCAAACATGGGCCAGCAAAAGATGACCAGGTGGCTAATCAAATGGACCACCATTTTGTCTGCAAACATTTGGTGACCCCTGGGAGGCTCCAGAAGCTTTCAGAGGACCACTCGACTCTTCCTAGGCCATCTGCTCTTCCTTCCGCTGTCCTGCCAGATCAGTAGCCCTGGAGTCCAGAGGATTTCAACTGGCCAGCAAGGACCTCGGGCCCCTTCCCAGGGGACACATGGGAGGGGCTCCCTGCCAGGGCCTGTGAGCACCAGAAGCTTTGTGATGTTCTTCCTTATCATTTGCACATGTCTTCTCCTGGTTTCTCTAGCCGCCAGCATAGCTCCCTCTGGTCATAGACATGATGACCTTTTTTGGAGCTCCCAGAAAGGCCGCGCATGTTTGGAGCAGCGTCTCTGCCTCGAATGGTAGGGCCTCAAGAGTCAGAGAAGCTGGTCTGTCTTCAAAGTACCTGGAAATCTTTTAAAACATTAATTAATTACCTAGTTTATGTGTGCATGTGTGTGCGTGCGTGCACACACACACGTGCACATGGAGACTAAAGGGACAACTTTGAGGCATCTGCACTTCACCTTCTTTGAAACAGGGTCTCGGGCTGCAAATGGGGCCCCCAACTTCAGACTCCCCTGGCTCCACCTCCTGCTGTTGTAGGCATTGGCGCCATAGCTGCATGCCCCGCTTTGCGTTTGGCTTTATGCAGGTGCTCGGGAATTGAACCTGGGCCAGCAGGCTTTGCCAGCAAGGGCTTTCTACTGCCAAGACATCTCCCCCTTCCCTCCTGTAACCTTTCTAGAAGCAGACTGGTAGCAGGGCAGGACTGTCCATCCATAGCTTTCGGGAAGAGTGGCATAACAATCAGAAAAGCTATGAAGAGGGAACAGCCTGAGCAGCTGTGTAGCCATGGGCAGGCCACTTCCCTCCTTGTCTGAAAATGAGGGTTAGCACACTGCTCACCAAACTGGGGTCGTTGTTGAAATGCATGTGAAGCATCTAACTATAGTAGGTGCTTCCCCTTAACCTTCTTAGAATGCAGCCTGTCCATCTGCAACCTAAGAGCATACACCCATGAGGTGAAGCTCTTCTTACTGTTCCTCTCTCTGCTGCCATGGACAGGGTGGCTCCAGATCTGCCACCAAGAGAATAGACTCCATCCCATCTCTGCTGCGCCTATGTGGATGACATTAGGCAAGCCACTGAATAACACTTGGTTGCTCTGAGAATTTTTTTTTTCTTTTTTCCTTTTTGAGACTTGGTCTCAGGTAGCCTCAGCTAGCCTGGAATTTGTTATGTAACCGAGGATGACCCTGAGCTTCTGATCCAGATGCCTTTATCTCCCAAGTGCTGAGATAATAGGCATATGAAACCATACCCAGTTTAAAGTGTACTAGGGGTAGAATCCAGGGCTTCATGCCTGCTAGGCAAGCCCTTCTACCAACTCAGCTATCCCAGCTCAAATTTCCATTCTTGGGCTGGAGAGGTGGCTTAGCGGTTAAGGCACTTGCCTACAAAACTTAAGAACTCATGTTTGACTTTCCAGGTCCTAGGTAAGCCAGACATAGTGATGCAAGGGCACAGTTTCGTCCATGTGCACAAGGGGGCGCACGCATCTGGAGTTCACTCACAGAGGCTGAAGGCCCTGGCATGCCCATTTCTTTTCTTGCTCTCTTTCTCCCTCAAAATAAATAAATAAATAAATAAATAAAATCCGTTCTTTATCAGTAGATTGGGAATTACCTTACTCCTATTTAGAATTGGAGTGTAGCCTATGTGAGTTAAACAGCAATTTTTAAAAGCCTTCGTGAATTGTTAGGTGTGAAGCAAAGTACCAATTACCCTTCCCTCCACCATGTCTTCTGTGGAGAGAGGAGTCACCTTGCCTCATCCAGCCCTGCTGCGCTGTTTAACACAATGCCTGGTGCTTGGCAGAAATGCAGTAAACATTGCTGACCAGGTGAATGGAAGAGAGTGAGCGGGTCAGAAGGTAGGGAAGGAGGGGCCAGAGGCAGATACAGACTTCAGTGTGAAGGAGGGGAGAGCTTCCAAGACTGGGCCTGGATAGATGGGAAGGAGGTGGGAAACACTTTGCTGGCATAGGGTATGGGGTGGCAGAAGCAAGGACTTGGGAGCTGGGAGAGGAGCAGGGTTTGTGTAAGGCCAGGATAAGTCAAGTTGGGTGAAGGAGTCCAGAAGGGAGAACACCACACTCCCCCTGCATTTGCCTTCCTAATTTTGCTTAAGGGCCTAGAGGGGTGTGTGGCCCAGAGGGTCCTAATTATTCTCTTCGCCGGTTCAACCCAGGGCTCTTGGAACTTCTTTTTCAGGCTTATAATAGACAATGCTAATGTCTTGATTAATATTTAATGGTAATGATGCTAATAATGCCTGCATTTATGTGGTCTCTCCACTAGCTCAAAGAACCCTGAGTTCTTTTTTTTTTTTTTTTTTTTCTGGCTAGCTTAGGCAGTGGGAGGATGGAGGACAGGGCCAGGGCAGTGGACAGAGATCAAGGCCAAGGCACCAGGAAGCTGGAACTCAGCAAAGAGAAATGATCAGGCTAGGGTTATAGAGCCCTGGAGGTCAGGCTGGGCCTAGGACTGGGTGCCCCTGTGCCCTGCATGAGCTCTGGCTTTGTCTTCATGGGGTATCAGGGTCTGAGGAGGACAGCCTTGGTAGGGGCATCTTTTGGACTTTGCAAGAAGTGTGCCCTCCAGGGAGCATGAGAGAGCAGCTTGGGGATCAGTGGTGACCCTGGAAGTGGGCTGGTGACTTCTATAAGCCTGCCTAGGCTGGTTCCTTCACAGCTATGAACCAGGAGCCAGAGGGGCAAAGGGAGGGGACTGGAGTCCTTGAATAGATTTTGCAGGCCTCCTTGAACCTCAGACCCTTGATCAGAATTCCTGGACATCTGTTGTACCATCTCTGGAAATGAACGCATGTCAGTCATGACCTCAGGGCCACTGGGCAGCACTACCCAGACAGTGCCAGCATGAAAAGGGCCGCCCTGGTGCCTGTGGAAGAAGGAAGGCAGGTGGCTGGGAGGCTGTGCAGTCAGACAGAGCTCAGTTGCCACTTAACTATTTATATGCTGGCTGCATGGCTTTAGGCTTCAAAGCCTCCATGTCTTCACCTGTGAAGTGGAGAGGAGAGGCAAGGAATTGGCATGAGTCAGGTAAAGTGGTGTGCATGTGCTGGACAGTAGTGGAGGGGCAAGAGAAACCTCAGGATTTTAGCATCAGTGGCAGGAGTGTCCAGTGTTGGTGATGTTAGTGGTGACAGCCTTACCAGACCGTCTCTGAGGTTCGACTTGTATGCGTTTGCTGGATAGCCATCCTCCATTTCTTCCTCCCTCCCTCCCTTTGTTTCTTCAGATGCAGAGTTGAAGTCCTGGGCGGGATAAGATGCCCATAAAAATGAAGGAGACCCCAGGCCAGTTCAGGTCCTAGTTCACAGGACCCTGGTTCGATTCCCCAGGACCCGCGTTAGCCAGATGCACAAAGGGGCACATGCATCTGGAGTTTGTTTACAGTGGTTGGAGGCCCTGGTGTGCCCATTCTCTCTCCCTCTCTCTCCCTCTTTCTCTGTCAAATAAATAAAAAGAAAAAAAAAGATATTTAAAAAAAAGAATTGAAAACATGGAAGGCTATATTATGAATTATGAGATTTGTTTTAGGGAGAGTAAGGAGGGAAGGCAGATCAGAACGCCCAAGCCAAAACAAATTCTCCCCCTTCCCAGCCGAAGGGTGGGGAGCAGAGATGGGGAAAATCTCACATAAGGAAAGTCTCACACACACTCGTGGAAAACAAATCAGGAAGGCGCCCCAAACTAAAAGCAATCCTCCCCCTTCCCAGCCAGGCTGGGAAGGGGGAGAGGGAGATGGAGAAGATAGATGATTCCCTCACAGAGGGAATCGGGGTGCTAAGAAGGGTAAGGGGACCAGAGTTTGCCAGAGGAGCCAAGAACTTACAAAAGGAGCCAGGAGGTGTGGCTCGGGACCATTTATATGAATCAAACATCCAGTTAGAATGAGTCTCTGGGCTGGAGAGATGGCTTAGCGGTTAAGCGCTTGCCTGTGAAGCCTAAAGACCCCGGTTCGAGGCTCAGTTCCCCAGGTCCCACGTTAGCCAGATGCACAAGGGGGTGCACGCGTCTGGAGTTCGTTTGCAGAGGCTGGAAACCCTGGCGCACCCATTCTCTCTCACCCTCTATCTGTCTTTCTCTCTGTGTCTGTCGCTCTCAAATAAATAAATTAAAAAAAAAAAAAAGAATGAGTCTCATCAGCAGATTCAGGTGTGTAAGGAAGGGACCTGATTGGTTGCTGTGCTTAAGAAGCTGACTGAGGAAGAGCCAGTCTACAGATGTGCTAAGTCCGGGATAAGGCAAGAAGGCCGGAAGCTGTTGCTGAGAAGTTGCTTCCTGTAGCCATCTTGCACGAGATGGAAACAGATGTAAGTTCTAGTCCTGCCTGGGAAGGCAAGGTGGCATCCATGTGTCTGTGGGCCAGGCCCTAGCTAACTACCTGCCAGAAATAGGCTACCTTGGGCTGGAGAGATGGCTTAGCAGTTAAGCGCTTGCCTGTGAAGCCTAAGGACTCTGGTTCGAGGCTCGATTCCCCAGGACCCATGTTAGCCAGATACACAAGGGGGCGCATGTGTCTGGAGTTCGTTTGTAGTGGCTGGAGGTCCTGGTGCGCCCATTCTCTCTCTCTCTCTCTCTTTCTCTCTCTGTCTCTTTCTCTCTCTGTCTATTGCTGTCAAATTAATAAAAATAAACAAAAAAAAATTTAAAAGAAAAAAGTTACCTTGCTCCCCATCTTGTATCACTTCCTTTTGTGTGTGTGTGTGTGTGTGTGTGTGTACCATATGTGGTGTGGTGTGTGGTATATACAGGGTGTGTGTTTGTGCTGATGTGATGCCTGGTGTGCTGGCCTGCACTGGCTGCAGAAGAGCGTCAGGTGCTCCCCTCCATCACCCATCCACCTATTTTTCCCTTAGGGCTGGAATTACAGGTGTGTGTGTGTGCGTGTGTGTGTGTGTATGGCCACCCCTAGCTGTTTGTGTGGCTTCTGGAGATTTGAACTCATGATCTCAGCCCCCTTAGACACTCATAAGTATACTAAACCATGCAGCTATCTCTTCAGTTCTCTTTTCTGCCCATTTCTGAATCAACTCTTTTCAGTTTGCATTGATCCTGTGATCCACCTGATGGCTTTCTGATGCATTCGTTTTCTGCTTGTCATGGCTAAAGAGTGCACTTGCTGCTGCCTACAACCACGTAGCTGAATTGATTCATAACTCAAAGTTCCTATCACAGTGTCTGGTACAAAGGGGGTGCTCAATAAATGATAGCCACAGATGCCCAGAAAATATTGTAGTCATCCACCCATCCATCTATTCGTTTAACAGACAAGTGTTAAGTGTAAGGGCTGGAACTGGAGCGCAGAGGTAGAGTGCTTGCTTGCCTTGCATGCACGAGGCCCTAGGTTTGAGCCCCAGCTCGTCAAGAAACCATATCTATATGTCAAGTGTCTCTTGTGCCTAGAGCTGTGGTACAGAGGAAACTAAGACACAGTATGCAGGCTAGTGGAGCTCACAGTCTAATGGTGGGGCTGATACACAAAACCAGTCAAAAATGCAGTCTGGTAAATGCTATAACCAAAATCTATAGGGTGCTACCTGCTCTGGCCTCATGAGGTGGGAGAACAAAGGAAGTGTTTTTGTCCTCCTCTGAGGTAGGGTCTCACTCCCAGGTTGACCAGGAACTTACTCTGTAGTACCAAGCTGGCTTCGACCTCACGGCGATCCTCCTACCTGCCTCCCAAGTGCTGGGATTAAAGGCGTGTATTACCACGTCCGGCTGTTTTTTGTTTTTGTTTTTTTTCCCCCTAAGAGAAAGCATTTTATTTATTTTTTTTTAATTTTTATTTATTTATTTGAGAGTGACAGACACAGAGAGAAAGACAGATAGAGGGAGAGAGAGAGAATGGGCGCGCCAGGGCTTCCAGCCTCTGCAAACGAACTCCAGACGCGTGCGCCCCCTTGTGCATCTGGCTAATGTGGGACCTGGGGAACCGAGCCTTGAACCGGGGTCCTTAGGCTTCACAGGCAAGTGCTTAACCGCTACGCCATCTCTCCAGCCCAGAGAAAGCATTTTCAAAATCTGTGGGGTGGTACCTGCTCCAGCCTAGTGAGGTGGAGGAATAAAGAAAGCATTTTCGTGGAGTCCTGGGAGGACTCTCAGTTCACCAGTAGCGAGGTGTCTCTGGTTTGGGATAGAAGGAGGCAGTGACTGGGTAGTGCTAGAAAGAAGCAACTTTTTGTGTAAAGTGGGCATCATGGCAGGATGTAGTGTGTCCAGAGTAGAGGGTGCAAGGAAAGGATGCACTTGGAAGAGCAAGCAGGACTTGGGGATCGGAGGAGGGTAGAGCTATGGTGCTGACACAGACCTGGAAGCAGAGGGCTAGCTAGCCAGATGTCATCAGCAGTCAGGGGCAAGGACATGGAAGGACTTTTAGGTATAAAACTCAGAGCTGTCCCAGCCAGCCAAAAGTCCTCACTTGGGTGCCCAAGAGCTTCTCCTATCGCCACAGGGAATCAGAACCTCTCAGCCACGATGCTCCTTTTTGTGGGCCCACATAACTAGGCTTGATTGATCAAACAACAGTAATGAGGTGGAGCTGTGGGCATTTGGTACAGGAGATTAACATTGGCAGTCTGTTGACTTAAGTAAGGACGTGGCCCTTGACAAGTGGGAGTATTGGAGTGCTTCATTCACCCCATGTTTCCAAAAGGCCTTGAGACCAAAAATAGGCTTCCCTGAGAAATAAAAGAATGTGCCTCAAGCTTGCACCATCCATCATTATTTATTTATTTTGTTTTTAAAAATATTTTATTTATTTAAGAGAAAGAGGCAGATAGATAAATAAATAGAGAGAGAGAGAGAATGGCATGCCAGGGCCTCCAGCCTGTGCAAATGAACTCCAGATGCATGCACCACCTTATGCATCTGGCTTACATGGATCCTGGGGAATCGAGCCTAAGTCCGGAGGCTTTGCAGGCAAACGCCTTAACTACTAAGCAATCCCTCCAACCCTTATTTATTTACTTATTTTGGGCACAGGGTCTCATTTAGCCCAGGCTGCCCTTAAATTCACTGTGTAGCTGAGGCCTGGCCTTGAACTCTAGATTTTCCTGCTTCCACCTCCCAAGTGCTGGGATTATGGGTATGTACAACCCTAGCTGGCTTTTTGAAAAAAATACTTATTTAGGCTGGTCATGGTGGTACACACCTTTAATCCCCGCACTTGGGAAGCAAAGGTAGGAGGATCACCATGAGTTCAAGGCCAGCCTGACACTACATCATGAGCTCTAGGTCAACCTGGGCTAGAGTGAGACCCTACCTCAAAAAAATTATTTATTTATTTCAGAGAGAGAGAGTGAGTGAGAGAGAGCATGGGCATGCCAGGGCCTCTTGCCACTTGCAAAGGAACTCCAAACACATGCACCACTTGGTGTGTCTAATTTTACATTAGTACTGGGGAATCAAACCCGGGCCTATAGACTTTGCAAGCAAGTGCCTTTAACTGCCAAGCCATCTCCCCAGGCCCACACATCTGGCTTTTGTAACATCAGTTCTCATCTGAGAACTCCTGTTTTGCTGGCCTGCCCTGCAGAGTGCAGAATAATCAGTCATCATACTTGTAGAGGTCCACTTCCTTGAAATACATGTAGTGTTCGATACATGAGATACATATTTTATACCCACACATGCACACACATAGCCCCTGGAAGATCTTTTGACTTGATGATGGTATGAAAGTGATATATGTTCAGTAGAAAAACATACTTCAGTTTTGAATTTTTTTATGAGTGAAGAGAGAATTGGCATGCCAGGGCCTACAGCCACTGCAATCGGACTTTAGACGCGTGCGCCCCCTTGTGGGCTTGTGCCACTGTGTGTCTGGCTTATGTGGGCCCTGGAGAGTCGAACATGAGTCCTCAGGCTTCTCAGGCAAGCACCTTAATGGCTAAGCCATCTCTCCAGCCCCAGTTTTGAATTTTGATCTTCCCTGACTAGCGACATGTGGTGTGACACTATTTTACTATTTTATCTCAAGCTGTGGTGCAGCACGCTGTGAAGTGATGATGTTTGGTAAATTAGGAGTGGTAAATACATTCTGATTGACAGTGATTTCAATCTGTGGTGAGTTCATTGGGATATAACTGCAGGAGCATCTGTATATGCTACATTTTGTTTGTCTGGAGTATCCCACTGAATCCTTGCCCTTCACCCTTTCTGTTGCTCCTCCTGGTTCTCTTCTGCCTTGATCAGGTTGCTGCAACAAAATACCCTAGGATAGCCAGCTTATGCTACGTCAACATTGCCTTCTCACCGTGCTGGTGGTTGTCAAATACCATGTCATGTGACAACACTTCCTGGTTTGCTTCTTGCTCCAGATTAGATTCCAACTCTTTCCCTGACACCTAGATCAGTGTGACATTGTGATTTGCTGTCTCCTCCTTCTCCTCCTCTTCTTTTTCCTCCTCCTCCTCCTTCTTCTTTTGTCTTTTTTTGAGGCAAGCCAATAGATTGGCCTTATTGTTTAACTGGAGACAAACACACACACACACACACACACACACACACATACACAGAGAGAGAGAGAGAGAGAGAGAGAGAGAGAGAGAGAGAGAGAGAGACGGAGAGTGTAGCAGACAGTTTTATGTCACTGAGATGAACTTTTGGACCAGGCACAATTGTGGAGGAAGGGACTTACTGAAGCTTACAGACCAAGGGGAAGTTCCATAATGGCAGAAGAAGGTGGCCCTGCTTTCACAGGTCCAAGCAGAGAAAGAGAGAAAAGCCACGGCATACAACACACTTTAGGATCTCCAGGTAAAAGTAGGCACTCTATATATCTTCAGATTGAAATTTCAAATTCACCACCACACCTGAGGGCCGGACCCTAAGATCTACCTCCTCCAGCCAGGTGGCTGCAGATCCAAACTACAAACTAATAAAATATGAACTACACTGGGGGCCATCTATTTAAACTACAACAGAGACACACAGAGAGAGAATTGGCACAGCAGGGCCTCAGCCCCTGCCCCCAAACTCCTGACACATGTGTCCCTTGTGCGCATGTGCTCACTTGCATCACTGTGCGTCTGGCTTACGTGGGACCTGGAGAACCAAACATGAGTCCTTAGGCTTTGTAGGTAAGCACCTTAACTGCTAAGCCATCTCTCCAGCCCCACTGTCTCCTTTAGTCCACCCTCTTTTCAACTCACTTCTGTCATATTGACCCATTTGTCCTTTCTGGAAAGGGCTGGACTCGTACTGCATTTCCTTTATGCTGTTTGTTGCTTAGAAAAGTGATCATCTATCTGCATGCTGGATAAATTCCCCTCGCCCTCAAGAACAAGGTCCCCAGAAAACCCTCCAGATCTGCCCTTATCACATCATAGGCTTAGTAATCGGAAACCTACTTGTCTGTATGTGATGGGCCTCTCCATCGTGTGCCTTACATCATTACCCTCTCAGCTGAGAGTTGGTGAACAGTATATGTCTGTCATCTATTCCTCTCTGGGGGTGAGGGTAGAGGTAGATAGGACTAGGTCACATCATACTTCTCTCTCTGCCCTGGATGTCCTGGAGGTCAGGCCAGCACCAGTCTGTTTTAGTGTCAAGTCCCCCGAACAGGTAGAGTGCTGTAGGGGTGCAGGACCAAGTGGTTGGTGGAGGTCAGGGAGGAGACACAGAAGGTGGAAAAGTCTAGAGTGAGCCAGTCGTGAAGGTAGAATGCGCAGCCTGGTCAGGGAGCAGCACTTGGCTTGACTGCCCATTTGTCATCTCCATCTGGTGCGGCACGTGGCAGTGCAGGCTGCAGACCTGTGAAGACGCTGCCCTCACGGGTCACAGAGCCAGCTTAGTGTGCCAGTTCCCTCGCTGCCAAAGGCTGTGAAGAAATACAAGGTCCAGACCACAACTTGCGCAGCTGCGTGGGGCCTTGTGTACTGGCCTGAGCTTGGGCCAGAGCTCTTCTGCTGTTTTGGAAGTAAAGATACGTTTTTAAACAAGGAGCCCAGAACTATATTTGGCACTGGGCACAGAAAGGGTGCTGTTGGTCCTGAAGTTGGTGGTGTGGCCCTACTAACACAGTACCTGTGTCAAAGGCATTAGGGCCAAGTGATTCTCTGAGGTTCCCCACTGCAATCCCAGAGAAACAGGGCTCCATCAGCAATTTCATCCTCTGCCCTTGGCTTTGTAACTCATCGGAGGTGTTGACAGAGACCTCTGAGATCCTCGAAGCCAGGGATATGGTCTAGGTGTAAGAAGGCACTATGATTTTGGTTTTCTTTTTAAATTTATTTATTTATTTATTTGAGAGAGAGAGAGAGAAAGAAAGAGGCAGACAGAGAGTGAAAGAGAGAGAATGGGCATGCCAGGGCCTCCAGCCACTGCATATGAAATCTAGATGCATGCACTACCTTGTGCATCTGGCTTATGTGGGTCCTGGGGAATCAAACTGAGGTCCTTTGTCTTTGCAGGCAAGCAATGCCTTAACTACTAAGCTGTCTCTACAGCCCATGCACTGTGATTTTTTTAAAATCATTTTATTTATTTATTTATTTGACACAGAAAGAGGGAAAGAGAGATTGAGAATAGGCATGCTAGGGCCTCCAGCCATTGCAAACAAACTCCAGGCGTGTGTGCCCCCTTGTGCATCTTGCTAACATGGGTCCTGGCGGGTTGAACCAGGGTCCTTTGGCTTTGCAGGCAAACGCCTTAACTGCTAAGCCGTCCCTCAAGCCCTGCACTGTGATTTTTAAATGGTTAAAAACTCACAAGGCTACTTCATGACGCATGAAAGCGTTAATGAATAAGGGCTGACTGGAGCACAGCGATGCTGTCCTCCTGTCCATGTCTGGCTGCGTCATGCCACACCTCCAGTTAAGTACTTACAATGGTGGCTGTATGGCTGTCAAGCAGAAATCTTTTTCTACTTGGTTCCTTAGAGAAAATGTTTGCCAACTCTGAGTTCAAGACATTCCTCTGTTATCTGTAGCTTGGGGTGCCAGTCACCGACACTTGGGAATGGGGTTTCTTTTGATTTTAGCTCCATGGTTCTCAACTAGGGAATCATAGTCAATTTCACGTTGCTGGGATGAATTTCCAAATCAGGCACAAGTTATGGGAGGAAGGGAATTCATTGAAGTTACAGATCCAGGGGAAGTTTCATAATGGCAGAAGCAGCTGCCCCCCTTTCGAAGGTCCACGCAGAGAGAAATACCATCATAAACAAGCACACCCCAGGAACCCCTGGCAGAGCTCAAGCACTCTGCACATCTTTGGGCTGTAATTCCAGATCCAAGCCCAAACACACCTTAGGGGTAGACCCTAGGATCCACACACAATAATACCTCTTTCATCCAGGCAGCTGTAAATCCAAGAAGCTTTAATAAACTCCTGAATTTATTGGGGGACACCCATTCAAACTACCACAGGAATATTTAGCAAAATCTGGAGACATTGTCACAGTGGGGTGTTCATGGGGAGTAGAGGCCAGGATGCCTCTCAACATCCTGCAATGCCCAGAACAGCCCCTCACACCTAATGCCCCAGCCCCAAATGTCACCAGTGCTGGATCTGAGAGGCCCTGGGTAAGGCAGGGATGGAGCAGCCAGATCCCTAGACTCCTAGTGCCTTGGAACTGAGCAACCGGAAGATGGTGTGTATAAAGTGAGGGATGATGGGAAGGCCTGAGGGGGAGGAGTCCTTGTCCTGGTCCCCTGGAGTTCTTGTACCACCGGCTAAGGCCTCTGGCAAGCTTCTAAGAGGGGAGGGACTTCTTTGCCAGCACCCCCAAGAGCCAAGATAAATTCCTATATCCTTGGTGAGGTGATGGAAATGGCGGTGATTCATGGCCATCGATATTATGGGAAGCATGGAGGGGCTCCCTGGGGGGGGCAGCAGAGCAGAGTACCCCAACTCAAATTTAGGCGGAAGGAAGATGAGGCTTGGAGCTGCGGGAGGAGGTTGGCGCTGTTCCCACCTGCCTTCTGGGAAGTGTGAGGAACAGATGCTATGGCTGTCAGATGAGAGCTCCTGGCACTTTGGGAAATTGCAGAATTAACAAAAGGATGGTTGCTTTCAGGGAACACAAGCAGGGGCACCGTGTGCACAGCTGGGCCGGCCTCTGGAGACTCCCTTTCCTTGCAGGCGAGCAGCAAGATTCCTTATGCCTGGCCTTGGGGCTGCTTGCGGATGGTATTGGGGGAGGGAGGGCAGAGGTGACTGTGTTGTCAGGCCTGGGGCAAGAACAGGGTCAGGTGAGAGCCAGAGCCAGGGCCAAGGCTGTCGATAGCATGGGTCACAAAAGTGGCAGGGCTGTCTGGAGGTCACCTCATCTATCTTTCTGCCTTTGGGTCCAGCCCCAGCAGATGGCATCTTGCCGGTGGAGGACCCAGGCAGAGGGCTTCTCAGCAGGAATGAGAATTCACCAGCTGTTATGTGCAAAGCCCCCAGAAGTAGCAGCCAGTTCTCTTTGGAAGCTTCATAGACAAAGAGGCATATCTGAGGCTCTGCAGGAAGCCAGTGTGTGCCTTCTCCTTGTGATTGTGAGCAGCCAGAGGGACCTCACTCAGGACACTAACCTGACCTGCAGAAATGGCAGTCTTGGGCTGGAGAGATGGCTTAGCAGTTAAGGCGCTTGCCTATGAAACCTAGGGACCCAGGTTTGATTCCCAGTACCCACGTTAGCCAGATGCACAAGGTGGTGCATGTGTCTGGAGTTGGTTTGCAGTGGCTGGAGGCCCTGGTATGCCCATTCTCTCTCTATCTGCTTCTCTCTTTCTCTTTCTCTCAAATGAATAAATAAAATATGTTAAAAAAATAAGTGGCAACCTTTTGGCTATAGGGGTGAGGCTGAGGAAATGGCTCAGTGGGTAAGATGGCTTGCTGAGCAAACACGAGGGTCTGAGATGGCCTGAGTGTAATCCCCAGCACCCATGCGAAAAGCTAAGTGTCGTGACACATGATCTATAACTCCAGGCCTATGGGGAACGGGCAGTGGAGACTGAAGAATTGCTGGGTTTTGCCGGTCAGCCAGTCTGGCTGAGATTGGCAGGCCCAGGTTCAGTGAGAAACCTCATCTCAAGGAAACAATCTGGAAAGAGAAACAGAGGACACCCAAAATCAAGGCATGCACATCTATACACACACACATGCACACACCCGCACACACACACACACACACACACACACACACACACGTTCACTCATTATACATATGCCATACACTACACATAGTATACACACATACTCATTCACTATATATACACCATAGACTACACACACCAAACACACACACCAGTGCAAATGTTTTAATGCAATTTGGAGTTAACTTCAATCTGAAGAAAGTCCTAATCCTGAGGTCTGAGATGTTAGGCATTTGTTCAAGAGAGCTGTGGGATCTCTCCCAGGTGTCAGGAACTGGTCTGCTGGTGGAGGGTTGACTAAAAGTTCCCCAGCCTGGTGATCTGGAACAACTTTATCCTTGCTTGTCAAACCTAGTGACTTTTTTTTTTTGGTCATTGGAGCTGCAGCAGCTGAACTATAGGATGGGGGATGGCAGCAGGGGAGCTGGGGACATCTGACAGTCTGGAGACCCCTGGGAATTGACTCAGAGAGCTCCTAGCTGAGCCGAGCATCCATCCAGTGGGGAAGTGAACTGGCCATTGGTCATGCCCGTGACTGGAAGGGTGAGTCAGGCCAGAGGGCAAGGAGCAGCAGACAGATGCCGGAGGTCACAGGCCTCATTTGTTAGAGTGCCATCTCTCTCTGTCAAGCCTCTCCAGGGGCCAGCTGACAGATGCACCACGGGGAAGGGCAGGGAGCCTCCTCCCCATTGGCCAGCATGCTAGCCTCGTTCCCCTCTCCTACCAGGTTTCCCTTCGCTCTCTGCATTGTTAGCTGGAGGCCCCAAGGGGGTAGACTTCAGATACAGGGAAGCCGATGTATGTTGGTTTTGTCAGAGGGAGTCTCTGAACCAAGAATCTATTTGGCTAATGAAGTCATAATTACTCCCCGCTCACTAATAGGATGAAAGCTGGGGGCTCAGTTAAAAGGCACTGATGGACCCTCGAGAGTCATCTGATGGTTCTGAAAAGGGGCTGGAGAATTAGAAATGGAAAGGGGTAAATGTTGAGAGAGAAAGGGATGCGGGGTCCTTTCCCCGGGCTGGGGTCTGCCTATTTCTGGGAGCCTATAACATTTAGCATAGGATAATATTCCTGAGAATTCTCATATGGCCTCTTCCTGCCCCAAACTATCCCAAACTCCCCTATACCTAGCACAGCTCATGGCTGTCTGCTTTATTTTTTTGAGGCAGGGTCTCATTCTAGCTCAGGCTGACCTGAAATTCACACTGTAGTCTCAGGGTGGCCTCGAACTCATAGCAATCCTCCTACCTCTGTCTCCCCAGTGCTGGGACCAAAGGCATGCACCACCATGTCCGGCTTGCTGTCTGCTTTTGTAGGAGGCTGATTAGTTGGGGAGAGCACAGGCCCAACTATTTCTATTGGGCTTTGGAATGAGCACAGTTTGAAGTTTGTATTTCCCTCCACCTGGCATTTGCCAGTGCCGTCAGGCAGGACATGTGTGACGTGAGAGCCTGCTTTCCCCAAGGACCTTAGCTGTTCGGAAGTGGCAGGAGGTGCCTTTGATTCAGGTGGTGAACCCATTTCAAACTTAGGAAAAAAAAAACATTGTGAGAAATAATAGCTGTGGTCTGCTTCTCATGCACAGTCCAGAGAGCACCCAGGATTGCCCAAGGAATACACCCACGAGCCTTGTTTGCCCAGCCCAGTTCGCCTTGACCCACATGGCCCCATAGAAAACTCAAGAAAGCGGCTGTGGCTCAGAAAGGACTTGGTGGTTTTGTTTTTCACAGAGGTGGTTGCAGGGCCTCGGCAGGGAGAAGTTTGCCAGCATTTAGAGTTTTTTCCCCTTTTGGTGGTTTGAAGCAGGTTTCAGCCCAGTCTGACCTTAAGCTTATATGTAGGCTATTGAACTGACCATGGTCTCTGTCAGTTCCCCTCCACGGGGACAGATTAGATGGAAGAACCGTCATAGTCAGAAGAACCCTAAATATCATGTCCACGGCCTGCAAGAGACCATGGAAATGAGATTCCAAGTCTCAATGTGAAACAGCTTGGGGGGGAGGTAATTCCATCTGATTTCATCAAAACCAGTGTTGTAAGAGCTTAGAGAGAGGACACTGGCTCGGTCGTCTCCTATGGTCATCCTTCTGGGACAAGCTCGGGCCTTCTGGACACCTGGCCTTATCTTCTGCCGTGAGGGATGACTGGCCGGTCAAAGGCTGAGCTGTGTCTGCACAGCCAGGCTGGAGCTGGAAAGAGCAGGAGGGAGAGGGCGAAAGGCGGACAGTGCTTTGGGACAAGTGAGCATGGGTTCCTAGGCCTGGAAGAGAGACAAGCTCCCTTAGTGGGCTTGGTAAAAATTAACTAATGGGGCGTAGGACAAATCCCTCACTTTCAACACTCATCATTGTCACCCCCCAACTGCTGCTGCATGTACTCGATTTAGGAAGATAGGTATTGCGTGTACCCCACCTTCCACACCTCCCACCCCAGTGCTGCACAGGTCATAAACACAGTCAGGCAGGAAGCCTGGACACCAGTATATCTAGTTGTACTAGGGACCAGTCTCATGTACTTAGGGATCACTCACTGTGCCTGGTGAGGGTCAGGCTGGGGGAGCCACAAAGATACAGGTGGCATGAGGCACTGGCTCTGCCCTTGGGGGTGTTATAGCCTGGCTAGGCATGGAAGAGAGGGGTCCTTGAAGTGTCAAGGAACTCATGTTGAAGGCCAAGGGCAGGAGGAGCAAGTGATGGAGAAAGCCCCTAGGAGAGACAGCGCAGGGGCCAGGGATTTGAGCAAGCTGAGAAGAATACAGAGGGCTTTTGAAGAAGAAGACAGGCTGGAAAGAACATTTTCGTAGGCAGGAGAGGAAAGTGTGATTACATAAACTCTTAGAATTTTCACATCTGAAGTGATTTGATCTTTACCACCGCTTGTGAGGTAGTTACAATCATCACCCCCATTTTATGGATGAAGACCATCAGACAGAGAGGTCAAGTCACTTGCCTGAGGCCACAGGCAGCGCCTGATCGATCCGCAGTAGCTCAGGTCTTACTCAGCGTTCATTGCCCTCATTGTCACATGACCATAACCTTGGCATTGCCCACAACCTCTCCTGGGCTCTCTTGCCACTATTAAGGGGGAGAAGGAGGGATTGTTGCTGGAGTGTGTTGAGAGGTTGGTAGGGGTTGCTCTGGCACAATGTCCTTGAACTGTAAATGCCAGGGTTGATTTTTTTTTTTTCAGTAGATGCCCATTCATACCCTAAGTGTAGCGGTGGTAGCAGGTTTGAGTCAAGCTGGCTAGCCTTGTCATTTCTCTTGGGGACATTTTCTTACCGTTTGGAGTCAGTTTCCTCAAGAGTAACAGGATAGATGGCTGCCTCAAAGGCTGTGTGCTGGGTGAAAGAAACCATTTAAGGCTGGGCACGGAGCTCAGTGGCATAGTGCTTCTCTAGCATGTACAAGACCCTGATTTATTTTGAGGGGGGTGGTTTCAAGGTAGGGTCTCGCTCTAGCCCAGGCTAACCCAGAATTCACTATGTACTCTCAGGGTGACCTCGAACTCACTGCGTGTTTGATCTTCAGTACTGTAAGAACGTTTGTATAAAGCACACATGACAGTGGACGGTGTCAGCCTCTTAAGTGGTTTATGTGACTATCATGACTCAAGGGCCAGCTAGTGGCCTCTTGCCTCTTTGTCATCAGCATTATGAATGGCTCAGTTCCCTGCCGGTTCCATGGTCTCAGAAAGTCAAGGCCCCTCCCATAATTTCTGTCACCCAGGAGGCTCCGGCTCAGACCCTGAACTCTTAGGCAGTCTCTGTTTTGCCTTGCATCCGTGTAGAATGCAGAGGTCACCATTTTTGCTATTTGGCATAAAACATCTACTAACTCAAAGCAAATTCATGAATGGACTAGGCATGGCTGTCAAGGTGGAGGCCCTGAGGGACCATGGCTTTCTCACTGGCCTCAAGCATTAGTAGCCTGTAGCAAAAGGACCAGGTAGGGCCTGGTGAGGTGGCGCACACCTTTAATCCCAGCATTTAGAAGGCAGAGATAGGAGGATCATTGCGAGTTGGAGCCCAGTTTAAGGGTACATAGTGAATTCCAGGTCAGCCTCCCTGGGCTAGAGTGAGACCCTACCTTGAAAGTCCCCCAAAATAAATATTAAATAAATAAAAATAAAAATAAAAAGGTATACCAGGTAGGTTTGTTAAAGCAGATACCAGTTTCCTAAAGTAGACCAGTTTGTGTTTCTTCCAGTTCCCGGTTGGACTGTGGACGGCACTGTTCTAAGATCTTTCTTTTGCCTGTCTGGTCGCCTCCAGTGCTCCTCGGTTGTTCAGAAGCCCTCAGACCTCCCCTTCTATTATGAAGGACTCAACTTGATGCTGTTTGCAGAACCTCCTATCCAGTCAGTTTTGGACCCCTTCACTTCTCGGGCGTCAGCACTTTTAGAAGACAATTGGGATTTTAAATACATACTAAGGATCTCTTACATGCTTCCATGCAAAATCATGCTGCCTCAGGCTGCATTTGGCTCTCTACAGTCAGAATGCTTGCTTGGGTTCCGTGTGGGTAAGGTCAATTCCTAGTGAGCCCAAGCTTGGACTCAGGGTCTGTGTGTGCTAATTACAGGTCAACACAATGCCATGCTTTTACGCACTGAGATCTGAGCAAATCAGCCACACAGGATGGGGTAGGAATGGCAGTGAGGCTTGGAGCAGGACTGTTGGGCCACAGCTGTGGCTCCAAATTGCTCTAAGGTCCACTGCCTGGTCCTTGCTTCAGCAAGAACTGACATCAAACAAATGGGCCCTGATGCATTAAGTAGGGAGGGGGAGGTTGGAGTGGCCGTGTCTGCGTTTCCGCATGTCATATACCGCTGAGCAGTGAGGCTGGGATGAATTCCCCAAGTGCAGCGCTGGGCAGCTGGGCAAGAGCTGGTACAGCCTTTGCTCTTAATAAAGATTGTAAAATTGCTCGTCCCTCTCCCCTCTCCCCCGCTGGGTCTGATAATCCGACTCCAGGCTGGAGATTAGCATTTCTAATGAGCTGGGAGGTGCAGCCTAGGGAAGACCGGTGTGAGGGATGGCTTAGTCTGGGGTCCCTGGGGCTCTGAAGAGGGGCACGTGCTTCGTCTGGCTTCGGTTGAATGGAGGTTGGCTTTCTTCAAACAACATACTTAACTTCCTTTCTCCACTTCCGCCCCCCCCTTGGATGGATGGATGCTCCTGCTCTGCCCTAAAACGTCACTGCACGTTCAATATGCAGACATCCCAACCCCAAAGATGAAGAAACAAAAGCTTGAATTCACCTAGCTACTTCTTTCAAGTGAATGACTGTCTCACTCTTTCAATCCCATTTCTTCATTTTGCCCTTTAAATTGGTACTTACTAAGTGATAGGTGTTGGGCTCTGGAAGCAGACATGAAAAACAAAAGCTCTTATACTCAGGATAGTCACAATTTAGCAAAAGAAACAGACAATAAATGTCACTCCGTGATGCCTAAAATGGATGCAGGGGAGGCACAGTGAGGAATGGAGACCCCTGTAAAATGCGCACACAGAAGTCTCAGGGAAGCCCCGAGACAGCATTACCTAAATTGATGCCGAAGATGTGTCTGGATGAACTAAGTCATGTGTGCCCGAAGTCCCAGGATCACGGAGGCTGAGTCCCAAATCAGCCTGGACAGCCCAGCACAGAGGCCACGGTTTGATTTCAAGGAGTCTGGGAAGGATAGTCTATGAGGCAGAAGGAGGAGGGAGTTTAGAGGTGTTTCAATTCTGAAAGAGGCAGGGTCTGAAGTCTGGTGCTGAAGACCTGATGGCCAGCTTCAGTGAGTAGCCCAGAACTGGCGGGAAGGGCACATGGAAGGTCAAGAGGAGAGCTTTGGTCCATAATTTTGAAGGGGGGGGGGGGCGGTTGAGTTAGGGTGACTGGACTCCTGAAGGTAAAAAGGGCAGGAAACTTTTTCTTATCTTTTGTCTACTTACAAAGAACTGTTTTGCCACAGTCAGGACCCCTCCTGGGAGGGAGGTCTTTTAAACATTTTTGTTGATTTAAACATTGTGGCTGGTCAAGTTACTGCGTATCAGAGCTAATCTCTTCCTGAGACAGCCCCTAGCCCTAACCAACCAGCTGGACCTCTGGTTCACCTGGGCCAAAAGACAGCCCACCACCCTAAGGATATAAAGACCTCTGATCACTTGGGAACTTCCAGCTGTGGGTGAATTTTCCCTCCGTTGGGCCTGGGCTGGCTCAACCAAGGCTCAGGCCCAGGCCCAGCCAGGAGGACCCCCAGCCCTTACTATCTGCATGGGTTCTTTATCCCCTCCAGCTTCTCCCATGGCAGGAGCTCCATGAACTTTCTTTTTTCTTTCCATGCTTTCCCCCCCCTGGATTCGTACCTGGTCACATGGACTCGAGCTACACGTGACCCATATGGGCTTTTGGGCTCCACGTGGTGTACTTCTCTCCACTTTATCTCCCCTTACCTCCCAGCCTCCGCCTTTCTGCAGTCCTTTGTAAGATCTGAATAAAATGTGGTATTTAAAAAATCATTCTCTTGAATCTGGAACTGCCAATTCTTCGGTTAGTTTGCAGAACTCAGGGCTTGGGGTTCCAGGAAGCACCCCAGAACCCCAATTTCCTCATTACAATTTGTTTATGAATCCTTTGTCCAGGAGTCTCTAACATCACTTGCTTATTTGACCATCTTCTCCCAGGACGGTGAGCTTCGCTAGATCTGCAATTCTATTATCATCATGAATCCATATAGAGTGGGTTTTGGATGCATGCTTTTGAGTTGAATTGAGTTATGAAACCTGGGGGGTGCAAGGCATTTTTGGATGTCAGGGAGAGCTGAAAATAGGTTACAGTGACCAGGATTAAGGGCGTGTGAAGGGTGTGGTGGAAAAATGAGAATTGAGGGTAAGAGCACCAAAAGGTCTAACAGGCCAAACCCAGGAGTTTAGATTTTTCTCCTTTAGTAGTGAGCAAAGCTTCAAGGAAGGGAACAACATGGCTATATTTGTATTTTAGAAATATCCTCTCGCTATGGTGTCATGGGGAGGAAGGCAATATAGGAGGGGCAAGGACACTTCATTCAGGCCACCAGGGCTTACTTGGATCAAGGATGAGACTCATACAAATCAATGTGAGGGACAGATATTTAGACTTAGTATGGATACATTGTATGTTGGTACCGTTCTTTCCCACGTCCCTACCCCCATTCTGCTGGGAGCCCTCCTTAGTGGGGTTGTGGGTTATGTGTTGTGGGAGCAGCAGACAGTTATTGGGGAGAGGCAGTGCCTCTGGACATGATGTCCCGACCTGTGGCTCTAACAGTCTTTCTGCCCCCCCCTTTCCACAAAACTCCCTGAGTCGAGTTGGGCAAGTTTTAAGTCTACTTCAGTGATGGGCTCTTAGGAGCCTCTAGGTCTCTGCCTTGGTAAGTGTTGAGTGCCCTCAGGGTCTGTCTCCTTCACCCTGGTGCTGACTGTCAGGCTCACCATGGAAACTGAGTTAGTGAGGGACAGATTTTCAGAGACAATCTGTGAATTCAAGAGTGACAAGATCTCTCTCTCTCTCTCTCTCTCTCACAAATAAATAAACAAATTTATTTTTTTTGAAAAGAAAGAAAAGGACTGGAGAGATTGCTTAGTGGTTAAGGCATTTGCCTGTGAAGCTTAAGGACCAAGGTTCAACTCCCCAGAACCCATGTAAGCCAGATGCATGTGGTGGTGCATGCTTCTGGAGTTCATTTGCAGTGGCTACAGCTAGAGGCCCTGGTGCACCCATTCTCTCTCTCTCTCATAAATAAATAAATTTAAAAAGAAAAAGAGTGACATGAAGGTTCAGAAGTGTGGGATATGCCCAGTGAGTTGCCTAACAAATCAAGGGGAAGCAGACCTGGGAATAAAAGTCTTGTTCTAATCTAATGAAACGACAGCCCCTCTCTCATGTTAGAGAGCATCATGAGGACCTTTGCAGGGAGAACAGGCACTGTGGGCTGGAGGGTTACTTAAGGGTTCCTTTGGTCAAGAGAGTTGGGTCTGCATTTTGGTGGTCTTTTTTTATTTTTTGCCCTCATTTCCCATTTCTGCCTATGAACCATCAATTATCTTTGTGCCGAGTGGAACTGCCTCCCCGCCTTATACACCAGCCTGAGGATAGAGATGGGGTGAAAGTGTCTAGGGCCCCTCACTGCTTATCCTCTTGCCTCTGCGATGACACTCCCTTGGTCTTCAGTAAGGCTCATCAAAACTACAGGCTCACACACCAGGGAAGGCTGCGGTTGAGCCTGGCTCCTCAACCTGCACCGCCCCTTGTCTTTAGTATCTGGTAGTTGGTTGAGATTCCTTTTTTTGTGCGCATCTGGCTTATGTGAGTGCTGGGGAATCGAACCCAGGTCATTAGATTTTGCAGGCAAGTGCCTTAACTGATGATCCATCTCTCCAGCCCTTTATTCATTCTTTTAGCAACGTTAAATGTCTGCTTCGTGTCAGGCACGGTGCTGGGCATATACTGATGTTCTCCCACCTACTGGCAAAGGATGCAAAAAGAGGAGCAGTAAAAGATGAGGCATCATTGCAAATTTCTTCTCAATCTCTTAGCTTCCCTGTCATGGTGCTTTTTGTTTTTTGTGGCATGTGCACACAGCCCTGTTGAACCAGAGGGTGTCTTCATGGCTGTACATATTACTATACTTGTCACTCTGTGTTTAAAACACAAATTGTGTAAATGAGTTTTCCAAACTAAGACCAATTTTTAGATGGAGGCTGGTATGGTAGAATGCCAACAGCAAGGGTCTGGAGAATGGCTCACCAGCTGAAGGTGCTTGTTTACAATGCCTGCCAACCTGGGCTCAGTTTGCCAACACCCACACAAAGATGAATGCAGGTGGTACATACATCTGTGATCTCAAAGCCCCTATGACAATGGGAGGTGGAACCAGGAGAATTTGAAGGTCACAAGCCAGCTAGTCTATTGTTTGCTTGTAGTCTGGCAGTTCATTTGCCACAGTGGCAAGAGACCCTGTCTCAAAGAAGGTGGCGCACAAGTTCTCAAAGGTCAAAGTTGTCCTCTGACCTCCACATGCATGCCATGGCATGGGTACCCATACACATGCTCACAAGTAAACAAGTAAATATTAGAAAAAAATTCCACCTCCAGAGCAGGCTGCTTTCTGGTGCCCAGGAGGAATTCTTTGAGTCATGTGTTTGTTTTTTTTTTTTGCTATTGTTTGTTGTCTGAAGCCCAGGCTGACCTTGAACTCACTATGTAACTCATCCTGGCCTTAAATTCTTTCTTAAAAAAATACTTTTATTGGGCTGGAGAGATGGCTTAGTGGTCAAGGTGCTTGCCTGTGAAGCCTAAGGACCCATGTTCTACTCTCCAGATCCCACGTTAGCCAGACGCACAAAGGTGAGGCAAGTGCAAGGTCGCATATGCCCACTAGGTGGCGCAAGTGTCTGGAGTTCAGTTGCAGTGGCTGAGGCCCTGGCATGCCAAATCTCTATCTCTCCTCTCTCTTTCTTGCTTAAGAAAAAAACAAATTAAAAACATCTTTATTTATTTGCAAGCAGAGAGCAAAAGAGAGAGAGATAGAAAAAGAGAAAAAGAAAGAGACAGAGGGGGGAAATGGGCACACCAGGGCCTCTTGCCACTGCAAACAAACTCCAGATGCATGCACCATTTTGTGCATTGGGCTTTACATGGATACTGGGGAATTGTGCTCAGGTCCTTCAGACTTTGCAAGTAAGCATCTTTAACCATGGAGCCATCTCTCCAACCCCTAGCCTCAAACTCTCTCTCTCTTTTTTTGTTTGGTTTTTCGAGGTAGGGTCTCACTCTGGCTCAGGCTGACCTGGAATTCACTATGTAGTCTCAGGGTGGCCTCGAACTCTCGGCGATCCTCCTACCTCTGCCTCCCGAGTGCTGGGATTAAAGGCGTGTGCCACCACGCCCGGCTCCGGCCTCAAACTCTTGATCAGCTACTAGCCAAGGAAAATGAACAAATCACATGACTACAAGGTCTATTTTGAACAATTTTATTATACGTTTAGTGTTCTCTATACAAAAAAAATCAGTTTTTTTTACAGTGATTCAAAAAAAAAAATTCTGAATAGTTTGGCCTTTTCATTGCTCATGCAGTCAGTTTATAAGTCCGTATATTAGATGGTCCTCCATGGCCCAGAAGTCCCAGCTGAAGGTTCATGACATCCTCAGATACACATCTGTCGCTGACGAAGTTGGTTAATGCAGAGTAACTAACACAGAGGAAGGAGAGGACATGACGTGAAAGGGTTAAAATGAGCCTGCCATGGAGAGTTAAACGTTTAACCAATGAGACAAGATCACACAACCTGTGGGTGTGTGCCGAACGTGGGAAGGGCTAGAGACACAGGGGAAGACGCTCTCCACTGAAAACACCACGTTAGAATGGTGAGGTGGGGGAAGTATGTGATGAGGGCAGGGCAATGGTCCTCCAGGAGCCAGCATGGGCTAAGGGTGGGACCAGGACAGGTGGCGGCCCTGTCACAGGCGACTGATGCTCAGCTCGAGAGAGGTGAGAAGTTGGCAAAGAGCTGGGGAGCCGGGCAGAGGGTCAACACTGACTGAGGACCTCACGCTGGAGAATCAGAAGAGCAAGTAGGTCGGGGTAATCTGGTCTGTGTCGGTTTTGAAAAAGAAACAGTAGTGCACAAAATTCTGGACATCTTTCCCCAGACTTTTGTGTTTATTGCTTCACTGAAGTCTTTACAGCTGCTGAACTCCAGCCCAGCAAATCCCAGGGTGGCAGGACGGCCTGGGCCCTGCTTCTCTCCAGCAGCCAAGGGCAGAATAGATGGAGACCCCCCAAACTCACTTCTGAGGAATACCGCGTACCAGATATCAGCATGTGAGAGAAAGCACAGACCTCATCCTGGGGTCCTGTCAAAGTTTCACAGTAGCTGGCCCTGGGCTGCCTGTAACTGCACGGCTGGTAACCACAGGCTGTCGCAGACAGGCCGATCTTGAACTCGAGAAATTCCTTTTTAGTGTTCACTCAGGGACGACTTAGGGGCACCGGAGAAATGGTGGAGAGGTGCGAGGGGTAAAGAAGGGGACAGAGCTCAGGTAACACGTGCTGAGGCAGTTGCGGTGAGATGAAAGAACACTGGACAATGGAGTCAGAAGGCCCAGAAGGCTCAAGTTCAAGTCCTACTCCTGCCCTCACCAGCTTTGCTGTCTGAGCACATCCCTCTGCGTCCCTGTATTTTCATCTCCCTGTCTGTACAATGAGTCACTTCAATTCGATCAGCTCTGAGATTCCTTCACATGTGAAATCCTATTCCGTCCTAAGCTAAATGCCTCTGTCTCGGCTTCGTTTCCATCCTCCTCCCCCCGGAACACCCCTTTAGTACTGTGTGCTCATAAAAGCAGTACTACTTTCCTCGGTGGCTGGAGGCAGCTTGGTCAGTCTTGCAGCCTCCCTAGGTGCTTATCCTCCTTCCTCTGTCCTCCCCTGAAAGTATCTCAAGAAGCCCTTTTCTGAGAGAGGAGGCAATGCAAGGCCACTTCCTGGCCTTGGGACTGCGCAGGGTGGGGGACAGCCACAGGCCTGGTCCCATGCAGTTGACCCCTGTCTAGTTGAAGGGAGGCTCTGCTCAACATGCCTATGTCTCCCAGGGCACTGAGACTCCTTCTGACATTCCACATGTGATTTCTGAGCCACCAGGTGAAACCGATGGAGGGTCTTTTGCTTCACTAGAAAGACACCACTCTGTGGTTGATACTGGACCTAAGCACAGCTATGGGCTTGAGCTGGGCAGAGGCTGCTGGGCTGGTGCCAGGGTTGCAGGGCCACCTCACCCCAGGACGGCTGGGGTGGGAAGTGGGCTGTAGGCTATCGCCTAGCAACTTGCTGCTCTCCCACTGAGAAGTGAGCCCTAGCTGAGGAGACAGGCAAGGGAGGGACAAGCCTGAAGAAGCAAGGTAGGGGAAGGTGGGTCCAGAGAAGGTGCCCTTCTGTGGAGTGACAGTGAGGCAGCTTCATAAATACCAAAACAAAAAGACGTCTCACCAACAGGCTGTTAGGGCCACCCCAGGATTGCCTGGCTCAGCCTGGCACTCCAGGAGGAGCTGGAAAGAGCCAAAGCCTGGGCCGCTCCAGGAAGCATTCCTTCTCCAAACCACTCCTCGCTACGCTCTGTCCACAGGCACCTAACATAGGTGGCCTCTCTCCCTCCTCCACAATGTACACCCTGACCACACTCAGTGCTTTGAGGTTCTTTATGGACTCACGCTCTGCGAGATAGCAAGGTCTGGACTGTTTCTCACTGGACACATTTCCTCAAAATACAGCCACAGTCTGCTGTGTGCATGCGCATGTGAGTGGGTATATACCATGGCTGGAGAGGTCGCCCCTTAGATGGAAGCTCTACACACATCCTAATCTCTTCTCGGTGTTGACCATGGCCAGAGAGACTAGGAACACACACTTGGCTCATGTTGCCGATGCCTTTTGCTGGGTGAGTAGTCAGCACGGGATGACTCTTGGCCATGAGATCACTTCCAGGCCTCTTGACTTGCTGCGAGGGGGTAAGCCAGATGTCTCTGATTGCTGGGGGCAGAGGAGATGGGCAAGGGAGGGAATCAGCCTGTCTTTCCCTTTAGGGGAAACTCAGCCCTCTCTGCAGAAGCAGTCTAAAAGATGGACAAATGGGAGGCAGCTGGTCCTGACCTATGAACACATCCACCTCTGAACAAGGGTGTTCAGAGGGTCTGAAGGAAGAGACAGACATACTGAAACTCAGATAGGCTAAGCAAGTCACTCAAGATGACAGGACACAGAGACTCTGACAGCTGGGTGCTTAAACCCACCCATTTTGACTGCCATATCCTGCCCAGATCTGTTGTTCAATAGAACTGAGGTCTCCCCTGGAAGCCTTTCCCTTCCAGCTTGGAGCAACCAGCAGCTTAAGAAAGCATGCTTCCAACTCAATGGTCACAGTAACTTGGTTGCTCAGTTCCAGTAACATGAGCCTTGGGACCGCATCTGCCTTCCCTCGCTTCCTCACATGGTATTCAGGGCTCCAGTTTTGGCCCAGACTGGGTGCTCCAAGTATCTGATACAGGGGTAAATGGAGACAAGCATGCAGGCAGCCACAGTACTTCCAACACAGTTGGAATGGCAGCCTGGTTCATGGGATAGCTAGTCATGGCAAGATGTCCGACACCCCCCCCCCCACCACTCCTAGCTATACTGGCTGAAGCACCAGCAGCACCACCTCCTCTGGAATTGCTGTTGGTACGCTTTGGGGTGGCTGCTTGCGAGCCAGCTGGCAGGGAGTGCTGGGCAGCAGTGCCCTCCCGCTGAGCTGAGGTGGACTCTGGCAGGCTCGGGAAAGCGCTCTCTCCCCTTGCCGGAAGGAGCGGTCTCCCCCACACCACACGGTAACCCCCACACCTCGGAGCCTGTTCTGTCTGGACGCCTGCCATCTCTGCTCCAAGGAACGTTCGTTCTCCAGCCCCAGATCTGCTCCTGCCTGGTGATTGTTGGGGCATCTGTCAGCACCCCGAAACAGTAGCCTGAGAGAGGGGCTATTGGCCTTCTCGTCACACACCAAGCGCAAGCCCGGTAGGACTCCGGAATGAGGAGCAGAAGCAGCCTGAGGGGTTACTTCTCCCCTAGGCCCTTAAGACCAAAGTAGCCCTTCCCAGGTGGTCTGTGTGGTAGAGAGAGGGGATGACTATCTACATCCAACAGTTCCTTCTTCCCCAAGAGCCTGCTGCGCATGCAGTGGGGTTCACTAGCTGAGAAACTGACTACTCTGCTCCCAACCAAAGTATTTTCTGGAAAGGCTGAGTTCAGCTCACACGCATACTTCCCCCACTTTCCCACGAGGGGCAGTGGGCCTAAACTGCAGTGACGTTCAGCTGCATTCAGGAGGTGCAGGAAGAGAGCCAGGGGAGGAGACCCTGAGACTCTTCCCAGGCCCCGGATGTTTACCCTGTCTTCTTTCACCACGAGAGTCACCCCTCGGGCCCCTAGGGAGCAGCCCTGGCCATGGTTTGGACCAAAGGACCACGACACACTGTCTGGTTCAAACAACATTATTGGCTCAGCTCTGGGGTACGGTGTCTTACCTATAGAGTGTGTATATGGGTTTGACCTTCAACAGGACGCAAAGCATTGCTAATACCTCTGCGGCTTAAAAGTGTGGCAAATGATTCTTTAGGAAAGTCTCTGAAAGGAACAGCTCTGGTCCTGCCCAGGCCCCTGGCCAGTAGTTGGAGGCTCCAATTGGAGGCCATGCCAGTGACGTGTGATCTGGGCAGTCAGCTTCCCCCGCCCAGCGACTGCCTCAGGCTGCAGACACAGATACAGGGTGACACTCTAGCTCAAGATCTTTCCGCACTCTGCGTCATGGAGGTTAGGTACCTTTGGTTTCAAAGTGGATTAGGTGGGGGACGAAGGCAGCACCTTCAGGCTGAAAAACCGCAGGCCTGCGAGAGTATCTCCATTTGGGCAGCGGGGTTAGGGTGTGTGTGTGTGTGTGTGTGTGTGTGTGTGTGTGTGTGTGGCTGCTTCTGGTCCTGAAGGAACACTTGCATAGGCTGCCCTGATCTCGAGACACACACATCACTGGAGGCCTCAAGGCTTGCAGGGTGGGGCTGAGAATCTAGGAACTGCAGGGGGTAGATCAGAGCTGCATAAGGCATACGAAGAGCATTGTGTCCTTCCAGGCAGAGGCGTCACAGTACCACTAATACAGTGCACCTCACAGTACCCTGATATGTATGTACCCTAATTCAAGGACAGATAGGCTCAGTCTGGGGGTAGCAGGTCCCCATCCAGAAACCGAGTCAAACACAAGTTGGAGTCAGACACAATTGAAAAAGGAGAAGATAGCTGCTAGAGATGGAAGGGGGAGCAGTGCCTTCACCTTCCCCCCCAAACACATCAGCCAGGCTCCTGCATCACAGGGTGTCAGTTCCTTGAGGGTAGCAGCGTCGACTCCAGACCACGTGGATGGGTATGGTCTTCTCTCAAGCCTGGGTTTCACCGCTAGCAGGAAGTCCAGACCCAGTCCTTTCTTCTCTCCATAGGCACACCAAGTTTCCCAGGGACCAGGCCCCGACTTGCTTCTGCCTGGGCCCCAGTCACTGGCGTCCTTCCCATTCCTCTTCCTGCGTCTTCTAGAGTCGGTGCAGCTCATTTGTGGACTTTCTGGAGGCAGGGCCAGGGTGAGAACGAGGAGCAAGAGGTAAACATCCCTCCCAACAGAACCAGAGTGTGGCAAGGAGGCCTGCCCACTCTGTCCCTGCCAAAAATACTGTCATTTTTTTTTTTTTCTTCCAGAAAGGAGCCAAGCCCAGCTCAGCATGGACAAGGCTGAGGCAGATGGGTGGGGGAGGGGAGGCATATGGCGAGAAAGGCATCCTTGGGAAACACGCCGGCCCAGTGGCAGCTTGAATACTACGGCTTTTCCGCATGTTGTGTTTATGGGTCAATCCTTTTTGCCTCTCTTGTGGTTTCCTGGGGGAGAGCCCACCTATTCTTTTTCCAGGAACATTTTCAAAGGAAAAGAAAATGGAGACATTGGGTGTGGATGAGGAAGAAGCACAAAGCTAAGAAAAGGAAAAAAAAAGAAAGAAAGTACCATAACCAACAAAAATGGGTGAGGGGCATGTGTGCCAAGGTCAAGGGCAGGCGGTGTGGTGGAACGCACAGGGTGGCTACAAGGCAGGGCCAGGGACCAGGGCTCCCTCCAGTGAGCATAGCTCTAGCTCCTCCACACTGGTGACAGTCAGGGGTATTGGGGCATCATCGGGAGGGAGCTTGTAGGTAACTGGTTGGGCACCAGTCCTCACAGCTTGGCAGAACCCCATGGTGCACCCTTGTCCCTGAAGGTGGTGGTAGCTTTGCCGTAGGTCTGCAGTGGCTGTCTCCCCCTCTCCCCTCCTCCTACTTGCGAAGTCGTGGCTGCTCCTGGGGTGCTCCGTCAGGCCAGAGAATAGATGGCATTGACGGGTGATGTGGCCTCTGAGCTCTCGTTGCCCTCTGTCTCGTCCTTGTCCTTTTTGACCGTGTACTGGCCGATGAAGGAGCCGTCTTCGTTGAACTGGCCCTCGCCGCCTTCCCCATAGTCCACCAGGCTGTCATCACTCTCCTGCTGCTTGATGGTCCCATCCAGAGACGTCTGGCTGCCCTGCAGCGGCTTGTTGTCCTCATCGCTGGCCAGAGAGAGACAGAAAGTCAGGACCCAGCCTGCCCAGCACAGCAGAATGCAGGTGGGGTGGGACAGGGCAGATGGCTTCCTGTGAAACGTGTGCTCTGTGCACCCTAGAACCATCGGGACCTCTGAGATTAACCAGTCCCAACCCTCCCTTGCCCAGCAGGCTGAAGCGAAGAGGAAGGTATCTTCCTCTAGGGCAAGCATCTTCTCCAAGGCAGGTGGCATGCTGCTGCAGACTAGGGCCTGGAGCCTACACTTCTAGACTCCTGACTTGGGGTCCTTTCCTAGAGGCAAGGTCACTTACTGTCTACAGGGTGCGTAGGCAAGGCAGAGGATGGCCGCCTCACAAGCAGCAGAGCCGCAGCTCGTGAGACCGTGTGGCGAGGGTCGGGGTGGGGAGTTAGAGTCCTAAGTGTGTCACCCTTTGGCTTTGTGACCTGGCCACAGCTGGTCCATCAAGCAGAGTGGAAGGCGGATATTCCATGACCTGTCACTCTGCAAGACGAGGCTCGTCTTGACAAGTGAGTGCCTTAACGGGACAGGCCTCTCCTCCTCTACTTCCATGTCAGCGTTGTTTGCCAGTGCAAACCAGTGCTAGCCCAGTAAGCAAAAGAACTGGGATGGCAGGAGTGAGGGATCTGCAGAGGAACGCGAGAGGCAGGAAACCTGAAAAGATACTAGGAAGGGTCAGAGGAGCCTGCCAGCCGTCCCCTTAGAGGCCTCCGGGCCCTGTCCTTAAGACCCTCCCTGGTGAGCAGAGCTGAGAGGCTAGGGGAAAAGGCAGGGTTGTCTGCAGGGACAGATGCCCCGTGGGGATGTCTGCTGTGCTGTCCAGGATACCTGGGGTGCTTCCCGAGCTGACATGGGGACCAGGCGCCATTGGCCGCTCATCACAGGAGACATAGCGTAGGAGGCAGATGTGGCCCAACAATGGAGGTCTGGGCCCGGCAGGTGGAGCTGCGCCCTCCCTGTTCCCAGCCCGTTCTTGGCCCCTCGCTGGTCAGGGGGACAGTGGCTGCATTGCCATTACGAGCAGGCAGTGCATTCTAACGGCATTTTAGTTGGCAGACAGCTGTCAGGGCGGGGCTTCTCAGAGCTGGAGCAGAGCATGAGCAGACGGCAGGCTGCTGGCCCACCCTCTCCTGCCCAGAGTGAACGTGGCCCATGAAGGCCTCGCTGAACTGGGTGCTCCGAGGGCAGGGCTCTAGGCAGGACAGCAGCGCAGCGAGGCAAGTGGGTTTCCGAGGTGCACCATCAGATAGGTGGCCAGCAACGAAGCCACAGAACTCAGGAAGGGGAACCCTGCTCTTTGCTCGCAGGCCTGTGTCCCTAGAAACTCAGTTCTTCCTCTGACTTATTAGTTTTAGCCTTTGCCCAGTTGGACTTTTCAAATCAGGCTTTAGGATGGACATGACGGAGCCCCTGCAGCCAAAGCAGAGGGGGCACGTGTGTCAGTCCAGTGGGGGAGACGTGCAGAAGGAAGCAGGTTGGCCTGGGGCAGGTTTCCCGGACCTGTCTGCCTCACCACCCACTCCTGGGCTGCGCTAAGGTCTGGGGAGAAAAAGCCCATCATGTTTGAACTGAGAGCTGGGCTTAGCTGTCAACTCACAAGGAGGCTGCACCCTATCAGGCCAGTCAAAGACAGCACAGAAGGGGGAAGGGCCTCAAGCTTGCCGTTGGGAAGGGAGGCTCACGAGGGGGCTGAGTTGGGTGGACACTTGGGCTGCTTGAGGGGCTCCTGTGTGGAGTGTGGCTCTGCCACCCACTGACCTGGAGTGGCAGCAGAGGTTTAGAAAGTAAGAGAGGTCAGAGGGGAATGAGGTGACCTGGGCCCAGGGAGTAAATGGGTAGAGGTGGTGAAGAAGGACTCAGATCTGATGGTTTCTCCCACCCCAAATAGTCTGGGATAAGATTTCATGACCTACCTTGCCCCATCAGAATATTTTTTAAAATTTATTTTTATTTGAGACAGAAAGGAGAGAGAGAGAGAGAGAGAGGGAGGGAGGGAGAGAGGGAGGGAGAGGGAGAGAGAATGGGTGTGCCAGGACCTTTAGCCACTGTAAATGAACTCCAGACGCATGTGCTACCTTGTGCATCTGGCTTATGTGGGATCTGGAGAATCAAACCTGGGTCCTTAGGCTTCGCAGGCACGTGCCTTTAACTGCTAAGCCATCTCTCCATCCCTAAGCTCAGAATATTCTTGCCATTTAAATGGGCCACTGACAACTTTGTGAAATCCAGACTCACAGGACAGCAGTGCCAGTTGGCAGTCCAGCCCCTGTCCCCTCCAGCCCTGCCGCCAGCTCACCAGTGGTGAGCCCTACAGGGTCATTATCTTAGGGCGTAGTGGTGGGGTGCTGGCTGAGAGGAGGCCCGATGGTCAAGCTCACCTCATAGAAGAGGGGCTCAAGGCTTGTTTTCAAAGTGCAAAGTGAGAAGGAATAATAAGGAAGCCCTACTCATTAGTGTTCCATTGAAGGAATACAGCGGGGAAGGGCAACCTTCTGGGGCACTATCAGGACGTCAGTCTCTCTGAGCATGTACCCATTGTCAAATGGCTGCCAAAGAGGCAGAGGAGGTAGCCAGAGGTGGAGGATGTGGCCACAGCAGTCTTGTGGCCAAGTCGGGCCACTATAAAGCAAGGGGGCCGCTTCACACTGGCCAAGATCAGCTACCAGGTGGAGGAGGAAGGAGGTTACCTACCTGTAATCAAATGAGCCATCCTCTTCTTTGGGGTCTTCGGGGCCTAGGGGGACATCCTTCTTTTCTCGCACTTGGTCGATAAGAGAAGGAAAGACAGGGAGATTAGGAAGCTTGCCCCTGCACTACTGAATTTAGAGCCAAAAGACACCTCCTTGGGCCCCATGGCACGTCCTGATGTGCCCCCTTTGAATAAAGCACCATCACTGATTCCCCCGCCCCGGCTCAGGCAGGTGCTAAGCTGATTCTGCCTCCTCCTCTTCCTCCACACCCCGGCTGGCAAATCTCTCAGCTCAGCTCCTTACCACTTCTCCATGAATATACACCAGAGACATGAGCCTTCCCTTTAATACTGTTTGTCCCTTTCTTTTTTGTTTTTAAATTATGAGGGTGTGTGGGGGGGAATGGTTGCGCCAGGGCCTTCAGCCACTGCACGGTCCAGACACGTGCTGCCCCCTTGTGTGCATGTGTGACATTGTGTGCTTGTGTTACCATGCGTCTGGCTTTTGTGGGACCTGGAGAATCAAACCTGAGTCCTTCGGCCTCTCAGGAAAGTGCCTTAACTGCTAAGCCATCTCCCCAGCCCTGTTTACTCTTTCTTGCTTTGCTGTGCATCGTGATTACTCATAGAGGATTCCTATCCCAGTGACCGTCTTCCTCCAGGACAGGGGACAATGTTTCTGTGATTTCCAGCAGAGTGCCCTGGGAGGGAGGGCACTCCTTATTCCTACAGGAGAGAGGTGCTCTCCTACCTGGCCTCTCTTGTTGGCATGCTCCCTCTTTCTACCGAGCTTCTGAGATGGCAGCATGCCCAGCCAAGACCTGTCCTGTGTGGTGGTGTGGTCGGTCTCTCTGGGCCAGCTGCAATGTTGAGGAGAGACATCTTTTTCCCTGCACCTCTGGGACCTCACACAGAGGTTGGCATACATCAGGTGTTTATGTGAGGGACTTTTTGAGGCATGAGGCTAAATAATCATCTCATTTTAGGTGAGGGAAAACAGGCCTTGAGAGGTGACAAGTAGGTCACAGAACTAGCTAGTAACTGTAGACAGACTAGAGTGAAGGCTCATCTTCACATACCCGGGGATCCCCTTTTTTGAAGAGCTTTCTGGGATGATGTACTCTCTGAAAGGGCAAAGGCTGGCTCTGAGTTTATCTAATGAGCTCCTCATGGGTCCAGGTCCCCCTGACTCAGTGAGTCACCCAGGTTTTAATATCACAAGGAAGGCAGGCTCTCTCGCCAGGCTGGCTGTCTCTTTCTTCTGTGTCTCCCCCCCCCCCCCCGCCCTCCACTGAGGTAAGGTCTTTGCTCTAGTCCAGGCTGACCTGGAATTCACTATGTAGCCTCAGAGTAGCCTGGAACTCATGGTGATCCTCCTATCTCTACCTCCCGAGTGCTGGAATTGAAGGTGTGTGCCACCACACCCAGCTGGCTTTCTTTCTTACAGAAGGAAGAGTCTCGATGCAGAAAAAGTAAAAGAAGCCATCGCTCATCAGCAAGAATTAAATTTCCTGCCCTTCCTTCACTTCGGAAAGGCACAGAGAGCTTCAGGACCTGAGTGTCTGTAGGTACTTGGCAGGAAAGGAAATCAAATCAAGCCTCCCCTTCTTCTATTCCCTTTGTGCTGAGTCTGGGGGGATCCCTGGGGAGAAGCTGGGGGTTGTGTGTGTGGTGATGACACACTGGGGCAGGTGCCATTTCATTCTGCAGTCCTGCAGGATGCTACTCCCAAGGTCACCTGCTACCCTGGCTCTTGTCACCTTAGTCACCCCTTCACAGACAGATGACTCTTTTGGCCCTGTTTGAAAAAAAATAAAATCAATGTTTTTGGAAATGAGAATTCCCGAGGCCCTTGCCCTTGGAAGCTTTTGAAGTTCCGAAGAGATATGTTTGTGTGGGACTTTAGGAAGGTCGGGGGCTACTGGCGCAGCCCATTCTCAAACTCCCCTGCTCTCCCTCTGCAGAGCCACTAGGCCTCAGGTGACAGGTACTGAGACAAGCCTCAGATGGCTGTGTCCTAGCTCCATGGCTTCTCTCATGATTCTGCTGTTCTGGCCCAGACCCCTGCTCCTCCATTCTCTGACACGGTCAGAGAAAATGCCTTGCTTCCGTGACCCTGTCCCAGACACAGGGTCCCAATGACTTTCAGGCAGAAGAAGCCACTTTATACAGATGGGAGGTGAGTTAGGTTCACCTCAGCAGGGGCTGGGCTCCCTTCCACCTTGCTCTGAAGATGCCTGGACTGCACCGTCCACCCATCTGCGTGAACTAGGTAAGCCAAATGCTTGCTGGCAGCTCTCGAGAGGCTACGGGCGCCACAGGCCTGGAGTCCGAGGCTTGGAGGAGCAGAGCCTGGAGCTCCGGACCTGGCAAGGCCGGGTGACCCACGAGAAGGCCTGCCATGCCTCCCTCTGTCTTCTCACCTGGGTACTTGCCACCGCGACTCCTCTTGATGAAGCAGACGATGAGCAGGATCAGCACCAGAAGGGCGATGGCACACATGAGCCCAATGAACCAGCCCTGGGTGGCGATGTCTGCCTGGTTGTTGGTGTAAGCTGGTGGGGAAGGAGGGCCAGAAGCAGATGGTGAGATAGTGTGCTCGGGGAGTGGGTGATCAGGAGATGTGGGGGAGGAGCGCAGCTAGCCGGGCCATCTCCTCCTGGACCCTACCACTACTACCTAGCAGCCTTCTGGTCCAATCTATCCCAGTCAAGGAACAAAAGAAAAATGGTTAAAGAGCCAAGGGGCAAAGATCAGCGAGGAGGGAAAGGAAAGGGCTGCGTGGAGCAGAAAAGCGGCGGAAGGCTGAGCAGGCCCTGTAGGAAGGGGACATTTCCCAAGGACAGGGCATGGCGTTCCTACAGACTACAAGCACTGGCCACAGCCTGGTGGGACTGAGGGAGGCCGTGAGGCAGCATGTCTGGTGAACAGGCCTGTATGGTATCTATTAGGGAACCAGGTAGGGCCACATTGTCTAAACCTCCCGTGAGGATACCTGACAGGATCAGAGTGGCCTCCTTGCCCACCAGCATGGCTTCAAAGCCCAGTAGGCTTTGGTAGCAGGCCATGGGCCAGCTGGAGGTCAGGTGACCCTGTGCCTTTTCAAGTTTTCCCATTTGGATTTGTGCTCCCTGACAGCAAAAAGAATCCAGGCCTCACTGCCCTCAGACAGGCTGGCAGCGACGCTGGGCCTATGCTTTCGGCTCACTCCACGCACATCAGGCCACAAAGGGAGATGCTTCTGGTGGGCTGTGACAAGACGGTATACTTTCTCCTTCCCCACTGAGACCCTCTGGTCATTCCTGGAAACCTGTCTTACAGATCCCTTTGTGACTTGAAAGGCATACTGGTTGGCTTAAAGGACAGGAGCCCAAGAGTCCTCTAATGGTGTCTGTGATGGCCCAGTGACTGGGGCTGGGGGGAGGGTGTGGCCAGCACTCTCTCTTCTTTCTGTGGACTAGGAGACAAAGGGGACGCCTCCAGAAATGCAGTCTGTCATGAAAACCGAGACTCGAGAAGGAAGGATCCAAGGAACAGAATATACCAAAGAGCTCGGGGCGGCCTTGCAAGAGCCAGACACCGTCCACAGCCATAGCGGAGAGCCTTCTCCTCGGGAGGAGCGCGGGAACCACGAGGGCCCAGTGCCCTTGCTCCTGGATCCCAGCACGTGCCAGGCTGTGTCAGAGGGAGGACTCTCTTCTCCTGTCTCCCCCACCCACCCACCAAAGCTGTATAAGCGGGATCCAACAATCCAGCACCTCGGTTCCTCATCCCCATAGGCCATGTGAACTCCCAACATGCTCCGTTTCTTCCTCTTGGCTCTCTTCTTCCTGTGTCTTGAAATGCAAGACCTAGAGGAACTTGTGAGACCTTTCATGCCTATAAGCTGCTGCTTGAGGCAAAAAGCTGGTGCCCTGCCCCACTCAGGTGAATGCACCCGCCACGGTCTCCAGGTCCTGCCAGCAAACTGACTTCAGGCTGCTCTACACCTCGCGTTCCAGGTACCATTGTGAGCCGACCTTCCCTACGCTAGCTCTACACCCTGACTCTTGACAAGTCGGGTACTTGGCCAACTTCTAGCTGGCGATCCTGTCATTCATCTCTATTGTCTCTGTAGCCAGCTGGGCTGTGAACCCACTGTTTCCTCCTGATGCTCGAATTCTTCAAGCATCTTCCACCTCTGAAGGCTGTTGTCACTCCCTTCAAAATGACTCTGACATTCATTGGAATGATCCCCCCCCCAGTTCGCATCTGTTGGTGCCCATGGGTGCAGTGAGGCCTCATGTTTCATAGTCACAATGCTGCTCTCTTATTTCCTGTCACAAGGGGTTCCTGGCTCAGCCTGGCCTTTAGTTTCCTATTCTATGACCCTTCCTGCTCACTGTGTTTTCACACTCTCTCATCCTTTCTCAACCTCCAAATGCTCCACGCCATCTCCGGACTGTGCTTCCATTTCCGCTGCTCCACACAAATTTCAACTGTACTGTTAATCCTGAGAGCAGGGTATCTTTCTGAGTCACCAAGTAAATAGCATGATGCTGTTCACAGAGTGAGTGACCAGTGACTACTTACTCATTAACACGTTGGTTTAACCCTACTGTAAGCGGGCTGACGCGGGATACCGCTCTTGGTTTTCTCCATACTAGGTAGGGAGCTGACGGGTCCTCCCTGTGTATATGACGTGCCTGGCATTAGGTGAGGGCATCACTTCTCTTGTGTTTGGACACTAGTACCGAGCTTTTGCAGAGAGGTTGGTTTGCATGTCTGTAATAACCCATTTGCACCACCGCTTTCCTTATATTTGTTCGAATACTCTGGCAACCATGGGCATGACATGCCTCTTTTCTTCAGAAAGGGAAAGAAGTCATAGTCCTTGGGAAAAGTCACAGGGACAATTTAGATAGTAGCAGGTGACATTCAAATATATCTTCAGTACTGATTGAAAAACATCACCCTTTTCCTGGGAGGTTTGAACACAGAAAGCTATTCAAAACCAAATGGCATCAGCCACACCCTACCAAAGCGAGCCAGCGACGCAAGAGCTAACTGAAGTGGAGAAGAGGATGGTTTCGCTGAGAGGCGACTCCGCAGCTTAGACTGGGAGAAGTCAGTTTTAGCAAGGCTCCAGGGCCACTACACTTGACCACCAATGCCACACTCAATTGATCAGCTAAAGTGGCTTTGAGATGCCGCTATTATCAACCTCCAAAGACCAGCTGCACCAGCTGCTTTTACACCCACCACCTTCAGCTGAAAGTGACAGGAGCCCACGGCTGCGCTTGTCTGGGCGCTGGCCTGGGCAAGCACAGGTCCAAATGCTTCTTGCCCTCGACTGGAAGCACTGGCATACAAGCCTTCCACACTGCATGTGAAGTAAGGCTAGTCTTCCCGATCTCACCCAGGGTTAACTGCTGTCTGTTCTCTATGTCAGATGGCAGTATAAGCCATCCTTCTCACAGCTGGGCATTGTTTGCTGAGACCCAGATGGAGCACAGGTAAACATACACCATGCTCAGTCTGGTTTTGCCTGTGCCTGCTGTTGTCTGAGCCCGTGGTCACCTCTACTGCTTTAACACCGGGAAGCACACTGAGCCTAGGTGTGCGTCAGTTCCGTACCGATGCAGAGGTATATAAAGTGGGGGCCTCTTAAGGGGTGTCAGGGGAGCTGGCAACTTCAGGAAAATGCAATTTTCTGTAATTCTCTAATAAATCTCTAATAAACTCATATTCATCAAGATGAACTTGACTGAGTCATTCTTTGGGCTTTGATGCCATCCCAATTTGGTGTCGATGTTAAGTTTACATCTCTCTGGGAAAGTTTACACAACAGCCCATGACCTATTCAGAAATGAGAAATCTACTTGCTAAGTAGCCAGCTCATCTGACTTCTGTGTACAGCTGCGAGGAATTTGGGTCGGCCACAGAAAAGGAACTCATCACTGGAAGTCAGCATAAGAACTGAATTCTAGAAATAAAGTAACAAACATAACAGAGAAGGCCTTTCTTGAGTGCTCTCCCTCAAGTACCATGGTAGCCCCCTCCATACACACCCTGTGTGGTTCTACAGTCCCTCTGGCCTCCCTCAGGTGCGAGCCACAAGCTGCCTGCTTGCTACTGCTCCTCCCAGCCCCCCACATCCCAGCAGTGGAGAGCGGATGGCGCCTTGGAACCCAGGGTTATGTGTCTGTAGACCCTTAGGTCTTTTTTGACTCCAGAAGCTTCCAGGAGGTGATTAACTTCCCGACGGGCTCTTTCTGGTATGGGTTAGAGAGCCCGTTAGCAGTCCCAGTGGTCCCTTCCATTTCCTTCCCGAGCCACTGCAACATGCCATCTGTAGGCTAAAGTGATGGCCTGTGGTTGCCTAAATGACCTGTGGTCAGGGCCCGCAGATGTGCACGAATTTTTACTTTGATGAAACACATGAATGGGAGGGGGGAGGTTGTGTGGGCTTGGCTTTGGAGTCCACCCATAGGAAGCAGTGTATATTTGTGAAGGATTTAGCACACACAGACTTCAGAAAAATGAAAATATTTTCTTTCCCTACGGGTTTACACGCAGTAGTTTCCAGCCAGCCCAGGAGGGAAATGAACAGCCTGAATCCCAGAGACAGGGTCCGGGCCTGCCTGTTCCATGAGGAAGGACCTGGGAAGACTTGAGGTGCCACCTGCCTCTGAAAGCAGACAAGCAGACTGGCCACATAGGGAAAGAGACACGAGTACCGTATGTGTACTGTTTGTGTGCAGTTGTGCAAATATCTGCATGTGCCCGATACATGCATGTGTGGAGGCCAGAGGATAACACTGTGTGTCTTCCTGCATTGTTTATCTGTATGTTTCCTTGAGGCAGAGTCTCTCACTGAACTCGGAGCTGCTGTTTTCTATCACAGTGGCTGACCACTGAGCCCTAGTGATCCTCTTGACTCTGCTCCCCACAGGACTGGGGCTTCAGGTGTACATGGCGATGCCCAGCTGTTTATAAGTGTGCTGGATAAGTGAACTCAGGGTGAAGCAGGACCTCGTGCTTGTGTGGGAAATCTTTTACCCGCTGAGCCATCTTTCCAACCCCAAGAAACAAATATCGATGGCCACACTCACAAACAGCTCTGGGTCATTACCTTCTCTCTGGCTTTCCCTCCCTAACCCTCATCCATGGCCACAGAGCTTGGCACCCACAGAGGTGTAAAACTAAAGAAGAGGCTGTGCTGGCTTTTATAGTCTCCCTTGGGTGGACCTCTACCCTCAGGCAGTATCTTTGCTTCTCTCCTCTAGGCTAGACTCACATGTGAACAGAAAGAAGCAAGAACAAATACATGTAAGTTCTGAATCAGACTGAGCCACCTGCTGTGCTTGGCCAACTGTCCAGTTGCATGGGTTTCCTGTCATAGGATGGACTGGCTGCTCACTAAGATATTCAGCCTGGCTCTTCTCAAGCCAGAAGCCAGAGACATCCTGAGTCTTGAGGATCAGGAAATGTGTGGGGCAGGTTGGAGGTGTAGTGGGGGAGATGAATCAGGAGGGGCCAGGCTAGAAGGGGGCAGGGTGAATCATGGTGCAGACAGGCAGTGTCTCTCAAGATGCAAACTGCTAGAGGCCTCATGTGGCTGCACGAGGGAAGAGTAATGAATATTCAAGTCAACATTTAAAAATTCACATAAATCATTGTGGGGTTCCCCCCATCCTGTGTGTCTAATAACCAGCATCTGACTAGGGCATCCCTAGAGACAAAGGCTGATTCTTTTCTCTCTTAATCCCTTTCCCTCACCTCCTCTTAGCCCCAGGGCTTAACATACAGGCCACTTGGCTGTCCCTCTGTCTGACTTGAAAGTTATACACAAACCTGCCTGACGTGCCAGTGTCCCCGTGATCTGTAGGTTCCCAGCTACCCCCACTAGCAGATTCCTGAACCTTGCCCCCTCTCCTGAGCCCCAGTCAGCCTGTTCCTTTGACACAATGAAGATGCTTCTCCATCTACAGCCAAATCTCCTATAGAGCCAGAATTTCTTCCTGCCCCTAGAATAATAAAAAGTCACTTGCATTTAGGCAAGACAAACCTGGACCAAAATTCAGTCAACACAAAGCACTGTTACAAAGCCCCGTCACCCACTGGACTTTTTCAACAGATGATGGTAGCGGGGCAGTGAGTCACACTGATCCCAGATTTGGTTGTTTGGGGGGGGTTGCTAGATCAAGACCCTGGGATGGCCCTGTACCCCCATTCTGCATGGAGAAAGTAAGCCCTTGAACACACGGGACAGAACGCATGACTCTCCAGCGGCCCCCACACCCACACACAATGGCTGAGCTTGCACATGCACCGAGCCCTTTTGTTTCAGGAATGGCTGGGGACCAAGCAATCCCTGTCCTCATTATGCACTCCTTTGTTCCCTCTGATCTCCACTCAGCCCCACAGGCTCAGATCACAACGTGCTCTCCGCTGTGCATGCACACCTGGCTCTTCTGGCTTTCTGCAGGCCGGAGACACGCCATGCAAGGTGGGGGACGGGGTGGACATGAGACCTTGTTCCAAGAAGAGACAAGCGGGGAGCTGAGCGTGAGGATGAGATGTTCCATGCTTGCAGGGGACGGCCAGGCCAGATCCCCTCTCACCTGTACTGGTCATAAAGGTGATGGTGGTACTGCTGATGCCCTCGTTGTCCCGGGAATACACCCGCAATGTGTACGTCATCCCGGGATAGAGGTCTGTTAGCTGTATAGGCTGGGCCTGGGCCTTAACAGGGACAGACTTTTTCGTATGGTTGCCTGGGGAACAGAAACCTCAGTCAGCCCACAAGCGGGCACTGGGAGCTGGAGACAGTGCTAGGCTCCTGGTCATCTGTCAAAGGCAGAAAGGGTGGGGGGAGGGGACAAGGAGACAACGGGTCCGGTCTACCACACAGACTAGGCAGCTCCTCCATACCCATCATGCAACCCTGGCTCTTTTGTTTCAGGTGCGCGTGTGTGGTGCGCGTGCATATGTTATGTGTGTGTTCATATGAGTGTGAGTGTGTGTGTGTGTGCGTGCGTGCTTGTGGAGGCCAGAGGTTGACATTGGTGTCTTCCTCACTCTCCATTTTGTTGAAGGAGATAGGGTCAATCACTGGACCCCAGAGTTCACCTATTTGGCTAGTCAGGGATCTACCTGTCTCTGCCTCCTGGGTGCTGGTATTACAGTTGCACCTGTCACCATGTCCGGCGTTTACATGGGTGCTGGGCTCTGAACTCAAGACCTTATGCTTGTGCTGCAAGTGCTTTCCCAGATGGCCATCTCCCTCATCCTTGCAACGTTAGCTCTTACATGATGTCCCTTTCTCGAGGACTCTGTGTTCTCACCGGAAGTTCTCCATCCTCACAGTGGTGTTAATGTTAAACACACCATGACCTGTTTTCTTAACCTCAAAGCACGTCAGCTGACCCTGTTGCTCTGGAAGTGATTCATTTTCCACGTGGGAGCTTTCAGGGAGGGCGAGTCTGCCAGTTAGCATTGCATATATTTGGCAAGATAGGGCTCAAATGCTGGCCTCTCACTCCAGTTTTCCCTCATATTTCTTGTCACACTGTAAATTTTGCACATCAGGAAAGGTGCATGCCTGTGTGTCTGGGCTGTAGGGTGAATGGTGGTGGCGGGAACCTGAAAACATCCACACTTACTTTGGTGTTACAGACTCTGTGGATGAGAACCTCTCCTCCCACTTCAGAGTACTAAGGTTTTGCATTTCTTAAGAGGTCTCAATGGGATGGGGCTAGCCCAGCTGCATTTTCTGGCTGGCTTGTTGACCTCATTGCTTTACTGCTAGACAAGTGTGGCCTTGACCCTGTAGGCCCAGGAGCCCTTATACAGAGAAGGGCTCACTGCACCCTCACGAGAGCGCATGGCTCAGCTCAAGCCACCAGCTCTGTGTCTCTGATTGCAACCCATCAGCATTCTGGGAGCACAACCCGAGTTGTGGCCCAAATCTGTTCACTGGTCTGGCCAGTCAAACAATGTCTCAGTCAGGAGATCAATATAGAGGCGAGGCTTGGCTTCCTTTTGCACTACTCAGAACCCTCATCCTGAGCAAGAGTAGACACAGGGCCATTTCCACAGGCCATGCAACCTGAGGTTTTTGCTAATGGCTTCAGAAGCCCCTTCCTGCTGCTCGATCCTGCTCCTCCCACCTCTGCCATCCAGGGTGGGAATCAATTCCACAGGGTGACGATGAAATCAGGCTAAAAGGCCTCTGAGCCTGGGGGAGTTCTCAGGATCTCCTTAATGGCATCTACTGCTACCCAACCACGGCTGCGTGGCTGCTGCCGCCCCCACCCCACACAGCAATGCTTACTGTCAATGTACTCAACCACAAAGTCAGTTCCGGGCCCGAAATTGTGCTTCCAGGTGATGTTGGCCCATTTACTGTTGGGGAGCACCGTGACGTTCCATATGGACTGCTCATCAGGGGCTGGCGGATGGGTTAGAAGAGGAGTTAGTGGTGAGGAGGGAGGCGACACAGGCATGGAGAGGCTCACATGCACGTATGCACACACACTCTCTCTCACACACAGTCAAATGGGAAAGGACAGAGACAGAAATGGCTGTGCATGGGATCTGACAGAGCTCCAAGCTGCAACCTTGGTGGTCAGGCCAGAGGTAGCCAGCCAGGAATGGGCAGTGGGGAGGGGCGGGGCTTGCACGCCTATGAAGAAGATTGGAAAGCCGAGTCCACCTAAGGGGGATATAGGGAGGATGAGTTTTTAGTCACACCACTTGGGGCTCTGAGTTTATTCTCTCTATAGAGACCTGGTTGTGGATTTGAACAGTGTAGGTAAAAGAGGCCAGGCTTTCCTGCTTCAACTACAGAAGTCTGACAGGAAGAAGAGGGATTGTTTTAGAAAATGAAGCAAGATGGTCTGGCAAGATGGTGGCTCAGCGTAAGAGTGCTTGCCTAGCATAAGGGTTTCATCCCCAGTACTGCCAAAAGAAAATGAAGCAAGAGTTATAATGAGACACACAGGAGGAACAGGACTAAACACAGGAAAACCCTGCTGGGCTCCTGAAAGTAGAAAATGGTAATCAGACAAGTGACTCTGATTTGAGGAGCCCTGGGGTTGTTCTAGGTCAGTGAGAGCCCAGATGACCCAGACCCTGGCCTTTGATTGCCAGGGACTTAGAACCTCAGGGTCCCTAGCACAAAGTGGGCCCTCCTTCCCATCATGGGCTTGATGGCACCGAAAGAAGACAATTCATTCTTGACACCCAGTCCTCTAACTCTCTGCGGATCAGATACCAAAAGAGCCTTGCTTATTGGTCTCTTAGCCCCAGAGCCATTGAGGCCTGGTATCCCTACAATGCCGAAGATGTTAATTATCTAGCTCCCGTGGCAGGGACAAAGCCAATCTGCTGTCTGAAACCATAACCTGCGTACAGGAGAATGGCACCAACCTTCAAACGCAGTCACTGTTTAAAGAGTCCCAGCAGTCTGATTACCACATTTCCCCAGCAAAGATTTAATAGCAGAGGACTGGTATGAAGGCTTGTATTTCAAAGACTTTACAAGTGTGGCTCCTGTATATTTTATTAGCAATGCAAGGGGGCACTGTCACTGACTCACATGTCTAACATAAATGAATACAGTTCATTGGCAATGCATTTATTCATTATCTGTGTGACAAGTGACTGAGTCTTCAGGGCTGGGGAAGTGATAAAAGATTTCCTGATTTTTCACTTCAAAGAAGTGTCTTTTCTACTACAACCCTCTTTGTGAACATCGTGCGTGTTAAGTTGTGTGGGGGGGGGGCAAGAAAGAAGCTCTAATAATGGTAACCGAGGGTCTGCTGCCCAAGAGGAAGGGCCGACAGGCAAGCTTTTTCACCCGGATATTCGGTTTCATTCTTACTGACACCGTTTCAATCTTATAATTCCTAGAAGCTCACAGCTCTTGGCAGTAGTAATGAAATGTGATTAGATGATTTCCCTCCCCCCCCTTAAATTCTGGACTCTATATAATAGCTAGAAAATTTGTGCTTAAAATTTGGTTCCTGATGTAATATTGAGCAAATTTTGGCTAGAGATGGAGAATGGGTGGTTCTAGTAAAGACCAAGCAGTGGGAAACCAAAATGGCTTCAAGGTGGCACTCAGATAAAGGCAGCGTATATGGCAGGGTCAGGATGATGACCAGTCATGAAGGATCTAGAAGGCGAGCTACCAGTGACTACCAGATCAAGAGAGTGAGTGAGAAGAGCTTCACTGACTCCTAGCATATGGGAGTTAGGAGTATCCCCCAAATCTAAAATTGACACATGAAGGACAGCCTGCAAAAAAAGAAAAATTATGCAACAACGTTCTATGCTAAGCTATAAAATAATAGAGATAAAAATTTATTTAAAAAATCCTGAGTCTGGGCCGTGTGGAGGTACATGCCTTTAATCCCAGCACTCGGAGGCAGGGGTAGGAGGATCACCATGAGTTCAAGCCACCCTAAGACTACATGGTGAATTCCAGGTCAGCCTGGGCTAAAAAAAAAATCCTGGGTGGCAGCAGAGCCATTCTATTATATCAAGGGAAGCAGAGATGCTGCACGGATGTCTTCAAGCTCATAAGACGGAAGCCATGACCAAGCCCTCTGCAGCTTCTCAAACACGGTCTATTCTTGGGAGAGTCATGGAGGCAGTCCTGCCTGGCAGTAATACTATTTTTCTGGAAGGTCAGTAAGTGTCCAGAAGCAATATTCATTCAGATCTCGACGTACTTTTAGGATTGCCCTGCTCTGACCAGAGAGGCTCGCTATGGCCCCGGAGGATACCACCTCCACTGATGGCAGCCTCTAATCATCTATTAAGCTTCTCCTTGATCAACTTTCCCCTAAAGTTCCTGTTGTTTAGAGTCTAGTGTTGCAACTCTAAAGCCACGTATTTCCAAACTCTGAGGTGTGTGCCAGCCATGCGCCACCTATCTCCCCTTATGGCTGACTTACCACCCGTGTTAATTTGCTAGAGCAAGTACTAATGGGATCATCAGACCTCCGTCTACTTTCAGAGGCTGGGAAGTGGAGGTGGGAGGCAGTGAAGATGGGACGGCGGCAGGCCTTGCCCAGAAAGCAGAGCCAGAGAAGGGTGGGGACATTACTGCTCTACTGACAGGGAGCATTCTGGGTACTTCCACCAGTCCTGTAGACTGCTTCTTGTTGCTTTTATAGCTGGCCTGTAGGTTCTGGAAGTTAGAGACCCTCTGGGGTAATAAAGGACTGATGCTTGGTACTCAGAAGTATGGCTGAATTCCCCATGGGTCTCCTCATGCTCAGAGTATTTTCCTGGTGGACTTGCCTGTGGGATGCAGGGACTCAGTAAGTTGGCCCCAGGATTGATTCTGACCAGGGTCCTTAGAACCCCTGCAGTTTCCCCTCCAGGCATGCATTTGCGGGGGGGGGGGATGCACAGGAAACATGGATGGGACGAGAGATGGGGCACAGTTGGGTAATCTGGAATAACTTGACAATATCATTTTTTCTGGGTGATCTGACTTTTAAAGAGGAACATCTGCAAGAGTTCCTTGGGAGCAGAGGGTCAAAGAAAGGGCTGGGGTTCTAGGGACGGAACTGACCGGCATGGCCAACAGCCCTTGCTCCTCCATCAGCCTCTATTCCTCAGGTGAAGGCAGGCATGCTGGAACCTGCAGCTTTCATGGCCAGGTGCAAAAGAAGACATCAGATCTTTCCCTCATGCCCTGTCTTCCCCAGTGCACAGCCCTGAGCTGACTGTTCCACATAATGCTTGGCACTCTGAAGTTTGGGGGGAGGGGGATCTGAGGCTAGGATGAAGGGTGCCAAGTGGTGGGCAGCCACCCAGGGAGGGAGCATGTGTGTGCAGGGTGGGGATTCCAGGTCATTAGGCTACACACGTGGTGAGTCTGCAAAGTAAAATAGGCAATGCCAGTAAACACCACCCCAGAGCCCACCACTCAGCTGGAACGGCCTGGGTTTGTCTTGAAATGTTGGGGACTGGGGCATAGAAGGGCCAGGAGCACGGGGACACGCAGTACCAGGTTCCTGAATCTTAGTCCCGGAGGTGGTGGTGGGAGGGCTCTCCGTAGTGGTGGTGGCAGCAGTGGTGGTAGTAGTTGTGGCGACGGTGGTGGCGACGGTGGTAGGTGCGACAGTTGGGATGATGGGGACTGTTGTGGCTTCAGTGGTGGCATCGAGGGCAGTAGCATCAGTACTGCTCACAAGGCCTGTGGCACCCACAGTAGTCGGGGGCAACGTGGGAGGAGCTGGGAGGGAAACGTGAAACAGCCGAGTCTGGTTGGTTTAGCAGCGCCCAGCTGGCACACCCGGCCCCGTGTGCAAGGCAGGCAGCCTGGTGGGGGAGATGAGCTCAGATATCAGAAGCCTCCCCAAGCATCTACACTGGCCCAGAAAGACCCCAGGCAACCGACGGACAGCCATGGCAGGGGAAGAAAATGAAGCTGGGGTGAGGTTCATTTTCTTCTCATGGACTGTGGGGCTCGAAGCACCCGGCATGCACCCAGCCAGGGATGAGGATGGGGGGGGGGGAAGAGGTCACACACACTGTATCGCTCGGACCCCAACAGCAGCACAGAGTCCAGACCACACTGGGCAGGCCCCAGCCTCACCAGGTGGGTCCAGTTCTGGAGCCCAGCTTGGAGCTGGGCCCTGTCCTTCAGAGACGCAGAGGAGCAGCCTGCCACTTCTGCCTCTCACTCCAAAGCCGCCCTTTGTCACACCTGCTTTGTAACTTCCTCCTCTCCTTTGTCTGCCAGGGGTCCTTCCTACAGTCACTCCCACCGAGACTTCTCGTAACTGCCTTCCTGTCTAGGCAACTTGGGGTTCAGGTACTCCAAGTTCTTCCTGTTCATATTAGAATCTAGAAAAAGGGATGACAGTGTGGTCTGTGCTCGGCAACGTCAGCCCAGAGTCACAGAAGACACATGAATCCCAGCGGCAAGGGAGCCTCGTGCTGGGTGCTCTTTCTGTGTAAATCTTCATCTGGGCCACAGCATGGATCAGATCTGGGCTGGCTCACTGACATTCCATCTCCCATCCCAAGCTGTTCTTTGATGTCAGCCTGCCCTGAGGTCTAGTCTATACGTGCGGCTTTTTTTTTCTTTTTTTATACCTTCCTTTCTTTTATAGAAAGGAAGCTTTCTTTTCTTTTCTTTTCTTTTCTTTTCTTTTCTTTTCTTTTCTTTTCTTTTCTTTTCTTTTCTGGGAAGCTATTGCAGGGTCCCCCATCTTTACTCTCCGGCTTAATATTCACTAAGACTCAGAGTGAGAAGGATGATAGAGCCAATCAAAGAGGGACAGAGCTAGCCCTCCGCCTGTCACTCCAGTCCCTGTGATCTGACCACAGTCCACTTTCCAGCGTGGTAGAATGCAGCGACGTTGGTCACACTACCTCCTAAGGGATAGAGCCATCTCCAGAAAATAATGTCCCTCTGCCCCTCCTACCACCTTCCTGAAGGGGGCTAGGCCAGGGACAGAAGTGGAAAGGACTGCCAGGAAACTCTTCTCAGGGGTGAATCTGTACCCTAAATCTGAGCTGTTTTGACCTGAACCTGACCCATTAAAAGCTGCTCATTTCCCTGACATAACAAGATCCCCACAGAGAAGGAGGGTGTGTCTCCGGAGAACCTGCAGCTTCCCAACTTTAAGATTAGAGTTATAACTGGGCCCTGTGGGTAGGGGACACACTAGGGATACGACTGTCCCTTACTTTCCTGAGACTCCTAGGAAAGTTCAAAGCCCGGTGAACCCCAGACATCAGTAAGGCCAGGGGAAGGGAGGGATGGGGGAAGCCTCCCCCTCATATGCTTTTTGTAGGGGTGTGCTCGGCCCAAGGCATCAGGTCAGGGATATAACTCAGTGCTATACACGTTCAGCAAGAGGATCTGCCTGTCCTACCCACCACAGTGCTTGTACACACACACACACACACACACACACACACACACACACACACACACACACGCAGAGAGGCCTCCGAGGCAAAGGCAGCCGAGCCGGGCCTGCTTCTGCAGCCACTACATATGGCATTTCCTGTTGCTATGAGGGACATGGAGAGACGATTTTATCCCTCTGGGCAAGATAGCTCACTTCGTTCCTTATGAATAGCATATTTTCTAGCACTTTCGGGAAGGTGAAAGTTTCACAGGTCTTCTTTCAACCATGACTATCTAAAAAGTGTCACTAAAAAACACTGCTTGAAACTTGAATTGCCCGGCATCAGTATGGCTGAGGCACCTGGGTTTCCCTTCCCTCAGTGCAGGCGCTGCACGTTTCTCAGCCCTCCTGAATCCAAGCCCATCTTCTTCAAAGCTCTCATGTGACCACTGGGCCCTTTACACGCAGGGACGCGCTAATGCCCCTCTCTACTCCCTCAGGGCTGCACACTGCCGAGGGCAGTCTAGTAGGTGCCCTTGAGACAGACACGGTAGGAGAGGATAGAATGGGTTTCTCACTTTGCTCAGTTGCTCACAGATAAGGGCAAGAAATGCCTCTGGATGCTTCCATTTCATCTCAGCCCTTCCCTCTGAGGGCCACTCCTGGCCAGTGTGGTTGAAGGCAGCGGTTCTCTGTGGTGGTACCTGTCTGCTTCCCCTGTGGCTCCAGGGCGGAAGACGCAGGGTGTTAGTGAGAAAGAAGGCAGGGGCCACTGTCCCGGCAACCTCCACAGGTGCCTGCCGCTGGGGCTACCACAGAAGGCCCAGCCTCAGCCGCCTGAGGCCACGGCTGGTGAATCAGCGTACTCCTGGTTCACTCATCACCGAGTCTCTTGTCCCAGGGCTGGACAGGGCCACAGAAGGTGGGAGGACAGAGGCCAGCAGTCAGGAAGGCGAGCTTCCAGACGGCCAGGACAGGTGGGCGAGAGGAGACCCGCTTTCCACGGGGAGACTCATCCTGCCGAGGTCGGTCGGGTCATTCCAACTCGGACTGAGGTGGGAAGCAGATGGAAGGGTTTTGAGCTGAAGTGGGGCTAACTTATAATGTGAGGCAGGGCAGACATGTTTCTGGGATAGGATGTCTTTTTTTTTTTTTTTTTTTTTTTTTTTTAGTCATAGCAAGAACTATGGATTTGGAAACTGTCCTGGTTGGTGCTGAATGGAGACCACAGCTGAACAGAGGACTCAGTGACCTAAGAATACGGGACAGCCTAAAGCTAGAAACCAGGACAGGCAAGTCATCACTATGGGCTGTCTGAGGCACGCTACAAGGCACCCAGCCATGGCTAAAGAGGTCCCACAACTATTTTGGGGAGCATTGTGTTGGAGATGAAGAAAATCAAAGGAGAGATGACGTGGCTTGTACGTTTTTGTCCCCTTGCACCTGCCATGGAACTGAGCTCCTATCAGAAGCCCACAAAACATTTGCTGATCTGACTTGAGTTGAAGATGAGGAAAGGAGCTTCCAGGCATTCCAAGGTGGAATGCTCAGTCCAAAATTGTCCACATGGTGTACATACTACTCCAGCCAAGCCACAGATTGTCAGACAGATGGGCAGCAATCTTAGCAGACTGAGAATACAGGTGGACGAGAGGGCTGATTTTCACTGGGTGAAATAGGAACAGATAAGTTTAGGGGAAAGCGCCCAGGTTTGGAGAGGACGAGGACGTAGAGTGGTGGGCTGGATGGCAGCTTGCTGAAGATGCAGACCCTGAACTCCATTGCCTCAGCACCTGCAGGCTGCCCCAAAGGTGCTCGTGTGCGCACAGCCAAGAATATCTAATATCATTGGCGTGTCTCATTTACAAAAAGTACAATCTGCCCTCACCGCTGCGTCACGTGAAAAGCCAGAGCCTGGGAAACACACTTGATTGACGGCAGACTGTGGGCTCATTCTGCATGGTATGGTGAATTTAGACCTTTTCTAAATGAAAGGAGGAAGCGGGTGTTTGGGATGGCTACCTTTTACCTCCCTTGTAACTGCAGCTCACAGGAGGGCGGCAGAGACTAGCACAGGTACCCACTGAACATGGCAGACTTCCTGCTGCTTGGACCCATTTGTTTTGCGTCCTTCTAGGGTAACAGAACGGAGAGAGGACAGGGAGATGCTCGACCAATGAACTTTGAGCTGTCTTTCCTGGAGCTCTGCCCTTGCCTTCCCTTGGGCCGTTCCAAGTACCTATTATTACGGTTACAGAAGAGATCCATATATAAATAAGAACCAGAAGTCAAGGGAAACTCCTAGCAGGGCAAGGATTGCTCTCTCCCTGGTCCTATGCAAACAGTATGTCTCACATCTTAGCAGAAGGCTTCAGTCCTTCGGGAAGGCACTGACTGGCCCAGCCTGGATGGCCTAGTTACTGGGGGTGGGAGTGGTAGAGAGGGCTGGGAGGAGGGAAGCAGGGTGCCCGCTCAACACCCACAGAACTGGCTGGCAATGAAAATGCAAGGAAGCAGGGTATGCAACAGAAATAGAATCCACCTAGAGGGGGTGGGGAGATAAATGAGGGCAGGTGGGGAGGAAACCAAGTTGGGTAAGGTAGCATTTTACACATAAGGCAAACCTCAGATTCCTGCCTGGCTCTCAGCACTCCCGTCTAAGACTTGCTTCCTTACAGAGTTTGCTTATGGGGACTTTGGTGAACCCCTGCATTTGCACTGCTGGGGGACTCCTCACTTCTCCTTTTACCTTCCTTCCTTCCTTCCTTCCTTCCTTCCTTCCTTCCTTCCTTCCTTCCTTCCTTCCTTCCTTCCTTCCTCCCTTTCTTTTTTTTTGAGATAGAGCCTCACCCTAGGCCAGGCTGACCTGGAATGTATTCTCAGGCTGGCCTCGAACTCATGGTGATCCTCCTACCTCTGCCTCCAGGGTGCTGGGATTAAAGGCGTGTGCCACCACGCCCAGCTCTCACCTCACTTTCTAACTGATGGGAAAATTCAAGCTCACAGGACCAGGAAAGGAGCCTGGATATGATTTTTATCTAGTTTCTCTGGCTTGGTGAGGAGTCCTTCAATGGGACTCAATCCTGCGATACATGAGGACTGAAGACTGAAGGAAGAACTTGGTTAGCAGGGTGGCTTCGAGGCAGACCCGCCTTCCTAGCTCCTAGCTCCTGCTGAGGGGCTACTTCTGAGACCCAAGGGTAGAGATTTTTCTTCACCACGAAGGGAGCGAGGGGATGGCCAGTCTCCCATGCCCACTGAGACTCCAGGTCCTGGAGCTCCAGCCCTTCTCATGGACACACTCGCATTCACTAACCGGAATCCATGCTAGTCAGTAGAACGGTACTGGGCCACATGCAGCATGCAAGGCCAGCATGCATGGTGAGCTCACCCTTTCAGACAGTGGTGGCCTGACCAGGGCCCAGGAGCCAGCTACCCCACTCCAGTACAGACTACCTCTGTGCTCAGAGATGTCAAGCCCAGCAAGGGCTCAGGTGGCCACTGGCGGTACTAGGTCAAATTCAGAAGAAACTACAGGTCCAGACCAGGCTGGGTGGGGAGGTTCTATGTGTTGGACCCCTGTAAGCCAGCCTCTTCTTACTAGGGGCAAACAGTAAGTGACGGGGAGAACACACCTGCTCTCTTCCTCTGCTCCGTGCTTGTACTTACACCTTCACTCAAAGTCTGCCCTCCCCACCACTGAAAGGGTGAGTCTGGAGCGTGCTTTCAGCATGAGCCTCTCCCTCCAGCTTGGCCCTGGCCCGCCTGGGCTATGCTCTACCTGCACTGCCCCATGCCATGCCCATTACCTCTGCTGCTGGTACGGTACCTGCAGTTGGAGTGGCTTCAGACACAGCGCCCAAGGTGGCCAGAGAGAGGGAGAGAGAGGATGAGAGAGGGAAGAGAAAACAGCACAGGTGAAATCACAGGACGAGCAAGCTGAGAAGGTTCGGCTCAAATCTCATTCCAGTTGTGTGGCTAGGTGCTAACTGCCACCTGAGGATGTGACATGATGTTCAAGGTGTCACAGGCAGCCCCCCAGTGGAATCAGACAGGTTCTTATCTTCCCATGTGGGGTTTGGACACCGTTTTTTCTTTCTTTCTCTCCCTCTTTTTTTTTTTTTTTTTTTTTTTTTTTTTTTGAGCTAGGGTCTCACTCCAGCTCAGTCTGACCTGGTATTCACTATGTAGTCTCAGGGTGGCCTTGAACTCACAGCGATCCTCCTACCTCTGCCTCCCAAGTGCTGGGATTAAAGGCGTGTACCACCATGCCCAGCTCTTGGACACCTTTTAAATGCTTTGTTTCAACCTCTATTCAAGGACTAGCCACATAGGAGAGGTAACAGGAGCATGTCACTACCCCAGGTCTTTCCACAAGGGTGAATCCCACCATGGCCTGGTTGAGTTATTCTCTAAGATGCCAGGAGTTGAGGATGGAGGGGTGGACAGAGGAGGGGAGTATACTTGGCTAACCCTCCCCCCATCTCACACTGGAGCTCCGAAGACCTTGACCTGGAATTCTACTTCCTCAATTTTTCTTGTTTCCTACCAGTTGTACTACATGAAATTAAGAACCCAATTGTGCATTGAGAACTCTGGAACAAATCCCCCAAATCCCCCAAATTCTAAGTTGAGAAGAAAACGTCTTTGTTCTATTGTCCCCTGGAGCTGCAGACCTTGCCCTGTGGTGGTGGCTGTGGCTACACAGAGGGGCTTTGTCTGCTGTCCTGTGCTGAGTGGAGATGGGGGTGGGGAGGCTCTGGGTATAACTCCGGAACTACGGAGAAAATATATGATGGCCTGGAAGCCTCTCGGGTAACAGCCTTCATCAATCATGAACCCAAAGTCTCCCAGCCCTAATAACTTCCCGAGTGCCCAGGGCTCGGCTGAGGACACCAGGAGGGGAGCTCGTTGTGATTTCTCTTGATCTACGAGAGCAGAGAGGGACCCACAGCACTGCCAGCCCTCCTTGAGCTTCTGCCCACCTCCTTGCCACCTGCCTGGGTGCTTGGGCTGAAGCCTTGGAAGCACCGTGCTCCCTGGAATGCAGGTTGGGAGGTGCTCCGCAGACCTCATTCAGGTCAAGGTTAGGCCAACGGCACCTTCTGGGGGAAGTACTAGGCTTGATCACATGGGAGCCCCTGGGACTCCTGCTCTCTCCATCTCTTCTTTGGAGCCTGGCCTTTGAAGAACGAATCTACACCCTCTGCACCGCGTCATTTAGGCCTACAATCAGACCTTGTCTATACACTGTGTGAACTTCCCATTACGTTTTTGTCTTGTTTCAGGTGTAGTGTCTGGCATGGTACATTGTGGGTGTTCAAGAAACGGCTATTGGGCTGGAGAGACTGCTTATCAGGTAAGGTGCTTGCCTGCAAAGCCTAATGATCCAGGTTTGATTCCTCAGTGCCCCCATAAAGCCAGATGCACAAAGTGGCACATGCATCTGGAATGCATTTGCGGTGGGCTAGAGGCCTTGGCATACCCATTCTCTCTATCTATCTTTCTCTGTTTGCAAATAAATAAATAAATAAACACATAATAAAAGTAGAAATGGTTGTTGCATAGACCAATGTGCCTTTGGAGAGGCAGGGTGTACCTTCGTTTTACAAGGGGCCACCAATACTGAGGCTTTTGTTTTCGTGCCTCTCTGGTAGTTTACCACTGAAGCCAGTATGTGTGAGTGAGCCAGGAGTACCCTCTAGTGGAGGTTTAGGGCAGTGCAGCTCTGGAGAGGGACGCCTAGCTGGAACATTTCAGGACCTGGGTATGAGCTCACTTGCTGTGAGCAGCTGGCTTGGCAAAAGGCTGTCTCCCAGCCCCCACTTCTCTCTGCAGCAGGATACTCATCTAAGTCAGGCTTTCAGGGGAGATCATATTCCTGCTCTACTCTTGATCAATTCAGGAAGCAACTACGAGCATGCTACTTTACTTCCTTAGCCCCACATGGCCTTGGGAAGTGCTTTCTCTCATATCCTTGCGACCCACACACTTTTCCCTATTCCTTTACAAGGAAAGATGGTCGTCATTAAGTGGCTGAGCCAGTCAAGGCAAAGTGGGGGTCCAGGTCTGCCTGCATGTCTAAAGAGTACTGACTTTTCAAGATACAGTGCTGGCACCTCTATCTTGGTATCCAAGACTGGTGGTCCTGGTGACCCGTGGGCTCCCTTCCGCTCCATCACGGAAGGCCAGGCCCGGCATTAGAAGGATCTCTCTAGGTGTCTGAATTAGCCAGGGCGTTTCACCCCAGAGGCTGGCACCAAGGACCTACCTTCATTCGGGGGCGCTGGAGACTCCTCTGTGATGGCTTCCCCAGAGCCCACCTGTGTCCTGGCGCTGAGGGTGAAGCGGTAGCGGGACACAGGGTCTGCTCTCTGCACTGAGTACTTGGTCTGATTGGGAGAGAAGTTTTCCACCACCTGCTTTCCCATTTTGGTCCCATTAACTGGGGAGAGAGGTGAGTAGAAAAAAGTTTAGCAACGTTTACCGACTGGGTTACATAACCTGCAGCTTTACAGCTACCTTCTTGACTTTCTGGCAGGGGAACTGTGGCTGGTGACCTTCAAAGCTTGGTTGGAAGGCAGAGTACTGGGCAGCCACTCCTTCCCTGCTCTTTGATTACAGCCCAAGGTTAGCGCTTCTTCACCGATCCCAATGTCTCTAGCTTACTGCAAAGTCGTGTGATCGATACTGAAAGATTCAGTTTATACTTCCCAAACCCTTCTGACAAGGACAGGTCTCTTCAGTTCCTCTTCTTATGTTCAAATAGAACTGGGGCAAGTCCCCCAGGGTCTCTGACGTTACTGCCTTCTTTATAAAAAGCCACACTCAATGCATCAGCAAAGGGGGCAGGTCCAGAGATCAATTCAGAACAGCAAATGATACAGAGGTAGAGGGCTGGATACTAAATTGTTTAACAACACAACACTTGGCCTTTTGAGTGTCACAGTGAAATAAGGATTGCCTACACTAGAAGGGTTAAATTTTTTTTTTTTTTAATTTTAGAGAGAGTGAGAGCATTGGCACACCAGGGCCTCAACTACTTCAATCAAACTCCAGATGCTTGCGCCACCTAGCGGGCATGTGCGACCTTGCACTTGCCTCACCTTTGTGTATCTGGCTTATGTGGGATCTGGAGAATTGAACATGGATCCTTAGGCTTTGCAGGCAAGCTCCTCAACTGCTAAGCCATCTCTCCAGCCTGGCTTAAAGTTATTTTCATGTGTGACGACACTCCTGTTCTTGCATCATGATGCTGGGGTTCTGAGGTGAGGACTTCCTAACCTGTGGCCCTGATTTGAGTCACCATTGTAGCCTATCTGCTGTAATGTATTGCCGTCTTACCAAGTGAGACCTTCTGAAGGTGTCTGTGGACCCCTTGCACACACTGCTCATCAGGTGGAAGCACCAAGGATAAGGACTCTTCCCTAGATAGGTGTAGTTGCTGGATCTCCTCAAGGGCTGGGACTTTCTATTAGGTAAGAGGTCCCTTTCTCAGCCACCAGACTAGAAGTTGCCACAGAGAGCTGTGTGAGGTCTCTCCTGCTTCCTGAAGTACTGTCCCCCCACCATGCCCTCTGTACCCATAGGCTTCCTGCCCCCATTTCCTTAGGAGACTCATCTGAACAGGTTTGTGGTTCTGCACGGAGAAAGCAAAAGCCAAAACCTACAGGCCACGTATTTGAGAGTGTATCCAATCAGGATCCCATTGGGGTGTTCCGGGTGATCCCATTCCAGGTTGATGGTCTCCAGGTTGGGCTGCCGGACTCGGAACCTCCTGGGGGCACTGGGTACTTGGGGAAGGAGGAGGGAGCGGGGAGATGAGGGGAGGGGAGCGGAGCAGGTAGGATGAGGAGAACACACAGAAAACAAAGCACAGGCGTGACCTCATGGACCTCTGCTGAACCAGAACCCACGGAACCCTGAGGGCAGAGCCTGCTGCCTATCCTGGGACATGCTTTCACTTGTACGAGACCCAGCGCACCGAGATTCTGATGGCACCATTAGTGAGGAGGAGGGCCATCAAGTTTTCCTTTGGTAACTATCCTGGGCTCTGCACACATTAGGCTCTGATCCTGCAAATAAACCTCTAAACTCAGCAGAGCCACTCCCAGGCAGGGAAGCAGGCAGAGCTGTTTGGTGACAAGGGTTCAGTTCCCAGTTCCCAGGCCTCAGTCAAGGGCTCTCACCACTGGCTCTAGTAGTGGCTCCAGCCTCTGGGCTGAGAGTCCAGGCAGGAAGAGAAATAGACCGAGGTCAGAGCAAGGGTGGGAGTGACGGAGAGAGGCTGATGATGGAACTCAACTGAGGAGGAGGGAGAGAGAGATCGAGAAAACAAAAGGGAAGAACAAAGGAGAGGAGACAGGAGGAGGAGTAGAAAAACGGGAAAATAACAGTTAGGGAGGGAAGAGAAATAGAAAGCAACAAAGCCAATACCAAGAGGATAAAAGAGGCCTGGGGAGGGACAGAGATGGGGAGGTGTCTGGACCCCAGGGTCAAATCAAGCCATCAGCCTGTCGGAGGTCAGGGTAGCACAGGACACATTCTGCACACTCTACACACAGGCCAACTCTCATGAGTGCTTCTCGATGCTGTGGAGACGTGTATAGGTCTTGGGAGCTGGTGAACTGGACATCAGGTGGCCGGATGTACATGTGGCCTTCACCTTGCAGGTGGCTAGGGCAGTCCGGGCCCCACAGTGTTCTAGGGGGGATCAGTGTGCATGACAGCATCTGGAATGCATTCAAATAGCACAGGCCTCTTGAGACACAAGCTCTTGTCAGGCAGGACACCTTGGTGATGGGGCGCTCTGTGGGCAAGGCCGCTCAGCGTCAGGTCATCAGCTCTCCAAGGCCAGGCCGAGGTCTGAAGGTGCTGTCCATGCCAAGCCACGCTGGAGCTGCTCCAGGCCCACTGGTGGCATGACCCTTGTCCTGCCCCATCCCTTAAAATTGTGGGGCAGACCTACCTCCTTCTGGGGTGGTGAACTCCTTGGTTTCGCTGCGAGGGCCGTCGCCTCTCCCATTGACCACAACCATTTCCAGCTTGTAGTTGCTGTAGGGGAAGAGGCGGCCCACCACACCCCTGGGGCGGTCACCAGGGAAGCTGGCTTGCTGTCTCTTCTGAGACACCCACAGGTTCTTCAGCAAGCTGCTCTCCCTCCAGTAGTAGGCCTTCGGGACAGAGGCAGGTTGGTGAGGGGCTGGCAGCAGGGCCGGGTTAGTGGTTAGTGGTGATAGCGACCACCTTCCCTTTGCTTGGTACGGGCTCCCCGTCTCAAATAACCTCATCCGTCCCACACAGGGTGGGGGAGCAGCCTCATGGTCCTCGCTCATTGGCCACTAGCGAAAACGAACGACTGAACATGAGAGAGAGCTGTGTGGTTTCACTCATTTTTCTGAGCCATGCCACCACTTTGGGGAATGGCTAACTTGGCCAAACTTATATCTGCGCTGGCCCATCAGGAGGCTTATTTCCAAGCTGGGTAGCACGTTGCTCAGGAAGTCCATGCCAGAATCACAGATACGAGCCAGGAGTCCTGTGCCCAAGATCACCTCATCTTGCATTAGTACAGTTTAGAGGGGCAGTGGATGAGCACCCAAGAAGCCAGCTGCCCCAAACTGTCTGAATGTGAGCCAAGGTTAACTTAGTCCTTTGAAGCCAAGTGATCTCAGATTGTTGAAGGTCTTTAGAGACGACAGTCCCAGGTCCAGGTCAGTGAGGGAAGGGGCTGCAAGTGGCAGAACTTGCATGGACAGAATGGCCTTGCAGGGTGGTAGTGTTGGCACAGCGGAGGTCTGGTTAGCACTAGGTAAGAAGCCACCAGTGAGCTGTGTCACAGCGGTCACCAGTGAAGTAAGGGGACCCAATGGGCACTTTATCCAGAAAAAAAAAAAAAAATCTCCAGGCAAGTAGGTTAAAAGTTAAAGTTAACAGTCAGGAGTCAGGAGCTAGTTCCAAAACACATCATCTGGTGATTGTCAAGTTTATGTACCAAGAAGGGGCTAACCCTTTCTGTCTGTCCCCAACTGTCCTTCAGCCAACTCTGAGGTCTTGATGATTCAGAGGTCACAGATCCAGTAATAACCCAGGTTGTATCTTTTCTCATTGTGCAGCCAGCTAAAATGCAGCTTTTCCTGAGGGACAGCCCCATGTCACTGGCCCCCCCCCCCCAGGACTTCCTTTCCCTCTCCCCACCTTGGCTCAGCCTTTTAAAAACTAGTAGAAACTGCTCCCGGACAGGAGACGTCAGAGCCTTGGTAAGGTGTCTGGGCTGAGTAGTGGAGTTGGCTGTGACACCTGGGAGGCCACGTGCACCTTTTGGTGGCTTTTGTCTGTTAGTATGACTTTCAAAGCCAGGCTGGGGGAAGCAAACAGCTCAGCGGCGGCCTCCAAGGGGAGGAGCGGGGCTCATTGCCTCAACCCTGCACATGAAGATACGTGTGTGTCTGTCCACGCATGTGTGACGGACAATGAAACACCAAGTGGCACTCAGTACCATCACAGGGGTTCTTGCTGAGCAGGACCTCTCAGTACATTCACAAGACACATCTGGGTATGGGCTCATGCACGCAGACACCAGCCACGCGAAGCTTCTGTCAGCGAGGGACCGTGTAAATGACAGTGGTCCTCGGACGGTCACAGAGCTGAGAGTGTCCCATCACCTATCGATGGTATCATAAGCCATCATACTGTCTTACCGCAGCATCTTATGTTTGTGGGGATGCTGGGTGAATGAGCCAGCAAATAAGTTATGAATGGTGCGTACTACTTGATATGTGATTGTTTTATATTATTTACTTTATCATTATTTTGGACTTTTTCTTTTTGCAGGGCTGGGAGTCAAACTCAGGGCCTCATGCACGCTAGTCAAGCACTCTATCCCTGAGCTGTGCTCCTGGTCCCTATTTGATACACCTTATCTCTCTGCTTGGAAAAGATAGTTTATGATAAAGCAGTTGGCCGTGCTAAGCTGGCAACAGTGTCACACATCTTGTGTTTTCTGTTTCTGCTGAAGGCATCGGGAGACCATGCAGAGTAAATGACCCATGCCATTTAACTCTGATACTGGCACAATGACACCCTCATCCAGCGATGCGTTTCTCAGGACATATCCCTGTTGCTATGACACACACACACACACACACACACACGAACACACCAAAAACACAGCATGCATATGTTTTTCTCTAGGTATGGTTTTGAATCCTAGACATTATCTTGAATCACCCTGAGATTCCGTAAATAACCCTAGGACCCTTTCCAAATCCCCTACGCCCCATGTCTGCTACCCCCTTGCCCTGGTTAGTGAGCAGGTGGTTAGAAGGGTGGGCACTGGCTTTCTCACTCGGTATTCTCTGAGCTGGCCCTGGACCGTGTCAGAGTAGACGCGGTTCCACTGAAGGCTGATGGCTGTGCTGTTCATGACCCGGATTTTAACTTCGGTGGGTGCAGCTCTGGGATCTGCAATGTGTTGGGACAGACAGCCGGTTACGCAAGCAGGGCTGGCCCTCAGACTTTGGGGTCCCCTCTGAAATGTTCTCTGATGGTCTGTACATATACTCTACTGCATACTGGGTACTCCAGGGCAAAAGGATGGCAGTTCAGATGCCTATACCTCTGCCTACACATATTTAGGGGGCAATTATTTGTGACACACATGTGCAGAGCTCACATGACACCCCCTTCCCTATGCCATTCTCTGCCTTCCCTTCCTGCTCTGTGACCTGGGAGGCTGCTGTCTCCGGACACCCTGGGAACCTGGTTTTTGGGCTTCTGGGTGGGGCTGGCCGATAGGAGGTGCTAACATGAGGTGCCGGGGCTGCTGCTGGGCTGCAGGCTGATGACACCGCGCTCTTGAGCCCACAGCCGCTGCCACCAGGGGCAGACCTCCCAGGAGCCAGCGACTCAAGAGTGCCCACCAAAGCGCAGAGGGCCGCAATGGCTTCCTGCTAGCCCTTGAAAAGGCTCATGGGCCTTGCTACTTGCCTCTAAAGCTGTTCACCTAGTATCAGTACTTGCTTTTGAGTGTGCATCTGTTTACTGCCAGCAGGAAACATTGCCTGCACAGGGGAGGTCCCTTTATCTTGCTCAGGAAGGGAGTGTGGCCCTACAGCCCCTGGAAAGGGAGGGTCACTGCCTCTCCTGTAACAGCCCCTTCTGCTCTCTGCCCTGCTGCAGGAGCATGTGTGGAGTGTTTATTTTCCTAGAGCCAGCCTCTTAAAGCATCTTTTTTTTTTTTTTTTAAACGTTCAATTCTAAGGGCCAGGGGTACTGCTGGAATGCTGGCAGGTTGGTAGGTGAGGGACAGCCCTGTCAGGGCTCTACGGACGTCCACTGCCTCAAGGCTGCCCCTGTCTGCGGGAGTCTGGCCTATTCCCTGCCTGGCCTGTGTCCGGATTCCTTGGAGCATCTGTAGTTCTTTGTCTGTTGGTCCTGACAGCTAAGTGCCAGCATGGCTTGGCAACCAAGCAGCCTGGCTGAAGATCTGAAGATCTGGTCTGATGTTCACGCGTGACACTTGCTGTCACCGAGTCCTGGCAAGCCTTTCTCGCTGTGGAGTGTCACTACCGCAGTGTGCTAGGCTGAGTGTGGACGTGTTCAGAGGGCATTATCGCTACTCCGGCCATGTACTCTAGGCCACTGCAGGGGAGCCCCTCTTTCTTGGGAACCACTTGCCCTCCCATGACCTGCCCTGAGGTTCCCATCCTGTGAGAGGCAATTGGCAGTGAGAGGGTCCTGCCAGGAAGGGGAGGTGGGTGGGGACTCACAATCTTCACCGGAGTACCCGATGACGGTGTCAGGCTCGGGGCCCTTCCCAAAGTCATTTTCGGCCTGGACACGGATCTCGTAGGGCACATAGACAGGAGTCTGCCCCACCACGTAGCGAGAGCCCCACACCGTGACGTTGTTCCAGGTCTCTCGGGTCTCTCTCCGTCTCCACTTGACAATGTAGCGCAGGTTGGGGCCAAAGGCAGAGGTGGCGTTCATGGGCTGTGCAGGGAGAGACAGACAGGCAGGCAAGGGTGGACAGGGTGCTGGCGAGGAGTTTGGGGCCACCCACAGAATTCCCTCTCTGCCTGTGCCAAGTACTCTACTTGGGCCTCCATAGTATTGGCCAGTCCTTTTGAAGAATAGAACAGGGAACATGGCCTGGAGATCCCAGAGTCCTAGGAACTTGGCGGCACCTAGATTTCCTATGATAAAAGCTTCATAGGAGACAGTCCCTTTGACTTGGAGCCAAGTCACAGTGACACAAGGAGCAAAACAGGTGCACAAGGAGCAAAGTCTTTTGGTGTACTGCCTTCCTAAGACAGTAGCAATGACAAACCAAAGGCCGACGACAGCACCCTCCTCTCCAGAGTGAGAACGAGAAGACATTTGGCTCTAACAAAAGCATGCCTCCTGCTGATCAGCTCACAGTTCGAGAACTGACCACAGTTCTACCAAATCCTCATGTCCGCCATGCCTTCAACACAGAACTATTTACAGATGTGTGGGGGGGGCGTTTTCTTTATTCTCCTGGAGCTTGCACTCAGAACCAGGTGTCCAGAACTTGTGTTCAGCCCAGAGCACCTGGCCAGGGCTGCCGGAGTCCTGGCCCTCAGAGTGACAGGGCTGGTCACGATTTTGAGCACTATATCCCCCCATCCATTACTTATGGTACTGGCTGCATTTGTATCTTTCAGACTTATAAGTAGTTTTTAAAGTCTTTTTATTTTAAAAAATATTTATTTGCGAAAGAGAAAGATGCACATGGAAAGAGAATGGATGCACCAGGGCCTCCAGTAATCGCAAATGAACTCCAGATGCGTGGGTCACCTTATGCATCTGGCTTATGTAGGTACTAGGGAATCAAACCTGGGTCCTTAGGCTTTGCAGGCAAATGCCTAAAGACATCTCTCTAACCCAGAAAATGATTTTTTTGAGACCACACATCCCAATTCTGGTTTGGAAAATGTAGCCAGCGAGCCAATATGAAGAGGGGATTTGATAATCCTGACCTGGAAGAAGCCTTTCGAGGTATCCAAGCCCTCTTCAGGAAGAAGCGAGCCCGGCCCCAGCCCCACAGCAAGGACCCAGCTCACATCAAGCGTGGACCTGGTGTTTCTCCCAGGTCTTTCCTGAAGCCTAACCTGCATGTCTCCTAATTAGTCTGTTTTGTGTTGCTGGCATTCTCCATGATGTCCGCCAGACTGGTAGACTATGGAACTTGGTCACCTTTGAAGGGTTAATGGACCACTGACCTTGGACCACTGACTTGAGTGGACCATAAAACTTCCCTGGACTGTCGCATGATAAGGGACATCTGTTATATAAAGGAAGCTCGTAACTCAGAGGTCCAGCCACAAGTGCTATCAGGCCACCTGGGCGGGTCCTTACCTTCCTCCTGTTCTTTACTTCCAAAGACTCCCCGCCCCCCACCGCCATCCTGCACCCTTTATATCTCCACTCTCTCCCATTCAAGTGTGGCAGCATTTTTTTTTAACCTCATCCTGGGAAAGCTGCTGTCCCTCAAATAAAGAATAATCTGTGCTGGCCTTTCCCTTCCCTCTTGTATTTCTCATGTCGCTCTAGTCAATCCCAAGTTCTACCAACCTTTGCTCCTATCCCTGCTCTGAAACCCTGCTCTGCTCACTGGTGTGATTTCTGAATGCCTGGCTTGTATATGAGTTTGGTTTTCAGACAGCAGTGACCCTCAAACCAGCTAGATAGTTGGGACCATACTATGGCCTGTGCCCCAAAGTCAGCCGAGAGGGCTGGAAACAGCCTTGAACAGGGCACCAGGGACTTGAAGAGAAAGGGCTCCCAGGTGCCCACTACCAGGTGAGCACCTTGTTGCAGGCTGGGGTGGGGAAGGACCCTTACCGTCCATGTGATCTCCATGTTGTTCTTCCTCGTCCCCTCCCCCTTCACATCGCCAGGATTGGACTCAGGGGCTGGAATCCAAACAGACACAAAGTGGAAGTCCCATCTGTGCCTTACGAGGGCGCGGGAAGAAATCTGTCTCCCTCCCACCTGACTGGCCCCCCTTCTAGTGCTGGCTCTTCTCAGAATCGCTATTTAATGAACTCACTCTCTTTTTCTCCTGAGCATATGTACTCCTGGCTGAAACTTAAATCCCCAAAGCAGGGTTAATTCCTTTTACATTTCAATCCTTTACCAGACAGCACTTATCCTCAGGCTTTTCAATGTGCCAACACCACATGGACAATCCGCTCCTTCATAGATGGCCCGCTAAGTATGTTTCACACCACGCTGGCTTATCTGTTTAATGTTTTAGGGGAGGCATTCCCTCCTCTAGGAGCTGGTGTGAGCTCAGAAATGTAAACATTATCCAAGTGTTTTGGGAAAAGAAATCCAATGTAAGACCAGATTAATATATATGTATATGTATGTGTATGTATATGTGTATATATATATATAATATTATATTATATTATATACATGATTATATATATCTGTACACCTTTGCCATAGCTCTCCCCTTTCAGTCAGATAATCAAGAAAAATTGATAATAATCAAGTGGCAGTTAATATTTATTGCACATTTATTATGTGCTAAGCATAGCAGTAAGTAGCTGACATGTATGTTCAAACAGGAGAGTGCAGAATGTCATTACTGTTCTGTCACACAGGTGAGGAACCCAGGCCCTAAAGAGGTAGGTATATTGTCCAAGTTCCTGTGGCTGGGAGCTTGGGGGAGTCGGTGTGACCTCGGGGAGCCTGGGGCAGCTCAAGTACTCACGTGCTCCGCTGGTTCGGTAGCGCTCAGATGGGAGGCTGGGGTGGCTGCTCCCGACCTCATTGACAGCGATGACCCGGAACTGGTAGTTGACGTATGGAGACAGCTGGAGGACAGCTGAGTTGACACTGCCTGGGAACTTGGAGTGATCGTGCCAAACTCCTGGTTGGAACTGGTCCTCTTCAAACTGGACAACGTAGTCTGAGTGGACAAAGGGACCAGAGCTGTTTCAGAAGCTGAGTCACAAAGCCCCGATCCATAAATACGCCCTCCTTAGTGCCCATTCATTTCGATAACCTTCCTTTGGTTGACAGTGGCACATGGGGAAGTCCTACCCGGACACAGGAGGGGACCGAGGCTTCTGTGCATGAGTCTAGAGGGGCAGAGTTGGGAGCAGACACCAAGGAGGACCCACTACCAGTCCTCTGTGTAAGCTGACCTGTGATGGGACTGTTGTTATCATCCCCCGGGATCCAGGTCAGCCTCACGCTCCTTTCAGCCAAGTCAGTGAGCTCCAGGTCACGGGGTCGCTCTGGGCGCCCTGGCAGCAGAGGGAGAAGTCACCATATGCAGACAAGCAGAGTTAAGCCAGTCCTTCTCTATGGGGTGGCACCTGTCCTGGACAAGTCCCCGGGGTTGTCCACCACCAGCAGGAACCAACCCAGTCTACCCTGGAGGGCCAGTGCAGGGACTACCCCCACACCTCCAGGGAAAAAGGGAGATAAAGATGATCAAAGAACATGGAGCAAGGAAATACAAAGGAGCAGGCAGGGCAAGAGAGAACTGGGCCATCCATCCTGTTCCTGCGGACCTGTCAGAGCCTGTGGAGTAAGGCTGCAGCTTTCCCCCGAGCCCTGCTCCACTCAGAGAAGCCGAGGAAGAGGCACGGGGCTCTAGACTCTCATGACAACTGCCTTTTACTCCGTGTGCCAGGGCTCGGAAGGCACCAGAGCCTGGCAGGGGTCTGGAGTGCTGAGCAGGGCAGATAGGTGAAGATAATGGGGAAGATACAAAGAATAGGCCAGATGGGAAACAGATTTAGTCTAGAAATTTCAGTGATGGGCGCAGGACAGAAAGGGCATCCCTACAGGAGTGAGGGAGAAAACTTTTTGGGACTCTAATCTCCCTGGGACAGCTCTAGCCAGTGTTAGTACTGTCCTGACCTGAAGGGACGTTCATCTACCCATAGGAAGGGGTAACCAGCTATCTCTACGATTTGGCTGGCTACTAGAAGGACCTGGAAAGCGAGTCGTGCGAGCTCATATTAGCGGTGTGGAAACTGGAAATTGTACACAGATAGTAACAGATGTGGGAATCTGTCAAATGATGAGTCTATAGCTTTCCTGACCAGCCCTTAGCACTTCTGAGGAGAGCTGGGGGAACAGCGGGGGTGTGTGGTGGAGGGCAAACAATGGGGGGAACAGAAGCCCAGAACCGCTATGCTCAGTCTGCAGGGCTGGGATACGGCTCAGGGAGGCAGGTGGCCGTGAGCACCTGAGAAGAAACCACATGTGGTGGGGCATGGAGAGGGCTGCCCACCAGCCTGCAGTGTGCCGTCCTCGCCCGAGGCATCTTTCTCCTCAAGATTTCTCCCCGGGAACTTAGAGAGAGCCCTGGCCAGGGCCCGTGATTAGTATCAATTACCTTTGGGCAGGGCAGCCAAACGGTTAGTTGGAGCGGCCTGATCAGCTGCAAAGGTAAGATGGGTTATCCAGGTTAGCAGGTTATCGAGGTTAAAGGGCTTCTGAAAGGATAGGCATAGGCAGCAAGGTTTCGCCAGAGTCCCTGGGCTGTGGTGCCCCAGGCAAAGTAGACCCTCCCTCGATCCCTCAGAGAGCCCGACCTCCCTCCAAGGCCTGGAGCAGGGTCTCCGGTTCCCTCTCCACTTTGTACTGCTAATAGACCTGGGCCCACCATGGCAAGCCAGTGTGCCCTCTACTGCAGGGGGGCAGGAGACAGAGGACAGAGGTGATGCAGGGACAGTCATCTTCCCCTCTGATTGGAATGGCTTACTATTTGGACACAGGGTCAGGAAGAGAAGGGATCGCCTTGCTCAGCGCGTCACGCACTGAAATGTCTCCAAAACCCGGGAGCATGTGGGAAGGGAGGAAGGCCGGTGGAGGCTGGACAAAGATAAAGCTTGGGGGCTGGAGAGATGGCTTAGCGGCTAAGTGCTTGCCTGTGAAGCCTAAGGACCCCGGTTCGAGGCTCGGTTCCCCAGGTCCCACGTTAGCCACATGCACAAGGGGGCGCATGCGTCTGGAGTTCGTTTGCAGAGGCTGGAAGCCCTGGCGCGCCCATTCTCTCTCTCCCTCTATCTGTCTTTCTCTCTGTGTCTGTCGCTCTCAAATAAATAAATAAAATATTTAAAAAAAAAAGATAAAGCTTGGTCTAGCATTGCGGCTGGGGGCCTTTAGTCACCTTGGTGGAGTGGATGTAGATGGGAAGGAGGAAAGAGGACCGCAGGCAGAGGTCCCTCCACGCTCTCTGTCACTTTGCACCCTTAGGCTTGGCCTGGGGAGGTCAATGATCTCACTCTGGGGTGTGAGCCCCAAACTGTCCCGCACATCTTGGTCTGAGAGTGGCAGCTTCCTAACTAACCCCAGAGAGGTTGCTACACGTGACGGCTGCTGACTACAGGCATTGCACCGGGAACAGCCAGGGTCCATCCAAGGCTGCTCCAGCTGGTGGAGAGCGGGGAGAAGGGTCACCAGCGCTGGCGTGGTTACCTAGCACAGTGAGGTGGGCCTTGGCCAGGTCTTGGTCCAGCTCGGTGCTGGCCATGCACGTGTAACTGCCTTGGTCCCGTTCTGCCACACCAAAGATGGTCAGGGAGTCGTCTTCCTTCTTCATCCTGCAAGGTGCCATGCTGGGGTTGGCAGGTGCCTGGCACGGCCGCTGCTTCCTCCCAACAGGGGGATGGTAGGAGAAGAGAGAAGTGGCAGAGCCAGGATGGGCGGCCATGGCGCCCCTCAGGGGTGTGAGGTGCCATCTCAGTGCTCTGGCTTGATGCAGAGGGAGAGGGCAGGTGCAGCTTGAGCACCCCTGGAAGTGCACCCTGCCCATCTCAGAGCTGTGCCCCAGCTACGCACGTCCCCCAGACGAGGGCACTGCGACTCCTCTTTCCAAGGCAGACTAGTGTCTCTCTTCTTCCCCAGCTCCCAAGCTCCAGACTTGTGAGATCTGCCCCCAGGCTCCTCTAACCTGTCTCCGCTAGAGGGAGAAAGCTCACCCCACAGCAGTACAGGATTGTAAATCTGCCGGTGCCAACAGGTAACGAGTGCCTGTGTCCATTCACAGTGTTCAGCCCCCGCCCCCCCCCCGAAAAAAAAATATTTGGATGTGGCTGGAAATGGTTGGCACCTGAGGGCCTGGAAGAGGAACAGCAAGGGAAGCCCTGGGGAGGGAGTTTGGGATCAGTGGTTCTCAATCCTGAGTGCAAAGTAGAAACACCCAGGGAACTTTTAAACACTGTCAGCACCCATGTCCTACCTCTACGCCAGTAAAATCAGAGCTAGGGTGCCGGAGATGTAGCCCGGACACAGTGAAAGAATCCAGAAGCCTGAGAACCAGCAGAAACTAGTGAGGTGGATAGGGCCAGCTCTGCCCTCTACCGGTCACCAGGAGCATTGCAAGCAGGACTGGATGGATAGAAGAGAAAGGCAAGGAAAAGAAAAAGATGATGGGAGAGAACAGAGGGAGAGAAAAATGAAGAGAGAAGAAAGGTAAGAAAAGAGTATAAGGATAGCATAGAATGGTATGTGGGATGTTCCTGGAAGGGGGTTCACCAAGGCCATCACCCTCTCCTAGCAGCTCCTTGGTGACATGCATGGAACCAAGAGCCAGGGTCAATTGCCCTGCAGATAGGCAGCATAATGCAAGGAAGGAGACCGGAAACCTGTTTCCAATGTGGAGAGGCTCGTCGTCTTTCAGCCAGGAGACGGTGAGCCTCAGGGAGGGGTCGTGCTTCACGCGACACTCCAGCTGCACGGTGGTGCCCTTCTTGGCTACCTGGTCCTCAGGCATCCGGTAGATCCTGGTGGGGTCTGTGGAGATGTCCAGAGAGCTGGCCATTGACCTCCTTTCTGTCCACCACCCCCATGTGGCCATACAATGTGACATGCCTGACCTTGAGATGGCAGACATGGTGTACAATTGTAAGAATGGAGAAGAGTTCTCATGTGGTGGGGAATCAAAATAGTATATTATTCCCAAATAGTTCTCCTCTGTCTGAAAAATAGGATGGGGGGTGGTGGTAAGGAGGTGGGTGGACAGCAAGTTTCCTTCCTCATTCCCTTTGGATCAAGTTAATAAGAAGCTGTCTGGATGTTCTTGACATCCAGGAAGGATGGGCCAGTGCACATAGAGGAGCCCACCAGGATCAGACATTAGTCAGGGGCATTTCCAAAGAGACGGATGCCTACGGACCCCTGTGAGCATGGATCTCTTGCCCCATCTGAACTCTTGCCTGGCAACCCCCTTGTTTACCTTTGACCTCCAGGCGGACTTGGTTCTCAGCCTTGCCGAGAATGTTGGTGGCCACACAAGTGTATATGCCTTGGTCCTCTTTGCGGATCATCTTGATTTCCAGACTGCCATTCTCGTAGACATGGTAGTTGCCACCATCCAGGTTGCTTCCTTGCCCATTCTTAAACCTCACAACAGAGCAGCCGAACACAGCACACTGAGAAAGGTCTGGCCTGAGAGCTGGGCAGCAGCAGAGACCGTGGGGACCGGGGAGGAGCCCTCTGCCAGGAGCACTAAGCCTTGCAGGCTCTGCTTAGAACCACTAGGTGGGTCTGGGGTGAATCTCTGAGCTTCTGTAAACTAAGGGGGGGTTCATCGAGACAACCAACTTTGACTCTTGAAGGTTCCTGGGTCTTGCCGAATGTCAATTACAGGCCAGGAAAGTGAAGATGTGACCCCTTCTGGGGAGGGTCTGGTCTCTTGGGACTTACCATCGGAGTGTGGGAATGGGAGAGCCGAAGAAGGGGCAGTCTAGCCGTGTCCGGTTGTACAAGATAACCCTGATGAGCTGGTTCCGGGGTGAGAGCATCCGAGGCGGCACATCTGAAATCCCCAGAGAGTCAATTTGGGTGCAAAGTGCGACCTTTCCATTCCTTCCTTTCTGGTCTTATCACTGCATGACTTCTGTTTACAGTAGCCAGACACCTTCACCCAGCCGCTCGCCTTCCTTCTGAAAGCCTTCAGTGTAGGTGAGGAGGGGTACACTTATCCATCCGCCTCTCCCTTACCTGCCCTACATTCAATCCAGCTATTGCAAAGGTTTTTATTTTTTTTCTTCTTCTTCCAAATTATCCCTTAGGCTCTGGCACCTCCCCTCCACATCTCTGAGGTATCTCATAGCTACCAGTTCCCACTGCCCTCTCTCTGCCCAGCGAGTGTGGCAAACATGCTCAGAACAACTTCCTTCCTACCCAACTTTTCTGATGCAATTATTAACTCTGCGCTCCTCTGGCTCAGTGGAGTTCAAACCTCGCATCTTTCCCCCAGACCTCATCTTCAGTATCCATGCTTCCCTCATCCTGCCCGGCCTGGCTGGCATCCAGAAAGGAAGGTGTATCCTGTGACCACACCCCAGGAAGGCCCTGCTGCAGACAGCCAGAGGGGAGAGTGACGTGAGAGTATGCTCACCGAGCACACTGACGAAGGCATTGGCCAGCAGGTAGCCATGCTCGTTGGATGTGTTGCACTGGTACACGGCCCTGCTGCTGATCTGGGTGTCCCGGAAGATGATGGTGTCACCGGCCACCTCACGGTTTGGGTTCGGTGGTGCTGCTACAGGTGAGAAAGAGGTGCTTCTCAGAAGAAATGGAGCTGGGCACAATGAAGGGCACACGGGGCTCTGGCCAGGAGTCCCCGAGGTGACCAGTGTTCTATGGAAGAAGCAATACTAGGTGGGTCCTGGGAGACCCAGCTTTGTACTGAGCACTGCCGAGACTCGTGACCTGGGCTTCATGGGATTTTGTTTCTCACTCTATTTGACGGGAATATGAATCCCTGCTCAACCCAAATAGCTGGGCACGTGGTTGAAGATACGAATTTTGGGAATAGAAATCTAAGCACGTCACCCACCAGCATTGTTCAAACCCTGTCCCCTTCAGTTCCTGGTCTATAGAACAAGAATGATATCACCTTCTGACATTTTTTGTGAAGATAACCAGATTGTTTTCATACATATGTAAAGTGATTAGCAGAAGGCCCAGAAATACTGTCTATATTATTGTACTTAAATCAATTAATTTTTAAGACAGGATCTTGCTATATAGCTTAGGAACTCACTATGTAACTCAAGCTGGCCTTGAAGTCATGGAAATCTTCCTGCCTCAGTCTCCTGCATGCTGGAGGTACAAGTATTAGTCCCCACACCAAGGAATTCTGAGCATTTGATCCGATGCACATTGGAAAGGATACAGCAACATCTAAATGGCCCAAACCCACCACCTTCCCACCTTCCAACACAGACTATCCACACGCTCAAAGCTGAGCCTGTAAGCCTAAGCCTGATGCAAGCTGAGACTCCTCACACTTGCTCAAAGGTCTTCCCAAGAAATGTAGCCCACACAGAGGGAGGCCATGCCTGCCCACAGTTCTCCCCTACTGCCGGCTCAGGGTGCAGATAGCAGAGGATGGGGGTAGCTGTGGGGCCTTGGCCTGTCCGCACATCACTCTGGGACCGGGGGCAAACCAAGTAATGCATGTCTCAGGAAAACGTCATGCACCTCTCCCCCACTCTAAGGAATAAGCTAAGTGAATGATAATTAGCTGTCAAGTAAAAGTTTTCTAGAAATTGCTCAGACACTAAAACCACAGATTAATCACTGGGACCTCATGAAATTACAAAGATTTTTGCACTGCAAAAGACACTGTGAATAAAGCAAAGAGGCAACCTACAGAATGGGGAAAAATCTTCGCCAGCTATATATCTGATAGAGGATTAATATCTAGGATATACAAAGAACTCAAAAAGTTAAATAATAAGGAATCAAACAACCCAATCAAAAAATGGGCTATGGAGCTAAATAGAGAGTTCTCAAAGGAAGAAATACGAATGGCATATACGCATCTAAAAAATGTTCTACGTCACTAGTCATCAGGGAAATGCAGATTAAAACTATACTGAGATTCCATCTCACTCCTGTCAGATTGGCTACCATCATGAAAACAAATGATCATAAATGTTGGCTGGGATGTGGAAAAAGAGGAGCCCTTGTACATTGTTGGTGGGAATGCAATCTGGTCCAGCCATTGTGGAAATCAGTGTGGAGGTTCCTAAAACAGCTAAAGGTTGATCTAGCATATGACCCAGCTATAGCACTCCTAGGCATATATCCAAAGGACTCATCTCATTTCCTTAGAAGTACGTGCTCAACCATGTTCATTGCTGCTCAATTCATAATAGCTGGGAAATGGAACCAGCCTAGATGTCCCTCAACAGATGAGTGGATAATGAAGATGTGGCACATTTATACAATGGAGTTCTACTCAGCGGTAAAGAAAAATGAAGTTATGAAATTTGCAGAAAAATGGATGGACCTGGAAAGGATTATACTAAGTGAGGTAACCCAGGCCCAGAAAGCCAAGCGCCACATGTTCTCTCTCATATGTGGATCCTAGCTACAGATGATTGGGCTTCTGCGTGAGAATGAAAATACTTAGTAGCAGAGGCCAGTAAGGTAAAAAGGAGACATAAAGGGTAGAGAAAGGAAGGGAGGAGGATACTTAATAGGTTGATATTGTATATATGTAATTATAATGATTGTAATGGGGAGGTAATATGATGGAGAATGGAATTTCAAATGGGAAAGTGTGGGGGTGGGGAGGGAGGGAATTACCATGGGATATATTTTATAATCATGGAAAATGTTAATAAAAATTGAGAAAAAAAAAGTTTTCTAGAAATATAAGAGCAGTCACTGGACTTGAGCTTGCAGAGGCCATGAGATCATCCAGGATCACTGAAACCCACAGGGGAAGCGGGAGCCTGGCCTCACAGGCGGCATTCAGCAGTGACTTGGGGCCTGGCAGAAGGTAAAAGGAGATACGCTCAGCATCTTATCGTCCACTCTGGGACCCACTCAGCAAAAAGGCGCCAAGAAAGGCGGCGCCACCGACCTGAACATCTCCTTCCCGACACATTTCATGCATGTGATTTCCTTGCCAGCCACTCTCCTTAGATGCTCCCTGAAAAGAGTGACAGGTGACCTTCCTAAGCCCAAGGATCATCTGCCGGCCCTGGGCTACGTCTACTGAGTGGTGCAGTCAAGTGTGCTGCCATTAGCCTGCGGCTCCCTGAGTCTGTAGGGACAGAGAACTGCGGGTCGCAGGCTGGCCATGTCTCTGTTCATGGCGGGGTAAAAGGCAAAGGTTCGGTCTGGCTAGAGCGGGAGTGTGGCAGTCCACAGCTTCCCTTGCCTGCCAGCCCTGAGTCCTTGTGCAATTAATTCACTGAGCTGATTAGAGCCCATTTTTCCTCACCAGCTTTGTCTGAACCAACAAAGACACAGCATTTAGCACAGTGAATGTCTAAGAAGGTGTCCCCCCTTTGCCTGTCTCTCCTGTCTCTTCTTTTTTCCAGTCAAGTTTTTAAAAATATATGTATATATAATTTATTTATTTATTTATTTTGATAGAGAGAAAGAGGGAGAGAGAGCAATGGGGGGGGGGAGACAATGGGCAAGCCAGGGCCTCCAGCTACTGCAAACAAACTCCAGATACATGCACCACCTTGTACATTTGGCTTACGTGGGTCCTGGAGAATCAAACCAGGATCCTTTGGCTTTGCAGGCAAATGCCTTAACCGCTAAGCCATCTCTCCAGCTCCCAATCAAGTTTTAAGTGAGCATACAGAATAATGGGTTTCATTATGATATTTTCATTCATGTATTCACTATACCCTGCTCATATTCTTCCCCCCACTACACTCCCCTGTCTCAACACCCTGCTGGTCCTCCTTATCCCCAAATAGTCTCCTTTCTGCTTTCATCTCTCTCTTTCCTCTCTCTCTCTCACATGTATAAATAAGTGTGTATAGCTAAGTTTGTAAAATCTAGACTTTGCATATAAGAGGAGACATACAATATTCTTTTTTCCCCTTCCATTGACCTCGTTCTCTCACCTCTTTAGACCTCTTTCTCATCTTTCATAGCTCTCTTTCTGCATTCATGGCATTAATATAAATAAAACATTCATTAAACTCTATATTCTACACATGAGAGAAAACATACAATAGCTGTCTTTCTGAGCCTGGCTTAGATCACTGGCCGTGATGATATTTAGTTCTAACCACTTTCTTGCCCATAGCATAATTTCATTCTTCTTTATGGCTGAACAAAGTGTCATGGTGTAGGTGTACCACATTCTCTCCATCCATCCATCCATAAATGGAAAGTTAGACTGGTTCCATATGGTGGCTACTGTAAATAATGCAGGAATTAACATGCAAGTATCTATGTGGTACACTGACTTGGATACCTGAGGGTATATACCAGAAGGGGAACTGATGGATTATGTGTGTGTGTTGTTAGTGGTGGTGGTGGTGGTGTGTGTGTGTGTATGTGTGTGTGTGTGAGTGTCATAGTGGGTATGTGGAGGTCATCAGACAACTTTGGGTTTTGGTCCTTGCCTCCCACTTTGAGGCAGAGTGTTTTGTGGTCCACTGGCCATCTGGCCATGAGCTTTTGGACATTCTGTTGTCTCGACCTCCCACATCACTATAGATGTGTGCTTGGGTTATAGGCTCCCACCACAGCATCCAACTTTTTATTTATTTTCATAGAAGTGTGTGTGGGGGCATGCTAGGGTCTCATGCCACTGCAAAAAAACAAAAAAACAAAAAAACAACAACAACAAAAAAAACGCCAGATATATAAACTATTATTTGTGTCTTTGCGTTTGGCTTTATGTGGGTGCTGGGGAATTGAGGCCCAGACTAGCAGATTTTGCAAGCAAGCACCTGTAGCTGATAAGCCATCAACTTTTTATATTTGGGTATTCACACTTGCACAGCAAGTGCTTTATCCACTGACACATCTCCCCAGCCCTATATGGTAGTTCTCTTTTCAGTTTTTTTAGAAATATATATTGTTTTATCTTATTAATTTATTCGCAAACAGAGAGATGCAGAGAGTATGGGTGTGCCAGAGCCCCTAGCCACTGCAAATGAACTCCAGATGCATGGGGCACCTTGTGCATCTGGCTTATGTAGGTACTGGAGAATCAAACCCAGGTCATTAGGCTTTATAGGCAAATACCTTAATTGCTGAGCCATCTCTCCAGCCTCTATTTTCAGGTGTTTGAGGCATCTCCATACTGGTTTCCATAGTGGCTGTACCAGTGTACAGTCTCAGCAGCAGTTTATAAAGGTCCCTCTTTTCCCACATTCTTGCCAACATGGTTGCTATTTGTTCCCTTGATGGTAGCCATTTTTTTTACATTTTATTATTATTTATTTATTTATTTATTTGAGAGTGACAGACAGAGAGAGAAAGAGGCAGAGAGAGAGAGAGAGAGAGAGAGAGAATGGGCACGCCAGGGCCTCCAGCCACTGCAAACGAACTCCAGACACATGCACCCCCTTGTACATCTGGCTAACGTGGGTCCTGGGGAATTGAGCCTTGAACCGAGGTCCTTGGCTTCACAGGCAAGCGCTTAACCACTAAGCCATCTCTCCAGCCTGATGGTAGCCATTTTGACTGTAGTTTTAATTAGCAATTTCCTGAAGGATAAGAATGTTGAATATTTAAAAAATTTTTATTAGTATTTTATTTTTTGGTGTGTGTATATACGTGTGTGTGGTGTCTGTATGTATTCGTGTGTGGGGTGTGTGTGTGTGTGTATGTGCATATAGGTGCACATATCTGTATTTGTGCTTGTGTACATGTGTGCAATATGCATGTGGTATATGTCTATGTGTATTGGTGTGTGTGTTTATGTGCGCATCTATGTGTGTGGAGGCCACAGCTTGCTGTTACGTGGCCTCCTCAGTTACTCCACCTCATTTTTCTGAGACACGGTCTCTCACTAAACCCAGAGCTCACAGATTCAGCTAGACTAGCTAGCCAGTAATCCACACGGATCTGTTTGTCTCTGTCTCCCCAGCACTGGGATTGCAGATGTGCATCACCACACCTAGCGTTTTTATGTGGGTGCTGGGGATCCAAACTCAGGTCCCCATGCTTGTGTAGTAAGCATTTTGCCTGCTGAGCCACCTCTCTGGTTTGATGATGAGTATTTTTTCAAGCATTTATTAAACATTTGTATTCCTTCTTTTGATAACTGTCTCTTCAATTAATTTGTCCATTTATTGATTGGATAAATTATTTTGGGGGGGAGGTGCTTAATTTTTGGAGTTCTTCATAGATTCTAAATGTTAGTCCTATCAGATTTGTAGCTGGCAAAGATTTTATACTAGAGCTCCTGTAGACTATTTCTTGACTCTGCTGTTTTCTTTTGCTGTACAGAAGCTTTTAAAATTTCATGCAATCCTATTTGTCAATTTTTTAGGGTTATTTTCTGAGCGATTATTTTTTTTAGGGTTATTTTCTGAGTGCTTATTTTCTGAGTCTTTTATAGAAACTCCTTGCCTATATCTTGAAGTGTTTTCCCCTAGGAGTTTTAAAGTTTCAGGTCCTACATTAAGGACATTGATTTTTTTTTTAACAGAGTGAGAGATATGTATCTACTTCATTCTTCTATGCCTGGACATCTGGTTTTCCCAGCACCATTTGTTAAACAGGCTATCTTTTTTTTAATGCATGTTTTGGGCACCTTTGTCAAAAAATTAGGTGGCTGTAACTGTGTAGATTTATATCTGGTCTTCTTCGATGTTGGCCTATTCATCTGTGCAGCGGAAGTACACTTCTTTTGTTACTATGGCCCTGAAGTACAATTCAAAACCAGGTTTTGCCGTTCCTCCAGGAGTGCTCTTCCTGCACAGGACTGCTTTGGCTATCTGTGGTCTTTGGTGCTTCCACATATATTTTAGGATTGTTTTGCTAGTTCTGTGAAGAATGCCACTGGAATTTTGATGGGGACTAAGTTAAATTAGTGCATTGATTTTGGTACTTTATGAGAGAGAGAGAATTGGTACACCAGGGCCTCCAGCCAATGCAATTGAACTCCAGACACGTGTGCCACCTTGTGCGCACGTGTGGCCTTATGTGCTTGCGTCACCTTGTACGTCCGGCTTACATAGAACCTGGAGAGTTGAACACGGGCCCTTAGGCTTCTCAGGCAAGTGCCTTAACCACTAAGCTTCTCCAGCCTGGTCTTTCCATTTTCTAGTGTACTCTAATTTCTTTCCTTTTCCTTCTGAGTTAGTGTCTCACTCAAGGTTGTACCCACTTCATAGTCCCAGGCTTGCCTTGAACTCCCAGTGACCCTCCTACCTCTATCTCCAGAGTGCTAGGATTAAAGGGGTACATCACCATGCTCGGTTCTTTAATTTCTTTCCTCAGTGTTTTAACATTTTTATTGTAGAAATGTTTTACCTTCTTGATTAAGTTTATTTCTAGGTGTGTTTTTTTTTGAATATTTTGTAAATGAAACTTTTTTTCTTCCTGATTTCTTTTTCAGAAATTTTATTTTCACTGGTATATAAGAAAGCTACTAATTATTGTATGTTGATTTTGTATCCTGCTACTTTGCTGGATGAGTTTTCTGGTTTAAGGGTCTTTTAGGTATAGGTTCATGTCATCTGTAAACAGGAGTAAGATGACTTCTTACTTTCCGATTTGTCTTCTGCCTCTGTCTTTGTCCTGTTGCTTTAGTTAAGACTTCAAGGAATATAGTAAATAAGAGTGAAGGAATAGATACCACTGTTTCATTCCTAATTTAGTAGAAATGCCTTCAGTTTTTCTCCCTTAGCATAATGTTAGTTATAGACTTGCTGCATGTACACTCCACCATGTTGAGGTATGTTCTTTCTATCCCTAGTTTCTTCATGAAGGTGCCCTGAATTTTGCCAAGGGCCTTCTCTGTACTAATTAGGATGATCATGTGATTTCTGTCTATAAGTCTATTTGTAGATGTTAAACCAACTTGCATCCCTGGTATGAAACCAACCTGATCATGATGTATGATCATCTTAATGTGTTCATAAATTCCACTTATAATTTTAATTTTTTTATTGATAGTTTTTCAGGGAAATTGGTTTATACTTTTTATTTCATTTTTAAAATATTTTATTTTATTTATTTATTTGACAGAGAGACAGACAGAAAGAATGGGCACACCAGTGCCTCTAGCTCCTGCAGATGAACTCCAGACATATGTGCCCCCTTGTGCATCTGGCTAACGTGGGTCCTGGGGAACTGAACTTGGGTCCTTAGGCTTTGTAGGCAAACACCTTAATTGCTAAGCCATCCCTCCAGCCCTTATTTATTTATTTATTTTAAAAAAATTTTGTTGTTGTTTATTCTTATTTATTTGAGTGTGACAGAGAGAGAAAGAGGGGGAGAGAGAGAGAGAGAGAGAGAGAATGGGCGCACCAGGGCCTCCAGCCACTGCAAACGAACTCCAGACGTGTGCTCCCCCTTGTGTATCTGGCTAACATGGGTCCTGGGGAAATAAGCCTCAAACCAGGGTCCTTAGGCTTCATGGGCAAGCGCTTAACCACTGAGCCATCTCTCCAGCCCCCTTTTTTATTTTTTTGACAAGGTCTTTCTGTAGCTTAGAATGGTGCCCAAGCTGGCCATAAAGTTATAGTGATCCTCCTTTAACAGTCACCTGAGTGTTGGGATTATAGGTGTGAGCCTCCACACTTGGCCTTACAGTTTTCTTTCCTTCCTTCCTTCTTTCTTTCTTCCTTCCTTCCTCCCTCCCTCCCTCCCTTCCTTCCTTCCTTCCTTCCTTCCTTCCTTCCTTCTTTCCTTCCCTTTCTTTGTTCCTTCTTTCCTTTCTTTCTTTCTTTCATTTTCATTTGCTCCTAACAATTTTTTCATTTCCTCCCAGATTGATTCAATAAACCACCGTCCATTCACGAATATATTTCTCAAACTCTACACATTTGTGTAGTTTTTGTGATTTCTCTTGTTACTGATTACTAGTTATATTATTATTATCTGATAACATACAGGAACTTATTTCAGTTCTTTTGTATTGTTAAGACTTGCTTTGTGGCCAAAGATGTGATCTATTTTAGAGAAAATTTCATGGACTATTTAGAAGAGTGTGTACTCTGCAGACATTTACAGCCCAGTTGGATCTTGTTTTTGAAAATCCAAGAGCATGGTGGTGCACGCCTTTAATCCAAGCACTTGAGAGGCAGAGGTAGGAGGATCTCTGTAAGTTCAAGGACAGCCTGACACTACAGAGTGAATTCCAGGTCAACCTGGGCTAGAGTGAAGATCCTACCTCAAACACAACAACAAAAATACAAATAAAAATCCTGACTGCTGAGTTGAGGGCATTTACATCAAGAGATCCACTGATTCTTGTCATCTTGTTGATTAAGTTTCTGGTTAGTCGGGGTTACTGTTCATTCTTTCCTTATCCTCTATTCACTTTAGGGGTTCCTAGCTTGCTGTGCTCAAGATGATGCATTCTGGCTGAGTTCTTTACTGTTCTAGTCCACTCAAGGACTTTAGCACTTTCTTGAGTGAGATTGTCCTTTTCTTTGATGTTTAGGACTTCAGGTATCTTCTTTAGTGCTGGCTTGATGGTTATGAATTAATTTAATTAGTGTTTGTCTTAAAATATCCTTATTTCTCTCCCCATCAATTCTGAGAAACACCTGCTGCATTCTTGGTTAGTATTTACTTTCAGGCTGGAAGTATGTCACTCCATGCTCTCTTGTTCTTAGGGTTATGTTGAGGTCTGATGTTATTCTGATGTATTTGTAAGTAAGTTGACATTTTTCTCTTATAGATTTTTTTTGGTTTTGTTTTTGGAGGTAGAGTCTCACTCTAGCTCAGGCTGACCTGGAATTCACTATGTAGTCTCAGGGTGGCCTCAAACTCAGTGATCCTCCCACCTTTGCCTCCTGAGTGTCAGTATAAAAGGCATGCACTACCACATCCAGATTTTACAGTTTTTAATACTGTTTGTTTTGCATTTTTAGCATCTTGACTATAATGTGTCATGGAGAAGTTCTCCTGTCATGACTGTTTGGGATTCTCAATACTTCTTGTGCTTAGATGTTCATATTTTATACTAGATTTAGGAAGTTTTCGGCTATAATTACACTGAATAGATTTGCTATCCCTTTAGTTTTCATTCTCAGCTCCTTCTTCTACCCCAGAGAGAGTTCAGTTTGGTCTCTTGCTATTCTGTGTTGCTGATTTTTTCATACATAGTGCTGATTTTCTTATTCATTTTGTTGACCTTCTTCTCCAGGTCCTGGGTTAATTACCTTACCTCATTAATCTGTTGGTTTCAATCCTCTTTGAGATGAACTAATCATTTTTGCAAATAAACTTCTGAATTTGTCACCTGTCATGTCCTATCTTTAGGATCTTCAGTAGTGAGGAACACTAGTCTTTTGGAGAAGTTTTGCTGCCTTGCTTGTTTGTGTTTCTGTGCTGTGACTTACACATATGTTGGTTTGGGAATCTCATTTTTTTTTTGATTTTTCAAGGTACGGTCTCACTGTAGCCCAGGCTGACCTGGAATTCACTCTGTATTCTCAGGGAGACCTTGAACTCACGACGATTCTCCTACCTCTGCCTCCCAAGTGCTGGAACTAAAGATGTGTGCCACCATGCCCAGCTGGAAATCTCAATTTTATTTAGGTATCTTTGTGAGTTTTTTAAAAAATAATTTTTTATTTTATTTAAGAGAGAGAGAAAATGGGTGTGCTGGGGCCTTCAGCTGCTGCCGACGAACTCCAGATGCATGTGCTACTTTGTGCATCTGGCTTACGTGGGTTCTGGGGAATTGAACCTGGGTCCTTTGGCTTTGCAGGCAAACGTCTTAACTACTAAACCATCTTTCCAGCCCTCTTCTTGAGCTTTTGAAAGGTCAATCCCCAGTACCATTCAGAGAAGAGAAAACCAACTACTGTGACAACAATGCCACCAAGCCAAATAAGATATAGCAACACATGGAACATTGATTAAAGCCCATTAGACCAGTGAGCATAGAACAGAAACAGGCGACAGGAAGGTGGCAAGCACTATGAAGCTAAACCTTATTTAGGGTTCGTGTAGAAATAGTGCATGAGGGAGATAAGGAAAGGGGTCAGGGAAAGGGCAGTAATGCAGGATAAGCAAGGTTAAGCAGAGGGAAAAAGGGTGGAGAAAAACGTTATGAAGGGCAAGAAAAAAGAGCAAGAAATAGCAGGTGAATAAAAGATTGCCTGATGATGAGAAAAATCTGTAAACTAGATGAGATTAATGTAAGAAGAATAAAAAACAATATAGCTGGGCCTGGTGACGTGTACCTTTAATCCCAACATTTGAGAGGCAGAGGTAGGAGGATTGCTGTGAGCTCAAGGCTATACTAAGGACTACATAGTGAATTCCAGGTCAGTGAGGGCTAAAGTGAGATCCTACCTTGCAAAACCAAAAAAGAAAAAAAAAGAAACTAACATAAAAGACTTTATTTAAGAAAAAGAAGACATGTAAAGTTACAGTAAAAGTATGATAAAAAGAAAAGAAAAACAAACACAAAGAGTTATAAAAGGAAAAAAGGTTGGAGAGATGGTGCAGCAGTTAACGTACTTGCCTGCAGAGTCTAAGGACCTGAGTTTGATTTTCCACTACCTATGTAAAGCCAGATAGACGTATAAGGTGGTCATGTGTCTGCAGTTCATTTGCAGTGGCTAGAGGCCCCGGCATACCCATGTTCTCTCTCTCTCTCTCTTTCTCCCCATCTGCCTCTTTCTCATTCTCAAATAAATAAATAAGTAAATAAGTATTTTAAAAAGGGAAACAGATTGGCCAAAAATGAAACAAATACATATAAACACAATTACATAAATGTAATAAGGGGAATAAAAAAAAAACTTAAAAACAATTGAGCTGGGCATGTTGTTGCATGCCTTTAATCCCAACACTTGGGAGGCACAGGTAGAACGTTCACTATGAGTTTGAGGCCACCCTGAGTCTACAGAGTGAATTCCAGGTCAGCCTGGGCTAGAGTGAGATCCTATCTCAAAAAAACAAACAAACAAAAAAACAAAAATCACAAAATCTTTAACAAATAAGCTAAAGTAGAAATACTATTAAAAGTACAGTAGAAAGGAGCTGGAGAAATGGCTTAACGTTTAAGGCATTTGCCTGTGAAGCCAAAGGACCCAGGTTTGATTCCCCAGGACCCACGTAAGCCAGATGCACAAGGAGCACATGTGTCTGGAGTTTGTTTGCAGTGGCTGCAAACCATGCTCTGGCGCAACCATTCTCTCTCTGTCTGTCTCTCTTCTCTATCTTGCTCACTCTTTGCTTGCAAATAAATAAATAAGTAAAAAACTTTAAAAGTACAGTAAAAATAAAAAGAGGAAATCAAAGTCTCCCTTCCCCCACACAAAAAATCCCACGGAGAAGTGTTGTAGTAACTTCTTTCTGGGCCCTTGAAAATTGGAACCCTCCAGATAGATCAGGGGTGGGAGGTGGTTGGTGAACTCGTGCCCTCTTGTCTTTCCCGCGGGTATGCTGGTGCTGCCCCCATACTGAACGTTGTCTGATGTCTGCCAGAGCTGTCTTGACTTTAGTAGCATCTTTCCTTGCATACAAGGGTCTTCTGCTGTCCACATTAAGCTTGTAACCTGCAGGCTAGACTGGCTCTTCCACCCGCCCCAGTTTCTATATCCCTGGGTTGAACATATTCTAGCATTGGGAATTGCATTGGGAATGGGGAATGCACCCCCAGTACTGAGATCTGTACAGCAGGAGCTGTCCTCATACTTTCTAAAGCTTCCTGGGGGATGTGTTTATGAGTTCTCAGACCCCAGCAGTGAACCTCAGATAGACAGGTGGCCCTAGAGGACAGCTTGCTGGCTTCAGGCTCAGGGCTATCAAACACCAGAGTTACCCTCAACCGATGAAGTCAGCTCTCAGCCACTGAGGACCAGGCTACCCTTCCCTACACGCTCAGCTGCCTGGGCCAGGATACCTGCCACCTGTACTTGTCAGCTTGTCAGCTAGCTCATCCTGGGGCTGTGACAGGTTGAAACTCAAGATTCCTACTTGTGACTTTTTTCTTGTCTGGTTTTCAGACAAGAAAATAGTAGGTTCCCTCTCAATGTGGTACCTGGCCACAGTCTTCCAGCCAAAGAAGTGACTGTCTCAGCAGAACCCACATCTGGGTCTGAGGGCGTTTCACAGGGGCTGCCTGGCTTGCCTGGGGGATGAGGTCTCTGCTTCCCATCCGTCATGTGCCTACAGCTATGCTTGACGTGCCTTTCTTCATTTCACAGTGCTGCCATTCGTGTCTCCACACTTTTCAGCTGGCTTATAGTGAATTTTGAGAATTTCTGAAGCCCTTCCTTTCTTTAGAATGGAGCACTTCTTCATCCTGGCTCTTTTTTAAAAATGTATTTTTTTGTTTATTTTTATTTATTTATTTGAGAGTGACAGACAGAGAGACAAAGAGGGAGAAAGAGAGAGAGAGAGAGAGAGAGAGAGAGAGAGAATGGGCACGCCAGGTCCTCCAGCCACTGCAAACAGACTCCAGACATGTGTGCCCCTTGTGCATCTGGCTAACATGGGTCCTGGGGAATCGAGCCTTGAACTGGGGTCCTTAGGCTTCACAGGCAAGTGCCTTAACTGCTAAGCCATCCCTCCTGCCCTAAACATATTATTTAAAAATATTTTATTTATTTATTTGAGAGAGAGAGAGATTGAGATTGCATCCTGGCTCTTCTCCTTTACAGTACCCCAAGGCAGCTTCTCTCTCCTTTTTCTATCAGTCACTGCTATGACTATGAAGTTACAACCTGAGTCCCTGCCATCTACTTTGCCCTCCTTCACCCCAGTTTGGTTGACATCACTGCTCACACTTCCTCTGACTCTCTGAAGGAAGCAAAGAGGGGAGAGACTATAATGAAATACTAGACTAATATCACCAGCTCAAAGGGGACCTGGCGACCCCTAATCCATCCATCGGGCTAGGACTAAAATTTCCCGCAGTCTGTTCCCCCTCAGTGACTAAGCTTGTGCACCTCCTCGCTCACGGGGAAGTTCATTCTTGTATCTTTCACAATGTCACATGACTCTGTCTCTCAGGTGGCCCTCATTAGAGACAAGGACTTGGATAACCCATGACAATAGGAGAGCTCTCCTCCACCATCCACGCTCCATCCACAATTCGGAGCCCAGACCTGAGATGAAGTCGCAGTGCATAGACTCTGAACTGGACTTGACAGTCACGGGGCAGAAAGCAGAGTGACGAGAAAACCCTGCAGGAGCAGAAATTCCCCCAAACACGGGGGCTGACCTCAGAGTTCTAGGCCCCCCAGCTGTTCTTCTCTTATGCAAAGATAAGGCAGGCTTCCTGCCTCTGAGATGCTCAGAGAGGCAGGCCACCGGGAACAGTAGCAATGTGCTGTCCCTTCCCTTCACTTCTGGGGCAGCGAAGCCTCCGGAAGGACAAGGACAGAGCAGGGAATTCAGGCGGGACCGCAACTCAGTACTCACACTGCAGTGGCTCCCCGTTCACCATCCACTGGACAGTGGGCTTAGGGTTCCCATTGGCTCTGCACACCAGTCTCCCATCCTCACCCGGAGCCAGGATCAGGTTCTTGGGCTCATCCAGCCAGTAGGGAGCAGCTGGAAAACAAGGCAGACAGAGGCAAAGGAGTTAGATGGCTTGGAGCAGGCAGGAGAGGCCAGGAGGGCTCCTGCAAAAGGGCAGAGCCCAGCTTCTAGCCCCAGGCCCTTCTGCTCAGGGAAACTGCTGCACTCACCCTGCAAGTGGCTAGCACTGTACAAGTGCCCGTCTCTCTAGCTGAGCCCACAGAACAGAGGCTGTTGTGAGAATTCCCCCGAAGGGGTTAAAACACAGGAGGCTGGGGCTCATTTTAGGCCTACTGCATCAAAGTCCCTAGGGAAGGGCTAAATGGCTGACATTCTGAGAGGTCATGAGTGTTTACAGTAGGGGATTCCCAGGGGTTCAGTCCATTGCCCTGGGTTGGATCCTTCGGAGTTCTATTGTCACAAGAATAGACAGCTTAAGAAAAGCATTACATTCGTTCTTTTAGGCATTGATCTTTGCTTATAGCAGTTCTTAACTGACCACATCTTCCAATTAAATAGATAATTCTGTAAGTAGACCACTTTTTTTTTCCCCTGAGAAAAGGATCATTTAAATCAGATTCTAAAAGGTATTGTTACCATCAGAGAGGGGTGCCACACACAAACGTGGCTTGTCAACTATCGACTGTGTGCTAAGAAAGATCTGCCCCCAGACTTCGCTGTCCCCTTGAAGAGTGACTCGCAGCCCATCAACGGCTGGGATCCCCGAAGACAGGAGCTGTGGTGCTGCAATAGCTAAGGTGAGCTGTTTCTGCCTCGAGGGGAGGGAAATCGCCACGGTGACTCCCCACTCTTGAAAAGAAGCGCAGTGCCATGCACGGGTACACAGACAGGGTGAAGACGACACAGCACAGACAGCAATGCCAAATGAAAGAGAGAAAAGGCTGTGGGAGGAAAGTTACCTGCTGAAGGAGCCCCGGCGCCAAGGGGAGGTGGGGGATACTCAAGGTGACTCTCCTTCCCTCGACACCCAAGCCCACGTGTGTGTCGGCACCACCTGGGGGTGACTGCCACCGTGGCAGCTCACCACTGCCACTAGCCAGTGCATTGGAGGTTCCTCACTCCCTCAGCCTCCCCCACCCACCCACCCACAGAAGGAAGGGTGGTCATGGCGGTTAGGTGTTCAGGGCTGGCAAAATAATCATAATGAGAAATACACACAACGTACCCTTTACTCTCACCGAGATCGTGTGCCGGATGCTGCCCATCTTGTTGGAGGCCAGGCAAAAGTACTCCCCAGAGTCTTCTTCGGAGACATTGGTAATACGCAGGGCCTTGTTAAAGTTCTCGAACTTGGCCTTGTCAGATGGGAGGTCCCCACCTTTCTTGTACCATGCGATGTCTGGTGTTGGTCTGGTAGAAGGGTCAAGCAAGAAACAAAGGGTTCATCACTGGATGTGGCCCTTGTCTTCTAGAGGGTCTTAAAAGTATACTTGGACCCAAGAGGAAGGGGATAGGTTCCCTAAGAGCTGAGCTTTTCTAGTCAAAGGAGACTATGCTGCCAGAGAGAGTCCCTGGAGGACAGAGCCAAGATCCCATGTGATCTAATGCACGTGGCAAGGTGCCCAGCCATCTCGTTTTCTCCGGTACTGAAGCAGAGATGGCCAGCATGGGATGGGGATGGTTATGACATGTGAGTCTTGCTTGCAGAACTATCTGTTCCCCTTCCCAGTGTGCTGCTGCTGTAGCTGCACACGTGGCAAGACCAGAGCATGGACAGACGTCCACCGCATCCTTTCAGAGGGTGGCTGGAAGGCAGGGGCGGACTGTACGTACACTCCAGAGGCGATGCACTCTAGCAGGAGGTCCATGCCACGCAGCACCATCTGACTGCTCGAGGTGCCCTGGGGATACATGAAGCTGGGTGTTCTTTCGGCAACTCCTCGGGCTGAAACAGGACAGAAGAAACTTTCTGTGAGCCTCCTGCCCAGGGAAGCCAAAGCTAGCAGGCTAGAGAGAAAGTCATCATGCCTCCTGTGGGTTCTCCCAGCCCAAACCACCCCCAGGAAGTGGGCATCATTAAGAGGTATGTTAGGAAGCCTGGGGTCCTCAGCTCCACCAGCACGTGTGTGACAAGCTCTAGGTTCTATAAAAAGGTCTTCTGAGAAGTTCTCAGAGTCCCTGAGCCCTGGAACAGGGAAGAGGTTGTCTGAGCAGTGAAGGATCTGTTCCTTAGCATCTTGTGTTGGGATCCTAGGGGTGACTGTTAGGACCCCAGGGCAGGCCATGAAAGAAAGAGAAGGCATGGTTTGGGATCCCAGGAAAGACAAGGAGCTGAGATAAAGCCACAAAGCCCCGTATAAACAGTGGGTATGTAGGGAGAAGTTGGAATGGCTTAGCAAAGACACGGAGAGAGTGAATGAGGGAAACAATAGAAAAGCTCTCTGGGACCAAGACGATTCTGCCTCTTCACTAATGACTTTAGAAGAGGCCTGGCGAGGAGGTTGTTAACTGAACATGAGAAGGGGAGGAGAAAATGAGAGCGAAGATGGACAAGACGATCGACAATTCAACTAGATTGGAACAGCCAGTGGGCAGGTGGAAATCCATGCAGTCCATGCAGGTTTGAAAGGCCAGGTGATCCACAGGTTGACACGGTCAGGATGGCTGTTTCCTTGTGGAAGGGGCATGCCAGTCTGGGTGCATCCATGTGGAGTGGCCCCCGCCTTGCCTAAGCCTTGCCTCTTCCCCAGTTCTCTTTGTACAGCTCTATGGAGCTTGGTAGGGAAAGGACGGATTTTCCAGCTAGGAACCCCATGGCAAAAGGGAAACTGAAGGCGGCACCTCTGCCCAGAGATGGAAGCCTGTAAAGGGTGAAAGATAACATGGCCAGAGGCTGCTGGAGGTTGACTGGGTCTCAGACTCAGCTGGACAAGTGGGAGGTGGAGGCAAGGCAGAGCTGCCAGGAGCCCTTGGAGACCCCTGGAGCGAGCACACAGGTATTCATCTGGAGTGTCACTGGTGCTGGTAGAGTGAGGCTTGAGTGGTGGGGATCCACCTCCTCTGCGGCACTGGTGCTTCCTAAGGGAGCTGGCTGGGCTAGCCAATGTCTGGCTGCACCGGGAAGGCTCCTGTCCTAGGCGCTCAGCTTCTCCCCATCAGCCACTGGGGAACATCTCACAGAGGTGGCTTCCGTCCTGTCTTTTTGTCAAGGGAAGAAAGGCTGGGACATATAGAGAGGTAGTGAGCTACTGGCACATACATGGCACAAAGCAAGGACTCAAGAAATGGTTGTTGGATAAATGAGTTAAAGGGAGAGAAGAGAACCAAAAACAAGGCAACAATTCACCCCATATGCTGTCTCTATTTCTGTTGTCGTCCTCCTCTGTCCCATTAGCACACACACATACACACACACATACACACATACACACACACACACAAATGTAGCAACTATAGGGTTAATCCATTATGTGGTTAATTGGTTACTGTCTACACCTATAGAAGCAGCCAGTTCTTAGTACCAAGGAAGCCAGGCACCGAAGCAGCAGCTCCCCCCCACCCCTCAGCACCATAGTCACCAAAAACAGTCAAGGTAACACACAGTCCTGGGCACCATAAGGGTCAGGGAGATTCCAGAGCCAGAGGCTCATGTAGGTTGGACAGTCTGTCCAGACCTGTGAACCCTGTGATGATGTAGATAGAAAAGGTCACATCTCAGTTGTCATACTCATTCCGCAAAGGGACAAAGTCTGCTGGAATCAGTCTGTGACCCTGTGGACACTTCATTCATCCCACAGCATGCAGCAGAGCCCACGTGATCAGCAAAGCTGTGAAGTTGGGGAGGAGGAACATTAATGAGCACAGAGCCCTGCTCTGGACGCCGAGAGTCACTGTAGGATGACCAGAACAAGCTATAGTGATACCACGTGTCTAGGGTGTGGACCAGCCTTCACAGAGTTATCTCAAGGAGGAAGAGACAACTGGAAAGCAAGCAAGTTGACAAAACATGAGATACCTTCAAAGTCATAGGTTATTGTCACCGCTTGGTGAGCATCTATACGAGTCAAGCATGGTGCTGAGCAGTCTGCCTATATCAATCACCAGCATGCCTAGTCCAACAAACTTTTGGGGTATCACTTCTGTTTCTTAGCAGAGGAAATTCAGGCTCCATGAAATCAAGACCCTGCTCAAGGTCGTATTTTAAATTCTGTACTATTTCATCCCAAACTTGTGATGTGTGCCACTCTAAATTGCCTCTGTCTAAAGCTGGAGACCCCACTTGTCTGTGTTTCTGACAGGCCATTTTGGAATATATTCCTTACTCTGAGGGCAGAGAGGTGAGCTGCTCTGGTCTGTCCTATTCTCACATCTCAGCTAAGATCCCCATCTCGCCTTGGTGTCCACTGATAAATCCAGACCCGAGTTGGGGAAGAAGATGCTGGAGAGGGGCTCAGGAAGCTCTAACTTGCTTCACCTGGGTTCTTAGGGGCCCAGGAAGCTTGCAGAAGAGTCAGGGTAACCCATGGCTTCATGAAGGAATGAGAAGGCTGGAGCTAAAGGGAGGTTAGGAAGAAACTGAGTGGCTGTGTCAGAGAAATTTGTATGAAAACTTTGGGAGGTTCTAGACACTGGCATTGGAAGCCAGCATTTCTCATTTCCTTCCCAAGAGAAGGAGACACAGGAGCCAGTAATTACCTAGATGAAGATAACTACTGGATGAAACTCTAGTGGTGAAAGATGAATGCCTCTCTTTAGAGGTCACAGGACAGTGCTGTTTAGCATTCAGAATCAGCCTGCCCTGGGGACATCCATTTCTTTTATTATTATTATTATTGTCTATTTTTATTCATTTATTTGAAAGTGACAGACACAGAAAGAGGCAGAGAGAGACAGAGATAGAGATAGAGATAGATAGAGAGAGAGAGAGAGAGAGAGAATGGACACGCCAGGGCCTCCAGCCACTGCAAAGGAACTCCAGACATGTGCACCCCCGTTATGCATCTGGCTAACGTGGGTCCTGGGGAATCGAGCCTCAAACCAGGGTCCTTAGGCTTCACAGGCAAGTGCTTAACCGCTAAGCCATCTCTCCAGCCCCAGGACATCCATTTCTATTCGTTCCTGATGTTCAGGTTGGGGTCTAGCCTGACATCAAGCAACCCTAGACTCCAGATGCTAAGCCCATACCTGTATGGATCCAGGAATTGTTGTCTACATGGACCCACATGACCCCTAGCCGAAGAGTGCCTCTTATAAGCTTTGGCTCAGAGGGGGTTCATGGGTCTCCAGGGTCAGCCAGAGGATGTCAGGACATGAGCCCACTTCCATCACTTTTGTCAAGAGTGCTGACAAGCTTAGCATTTCCCTTAGGTCGATGCTGCCTTTCATCAGAACAACACAGTTCAATACATCAGATGTACATGAGGACTTTTGCCAAAAGCAACTTGCTGGGGGCAGCTGGCTCCTACATTCAAACCACTCATCTGCCTTCGATTCTCAGAACTAGAGTCAGAGACAAGTGGGGCTGGATTCCTGGCATCCAACCCACCTTTCTGGCTTTAGGAACAGCTGACCAAAAAACACAGATTACCAGAAAAGCTCTGGGTCTAGAAACATCTGATATCTCTTGCTGTTAGCAAATTCCTTTTGTAAATCTAACTCAAACCTGTCCTGTAGTAGCCAGCCACAGCTTTTTCTTACCCAGTCCTTTGGATCTGGGCAGCTTATTTATTTATTTATTTATTTTTAGTTTCTTAGAGTGAGAGAGACAAAGAGAAAGAGGCAGACAGAGAGACTGAGTATGTACACTTCAGGTCCTCTTGCCACTGCAAATGAACTCCAGATGCATAGGCCACTTTGTGTATCTGGTTTCATGTGGGCACTGGAGAATCGAACCCAGACCTACAGACTTTGAAGGAAGTGCCTTTAGGCTGAGTCACCTCTCCAGCCCCTGGACAGCTTTTGTTTCTTCAGTGTGTCATAATGCTTCTCACTGCAGAGTGCTTTTCCTCCTGTAAGCATGCCTGCCTTTCTGCCCTGGGCTCGTCAAGCTCTTTGTGCTGCCCATAATTTCAGAGACAGATGGTCTATATAAGATATACTGCACACTAAACCCTTCCCTTTAAAGCCAATGATGGCTTGTATTTATTAAGCATTGATAATGTGCCGAGTATCCTACTAGAAACCATGTGCAAACTACTCTCCTCTTTAACCTTTCCAACCATCCTGTGAGGTTGGTGTTCTGGCCATATGGCAAATGAAGAAACAGGCATTAAACGACTTGCTCAGCATCATTCCATGGTATGTTGCAGACCCTGTATTTGATTTGAGACAATCTACACTATAAACCACCTGCTCTCCAGCCTGGATGAAACCCAAGGGGCTTCCCCTGCCACTAAGCAGGTCAGGAGGCATCTGGCCCATGTTCAAAGGATGCCAACCCACTGTGCAAATCAGAAATAAGAAATCTGGATAGGGTCATCCTATTGCTTCAAAAGAGACATGTCACACTGGGCATTTGTCATTGATGGTGTCCCTTTGTCCAACTCTCTGCATTCAAGAAGAACTTCCTTCCTTCCTTCCCTTCTTACCTTCTGGGACTGTCAGACATGAGCTTTATTTTGACTTTATATCCTCCTTTCCAGCAGGCTCATCAGCCAGGCCCTGCTATGGACTGAGGACCAGGGGCTCAGTCTCCTTGTGAACTCTGTTCATTTCATAGTACTGAATGTTTCTCACAACTCTTGTTCATTTTCTTGTAATAATACTGAACTCTGGGCACAACTGGTTCAAGTGGCTGGAATCACTCAGCAACTGTGAAACAACTCTATGTTTCCTCACATGGACTGTCTTATATAAGGAAAGGAGTTTGGGCCAAATGGCCCCTAAGGGATCATCTAGCTCAGCTATACTATGGCTTCTGGAATACTTCCTACAATAGGTTACTTGGGTAACCTTCGATTAAAAAAAAAAAAAAAAGGCACATTCCATACCAGCTCTCTTGACCCGACAGTGGTTGGTCCCATCATGACGAAAATAAATAATCCCCAGAATCCAAAAAGAAGGCCCCTTGCTTCCAAGGACAGCAAACCACTTTGGCAGAATCTTAGTGTTGTCCTCCCTGCCTAGTGCCTTTTCCAGCTCTGTCTCTCCCTCCCTTGTCCCATGCCCCACTCCAGACACCAATTATTGTTTATATAAGTGCATCACAATATGGATATTTCTTACTTATCTAAGCCCCAATGACCCCCTTGGGGTGCTGCAGCCTCGGTGGCGGAGGCTTAACTGATGATGGGGTCAGCTGCCTTGCTGAGCAGGGAAAACAGGACAAACTTGAGTCACAGGAAGGAGAGGCTCAGGTGTGGAAATGGTCAGTTCCCTTATTCATTAGACTTAATGGGCAGCTGTGGGATGAGTTAGAGATATCTATGACTTGCATATGGGGCTGGTGACTCTGGCTTTGCATTCATTGCCAGAGGACAGAAGAGGAACAGGGGCTGAGGACCATGGATGGTCCAATGTCATTCACACTTATCTAGAAAGAGAACTTGGAGCTGGCCTCTTACTATCGTTTTCTCAATAAAGAGAGCTAGGACCTAACTATGAAGGCAGTATACCGGAGAAGCAAGGCTAGCCTACAAAGTGGACAATTCACACCCAGACAATGCAAAAGAATTGACAACTAAAAGCTTTCTGTGATTTTTACACTGCCATCCAGAACCAGACTTGTTTCCTCCTTAGTGTGGCTCACCTATTCTCAGGCATTCTCTGATACAGTTTGAATCCTAAGTATCCCCCATAGGCTCATGTTTCAAACTCTCCTTGCCCAGCTCATGTTGCTATTTTTGGGAGCCTGTGGAACCTTTAGGAAGTGGGGCCTTGCTGGTGGCAGGTCACCAGGGTGGGCCTTTGAAGGGTAACCTGCTTTACCCTCCGCTTCCTGGTCTGTTGTGATGTTAATAGCCTCCTGTTGCGTGCACAGAGCTACTTCCTATGCCTTCCCTCTATGATAAACGAAAACTCTCTGCAACTGTGAGCCGATGTAAACCCTTCATCCTTTAAGTTGTTCCTTCTAGGCAAAAGTAACTGAAACACTCTCCATCTACCCACCACGGATTGCAACGCTTCTGCTAAACCCTCCAGGGAACTCTCTGAGGCCCTATCCCAGTTACACCCTCCTGTTGAGGCTGGCACATGAGCCATCTCAAGCCCCCACACTGGCTCCCTTCCTCCTAGTGGACGCGTCCTGAGGTCTGCCTTTAACACCTGGCCTGACCAGCCGTCAGCTCTGCCCCCAGCAGGAGTTAATGACACGGAATCAGTCAGGTTAGGCAAACTGGGTTAGGACAGGAGAAGTTACTCCCAAGGTTACCGCCACGACTCACCACTGTACATGTCAGGGTGGTTTCTTAAGGACGAGTCATTATAGGGGTGGTCTGCAATAAACAAAAGAGGGTGAGCAAACAGGGGGCCACAGAGAAGTCACGGAGGCACACATGGGGAGAAAGAAAACAAATGCAAAGCCGTAACACAACCGAGGAGAGCACCAGTGGCGTTTGCAAATGAAAGACATGGCACGTTTGGAAAAGGAGCACGCTTGGCAAAGAACAAGCAACACAAAGCAGCTCAAAAGGAAAAAAAAAGGTTAAATCCTGCAAAAGAAGGCAATGATAAGATTCTTTTTAAAGTAAAGGAATTAGGCTTGAATTCTGGTCGGTCCTTCTATATTCTGAACGAATGAGGTAAGGGTCAGCATGTGTAGCAGTCCCACCTTCAGCCCAGGCCCCAGGACCCCTCTGCAGGCCAGCTAGAGGTAAAGGTGTGCTAGTGAGCTCTGTGGAAGTCAGCAGAGCCCTACCTGGGCAGAAGCTAAGCTACAGGGTGCGTGGGGAGGGCGCAGTGAGAAGACAGTCACCGACAGATTTGGGGGGGGGACAGAGGACCCCTTGGCAGTGTCAGCAACATGCACCTTCTAATCTGACCTGGGTCTCTGTTGGGAGAGCTTGGTGGAGGTTCCAGAAAAGGAGTTTGGGACAGGACAGTGAGAGAGTGGGCTGAGTCTTAACCTTGGCCCAGGAGAAGCCTAGGCTGTGCTGCAGTGGAGACTCGGTTCTCTGAACCACGTGAGGATGAAGATATAAAGGAGCGGGATCAGTGGTTGCCGTTCCAATGTGGGGTCATTAAAACCCTTGGCATTTAATTCTCAGTGAAAAGACATTTTGGAACCTAAACACACTACTGCCTTTACACAGCTTGTACTCTCCACCACCACCCCCTTCCAGGGTTCAAGTTGTGACAGTACCCAGGGGGAGAAAGGGGGTGCAACTGGCTAGAAGCCAAGCAGACAGCCATCAGCAGCCAGAACACAGTCCAACTGCCTAGGGGAGGCCAGATGCAGTGCCAAAACATTTGCATATTTGAAGGCAGATCTAAACCCGTTACAACTAATTATAAGAGGGTTTGTGAGTTCTTTTCTGGGCCTGGCGTTGAATTGCACCCCCAATCTGCTTCACACTGACAGGAAATTTTTCATTATTCAGAACTACCTCTTAACGTGGAGACCTCGCCTGCTTGGGAAGTCAGTTTGGGCATACCTGGGCAGAAGGTGGGAACTGATCCCCAGTGGGACAAAGGGGCAGGTGGCACGGGTAGGTGAGGTGGGACTAGGCCTCGAAGGGACGATTTCTGGTTTCTCCTGGGGAGCATGCTGGCGTGCACAGTTGAAAGGACCCTGATTTTTGTGTGTGTGCACCTAAGCCGTCAGGTGTAAGTGAGCCTCTCTCTTCCAGGGGAGTAACTCCTACACACAGTGGACCTCTCTGAGTCTTTGGGAGCATGAGTGACAGATGCAGGGAGACTCTGACTGTTCTTGAAGAGGAAGTACAGCATGCAGTCCATTGTCTGCCACAGAAGACCCTTTTCCTCTTACCAAGGTCCCTCTGTGTTTCTTCTCAACTTTTTATTGATAACCTCCATACAGAAATGGAAATGCAGTGATCACAAACCCCTCCCACCACACTACCTTTTCTCCCTCCTACATCTTCCCTCACCTGATCCCTTCTTCTCAACTAATCTCTTCTAATTTGATGTTATAAATCTGTTCCCTCTTATTAGGCAGCAAAGTGCCTCTTATTGTAGCAGTCTGTCACAGTGTGGGCAGAAGGACAGGTGCCCTCTCGTCCAACTAACTCCATTTGTCATTTGTTTTTTGTTTTTCTTTATTTTATTTATTTTTTTGGGAGAGAGAGAGACAGAGAGAGAAAGAGGCAGAGGGAGATTGAGAGAGAGAGAGAAAGAGAGAGAGGGGGGGGGTAGAGAATGGGCAACCCAGGCCTTTTAGCCGTTGTGAACAAATGCCAGAGGTGTGCGCCCCTTGTGAACATGTGCAACATTGCATGCTTGCGTCACATTTGCATCTGGCTATGTGGGACCTGGAGATTGGAACAAGCATTCTTAGGCTTTGCAGGCAAGCACCTTAACTGCTAAGCCATCTCTCCAGCCCTATTTTTTAAAAAAAATTTTCAAGGTAGGGTCTTGCTCTAATCCATGCCGGCCTAGAACTCACAGTGATCCTCCTTACTTCAGCCTGCCAAGTGCTGGAGTTAAAGTTATGCACCATCACATCTGGCACAGAAAGAGAGAGAGAGAGAGAAAGAGAGAGAATGGACACATCAGGGCTTCTAGCTGCTAGACACATGTACCACATCTGGCTTTTACATTGGGTACTAGGGAACTGAACTTGGATTGGTAGGCTTTATAGGCAAGCGCTTTAACTGCTGAGCCATCTCTCCAGCAGCCCCCCCCCTTTTGCATGTTTTTATGAGAGGGAGAGAGAGTATGAGAGAGAATTGGCATGCCAGGGCCTCCAGCTACTGCAATCAGACTCCAGATGCATAGGCCATCTTGTATGCATATGTGACCTTGTGTGTTTGTGTCACCTTCTGTGTCTGGCTTACGTGGGATCTGGAGAATTGAACATGGATCCTTAGGCTTTGCAGCCAAGAACCTTAACTGCTAAGCCATCTCTTCAGCCCTCATTATTAATTTTTTTTTTTTTTTGAGGCAGGGTCTCACTCTAGCCAAGGCTGACCTGGAACTCACTCTGTAATCCAGTGGTGGCCTTGAGCTCACAGCAATCCTCCTACCTCAACCAGGGCCTTCAGCCTCTGCAAATGAACTCCAGCACATGTGCCACCTTGTTTATCTGGCTTTACGTGGGTCCTGGGGAATTGAACCTGGGTCCCTTGGCTTCATAGGCAAGTGCCTTAACCACTAAGTGCATGCCTTTAATCCCAGCACTCTAGAAGCAGAGTTAGAAGGATCGCTGTGAATTCGAGGCCACCCTGAGACCACATAGTGAGTTTCAGGTCAGTCTGGGCTACAGTGAGACCCTACCTTGAAAAACAACAACAACAAAAAATATTGAGATTGCCCTGCATTTTGTAATATATATCCTTATTCCTTTCCATCGAGGCAGTTAATAAAAAATAATGACATGAGGGGCTGGAGAGATTGCTTAGTGGTTAAACACTTGCCTGTGAAGCCTAAGGACCCCAATTGGAGGCTCAATTCCCCAGTACCCACATAGGCCAGATGCACAGGGGGGAGCATGCATCTGGAGTTGGTTTGCAGTGGCTGGAGGCCCTTGTGCGCCTATTCTCTCTCTCTCTCTCTCTCTCCCTCTCTCTCTGCCTCTTTTTCTCTTTGTCATTCTCAAATAAATAAATAAGTAAATAAAAATAATAAATAAGAAATTAATAAAAAATAATGATATGATTGATTTATTCCCAAATGGCAAACTGTGGGCAGACTGTTTGGCCTCCCACCCCGGACCTGGTTCTGAAGGTACAAGCAAAAACCTGTGTCCTTTCTAGACAGGAAAGTCAAGAGATCCCAACTGAGCTATTTTAAGCAACTGTGCCCAATTCTAGGCTGGCTCAGATGCTCAGAACTTGTTTCCAGACAAAGCTGCCCCTGGGAGAACTCCAGGAAGCCAGCAGGGCTCTGTTCCAGTCACCAGGAGGGTTTCTTGTCATTTGGAGGAAAGAATTTCCAATGAACAGGGGACTCAGAAATGAGGCAGAAATAAGCATCCCTTACATTCCCTGGTAGAAGAAAGGGTGGTTCTGAAAAGTTCAGTGTCTAAATATCATCGAAACTTAGTGCTTCATTCGTCCCTATATCCTCCATCCTCAGCCCAGGACAGAGGTCACCCAGCCCAGGCCTTGGAAAGGCTGGCTTTTACCATCACCCTCTCCAGGTGGTAACATGAAGGATCAACTGTTCTCTTGAAACAAGTCTGTTTCTCATACTGGTTCATCCTCATTACCAGCTCTCTTGGCCACTGAGGCCACTCGGAGGTTCTGGGCAGACCACACTGTCCTTCCAGCTCAGCCAGCTGGCAGGCAGTCACCTGAGGCACACTGAGTAGACACAGCAGTCCAACCAACTTTCTTTTCCAGGGATCCCCGGGTCGGGGTCAGAGAACCAGGGAAGGAGCCAGCAGGGCGGTGGGGGGTTGGGGGGAACCTGGGTCACTCTGCAGCAACAGGCAGGGATCACGTCTGTGTTTAGGAAGATCGTGTGGGTGCATGTCACATCATGGGAGCCAGCAGTCACTGGGAACAGCAGGTAAGGGTAAGGGACACTGCTGGCAAGAAACAGGTGGTCAGAGGAAGGGCAAAGGAGTTCAAAGGAAAAGATTAGCAAGAGAGAAAAGAAAGCAAGGAAGAACAGACGAAGGCAGTAAAGGAAAGGAAGGAAATGGGAAGAAAAAAGGAAGAAAGGAGGAATCTGCTTCCTCACGGATCCCTCTGTGACAGCAGAAAGAGACGCAGCTGTGTTGACTCCGCAGCGCGCCTGCCCTGTCAGCAGCACGGAGTGACGGGGGCTCCCTGTGACGGATGCAAGGTGAGCGCACCCAAACCCCTTCCCACGAGACCCCTCAGGGTACTGCTGGCTCCTTCCTCTTGGTCCTCGGGAAGCCAGACCTGTAGACACTGCCAGTACTGTGATGCTGGTGGCCTATGGACAATTCTTCCCTCCTACAACACCGACAGTGATGTCCACAGCACGAGTCAGCTCGGCTTCCTCCAGCCATGGCACACATGCATGGTGAAAGCCACCGCAGACAGCTGGCAATGCCCCGAGCAGGCTAAAGAGACTGTAGTCCAAGCTTCCGGCTGGCCTGTCCCTGTGTTTCTAAGTAAGGACCATCAGCCCTGGAACGGGCCAGGAGATTCTCACTTGCTTTTGTATTCGCCAAAGAGACTCGGGGAATAAAAGCCAAAAACACACAAAGTAAAACAGATCTGTAGCTTGCAGACACAGCAGTCCCATGCGCTTCAGCGAGTGAATATGACAGAACCAAATGCAATTCACTCTGCTGTGTCCGCTCATTCTACTAGTGTACGTTCTGGCTTTCTTCTAGAAACAAAGAATAATTAGTGTCTAGAAGTAAAGGCAGTAAGTACACGAGAGGACGCCTGATGATTATTTAAAGTGGGAGCACCCGAATGACAACTGAGGCTCCAGGAGGCCCGGGGATATATCCAGGCAAGGCAGAGCCTGGGCCTTGGGGGGGTGACTGTTTCCCACCACAGCTTGAGAAGTACCGGCTTAGCTTAGGACCATGTTTGACATAATGTTTTTGCATCGAGGGACACTGGATAAGGCGGCGGCAGTGGCTCAGGGACAATGATTCCAGAGAGGCTGTGAGCCAGCTGCGGGCACGTGAGCTGCATGGGCTCAGGAGCTGCCTCCTCCAGTCCCCAGGCATGGGCAGGACCCGCACTTACTGGTGAGGACCTTGAGGGTGAAGGGGTTCTTTTGCTGGATGGTGTGAGTGAAGTGGAAGCGCGCGTTGCAGCTGTAGTCGGTCTGCATGTCCTGCAGCATGACGTTAGAGAAGTACAGGTCCCCGTTATGGCCTTGGGAGACACGTTTGTCCTGGGTGATGGGCTCCATGGCTGTTGAGAAGGAGAAGGGTGATGTCAGTGATGATCATCACAACAGCCCTGAGGCTCGGACATTTCAGAAGGCCAGGTGGGGGCCAGGCACTTGCCAGCATTTTTTTCTAATACTCTCAACTCTGCAGCAAGGCTGAGGATGAAGTTAGCATCATTATCTTTCTTTTTACTTGTGGGCTGGAGAGATGGCTTAGCAATTAACGTACTTGCCTGCAAAGCCAAAGGACCCAGGCTCAGTTCTCTAGGACCCCACATAAGCCAGAGGCACAAGGTGGCACATGTGTCTGGAGTTCATTTGCAGTGGCTGGAGGCCCTGGGGTGCCCATTCTCTCTCTCTCTCTTTATCTTCCTTATGCTTCTTTATCTATCTCTAATAAATAAGTAAATAGTCTGAAAATTTTATGTATGCATGTATGTATGTGTGTGTGTAGATGTCCACACAGGAGGAGGCCAGAATTGTAGTTTTTCCACTTTGTGTCTCTCAGATGGAGTCTCTCACTAAACTTGGAGCTGCTGTTTTCAGTCAGACTGGCTATCCAGCAAACCCCAAATTCTCCTACCGCCACACCCTTCAGGACTGGGTTACAGTGATGTGTGGCCATGCCTAGCTTTTTCTGTGGGTGCTGGGAATCGAACTCAGGTCCTCATGCTTGCATTGGAAATGTTTTTTATCCTCTGAGCCACCTTCCCCGCGCCCTGACAATCATTTCTTAAATCATCACGTCAATGATGCTAACTGTTGAAAAAGAGTTTGCTACTCCTCAGAGATCTGTTGAGGGCCTACTATGTACCAGGCCACAGGAGATGTGTATTGGCAAAAGAGATGAACAAAAAAGACAGTTCATCAGATCCCTAGCCTGGCAGGAGAGACAATAAGTAAATAAGTAACCATAATTTGGTGCAGAGAACAGGCCTACGAGGCCATAAACTGCCATAGACTATAGAAGAGCCTCATCCTCCAGGGGCCCTGAGTTGGTCCCTGAAGGCTCTGTGTCTGTGTCAGGTAAAAGAGCCAGACGACATTCAAGGTTTCTAGGAAGCAGTTAAAGTGTGCTAACAGCTGAGAGGATGTGGCCTAGTCAGGAGCAGAGGGGTGCAGGAAGGAAGGGGCAGGAAAAAGGCTGGAGAGACAAAAGGACCAGGCCAAGAAGGGTACTATGCCAGGAAAGGGAGTCTAGACTTGTCTCCAGGTGAGGGAGAAGCTAGAAGGGCTCTAAACATGTGAATGGACAGAACAGTGGGGACGCCAATTATGGGTATTATAAACCAGAAAAAAGCTTATGGGTATTATAAGCCAGAAAAAAGCTGAGGGTCGCCTGGGTTGGGGAGATGTCGGAGAGAAGGTGGGCCATGGACACATCACCGGGTGTCAAATGTGATGTGACGGGTGGGGGGAGAGAGTCTGACCTGAGCGCGAGCAAGCCAACCCAGCCTGTGGCCAGACAGCCTTCCTCACAAATGTGATGAGGGAAAAGAGGGACAATGGCTATGCGCAAAGCCAATCTCCCCACAGCACAGCTCTCAGTAACGCTTCCCTGGCACAGTCTCACTGGAAGCAGACTGGAGAATAATTTAGGGATGGACAGATGGAAGGATGACAGGAAGGTAAGTAGATGGATATGCAGGTTGATGGGTGGGCAGATGGATGGATGGATGGACAGGGAAGGGAGGGGTGAAGAAGGGACGGCCGAGGTAGACAGGAGGGGAGGAAGGGAGGGGGAAGGAAAGCCAAGGAGATAGAAACAGATAGGTAAAGAGAGAGAAGGAGAAAGAGATAAGGAGAGCCTTTGCTCACCTTCACCATGCTCCCCTTGTGATTTCATTGAAAGTGTGGATAACACTGAGCTTCTTCCAGACAGGCTAAATGAGCCTTGGTCCACGACTGAACCAGAACAGTCTCTCAATGTTGCCTGGCCCCTGCTCCACACACGACCTCCCCTCCCACCTGGCAAAGTCGTCATTCTCCTCTTTACCCTCTGTCCTCCTAGAAGTAGAAATTGGAGTAAAACCAGATTGACTAAAGGTCAAAGAGAAGGCTTGGTTTCAACTGCCTTCAATTGGCCCCTGAAAACACACATTCTCCTGATTTTCCTTGTGTTCTTTTATACCTCCATGAGCACAAACACCCAAGAATGTCCTGTGTGTATGGCCCAGCTCTAAGCCCTTTGGATGCACCGAATCATTTATCCTTATAATAATTCCATCAATATAGTGGCAATTCTCTATTTTTTTTTTTTCAGGAAGAGGAATCAGAGGCCCAGAGGTATGTAGCAACTTGCTCAAGACCACACAGCGACAGCAGCCTCTCTGCAGAGCTGTGTTCTCAGGCATGTGGCTACTGGGAATCGGCCTCCCACAAGTCGGATGTCCCAGCTTGGGAGGAGACATCTCATTCACCTATCTGCTACAGCCCCTGGGATCGGACCTCTGTGAGCTCACGTTTCCCCACTTACAGCTGCTCATCCAGAAGATGACGGGGGATGGCAGGCCAGGTGGGGGGTTGCACTGCAGGGTCAAAGGGGCCCCTTCTTGAACCACGACGGGATCCAGGTTTTCCTTGGGCCACAGGGGAGATTCTGGGGAGAAAGAGACAGAGGGGAGGGGGCAAAATGAGATGGATGGCTGGGGCTGTGCAGGCTTGAGAGAAGAAGAAACTGGAGGACGAGGGAGGCAAGAGAGAGGGCAGGCAGGGCAGTCCTCGGGAGGAGGGAACAGAAAGGAGGGAGGCCCTTTTGTCACAGGGGTGGCTCATCTTCAGCTGCCCTCTCCTCTCCCCTCATCCGGTACCCAGATTGGCCAGTGAGCTTAGACCAGACTGGTCTGGAAACTCCCTTTCTGAAGACTTTTCTGGGGTGAGGAAGATTCATGGAAGGCAGTGGCTCCCACCCACCCCGATCTGCCCAGGAGCTGGTACCAGAACCACCCCCATGTGGGCACTCACTGGACACCTGCAGGCGGATCCGGTTGCTCAGTGCTGTGCCAAATTTGTTTCGGGCAAAGCACTGGTATTCCCCTTCATATTCTTCAGGCCGCCCGCCACTGCGGAAGTCAATCACTAGGGTCCCAGACCTTCTCCGCATGGACACCCGTGGGTCCTTGGCAATGTTGAAGAACCTGCTGTTACGAGTCCAGTGGAAGCTGTGGACAACAGGGCCGGGCAGACTGTATGTTGGGGCTGGGGGATAGACTCCTGGTGAACCTCAGAGCCTCGCCCCTCACTTAGTGGTAAACTTCTACCCAATCACTACACCTCCATGCCAACAGACCCAGTCCTGGCTAGGCACAGCTGCCTGGTGACCTGAGAGAATGCAAAGGCCCAGGCCCACTGGGTCTGCTGGGACCACGCCCGCCATGAGTGCCGTTCCCAGCCAAGGCTGATATTCATGGTCCTGCGTGGTGGCTACTCAGCTCCCTCTGCGGGTTTTTGTTCTGTGTGTGAGCACCATAATTGAGGGACAGCCAGTAAGTTTTTAAAAATCTAGTCAGCTATTCCTTTTCTTCCCTCATGGTATTCCCAGTCTCCTCTTAGAAATGCACACTCCATTTGTATTTCACCAACTGAAGTGCACCAGAGGACGGGCTCTGCTCCTCTACCCCTTAATCATATCATCTGAATCCAAAGTGGATGGCAAGGCTGTCTGTGCCCTGCTTGGCCATGCCTGGGAGCCATGGAGGAGGAGCTTGGGCGTAAGGGCGGCTCTGAAACAGTGCTCATAAAGAGCGCAGCAAGTCCCCCTGGCCTGGGGCAGGGTGGGCACACGTGCCTGCTCTAGCCAGGTCCTCATGTTCTCTGCTGCCCCTGTTGACCTGGTTATAAGCACAAGTGACAGGAGCAGCAGCAACTGCTCAGTGTCACAGAGTCCTCGCCCCACAGAGGGGGAGTCACCAGAGGCTGGCTTTTCCGTGTGATTCCCTTCAGAGTGAGGGAATCCCTGTTGGTTCAGAGGTTGGGCTGAGTCGCACAAGCCCAGGGCCAGAACAAGCCTCTCTGCCCAGCCTCACCTCCCCAGTTCACAGGCACAGCCTGTCATGCTGGAGCCCAGCTGTGCCAGGCCCAATCTGTGGCAGCTACTTTGGTGTTGGGGCTGATGGCTTAACATCTGGCAAAAACCCAGAGTGGGTCATTTGGCAGAAAGACATCTGGGCCTTGGGGTTAAGGCATGGGTTTAGATCTGGTTCTGCTCCTTTTAAGCTGGTGACTATGGAAAAGACACTTAAAAAAATCTCTGCTCAATTATGGAGGACACTGGGCCTGCCACAGAGGAAGAGAGGCAAGCGATGGCAATGTGGGGAGCAGCATCCAACAGCCTCGACCGAGCAGACTTCTCGCTCCTGCCTGCTGATCTCCTGTTTGCGCTTGTTGAGCACACAGCGTACACAAGCTCAGCAAGAGAGCCTCGAGTTAGTTAGGAAGAAGAACTTCTTATGAGACAATCATGATGGGGATGGAGAGATGGCTTAGTGGTTAATGCACATGCCTGGGAAGCCTGAGGACCCAGGCTTGATTCTCCAGGTCCCACGCAAGCCAGATGCACATGGTGGTGCATGTGTCTGGAGTTTGTTTGCAGTGGCCAGAAGCCCTGGCATGACCCTTCTCACTGTCTAATAAATAAAAATAAATCTTAAAAAAAAGATAATCATGATGGATGAGGGCCACACAGGGCAGTGTAGAATGTTCCACCAAAAGTCAGAAAACATAATATCTAAGTGGGTGTGCTGGTGCTCTGTTGGACCATCTGTGGAGGCTGTGACAGGGGGACCATGAGTGTGAAGCTAGTCTGGGCTATACAGTAAGGCTGTCTCAAAAATAAAATTAAGGGCTGGAGAGATGGCTTAGCGGTTGAGCGCTTGCCTGTGAAGCCTAAGGACCCCGGTTCAAGGCTCAGTTCCCCAGGACCCACGTTATCCAGATGCACAAGGGGGTGCACGTGTCTGGAGTTCGTTTGCAGTGGCTAGAGGCCCTGGTGTGCCCATTCTCTCTCTCTCTCCCTCTCTCTCTGTCTCTCTCTAGCCGCTTCTTTCTCTCTCTGTCTGTTGCTCTCAAATAAATAAATAAAAATGAACAAAAAAATTAAAATTAGAATTAAATTTTAAAAAGGATGATATGAGACAAAAAGAAAACCCCACAGTTTTACTGGAAAGACTCAAAACTCACTAATGTGCCAAGAAAAAGTGAGAGTTGAGTGTTCAGCATTAAATGAAGCTTATCACACCCTCCAAGGCTCAGGGGCCACTACAGAAAAGACAGTGGGAAGGATGTGAGAGCCAAAGGATGGGGCGGGCGCTTTGGAATGCTGTCTTCCAGGCGCCGAGGGGCTGGTGCTTAGGACACCATGGCTGTCATTGACCTGCATGATACTGGGCCCGTCATGTTGTCATGGATGATGGAGAAGGGCAAAAACATGACATCAAAATAGAAGAGAGTTGGGCTGGAGAAAAGGCTTAGCGGTTAAGGTGTGTGCCTGTGAAGCCTAAGGACCCAGTATCCATGTAAGCCAGATATACAAGGTGATACATGCATCTATGTATGTATGTGTGTGTGTGTGTGTATACACATATACACACGTATATATATTACAGTGGCTAAAGGCCCTGGCATGCTTTCTCTCTCTGCTCTTTTGCTCTCTCTCAAATAAATAAATAAATAATTTTTTAAAAATAGAAGCAAGACTGGTTGAAGAGAAGGGATTCAATAGAAATAGGGTTGGGAGGGTACAAAAGAAAGTAATGGGAGGTGATTATGATCAAAATACATTATGTATGTGTATGAAAATTGTCAATTAACAAGTTTTTTAAAGGCCTCTAGTCTGGGCTTCTTATGGTGAGCCGAGACAAACCATCTATATATTCTAGCCCCAGTTTCCTTATCAGGTAAATTTTCTAATGACTGAAACTTAACCTTCTGCTTCCTATCGATGTGTATGTTTTTATGAATGAACTGAATTTTTAGCCACTTGTTTTTGTTTTGTTTTTCGCTTTGGGCATCACCAGGCGCAGAGGCAAGTTTAAATGGCAGCCTTTCAGGGTCCTCTCCCTTCACTCACCTGGGTGCAGGGTTCCCCTTGGCTTCGCACTCAATCAGGATGTTATCACGGGGGTCCACGATGTGGTCCTTCACTGACTGCTTAGTGATAGTCGGGGGCTGGGTCACTGCAACAGGGCACACGGGGGCAGGGGTCAGAGTTACAGAGACCTGCCCTGAGCTTGGCCTGAGGAGGGCTAAGATCAAGAGCCTTAGGAGCAGCGAGCCGACGTGAGCAGTGCCCTATGCTAGACATGCAGCATCTTAAGTGGGGCTATAGAATGGGGTGGGCGTCAAAAGCCGAGCGTAAGAATCCTTTTCAGAAGAGCTATGCACAACGGAAAGCCAGGTTTGTATTACTCAGGCTTATATCCCAAGGCCCAGCACACCGCAGTGCATGCCAGTTAATAAACGTGTGCTGAACGAATACGGAAACACAAGCAGCCACGGCTGGAAGTTTTACAGCCACGGTGGTTCTGAGCCCCGAGGCTCAACAGATGGTCAAACTGTGCTAAGGCAAGAGTGAAGTGAAAGAGGCTTTAGTTCCCAGAGTTTCCCTGTGTAGCAGCAAGCCCCAGCGTTCTTCCTAGCCACCAGTGGATGGAGGAGTCACAGCAGCCGTGGAGCACCTGAACTTCTGAGCACACATGCCTCCTCCTTGTTGGCAATAGGACTCTCTGGGAAAGCTCTGCCCTCCAGTTAGCTGATAAGGGCTTTAGGGTTGAGAAGCCCCAGCAGGGACAGCAGAGAGGCCACCAATCCCAGGCCCTGCCTTCTCACCTGGCTTCTCCCAGCCCCTCCTTCCTCCCTCAAACTTCCCAGAGGTGCACGTGAGGGACTTACGCTCACTCTGAATGCTTGCTGTTAGTTCCAGTAGGTTAGCATTGGGGATGGGGGGAGAAAAAAAAAGAACATTGTTATCGTGCAGAACAGACCAACTAACTGTCAGGTGCCCTCTTGCTCCAGCATGCAGGGGGGAAGTGGGGATCACACTGGCATGGGACTGTCTCCTCCCAGCTGCAGAGCCAGGAAGGGTTGGGGAAGAGACCCAGCAAGGGCACTGCATTCTTCAGGAGACTGGAAGCTCACAGTGCAGGAGCAGAGTCTACCCAAAGGGAGATGTCACAAGAGAAGTCCAAATGTCCCAAAGTGACTATGCCTGTTGAAAGATGCTTCCTGGCACCTGATGTCATTGAGGGAAGAGGGTTTCTTGGTCCATAGTACACAGGGGAGGCTGAGTTCAAGATGGAGGTACAGGGGAAGGAGTGGACTTGAGCCACTTCTGCAAGGCAAAGGCCCAAAGTGTGGGAAGCCCTGAGGGCCCAGCAGGCCCAAGGCCTTATTGTTCCCGTGACACCTCTTCTCTCACACACAAAAGCAGGTTCTCTCCTCGCTGTCTCCTCCTTCATATCCTTTGGAAAACTGGCATGACCGCTGCCCTCCCACAGCAGAAGTGTGATCACCCTCAGAAGTCCTGATCCTGAATGAGAGTCCAGGCATGTGGCTGAGCCCTCTGCTCCATGCTCTGTTGTCCACACAGGAGGCAAAGAAGTGGGTGGCGGGCTGGAGAGATGGCTTAGCGGTTAAGCGCTTGCCTGTGAAGCCTAAGGACCACGGTTCGAGGCTTGGTTCCCCAGGTCCCACGTTAGCCAGATGCACAAGGGGGCGCACGCGTCTGGAGTTCGTTTGCAGAGGCTGGAAGCCCTGGTGCGCCCATTCTCTCTCTCTCCCTCTATCTGTCTTTCTCTCTGTGTCTGTTGCTCTCAAATACATAAAAAAAAAAAAAAAAAAGAAGTGGGTGGCACACAGTCTCCATCCACAGCATCATCTGAATGTGCACCGGCTCGCATACAAGTGTGCTCCTGTACAAGCGTGTGTGCCTGTGTTTGAGATCTGCTTCTCACACTTGAGCAAGCATGTGAATCATGGTGGAAATAAATGCAGGTTCTGGTTCAGCTGGTCTGGGCCTGGAAAACCCTTCCTCTGTCTTTCCCTCCCTTCTTTCCTTCTTTCTTCCTTTCTTCCTCCTCCCTCTTTCCCTTTCTTCCTTATTACTCCTTCTTTCCATCCTTACTTCCCAATGCTGAGGGTGGAACCCAGAGCCTTGCCAATGCCAGGCAAGCATTCTCCCACTGAGCTGAACTGCAGCCCAAAGCCCGCATTTCCAAGCGCAGACTGATGCTGGGCTTTGTGTTCCAGGGGGAGTCAGGCCTTGGAGAGCAAGCCTGTGAGCTCTTTGTAGGACACAAATCTTGGTTCAAATGGATCTGCAGAAAAGAGAATATGTGCCTCTGTGACTTTCCAAGTCTTTCCTCATGATGCCCTCAGGGGGCAACGGGATAATCTCATGTCAGGCTGCTCATGTCAGATGTCAGACACATGGGTGACTTTTTCAGAGAAGGGCTGCTGGGGGGAGTGGGAGGCTGTCAGCATCGGGGTGGTGCTGTGATGATCCTGACGTCCCCCCTACCCAAGGGGACTGAAACACAGAGGAGGCATGTAGGGGCTCGGAGAGGGTAATCTTCACAGCCAGAGTTCAACTCGGACCAAGGGGTGCTGAAAGAGTCACAGCGGTCCCAGAAGCACAGGGAATGGGCACTTGAAGGAGAACTGAGGCCTGGCCAAAACGAACACCCCACTAGGCACACTGTCAGCCAAGGAGTCCCCATAGTATGACCTTTAGAAAAGTTCCAAGAGGGGCTGGAGAGATGGCTTAGTGGTTAAGGCACTTGCCTATGAAGCCTAAGGACCCAGGTTTGACTTCCCAGAACCCATGTAAGCCAGATGCACAAGGTGACGCATGCACACAGGTGGCACATGTGCACAAGGTGGCGTATACATCTGGAGTTCATTTGCAGTGGCTAAGGCCCTGGCATGCCACTTCCTTCTCTCTCTCTCTCTCTCTCTCTCTCTCTCTCTCTCTCTCTCTCTCTCTCTCTTTCATAGAAAGAAAGAAAGGAAGGAAGGAAGGAAGGAAGGAAGGAAGGAAGGAAGGAAGGAAGGAAGTAAGTTAGTTAGTTCCAAGAGCCCAGTGTGGTATGGCCCATGGAGTACTGAAGGGACATTTTATTCTCCACCTACCCAGGCCAACCTGGGCAGGACACAAAGGAACGGCAAGTCCAAGAGGAAAGGCAAGTCTGGTTTCTGAACACATGCTCTACGGTGCTCTCTACCGCAGGACCTTCTCTGCAGGTTTCTCCTGTCAGGGACCAAGAATGGTACTTCTGGAAAGACCGAAAGCCAGCAGGGTTGGCACAGGGTTTAGGGTGCTAGAAAGAAGGGACCATTCTCCTTTCGATCACAAGCTGGGCCCTTTATTTTAAGCCAATGGATCTCTTAGATCCTCACATATAGCTGAGGGCTCTGGCCTCAATCTGGCTGGAAGCCCACCACAGGGTCTTCTTCACCTCCAGGGAATCTTGAATCTTAGGAGGGGCCATCATGTGGTTAAGAGCACATGGAAGGGGCTGGAGAGATGGCTTAGCTGTTACGGTGCTTGCCTGCAAAGCCAAAGGACCCAGGTTCAATTCCCCAGGATCCATGTAAGCCAGATATACAAGGTGGTGCATGCGTCTGTAGTTCATTTGTAGTGGGGCTGGAGGCCCTGGTGCATCCATTTTCTCTCTCGCTCTCGTCTCTCAAATACATACATAAAAATAAGATATTTTTTAAAAAAAGATCATGTGGAAAGTTGGCCGCACAGCCTGAATGGTCTCCTGCTGTCCTGGTGCCTGCTTAAGAGCTTTTTACAAACCCATCCTGGGTCAGAGGAGTGAGTTAGCCTGGTGTGGGACTCAGCAGGCTGCTGTCCTTGGCACTTTGAACAAGGCAAAAGAGAAGACCTTCATAAGAGGAGGTTCTCAGGTGAGCTAGAAATGGATGGCTGCTGTCCCCTAACTCCCCACTGCCTATCTGGCTAGGGGTCTCCTGAAAATCTATTTGCCTAAAGGGACAGTGACATTTTCAGCCTCCACTATGCTCCCAAGGGACAGAACTACCCCAGAAGACAAGCTGCCAGGAGAAGGCAGTGGGAGACAGTATGTTCTGGGAAAAGGTCGGCAACCTCCTCTCCCTGAACCCAGATGCACTTCTCTCTTATTAAAGAACTTGCTGTCTGATCATGTCAAGTGGAGAATGAATTTGTTCTTTTGGCTTCCAGGCAGGAGAAAAAGCCTTTTCCAACCTGGCCTTGCAGGGCCAAGCAGACGCCTTTCCAGAATGCAGAGCTTCACGTATCTCTTTTCTTCCTGGGCTCTGGTAGCCAGTCTCTGGCTCCCTCCCCTGAGGACAGGCATCCTGTGGCATTGTTTGGATGCAGGTGGGGAGGAGCTTTCTCTCACTTGGCTGCTCTTCTCCATGGGTCCATGGGAGAAAAGTGCTGAGCTCCCTTTATAGGAGGGGGAGAGATGGACAAGTTTCCAGCAGACTCACTTTTTGACAAAACCACTCTGGCTGACGAAGCTAGCTTGATTTTTTTTTTTTCCTCCAAAGGTCATGCTGTTGTCCTTCAGCCTGAGGGGAGGGAGGTGGTGAGGGGCAGAGGAGTGCATGTGACTTCACTGGCATCGCAGTGGAAGTCGGAGGCTGGGCGCTTCAATGGAGGATTGTGCAGCAGCCCAGGGCGCTGCTCCAGAGAGCTACCCTGCCAAACCTTGGAGCGGAGGTGGTGCCCCTGCCCTCGAGGCACTGGGAATGAGTAGGATACCTGACAGAACAGCCTTGGCCTGAGACTCTCAGGCCCTCCTCACCAGCAGATGGGGAAGTTAGGAACACTTGAAGCCCAGGCAGCAAGACTGTGGGGGAGGGGCTGTGGTGCTGTGCCCAGGGAGAACCCTGGCTAAGGAGCTCCTCCTGCACGGCTGCGTCTTCGTCGAGTTCAGCTTCTGCAGGCTCGTCTGGTCTGCAGCAACCAGAGACATGCAGAGGTGTATTCCGGACACATCCAAGGCCATCTGGAGCAGCATGGTCAAGGGACCCCTCTCTGTCAGGGACGAGCTCCTGTCAAATGCTGGCTCTGCCACTTCCCCACGTCCTAACCTATGCACTATGGATGACACCCATTTCTGGATTTGCTAGGAGAATCACAGCTCCGAGTTCTCTGCCTGGCTCAGGACAGCTGTAATTCCAGTGAGTTCCAAGGGGGCTAAGAGGAAGCCGGATGACCATCAGCATGTCAAATGTCATGGCAGGGTCAAGAGACCCAGGCTGTCTTCCGCCTCCATCACCACGAGGGTGTGACTTGAGCAAGCAAGGGTCTGAGCTTCTGTGAACACAACATGGGAGGAAGGGTCCTCCCCGGCCTCCTCTGGGACGCTGGAAGGGAGTCAGTGGTGCTGGGGGGAGATCAGGATTCTCGGCCCGCTTCCCCAGGTAAAACTGAGAAATTCAGATTCTCAGTGTGGATGCCAAAGCCATCGGTTTGTGGTCCACCTTTCAAGAACCCTCCCCTACCAGCCCTAGACATGGTGTGACAGGCGAGTAAGGAGAAGTGGCAGAAGAGAAACGACCCTTCATCATCTTCTCGGTAACTCCATTTCCTCTGCGCCCTCCTCTCCCGGCTGCGCCCTTATCACACTGCTTATTAAGTCATCTGCCTGAGGCTGGTAATGAGGAACTCTCCTTGAGCCAGCCCCAGACGGTCACCATGGGAACACTGCTCACAACTCTCCTCTCTTCTTCCCTGCATGTGTACATGCACACGCACGCACACTCAGGCAGCTCCAGGGCAGCAGGGGTCTTGTCTGGCCTGCATCTAGGACCAATTCATAGTTACTCTTGCCTCTGCCAACCAGAGATGCGCACTCCTCTGGGAAGCTGTTAGTGGTGACTCGGAGGGCACTTCTTGGAGACTGTGTTGGTCTACCCAATCATCTGTTAATTGAAGTGAGTCCAGGTCTGTGTGGGCATCACATGGGTCCCATATATTCCTTGAAGCAGGGGACTTGAGATAGTCCTGTTGTGCCCATCCCTTGGCCCTGGGATGCTAAGATGTCTGGTAGAATTGTCAGAACGATGGCAAGGCTCAAGGAGCAAGGGTGGCAGTCAGTGGGCCACCAGCAAATGTAGCAACAGAGAGAACAAGTAGAGACCCAACTGTTAGTTCAGAACGTTGGGTTCAGACAGGGCCCACCCCCAGAAGCAGAACATGGATTTTGCTTTTTTCCTTTTAAGATCTTATTTATTCATTTATTAGAGACAGAAAGAAGGAGAGAGAGGGAGAGAGAGGGAGGGAGAATGGGTGCACCAGGGCCTCTAGCCACTGCAAATGAACTCCAGACACATGTGCCACCATGTGCATCTGGATTATGTGGGACCTGGAGAATGGAACTGGGGTCTTTAGGCTTTGCAGGCATGCGCCTTAACCTCTAAGCCATCTCTCCAGCCTGGATTTTGCTTTTTGATCTTATTGTGGGAATGCTGGGACAGGAGGAACTTGTGCCAGCTTCTTCCATGATAACGTAAGATTGCTCATTTGGCCAGGTTTCCTGCAACTCTCCCAAGGGCCAAAAGGTCTGGGCATGTCAGCTTTGGATATTTCAGGTTAGACAGACAGGTAAGGGCAGCACACCACCCCACACTTGGCCCTGGAGACCACTTTTAAGTACAAGTCGTGTTCATGGGGGTGAACGAGGAAAAGGGAAGCGTTCCCTCAGCATTCCAAACTCGGTAACCTCTGGTTCCATCTCACAGGCTCCTGGAAGCTCACCTTTAGCCAGCCTGCATCTTAGCCTCTGATTTCCCAACGGGAGCCCCACCAATTCTTTAAAGAAAATCTCAGCTCTGCTATCCAATCCCTAACTCCCTGCCTCCCTCCCTTACACTCCTCTGCCCCAAACCAGAAGGAAATGCAAAGCGTATAGGCAGGACTCACGATCCATCGGAATCTCGATGGCCCCGCCAAGGCTGAGGAGGAAGAGGAGGAGAACCACCGCATGGACCCAGGGCGGTGCCTGCTGCCTGGCCATCCTCAGCCCCAGGCCCTGCGCCCTGCTCCCCAGCCCCCGGGGTCTGGCTGCCTCGTGTTGGTCTCCGTAGGCCTCCCAGAAAGAGCTCAGCTGGGGAAAGAAAGAAAACAGCAAGTCAGTTTTTCTTGAATTTATGATTTGCTCTAGTAATCAATTCCACGGAGCCTCAAAGGACTCAAGGAACCCCCTGGTGATAGAGCAGGGGACACCCTAGAACAGGCGCTTCTAAGCTCAGCACCATTAACACTGGGGGATGCACAATTCCTGGTGAACTCTTGCATATTGCTGGATGGCAGCACATTGCCTCTGGTCCCAGGAGGACAAATCCACCAGCAATTAAAACCCAGAGCTATAGGGGGAGGTACATGAATTGTGTTGTTCCTTACACATGGTACAACATTATTGACACACAAAAATACAGTTTCTAATTTAATGGCTAGTGACACAGTGTATTCTGTACCATGGAATTATTTCCTGTCTTACTGTCACCTATCTAGTTTCCGCTTTTCAAGTTTTGAAGAAATAAAGATAAACAACATAAAAAGAAATAAAAGAGAAAGACCTAGTATTGTAGAAAGAACAACTCTGCAGAGAGCAGTCAGGAAAATACACACTGGCCCACAGCCCAGCACCCACAAGACACCACACACTGAGCTCAAAGACAGTCACCACCCTCTCAACCTCCTGGACCATGTGCTCACAGTGTGCCTAGAATGGGCTGTGTTTGGGGAGGGGCAGAGAAACAAGATCATAGGAATGTCCTCTGATCTCAGTGGGAAGGATAGGACTGTCTAAAAACAAGATATAACTAGAGCTGAGGCACCACAGTAAGGCTATCTGAGGCTCTGCAACACCGACTTAACAATTGCTCCGGTTTTCTGGCATCACAGGCCCAAGTCAAGGGGACGGCAGGGGGCCCATCTCCAGAATTCTTTCAGATTTCCCACTGAACAGTTGTCTATCTGCTGGACACACAGTTCTGCTCCTGCTTTATCTGGCAGGAACTTGAAGCCCTTAGTAACTTCACACACCACCATTTCCCATCCATGCCCAGGGGCCAGAGGACAGCCCAGGGTAAGAGCTCCTGAGTGACAGGGAACAGGAAGCTCCTAGAGACCTGGAGCAGGAAGCAGTTCACTGACAACTGCCTCCCCTATGCCAGGATGAAGGGTTCTGACTCACACTTCAGTAGCTGGGCCCAACACCAGCCTCCAGCTCTGTGTATATAACTGGGTTTCACCTACCTGCGTCCCTTCCCATGGCTGCCATTTTGGCCTTGATCACCAGTGTTCACGTCAGAGTTATTGCTACCTAAGAATCCTACTGTCTCTACCTTACCCAAGATTCATTCATGACCAGATATGTTATTTCTTTCTCTCTTTTTGTCTGTGTGCATGGTGGGCATGTGTACGTGTTCGTATGTGTGTGGGTGCATATGAGTGTGTGCATGTGTGTGTATACTTGTGCATGTGTCTCCCTCAATTTCTCCTCACCTTATTTTTTATTTTTAAAAATTTTTTGAAGCTGGGCATGGTGACACACGCCTTTAATCCCAGCACTCAGGAGGCAGAGGTAGGAGGATCGCCGTGAGTTTGAGGCCATCTTGAGACTCCATAGTGAATTCCAGGTCAGCCTGGGCTAGAGTGAGACCCTACCTCGAAAAACCAAAACATAAAAAAGATTTTTTTGCTTGTACGTGTGCATGTGGTGTGGTATGGTGGTGTTTGTGTGTGTGTACCTGGGGCACCCCATATGCTCGCCTTCAGCAGGGGTCACTTGTCTGTGGGTAGCTGGAATGGAACATAAGGTGTCCTCCATCACTCTTCTACCTGATCTTGTTCTGAGCTGGAGTATTTTTTCACTAATTCCAGAGTTTGAAGAGCTGCAGAGATTCCTGGGTCTCTGCTCCCTTGCAGGGCTAGGGTTATAGGTGCATATGGCCATACCCAGCTGTTTTACGTAGGATCTGGACATTTGAATACAGAAAGCCTCAGGCCCTCATGCTTGTGCAGGTAGTGTACTTAACCACTGAACCATCTCTCCAGCCCTCTTCACTTTATCTTTAAAAGCATTTATTCATTTATTTAAAAGAGAGAGAGAATGAGTATCGGTGTGCCAGGGCCTCTAGCCACTACAAAGGAACTCCAGATGCATGTGCCACCTTGTGCATCTGGCTTATGTGGGTACTGAGGAATCGAATCTAGGTCCTTAGGCTTTGTAGACAAGCACCTTAATCACTAAGCCATCTCTCTAGCCCTCCACTTAGTTATTTTAGACAGGGTATACTGAACTTGGAGCTCACAGATTAGGATAAGCAGGCTAGCCAAGAAACCCTGGGGGTCCTCCTATCTCTAACTTCCCGTGCTTATGGGTATTATAGCCAGCTCCCCCTTGATAGTGTTTGGCATACTCTCCAGTTGCTATGGTCCACCTTATGTGGACCTGAGGGTGATGTCCACCCTCTGCTCATTTCATCACTTTCCCCTGCCATCATGGAGCTTCCCCCTCGAACCTGTAAGCCAAAATAAACCTCTTTTTTTTTTTTCCCCACAAGCTGCTCTTGGTTGGTTGATTTCTACCAGCCATGTGAACCTGACTGCAACAGTAAAGTGGTACCGAGGAGTGGGATTGCTGCTAGACATCTGCTGTGTGGCTTTGGCCTTTTGGAGCTGATTTTCAAGAGGAATGTGGGAGGATTGGAAACCTTGGCCTAAGAGATGCCTTGCAGTGCTGTAAGTACAGCTCGATGGACTATTCTGGTCAGAGCTGGAAGACCTGAATGCAGTAAGAATTATGGACTGTGAGGTTTGTCTTATGAGGGTCAGAAAGAGCTCTGCTTGGACTGGGCTAGAGGCAGGTTGTGTGAAAAGTCTGCTGTTATGCCCGTGTCCTGAGAAGCTGTTCAGGGTTGCACTGCATAGAAATGAACTGGTGTGAGCAGAGAGATATATGGCACAGAAAAAATGAAATCTTTGGGCCTAAACTGCTGCCCACTCACCTGCAAATTGTTTGAGAGATTACAACCATTGAGATTAGGCCAGCTGACTTGCATTGGGGCAACAGGAAGAATGTAGACTCTTTTGAAGGGGTCTGAGTGTTCAAGGAGTGTCCTGTTCTTCAAAATCTCCTTTATTCCCCCCTGGATTAACTAATTGACACTCTACCTGGTATTGTGGAGTATAAGAAATGCTGGAAAGAGGGTCATTGAATTTGCAACACGGTCTTGTGTTTTGGAAATGGCCATGGGCAGTGTGACTTACTTAGAATCAACCAGCTGGTTAGCACAAAGTCAGGAAGATACTCTTAGACTAGCCTTTTCAAGTTCCTTGCCTCTCATATGCAGGTAAGTCTCAGAGTGAAATTGCTGTTTTAAAAGGAAATGTAGGGAGCCAGGTGTGGTGGCACACGCCTTTAATCCCAGGACTTGGGAGGCAGAGGTAGAAGGATCATGATGAGTTCAAGGCCACCCCTAGACAATCAAGTGAATTCAAGGTCAGCCTGGGCTAGAGTGAGACCCTACCTCAAAAAAAAAAAAAAAAAAAAAAAAAAGGAAATGTATGGTTGGAGAGATGGCTTCACAGTTAAGGCACTGGCTTACAAAACCAAAGAACCCTGGTTTAACTCCCCAGGACCCACATAAAGCCAGATGCATAAGGTGGCGCAAGTATCTGGAGTTTGTTAGCAGTGCCTGGAGGCCCTGGTGTGCCCATTCTCTGTCTGCCTCTTTCTCTCTCTCTCTCTCTCAAAATAAATAAATAAGTAAAATATTTAAAAAAACAAAAAGGATGGGCTGGAGTGATTGCTTAGTGGTTAAGGCACTTGCCTGCCAAGCCTAAGGATGCAGGTTCGATTCCCCAGTACCGACATAAGCCAGATGCACAAGGTAGAGCATGCATCTGGAGCTTGTTTACAGTGGCTAGAGGCCCTGGTGCATGCATTCTTTCTCCCTACTTCTCTCAAATAAATGAAATAAAATAAAAGAATAGAATAGAATAAAATAAAAGGAAATGTATAATTTGATATTGTTCTGAAAGATAAAAAAAAATGCCTTATGATCACTCAGTTTTACTCCTAGGCATACGCCTGAAAGGGTGAAACACAAGTACTCAAATTTGCAGGATGTAGAGAAACTAAGCTGGAACTGAGCTGGGGGGCGGGCACATGGAGAAGAAAGGAACAAGCCACTGTCAGGAAGGGGGGCTAAGGGGGTGTTCATGGGAGCCTGCATTTATTCTAAGCATCCCGGGTTTAAGCAGGAGAGAATGATGAAATCTGGGTGTGAAGGCCACTCTGGCTACACTGTTGAGGCTGGGAAAAAGCTTTTCCACAGACTGACTCCAAATGTATAAGCGTGGAAATGATGAACAGGTGCCAAGATGAGCACAGGAGTGAGGACATTTCATGGCTAGCTGGCCTGTGCTTCTGGGTTGACGGGGTGTATGGTCTCCTCTTCCCCACAGTGGTTTGATTCAGGTGTCCCCCATAAACTTAGGTGTTCTGAATGCTAGGTTCCCAGCTGATGGAGATTTGGGAATTAATACCTTCTGGAGGCAGTGTATTGTTGGGGGTGGGGTTAGGGGTGTTATAGCCAGTTTTCAGTGTTTGGCACACTCTCCTGTCCCTGTTATCCACCTTATGTTGGCCAGAGGGTGATGCCCACCCTCTCATCATGCCATCGTTTCCCCTGCTATCATGGAGCTTCCCCTCGAGCCTGTAAGCCAAAATAAACCTCTTTTCTCACAACCTGCTCTTGGTTGGGTGATTTCTGCCAGCAATGTGAACCTGACTGTAACACCTACCCATTAGACCTCCACCACTGTGGATTCAGCATGAAACTCAGTGCTGAGAGCTGACAATTTTTAAAATTTTTAACATACTCCTGTCCCCCCCTTTCCCACTACCCTCTTCCCTGTCCCAGCCTCCAGCTAACTGAATAACTTTTAGTTTTAGGAACTGCCTTTCTTCTTTCCCTAGCTCTACTAAGAGACATATGACAACAGACCCCCAGCCACGAGCTCTGTGGTGGCCAGTACAGGACAGGCAGGGACTGGTCACTGTAATGACACATGGAACTCAGAAGCTCATGTGTTGAAGGCTTGGTCACCAGTGCAGTGGTATTTAGAGGTGATTGGACAGCAAGGGCTCTAACCTCACCAACACCAACCCCAACCCCAACCCCAACACCAACACCGACCCCAACCCCAACACCAACACCGACCCCAACACCAACACCAACCCCAACCCCGACCCCAACACCGACCCCAACACCAACCCCAACCCCAACAGAGTAATCCTTTGGTGCACTACAGGTGAGTAGACTTTTGGACAGTGGTGGAAACTGGGCTTGGAGGGAGAATGTCCCTGAGAGAGAGGCCTGTTTGCCAAGAGGTGAGCAGCTCAGCGCCACCACATGCCCCAGGCCCCCCGCCAAGCCGGTCTACTTCCCAAGGTCAGAAACAAGGGTACCAAGAGACCCTCTGGACTAAACCCTCTGGAATTGTGAGTCAGATTTTTCCTTCCCTCCTGTTGATTTTCTTAGCATTTGTCACAGCAATGGAAAAGCTGAGCAGCACAATCAGTGACCTTTGGTTTCCAGATCTGAGGGACTGCTTCCATCTCAGGACCAAACAAGGAAGCCAAGTGTGTACTTCAGTCTATCACCTAAGACGCCCTGCAGCTAGGACCTGCTTCTAGCTTCCCGCCTACGTGAAGATGCCTACGTGAAGACGTCCTTTCTTTGTGATAAAGTCTGACCACTCCTCGCTGGCTCCCTTGATGGAAAAGCTCTGAATCAATAGATCCTGACTGTACTCACTTGGGTTGATTCTGTACCCTCCTTACACAAGCCACTGTCTTTCTAGTGTGCCTGAATCTCTTGCCTCACCTGACTCTCATCACCCACCCATAGATCTTTGGGTGACCTCTACCAGGAGGCTTCCCTTGGTTTCCCCATACCACTCTTTCCCACCAAGGCTAGAGTAGGTCCTCAAACTCTCAGAGAATTCTGGGACATTTTCAGTGAATTGAGAGCCAACTCTTAGTGTCAACAAATTGTCTCCTACTATCCCCTGAGTTCCCTGGGACTGGAGACAGCGTCTCACTTACCTGCATGGCATTGGTCGAGCCCAAAGAACTGAACAGACACTTACAAGGTGCTCCCCAGCATCCACACTGTCCTCCACCCACCCACGGAACTGCACACTTCCTGAGAGAGCTCCTCTCCACCCCTTCCTCAAAGATTCCCATTCCACTCCAGTCTCCAGCCAGTCAGCATCCCTGTGTCCCACCACAAGGTCATAGGAACAGGTATCTGTTCTCATCTTTGGACTTTTCGCTGAGTTGCCTGGGAAAGACAAGTGCTCCCTGTCCCAAGAAAGACCTCACAAGGATACTCATAAGGTGGAGGCTGTAGCTGTTGGGATGGGAATAAGGATCTCCACGGGGAATCTGAGAATCTAACACTGTGGATGGCAGCAAGGGAATAACAGAAGGCTTGAGCCCCATGCACTGAACCACCAAAATCTTCCAGAAGCCTTAGCGTAAATTTTTATATTGCTTATACAAACATGTTAAAAATCTCCTCGGGGGGGGGTGCTGGAGAGATGGCTTAGCAGTTAAGGTGCTTGTCTGCGAAACCTAAGGACTCATGTTCAACTCTCCAGGTCCCACCTAAGCCAGACACACAGCAGTGCAAGTGTGCAAGGCTGAACGTGGACACAAGGGGGCGCACACGTCTGGGGGTTGATTGCAGTGGCTGAGGCCCTGGTGTATCAGTTCTCTCTCTCTCTCTCTCTCTCTTGCATAAAAAAGGCAGTCTGTTGGGCTTGCCTAAAAAACAAACAAACAAACAACAACAAAAAAACCTCTTCAAAGTATGGAGAGATAGATCAGCGGTTACAGTGCTAGCCTGCAAAGCCTAATGACCCAGGCTTGATTCCGTAGTACCCAGGTAAAGCCAAATGCACAAGGTGGCTCATGCATCTGGAGTATATTTTCAGCAGCTGGAGACCCTGATGTGCCCATTCTCTCAGTCTGTCTCTCTTCCCTCTATCTCTCTCTGCTTGCAAATAAATAAATAAATAAGTTCTTAAAAAAATCTCCTGAAGAACTCAACACTAAATCAGATCTCTATCATGCCTGCCAAGGCTCAGGGAACACAGTGGAAGAGGGGAACAAAGATTTTAAGAGCCTCAGGGTAGGTAGGAATAGCCTGAGGTACCGTTCCCTCCCACCTTCCACAGAGACTGAATGAGCTTAACACCCCCCCAAAAAAAGCCTAAAAATAAAACTCTTCAATTTTTCAGTAAATGAGTTGGGTTTTCTGTCATTTATAGCAGACAGTGCTGTCAAAATCAGGACTGCTCCTAGAATGTAAGCTGGACACTCAAGCCTCTCCCGCCCCCACCTTTTTCTGTATAGAAAATGTGTCTCTTCCCCCCTGCCTTGGCCCTTCTCAAGACCTACCCCTGGCTACCAGCTCTGAGCTTCCACATTTCCCCAGATCTTCTCAACTGACTCCCTGCCTCACAAAACCATTGCGTGTGTCCTATGACTTCCCTGTAGATACCTCACCACACCCTGTAACTCTCTTCTCTGGATCCCCTATTGGCCTCCTGATGGCCAAATCCTGCGTCCTCAGTCTGTTTTCTGGCCAACAGTCTGCTGGAAAAGGTCAACCACTCCATCCATTCTAACGTCTTCTCTTCCTAGGCTTCGGAGACACCACTCTTAGGCACCTCCATTTTCTAAGGTCATGCTGATGGACTCTCTTCTTCTATGTCCCCACTGAGGCCCTGTTGTCCATCTTTACACTCCTCTCTGTCAGTGGTACCCAACCAATCATTCAAGCCAGACACCTGGGAATCGCCCTTAACTCCCTGTTCTTGTCATGGCTCACATCTGGGTAGGCACCGAGGACCTGGGGACAGTTTACTTCTGTGTGTCTCATTTCCTCCTCCTGTCCTCACACTCTCACTCACCGCACCTGTCACACACATCCTCACATAGACCATTGGGATGAACTCCTAGCGGGCCACCTTGTCCGGGCCGTGCCCATGTTGTTTTATGGTGATTCTTCATTCCCTGCCCTAAGTGCTTATGCCAGTGCTCCTCTCAAACCCTTCCATGTTGCCCTGGTAATCCAAACATTGACTGTAGCATGGGAGGCTCTTAGAGAGCAGCATCCATTGGGGTGCTCTGCCAAGCCCTCCTGTCCATAGCCAAGTGACCCCCCCACACACACCACACACCTTTACATCCTCTGTGACTGGAAGGGTCTGCCCTTCTTATCAGGTGGTTAGTTCTCAGTCTTCAAGGCTCCACTCAGACATCCTCTGGGAACTCCTGTGCTTCCTGCCAGGTTTGCTGAAGCAGAGCTGAGTGTCCACCTCCACTCCACTGCACACCTGCCACTGCACTCCACTGCCCACCCTCCACTGCACTCCACTTCACACCTTCCACTGCACACCCTCCACTGCACTCCACTGCACAACCCCCACTGCACACCTGCCACTGCACTCCACAGCACACCTACCACTGCACTCCACTGCACACCCTCCCCTGCACTCTACTGCACACCTGCCCCTGCACTCCACTGCACACCCCCCACTGCACTCCACTGCACACCTTCCACTGCACTCCACTGCACACCTGCCACTGCACTCCATGGCACACCTGCCACTGCACCCCATGGCACACCCTCCCCTGCACTCCACTGCACACCTGCCCCTGCACTCCACTGCACACCCGCCCCTGCACTCCACTGCACACCTTCCACTGCACTCCATGGCATGCCCTCCACTGCACTCCACTGCACGCCCCCCACTGCACACCCCCCACTGCACTCCACTGCACACCTGCCACTGCACTCCACTGCACACCTGCCACTGCACTCCATGGCACACCCGCCACTGCACTCCATGGCACACCCTCCACTGCACTCCATGGCACACCCTCCACTGCACTCCACTGCACACCTGCTCCTCCACTCCACAGCACACCTGACCCTGCACTCCACTGCACACCTGCCACCACACACCTGTCACTGCACTCCACTGCACACCCACCCCTCCACTCCACTGCAAACCTGCTGCACTCCACTGCACACCTGCCCCTGCACTCCACTGCACTCCTGTCCCTCCACTTCACTGCACACCCGCCCCTGCATTCCACTGCACACCTGCCCCTGCACTTCACTGCACACCTGTCCCTCCACTTCACTGCACACCTTCCCACTGCACACCTGCCCCTCACTCCTCTCCACACCTGCCTCTTAGCACACACTATGGCAAGACTGTGTTCAAACTAAGGATAGAGACTTTCTGCAAAGGCCCAGAGAATAGTAGACTAGGCTTTGTGAGACATACAGACTCTGTCACAACGTTACCGTCAGAGCATGAAACTAGCTCTAGTTTGCAGTGAACCTTTCCTCCTTTATGAGACTCTGAAGGCTCAGACGCTGCCCTGTTCATGCCCATGTCTTCAGTGCCTGGAATAGTCCTTGGTAGGGAATGCTTATGGAGGGGTTCAAGTAAAAGTCTCTGTCTATTCTCTAAGTCTTCTTTTTTAAAAAATAGTATTTATTTGATGGGCTGGTGTGGTGGTTTGATTCAGGTGCCCCCCATAAATGTAGACATTCTGAATGCTAGGTTCCCAGTTTCTGGAGGCAGAGTATTGCTGCAGGCGGGTTTATGGGTGTCATAGCCAGTTTCCCCTTGCCAGTGTTTGGCACACTCTCCTGTTGCTATTGTCCACCTTATGTTGGCCAGGGGGTAATGTCCACCCTCTGCTCATGCCATTGTTTCCTCCTGCTATCATGGAGCTTCCCCTCGAGTCTGTAAGCCAAAATAAAGCTCTTTTTACCACAAGCTGCTCTTGGTTGGGTGATTTCTACCAGCAACACAGACCTGACTGCAACAGTAAAGTGGTACTGAGGAGTAGGATTGCTGCTAGAAACCTGACTATGTGGCTTTGGCCTTCTGGAGCTGATTTTCAAGAGTAATGTGGGAGAATTTGAAACCTTGGCCTAAGAGATGCCTTGTAGTCTGTAAGTACAGCTTGATGGACTATTCTGGTCAGAGTTGAAAGACCTGGGTACAGTAAGAACTATGGACTGTGAAGTCTGGCTTATGAAGGTAAGAAAGAGCTTTGCTCGGACTGGGCTAGAGGCAGTTTGTGTGAAAAGCTTGCTGTTACGCCCGCGTCCTGAGAAGTTGTGCAGGGTTGCTTTGCATAGAAATGAACTGGTGTGAGCAGACGGATATGGCACAGAAAAAAAAAAAAATCTTTGGGTGAACTGCTGCCCATTCAGCTGCAATTGAGAGATTACAACCTTTGGGAATGGGCCAGCTGACCTGCACTGGGACAACAGGAAAGAATGTAGACTCTTTTTTAAAAATATATTTTTATTTATTTATTTTGAGTGACAGACAGAGAAAGAGGCAGATAGGGAGAGAGAGAGAGAATGGGTGCACCAGGGCCTCCAGCCTCTGCAAACAAATTCCAGACGCGTGCGCCCCCTTGTGCATCTGGCTAACGTGGGTCCTGGGTAGTCGAGCCGAGCCTCAAACCGGGGTCCTTAAGCTTCATAGGCAAATGCCTAACCACCAAGCCATCTCTCCAGCCCAAGAATGTAGACTCTTTTGAAGAGGACTGAATGCTCAAGGAGTGTCCTATTCTTCAAAGTCTGCTTTATTCCCCCCTTTGGATTAACAAATTGGCACCCTACCTGGTATTGTGGTATATAAGATATGCAGGAAAGAGAGGATCATTGAGTTGGCAACATGGTCTTGTGTTTTGGAAATAGCTATGGGCAGTGTGAAGCAGGTTTGCTGGGTGCCTGCATGGAGATTCCATGGGGCCACGAGAATGAACCGTGGGTTGCAGTGGAGATGCCAGGACCACAAGATGGCTGCTGAGGAAAGCTGCTAGCCACAAATGAAGTTTTCCAGGTCTGTGAATAGCCTAGCTGGAGGGGGCAGAATTGGAATACCAGAGACTTGTTGCAGGATAGAGTTATCAGACTTGGAGACTTGTCACTGGCTAGAGTTGTTGGACTTGGAGCTACAGAGTTTGGTATCTGCACTGTTTAAATCATGTATTGCTTAAGTATTTCTTTGCTATTTCCAATGCCTTTTTTTGTAGTGTGAATTCTGTGCCATTATGGGTTTTTTGAGTTTTTTTTTTTTTTTTTTTGTATTATGGCTCAGTTAAAAGATCTTGAACTATGGGATGTATGAATATCATTGGAATTGATAAAAACTATGGGGACTTTTAAAGTTGGATGAATGCACTATATTTTATATCACATATGGTTATCAGTTTATGGGGGCCAGGGGCAGAATGTGGTGGTTTGATTCAGGTGTCCCCCATAAACTTATGTATTCTGAATGCTAGGTTCCCAGCTAATGGAGATATGGGAATTAACACCTTCTGGAGGAAGTGTATTGTTGGGGGCAGGCTTATGGGTATTATAGCTAGTTTCCCCATGCCAGTATTTGGCACACTCTGCTGTTGCTATTGTCCACCTTATGTGGGCCAGGGGGTGATGTCCACCCTCTGCTCATGTCATCGTTTTCCCCTGCCATCATGGAGATTCCCCTTGAGCCTATAAGCCAAAATAAACCTCTTTTCCCACAACCTGCTCTTGATTGGGTGATTGCTACCTGCAATGTGAACCTGACTGCAACAGCTGGAGAGTTGGTTTAGTGGTTAAGGTGCTTGCCTACGAAGCCTAAGAATCCAGGTTTGATTCCTCAGTACCCACATAAGCTCAATGCACAAGGTAGTGCATGTGTCTGGAGTTCATTTGCAGTGGCTGAAGGCCCTGGTGCATGCATATTCTCTCTCTCTATCTGACCCTTTCTCTATAAATAAACACATAAATAAAATATTAAAATAATTGGGAAAATAATTATTTATTTGAGATACAGAGAAAGAGGCAGACAGACTGTGAGCATTGGCATTCAGAACCTCCTGCCACTGCAAAGGGACTCCAGACACATGCCCCAACTTATGCACCTGGCTCTCCATAGGTATGGGGAATTGAATCTGGGCCATCAGCCTTTGTAAAATAAAAAAGGCATCTTTAACCACTGAGCCACCTCTCCAGCCCATGTCTTCATTTTAATCTTAAAGATGGAAATAAACATTCCTGTCATGCCAGCCTCTCCTGGTTGTTATGAGAACCAGAAGAAGACCTCATGCAGAGTGTGGAATGCCAGGAGGCAAGTTGGTCACACTTCAGCAGCATCTGAGGCCACATGGCAACAATTAGCTCCTGCTAGTTCACTGGCTACATGGAGGCAAGGTATTTCTGTTGTGGTAGTTTGAATGTGAATGTATGAATGAATGGCCCCATTGACTCAGGTGTTCTTTCAAAACTGAGCTTACAGGACTAGAGAGATGGTTCAGCGGTTAAGGCCTGCATGTGACCCGGATACAATTCCCCAGCACCCACATAAAGCCAGATGTACAAAGTGGTGCATGCATCTGGAGTTCGCATGCAGTGGCCAGAGGCCCTGGCATGCCCATTATGTGTCTGTCTCTCTTCTCTCTGTCTCTCTCTGTGTGTAAATAAATAAATATTTCTTTACAAAAGCTAAACTTGCAACTTTATTCCCTAGCAGGCAGATTCCTGCTAGAAGGGGCGTGTCACTGGGGGCAGATCCCGGGGTCCAGACCAAAGCTGCTAGCAGATCTAATTCCAGCCTAAAGGATGTGGAGAGCAGTTTGACCCCTGGTGGCTTGTGTTTGCTGCCTGCTGATGTTTGCTCGCTGCCGTTGTTTCTCTCTGCTTGGCTGTATGGAAGTCAGTGGCTTCTTCTGCCATGGATGGAGCCGCCCTGGATCTGCAAGCCTGAAATAAACCCCCTTCCTCTCATAACTGTGTCTGGTTGGATGTTCATCCCAGCAATGTGGCGCTCACTTCAACATCTGTTTCCTCTTCATATTGTGTAAACCTAGTCCAGAAAGGCGTGTGGTCTGCCGGGTCACTGGGCTGGGCTTAGCTGAAGGCTGCTCTCTGGCCCCTGCCCCTCACCTCACTGTTCTGCTTACACAGAGCAGGGGTGATGCTACCACCTTCCCTCAGGTTCCAGATCCACAGGGGGCTTGGGAAAGTGTGGCAAGGGACAGCTCTCTAGTCCGAGGCCTCCCTGAGACTTGGGGACTCTCTCTGGGTCACAATCAGCAGAACTCTAAAGGCTTACTTAACGGACGTGAGAAGGACCAGGCTGCTGCTGGTAACTGGCATCGAGAACACAGAAGGAGGAGCAAGTGTGGTCTTTTGTTGCGGCACAGGGAGACTCAACCTGGCACGAGATATATTCAGTTTGAAATGCCTCACAGCTATGAATAATAGTCCCGTAGGCTCTCCCAGGCGGTGTGCCTGACTTAATGCCTAGGAATACACCAGCAGATTAGAGCTGCTGAGGCCACATGCCAGCAATTAGCTCTTGGAATAAACTAATCAAGTGACTAGAATAGTGCCACAAGAGCTAACGGAGGCACACATCCACACATCACTGCCACAGGAGGTTGTGGGGGAGCAGAGAGGCAGTAAGAGCTCACCGTGCCAGTGCAACCCCCAGGCTCTGTGCATTAGATTTAAGAAGACAGGCAGCAGGACGGGTGTCATCGCTGCCCAGAGACAACCTGCGCAGGAGTCACAGGGGAGCTGGAAGGTGGCGGAGGGGATCGGAGGCACATCCAAATACAGAATGGGCACAGGTGAGTTTGCTTGAGTGTAAGGCACCTCCCCCTGAATGGTTCCTGGTAAGAACCCATGACATTCTCAAATGTCTTATGCATAAAAGTGAACCTGAGTAGCTCAGGCTATCACTATAATCTCAATCTCACTCATATCCTTTTTTCTGTCTTAAAGAGCCAGAGTGAGGTGTGTTTGTGACCAGCCTCGATTACTTTGTCTTGTTAAAAAAAAGCAGTTGAGAAGCCAAAGGGATAAGCTCACAGCCTTCTTCACATTCAGTCCAGCACTACAGTCCCTCTGGGTACTCCTTCCAGCCCCCAGGCTTATACCTGTCCCCTCCGGGGACAGAAGCCCTACACCCTCCTTGCTTTGTAGTGCAGATTCTCTCCCACACTTGGTCTCCAGCGGGCCACTCTGCCTCAGCACTGTGAACTCCCTGCTCCCCCGCACACGCCATGCCCGCTCCAGTGCTCACTACCTCCTGCCCTGTGCTATTGGCTGTCCGCATGTCCATCTCCTGCATCAGACTCTGAAATGTGCTCTGTGCCTTGTCTCGCTTTGTGGTGAGACAATACAGGAAGTCCTCGTGGGCTGAGTGAACAGCCATCTTGTCTGTTACTTCCTATCACTGGGAGGTATTTGGCCCATCAGTGAATCAGTCTAATACATCCTCAGTTAACTTAAGGCCTGGTCGGTCTGCTGTTAAGTGGCTATGCATGAGCAATGAAGTCAGAGCCATCACCTGGCCGCGCTGTCCATGTGGCCTCCTCGCAAGCATAGCCATCTCTCCTCAGCACACACACACCAGACAGGCTATTTTCCAGAATGTCTTCTTCACTGACTCTCAGCTTTTGGACTGCACTCTGTCAGGGACATCCCGGTTTTTCCGCCCTCCGGCGGACTCTCAGAATCCAGGTGCAGGTGCCCCAGCCTCTTGCCCCTCATGCTGGGATGGTGGCTCAGCCCTGGGCTCTGGAAACCCTCTGAAGCAAAGGGGGCAGCCTGGCACAATGACCCCCACTCCCTGTGCCACCTACTTCCAGATCCCTCTGCCTCTCCCATGCCAAGGAAGGAAGGAAGGGAGGGAAGGAAGGGCGGAATAAAGGAAGGAAGGAAGCAAGCAAAAGACTATCACTCAAGGATGAGACACTTCTGCCCGCTCACAGGCAGCTCACAAACATCTAAGGCCAAGATAGGGATTACTAGGAATTCAAAATGCCAGCCATAGATGATCACCAGCATGTTCCAAGGAGACAGACACCAAGTAGGCAGAGAGGAGAAAGGCAGAGGGATCTTGTGAAGATGACAAGATGCGTCAGGGAAGCAAAGCAAGGAGCTCCAGGCTTCCCTCCTCTGACTGCACCTGTCACCGAATCTCACTCTTCGCAGGTAAACTACGCTAGCTTGAGAGAAGAATGGCTGACAGTCTTGGAAGATTCTTGCAAGTTGGGAAGGACAGAAGTCCTACCCCCCAGCACTTGAGCCCTCTCTTCTCCTTGATCTGGGATCCCTGGTTTGGCTTTTATCATCTGTGAGAAACTTTTCTCAGCAATTACCCATTCATGTGTCTTCACATGGGGAAAAGGGCACCCCTGGGGATCAGGACACTGGGCATGGAAGCAGCTGTCTGCCCAGCACTGTCATTAAAGGGGAGTGGCTCATAGGAAGGATGTGGAGGGACAGGGATAATTATCCTGTGTGACAGGTCTCCAAGGGTGGGGCCCAAGAGATATAAAGAATAAGGAAGAGTGAGAGAGCTAGAGAGATGGCTTAGCAGTTAAGGTGCTTGTCTGCGAAGCCTAAGGACCCATGTTTGACTCTCCAGATCCTATGTAAGCCAGACACACAAAGGAGAGGCAAGAGCAAGGTCACATATGCCCACTAGGTGGCGCAAGCATCTGGAGTTTGATAGCAGGGGCTGCAGCCCAATTCTCTTTCTTTCTGTCTCTCTTTCTCCCTCAGGAAAAAAAAAAAAATAATAATAATAATAAAAAGAATAAGAAAGAGGAACCAGATGAGAGAAGGTGAAGATGGGTAGAAGGCCAGAAACAGGACAGTGTGTTGATGCTTGTTCCCCCTGGCATGTTAAGGCTAACACTTGCTAAGTAAAAGTCAGACACAAAGGACTACATATTGTGTATTTCCATTTAAACGAAATATCCAGAACAGGCAGATTCATAAAGACAGAAAGTAGACTAGTGCTTGCCTAAGACAGGGGCACAATGGAGAAGGGGAGGGATTGCTAACAGTATGGCTTTTGGGGGCATTTAGAGTGGTGATGAAAATGTCCTAAAGTTTATGAGTATAATGGCCGCCAACTGGTAGACACTGATGGGACACTACAAACATTAAAAATCATTGAGTTAGGCTGGGCGTGTTGGCGCAAGCCTTTACTCCCAGCACTTGAGAGGCAGAGGTAGGAGGATTGCCATGACTTTGAGGCCACCCTGAGACTACATAGTGAATTCCAGGTCAGCCTGAGCTAGTGAGCTAGAGCAAGACCCGACCTCAGGGGAAAAAAAAATTGAGTTAATGCTTTCTACCAGTAAATTTATAGCATGTAAAATATGTCTTTATAAAGCTATTATTTTAAAGTACTGATAAGAAAAACAACATATAAGGGGCTGGAGAGATGGCTTAGCAGTTAAGATGTTTGCCTGCAAAACCTGATGATTGGGGTTCAGTTCCCCAATCCCCACATAAAGCCAGATGCCCAAAGTAGCATATGCATCTGGAGTTTGTGTACAATGGCTAGAGGCCCTGATATGTCCATTCTCTCTCTCTCCCTCACTTTTTGTCTTGCTCTATTTGCAAATAAATACATAAGATATTTTTAAAAAATTCGTGGGCTGTAGAAATAGCTTTGGGGTTAAGGCACTTGCCTGTCAATTCCTCAGTACCTATGTAAGCCAGATGCACAAGGAGGTGCATGCATCTAAAGTTCATTTATAGTGGCTGGAGGCCCTGGCATGCCCATTCTGTCTATCTCCCTTTCTATCTCCTTCTATCTCTCTAATATAAATAAATAAATAAAATATTTTAAAAAACAGTAGATAAGAACTTGGAAGATATTGTCAGAAAAAAAATTGTGATACTTCCTAAAGGAAACTGAAGATTAAATTTATACTAAAATTTCAAATTTTCAATGGAATTAAACCAACTGTTTATTAACGGGATCCAATAAATGATTGTTAAATTTTATAAGATTTCAGGAGAAAATCACACAATTGTGAACTGAAAATAAAAGGCTAAGAAAACATTAAGTTTTGAAGTTTATAATTTCAATACATTAAGTATACTGATTAGTTAAAAATAATAATAAGGGGGCTGGGGTCATGGTTCAACAAGAGGACCTGCCACATAAACAGAAGGGCTGAATAGGGACTAAGACCATTCACTGTCCAGAATCCACATTAAAAACTGGGCATCCCATACACGTAAAGCTGGTCCTATGGTGGGCAAAGGCCAGAGAATTGCTGGCGCTCATTGGTCAGCCAGTATTGGTCAGCCAGTCTGACTGCAAACAGCTGCCCTGGGTTAAGTAGAGACTCTGTCTCAAAGAAACAAAGTGGAACTGTGAGAGAGGAGGCCACCTGCGTTCTCCTCTGGTCTCCTCAGGTGTGTACGTGTGGTGTGCACAGCTGTATACCACGTGCCTACATCACACACACCACCATAAGCACTACGCAAATGTGAGATGATAATAATACAAGACAGTGCTCAGTTCTCATGCACTACCTTAAGCAAGCCACCGTCTAGCCACGATCCCCACTGTAAGTTATAACATCCTCTATGAAGGGAAGGTGACTCTCGAATAGCCAGCAAGCAGCTTTCCCAAAAGGAAGCTAACAGTGAGTGCCCGCCTGTCCTTAGCTTTCCAATGCCCTGCACTGCTTGGTGGGTTCCCAGCCTTGCTGAGTGGATGTCCAGTTGGAGTTCAGGCCATCTGGATAGATCTATTTCCAACATCCCTCATGTGAAGCTGTTTATTCCTGCTTAATGGGGGGGGGGGATTCAAGTCTAATCTGATCAGACACAGTTCTAAAGCTAGTTAGAAACTAGGCTGATTCAAGAAAAAAAAAAAGGCAAGAGTGTGGAATAAATTTGTGGTGGGGAAAAGAGAAGTGACCCTCAGCTTTGTCTCCAGATTATGAGCTTCTTGCGAGCAAAGGAAATGTCTTCTCTCTTATCCCCAGCCTGTCACAGAAATGTCAGCACAGAGCAGAACGGAGCTGGGCTTAAAAACCAGCCAGGACCCCATGCAGAACAGGGGGAACATGCCAGACCTGATGTCAGAGATTTGGCTTCAAGAGGAAGTGACATGTACTCCCTCTGGTACATGAGGGGCCTGGGCGTGGAGCCCCACACGTCGCGCCTCAGGTCCACTCAGTCACCGAGGGCCACATGCTCTCTAGTCATCTGCTTGCTCTCCCTTATGGCTGTAGGTCTTCTATCTTTAGGCGTGGAACACATACGCTCACTCACGGCTGTGACAGCTGTCAAACGAACCCGTGGGCTCATGTGTACGCATAGCATCTAACCAAAGGCCAGGCATACGTGTGCCTTTAAGAATCACAGGGCTTCTTTCCCTTCCCCTAAATCATAATTGATGAACTGTTTTGCTACATAGCTTTGGAGAATCCGGGCTCTCACATCTGTTTCACACATCCATGAGGCAGATGACACCTGTGCACATAACCCTACGCCAGGCAGTGACCCACGGAGCCACCGTTCACCCTCACCATCCATACAGGCACTACGCCCACGCAGAGAGACCAGGCGGCCATTAAAGGGTCCCAGAGCAGCCCCAGCCCCTCTGTTCTCCTCCCTTAAGCTCCGCCTCGCCCTCTTTCTCCAGAGCACTCCACAGCCCTCATCCCACAGCTCCTTCCCCCAGGACCCAGCTCTCTGGCCATGGCCATCGAGAGGAAGTGGGGTCCGTTCTGAAGGGATGCCCAGTGCGTGTCGATAGTGATTTAGCTGCTGATATTCCGAAGACGGCCCATCGCGGGTGCGTTCTTTTTTTTTTTTTAATTATTTATTTATTTATTTGAGAGCGACAGACACAGAGAGAAAGACAGATAGAGGGAGAGAGAGAGAATGGGCGCGCCAGGGCTTCCAGCCTCTGCAAACGAACTCCAGACGCGTGCGCCCCCTTGTGTATCTGGCTAACGTGGGACCTGGGGAACCGAGCCTCGAACCGGGGTCCTTAGGCTTCACAGGCAAGCGCTTAACCACTAAGCCATCTCTCCAGCCCCGCGGGTGCATTCTTACAACAACTCTCCTGTGTGACAAGTGGAGCGCAAGTCGGGCACAGAAGCTAGGAAGGAAGGCAGCAGGAGAAAGCGGCACCTGCCCCGCCACCCTCTCCCTCCCGCTGCCTTCTACATTTATATCCCATGAAGACAGCAGCCTGCATCCAACTGCCATCTTAGGGCCGGCTCCTACAGGCAGGAGGGATGTGAAAACAGGAGGTGGGGGGTGGTACAAAAAAGGGGGGTAGGCAACAGACAGGGTGGGATTTTTCCCAAGTTTTAAGATATACCATTTGGCTAGGAGACTGGTTGTGAAGTGCTGATGGATACATGTGCTGCCACCAGACACACTGTGTGCCCAGTGATGTCAAGGAAGCTCTTTGCCTTAATCTCTGGTCCTCTTAAAATCAGGAACTCGGTGGGGAGTGGGTGACACGTCTCCAGCCTCTGTTAGAAATATAGGCTAGACGGGCAAGGATGCCTTTAATCCCAGCACTTGAGAGGCAGAGGTAGGAGGATCACCGTGAGTTCGAGGCTACCCTGAGACTACATAGTTAATTCCAGGTCAGCCTGAGCCATAGTGAGACCCTACCTCAAATAACAAAAAAAAAAAAAAGAAAGAAAGAAAGAAAGAAAGAAAAGAAAAGAAATATAGGCTAGAGGTTACCAGAAACGTGGTACACGCATTATTTTAGTGCTTGAGAGGCAGAGCAGAGGCAGGAGGATTGGGAGTTTGAGTCCAGCATGTTTGAGACCCTTTTTCAAAAAAGGAAAGAGAAAATATAAGGGCCCAAGGAGAAGTGGATGTGATCGCATCACTTCTGCAGGAAGGAGGTAGACAGCAGGTGCTCCTTGAGGGGACCAGCTGTCTCTGTTGTCAACCCTGTCCCCATACCCTAACCCGGTGGATCTCAGTGTTCATGGGCCAAGGTAGGTTGGTGCCACTTCAGTGACCCGGAATCCGTTTGGTGAGGCCAAACAGGGCCCAGCGCAGCTCCACACCCCTGACCCCGCAGACCCACAGCTCTGTGTCCTGAGCCCATGCTGTGTGTCTGTGGTGGCCTGTGGTAACGCTTCTGGAGAAGGGAGGCTGAGCTTCTGGCTGACAGGCAGAGGGGCTTATGGGTGAGAATGCAATTACCCAGATGGATCCATTTGGAAAATTGAAGGCCTGGGGAAACAGGGTGGTTTCCCTGCCATGCGTCAGAGAGCAGGTGTCTGTTCCCAGTGACCTGAGATGACAATGAGCTGGGCACAGGAAGGTGCCTCCTGCTGGGGTGGGAGGAGAAGGGAAAGGGTGAGGAGGCTTATGAGCAGATGTCTGGGGCAGCTCCAGATGGCAGTGGGCTACGAACAAAGGGAGGAGGCCCAGAGGAGGAGCGGAGGGTGGGGCTCACTCCTGAGGTGGCTTTCAGAAGGAGCCACCAAGTCTGATCTGGAACATGAAGGGCACTGGCTCAGAATCGCTGTGCAATGTTTTCAAGAGGCTCGCACCAGCCATGAAGTGTGTTCTGAAAACCCAACCCCAACCCCAAAAAGTCAGCCACAGAGGACACAGAGGACGGCACCGATGGCACCGGAAGGTAGAGGCCACACGTTCTCAGGTGGGGCTTTGGGCCAGATTTTTTAACTTCTGTGGATTTCCATTCTGTCATTAGTAAAAGGTGGGTGATCAGGGTACCACCTTGAAAGTCTGTTATGAGAGAAATATGTGGGACTGTTATAATGATGACCATTGTCACCAGCTAAGAGTCTAGAGGAGCCTTTGTCTCAGGATCTGTTGCCTCACGATAACCCTATGTCCCTACATGCACATAGTCTCCCCACTCTTAGGTTCTCTGTGTCTGACAGTCTCTGAAAGATGTTTCCCCTTCACCATGTCTGGCCCTGCATTCGGGTATCCACGTTCCAGGAGGAGCTATTCTGCTAATTAGGTTTGTGGCATTTGGAGAAAACAACTTCCCAGAGCTTCAGTTTACTTACCAATCCTACGGAAATGGGGATGGAGCCTGCCCTCATCCCAGAATTACAGTGGTGAAATGGCATACTTTGTGAGTGACGTGCTGTGAAGAAGCAAAGCCTGGTACTCAGACTTCTACAGACACATGTGTCCAGAGGTACAAACTGGACTGAGTATGCTGTGGCCAGGTAGATGCCGCAGGAGAGCCCACGGTGGCCATCCAGATCCAGTGGTGAGCAGTGTCAAGGGCAGTAGGGAGAGCACATGAATAAGTACCCAGAGAATGCTGTGGTGACCCAGGGCTGGACTCACCCTCCAAGTGAGTTGCAAACTTGAGTATCTATGTCCATGTGGTTTTATGTGTTCATTTATGCCACTTCTATGATTATAATCTTCCACATACAGTAAAGTAAAAATAAATAAATAGGACTGGAGATATGGCTTAGCAGTTAAGGCACTTGCCTGCAAAGCCAAAGGACCCTGGTTCGATTCCCCAGGACCCACATAAAGCCAGATGCACAAGGTGGCCCATGCATCTGGAGTTCATTTGCAGTGGCTGGAAATCCTGGTGCACCCATGATCTCTCTATCTGCCTTTCTCTCTCTCATAAATAAATAAATAAACAAATAAGAGAAAAATAAATAAAAATAAAAAACACTCTCTTCGTGATTACATAGTATAGTTTTTACTAAAATGATGGGATGAAAAGCCCCGCAGTTAGCCTAATCTCCCCAGGGACTCTTGAGGCCAGAGCCAGTTCTATAGCCCAAACAGGAGCCACATGGAGACTCTTTGGACATGAGTACATCTGTGTTGCTATTGATACGAGTTAGAAACTTGCTCTTACTACTAACTAACAGGCACCGTGCAGGGCTCTTTAATAGTTATTTAATGTTGTCTCTACAAGGTGTTTGCTACCACACCTACTGTACAAGCTAGGAAACTGAGGTCCAGAATGGTTAAAAGACTTCCTGAAAATCCAACAGCAAGTGAGGCTCATCAAGTCTGCCCAGACCTTAAACCATGTCACTAACCAGCACATTCTACCTCTTCTTCTTCATCCCCCCTCTTTGCCTCCTCAGCTCTTTTTGTCTGGGAAGCCAGAGACTCCTGGAAACAAAGCTGGAGCAAGAAAAGCACACTGCAATGGGACAGACACAGCCAAACTCAAAAGAATAAGGGGCCTTTCTTCATACAGTCATCCGGGTTAAACTGCCCAACACCCAAACAGCCAGCTTGGGATCTACCACCAATTATGCTGATAAAAATGAAGTGGCACTTGTCTGTGAAGCCTAAGGACCTAGGTTCAATTCCCCAGGACCCACGTAAGCCAGATGAACAAAGTGGTGCATGCATTGGAGTTCGTTTGCAGTAGCCGGGGGCCCTGACATACCCGTTCTCTCCCTCCCCTCTCCCTGTCCTCTCTCAAATAAATAAATAAAAGTAAAATATTTTTTAAAAATGAAGCCCTCGCTTCTCACAGAGGAGAACAGCAGCTGCTAGCCCAGTGGAAATTCTAACTCCAAATGGCATGAAGCAAACCCTGGGCACGAGGTACGGTCTCAGTGCTGTGGGCCTTGCTGCTGCCTCTGCCCTGAACAGCCATCATCTGCCGGGCTCAGAGCCCCACCCAGAGGAGAGGCCCTCAGGCGGTACACCCACATGCTAGGGCTGTCACTCTGGAGGCTCCCAGGGTGTGCAGGCCCAGGCAAAGAGTACTTTCCAATTCTTTCGGTGGAGTGGACAGAGGGACAATGGCAACAACTAATGTCCACTGACTTCCCTTGTGAAGAGGAAAGAGCCAGCACTTGCCCAGCACAGCCTCCCTGGAGGGCAGGCCCTGGCCTGTGGCTTTGTGGCTGACTCCTGGCTTATCTGTTGGGGCAGAAGGAAGGCTCCTGGAGCCAGGCAGAGAACAGAGAGCCAGGACAACAATGCCCACCCCCAACCCCACACTGACTGATGCCCAGGTGTGCCCCACTCACCTTCTCTGCTTCATTCAGTCTGCTCTTCAAAACACCAGCAGAGGCTCCGTGCCAGTCTGAAGAGGGAAAGAAAAGTCCAGGCTCCCAAACAGGACATAAGTCAACCAACCTGTCTCAAAGTAAGCACAAAGAAGAGCCCCAGGGTTACTCTAGGGGAAGCACAGGCGTTGTGGTTTGGGGGTTGTTCATTCATTGGGATAGTTACGTCTCTGTCCATAGCCATTTGTAGTTTCTCGAAGCGTCATGGCACCTTTGCTTGGGCGGCAAGAAATGGCAGAGGATGCAAGGTGCTTAAACATGCTGGCCTTTGAGACAGCAACTGTCTTCCTCACCCGTAAAAGCCTCACTTAGTACGCTGACACCACAGTCAATCCCCATTCCCTGTTTCCCAGAAGGAATTGAATTCTATCTAGAAGAATCTCTCCTCACTCAGGGGAGAATTTACCCATAATTATAATTTCTTTCTTTCTTTTAATGTGAGAGAACAAGAGTGGGGAAGGGGAGAGAAAATTGGCATGCCAGGGCCTCCAGCCACTGTATTTGAACTTCAGATGCATGTGCCACCTAGTGCACACGTGCAACTTTGTGCACTTGTGTCACCTTGCATCTGGCTTACGTGGGACCTGAAGAGTTGAACAAGGGTCCTTAGGCTTCAGAGGCAGATGCCTTAGCCGCTAAGCAATCTCTCCAGCACCATAATGATAATTTCTTAATGTCCTTAGGAGAACTACTATGTTTGTATTCCCTATCTCCAGATAAGAAAACTGAATTTGCCATAAAGAAATCCATGACACATTGGAAGGAGGTCTAGCTTTACTGTCAAAAGATATGGATTTTAAATTCTAGTAGGTTATATCACGTGTGGGTCTCGTGTGCATCAGTTTCATTGTCTGTAAAATGGGGAGCAGGTATGATAGGGTGAACCAGTGAGGTCACTGGGCTAGTAGTTGGCATTTGGAGGGCTCAAATCTGGCTTGGCTGATCTTGGCTGTCACCTTGGGTGGAGAAGCACCGAGATTAGTGAAGCCTACTTCTGTGTGTCTGTGAGGAGGTCATAGAGGAGATCACGGGGCCTTCCTAATGAATGGATTAATCTGTTGACGGAGTCTACGTTGAACAGGCTCCTGGGAGGCGGTGGGGCTATGGAAAGCGAGACATGCGTGAAGGAGGTAGGTTGCTGGGGGCTCTCTCTTGCCCTGGCCGCTTCCCATCACTGCTCCACTCTACTTCCAGGCAGACTCGAACGGAACAACTCTGCTCTACCGCGCCCTCCTTGCCACCATTTTAACGCGAACTAAAATAAATCTTGCCTCCCTTAAGTTGTTTGTGCTGAGTATTTTGTCACAGTGATGAGAAAGTCTGCCAAAAAGTCCTGGCTATAATTCTTTTGAGCAATAATTTCAACTTTCTTAGCACAGATAATAAATTTCATTTAATATCTGCTTCACATCACAGTGAGTCTGCAGGAAATGATAACTTCCATCAGCATGAGGATAATTTAGTCATATCTATTCCAATTATGCATTTACTATTTTTTAAAAAATACATTTTTAAAATATTTATTTATTTGTTTATTTGCAAGGAGAAAGAGAGAGAGAATGGGCCTCCAGCCTCTGTAAAGAAATTCCAGGCGCATGCGCCACTTTGTACATCTGGCTTTAAGTAGGTCCTGGGGAGTTGAATGTGGTTCTTTGCAGGGAAGTGCCTTAACCTTCTAAGCCGTCTCTCCAGCCCCGTACATTTACTTTTATTAATCTCTCTCTCTCTCTCTCATCCACACACACACGATTATGCTTTTATATATGTTTACAGGACGATAAAGGAACAAAGCACACATTACACAGTGAAAGGTCTGTGGGAAGGAGATACAGTGAGAGGACAGGGATAGGAGCCAGACTCTGAATGCACTTGGCAATGTGGCTCGTGATATGTAAGAATTTGATAGAATTATAGAACATAAAATATTCAAAGTCCCTAATGACTGCTGGCTGATGAGCTGCACAGAGAGAAATTAAAACATGGTGATTTGACTCTATTTCATTAAGTAGATCCTCTTCAAGATGAAGAGGATAGTCCCATCTGCCCACCCTCACCCCAACAGGAAGTCCCAAAGTATTTCCAAACACTATTACTGGTAATACTACAGCATCACTATTACTGTTTTACTATTTCTATTTTTATTTATTTATTTGAGAGAGAGCAAGAGAGAATGGGTACATCAGAGCCTCCAGCCACTGCAAACAAACTCCAGACGCATACACCACTGTGGTGGTTTGATTCAGGTGTCCCCCATAAACATAGGTGTTCTGAATGCTAGGTTCCCAACTGATGGAGATTTGGGAATTAATGCCTCCTGGAGGGGTATATTGTTTGGGGTGGGCTTGTGGGTGTTATAGCCAGTTTCCCCTTGCCAATATTTGTCACACTCTCCTGTTGCTATTGTCCACCTTACGTTGGCCAGGGGTTGATGTCCACTCTCTGCTCATGCCATTGTCTTCCCTGCCATCATGAAGCTTCCCCTCGAGCCTATAAGCCAAAATAAGCCCATTTTTCCCCCACAAGCTGCTCTTGGTCAGGTGATTTCTACCAGCAATGCAAGCTTGACTGTAGTAGTAAAGTGGTACTGAGGAGTGGGATTGCTGCTACACACCTGACTGTGTGGCTTTGGCCTTTTGGAACTGATTTTCAAGAAGAATGTGGAAGGATTTGAAACCTTGGCCTAAGCGATGCCTGGCAGTGCTGTAAGTACAGCCTGATGGACTATTCTGGTCAGAGTTGAAAGACCTGAATGCATTAAGAACTATGGACTATGAGGTTTGGCTTATGAAGGTGAAAAAGAGCTTTACTTGGACTGGGCTAGCAGTGAGAAGATTGCTATTATGCCTGTGTCCTGAGAAGTTGTGCAGGGTTGCTTTGCATAGAAATGAACTGGTGTGAGCAGAGGGATATGGCACAGAAAAAAATATCTTTGGGTGAACTGCTGCCCATTCAGCTGCAACTGAGAGATTACAACCTTTGATATTAGGCCAGCTGACTGCACTGGTGCAACAGGAAGAATGTAGACTCTTTTGAAGGGGCCTGAGTGCTCAAGGAGTGTCCTGTTCTTCAAAGTCTGCTTTATTCTCCCCTGGATTAACAAATTGGCACCCTACCTGGTATTGTGGAATATAAGAAATGCAGGAAAGAGAGGGTCATTGAATTTGCAACACAGCCTTATGTTTTGGAAATGGCCATGGGCAGTGTGAAGCAGGTTTGCTGTATGCCTGCATGGAGACCCCATGGGGCCATGAGGATGAACCGTGAATTGCAGTAGAGACCCAGTGGAGATGCCAGGACTATGAGATGGTTGCTAAGGAAAGCTGCCAGCCCTGGATGAAGTTTTCCAGGACTGTGAGTAGTCTAGCTGTAGGGATGGAATTGGAACTCCAGAGACTTGTTGCTGGTTAGGATTATTGGATTTGGAGATTTGTCATTGACTAAAATTGTTGGACTTGAAGCTACAGAGTCTGATGTTTGCCCTGATTGTTTTAAATCTTGTATTGGCTAAATGTTTTCTTGCTATGCCCAATGCCATCTTTTGCAGTGTGAATGTTTATTCTGTGCCATTATGGGTTTGAGGGGGGATTTTTTTTGTATTATGGCTCAGTCAAAAGATCTTGACTATGGGGATGTTTGAACATCAGTGGGATTGATAAAAACTATGGGGACTTTGAAAGTTGGATGAATGCATTGTATTTCACATCATGTATGGATATCCATTTATGGGGTCAGGGGCAGAATGTGGTGCTTTGATTCAGGTGTCCTCCATAAACTTAGGTGTCCTAAATGCTAGGTTCCAGCTGATGGAGATTTGGGAATTAATTATTCCTGGAGGCAGTGTATTGTTGGAGGCAGGCTTATGGGTGTTATAGCCAGCTTCCCCTTGCCAGTGTTTGGCACACTCCCCTTTTGCTATTGTCCACCTTATGTTGGCCAGGGGGTGATGTCCACTCTCTGTTCATGCTATTGTTTTCCCTGCCATCATGAAGCTTCCCCCTTGAGCCTTTAAGCCAAAATAAGACTATTTTTTTCCCACAAGCTGCTCTTGGTCAGGTGGTTTCTACCAGCAATGCAAACCTGACTGCAACAACCACCTTGTGTAGCTGGCTTACATGGGTCTTGGGGAATTGAACCTGGGTCCTTGGGCTTTGCAGGTAAGCACCTTAACCTCTGAGCCATCCCTTCAGCCTGAGCAACACTATCATTATTTCAAGTTGTTCCTTGTTGGATACAACAAATGAGTCAATACTGATATTGAAGGAAAATAAGAATTCTGGTTGGAAATTCAGAAGTCTTTGGTAAGAACTGGGAGCATCTGTGTGAAATCCACATATTTTAGCTTACTTACACATGTGGCATGCTCTCACACTCATTTTCTAACTGTCCCCCATAAAGCTCAGAAACAATGGCCATCACAGTATGGGTGAGATCTCTTCACAACCAGACTGTAAACTAAGTCAGGCTTCCTTGGAGAAATAACTGATTCCCAATGTGGTAGCACAAAAGCACAAGGCAAGCCCAGCACATTTCATTTCACCAAAGAGCAATGAAGTGAAAAGACTGCTAGAATTACAGGCAGATGGTCAAGTGGAACAGCAGTGAGATCCACAAGTGTGACAGACAAAAGTAAGACAAATGGGTCTGTTGTGGCTCGAGCGTCAAATGTCTCCAATCATCTCATACATTTGAGTACTTGGTCACCAAATGGAAATGCTGTTTTGGGAGGTTGTAGAACCATTTGGTCATGGGCCTAGCTGGCAGACAAGGCGCACTGAAGGCTGGAATGTTAAAGCCTACCTTGGTTCTAGCCCAAGTCTCTGCTTCCTGATCCCTGAAACAGGCCATGCCTCAAGCTTCCACCACCAGAGATGGAGCCCTGGCCGCCAGGCCTCATTCACCATGAAACTGGGCAAAGTAAATCCCTCATCCCCTAAGTTGCTTCCATCAGATATTTTTGGTCCTAGCAGTGAGAACAGTAACTAATACAGTGTGGAATCTGTAAATTCCTGATAATATTTTAAAAATAATTCAAAATAACCATTAGTCACTTCTAGAAGCTGAAGGAAGGTAGCTCTCTAGTCTGAACACTAGTCCAGAAAGAGAAAGAAAAGGGGTAGGGGATGTAGAGCAGAGGATGATGGTGACACTGGCTTCATTCCATTACTCCTTTCTCTTTTGTGAGGCATTCCTAAAATCAAAGCAAAATTAAGTAACAGAATAGCTGGACAATAAATCATTTGACCATTAATTCTTAACTTTATTCTGAATGAGTCATTTAATCCTAACAATAATTCAGTATGACAGATAATATGATACCCTTGTTAAATCTCAGGAAATATCTGTAAAAGAATCCATCAAAAGCTGGCCATGGTGGTGCATGCCTGTAATCTCAGCATTCAGGAGGTCAAGATAAGAGGGTAGAGAATTCCAGACAAACCTAGGCTACACAGTGAAACCTTCTCTCAAAAAAAAATCAACTAACCAACCAACCACCAAACTAAAGGATCCATTTCCAGGATTCAAATACACATGTTTGTATACCAAAGGCCCACTGTTCTATGGCTACCTCTTCAGGGAGGATCACTTACACAGCAGTTTGAACATTTCCTTACCTATCGGAGGGCATCTGGGGCTGCAACGAGGTAATGCATAGGAAAGAGATTGGAAAACTAATCTTCCTACAAATATTTTACTGCAGCTTGAGACTGGAGACCCATGCTTCCTTATGGAAGTGGTGTGAGGATCAAATGAGAGCTGAGATTTGTAGGCAGACAGACGACAGAGAATCCTTAGAGATGAGTGAGATGACTCTCACCACTAATGCTTTCATCATCATTCACAGGACCCCAGGGTGAAGCAAGAAGTGAGACAGTATCCAGGGAGCAGACATGCCATCTGACCCAAGGACAGGAAGCTTCCAGGAAGGACATCTGACACCCAGGGAGGAAGAGGGATCAAGAAGATACCCGATAGCCTGTCGGTGGGCAGAAAAGGGTCCGGGCAGGATGGAGAAAATGCCTCAGGCACTGTCCTGGATTCCAGCAGGTAGTGGGGGCATCCAGACAGCAGCCTATCAGCCTCCTCTGGATGAGGTCTGGGATGGAGGAGACACAGTAGGTGCAGAAGATGCTCTCAGCATTGGGAAGAGGACCAGGCATGTCGGATGATGGAAGGTGAGTCTGCAGTGACTAGCCAGCTCCGAAACATGGTCTCCATGATCCTAACAATCACTGTCCCACTGAGCTATATCTCCAGCTCAGTCTCTGTGTTCCTAGTTGAATGTCTGTGGGGTTCTTCATCTCTCCCCAGCAAATGCTAATTATTCTCTGATTGCCTATCCCTCTGCCACAGAAGAACCACTAGTATAGAGGAATCCCTAGTTTCTCACCTGGGGATCCCCATGATTCTACAAGGGCACACTTCTCAAGTACAAAGTCAAACTTCTCTGGACTCCTGGCTCTGGCACTTTCTCTCCCTGGGTACTTAAGTCTGTGTTCAAGGAACAAATGTTACTCTATCTCTGTCTCTCTGCCTGCAGGATTCATAAGCGTTTTAAAATTTCACTTTACTTATTATTTGACTAGCTAATCCTTTCATGTGATTTGAAATGCAGACACAAAAAATATACAGTAAAAATATGCGGCAAATATCCCTCCTAATCCCCGGAACCTAAGGGATTCCTACGTCTTACCCAGCCACTATCTCTGGCCAACCACTGTTACCAGCTTTTGCGCATCCTTCCACAGATCATCTATGAATATGTAGACTTAAAAGAAAACAAGATCGCCGGGCAGAGCCGTGCACGCCTATAATCCCAACACTTAGAAGGGAGAAGAGGGAGGATTATGATTTCAAGGCCAGCCTGAGCTACATATTGAGTCTAAAGCCAGCCTTGGCCACGTAGTGATACCCTTCTTCAAAACATAAATGCTGTGTATGATTTCCCTTCCTTTTTTTCAGTCAACAAATATCCTAAATATCTTTCTATAAATGTTCATGTAAAACTGCTACACCAACAGGGGCACAGTATCATGAGACATGAACATGTCAGCATTTGCTTACTCAGTCATCCCTTGAGGGACATTTAGGTAGCTTATAATCATTTGACATGGAAAGTGGCTTTGACACACATCCTTGGGTCAATGTGAATTCTTACATTTGCCAAGACTATTTTTAGGATCAATTCTTGAACACAGGCTTTTTGCATAGAAGAGAGTTTGACCATATTACTCTCCATGGATGGTATGACACTTCATGCTCCCACAGCAACGGACACAAGGAGTTCCCGTTTCTCTTTTGCCAACACTCTGCGTTGCTGGCAGTAGTTAATTCTTGACATTCTCATCCACAGACATCATTATCTCTTTCGTCATTCTCTTATGACTAAGAGGGATAGTGTACATCTTCATTTTCTTTGAATTATTGCTATTTGCCCATTTTTCTGCTGAGTGGTTGGTTTATTCTTTATTCTACCAGTTTCAAAGAATTCATCTTACATTGAAAGTTGTCTCTTTGTATAATGAGACGCAAGTCACATGTACCATTGCCATCCTATCATGGTGGCTTGAATGTAAGGCATCCCACATAGCTCCATGTGTTTGTGATTAAGCCTCATACTTGATGCCCAGCTGGTGGAGCCTTTGGGAGGTGCAGCCTTGCTGAGGAGGTGTGTCATGGGGGCAGGCTTGGGGGTTTTATAGTCAAGCCCCCCTTGCCAAGTGCTAGCAAGCTCATTCTTGCTACTTCCTTCCTGCTGTTGATATGAAGATGTGAGCCAGCTGTCTGTTCTGCTATGCTCCTCCCAACGATGAACACCTGCCCCCAACCTTGGAACTGTAACCTCAAATAAACCCTTTCCTTCCAGAAGTTGCTTCTGGTAGTGTGTTTTGTCTCAGGAATGAGAAAGTAACTGATACACCTACTTTATGGTATTTTGCACTGTGAAATGTTTTCCCTAGTTTTAGAAATCTTTTATTTCCATCTTGTGTCCTACTTAGACCTTCTTTTTTAAAAGTTACTTTTATTTTTAATTTTATTTATTTATTTGTAAGCAGAGAGGGATAGAGAGAAGAGAGACAGACAAACAGAATGGGCACACCAGGGCTTCCAGCCATTGCAAATGAACTCCAGATGCACAAGCCCCTTGTACATCTGGTTTACATGGCTCCTGGGGAATTGAACCTGGGTCCTTTGGCTTCGTAGGCAAATGCCTTAACCACTAAGCCATCTCGCCAGCCCTAAAAGTTACTTTCAATGTTTTCTTTAGCATTTTTATGATTTAATTTTCTACAATCCAATCTTTTATCTACCTGGAACTTCCTTTGAACTCACAAGAGGGAGGAATCTAACGTTAAGATTGTTTTCCCAACATTATTTATTGAAAAACTCACTTTTTACTTTCTGATTTTAAGTATCAGTCTCTTTATCATATACTAACTTCCTTGTGTGTTTGGTTGGGTCTATTTCTAAATACTTTCTCTCACTCATCTGTTTATTTCTTCTTGTTGGTACTTCCATGCTTTATATTTGGTTTTATCTTAAGAATTTCCTATTTCCTTTTTCTTTTTTGTTTGTTTTGTTTTATTTTTTTGAGTCAGGGTTTTGCCCTAGCCCAGGCTGACCTGGAATTCACTATTCTCAGGGTGGTCTTGAACTCACAGTGATTCTTCTACCTCTGCCTCCTAAGTGCTGGAATTAAAGGCGTGCTCCACCATACCTAGCTGAATTTCCCTATTTCTTGCTTTTAATTTTTTTCTACATGAACTCAACAACCAAATTCCACAATTCTTTTAAAAATATTTATTTATTTATTTACTTGCAAGCAGAAAGAGAGAGAGAGAGAGAGAGGGAGCAAGCCAATGGGTGCACCAGGTCTTCTAGCCACTGCAAACTCCAGATGCATGTGACACTTTGTGCGTCTGGCTTTATGTAGGTACTAGGGAATCAAACCTGGGTTATTGGGCTTTGTAGGCAAGCACCTTAACCACTGAGCAATCTCTCCAGGCCTCATTCCTTAATTCTTAAAAAAAAATTCTCTCTCTGTCTCTCTCTTAACTAAATAAATTAATCAATTAATAAAATATTTTAAAAAGAAAATTAGATATTTCACTGGAGTCGTGTAAAGATTATAAATTGCCTTAGAATTAAGATATTAATGACTTTGAAAGTGACATGCAAATGAGGAGATGTAGGACACAAAGTAGCGGCTCTGCAGAGTGACCAGACATGGAAACCGCACAGCAGGAGGCTCTCAGTTAATAATATTGAATTGCATTTAAGGTTTTGGGGGAATGAGATTCAGCTATTCTTCACAAACACATAAAGAAATTACATAAGATGTGACTATGCTAACCAGGCTCTTCTAAAAACTGTTTATTTATTTATTTATTTATTTGAGAGAGAGAAAGAAGGAGAGAGGTGGGGGGGGGGCGGGGGAAAGAAGGGGTGTGCAGGGCCTCCAGCCACTGCAAACGAACTCCAGATGCATGCACCCCTTGTGCATCTGGCTTATGTGGGCTCTGGAGAGTTGAACTGGGATCCTTTGGCTTTGCAGGCAAACGCCTTAACTGCTAAGCAATCTCTCCAGCCCTAATTTGCCAATTTTAAGAACCAGCTTACTATCTATCTGTACCTTATAAACCACATTACATATTTTAAATATATATAACAAAACACATGGATAAAAGAATATAGCACGTACTTATAACATGCCCATCAGGGCTCAGGGAGCAGTGCAGGAGGGGGCGAAAAGATTCCAAAAGCCACAGAGTGGGAAGAAGTACCCTGAGACATTGTCCCCCACACAGAGACTAATGCATTCACAACCCCACAGGGAATACCAATAACCCCACTGAGCAGGGCCCACAGTGGGATGGGGCCAGGGGAAAGGATGTAAGAGGACAACCTGAGGGGAATATGACCAACATGTGCTTTGTTCATACAATAAAGTTCATAATTAATAAGTAAAAATTATATAAAACAAAATGTAGCACGTGGTTTCAATTTGCTCAAATTTTCTTTAGAATCTTTTCAACTGCTTTTTAAAACAGTTTTTTCATATACATTATGCATATTTCATCATGTTTATTACCATGCATTTAATCTTTCATTTATTTATATATTTATTTATTTATTTGAGAGAGAGGAAAAAAGGGTGCACCAGGGTTTCTAGCTGCAAAGGAACTCCAGGCACATGCACCACCTTGTACATCTGACTTATGTGGGTTCTGAGGAACTGAACTTGGGTTCTTAGGCTTTCCAGGCAACTGCTTTAACTGCCAAGCCATCTCTCTAGCCCCTCACTAAATTGTTTTAAATGATGGTTTCATGTTAATTTTGAGCCCTAGTATAGTGAATGTTATTGTTCTAAATAATCCACAGTTCAAAGAGAAAGTTTCAAGTGGGGAAAAAAAAAATCCTTTGACCTGAATAAAAATGAAAATACACTGTGCTAAAATCCATGGGAACACAGCTAAAGCATTGCTCAGAGAAACAGCACTAAATCCATACATGTGGGAATGAAAAAACATCCCAAATCAGCAACATAAGGCTCCACCTCAAGAAATAAGGAGCAGAGGAGCTGGTTAGATCCTAAGCGAGCAGAAGCAAGGAAGCAATAAAGAGTAGAAAGCAGCGGACATGGAAAACCCTCAGAAACAATAGGGACATCAGTGGTGCAAGGACCTGATTCTTTGAAAGAACCAGTACAACTGACAAAATTCTAACTACCCTGAAAAGAAAAATGGCGCAATTGCCGACATCAGGTATGAGAAAGTGATGTCATTACACAAGCTGGCAACCCCAAGAGGATAATGAAGAAACACATACACAAACTTAAAAACGTGGATAAAATGGACCAAGCCCTCAAAAAACAAACTACCACAACTCTCATGGGTAATTCAAAAATTAAACAGCTTTATAATTAGCAAGAAAATTGAATTTATAATTTTATAACTCACAAAAAAGTAGATCTCCAGGCCCAGTTTCACTAAAGAATTCTAGCAAATTTGTCTGGATAAATGTATATACTATGCTTATCAAACTGCCCTAGTAAGCACTTCTCTTAATGTTCATACCCTTACATTAATGCTACTCTAACTTTGGGTAGAGAATCTTCTCTTTTCAGATGGCAGTGACCTTGGGATGACTCAGAAGGTATCACAGTGCTGGAAAGAAGTGACTGGAGTACTGAGTAACATCTCGATCACACCTTCCAAGGCTCGGGGTCTAATGCGGAAGAGATGGCAGAAAAAATGTCAGAGCCAAAGGAAGGGTAGGACTCCTTACAATGTGCTCCCTCCAGACATAAAATGGCCTGGATATCTATGACCTCACAGTGCCTGACACTACCTACACAAGACCATCATAGGAGGAGGAAAAGACCATGACATCAAAATAAAAGAGAGACTGATTGAGATGGGGAGGGGATATGATGGAGAATGGAATTTCAAAAGGGAAAGTGAGGGGAGGGAGGGTATTACCATGGGATATTTTTTATGATCATGGAAGATGTTAATAAAAATTGAGGAAAAAAAGAATTGTAGCAAATTTATAAAGAACTAACACCAGTTCTATGCAATTTTCTCCACAATGTAGGAGAGGTGGGACCTTCTCAATTCATTTTACAAAACGAGTGTTATCCTAATGCCAAAACCAGACAAAAATCAAAGTAAAAGAGGAAAAAAAAAACAAAACCAAGAACCAAAGTCCCAAGAAAAAGAAGCAAAAAACATAAACAAACAAAAAAATAGATTGCTCAGCAGTTAAGGCACTTGCCTACAAAGCCTAGTAACCTGGGTTCAATTCCTTAGTACCCACATAAAACCAGATGCACAAACTGGCACATGTATCTGGAGTTTGTTTGTAGTGGCTAGAGGCCCTGGTGGTTGCTCACTCACTCTTTCTCTCTCTCTCCTTGCAAACAAATAAATAGGTACTTAAAAAATATAGACCACATAGTATCTCATGAATATAGACTCAAAAATCTACAATAAAATATCAAATAGGGACTGGAGAGATGGCTTACCAGTGAAGGCACTTACTTGCCTGCAAAGCCTAATAACCCATTCAATTCCACAGTACCTACATAAAGCCAGATGCAAATTAATAAATTAATAAAAATATAAAAATACTATCAAATAAAATTCAGCAATATATAAAAAAATTACCATGACTCATTCACAGAATACAAAGCTGGCTCAATATTTCTAGATCAACCAGTGTAATCTACCACATTAACAAGCTCAGGAAGACATCATGTAGCCACACCAATAAATACAGGAATAACATTTGACAAAATCCAACAGTATTCATAGCTTAAAATATTAACAGAAAAATAGAAATTGAGAGAAACTTCCTCAACTTAACTGCTTTAAAAAAAATCTACAACAACTCACAGCTAGTATTATAGTTAGCAGTGAAAAACCCCAGTACTGGAGACAAGGCATGCCTGCTCTCATCAGCATTACTCACCATAGTGCTGCATGTTCCAGCCAATAAGTCAAGGGAAGAAAATACAAGTCAGAAAGGAAGAAGAAAACTATTTCTAATTTCATATGATGGTCTGCATAGAAAATCCCAAAGTATCTATTAAATTCCTAGCACTAAGTGATCTAAGACTGTACCATATAAAATAAATATACAAAATCAATTTTATTTCTGTATGCAAGCCATTATCATATGGAAATAAAAATTGAACATACAATACCACTTCTAACCCCTCAAAAAAAAATCCTGAATAGCTAAAAGAATTTAGAAAAAGAAGAAAAGTAGGGAGGAGGAATAGTGAACCCAATTTAAAGACATTATATAGCTACAGTAGTCAAAACTATGTGTTAGTTAGGGATGGCTCAGGGGATAAAGCACTTGCTGTGCAAGCCCAAGTACCCGAGTTCGAGTCCCAGAACCCACCTAAACCTGGATACCGTGGTGGGTGTCTGTGATCCTAGCCATGCCCATGGGTGAGATGGGAGGTGGAGACAGGACTCTGCCAAGTTCACAGGCCAGCTAGTTGGAGTCTGACAACGAGAGACGCTGCCTCAAATGAGGCGGAAGGTGAGAACGAACACCTGGATATTGTCCTCTGTCTCCACACAAGCACTGCGGCATGTGCGCACCTACACTCACACACGTAACCACGCACACATCACACATCCACACACGCCAAACAAAACACAACAAAACTCTGCGTTACAGGCAAGGGAACAGCCACAGAGATCAATGCAACATAGCAGAGAACCCTGGGATAGGCCCACACAAACATGCTCCACGGATCTGCAACACAAAGCAATCCAATTGAGAAAACGCAGCCTGATAGTGATACAAACACAAGGGTGCTGCAGCAAGCAGACGTTCACAGGCAAGAAGAAAGGAGAGAAGTAGGTCGTTAACCGAAGTCCTAACAAAGACTAACTCGAAATGGAAGGCACGCTTGAGCGTAAAATGTAACAGTGTGAAACTTGTCAAATGAAGGCAGAAGAAAAATGTCAGGATCTTGGGCAAATCTAGTTACTCCAGGAGAGTCACACCCCTACACACACCCTCTCCACATCTACCAGTGGAATGTTGGGGAGCAAATCTTTCTCACTGTTTAATTTCATCTACAGATTTAGCCACTATGTCTAAAAACAATGACCCCCAATTTCAATAGCATTGATCTTTAACATTAATCACTTTTATTTGCTTTTAAAAATATTTTATTTATTCATTTGCATATGTGTGTGTGCACACGCATGTGCATGCACACGCCAGGGCCTTTTGCTACTGCAAAAGAACTCCAGACGTATGCATTACTTTTAAAAAAAAATATGGATCGCTTCACAAATTTGCATGTCATTCTTGTGCAAGGGCCATGCTAATCTTCTCTGTATCATTCCAATTTTAGTATATGTGCTGCCAAAGCGAGCACTGCACTACTTTTTTTGTGTGTTGGCTTTACATGGGTACTTGGGCATCAAGCCCATGCTGGCAGGCTTTGCAAGCAAGTGTCTTTAACTACCAAACAATCTCCCCAGCTCATTAATCACTTTTAATATTATCCAAAGTCCCTTCCATGCTAGACATCCTGTTGCCTCATAAATTTCACTATTTACATCAGAATTTAGATAAAAATTAAATAAATTAAATGCTAAATAAATAAATCAAATATCATTTGATCGGTGATTATATCTCTTTTATTTCATAAGTTCTCTCTCTCTCTCTCCCTTCTTTATTTTATACTAGATAGGTGCAGGTAGGAGGGTCTTGAGTTCCAGCCCAGCCTGAGCTATGCAGTAAGATACTGCTTCAAACAAAACAAAAGAAACAGAAAAAAAAAATTTCAACTTTTGGAGAAGGGCTTCAGTTTTTCTTTGCGAAAATAGAAACAGTCAAAGCAGGACTTGTGCCCCCCTCACCCATCCCCCCAGCCCGTGCGTGTGCCATGCCCCACTTTCTCTCTGTGGCTGGGGTGGGGGTCTATGTTGCTGGCCCCTCTTGCCCACTCAGGGGCAGTGCTCCAGATAGCCCACCACCACCACCATTCTTCATCATATTTTTCTCTTCAAACACAAAGCGAACATTTTTGGCTAATATTAACTGCCTATTTTGATAAATATTTTATTTTCACAGCTGATCCTTTTTTAAATATTATCATCACCACACTATGTGAGGACAGGGATGGGTATCTGCTTCCTCTTCAAAAGATAACACTGCTATTCAGTGATTCAGACTTGCCAAAGCATTTCGATATATTCGTGATCATTACCATCGAAATCTTTCAGTGGAGTAGATATCATTCCCATTTCATAGATAAGAAAGTTGCAGCTTGGGCTGGGGAGGTGGCTCAGTGGTTTAGAGCACAAGGTAAGATGGATCAGCCCCACGTGACCTTGCCAAAATGAGCAGGTTCTAATGTGGCACCGTGGGGTGAGGCCCTATCCTGAGTACGTGATGCTGTCCCAGTCCGTTACTGAGACCACCTGAGTTCAACTCCCCAGCATCCACCCAGGCAGCCAGGAGTAGCCAGGCATGCCCCAGGCCTATGTGGGGGGGGGGGGGGGCAGAGACTGAAGACTCGCTGGGCTTGCAGAAACGGCAGCTCCAGGTTCAGTGTCAGATCCCGTCTAAAGGAAATACGGGGATGAGCCATAGAGGAGAGCACCCCGCGGGCTCAACTCCACATACAGGTTGTGTGCCTGTGCACACACATATGCATACAACACACACGCACGCACGCACACACACACTTGAAGCTCAAATTAATTTTAAAAGTCCTTTCTCTGAAGAAAATTAGTCACTTCATCCAAGGTCACAGAACTCAGAGTAGAGCTAGGAGCTGAATCTGGGGCTCACGGTTTCAGATCACGTGGCCTTTCTTCTTTGTGCTCCCTCTCACTTTAATACTGACTGGAAAATGGAGGACTTGCGCAAGGTGACATGTGATTCACTTGTGGGACAAAAGCAAAGTTCTGCTTAGTCCAACATCCCTTCTAGTAGACTCAAAGGTCTCTTTCTTTCTGTGGGGAGGTGTTGAGGAGGCAGGTGGGGAGACGGGGAAGAGGCCATTTTTGCCAAGGCCACAGCATGTGCCACAATGCTAGACGGTGCTCCAGACGCAGCTGTTCTCCAGAGCCGGCAAGCGACAGGTGTGTCCTATGCTGGCACCACCAGCCTGGACTGTGAGCGAAGCAGAGGTTTGGGTGAGAGAGAGAGATGGCCAAGTGTTGCTAGCTCCACCTGAGCCTCGGGAGCGTCTCCTTGGCTCTGACAGGGCTCTGAGCAGCCACCTAAATCTACATCTGGCATTCACTTCGTTCCCCCTTCCACCTTACAGCCCTCAGTGAACCTGGAGCCCCCCACTTTTCAGTTAGGCTGGCTGACCACTGAGCCTCGGCAATACTGCCGTCTCTGACCCCTCAGCACTGGGGTCGTGGGCGTGCTGGCCATGTCCGGCATTCTTACAAACCAAACTTGGTCTTTACCAGTTCCTACTTGAGGTTAGGAATATGAAAGTTACCAGATTCGTGTGTGTGTGTGTTTGTGTGGTGTGTGTGTGTGGCTGGGGATTGAACCCAGGGGACTTGTGTATGCTAAGCAAACACTACCACTGAGCCACATTCCCAGCCCAGAAGCACAAAGGTTAAATACAATCACAGGCGCCAGAGTTTTTGAGCATTCCTCAGAGCAAACAAACAAGTGACTGCCCAGGAAGGAGGGTTATTGTTTTAAAAATATATTTCCTTGGTCCTCAAAGAACTAGAACAAAGCAGGATTGTACTGGCTGCCTCCCCTGCAAGAATTCATTCTAGACCCGTCTAAATGCCAGTTCAGATGCCGCTCAGAACGCCATCACCAAACCCCACGAGCCACAGCAGCGGGTGGGGCTGCAGTGTGCGTCCCCCCCTCCCCCCGAACTCTACAGCAGTCTCAGGCAACGAAGCTTAGCTCTCTGCGTTCAGACTTTTGGTCGCCCCAGCACTTTCCCTCTTCCAGACTGTTCTCATGATGTCTTTCTAGGTGGGAGAATGGGTGAGCTGTGCTCAGAGCAAAAGCCTCTGAACCAAATATTCTCCAGGAAACCAATAGATTGGGATAGCTACAGAACATGGATCCCACCTGCAAAACCCAGTCCCTCCATTCTCAACCTCCAATAGATGAGGGAGGAAGAAGTCTGGAGAAGGCAAGGGAGACTGCGGGTGCTGCCTCTCCAGCTTGGAGAGCAGATCTCCCAGGCCATCTTCATAAGCTGATATCCTGACTGCCCACTGTCTTGGTCACTACAGCCATACTGAGTGTCATCAGCAGAAGCCAGGATGAATGAACGAAGGCAAGAATGAATGCATGGCCTTTCCTAGCCAGCTCCCAACGAGCAGAGGTGAATGACACAAAGGGGCAGGCAGAGCCGGATCCCTGATGACCCGCAACAAAGCGACAGGTTTATTTCCATTCAGAGGAGGCGAGAATGGGGGAGGTTCCTGGGAAGGTGGGACTGTTGAGTTTAGATCCTAAAAGCTTGGGGAAGGGGCAGGCAGTAGGTTGGGAGGGAGAGGTGCAGGCCATGTGACCCTAGGTTGTGGTGTGAGCAACAGCTCAATGCTGGACGTAGGGCAGCAAGGACACTAGTTTAAATAGAGAAGAGAGTTCAAATGGAACAGTAGTAGGAGAGCTGGAAAGAAGGGGGGAAGCTTTGAATGCCAGTCTCTATAGGATCTTGCTTTAGCCTAGGTTTACCTAGAATTCATTATGTAGTCTCAGGCTGGTCTCAAACTCACAGTGAGCCTCCTACCTCTGCCCCCCGAGTGCTGGGATCAAAGGCGTGCGCCACCACGCCTGGCGAGTTTTCTCTTTTTTTTAACTATGCAAATAACATGTGGCACATTCTTGCAGTAAAAGGTCTGAGAAAACTAGATGAAACTAACTCACCCCTCAACACTCTCTTCTCTCATCCAAGTCCCCTTTCTAGGTGATAGGGTTATTAGTCCAGTAGGTACCCCTCTGGCCGGCTGAAAAACTCGTGCAACAGGCCATGGGAGCCACTGGACCTTTCTGAAACAGGATTGTGCTCAATGGGAAAGGGTCAGCAGAGGTGAGCAGATGACTATTGGGAACAGAGGGAACAAGGCACTAGGTGGAGAAGAGTGAATCGGGCAGGAAGAAAGTGAGCAACAAAGCTTGGCAATGACACTAAGACTAACCATTGGCTGATAAGCGATAGAAGGATAGAAGGTAACATAATTCAAAGACAAGAGCTGAGGGTGACTCTGAAAGTACAGAGGCAAAGAGCATTAGCTTGGTGGTACAGCACTTGTCTGACCTTAAGCCCCTCTCCCCATGTTTATAAACTGGTTGTTATAGGGGTCATTCATTTACTCAGGAAAAAAAAATAGTCACATGCCCAGAGCATATAAGATGTATCCGTAATGTCTACTAAGCACAAAGGAGCTTACGTAAGGCCCTGGAGTCCATTTCTAGAACCCACAGAATAGACATAATACCAGTTTAGAGTTGAGCAGACCCTAGAGAGTTGGTTCAGAAGCCTAAGTAGCAAAGAACTTAGGAAGAATAAAAGCCAAGGAGAGTTGGTAGGGAACAGGTCTACTTACAAAACCCAGAGCATAGTAGCACGTGCCCATATTCTCACTTGTTAAAGAGGTTAAAGGCCAACACAAGACAGCTTGAGCCCAGGAATGCCAGTCTGGGCAGTATAGTGAGAAAATGTCTCAAAAACACTCTGAGCTATTATCTTCCTTTGTGATAAAATAATTTTAACTAGTCTCTTTTTTGCAGTCTTTTTAATTTTATTTTTACTTTTTTATTTTAGAGAGTGAGAGAGAAAACTGGCATGTCAGGGCCTTAGCCACTGTAATCAAACTCCAGACACTTGTGCTACCTAGTGGGCAGGTGCAACCTTGTGCTTGCTTCACCTTTATGCATCTGGCTAACATGGGATCTGGAGAGGCAAGTGCCTTAACCACTAAGCCATCTCTCCAGCACTCTTTTCTGTTTGTTTGTTTGTTTGTTTTTTGAGGTAGGGTCTTGTTCTAGCCAAGGCTAACCTGGAACTCACTATGTAGTCTTAGGGTGGCTTTGAACTCACAGTGAGCCTTCTTCCTTTGCCTCCTGAGTGCTAGAATTAAAGGCATGCACCACCATACCTGGATTTATTACTATTCTTTTTTTTGGGGGGGGGAGTTCAAGGTAGGGTCTCACTTTAGCCCAGGCTGACCTTGAATTCACTATGTAGTCTCAGGGTAGCCTTGAACTCACGGCAATCCTCCTACCTCTGCTTACCAAGTGCTGGGATTAAAGGTGTGTGCCATCATGCCCAGCTTATAACTATTCTTGCTACCAAACAAACAAACAAACAAACAAAAAGCTAAGGAAGACTCAACTGATTCCTGACTTAACAGATATTCTCTTCCTATTCTCCCAGATGTAAGAAATGAGTCAAAATATGGCCAAGCCCAGTATGGTAATACCATTTTCCCTCTTTGTTGTTGATTTAAGGATACGCATATGTCTAAGGTGGCCAGTGAGTCATGAAGTCAGCTGGGGAAACCTCTGACAAATATTTTATCCCTGTAAAAGACACAGCAGAGGCCTGACATTTTATTTTCTTCAGCAACAACTATTTTAGGAATGTGGCAGCCATCTTGTAAGCATGAGGTGATAATTCTGGAGACTAGGAGTTGTCAAGCTAAAATTACGAAAGGAAAGGCAGAAAGAGGCTTGTTCCTGTATAATTTAAGTCATGCTCCAAGCCTGAAACCATCTACCTTCAGTCTGACTGTTACCAGAGGTAATTAGTGTCCTTTCGCTAAAGCCCATGTTATTTGCACATTCTGTTAGTCATCTGAAGGTAGGAAGAGATCAACTGGTGAGCTGACTTGTACCAGCTTTTGCTATGACCCCAAAATGTTTCACTGAGCAATGAAGTGCCTGCTGTAGCCCGGACTTGGTGAACAAGAGGGAAAGGCAGAGGAAAGTACTGGACAGGGTCAGAAAAAGCCTAAAATGACAAAGAAGCTGCCAAGCTGACTCAGAATGATACAGTTCAATGTAGTTTAATCTAATTGGATGAGCATGAATTGCATGTCTTCTTGGGGACTAAAATGGTGGTGAACACATGGTCCACTATGGTGCCTCTCCCTGCCTTTTAGCAACTGCAGACCAAGTGCTGGGCCCTGTTGCTAGATCACCTCTGTCTTCTTCAAGGGTTCTGTTTCATGCAACTCAACATGGCTATTTTCAGGGCCTCTCAGAGATGTTCTGTCTCCACAGCTCCCTGGAGAGTGCTGCCTCCACCAATGGTTTCAACCACCTCCCACTCAGACTGATTCCTCTTGCACTTCCTCTTCTCCCACAATTGGATCCATATTTTCAGGCCTTTACTCACCATCTCCACTTGGATCTCCTATTAGGGATCTTAAGACAACATACTGCAAACCAGCATCATGACATTTTCTACCAAACCTGCTCTTCCTACTTGTATGGCCAGTGGGTCCCCTCTCCCATCTAGTAGTCCCGCAGCTAGTCCTGAGGAACGGACTCTGCTCTCCGAGCCAGCCATAGCAATTCCTATCTACCTTGGCTCCTAAGTCTCAGTTTGCTCTGAACCCCCCCCCACCCCCCCGCCAATGTTCAAGTCTCACTGCATCACTACAGAACCAGATCATGATTTTCCAAACTCCTAACAACATTTATCCTTTTCTTGAGCTTCTGTAAGACGAGTAGTATAGTTTTCCTTTGCTGAAACTACAGACTGCAGACATGAACGTGGAACATCTGGGTCAAAGCCTAGGTGGGTGTACTGTGACGCAGCCCAGTGACTCTCCACCCGAGATATGATGATGTATGCCAAAATGTAATTTCATATTTTTTTCTAATGATCATTCTAAAGAAATAAAACAGACACAGGTGAAATTATTTTGTCCTGCTCAATCCATTCTTTTCCCCACGTAACCAATATAGAAACATGACAGAGGTAATTTACTCTACACATAGTAAGTCTTCTACAGCACTTGGCTCCTAACTTGGGGCCAGCCACAATCCAAGCGTGCCAATGGCTGCCACACTGGGCATCACAGCCTAGACCAACCAAACGATAACAGGGTACGTCAGATGTGACCTAAGACCTGTACCTGGGCCATGAGCTGACCATGGCTACATGAGGGACATCTGGCACCACCATCAGAAGACTCTCCCAGCTTAGATTGTTGTGTGGAGCAACTAGGTCTGAGGGTAGTCTGTTGCACAAGAGATTATGGATTCAGCAGTAAGCAGGTCCTCTCATCTTCTTCCTCCTTCTTCCAATCCTTTAAACTGATTTTTAAAAGATAATTTAAATTGATTCTTAAAAATATTTTTATTTTATTCTATGTATATGTATGACAACTTCATACGTGTATATCATGTATGTTAATATTTACCCCCATCACCTTCTTTTATCCCCCACCACTCCCATGAACCCTAGTAAACAGTGTTTCTATTGGTTAAACTGGAAGTAGTAAGAGTTCAAGACAGGAAGGAGTGGGCTGGAGAAATGACTCAGTGGTCAAATTGCTTGCCTGCAAAACCTAATGACCTGAGTTGGATTCCCCAGTACCCACTTAAAGCCCTGTGAACAAGGTGGCTCGTGCATGTGGAGTTCATTTGCAGTGGCTAGAGGCCCTGGTGCGCACATTCTCTCTGTGTGTCTGTCTCTCTCTGCTTGCAAATAAATAAAAAGTATTAAAAAAAAAACAGAATGAGTTTACTATGCAAGGTGAATAGAGAAGGGTGATGCTAACCTAATGTTCAAATGTGCAGTTAGCATTAGATCATTCACTCTTACACACATATTTCTGCTTAACCACCCTTGAGCCCCACTCCCAATGCTTATAAATTGTTTGCTATAGGGCTCATTCATTTACTCAGGAGAAAAATAATGACATGCCTAGAGTACACAGGCCTATCCCTAATGTCCAGTAGAAATAAAAGGTGCCTACAGACTTTTTTCTCTGGGCCAGGCTAGATGCAGGGTGTGTTATTCAGCCTTTACTTGCTGTCACAAAATACCTAACATAAGCAACATAAAAGGAAGAAAGATTTACTTGGGCTTATTGCTTCCAAGATTTCAGCCCACGGTCAGCTGGCTCCATGGCTAAGGGCCAGTGGTGAGGTTAAACACCATGATAGGAGCATATAACAGAGTCTTCTTACCTTGTGACAGCCAGAAAGCAAAATGAGATAGAGAGGAAGGGTCTTGGCACAAGACAAACCCTTCAAAGGCATGTCCCCAGTGACCTACTTCCTCCAAGCAGGCTTTCCTCCTTACAGCTATGAACTCATCAGTGGATTAACCTATTGACGAGATTGGTACCCTCAAGGTCCAGCCACCTCTAATAGAGCCACCAGCTAGGTATCAATTCTTCAACACGTGAGCCTCATTGCAGGACACTACATATCCAAGTTAACACAGGGCTCCACAGTAGCCAGGGTGGAGATAATGCACACACCGGGTTTCCTTGCAGCCTGGCTTAGTCTGGCCAACAAACTAGAGGTTTGGTCACAGTCAGATGAAAGAGTCCATTCTGATTCCTGCCCATTGTGGTGTGTAGAGCTGTGGTCAAGAGCCACTTATGCTCCTCCCAGCCTTATATGGCTCCAGGACCTTGGGCCATTTCTCCCATTCCCAGATACTGCTGAAGTGACCAGCACTTGTGGGAGCCTCTCACTTTCATATGTCTGTCCCAACACTGCATACACTTATGTCTATGTCTTTCCTGTGCCTCTTGCTCCCAGCCCCAGGGCTTTGTCCTGACAATGGGTGTGAGGCAAAACAGGGCTAGAAGAGCTTAGGCTTACACAGCCCACATCAAGGAGCTGATGCCCAGTGGGATGAGTCTGACCAACAGAAACAGTACTGAAATGCATAGTCACTGGCTGGACTTGGTACCCAAAGGACCTGGGTCCACAATGCATCTTTGTATTGGCTCGCCCTCACTGCCTGCCTCTCTTGCTTCTCTCTCACCCTGGCCTTTCAGGCTGTACTTCCTAAGAAAAGAGCTTGTGCCTTAGGTTCTGATTTCTATTGACTCCTGATAAGATGCCAAGTGACTTAGGACCAAGAAGTTATCTTCACATTATACCCTCAACTAAGACTTCAGACGCCTGACTTCTAGTTGCTTCGATGGAGACCTGAATTCCTGATTCATCAGCGAAGTAATGTCTTCTCTGTCTGTCCTCCTATTCTTGCCCCCAGAGGCCTGGCCCATCCCCAGGGGATCAGGCTGGGCATCGAGGAATGCATGACACCTGTCACTTCTTCTATGATCCTGTGTGTTCACAGTCTAGTGTCCTCGGTGATGTGGGAGCTCTGGGAGCCACATACTCCTGGCTGCTCCCAGGACCTGTGATATACCAGTTTAGCAACCCTTCCTGAATGAATGGATGAAGGGTAACCTCCATCTCAGGGATCAATCTCCTCCTGCAGGTCTAACAGACGAGTCAGGCAGTTTGCCTGTTCTCTGCCTCTTAACCCAAGTTGGAAGGGCGGCCCCGGGAGATGGGGAGCCCAACACACTCTTTGTGGTCTCGATCGAGGACTCTGCTGCATCAGCATCCTCCCTTTCACACACAGCAGCAGCAGGAAAGGGTAGGCAGCTGCCAGGCGTCAGCGAATTACCCTTTCCAGCAGTGGCATGGTGCTGAGATAAGGTGGGGTCTGGTTACAATTAGCAGCACACATTGATGTTAATGGATTCTACAAATTTGTACTCTGAAGACCTGATGACAGCTCCCAGCCGCCAGATAAATATCACCAATTATCCTGGGTACATTTGCCTTCCCTGATTATTACCGAGATTTGGGAACTGCTGAGAGCCTTCAGTCTAACCTGAGGAAAGGAGACAGGCTGATATATGCTATGGACATGTCTGGGCTGCCGCCTTCAGAGGAGGATGGCCTGGGGGAAGAGAAACACTGGCCCGGATCAGAGATGACACTGGCCCACACGGGAGACAAGGTGGGCAAAGACAACTGTAACCCCCAAAACTCTCTTCGGAAGACAGTGTCATCCACTGGCATAAAACAAAAAGGCAGGACATGACCCCGAGCCCACAGACATTCTGTGACTTGACCACTTCGGTTTCCCTTGCCTGTTGGTTGGGATAAAGAGACACTTGCACCAGACAGGTATGGAGTGCTGTCCTCCAAACACTGACAGCCATTGCTAGCAGCAGCAGCTGTGACAGTCAGCAAGAGACCCTCAAGAATGGGCCTGATTGACATTCCCTCTTAGAAAGAGGAAGCAGGGTCATTGGAACCTCGCCTGAGATCTCAGACACTCCCTCCTGAGCACCCTAACCTGTTCTGTAATCCTGTCCGCTACACATGATTTCATGGTCTCCCAACATGGCTGTTCCTTCCCCGTATGGTGTGTGAGTTTTCTTACATGTGGTGGTGGTGGTGACTACATGGGTTTTGTCATGTAAGACATGAGCCAGCTGAAGGTGGAGTGCCCATAGGGTGGCCTCAGGGTGGTGGTCTTCTATGTGGTATGGAGTGGCACGCCTGCTTGATGAGTGGGGTCTACTTCACAAGTATGGGGATGCCTTGAAAACGGTTCAAAGAGCAGAGTGCAATTCCTGAGTGGCACAAAAGGACAAGGCTGTGTGGCTGCTGGTATGCAGAGTAACATGTGCCTCCGAGGCCCAGGTGGCTGCCCAAGAGGAACTTGCTCATGTCAAGGAGGAGCTACAATGAGAAAAGGACATGTGGCTATCATACTCCATGTGGCCTCTGATTTGTTTGGTTGAAGACAGGAGGAGAGATAGGTGCTGGCTCGCTGCTTCTGATAGTTGGGGTGGGGCTGCAAAAGAAAGAGTACATTAGATTGGTGCTAAATAGTCCCTCTTGGGGATCCAAAACCTTGGAGCATATGGGAAGAATGTAACAATAAGGAGGAAAAAAAAAATGAGGTAGGAATGAGTAACAGGAAGGAGCTAAACATGAGGTGGTCTGCGCTGCCCAGTTCACTGTATCCACCGGGGAGTTAAGAAGGAATTCAATTCAGTGAGGACCTCAGGACTGCTGTAGAACTTGGTGGTTTTGCTGAGCCTTGGGGTAGAACATGATCTTTGTGAGGTAGGAGACGCTAGTGACCATTTGAGCTGAGTGACTTGGACCAGCATGTAAATTGGGTTTGTAAAGTGCTAAAGCAGTCAAGAGGGGATAAGGAAAAGGGAAAGCAAGAAAAGGGAACTGTCTGGATCACTCAGAAGCAAATGTGGCAATATCTGTGTGACTATTCCCCAGGGCTCCTAGGGGGAACAGGACAGAAAGCCAAATGCTGAGTTTATCCACCTTCTGAAGGTATTAAAGCCTGAATGGCAACTTAACATTGGGGTGGATCCTGGGGGATGTCAGTGAACCCTCTACATCAGTTGCTCTGGAGGAAGGAGCTTCCGTGGGGAAGGAACCACAGCAGACACTTCCCTAATGGGGTGGCCCAGGTTGTCTCCAGGTGAGAACCATGCAGGGTGACTGGAAGCCCCACAATAAATGGCAGATTTCTTTGTCCCCAATGAATGTGCAGAATATTTGGGCTTTGGTGGACACTGAGAAAAGGTGCACCTTAGTTCCAGGTGGCCCTTCAGGAGCAATGAACATCAACTGATGGATATGGAAGTAGAATGTTGCAGATGAAAAGTATTACTCAACCTGGGGAGATGGATCAGCGGTTAAGATGCAGGCCTGCAAAACTTAAGGACCTGAGTTTGATTCCCCAGTACCCACGTAAAGCCAGATGCACAAAGTGGCATATTGCATCTAACTTCATTTCAGTGGCTAGAGGCCCTGGTGCACCCCCCTCTCCTGCTTTCTGTCTTACTCTGTCTCAAATGAATCAGTACACAAAATATTTTTAAAAAAGAAAAGAATTACTCTTGACCTAGTGGATGGGCAATTTTGTTCCTTAAGTACTTCTCCCTGGGAGCAGGGGGTTAGAAACTGTTTGCCTAGCCAGGGGCCCTTTCAGGTGTGGCCAACGAAGAAGCAATAGCCCCCTGCAACACCGGCCTGGAGACTGTCAATCCTGGGGACCCTGTGTGGGCACAGCAGGTGAGTATGGCCCTGCTCCTGCTTTGCCCAGGGCATAGCACAGCAGCATCAGCTAGTCCTACCTAGCCCAAGGTGGCGACAGGGGTGGGGGAGAAAGGGGAAGGATGCTCAGGAGCCTGTGATAGCACTCCAGGAAAAGAAGTGGGATGGTCCATGAAAAATAATTATGGATTATAGAGAGCTAAACAAAGTGATGCCTCCCACCCTCACTATCCCCATCATTGGTCTTTTGAGCAAACAACTGACACAAGTGATGAAACCTTTTCATGTTGTGCTGGGCCTTGCTGAAGTTGTTCTTCATATCCCCTCAGCTGCTGACTCCTGAGACCAACTGGCACCTAATTAGAAGGGATGGAAGTGGGCCTTCGGAAATTCTGCTCGCTCTATAAGAAAAAGCTTCATCATATACATGATATGGGTCTAACCTCTGTGTATTACAGATGTGCAAACACAGCCAGAGGATCAGGACGGGATCAAGGACAGGTTCAAGGGCCAGACACAGCTGCGAAAAGCATGGGAGTTTTATGATTGGGTAAGCCAGAGAGGTGATGCCCAACACAGTGAAAATCCTACCCACAGCCTGTGCTCACAGACATTATGACAATGGCTGAAGAGTTACCTAGGATTCCTGCATGGATGAGAAAAGGCACACTCAAGAGCTATAAAGTTGTTAAATGAAAACCTTAGTGTTAAGAATGGGTCATCTTTTGTGAATTGTTGGCCAGTCTCTTGAAACTACAAAAATGATAAAGTCTGCTGTTATTTCTGTCAGTAGCATGTCAGACTTAGTGGGGTGGCAGTTTGCACGTGAATGTATGTCCCCTCCCCCCCCCCCCCCGCCAGATTCAGGTATTTCATTACGTTTTTAACTTGGGTCTCCAGCTGCCTGGCTGGTGGAGCTGTCACTGGGGGGTAGATCCTAGAATCGAGCCCAAAGGTGTGTTTGCTGGTTAGTGGTGGTTTTCTCTCTCTGCTTGGATTTATGAATGGAAGCCAGCTTCTTCTGTCATTGATAGAACTACCTCCGGATCTGTAAGCTTGAAATAAATCCCTTCCTTCCATAAAACTCTCTTTGGTTAGATGCTCACCCCAGCATTGTGAAACTGTCTACTACAGAAGGCAAGAGCCTATTGCTGAGGAGAATGAACACTGGTTGTAGGATATGGAGAAACTGGGACTGAGCTGGAGGCTCCGTCCTTATTGGCTGGATTTCACAGTGCTGAAAGGAGCTACACAGGCTTGGGGGTGGGGAGAGAAATGTTGGCCAACATTCCTACTTACTGACAGGAACTGTGTACTACACTACCAACTTTCCAGGAAAGATGTACCTAATGGTACAATAGTGGCATTACTGTTGAGGGTACTATCAATTGCTTGCTTATTGGATTTAAGGCCTGCTACACAGAAGGAACTCATGTCTGGTATTATAAACCAGAACAAAAACCTGTGACTGGCATTCTGCATGCAGTTCAATGGGAGAGAGAGAAATCACCAGTGAACGTACTCAACAGTGGACACTGCAAGTCTTAAATTTTGTCAGCCAGGCCAAATGAGCCAACGGGTGCAATAGTGGCACACCTGTCATGGTGGAAACCAACTGCCCTCTAATTGGACTGGAGCCCTGCTCCATGGAAGAGAATACATCCCTGACACTGAAAACTTAAAACAAGGGTAGTCATGAGTCCTAGGGGTGTAATGTCTGCTGCTGTCTCACTAATTGTATATACTATGCTTATCAAACTGCCCAGTAAGCACTTCTCTTAATGTTCATACCTATATATCAATGCTACTCTCATTTTTAATAGAGAACCTTCTCTTTTCAGATGGCAGTGACCTTGGGATGACTCAGAAGGCATCATGGTACTGGAAAGAAGTGACAGGATTTCTCAGTACTGCAATATCTCTATCACACCTTCCAAGGCTCAGGGTCTAATGTGGAAGAGGTGGTGGAAAGAATGTAAGAGCCAAAGGACAGGTTGGACTCCTTATAATGTGCTCCCCCCAGACACAAAATGGCCTGGATACCCATGACCTCACAGTGCCTAACACTACCTATATAAGACCATCATAATAGGAGGAAAAGATCATTACATCAAAATAAAAGAGAGACTTATTGACAGGGGATGGGGATATGATGGAGAATGGAGTTTCAAAGGGGAAAGTGGAGGGAGGGAAGACATTACCATGGGATATTGTTAATTAAAAAAATAATAATAATTAATTAATTTAAAAAAAACTGTGGCTGGGAGAGGTGATAGGCCTCAGTGAAGAAGCAAGTGCTATTCTGTTAAGTTTATATAATTGTGTCTGTCAAAATGCCATCTAAGCATCTGTGTGTTTTCTCATATGTTACTGTGGCTATCAGCCTTGGTCAGGGAAGCGTCTTCCTGAAGTTAGCGGTGACTACTATAGAGACTTCATTAAGCTGTTGAAGACTCAGTGGCTGCTGCTGTCGCACAGTGGCCCCATGCTCAGGCACAAATGGAAGAAACACTCAAGCACTGATACCGCCTTCTCTAAGGCTCAGGGAACCCTGCAGAAAAGGGGGATGGAAAGAATATAAGTGGGAACTAGGGGTGGAGTGTTGGAGAGAGTTGTCGTCCGCACATAATAGCCACTGCCGTCTTCATCAGAAGCAGCTGTGACTACAAGCAAGAGCCTCTCGCCCGAGATCTAAGCTGCTCCCTCCTGGACCTCGCAGCTAGCTGTCTATAATTCTGCCCAGCTAAACGTGGTGCTGTCGTCTCAGGCTCTGTGTGAAAGGGGGATTCCCATCTATGCAGCTATAGAGAGGACATCATCCTGGGGGAAAACTTCCCAGTGATGCAACTGTTTTGGGGTCACCTAGACTTCATGAATAACCCCTCTCCTATGTTCTGTAAGTCCATAAAACCCACTATTCCTCAGGATGAACTTTCATAGACTCAGAGTTTGGTCAGTCACTGGTGCCCTATCTAGAGAGAGGAGATCTCCCCAGAGAAGGACTCACACAACATGGACCAAAACAGTAATGTCTCATGACAGTTACGATGTACAACAGACAACCTTAAAAACACTTTTTTTAAAAAAAAGTAACCCCTGATCCTAAGGAGGGAAGGTAGGAATGTGACACAAGCCTTTTTGGAAATTCTCTACTTGATTGCTTCTGGTTTAGCTTTTATTTATAGAAAAATCCACCAGGTAGAGAATGCTATATAGTATCACTTTTTCTTTTCTTTTTTTGGAGCTAGGGTCTCACTCTAGCCCAGGCTGACCTGGAATTCACTATGTAGTGCCAGAGTGGCCTTGAACTCACAGCGATCCTCCTACCTCTGCCTCCCGAGTGCTGAGATTAAAGGCGTGCACCACCATGCCCAGCTTCACTTTTTCTTAAACTTAAGAAATACTGACTGCTTTTGGAATTAGACAGTGTCTCCTGGAGCTGGCTGAAGATAAAATGGGCTTCTACAGACTTCAGCTGAACTGTATGACAACAAATCCAGGATGTGGTCCTACTCCTCCTTTGGGCCCCAGAAATTTACTGACTCCTAGAATCAATGTGCTCCATCCCACTGTCTAACCCTCATCCATCCAAAAAGGACACCCACTTCCAACCTCAAGCTGGCACCCACCTGGAAACAGAAGGCACCGAATTTCGAGAAACTCTAATTTTGGGGCAGCATAAGAACTTTTTAAGGTGGTATATCCCCAAATTGCCGGATTGTGCTGAGTACCAACCCATCTTATTGGTTATTTTTGCAAAATGTTAGGTGCCATGTAATCAAACTGAAGTTTGAAAAGGGAAAGATAGAAAAGGCAGAAGATTCCACTCTGCCTGAGTCAAGGTGATGAGGAAGTCCCCGTGTCTTAACCCTACCAGGACAGTAACTTTGCAAACAGCCAGCCTGCATTAGTTCCATCTCTGCTGCTGTCTTCACCTCCCTCCTGCCTATAAAGCCAAACCGCTCAGCTCACTGGGACAACTGGCCTATTTTAAAGGATAAAGTGTTATCTGAGTCTACAACTACAAAGTAAAAGGTAATTAGGCCTTAACTAAATTCCTGTAATTTTATCTTTCGACAGGTGAAATGAGGTTGAGCTGCTGGCTTAGGGCTTCATCTTGCATTACAGTGCAGAGACTTTGTCTGGATTTGGTGGAAAGACATACAACAAATAAATGGTCGAAGGCAAAAGGGGAGACCAATGTGAATGAACACTAGTGACAGGAACTCAGGAGAGAGACGGAGCAGAGCAGCAAACCCAGAGACAATCTGTGACCTCTGGTTGTGAACAAGGACACTTTATTGTAAGACCTCAGGGCACTGGATTCCCTTCCAACAGCAGTACCATACTGGAAAAAGACCAGGACTGCACAGGCTGTCTACCCACAAAAGAGCGGGTAGATCATAGCTGTCGATCCATAGTTCTAACTGCAGACTCCCAAAGTCAAAAGCAAACTGGGTTCCTAAAAAAAATTAAAGAATTACTCCATGAACCAGCAAGTCAATTTCCATGTTTGTACCCCAAAGGACTGAAAGCAGGAACTTGACGTACCTGTATAATCCATGTTCACAGCAGTATTTTTCAGAAGAACTCCAAGGTGGAAACAACCCCAAAATCCACTGAGCAATGGATGGGTAAGTAGAGGGAAACTCATCCATGCAAGGGGATGTGCTTGCAATGAAAAGGAGTGAAATGCTGGTACAGGCCGTAACAGGGCTAACCCTTGAAGACATCACGCTCAATGCAATAAACCAGCCACAAACAGGACAGATGTTACGTGACGACTCTTACACGAGATAGAGAGCTCAGAGTCAAGGAGACAGAATGGTGATTATCAAAGTGGATGGGAGGAGAAAATCCGGAGTGAACAGCTGTTTAATAGGTGATGTTTCTGTTTGAAAAGATGAGGAAGCTCTGGAGGGGAGGCTAGGACAGGGTAGTTGAGAGTTTCAGGCTAACATGGGTTACAGAGCAACATCCTATCTCCAAAACAGCAACCAAACTGTTCTGGAAAGTTCTGGAGCTAGATGGTGGTAACAGACATGTAAAGGAACACAACATTGTAAATGTACTTAATGCCACATAGCTGTATACTTAAAATGGTGAATTTTGGTCTATTTTGCCACAAGTGTAAATCAACACAAGTGGTTGCCCCAGTAAAGTTAAAATCTTTTTGTTGTTGTTGTTGTTTTTGCAAGGTAGGGTCTCATTTTAGCCCAGGCTGACTTGGAGCTCACTTGGAAGCTCTAGGCTGGCCTCAAATTCACAGTGATCCTCCTACCTCTGCCTCCTGAGTGGTGGAATTAAATGCATGTGCCACTAAGCCCATCAGGTAAAAATCTTGACAGAGTGGTACTAAAGGAGACAATATTTGGAATCAAAAAGGACCACCAAAATCTTTAAAACCTGCCATCATGTTAGTTAACTGGTCTCCAACCACAATACCATTTCAGAGGTATGGGGACTCTCTGGGTTCCCATCTCTGCTGTGCCCCTGACTGTACAACACAAGGCAAAGGGGTCACTTTTCCCTGAGCCCCAGTTTGCTAAGCTATGTAAGGTGTTGAGTTAGATGACCAAAGTCCTTTTCAATTAAGCCAGGCACTCTAACATCAGGTCCTGGAGCAGCACCAGGGAGCATATTAGAATACAAATTATCAGGATGGAGAGATGGCTTAGCCATTAAAGTGTTTGCCTGTTGGGGCTGGAGAGATGGCTTAGTGGTTAAGCGCTTGCCTGTGAAGCCTAAGGACCCTGGTTAGAGGCTTGATTCCCCAGGACCCACATAAGCCAGATGCATAAGGTGGTGCATACATCTGGAGTTCATTTGCAGTAGCTGGAGACCCTGGCATGCCCATTCTCTCCCTCCCTCTCTCTCTCTCTCTCTCTCTGCCTCTTTCTCTGTCTGTCGCTCTCCAATAACTAATAAAAAACAAAAGAAGTGTTTGCCTGCAAAGTTAAAGGACCTCGGTTTGATTCCCCAGGATCCATGTAACGAGATGCACCAAGTGGCACATGCATCTGGAGTTTGTTTGCAGTGGGTCTGCAGTGGTTGGGGGCCCTGGCATGTGCATTTTCTCTCTCTGTCTGCCTGCCTCTTTCCCTATCTTGCTCTCTTAAATAAATAAATAAAAATTTAAAATATTCAAATTATCAAGCCCCACTCAAGACTTTGAGTCAGAACCTGTGTGTGGACCTAGCAACCTGGCTGGACTCAATAAGCTGAACTCTGAGGACTAATGGGATAGGACATTTGATGTTCTTATAACTAATGACCTGGGTAAAGACGACAAACATTCAAACACAAGCAAATGTATTAGCAAACAACCAGGAATAAAAATATTTTTTAAAAAAATGAGGTGTAAGCGATTTGGGACTTAGCACAGCGGGACGGTGCTTGCCTGGCAGGGACAAAGGCCCTTGGGTCTCCAGCCAAGGGGGAAGGAATGAAAACAAAATTTTAAAAGAATCAGTTTTTCTGAAGTCATAATATATTCAAATGAGTGCTGTCTTTAAAAGATAGACAATCTATCACCTGTTTGTCTAACGAAGGTTTCTGCTCAAAGAACTTTAAAACCTCACTTATAACCCATTTCTGAGTCAGATCCGAAGCTGAACAAAATCAGCTTCACTTGTTTGGAACTGAAAGTCTCTTCAGCTTGATTCTAGATTGATGGTCCTAATTATCTGCTTCTGGAAACCAAATTCCCTCTAAAAGGAAGAAGACTGCCCATCATGAAGGATATTTACAGGCAGTTCCTAACTATCACCCAAACATGTTTTGAGTGATGATGAAGTTATCTGGGCGACATCATAGAAGCCCATCTAGAGAAGACAGCACTCCTTCACCAGAGCTGAGCTGAGGATAGTCAACAGGTTTTTTGAGGGGAGCCAGCACTCTCCCTTCAATGTGGGTGGAACCAACTTGCTATCTTACATATGAACTCCCAGAGGCCAGAGAAGCTGAGGAGTTTATCTAAGGTTATGGAATAAACACACACAGGGAACCAGAAATCAGCTTTTTGAAGAATCCTGCCTAGGCGACTGGCCACTGGACCAGGGAGTAGGGACAAGATCATCAGAAGGCTCCACCCACCAGGTTGTGATGTCAGATCGGAAGATGAGTCTCCCAGCCCAGCTGCTTTCTTCACAAAACAAGACTCTTTTGAATTTACTGAATATTTTGGCACTAGCCCTGGTTAATTCTTTCTCCTTCAGTGGGCTGAAAAATATTTCTAGCATCCTACATAGTCTAGCAAGCACAGAGGGTGAGGGTGGAAGATTCTTTCTCCACCAAGCTGTACAGAATATCTGGCCTTAGAGAAGGGGGTGCCCGGTGGACCATGCCCCTGGGGGAGAGGGCAGAGAGAAGGTTCTATTCTCAGGGCTACTGGCAACTTGGAACTTCTGTGTGACCTCGACTAGACTTCCTGCTTGTCCCACATGGTGTTATTCTAAAGTCTTCACTTGACAACACATCAAGTTGCTTTGAGAATCCCACCCTCACCCCTCCAAAGGCCTTTGAAGTCACCTTCTCTTCCTGGACCTCTCCCCAACAACCTTATAGGTGACATCTACACATAATGTCAGTTTTACATTGTCCTCTCTCTCTCTCTTTTTTTTTCCCCCTGTGTAATTTTCTAGAGAGTCAGCTCTCAGAATCAAGGTGGAATGTGAAATTCTGTTTATTTTCCATAGCATCTTGTAGTTATCTTCTCATTGCTGGGACAAAGCACCCAACCAAAAGCAGCTGCTGGGCAGAAAGTGTTTTTGGTTGTTTTTATTTTGGCTTTGTTTCAAGGGGAAGTTTCATGATGGCAGGGGAAAGATGGTAGAGCAGAGGCTGGGCATTGCCTACTTGCCAACATTAGGGGGACAACAGCAGCAGAGGAGTGAGCTGGATTCTAGCAAGGTAGGGGGGCTGGTTAGAACACCTCCTCTAGCAAGGCTCCCCTTCCCAAATTGCCATCTGCTGGAAACAATGCATTTGGAACACATGAGTTGATGGGAGTATCTGACTTAAGCCATCACATGCCTACTACAGTGGTGGGCATAAGGTGGGCACTGAGCCATGTGCTGGTGATACGGATGAAGGTCATACTGTCACGTATACCTACTATGTGCTGGGCACTAAGACAAATGCTCTACTGGTGAATGTAGTTAACTACGTAATAGCACTATCCGCAACTAATTCTATCGTTCAAAGTGGGGCTCCAGAGGTGAAAAGCCTATCCAGCGTCAAAGGGAGGCGATCAGGCGCAAGCCCTGGGCTCCAGCAGTGAAAGCCTTAACAGTGCGCTCCCTCGCAGTTAGCGTGACCACACCACTTCTCTCCTGCTTGTGTCTTCGCCACCCCAGCCCCACTCTGCTGCTGTCCCCTCCCAATCCCAAGAGGGAAAAGACTTCAGAACCCATAGGCGCGGTGACACGTGCCTGTTATCCCTGCCCTTGGGAGGCTGAGGCAGGAGGATTTCAAGTTCCAGGTTATCTTGGGCTTTAGAGAGAGACTCTGTCTCAGAAAAACAAAAGTGCCTATTGAAATTTGCACTGGGCCTTGAAGAGGTGGAGGAGGTGGGGAGGAAGCTGGCAGGCAGAGCAGGTAGCCCAGGCAAACCTTCTTCCTCAGGCTAGTTAGTGCCTTTCTACCCCAGGCCACTCGATAAACAGGTATTACCCTCTGAACACAATGTCCTCGGAACACCATGCTGCCAGTGCAGTCAGTGCTTTCTACCATTCTTTAAGTGTCCCCGGCCCTGGCACAGTGGGGTGGCCACATGATAGCTGCTGTCTTTTTTTTTTTTTTTTTTTTGACAGCGACAGACAGAGAGCGAGGCAGAGAGAGAGAAAGAGAGAGAGAATGGGCGTGCCCAGGCTTTCAGCCACTGCAGACGAATTCCAGATGTGTGCGCCCCCTTGTGCATCTGGCTAACGTGGGTCCTGGGGGATCGAGCCTCGAACCGGGGTCCTTAGGCTTCACAGGCTAGTGTTTAACCACTAAGCCATCTCTCCAGCCCAGCTGCTATCTTTATTTCATGCTTCCCAGTGAGGCACAGAGGAAGATACCGAGGCTCTGAGGCACTCTTGCCATACCTCACTGCCACCTGGCTCTCCTGCCCTGTCAGCAGCTACGCGTCAGGACCCTCAAGCTCAGGACCTAGTTCTTCCAGCAGCAGCAGCAGCGGGGCCTCAGGCACCTCATCTTACAATAAGGAGGTCATAGCGTGGCTTGCAAAGGGGCCTTTCAGCTGCTCAGGTCTGCAGCTCTGTGACCAGGCGCCGAAGCTGCAGTGCGGGTCACATGCTGTCCGACACCGGCCAGGCTGCAGACAGTGGAGAGCTGATGCCATGCTGGAGATAGGGCCTTATCCCAGCCGGCTCCCTGGGAACCCGACCCTGCTCCTCCTCAGCCACAGCCAGCTTTATTGTCTTCCAAAGCAACCACTGACCTCTGACCTGATGGGTTCCTGGCTAAACAAAGGATAGCAAGCTGTGGCGCTGAGGGTTAGGCCATCTTCCACCTGCCAGCTGACTCCTGTGCACACAGATGCTCCACGCCCCAGCTGCATAGGTCACGAGAGGAGGACCAGTGCTCCCCAGAGGGGCCGCCAGCCAACATGACTTCAGAGAGAGATGAAAGCGACAGGGAGGGGACTAGAGAGCACAGTTCATGGGCCACTGATCCAGCGCCGACCCAGCCCTGTGCCGCCTATCACTCCAATTTGGCCTTTCGGGGAAAGAATCCTCCTCAGCTCTTTACCTTGTTCTGTCCTAGTTCACACTCCATCCGGGTCACCAGACCTGCTCCCCAGTGCCTCACAAGGGCTCTACCCCACATTTGCTTAAACCAGGGGCCCACGCATATTGTCCAAGCACTTGCCTTAATAGACCTACATTCTAAAAACTGTCCAACAGCTAGAAAGGTCTCTGGAGAGCACCCCCAATGCACCCCGTCTCAAGACCTCACATGTGTGACTTCCAAATTTCGAACTTGACTAAGACATACACACCTTCCAAAGGGACAAAACTCTCCCAAACTCATGCGAGCCCACGAGAACCCTGAGCCGTCGCACACACCCTAATGTAAGAGACGTGATCTTAAACCCAAACGTACTTCAATGAAAATTGTCAATTGCCAACTTGAATTGTAAATCAGAAGTGTGGCCTTTATTATGGGGAGGATAACAGGAAAGCATATTGCAAACATGCTCCCAGAGCTCAGTGAGATGTACTGAGCTTTAGTTTGTCATGCATTCATTATTTATTGAGTCCCTTGCATGTGCTGGGCAATGCCTTTGGCAAGAGGATTCAGGATTCAGAGAACTTACCATTCAGTGGAGGAAATGGGCAATAAACCAGTAAAGATATAAATAATCCAAGTGCAGGTTTTGGAAAATGTTACAAGAAATATAAAACAAAACAAAGAAAAGAGGTGAAGGGTAAGGAAGGGCTGGTTTACATGGATAGAGACCTGAATAAAAAAGAGTGAAGGCATGAGCTGAGAGGTGATGGGGAAACAGCTCTGAGCAGAAGGAGTAGCAAGGAAAGGCTTGGGGTAGAGTCAGGCCAAAGACCAGTGTGGTGGAGCAAAGAAGCATGTGATAGATTAGGACAGAGGGATGTGAAGGGCCAGGTCACATGATACCTTATACACCTTGGACATGAGTTTGATTTTATGTGAAACATGAAGGGCAGTGACTAAGGTTAAAAATGTCCAGGAAGGGGATGGAGAGATGGCTTAGCAGTTAAGGCACTTGCCTGCAAAGTCAAAGGACCCAGGTTCGATTCCCCAGGGCCCACATAAGCCAAATGCACAAGGGGGAACACACATCTGGAGTTTGTTTGCAGTGGCTGGAGGCCCTGGCTCACCCATTTTTTCTCTCTCTGTCTCTCTCTCTCTGCCTATTTCTGTATCTCTCTCTCAAATAAATAAATGAAAATATTAAAAAAGAAAGCATTCTATGGGGCTGGAGAGATGGCCCAGTGGTTAAGGCACTTTCCTGCAAAGCCTAACAACCCAGGTTTGATTCCCTAGTACCCCACATAAATCCAGATGCACAAAGTGGTACATACATCTGGAGTTTGTCTGCAGTGGCTAGAATCCCTGGTGTGCCCATTTTCTCTGTCTATCTTTATCTCTCTCTGCTTGCAAATAAATAAGTAAATCTTTAAAAAAAAGCACTCTCTGGCACTTGTTAAAGTAAAGAAGGCAGACTCTTCAGGACCACTCACGTAGGCACAGAGAGCACACGATGGGGGAAAGGGACTGGCCTCAATTCCTAACACATCATGGGCAGGTGGGGCTTTGTAGCCAAGGAGCCAGGTGCAGGCAATGCATGGAAACTGCTAAGAGGAAACTTGAGCTAAAGCTACCTAATAGGATTCTTGCTGCAGACAGGCCGGATGACTGGACATCACCTGGATGGAGGCTGAGTGGAGGCGAAGGATCCCGGTCAGATATTAAGGGTGGTTAGATATTGAGGAGTTCCTGTTAACTGACTCAGCAGGACCCCTGTTAAAGCAGGATTTTGCAAGAAAGTACATAGATGAGCCAGGAAGCCCAAGATTTGGTCAAGCAAGGAACACACACACACACATATATTGGTGTTTGTTGTTGTAGATGAGGGGTGGAAATAGGATCTTGCCGGTAGCCCAGGACGGGCATGAGCATTTGATCTTTCCTTCTGCCTCAGTCTCCAGAGCACTGGCATGACAGCCAACAAGGAAATAGTCTCTGTAAGGAGCACAGCAGTGATCCGCTTCTTCCTGTCTGTGTGTCTGTGTCCACCCTCCTGTGTACTGTGCTCCAAGGCCCATGCTTCCCCGTCAGACTGGGTGCAGGTTGCGGACACAGCCTGCATCCCGGCTCATAGAGAGAAGCTTCCTGATGGCATGGATTATGTTTCCCCCAGTGTTTTGGTATCTTTCTCTTACCTCCAGGAAAGGTTCCCACACAGAGAGAGCTAACTGGTGTCACCACCAATCCAGGGGCACATTGCAGAGGGAACTATTCATATTGACTCTGCCAGCTTCCAGAATCAGAAAAAAAAAACAAAACAGAGGAGAGAAAGGTAAACTGGCTACTGATGGACACAAAATGGCCACTGGACCTTCACCCACCCTACCACTTCATGCCTAGTGGCTCTGTACTGGTGTGGTTGACCTCAGGTATCGCCTACTGCAGATGGCTTAGCAGAGGCACAGGCTGGTCAGCCTGAGGTCCCAGGGGCTAAGGTGGTGTGCAAAGTTGGCCCCGGCTCCATGCTAACAGAACTGACTGTCACGCGGAAGCACAGACCCCAGGTCCTGCTTCACCGCCACCAACAGCTGCTGCTTCCACCACAGCCCTGCTGCCACTGCCCCAGAGGAGCCACAGTTGCCTGTATCCATAGCAACCAGCATTTGTGAGACACAGCAGCAAGAGGGAGGGCAGAAGGGCTGCTGCTTTTGGTGTTGGTTTTTCTGGTCAGTTCAGAAAGCCCGTGGTTGCTGAAAGATATGTCTGTTCCTCCTTTCGTCTGTCCCCTCCACCCACCCCCACAGCAATGGGCACATGGACATGATGGACATACTGGTTCTCTTTGAAGCTCATCCTGCACAAAATCTTGCTTTTACAGATCATGGGAACCTCATGTGAGGGCAACTAGGAAGACGACAGAAACCTAACGCACGCAAGCTGGAAGGAGCTGGAGTGGTTCCATCTACCTGTCTCTAAGCCAGAGGAAATCTCACCCCATCTCACAGTGAAATAGCTCAGCCTGTATTTGAAATAAATACATTAAATATTAAGATGAGACAAAGCAAAATTAAAAGTCCAATTTAAAAAACTACTTGTCTTCTGCTCCTTAGAGACACCAACTGGGACTGGGACAGGGGCTGCCTCTGCGACAGTTCTCTCACCCCACTTAGGTTTTGCAGGCAGGCCTCTCAGTTTACCACCATGCTCTCCTCCTTGGAGATTACAGCATAAAGATGGGCAGGAAGGAGTGGCTGCTGCCTGGGATGTGTGGAAAGAAGGTTCAGCCCTCCCTCCCCCGGCTACAGCTGTCTGTCTTCTGTCTCTAGCAAATTTGCTGACACACAAATTGGGCCTCTCATGGACTGGGATGTTCTACTAGCTTCGTCCTGAATGAGAGGGCTAGCAGCCCCAGAGGGTCCTGGGACCATGTGTCCACACCGCAGTAACCCAAAACCAGATGGTCACTGAGCAAGGTAAAGCTGGGACAAGATCAGCCCCTGCTTTACTCTTTAAAAAAATTTTTTTAAAAATATTTTCTTTGTTTATTGGAGAGAGATACAGAAATAGGCAGGTAGAAAGAGAGAGAGAGGAAAAAAAAGGTGCACCAGGGCCTCCAGCCACTGCAAATGAACTCCAGATATGTGCACCTCCTTGTGCATCTGGCTTACGTGGGTCCTGGGGAGTCGAACCGAGGTCCTGTGGCTTTGCAGGCAAATGCCTTAACTGCTAAGCCATCTCTCCAACCCAATTTATTTTGGCTTGTGCTTTTTTTCTTATTTTTGAGGTAGGGTCTCACTTTAGCCCAGGCTGACCTGGAATTCACTAGGTAGTCTCAGGCTGGCCTCGAACTCACGACAATCCTCCTACCTCTGCCTCCCGAGTGCTGGGATTAAAGATGTGCGCCACCACACCAGGCCCTGCTTTACTCTTGACAGTTGTCTTCATCCCCCACTCTTCTGTTTTGAAGCTAAGTTTCTTTAAAAGAAGCCGGAGTGGGGAGGTGGCTCGGTGACTAAACGTGCTTGCTTGCAAAACACACTCACCTGGGTTCAATTCCCCAGTACTCAGGTAAAGCCAGAGGCACAAAGTGGTACATGTGTCTGGATTTCATATATAGTGATTACAGACCCTGATGCTCTCTTGCTCTCTCTCTCTCTCTCAAATAAATAAGTTGAAATATTTAAATAAATAAAAATAAAATAAACCTGTGTATACAAGTAGAGAATTGTATTGAATTCTCTTTTCTCCACCTGCTTCTCCCATGTAGGAAAAGGACATTTTTCTTAAGTTCTACCCTATCTTCATTCTTTTCTCTTCAAAAAACTGCTTTATTTTCAAAATAAAAACAAGCCACAGTTCCCTGTCTTGGCAAGAGAAAAATGTGCTATTTGGCTGCTCCCAAATGCTATAGGAAAGCAGAGGCTGGAAAGATAGCTTAGCAGATAAGGACCTCAGTTTGATTTCCCAGTACCCATGTAAGCCAGATGCACATGGTGACTCATGCACCTGGAGTTCATTTGAAGTGGCTGGAGGTCCTAGCATACCCATTCTCTCTCACGCACTTTCTCCCTCATGAATAAATAAATAAACAAACTAAATTTAAAAAAAAACACATTCCTGATACTTAAGACAGCCTCTGTCACCTTTACTCTCTGTTCCTTGACTTTCCCTGCACTCCTCATCCTACACGGGCTATGGGTAGCATGAAGTCATGCTCATTAGCTCTGCAGGATGCTGACAGCCCCTGAGCCAGCTCTGTGACCTCTGTGTCCTATAGATTGTTATGTGGGGAGGACGAGTAAATGAAGCAGTAGACAGATGTTCGGAAATTTCTTTGCCACACAAAAAGCGCCAGTCATTGTTAGCTTTTAATTCTGTGGACCACAAACTTTCTGACAACAGACACCAACCTGTGTTCTCAGTTTGTTTTCAGTACCTGGCACACCGTAGATATGATAATCCACATGGGTGTGATGGCTTACACGGGGAAGCCTGACAGTTGGGAGGCTAAAGCAGGGGTCTGAAGCCAACCTGAGCACCCAGAGAGACTCTGCCTTAAAAATAAATAAACAGGGCTAAAGAGATGGCTTAGCAGATAAGGTGTTTGCCTGCAAAGCCTAAGGATCCAGGTTCCATTCCCCAGTACCCATGTAAGCCAGATGCATAAGGTGGTGCATGAGTCTGGAGTTCATTTGCAGTGGCTGAAGGCCTTGGCACACTCATTCTATCTGGCTCTTTCTCTCTAATAAATAAATATAAAGGTTTTTAAAAATATAAGTAAGTAAATCGCCAGGAGTGGAGGTACATACCTTTAATCCCAGCCCTTGGGAAGCAGAGGTAGGGGATCACAGTGAGTTTGAGGTCATCCTGAAACTACATAATGAATTCCAGGTCAGCCTGGCCTGGAGTGAGACCCTACCTCAAAAAACCAATTAAGTGAATAAAGTATTAAATACCTGAGTTTGGATCCTGAGGACATTGGTCAGGTGTGGTGGTGCCTTTACTTCCAGCACTTGGAAGGCAAAGGTAGGCGGATCACTGTGACTTCAAGGCCAGCCTGGGCCTACAGAGTGTGTTCCAGGTCAGCCCAGGCTAGAGTGAGACCCTACCTTTAAAACAAGCAACCAACCCAAATCTGGACATTGTAGTGAGAATCTGTAATTCCAGCATGCTTATGGTAAGATGGGAGACGGACATAGGAGAATTTCCAGAAAGGTTTCAGGCTAGCTAGCTTGGTGAACAGAGTGTTGAATGAGAGACCTTGCTTCAAGAAGGCAAGGACCAACATCCATAGTTGTCCTTTGACCTACAGACACACACCACCACCACTACCACGATACATGTTCCCCCACCACAAGAACAGGCATACATACATGTACACAAAATAACATACATAAATTTAACATGCTTGTTGAACCTAGTTGAAGGGGCCAAATACTTGTGTCCCACTTTTGTGTGTTTCTGCCCTAGGCCAATTCAGCTTAGCCAGAGTCCCCCACTAAGTGGAAAGCTATCTTCATGTGAACTCGTCTCTTTCCACCAAGACGACTCTTTAATCAAACCCACCTACAGGAAGAAAATGCTCTAGAAAGGGCAAGGCTCTCTGAGAACCACCCCACCAGGCCTCTCAGCAGATCTGCCCCTCACCTGCCTCCAGACAGTGTTTAGGAAGCAGATGTGTAACGCACTGGCAGAAGAATCGCAACCCGTGGCTATAATGCTCTTCCTGCTGGGAAGAATTCTGCTCTAGAATACCCGGATCTGCCCATCCCATGTCCTCATCCAGAAAATACCAACTGCTGTCACACAAACCAGTACCCCATATCAAAGAGAGTCTAAGAGATGGAACACGATAGGCCAAGCAGGGGCCGTTGATGCTGTGTGGTGGGTATACAGGGGCTCATTAGAATGTTCTCCCCGCTTTCATGAAACAAATCAAACCCTTAATTCTAGTTCTGTATTTTATCAGAGCTAGGGCAAGGAATCCTCAAAGATTTTTCTTTTCAAATCAGAGGGAACTCCAGGCCTGGATTTCATTGTAAAAGGCAAGGCCAAGGAAATTTCCCTGGTTCACTTGCCTTTTTAAGTTTCAGGGAGATTCTCAGGTGGTGTAGAGGACGAATCCTGGCTAGAATGAGCTCAAGTTCTGAGACTCTCCTCAGATCCTCTACCCTTAACTCCTAGCTCTGACTGTATCACACAGGCGGGCCATGTATGAAGACCACATTTGAGAACAGAGCTAACACAAACCAGGACCCCAGACCAAAAACGAGCAAGCTTGATGAAATTTACTTCCATTTCTTTCCTTGATGTTCTGTTGTAATCCTGCATTTAAAGGCTTATTTCAAGCAACCTCCAGAAGTCAGCTGGCGACCAAGAGAAACTGAGACACACCGAAAAGAAAATTTCTACAGAAAGGAATTCAAAATTCCCTTGCCTAGGAAACCTGGACCCCCTAGTAGCCAATAAAGGCTGATGTATTTGCCGCAGGCGCCAAGTTAGAGGGTAGCAGGCCAGAGACAGGAATGCCCAGCACGGATCCCCGTGTGTCGGCAGGCTGAAGCAGGGGTTGCTAAGAGGGTGGTGTGCGCTGAAGGAAATAATGGCCTGACTAGCTAAGATTATGCCAATGTCCACGACGGCAGCATTAGTACCATGGCCAAAATGCAGAAGCAACTCAAATGGCTATCAACCAACAGCCAATCAATGAAATGTGGCAGGCACATTGTTCTGGTTTGAATGTGAAATGTCTCCCATAGGCTCAGGTGGTGAACATCTGGTCTGGTAACACTATTTTTGAATGGTGATGGAAACTTAGAGGTGGGCCTGGCTGGAGATACTATGTCACTGGGGGCATGCTTTTGAAGAGGATACTGCCACCTGGTCCCTTCCCCTCCTCACGCCGGGCTCCCTGACTACGGTGATAATTGCTAGCTGCTCTGCTCTACCACACCCTCCCTACTATTCTGCACTGAAAGCTCCGAAAATGTAAGAAAAAAAAAATCCTTCCTCAACGTGCTGTCCTCAGGGAATTTGTAGAGTGGCAAGGAAGCTAAGTAACACATATGTGCAATGGGATATCATTCAGCCTTAAGAAAGGAGCCCCAGGGCTGGAGAAATGGCTTAGTGGTTAAGCGCTTGCCTGTGAAGCCAAAGGACCCCGGTTGAAGGCTCGATTCCCCAGGACCCACGTTAGCCAGATGCACAAGGGGGCGCACGCGTCTGGAGTTTGTTTGCAGTGGCTGGAGGCCCTGGCGCACCCATTCTCTCTCTTTCCCTCTCTCACTCTATCTGCCTCTTTCTCTCTCTGTCACTCTCAAAAAGAAAGAAAGAGAGAAAGAAAAATAGATAGATAGAAAGAAAGGAGCCCCAGGCTGGAAAGATGGCTCAGCAGTTAAGGTACTTGCCTACAAAGCCTAAGAAGCTGGGTTCAATTCCCCAGGACAGACGTAAAGCCAGATGCATAAAGTGGCACGTGACTCCACTGCAAACGAACTCCAGATGTATGCGCCCTCTTGTGCATCTGGCTAACGTGGGTCCTGGGGAAACCTGGGTCCTTTGGCTTTACAGGCAAACACCTTAACTGATAAGCCATCCTTCCAGCCCTCTCTCACTCTTTTTGTCTTTCTTTCTCTGTCTCTCTTTCCCCTTGGAAATAAATAAATGCATATTCAAAAAAGAAAAGAAAGGCCACCCTGATACCTGAAGCTCAACAGCATTATACTAAGTGAAGTCAGACAGACATAGGAAGAAAAATACTGTGTGATTCCATTTACCTGGTGTCTTAATGTAGCGCAAGTCATCAAGACAGAATGAAGAATGGTGTTTACTAGGGGCTGGAAGGGAGAATGGAGAATCAATGTCTAATAGGAAAAGCTTCAATTTGGGGGTAAGGCAGCATGAAAAGACGGGGGAAACCAAGAGGACGTGAGAAGGGAAAGAAGTCCTTTACTCTGGAATCCGGTTGAGTCACAAACTTCAGAACAATCGATAAAACTAAGATTGCACCAGAATCAGAATCTCTCTTCCAAGAGACATCTTAAACAAGGCTGTTAAAAACAACAGACAAGGCTTACATGGGACCAGAATGTTTGTGGCCTTGATTTGAACTGTGTAGAACTCCTCTCTCATCTCCAATTCTAAACAATGAACTTCATAAAACACCTTACAATATCATTTACAACAGGAAATTCTTTAAGATAATAAAAATAAGTAAACTAGCTCATATGTGTTTTTAAATATCTTATCATTTATTTATTTGAAAGAGAGACAGAGAGAGAGAAAATAGGTGTGCCAGGGCGTCTAGACACTGCAAACGAATTCCAGATGCATGGGCCACCTAGTGCATCTGGCTTTACATGGGTACTAGGGAATTGAACCTGGGTCCTTAGGTTTTGCAGGCAATTTCCTTAACCACTAAGCCATCTCTCCAGCCCTTATACATGTTGTTAACTTAAGTTTCAAATTTTGCTTAATCTTTAAGCCTTCTTGTGAATTCTGTTCTCTGAGCACTGTAACTCAGCCATAGAATCATATATCTAGCCATTGTAAAGATGCCTAAGTATGACTCTCATGAGAAGCCCACATCTGTGCCCCAGGAGTGAGTACTTTTTCTACACAGACTGTTTAAATACTTAATAAAGTCACTTTGTCTCATTCTGACTTGTCTTGAAATTCTTTTCTGCAACATAATCAAGGGTATGCCTGGAGAGGATGTCCCTGGGGGAGGGGGAAGGGAACTCCTTGGGCTGTGGGTCACAGTGCTGCCCTGCATCTCCCACTGCTGCTGTCAGCATGGCCATGGCAATGCCAGGCTTGGAGGACAGAGTCCTACTCCTCACTTTGAATCTCTCAGCCAAAGACCAAATCCCCTTCCCTGATGTTTCCCTAGGTTCATTGCTGAAAGGAAGGAAAGGAAGGCTCTTTTTCCTGCTGCAGCGGTGGGGGAATCTGCTTGTAGGGACCATGGTGATCTGTGTACCTCAAATAGCTACTATTCTCCCTCGAGGCTTATCAAACCCTCGAAGTAACTCAAAGAAAATATATCGTATACTGCGTACTACATGATTCTATTTATATGGAAAACCAAATCTACGGTGACAGAGAGCCATCAGAGGTTGCCCAGGACCAGGGCTGACGGAAGTGGGATTGACTGATGGAAGAAGGATTGACTGGTAGACAGAGGACTGACAGCAAATGAGATGGAGAATTTCGAGGGCGATGAAGACATACCCTATCTTCATTGGTACTGGTGACTTAGGAATCAAAACCCACTTGATGGCTGTACTCTTAACATAAATACGTTTTACTGACTGTAAGCTATACTTCAATATTACAATTGATATGGAAAGTTAAGACAAAGGCTTGAGATACAGCTCTGTGAATGAGTGTGTGCTTAGCATGTGAGATGTCCTACCACCACACACAAAAAGTTACCTTTAAAAACCAAATTAAGAAAACAAAGGACTGGAGAGATGGCTCAATGGCTAAGGTGCTTGCCTGAAAAGCCTAACAACCCAGGTTTGATTCCTCTGTACCCACATACAGCCAGATGCACAAAGTGGCACATGCATCTGAAGTTCATTTATAAGTGGCTAGAGGCCCTGCCATGCCCATTCTCTCCCTCTCTCTCTCCTTGCAAATGAAGTAAAAAAGCTTTAAAAGCTAAAAACAAATTTAAAAGCCCTTAATTTGGGCAAGAGGGTCACATACTAGTATAGTGAGCCCTTAAGAGGCAGATTTTGTTTATTGGTTTGGTTTTGTGTTGTTTTAAGACATAGTCTCCCTGTACTATGTAGCCTTGACTAGCTCTGAATTCACAAAGTAGCCCTGGCTAGCCTAGAACTTGAAGCGATCCTTTTGCCTCACCAACCAGATTACAGGCATGAGCCACCACACACATAAGAGGCAGATCTCAAAGGCTTAGGAAGGAAGCTAATTGACCTCAAGGCTGTGTAGTATCAGGCAATGCTATGTTGCTTCTAATACAACTTCAGAACTCTTCTTCCACTTCTCCTATCAACCCCAGAATTTAGATTGAGACAAAGGCCCCATTAGGGTCACTCCCTGGACTGGCCCTATACCCTCCTGACGTCTGTCAGCATTTTGGAGAATGTTCCCTCATAGTCTGTGTCTTGTTTCATTTTTAAAGAAACACCTTAACCTTTACCACCTCCAGATTCCCAGCCCTGCTCTTCCTCTTCCTCCAGCACACACAGTTTCTGAACAGCTGGCAGTCTTTCTTTCCTCTCCAGGTCTAACCTGGAGGCGGACAAGGGACCTTGAAGGTTGTGTCTTCCCTTCAGACTATTCTGGAAAAAGGCCTGCAGCATGAAAGGGGAGGGAGTAAGGAGGCAGCACCACAGACAGGGGGTGTAAGCTTGCTCACTCCGAAACCCAGCTCCTGTGTAACATGTGTTGATATCAACACCTTCTAGTCACCCCCTTCCAAAGGCACAGTGGTTCTAGAGAAAATACAGACCCACTTAACCGTTCTGATTCTCCATCTACAAAATGGAGGTTGTGACGTCCATGTCATCGGGTGCCACATCAGAAGGGACTAAATGAGAATACCTGTCAAAAGAATGGAGCAGTGACTGCAGACAGTGGGAAGCACTGGGGGCTCTCCCTCTGACCTTACCCCGCCTAGTCACTTCAGAAGCCGTGACAAATGTGGGGCTGGTTCCATCCTGGGGCCTCTTTTAACTTTCCTTTACCAGGAAAAGTACATTGTGTCCGTACCAGAAATGTACCAGACCGTGCTGGATTCACACCAACATGCAAACGTGGGCCCGCAAGTATTTTTTAAAGACAAGAGAATTTCCTTTGAGGGATGCAAAGTGTGTCCGAGTGTCTGAAAACACGCTGAGATGAGGTTCAGACCAGGCAGGAGGGTGATGTCTGGGAAAGGCAGGTGGTGGGGCAGGACAGGAGCCGGGAGCTGGGGAGGGGAAGGGGAAGACCCAGAATGGAGGGCTGGAGGCATAGGAGCTGGAGGCAGGCCCCAGGAGCCTGTCTCAGTGCAGAGGGGGAGTGAGATGAAGCCAGGCCCCACACAGCTGGGTTACTGCTGCGCTGTGAGGAAGACACGGGAAGTTAGAAACTAGATTCAACGAGAAGAGGGCTCACCACCAGATTCACCAAACTGGGCCAAAGGCAGCCTGGGCAGCAGAACTGGCAGTGGGCACGTGGCTTGCCACCACCTCCTACAATTACAGCGTGCTGTAGGAAGCAGAGGGGTTGGTGGTGCTGGAATTAAAGGCCTGAGCCAGGCTGAGTTGGGGCACACACTGGCACACAAAAGCACCCCTACATAAGACCCGTACTCCAGCTCAAGGAGGCTGACGGCTGAGTGCCTATGGTGGTTTGGATCAGATGTCCCCTTTAAATTTGTGTGTTTTCAATGCTTGGACTCCAGTGGAAGCAATTTGGGAGGTGGAGCCTTGCTGGAGGAAGTGTGTTACCGGAAGGGGTCAGGTCTTTGAGGTGTTATAGCCCCGTTTCCCCCTTGCCAGAGCTCAACTCACTCTCTTACTGCTTTCTGCCAGCTGTGGTGGCAAGATGGTGATGCCCCCATCTCTTCCCCTGGCATCATAAAACTTCCCCTTGAGACTGTAAGCCAGACTAAGCCCTTTCCTCCCATCAGCTGCTTTTGATCAGCAGTTTGGTCCCAGCGACATGGAGGTGACCACCACAGCAGCTGGACACGGGGTCTCCTCCTTCCTCCTGCGCTACTGATTTCATGGATCACTGCTGATTACGAAAAACTCCAAAAGGCAGGTACTACTAATGTCACAGCTGACAACTGAGGAGAAAGGAGGTCACCTAGCTGGGGGTGGAACTGGACAGGGCCAGCCACTTTGTGACCCCCAGGGTGTAGGTGGTCCTGCTCCTTACCGCAGCTCCTCAAGGGAAGAGGAAGACGCCACCCCATCCTGCAGATCACTCCGCAGAAAATAAAAAGTCAGCGACAGAGCTGCCTCGGCCCTACCCAGATGGCTCCTGGGTCCTCTGAAGCCTCTCCTTCCTCAGCAGCTGTCCCTAGCACACAAGACTGTAAGCACTGGGTCCTTACAGAACAGAGCACACCAGGCTCTGGAACAGAGGCGAGACAGGAGCTGAGGGTTCTTTTTGGGTGACAAGCACCCCAATTAAGGGTAGAGAAACATCCATGAAGCTTGGGCTGTGTTCTCTAGCTTCGTGGGTCTCCCCCCACATTCCACCAGGTTCTTAGTATGCCCAAAAGCCACTTGAGATGGCTGGCTGTGTCCTGTGCATACTGACTACAGTCCAGTATCTCTCAAGGGCAACCAACTGCTGGTCCAAGGTCCAGGAAAACAGAGTTGTCACAAGGCCCAGGTTATCCATCCAGAGTCCAGCCTGCCACAGAGCTCCTCCTGGACGGTAGGCACCCAGTGCTTTCTGATGAAGAACATTCCATACGGTGCCCTCAGTGGCAGGAAGTATTTCCTTACTTCTGGACTAGCCCTTCTCATGGCCACCAAAATAGTCATAATCCACTGTCACCTTCTTTTAGAAGGTGGTATAGAATAAAGTTTCCAAGAGTCAGTTCTTGGGCCTGGGTAGGGGGACCAGACGTAGTCACTGATTGTAACACCGGACAGCATGCTAACCTCTTTGGGTCTGTATCCTTGAGCCTGAGGTGGGGACAGTGCAGGTTGTTGAGAGGCTGTGCTCAGGAAAGGGCCTGTCACTGAGTCAGCCACCTGAACAGTGGCCATCAGTTGATGGTGTGTCATCAGGGCAAGGTCAGCTCACTAATTCTTTCCAGTATTCCTCAATAGGGGACTGACTAACACCTTGACCCATTCTAGTCTCTATGTAGAAAGCCTTGTCTAGGTTCCTGAACCTTCCAGTAACTTCTCACACAGCTGACAAGTGTATGGCAAAGCCAGTAGTCTGCTCTGCATCCTGCCTCAAGGTTTGGTGGAAGTCACATCACTCCTCCAGGCCAAGTGCCTGCCAGGCTGCTGTGAATTGGCTAAGCATGCCTGGTCTAGCTCTCCCCCCGCCTGTATCCTCTCTAGTCAGAAGAGCAAGCAGCCTGGCCCAGAAAGCCCAGAAACAGTGCTCCCAGGACCAGCAGATGCTTCCTCAGCTGTGGGAGGGGCTGGACGCACAATTCGTTGCGTCAGAGGGGGCCCAGAAGAGACTGCACTCCTGTGTAGCCACACAGAGCATCGTGCTCTGCTTTATGCACCAAGGTGAGGGCACCTTGAAATGTTCCCAGTTCCCAACCCTGTCCTGGGGGAAGGGCTGGCCTATCTTGGAAGAGGTTGAGCCCTCTGGTCTCAGCCAGGGATGGCATGCTCTTCCAATAGCCTGGGATTTGCCCATTTCGGCCCTAATGCAGCCTTCCTGAGCTAAACAGGGTCACTGAGTCTTCATCCCAAATGAAGCTTCAGTTGCTGGGTTCAAAGAGCCTTGCATCCACGAGGGCAGGACACACTGTCCCCTCTAACAGACCCCTTGTTTCCTCCCAGCCACAACCAAACCAGCACACCCTCTCTTAGACAGAGCTGTCCTGGAAGGAGCGCCTCCCTAACTCCCAAACCAGGCAAGAACCTCACCCAAAGGACAAGGACCAAGCGAGGACCCTCAGATCCTAACAGAGCCAGCTGAATCTGGCCTGAATGGGTTCTAGCTTCACCTGTTCTGGCTTAGAACTGACCAATGTTCCCCAGAATCAGGGTTCTTCCCCAGAAGCCAACTGGCAAAATGGACGATTATCACTTCCTCCCAGCTAGCACCTTCATATCCTTGCTATGACATCCAGAGGTGCCAAGACTGCGCCAGACAGCCTTGGCTGCAAGGAGACTTGGGCTTGGGCTGGAGAACCCCAGAGCAAAAGGCAGGACAGAAACAGAGAGGCTTAGCCTGGACAGGTCTAACCACAGAACCAACGCAGGCTTGTTACTGGAAGTGTAATTCCAAATCTGGCCTCTGTCAGCATGTCTTCCGGCTTCTCTGTTGCCCAGGCTGCCCTTGTTTGCAGAACCAGGCTCACCCGACCACCTATGCTAAGGCTTTGGACACTCGTCCCTTGCCTGTTCCTCCTAAAATTATAGCTTGTTGGGGGCTGGAGAGATGGCCTAGAGGTTAAGATGCTTGCCTATGAAGTCTAAGGACTCAGGTTCGATTCCTTAGTACCCACAGAAGCCAGATGCACAAGGTGGTGCAGGCATGTGGAGTTCGTTTGCAGTGGCTAGAGGCCCTGGTGTGCCCATTCATTCTCTCTCTCTCTCTCTCTCTCTCTCTTAAATAAGTATTTAAAGTTACAGCTTGCTGAGGATAGAAGACCTCTAATATGGCTCTCTGCCTTTTATTGGCTGCATTCCTATGGGCAAGTTACTTCAAGCCTGTGGGCTCCATACCCCCAGCCTTGACTAAGCCCAGCCCACTCCTGGCCTAGGGTGTCCTAGTCCTTAGTGCACCAGAGGCTAGGAAGGTTAGAGCAGAGAAGGAAGGGGTAGACAGCAGGCCAAGGGGCAGGGGACACTTACCATCCCACCTCTCTGTGGTTCATCCTGTGTCTCCTCAGATGCCCTCCATGAGGATAGAGGGGGATGGAAAGCTGCTGTTTCTCAGGCGCCAGACCATTCCAAGACCCTAGCTAGATTCTCTCCCCTGGGCGCTGGACTCAGAGCAAACACGGCAGCCCTTGCCTTAGGAAGAATCAAACTCATTCCTGGTGTGCCCTGCTTCTTGCCAGTCCCCACTTGTCACCTCCCCGCCCTACGTGGCATCAACAGGGCTTTATTATCTCAAGCCCACCATGTCCTCTGAGAGTGCCATGAATGGAACGCCACACAATAACTTGTTTCTTAATAACCGCTCATCCCCTCCCTCAGCCAGGCTTGCTCGCTCGCTCACCGCCGGGTCCCCCTCATGCATAATGGAGGAGTTGTGTGGCCGGTGACACAAGCCAGGCTGTGCTCCTCAGGCTCTGAGGGGATCGATGGGGAGAAGTACCAGGCTGGGCCAGGCTCCCCAAGGTGGGGGCAGCGGGGACAGCAGACCCCCCAGTTGTAATTCAGAGATGTAATGTTTTGTGGGGGAGGCTCTATGTGGTGGTGGGGCTGGCCCTGGGCCAGAGGCAAACCCCGCATAAACCGAAGCCAAGGGTGCAGCTGGGAGTGTTCCACTTAGTCAACACCAGTCCTGTCCGTGACTGGCAATGGCTTTTTTTCAGCTTTAGACCACTGGTCCACTTCTTTCTAAGGGTTTGGGACAGACCTATCTCTTTCACCTGACAGTCCATCACACTTTAGCTATGACTGTGACAACCACCTTACAACTTCTACTATCTGCTGGCTAAACATCCCCAGTCCCTGTAATGGCCCCTCAAGAACCAACTTCTATTCTTTCTATCCTTCTACTTCCCCTCTGAGGGCAAGCTGCAGCAGGTCACATTTCCCCAAAGTCTGAAACCCTCTGCTACCCTCTTGGGGGAATGGGCTGCTGCAAGTCTTTTGGAGGGAACTCTAGAAGAACACATAAAAATCTTAAAATTTGGCTGGAGAGATGGCTTAGCAGTTAAGGTGCTTGCCTGAAAAGCCAAAGGACCTTGGTTCAATTCCCCAGTACCCACATAAGCCAGATGCACAAGGTGGTGCATGCATCTGGAGTTCATTTGCAGTGGCTGGAAGCCCGGCACACCCATTTGTGCTCCCTCTCTCTCTCTCTCTCCCGCTTTCCCTCTCTCAAATAAATAAATAAAAATTAAATATTTTTTAAACTCTTAAAATTGCTTATGGCCTTTGTTGTGTAAGTCCCATTTTTGGAAGTGTGCCTTGAATTAAAAAAAAAATCAAAACTGATGAGAATATTTATGTCATACAGGGTTCACCAGAGTGCTGACACCCTCAGAATCTGTGGGAGCAATTTTCCAGGATGCCCAGAGGGTGCCAACACCAATGGATCTCAGGTTGCCTGTATAAGATGATGTTTCTGCGTAGAACCTACGCAGTTCTCCCCTGGGCTTTAAATATCTCTAGAGTACTTACAATTCCTGGTACAATGTAAATGATATGTAAATCAGTATTACACTGTAGTGTTTAGAGGATAATGGCAAGAAAAAATTCCATAAATGTTTCACACACACATAAATTTGTTTTGAGTTTTACTTGGATCTACAGTGGAGGGCTAAATGTATTGATTTAAAAAAAAAAAAAAACCTGAAAATAGTGGAGCTGTTAACACTAGAAAAAGTGATAGGCAAACTATTCCTGACCATAGGTTGGACAGACAATAGATACAAAAATTATGATTTCTGAGGCCAGAGGACCTGGGTGCAAAATTTGATTCTGACTTTTCTTTTTTGATTCTGCCTTTTATTGGCTACATAACCATGGGAAAGGTACTTAACCTTTCTGGGCCTCAGTGTCCTTACTTATATAACTGAGATAAACAGTATCATATTACATTACAAGGATGCAATGAATGACGATGTCTGATGCATATGGCAAATACTAAAAAAAAAAAAAAAAAAAAAAAAAGACAAAAACTCTCAAGCTCTTGCTATCATAAGCAACAAAGTACAATGATGAAACAATATAGGGTAACATTTTAATAAAATGGAAGATTAAAAAAATTGAAAAAAACAGATCGATGACGAAAATAGAATGGCGTGGATTGTTTGCATTTTTCCCTGTGTGTTTATTTGTATTTTTTAATTTTCTGGAAAGGACATAAATGACAGGGAGATTTTACATGGGGTATGGTGCCCGGAGCAGCACAGAGAAGAGGGTGCAGTCGTCCCTCTGGGGCAGGCTCGTCTCGGCCTGTCCCTTCGCCCACCCCGCGGAGCATACCGGCCCAGCCCCTGGCTCTGGCTCCTCCAGCCCCACATCTTGCCTCAAGCCCAGCTTCTTCGCAGGGCTGCTGGCAAGCCATTTCTCTTGCCTACAATGAGCAGGACTAGCAATATCCGCACTGGGGGGAAGATGGTGGAGAAGGGAACACCAGAGGGAGGAGAGGCGTTGGCTCTAGGATTCGGAGTTGAAACTCAGCACGCACGGGGAGGGGGCAGAAACCTACCCGTGCCGAGGCAGCCCCGCCTCCAGAGGAGCAGGGTGGAGGGTTTAATCGGAGAGTCCAGATTTAGCCCACATTAAAGAACATGAAGCTGTGTGGCTCCGAGGAAGCTGGGCAGGCATTCGCATGACCCTTTCTGATGCCTGGAGAGTGGGGGGGGGGGGGGGAGGACCCATAGAGTAGCCGTTCCCACCACTGTCCCTGCTGTTTCATCCCACAGGAGCTCAGCTCAATAAAAGCCAGGCTTCTTTGACTTTTCTCCAGGCGGCCACAGCAGCCATCTCCCAAAGCCTTCTGTAGACACATACAGCTCTTTTCCCAGCCCAGGGAGCTGACTCGGGGGGAAACAGGAGCAGGCGTCCACTGGAGGAATGTTTGTGTGTGAGAGGGGGACTTGTCAGCCTGCCCTAATGTGGGTCACATTGACAGAGGACAGCAGGCGCCAATACAAAATGGCTGACGTGACAGCTGGCAGGCCTGGAGGGGCACTCATGCCATCCCAGACGAGCAGCCAAGTCATGCTCTCCTCTCCCACCAGCCACAACCCCCCTCCTGAGAGGTCTGCTGTGCCATGTCCAGCATGCTGCTTTGTACAGGCCAGAATAGATCCTCCACATAATGACAGGGGTCTACTGACCCCTTGGCCAAAGGCTGCTGGCAGGGAGGGGACATTAGCTGGACTGAGTGACCCAGAAGCCCTCAACCAGTGTCAGCTAAGGGTCAGTCTCATCTCTGCACGCATACTCCTTTTCCCAGCATAGACAGCGAATGTTTTGATAACAAGGGACTTGCAGTCACGATGCAATGTCTGAAATGTTTAAACGGAAGCTGAGTGAACCTATCAGAGCTGTAGAAACCCCAGTACAACTGCACCTGAGGTCCTATCCACGAATGAGACCCAGGATGACACAGGGCTGGTGGCAGCCATGGAGAAGTAAGTCGTCCAAGTGAGCTGGGCGAGGATACATAAGGAGCCCTGTAATCTCCACTGTCCACTTGATAAGTGCCTTGAGATTAGTGATATCTACCTCTGGGTATGTCTGTAAGGGTGTTTCCAGAGGGAACTGAGGGGAAAAGACCTACCCTGCAGATGGGCATGAACTGTCCCATAGGCTGGGGGTGCGCATGGAGTCAAACGATAAGAATGAAAAGCTAGAGCAAGGCGTGACGACACATGCTTTTAATTCCAGCACTCAGGAGGCAGAGGTAGGAGGATCACTATTAGTTTGAGGCTGCCCTGAGACTACAAAGTGAGTTCCAGGTCATCTTGGGCTAAAGTGAGACCCTGCCTTGAAACCCCTCCCCCCAAAAAAAAGCAAAAAAGAAAAAAGAAAGAAAAGCCAGCACAGTACAGTCTCAGTGTCTGACCGCCGTGTTGTGAGCTGCTCTGTTGCATGCCTCTTCCCCATGCCACCATGATGCGATGGACTGACACCTCTGAAGCCATGAGCAAAATAAAGAATTTCTTAGCCGTACATTGGTGGTGCACACCTTTAATCCACGCACTTGGGAGGTAGGAGGCTCGCTGTGAGTTCAAGACCAGCCTGGGACTACATAGGGAATTCCAGGTCAGCCTGGGCTAGAGTGAGACCCTACCTCAAAAGAAAAAAAAGTTTTTCTTATATTGTTTCTCTCAAGTATTTGTTCACAGTGACTAAAATTTCTGATTGATGTAAGCCTGCAAGGCAGCCCCTGCCTGAGTCAGGGACACCTGGGCCTGTCTCTGCTGGGGTGTGACTGTGTGGGTATGTCAGTGATGGTGCCTGTGTGTGAGCATATGATTGTGAGTCTGTGGGAGGCATGTGTATGTGTCTCTGGGGAGCAGTTTCAGGTTGTGTGTGTGTATACATGTGTGTGTGTGCCCCAGTGTGTGTGTAAATCTCAGTGCAACTGCCTGGCTTAGATGCATATGCATATACCTGCCCCAGGTTGTCTATTATTTGTAGATGTGTGTCTTAATGTGACTCAGTCAGGGTACTTGGGTGCCTGTCTGTCTCAGTGTGTATATGATATCTCAGTACATGTGTATGTAGTTGGATTTACAAGCTGGTATTGTTGGGTGAGAGATTTGATAGATTAAATATGTGTTTTAATGCTAAGCCTTCTAGTTCAATGTGATTCCTATCCAAGTACCTCTATGATTGTTTGTGGTCATGCATGTCTATCTTGAAATGCACATGGTATCTGTGTTTCCATGAACATCGTGTGTGTGTGTGTGTGTGTGTGTGCATGTGTGTGCATGTGTGTGCACGCGCGCATGGGCAAAAGCTGGAGAAGGACGTCTCACAGTCTCCCGTTACTACTAGAACACGCTCCAGTTGAGAGCAACACTGAGGACTCTTCCGTAGATGAGCCCTGGGTGGCTTCCTGATCTGCCCCAGGTGGACAGTTAGTAGCTTCCCTGTCAACATCCAGCAATCTGGCTGGACTTATTTTCCCCCAAATGCTGAGAAAAGCCAGCTCCATGTCTCTGCCTTGTCTGATTCCAATCACCTTACTTTAGCTTGGCCTGGCAGGCCCTTACTAGGCCCACCCTCTAAGGCCCAGTGCCATGCTTCCTCCTCCAGGAAGTCTGTCTAGCCCTGTGGCTGGATATGGATGCTCCTGTGTGTGGTACCTGGAAGAAAGATCACTGGTAGCCAGATATGGACACTCAAACTGACATTGAAAGACAAAGCCGCGTTGGATTCGTCATTTTGGGACAATCTACCAGGAAGACTGAGACGCTCCAAAAGGCTGACCTGCCAAATGTTGATGCAGACGTGGCCCAGAAAGTGGGCCTCTCATGCAGTGCTGCAGGATGAGGACACATGACACCCTTCAGAAAATAAAGTCGCAGTGAAAGCGACACAAAGCTGAGCACACCTGTATCTTGAGGTCTAACAGCCGGACCTCTACCCAGTAAAAAGCAGTACTATGTCCGCAAAGGTCCATTAAAGGATGACTGTACTCAATGTATATGCACTTGCGAGCAGATCAAAGAGATTCACATTTCCCAGTTTCAAAATTTACTACAGAGCTATGGTAATCAAATCAGTGCAGTTATGGCACAAACAGAGAGAAAGACCAGTGGAATAGAACCGAGAGTCCAGGGCTGGGGAGATGGTTCAGCAGCTAAGGTATTTGCCTGCAAAGCCTAACTACCTACGTTCAGTACCCAATATCCATGTAAAGCCAGATGCACAAGGTGGCATATGCCATGTGGAATTTGTTTGCAGCAGCTAGAGGCCTATTCATTGTGTCCCTCCCTCCCCCCTCCCTCCCTTCCTCTCTCTCCTTGCAAATAAATGAATAAATAAATAAATAAATTTTTAAAAGAAAGAACTGAGAGTCTGATACGTGTGTGTGTGTGTGTGTGTGTGTGTGTGTGTCTCCAGTTCCACTGAATGAGTACAGTTTCTTTACAAATGGCATTGGATCAAAGAATTTTTCACATGCAAAAATAAAAATAAAAAATAAAATGAAGCTGGGGCTGGAGAGATGGCTTAGCATTTAAATTGCTTGCCTGCAAAGCCTAAGGACCTAGGTTTGACTCTCCAGAATAAGACAGATGTAAATGGTGGTGCATGTGTCTAGAATTTATGGCTAGAGGCCCTGGTGCGCTCTCCCTCTCTCTCTCTCTCTCTCTTTCTCTCTCTCTCTCTCTCTCTCTGTCTCTTATAAATAAAATATATATTTTTAAATGTAGCCAGGGGCTGGAGAGACAGCTTAGCAGTTAAGGAACTTGCCTGCAAAGCCTAAGAACCCAGGTTCAATTCCCTAGGACCCATGTAAGCCAGATGTAATAGGTGGTGTGTTCATCTGGAGTTCATCTGCAGTGGCTGGAGGACCTGGAGTGCTCATTCTCCCTTTATATCTGCCTCTCTCAAATGAATAAAATATTTTTTATAAAAATGAAGCTGGTGACAGAAAAATGGAAAAAAAACTATGCTGCATGCAGTTCATGGGAGAGAGAGAAATCATCAGTGAAGATACTCAACAGTGGATACTACAAGCATTAAATTTGGCCAGCTAGGCCAAATGAGCCAACAGATGCAATAGTGGCATGTCTGTTATGGGGGAAACCAACTGCCCTGTAATTGGACTGGAGGCCTGCTTCATGGGAGGGAATACATCCCTGATACTAAAAACCTACAACAGTGGCAGTCATGAGCCCTAGGTGTGTAACGTCTGCTGGTATCTGGCTAAATGTATATGCTATTCTCACCAAACTCCCCAACAAGCACTTCTCTTAATGTTCATACCCATATATTAATGCTACTCTCACTTTTGGTTAGAGAACCTTCTCTTTTCAGATGGCAGTGACCATGGGATGGCTCAGAAGGCATCATGGTGCTGAGAATAAGTGATAGAGGAGTGCTCAGCACAGAAATGTCTCTATCACACCTTCCAAATCTCAGGGTCCATTGCAGAAGAGGTGGCAGGAAAATATAAGAGCCAAAGAAAAGGTAGGACTCCTTACAACGTGCTCCTCCAGGCACAAAATGGCCTAGATATCCATGACCTCACAGTGCCTGACACTACCTATACAAGACCATCATAATAGGAGGAAAAGATGATGACATCAAAATAAAAGAGACTCATTGAGAGGGGGAGGGGATATGATGGAGAGTGGATCTTCCAAGAGGAAAGTGGGGGAAGAGAGGAAATTACCATGGGATATTGTCTACAATTATGGAAGTTGTCAATTAAAAAAAAAGAAAAAATGGATCAATGACCTGAATATCAGAGCTAAAGCCCTACAACTCCTATGACAAAAGGCAAATCTTCATGTCCTTGGGCTTGGCAGCAGTTGTAGATGTGACACACAAGCAAGGAACGAAAGAAACAGACAAATGGACTGGATGTGGTGGTGCACGCCTTCAATCCCAGCACTTGGGAGGCAGAGGTAGGATCATTGTAAGTTCAAGGTTACCCTGAGGCTACATAGAAATAGACAAATGGGACCTCATCAGTACTTAAAATGAGCATTATAAGACAGTACCAGTGGAAAAAATCTATAGAATGGGAGAAAATATCTGCAAATAACATATCTCACAAGAGTTTAATGTCCAGAATACATGAAGAATCTATGAAACTCAACTACTAAAGATAAAAACATTCAAATTTCCAAATGGGCCTGAATAGAAAAGAAAATATAAAACTGTCCAAGAAGCAGGGTTTTGGAGATGGCTCAGCAGTTAAAGGCACTTGCTTGCAAAGTCTGCCAGCCCAGGTTTACTTCCTCAGCCACCATGGAAAGCTTAATCCCAAAAGTGGCACAAGCATCTAATATTCCATTTACGGTTGGCAAGAGACCCTGGCGTGCCCTAACACCAACACACATACATAAATAAGTATTATTTTATTTTAAATATTTGATTTATTTATTAGATAAGGAAGGGGAGAATGGGTGTGCCAGGGCCTCTAGCCACTGCAAATGAACTCTAGATGGATGTACCACTTTGTGCATCTGACTTTATGTGGGTACTGGGGAATGCAACCTGTGTTTTTTAGGCTTTGCAAGCAAGTGCCTTAACTGCTGAGCCACCTCCCCGACACTAAGTGTTATTTGAAATGTCCAAGAAGTGTGTGAAAAGACGTTGAATATGACTAGTAATTAGGAAAATGCAAATAAAACCCACAATAAGACACTACCTCATATCTACTAGCATGGCTATAACCAATAAAATAGAAAATAACAGTGTTGGCAAGATTGTGAAGAAATTAGAGCTTCCCTACATGGCCTACAAGAGTGCCGAGTGATGTAGCTACTGCAGAAAAGTCTTCCAGCTGCTCAGAATGCCTAACAAAGAGTTACTACATGACCAGGCAATTTTACCTCCAGATGTATATGCTCCAAAGAATCAAAGACAGGGACTTGCACATGTTTGCATCCATGTTCCATAACAGCCAAAGGTCAAAACAACCTCAGTGTCCTCAACAGACGAGTGGCTAAGTACAATGTTGTATATCTATATGAAAGACTCTTTGGTCATAAAAAGGAACAAAGGGGCTGGGAAATGCAGCTCAGCTGGTAGAGGGCTTGCCTAGCATGCATGAGGCCCCAGATTCCACCCACAGCAACACGCACACACACACACACACACACACATGCACACTCACACACACACTCAAAAAATGAAAACAAAAATAAGGGATGAAGTTCAGCTACATGCTACCATATAACAAACCTTGAAAACATGCTAAGTGAAACAAACCAGGCCCAAGGAGACAGTCTGTATGTAATATGATTTCATGTATATGTACTAGTCTGAATAAGCAAATTCATAAGCATTACATTAGAGGCCTCTCAGGGCTTACAGGGGCCATGAATGGGAGTTACTGCTTAGGAGCTTGATGCCTGGTGGGGTGATGATAATCCTGTATGTAGACAGCAGTGATGGCTGCACATCCGGGACACAGTGGCTGCCACTGCACTATAAACTTAAAGATGCTAAAATGGTTATGGATATGTAATACACACCCACAACTTTAAAAAATTCAAAAGAGCTGCAGCATCCTTCTTTGCTTTGCTGTCAACGCCATCAATAGATGACCCCAAATAAAAGACTGCTGGGATAAGTGAGACAAAGACATGAAATAGTTTTCAGAGGAGCTATTTCTCCCGAGGGTGACAGTCTTCAAACCTTGGAGTGAGTTACTGTGGTGACGGAGTGGTGAGGGGATCTATTTTGGGCTCTGAAATTCCCCTGACCTTGTCATCCACTTCCAGGTCTGGTAGAAAAACGGGGACAGTGTCTCCAGCTTCCCATGTGCCTCTGAAATTTCCTAAGAATCACATGAAACTTCTTAGCCATCACCCCCCACCCAGGCCACTTGCAGACCTCTCTCCTACCATTCTCATCACTTGTGACTTTGTGTTTTTAAACAAAAAAGAGAATCACTACCACCCATTAAGTCAAACATACCTATCACATTGGCCTGGGTGCTTTTCCCAAAGCTTCTTTGCCATAATTCTGAAACTGGTTAAGCAAGATATGTCATCTAAAAGGGTGGCCCTGACAGTCCAGGCTACAGCAAGAGACATACTATTTTGTTTTATTTTTATTTACTTAGTTAGTTAGTTTTTTGAGGTAGGGTCTCTATCTCAGGCTGACCTGGAATTCACTATGTAGTCTGAGGATGGCCTTGAGTTCACGACAATTCTCCTACCTCTGCCTCTTGGGTGCTGGGATTAAAGGCGTGTGCCACCATGCCCGGCGAGATATACTATTTAAAATTTTTTTAACTTATGGCTGGAGAGATGGCTTAGTGGCTAAGACACTTGCCTGCGAAGCCTAAGGACCCAGATTCGACTTCCCAGAACCCACATAAGCCAGATGCACAAGGGACAGACTCATGCACACAAGGTGGCGCCCAAGTCTGGAGTTCATTTGCAATGGCTAAGGCCCTGGTGTATCAATTCTCTCTCTCTCCCTCCCCCCTCCCCGTTCTTCTCTGTCTCTCATTTAAAAATAATAATAATAATAAACTTAACTCTCCAAAATGCCACCTATACTTCTTTCCAGCCTCCCTTCTCCTCACAGAACAGCAGTGTTTCCCACGTGGTCCCCTTCCCAGCCAGCTACCCTAGATGCCCTCCTGCCCTTAACATGAAGCTGCCACTTCTTAAACCATGGGAGTCTGGCTGGCCTTCCCCTAGCAGCTGGGAAGCAATAACCATGTCAGCCATCCCACCACACTTCCAGGTTATCTACTCCCAAATGAAAATCTTACTGGCATTTCCTCAAGGTGTACATAATTGAATAGCCATTCATATTAACTTTTTATTGTGTGCCTGGAAAGCCTTCTGACTCCTAAACGAACACACCAGAATTTATACATTTAAATGAGTGCTATCTCCTTCACAGCAGTCCCCTGGGGAGCTATCTACATAGCCAACAATGCACTAGCTGCAAGCATCTTCTTTTGGAACTGCCTTCAAAGTCTGCGCATCCTTTGAAGGGCCCCCATGGTGGCATCATTTCATCCATCAGGGTACACGTGTTGAAAGACAGCTGAGGACAGGAAGGATGGAAGGAGAGTGATACAGTTGGGAATCGTGCTTGGTATCAAAAGAAAGAGAAAGGGAATGAGTTTTAACGGCTACGGCTCTGGAAGATGAAACAAGATTCTGAGCACTGGCTTCATTAAAGAAACACACGTCAGCCCCCTAGGAGGTGAGGCTTCGTGGGGGGCAGCATGGGGGGGTGACAAGAATCTGCCACTATCAGGGAGAACAGTGATGGCCATCCCAAGATTCCTGCATGTTCAACCATGCCATTATTCCGTCTTGACCAGGGACTAGAGACCAGAGACTTTCTGGAAGTGATCCGCGGTCATGAGCCTGGAGCCCCACGGGGAAGTCGGCTCCCTGTCTCCAAATAGCACAGATGGCATGTGTGCAGCAGCAATCTGGAGCTACTCATCCTTCAGTAACTAAACTCCAAGTCACCTTGTGTGTGACCCAGGCACTCCACTCCTGCATATACACCCCAAAGAACTGAAAGCAGGGGCGCAAACAGAAATTCGTACACACAAAAACAGTTCACCTGGACGTGGTGGTGCACACCTTAAATCCCAGCACTTGGGAGGCAGAGGTAGGAGGATGCTACCTAGTGACTACATAGTGAATTCTAGGTAAGCCTGGGCTCCAGCAAGACCTTACCTTGAAACCCCCCCCAAAAAAAAAGAAAGAAAGAAAAAAGAAAAGAAATGTTCACAACGGCACTTTTCACAGCCCAGTGGCTCATGAATGGATACGCAGCACGTGGTACACAGACAACAAAATGAGGTCCTGATGGGGAATGGAGGACTGATATGCGCTGTAACGTGGCTAAACCTTGCAGACACTGTAAGTGAAAAACAAAATCAAAAAGACACAAAAGGCCACAGAGCGTGTGATTCCATTTATAAGAAATTTCCGGAATAGACAAGTCTGTAGAGAGACAGCTCAGTGGTTGCCAACAGCTAAGAATGGTAAATGGCTACTCGGCTAGCGGGGGTTTCCTTTGGGGGAATGATGAAAGCATCCAGGAACTAAAAGGCAGAGATGGTTGTACATTTAGTACACTGGACTAAATACCACAGAATTAGGTATTTTCAAGTGTTTAGGGCTAGGGTGTAGCTCAACAGCAGAGGGTTAGCATGTGAAAGGCACTGGTTTCAAACCCCAGCACTGACCAAAAAAAAAAAGGTTAAAATGTAAATTGTGTGTATTTTACTGTAAGGAAAGAGGCAGGGAGAGGCCGGTGACGGGAGGACAAGGGCTGCTGTTCCCAGCTGGCGGCCTGACAGAGGCAGTGCTGACACTCTCACAAAAAGTATTTACTACAGGACTGAAGGCTTGAGGTGGTGAAGGGCAGGGCACGTGGGATGACTGTCACTGGCCAGTGTCTCCTGCACCACCTCAAACTTTCAGTCCTGTAGTAAATACTTTCTTAAGAGGATTAGAGAGGCCAGGTGTGGAGAAGGGTCTCCTATGGGGAGAGGCAGGGATAAGCCAGAGGCCATTTGCAGTGCAGCTGGGATCTTATGCACGCTCGCACGTGCACGGCAGCATGGACATCAGATTACAGCCATACTGCCATGGCTTGTGACCTGTCAGGGTGTGAGCCTGTGAGCTGGGGACCAGGAGGGAAGGAGCTGCCCTCTGGCTGGAGATAAGGCTTTTCCCCACCAGCAGCTGCTTGTCTGAGGCCCACAGGCCTCACTCTGACAGCCTCCCTTCCTGTCCTGACCCCCAAGGATGCCTACAGATGCTCCTGGGTGCATCTGAACTCCCAGCTCAGGCTTTATCAGAAATGAGCACCCCACACAGACAGCTGAGGTTGGTCTCCAGCCCTCCAGTCCCCATGGCAGTCTCTAGCCTAGAGGTATACCTCCCTAATCCTTGTACAGAAGGATTTATCAACTCAGAGATGTGACAAGACCCTTAGCAGCAATTACACGACTAATAACATTAAGTTTTAAATGGCGATTATAAGCCCAGATCTCTTATTAGTTGCGACAGCTAGTGAAGCAAGGGAGCAGTGAATTTTAAAGTGTGTAAATATAACTTTAAAAATTCAATAGTCTCAATTAGTGCAGCTGTTGGGCCCAAGACCCAGCCTCTCCCACCATGGGAGAAAGCCTGCTCCTATCCTTCCACTCCATTTTCCACTTCCATTCTCCATAACCACACAAATCTTTCCCGGGCTCTTGTAATGTGGCCCCAATAACAGACGCCCTGACACAGTGCTTACTGGACTATAGTGGGGGACACCAGCTTTCTGGTTAGCTGCCTGCTAAGGACTGAAGGACCAGCGAGTAGCTGCAGCCAGTGATGCAATGGCACCCTGCTTGAAGGAGTCGCTCTGATCCCACCGAAAGCACAGTGTGGTGAGAGGCCGATATGAGTCCAGCCGCTAGGGGAGGTCGCCAGACAGGCTATGAGAAAAAGCAGCACCCTGTGTGCCTGTGCAGAGAGGTAAACTGGCCTGGAGGTCAGGAGGCCAGTGAGAGGAACCCTCACTTTGGGCTTTCTGGAAAAAGCCAGAATCACAGCGTCGGTGGGAATGCTGTCCGGGTCTCTATTTTCACTGCACTGAATAGACACAATGGAGTGGGCCCAGGCATGGCAGGCTCCCCTCCACAGAAAGATTCTGGAAACACAGAAGAAAAATGATGGGGGAGGAAAATTTCAAACAAAAAGAAAGAAAGGGAAAGAGAGAGAGAGAGAGAGAGAGGGAGAGAGAGAGAGAAGCCAAGCAAGGAAAGGCAGCGTTGAGAGGTAACTGCCAGGCAGACCTGTTGCCATGGCAACGCCCTCCTGCCTGGTACCCAGGAATACATTATTGATCAGGGGCATGCTTCTCCATCCTCCCCAGAGCCCCCAGTGCCCTCTTTGCTGCCACCATTATTCCCTCCCCCATTGCACCTGTTCTGCGTTTGCTTGAAGGAGTGAGTCATTCTGAGAGCCACCAGGAGCCCAGAATCACCACAAAGCCCAGGGACACAACCCAGGCACTCCCTTGCCATTACATGACCTTGCTGTTCGAGCCACCTGTTATAGACAAATTATGCCCTCCTCAGACTGCTATGTTGAAATGTTAAACTTCAGGACTTCAGAGTGTGATTGTATCTGAAGACAGGGTCTTTAAAAAGGCAACTGAGGTAATGTCAGGTCATCTGAGTGGGTGCTGGAACAACAGACTAGTGCCATTGTAAGAAGGCATTAGGGCACAGGACGCACAGCGGCACAATCGTGTGAAGACACGGGAAGGAAGGAGATGGCCATCTACCGCCAGGTAGAATGTTCTCAAAAGAAACCAACCACCGCTGGGGATACCTTCATCTCACACTTTAGCCTGGAAACCGGGAAGAGTTACTGTCTGTTGTTTAAGCCACCTGGACTGTGATTCTTGATACTGGCAGCCTCGGAAAACACAACTCCCAAGTGGGACCCCTGGAAGGCTGTCATTTCAGAGTGCCCCTGCAGGACCTCAAACTACCTCAGCCACTGGGTCAGAGGACAGTGAGATGCCATGTGTTCTTGTCATGGGTCCCAGGGGCTAGAGTGAGAAGACGTGGAGACCACCAGACACACAAAAGAGCCAGCTCCAAACCCAGCCCATAGCCCTGGCAGCAGGAAGGCAGGTACGGGAAGAGCAGGAGACAGCACCTGTCCTATGTCATGCAGTCACCCAGTTTCTCGGAATCCAGTCCTCCAGCCTAGGAGGACATGAAGCTAACTGGTGGCACAGCCGTGTGAAAAAGAGGGAAGTCACTGTCCAACTCCAGTGGGTGAAGCTGGAGGGGTGATTTTCATCTCAGAAGATAAGCACTAGTGGGCAGGACTGGACAAGTTGGCATTCTGCACAATGCCAGTGGAACTGTGAAATGACACAGCCACTGTGGGAAGCAGAATCACTAGATGACCATCCATGCCGCGCCTAGCAATATCCCCACAAAAGCCAAAAACGAGTGCCGAAGTGTGCCCTGGTAAAAGTGGCATCACTCACAACAGCCAAAGGTGGAAACGGCCCAGAGCCCACCATCAGGTGTATGGGAAGGAGACTGTGGTAAGAATCATGCAACGGAATGGGATTCAGCCCTCACAGGCAGCACCAATGCATGCTACAGTGTGGACAAACTCCAAAGCATCAGTGAAAACTGAAAGAAGCCAGACACAAAGTCTGCATGCTGTATGTTCTCTTTAATGCGAAATGTCCAGAATTGTCACAGCTACACAGAGAAAAGGCCCTTTAGTGGTTACCAGGGGCTCAGAACAGGAGGTGGGGGTGTTTGCTCTATGGTGACGCAGAATGTTGAAACCAGAGAGGGATGGGACTGCATAACACTGTGAATCCACTAAACAGCCTTTAAATTGTTCATTTTTAAATGGTTGATTTGGGGTGGAGATAGTAGGAATTGGACCTAGGGCCTCATGTACGCTATCTTCAGTTCCTTTTTTCCCACTTTTTAGTTTGAGACAGGGTCTCTGTAAGTTATGTATAGCCTGACCTTCAACTTGTTCTGCTGCCCAGGAAGGCCTTGAACTTTCAATCCTCCTACCTCAGCCTCCCAAGTAGCTGGGATTCCAGGCCTGTGCCACCAGACCTGGTTAAAACTATTGGTATTATGACATGAAAATTTCACCTTGCAAATTACTAATTTTTTTGTCTCTGCACACATCCCTGCGTCCCTCCCCACCTACACACTGTTCTGTAGCTCTTGTATGTGTATGTGGCCTACGTGTTTCTGTGACATTCTCCATCAGGTCCGGCCTTCCCTCTGTCCACCACCCTCACCACTCAAGTGTCCTTAAGCCCAGCTTCATATGCGCAGCCCACCGCATCAGCCCGCAGCGGCTCTCCTAGCCGTCTGTGTGCCGCACCCAGCGCCCCCCACACCCCCCGGGTCCCACCCTGCTCTAGTCAGCTCTCTCTTCCAACTAAAGTATGCTCTCGGGGGCAAAGAGCACATTTCTTTCAATCTTATTACAAGCAGAGGCAAACTGACTCAAGCACATACTAGTTTGAACATCCCTAATCCAAAAGGCTCCAAAATCTGAGAACTTTTCGAGAGCTGAGCTGATGTGCTGTCTGCAGGAAAGCTGCATCTTGGAGAGTGGGAGAAGCGCTGCGGCTAGCGTCGACTGACCTAGAGCAGAGCCTCCATCCCTCCCTTTCTGACTGAGCCCAAGGTCCTGGTTAAAACGCCCAGCTGAAACCATCTACGGCTTCTTGGTTTCTGTTTTCGACCAATTAAGAAATGAAGAGGCATGGGCTGGAGAGATGGTTTAGCAGTTAAGGCATTTGCCTGCACAGTCAAAGGATCCCGGTTTGATTCTCCACAACCCACTTTAGCCAGATGCACAAGGGGGCACGTGCATCTGGAGTTCATTTGCAGTGGCTGGAGGCCCTGGCACATCCATTCATTCTCTCTCTCTCTTTCTCTCCTTCCTCTCAAATAAATAAATAAATAAAATGTATTTTTAAAAAAGATATTAAGAGGCAGGGCTGGAGAGATTGCTTAGTGGTTAAGGCACCTGCCTGTAAACCTAAGGACCTAGGTTCGATTCCCCAGGATCCACGTAAGCAAGATGCACAAGGTGGTGCATACATCTGGAGTTTGTTTGTAGTGCCTAGAGGTTCTGGTGCACTCATGTTCTCCCTCTCTTTCTTTCCCTCTCCCCCTCTCACTCTCTCTCTCACACACATGTAAATAAATAAAAATGTTTTAAAAAGAAATTAAGAGGCAGGAAGATATTTCAAAAGAATAAAGATGATTTTTGAGTAAGAGGGAAAGAAAGGGGAAGAAATCAAGCTCCTCCCAGAGGAGGGGTCTTCCAGAGTTGGAAAAAAAATGCACACAATCTAAAAAAATGTTCTACATCACTAGTTATCAAGGAAATGCAGATTAAAACTACACTGAAATAAATAAATAAAAGTACACAAAATATTTTTAAAAAGGGCTGGAGAGATGGCTTAGCGGTTAAGCACTTGCCTGTGAAGCCTAAGGACCCTGGTTCGAGGCTCAGTTCCCCAGGACCCACGTTAGCCAGATGCACAAGGAGGCGCACACATCTGGAATTCGTTGCAGTGGCTAGAGACCCTGGCGTGCCCATTCTCTCTCTCTCTCTCTCTCTCTCTCTCTCTCTGTCTCTCTCTCTCGCTGCCTCTTTCTCTCTCTCTCACTCTTGAATAAATAAATAAAAATACACAAAAAACTACATTGAGATTCCATCTCACTCCTGTCAGATTGGCTACCATCATGAAAACAAATGATCATAAATGTTGGCGGGGATGTGGAAAAAGAGGAACCCTCCTACACTGCTGGTGGGAATGCAATCTGGTCCAGCCATTGTGGAAAACAGTGTGGAGGTTCCTGAAACAGCTAAAAATTGATCTACCATATGACCCAGCTATAGCACTCCTAGGCACATATCCTAAGGACTCATCTCATTTCCTTAGAAGTACATGCTCAACCATGTTTATTGCTGCTCAATTTATAATAGCTGGGAAATGGAACCAGCCTAGATGTCCCTCAACAGATGAGTGGATAATGAAGATGTGGCACATTTATACAATGGAGTTCTACTCAGCAGTAAAGAAAAATGAAGTTATGAAATTTGCAGAAAAATGGATGGATCTGGAAAGGGTTATACTAAGTGAGGTAACCCAGGCCCAGAAAGCCAAGTGCCACATATCCCTCATATGTGGATCCTAGCTACAGATGATTGGGCTTCTGCGTGAGAAGGAAAATACTTAGTAGCAGAGGCCAGTAAGTTTAAAAGGAGACATAAAAGGAAGAGAAAGGAATGGAGGAGGGTACTTAATAGGTTGGTATTGTATATATGTAAGTAGAATGATTGAGATGGGGAGGTAATATGATGGAGAATGGAATTTCAAAGGGGAAAGTGCAGGGGGCGGAGGGAGGTATTACCATGGGATATTTTTTATAATCATGGAAAATGTTAATAAAAATTGTGAAAAGAAAAAAAATCACACACACACACAGTTTCTGTGGGAATTGAACCTTTATTGAAAGGGGAAAGCTGCCCATCCTGAGTGTGGGGTTGGTGGGCTTGAGTGAAGGGGGAGAGGCGCTGATTGGTTCACTGTGCATCTAGAACTGCGCAGGTCTCAGGAGGCTCCTGAGGCCTGCCCACCAAGGCAGCAAGGGTGGTGGGAACTTCCTCCAGGCCAGAAAGAAGGAGAAGTGGAGAAGCAATTGCCTCCTTTTGCCATCTTGTACCAAGGGCTCTTTTCCTAATCTACCTAACCCAGAAAACTGTTTCCTGCAATTTTCCAGTGTCAGAGCACCTGACAGTGCTATCAGAAAGTGGAGACAATGATCTCTCCGCAGATAAAGGAACGCGGTACATTACAGAACACAAGATATAAGATGCTGTGGGGAAAAGCACACGTAGCGGGTGCTGTGTACACTGGCGGCCATGCCTTGCACTTCAGCCTCTCTGAAGGTGGTGAGATCAGAAGGTCAGCTGCCTGGCCACCCAGAGCAGGTTCAACAAGGGGACTGAATGGCTCCTTCTTGGACAGGACTTTACAGCAGCAAAGACAAGGGACTTTAGCTAAAGAGACCCCTCTCTTGATGACAGAGAGTAGCAGAAAGCTTCCAGGTCTGGGGGACCTGTGCTAAGCTGGGGCTGTCTGCCTGTCCCGGAGATGAATGCTCAGAGGAGGGTTAGCCAGCCTGGAAGAACTCTAGAGTAGTTTTCACGCACAAAGACAAACAGACAAGTGAAAGGAGGCAGCAAGTAAAGGGTAAATCCCAGGGTAGTGCACACCCACCAGTTCAAGGGTCCCCTCCCTCTCACAGCAGCTGCTGGGAAGCTACAGGTAATTAGGGCAGATTATAGGATTTCCCAGGTCAGGAGGGTGGAAGGAGATGTCCCAACCAGGCTCTATTGTCTCAGATCAAGTTCCCAGGGTCTGCCTTGGCCCCTTCCCCTAGGCAGGCATTCACCACCAGGGGGTTAAATGTTAGCCAAAAGTGAAGAGACCACATGTGGCAAGAATAGAGGCAAGTAAGGTTACCTACATCCAGTCCCCGCTTGTACATTCCCTCAGGGAGCCCATGGCCCCAGATTCTGTTCCTGCTGTGTCTATGAGAAGGTCAGACAGAAAGGTTGAGTGGGAGAAGACTGGTAGCTAAGTGATAACTTCAGCAAGGTTAGGCTAGTGGTCAAGTGTAGATTTGCAAGACAAGTAAGAAAGCTCACCCTGGGCCCCTCAGAAAAGAAGCCAGGCAGAAAAGCCCCACCGTGTACTCTCTTATAGCCTATCTTTCTTCTATCCTTCTCGCTCCCTCCCCACAGGCTGGCACTCCATTGCCAAGAGAGACCCAGGGGTATAGCCCACTGGCCCACAGGACGGGAGCATTAGACAAAAAGATGGTGTTCTGAGAAACCCAGCTGAGAAACTCATTTGCACCCTCCCTCACCACAGGGACTCGATTTGCCAAGTGGGACAAGCCAAAGGCATCAGAGACTTCTCTAAACTTGTCAGAAGACAGAGAGGGGCTGGTATGGGCTTCGCATGATGCCAAGAACCATGTGAATACTGTGTTCAAGAAAGACACAGCAAAAGTCTCCCACCAGTAGGAACAGAATACAGAGTACCCGCTCAAGGTTAAAACTCCTGTGCTTCATCTTAGCAGCACCCAAAATACCACGAGAGCCAGAGTCAGGCTTGGATATGCATGGATGCACAAAGAAGGTTCTAGGGCTGGAGAGACGGCTTAGCGGTTAAGCACTTTGCTATGAAGCCTAAGGATCCCGGTTCGAGGTCCGATTCCCCAGGCATGGGGCCAGTGGTCCCTCTTCAGCACCAATCTGTAAAACTGACTACTCTTGCTGTTTTCTTCCTTTTCTTCTGGTGTGTGTGTGTGTGTGTGTGTACATGAATGCAAGTGCAGATCCACATGTGCCAGTGAGTGTGTGGTGATCCGAAGTAACCCACGTTAGCCAGATGCACAAGGGGGCGCACGCGTCTGGAGTTCATTTGCAGTGGCTGGAGGCCCTGGCGCACCCATTCTCTCTCTGTCTCTCTGTCTCTCTCTGTCTCTCTCTGTCTCTCTGTCTCTCTCTCTCTCTCTCTCGATTGCTTGCTTGCTGTCAAATAAATGAATAAAAATAAACAAAAAAAAATTTTAAAAAAGAAGGCTCTAGGCTGGGAATCCAGAACATTGCTAGGTCTGAACAGGACATGTGGAACACCTACAACGCACACACGGGGCTTGGGGGGAGAAGGTCAACAGTGAGGATTAACATATAAAAATATAAGCAAATGTGATTATGGGAACTAAAAGCCATCCTCAATTATCTGCCATAAATGCCCAGGCCCAGGCCAGCTTATTTCTAAACCTAAACACATTTTCCAAGCTGGCCACTTTCAATACAGACTCCAAGTACATAAAAGCACTCATTTTCAGCACCAACAAAAGAAAAATTAGGAAGGATGATCTAGGTACATTTAAAAAATTATTTCAGGTAGTTTTTTTTTTCCAAAAATCAAATTTGAGCTGCAGATTATCTGGGGCTGGGACTTTACACAGCACTGGTCCCCATCTGTTAGTGTGGCCACTAAGTATCCACCCAGGCTGGAAGCGCAGACAGTCGGCAAGGGACAGAGTTAACCTGCAAACCAGCCTGAATTATCGGTAGTAATCTTTAAGACAGACCTTTCTGTGTAGCCCTGGATATGTTGGAGCACACTTTGTAGCCCAGGCTGGCCTTGAACTCACAAGTGCTGAGATGACAGGCATGCACTCCAATGCTCAGCTCAGTACCTAAAATTGTGATGCCAATGAAGCCATCCCAGCCATCCTACCAAGATAAGGCATGCCCAGGAGGCTAGCAAGAGTCACATGGCACCGTCAAGATCTGCCTGTGAGTCCCAGAGCCAGACCTCAGGGATCATCTATCAAGGACTGAACTTTGCCAAAGATAAGCTTGAATTACTGGGAGAGAAGGACTGCTCTTGCGTCTGAGCCTCAGGACAGCTGTCTAAACTGTCAGAAGACAGAGAGGGGCTGGTATGGGCTTCGCATGATGCCAAGAACCATGTGAATAGTGTGTTCAAGAAACACATAGCAAAAGTCTCCCAGGTATGGGGTCAGTGGTCCCTCTTCACACCAAGCTGCAGAACTGACTACTCTTGCTGTTTTTTTCTTTTCTTTTCTTCTGGTGTGTGTGTGTGTGTGTGTGTGTGTGTGTACACGAATGCAAGTGCAGACCCACACGTGCCAGTGTGATCCGAAGACAACTTCAAGGTGCCTGTCCTTTCCTAGGTGACCCACACACTTCTGGGTTCTCCTGGCTTTGTCTCCCATTGCCACAGGCACACTGCGATCACAGACACGTGTGCCACTTTGCACCCAGCTTTACGTGAGTGACGAAGAGGGTCAAACTCAGGTCAGCAGGCTTGCAGACAAGTGCCTTTAACCAGTGAGCCAGCTCCCCAGCTCCGGCGATGGGGTGATCACTGTGCTCTTCCTCACCTGCACAAGGTTTCGTTCTTAACCATCCCCACTAACGGCTCACTACAGATAAAATGAACAATGGGCAGCAGAAGGAAAGGGAACTGAAATCATGAGGACACAACACCACTGCCGTTGGCAGCAGTCCACAGGTAAGATGTCGCTGAGAATGGTCACTCGAGCAGTGGCTCGGCTCCTACTCCCCTCGCACCTCACTGGCAGAGTCGGCCTCATGGAGGAGGAAGAGAAGCATCAATGTGTTCACTGACTGATTACGTGCAGGAATTAAGTCCAATGCTGTTAGGAGCCCTCTGAGAACCCTTGGGTTCAGAGTCACAAGCTGGGAAAGGAGTCTTGCTCACCAGTGCTTCGCTCATTGCCCCACTGAACTGCCTAGAAGAAACTGAAGCCTAAAGAAGAGAGCGAGCACTGGTTGCAGCACAGCAAGGGACCAGGCCATCCTCTGCTACCATCAGAGACACTTAATCGGTCACGTTTCCTGGGTAAATAAGTGGAGGAATGAGCAAACCTCATGAAATAAGTCACTGCAGGGCCAGTATTTGGATTGTGGCCCCAGAGACATGTTATACCTGCTCTTGTCACCTTTTCAAGAGTTGGCAGAGTTTCGCTAATGGGCTCTAAGCAGGGGCTGAGCACTACTGAACACTTCTGTGTCAGATAGTGCGGTGGTCTAGCAGAAGCAGACACTGGCATCAGAAACAAACAGGGAGACTAACGAACCTGGAAGGTGGCTGCACTGTCCCACTCAGGACTCCCGCCCTCCAAGCAGCCCCAGAGGGAGAGCTCAAGAAGCCAGCTAGAGGTACGACCCCAATGCAGATATGCATAAGCATGCAACACTTGCCCAGTGCTCCAGCCCCAGGCTTACCTCAGCATGTCATACCTGACTTTTATGGTTTTAATAGGGCAACTTGTTCAATAAGAGGTTGCCCAGTGGGTAAAGGTACTTGCTTGCAAGCCTGACAGCCTGAGTTCGATTCCCCACTACCCAGTGAGGCCAGATGCACAAAGTGGCAGAGACCCTGGCATATCCATATTCATTCATTCATTCTCTCTCTCTCTCATAAGTAAATAAAATAATATAAAGAGAGCCAGGTGTGGTGCACACCTTTAATCCTAGCACTGGGGAGGCAGAGGTAGGAGGATTTCCATGAGTTTGAGGTCACTCTGAGACTACAAAGCAAATTCCAGGTCAGCCTGGACTAGAGTGAAACCCTACAGAAAGAAAGAAAGAAAGAAAGAAAGAAAGAAAGAAAGAAAGAAAGAAAGAAAGAAAGAAAGAAAGAAAGAAAGAAAGAAAGAAAGAAAGAAGGAAAGAAAGAAAGAAAGGAAGGAAGGAAGGAAGGAAGGAAGGAAGGAAGGAAGGAAGGAAGGAAGGAAAGAGGGAAGGAGTGAGGGGAGGGAAGTAAGGGAGGTAAGGGAGGGAAGAAAAGGAAGGAGGGAAGGGAGGAAGAAGGAAAGAAAGAGAAAGAAAAAAGGAAGGAAAGGAAGGAAGGATGGAAGAGATCAGGCAAGGTGGCTCAAGCCTCTAATCCCACCACTTGGGAGGTAGAAGTAGGAGGATCACAATGAGTTCAAGGCCAGCCTGAGACTACATAGTGAATTCCAGGTCAGCCTGAGCTAGAGTGAGACTCTACCTTGAAAAAGAAAGAAAGAGAGAGAGAGAGAGAGAGAGGTTTGCTGATTATGTGCCTTACATGAGTTGGGGCAGGAGTGGCAGTTGCAGGCAGAGACCAGAAGCTACGTGATAGCTCTGAAACAAACTGGGAAGAGCAGCAGATACTCCACAGCCCTTGCTCTCATCCGCTCCATCCCTAACAGCGGGGAGCTATAGCAACTTCCACAGTGGAACAAAACCAATGAGAAAAAGCATGCCAAAAATCAATGGTCATTATTTCCACATAATTGGGTGGAGGGGTTGTTGATTTTTTTTCTCCATCTTTATGATTTTGACCTTTATAAATTATGATGGATCTGGATACTTTAGTATATTTTTACCTTAATAAAATGTGCAAAAAGAAAAAAAAATAACAGTAATAGCAAAGGGCATTGCATTGAATTACTACTGTGTCTTTGACCTAGTGAGTCTCTGCTGAGAGGTGGCATCAATTCATGAACACAAAATGGGTGAGGGAGAGGATCAGTCCTCCAGGCTGTGCCTGATGTCCTTGGACTCCTCTGTCCCTCAATGGATCCTGTGAGCTTTCACCTCAACCTAGGACAAACAGACAAGTCAAGCCTAACAACCACCTCTCCCATCCCCTCTCACTGCCCTTCCGTACAAGGAAAGAAGCACATACAAAGTGGCCTGCCACCAAATAAACGAGGCAGGAGAAGGGGGGGCCCACCCAACAAAGGTCTAGGGAGGAATCCTGTGTAACCTGCTAGATGTGGCGGCTGGTGATGCAGCTAAGCGGTAGAGCGCGGGCCCGGCGTGCCCAAGCCCTGGGTTGCAGCCACAGCACTGCACACTACAGCCCGGTAAACAGAGCTGGAAACCCCGGGCTCTGAGTCAGGCAGGCTGAGGCGACTCCCGGCTTTGCCTGTAGTTTGCTGCGTTGTTTTTTTTTTTTTTTTTAAATATTTTATTTATTTATTTGAGAGCGACAGAGACAGAGAGAAAAACAGAGGGAGAGAGAGAGAATGGGCGCGCCAGGGCTTCCAGCCTCTGCAAACGAACTCCAGACACGTGCGCCCACCTGTGCATCTGACTAACGTGGGACCTGGGGAACCAAGCCTCGAACCAGGGTCCTTAGGCTTCACAGGCGAGTGCTTAACCGCTAAGCCATCTCTCCAGCCCTGCTGCGCTGTTTTGAGAAAGGTCCCTTCATCGTGCTTCCCTTTCTCTTGAGGGAGTTGATATCCCTAGTCCCAAACTCAGATTTTCCAGGAGTCCTGAGAACTATCATCTGCTTCTTCATGACAAGGAATCCCTCAGGTGATCAGATCCACACCTTCATTGTCCTGTTGAGACCACCATGCCCCAGCAGGAAGGGACAAGTACGCCGGCGTCATGGCGGGCCTCCTGGCTGGAATGGGGCTTCTTGGGGTTCTGGATAAACAGTAAAGTGTGCAGTCAGACTGAAGGAGAAGGTTTTGAATTCAAGCTCCACCAGCACAGCTTCCTAGCTGAGGGACACTGGGGAAAGGTCACTCCAGTTCTATGCCGATTAATCATGGCTGACATTCAAGGGTGTCAGCGAATGAGAGGGCATGTGTTAAAGTGTTTAGCATGTTGCCCAGTACACAGGAAGCTCTCAATATGGGTAGCTGCCATTGCTTAGCTTATCATTACTACTGCCTGATGCTCCTGCTTTGACAAAAGCCAGGGAAGGAGAGGTCATAGGCCAGGAAACCCCTGTCCCCTACTAGTGGTCAGACCAAGTAACCAGAGTCAATTTACACGCATCTGAGTTTTCTCAGCCGGGAGCATAAAGAACTCTGGGTCAGCCTCAGCTAGAATGAGACCCTATCTCAAAAATCAAAAGAAAGAAAGCCGGGTGTGGTGGTGCCCACCTTTAATCCCAGCACTGTAAGTTTGAGGCCACCCTGAGAGTACACAGTGAATTTCAGGTCAGCCTGGGCTAGAGCAAGACCCTACCTTGAACCCCCCCCATCAAAAAAAAAAAAAAAAAAAGAAAAAAGAAAAAGAAAGGAAGGAAGAGGGAAAGAAAATTTTTGAGCTGGAGAGATGGCTTAGCAGTTAAGGCCTCTAAAGCCTAAGGACCCAGGTTCGATTTCTTAGTACCTATGTAAGTCAGATGCACATGGTGGCATGTGTGTCTGGAGTTCGTGTGTAGTGGCTAGAGGCCCTGGTGCACCTATTCTCTCTCTCTCCCTCTCTCCCTCCCCCCCATAAATAAATAAAAAAAAATTTTTTTTATTAATTTCTGAAGACATTTTATTTTCCAGGCTGAAAGACAGGTCTTCAGTACAGGACAGTCACATTATGCCCTATAAGTGGATGCTACGGTGTAGCCATAAGCCTCCTGAACACTCTAGGCAGGGACATGGCTGCATCTTTTGCCTCTGCAAGACCCAGGGTTCCTGACTTCCATCTGGACACCACATATGAACAACTGCTCCAGACCTGAGTGGCAAGTTCCAGAAGTGTCCTGGGATAGGGATTCAGCACTGCTTTCAACAAGGCTTCAAAGACATGGAAATCCAGGCATGGCAGCTCACGCCTATCCTCTCAGGTGAGTTAGGAGGATCAAGAGTTCAAGGCCAGCAGGGAGGTCCCTGATGCCCCCAAAACATTATAGGCCATTGCCAAGGCCTTTAGTTTCCCGCCAGGAATAGATGGTAAGACCCTATTGCTGAAGACTCCACATACTTGGGCTGCAAGGCCACTGAGAAATCCTGCTGGAGCTGAGCTGATAACCTCCTCCATGTAGACCAGCTGACAGAAAGCTGGAAGAAGCTGTTCTTTAATCCCACCCCTCAGTAGGCAGTGTAGGAGGCCCACCATGAGCTCCAGGTCATCCTGAGACTGATACCTGCTCATGAATGGGAAGATGCTCACCAACTAGTGGCACAGACCAGCAAACTCTGACCCAGAAGCTGCTCTAGCCAAATAAAAACATTTTAAAATAAAGTTTCAAAAACAAAGGCCAGGTGAGCCAACAGTGCCCCCTTTAAGAATCTAGTCTGAAGGGCTGGAGAGATGGCTTAGCGGTTCAGGCGCTTGCCTGCAAAGCCAAAGGACCTCGGCTCAATTCCCCAGGACCCACGTTAGCCAGAAGGCACATGCATCTGGAGTTCGTTTGCAGTGGCTGGAAGCCCTGGCCCACCCATTCTCTCTCTCTCTCCCTCCCCCCTCCCTCTCTCAAATAACTAAATAAAATTAAAAATCCTATGATTGGTACAACGTGAGATTTGTGATTGGTTCATAAATAAAGCTTTTCATAAAAAAAAAATAATCTGGTCTGGAGCCAGGACACACACCTTTAATCCCAAAATTCAGGAGACAGAAGTAGGAATTTGAGTTTGCCATGTGTTTGAGGCCACCCTGAGACTACATTATGAACTCCAGGTCAGCCTGGGCTAGAGCGAGACCCTACCTAAAATAAATAAATAAATAAATAAAGTTTCAAAAGTTGAGCAAGTTCCAGCTGCCCAGCTTCAAGTGAATGCAGAGTAGAGCTGCCTCCACAAAGCCAGCAACAAAAGTCAGCTAGCCAGAAACCATACAGCAACGGCGATGCAGGGAAACCAGAGGCGCTCCCTAGGCTTGGCTACCAAGTCTTGCGGCTGCTGGGGAAAAGCCTTGGAAACCTGCCAGCACTGAGAGAGTGCCGTGCTTGGCCACATGGTGTTCTGGGTCCTGTTTCACTGAAGAGGCCTTAATTAGGTGGATTGCTCTCTATTCCCCACCTAGAAAACCTGGGGCCCACTTCCTACTAAGCAGACAGGCATCCACAATGGACACCTAGGTGGGTCTCTCCTTGATTCATGCTAGATCCTTAATGGGAGATCAACACTCTGTGCTTTGGTTTCAGTAGAAATTGCATCTTGGCTCAGTGTACTAACATGGTACAGTCTTCGAATAAGGATATAATTAGATCTAAGAAAATGGCTTATTCTGAGAAATGGACTCCAAATCCATGCTATGAAACATGTACCCACTTCTCCCCTGTTTACAGAGGAAATCAGAGAAGATTTGATTTATTTGCCAAAGATCACGAAACTGGTGATCAGATAGCCAGGTTTGAAGCGGGCAGTCTGACTCCACAACTCTTGCTTGCACACAGACTTACACCACCAAGACCACATGCACTTAGACATTGCCCACCATGGGCTCAGGAAAACGAAGTCATGGAGTGGAGGACAGGGAAGAAACTGAGACACCAAACACAGCTAAGACAGCCTGCGCAGCACACAAAGAAACACGGTTAAGTGGCGCCGGGACGGTCACAGTAAGAATGGCACTGCATCAATGCCTGCATCCTTACAGTAGCAGTGAAATATGATTTTGGGAGACATTTCCATGGAGGAAACTGTGGAGGCCTACGCTTCTTTGTAACATTTCCTACAAGCTCATGGGGATTCAATATCTCTATAAAACTTTCAATAATAATAAAAACAAGGTCACAGTCCCAACGAGCAGAATATTTTTAACCATCACAGAAGGATCACTGGCCTCTTCTGGTCTGTCCTCAAATACTGGCTCCAGAGACCCCAGTGATGTCACAAACCCACAGAGAAACAAAAAGCATTTTCAATTTCAGAAGTCATTAACACAACTTTTCATTATGCCATCTCAAAGTTCCCTCTTTATTTTTTTCAAATTTTCAGGAATACAAAGGAATCATGACATATGTTTGAAGAGGATTTTCCCAGTCTGACTCAGAATGGGCTCAACCTTTGACCTAGCTCTGACCCAATCCCACACCATCCTTCCAGAGTCTTCCTGGAGCACCCAGGTTCATAGCACTTAGAGCCATGTGCCACATCTCCTTTAAACCTCAGCTCTCCCACACCAATGACACACGTCTCTAGCAGCCAGTATGTAACACCCCATTTGTGTCCCCAGCTGTCAGGGCAGCATGACAACACACCCATGGCCCCATGGTTAAGGTCAGCTTGTGACATGAAGTAGAGTCCTGGACCATCTGCCAAGCCCATTCCAGTCCTAGAAGCCTGGCAGGCTTCCCGCTGGTTCCCACAACTCTCAGGGCAGGTGGCGGAGGAACAGCCACAGGTCAGTGGGAAAAGAAAGATTCAGCACCAAAACCCAACCTCTGCAGACAGGCTCTCCATGGTCATGCGTGGAATGGATCACAAGTGGCCAGGCTGTACTTCAGGCCTAACTGGATGTCCCTTCCCACCAGGGGGCAAGGGGAACATGGTGGTCACATATAATCAGAGACCAAAAAGAAAGCATTCTATAAGGGCTGTCAAGGAGAAAGAAGGGAGTACAATAAAAACTGAGATTTAGCCAAAACCAAATGGAAACAGCTCAATGTAGAACTCTTGGCCCTTCAGTGTATACTCTGAGCAGGGTGTGGTGGCTCATGTCTACAATCCCAGCACTGGGAAGTCTGAGGTAGGAGAATCACCATAAGTTCCAGGTCAGCCTTGGACTAGAGTGAGACCATGCCTCAAAAGAAAAGGGGGGGGGGGTGCTAGAGAGATGGCTTAGCAGTTAAGGCACTTGCCTGCACAGCCAAAAGACCCAGGTTCAATCCCCCAGGACCCATGAAAACCAGACGCACAAAAGGGAACATGTATCTGGAGTTCATTTGCAGAGGCTGGAGGTCCTGGAACACCCATTCTCTCCCTCTTTTTCGCTCTTAAATAATTAAGTAAAAATAAAATATTTTTTTAAAGCCAGGCATGGTGGTACACACCTTTAATCCCAGAACTTTGGAGGCAGAGGTAGGAGGAGCACCATGAATTCAAGGCCACCCTAAGACTACATAGTGAATTCCAGGTCAACTTGGGCTATAGCAAGTCCCTACCTTGAAAAACCAAAATAATAATAATTATAATACAATGAACAATTCATAAATGAACATTAGAAAGTTTTGGATGTCATTATACTGGTCATGATATAAAAAACAACATCCCGGGCCTACAGAGATGGCTTAGTGGTTAAGGCACTTGCCTGCAAAGCCAAAGGACCTAGGTTCGGTTCCCCAGAACCCACATAAGCCAGATGCACAAGGTGGCACATGTGTCTGGAGTTCGTTTGCAGTGGCTGGAGGCCCTGGCACATCCATTCTCTATCTTCCTTCCTCTCTCTCTCTCTGCTTCTTTCACTCTCTCTCAATAAATAATAAAAAATAAAATTATAAAAATAATATTAAATAAATAAATTAAATTAAAAATAAAATAAAATAAAGAAAAACTACATCCCATCACAGAATTTCATGGACCACCTAAGAGAAAAGTGAGCCCAATTAGAAGAGAACTAGATACAGAGTTGGTTGTACCTTGGAGAGGAGCCTTAGAAATTGATAATCGTTAGGATTTCTTTTTTAGTGGTGCTGGACATCAAACTCAGGGTCTTGAACATGCTAGGCCAGCCCTATACTGCTGAGCTGCACCCCTAGGCCCTAGAAACCTGTATCTGAAGGCACTAGCTACGGTGATGAGAGGGGTGATGAGCTGACATCACCCCTGGAAGTACGGTGGACCAGGAGAGCTGCATGACATTCTCTCCCTTTCATGTTCCCATTTTCTTTGATTAGCAGAATAAAACGTAAGACTAGGCAAACAAAACAGATCAGACAGGTAGGTGCTGAGACTCTCAAGCAGAGCCTGCGGGTGATCTGTGGGGATACTTGGAGGAAGGTGCCCCAGCCTCAGCCTCAGAGGCTGAGGAAGACTGGCAACTGAGCAATAGCTTGCTGGTGTGGCACCAGCTAAGCCTCATACAACTCCACTTCCTGACAGAAGATTCAACTTCCCGTGAGGCCCTTGGAGCAAGGAGGGGCCCACCAAATCTGTGCTGGAACCAGAACTGCCTGGCAGGCGATGAGCCACGATCAGATTTTGAAATCAGACAGACCCAGAGTTGATCGCAGCTCTGACACAGGCGGGCAACTTGTCACTGTAAAGGAGACACTAACTGATAATTCAATGTGTTGCAGAGCAAATTCCTCCAGACTGAAATATTCCCTCCTAAATGGAGAAGAGATGCTCTGGAGACTTGGAGAGCAAGACTGGGAGCGTTGAAACTCAAAAGGGTGCAAGACTCCCCCCATAGGGTTATATGAAGGGTAAGTAACTTCTTGGGGGAGACTCTCTAACCAGCTGGGCGGCCTGCAAGGATTGCAGCATGCTCCACAGATGAAGCTTCCGTGAGTCATCACCAAGGCTGGGGTGGGGTTCTCGGTGATGCAGCTGTCTTTGAGCCACACACCCGCCTGTAAGCAACCTCTCACCCTGCTCTTAAGTAACTCCAATAAACTCATTGGTTCACCAAAACTGGTTTTGATACAATCATGCTTTGGTCTGTCATAGGTGCCCTATTTGGGGTGAATGGACATGAGTTGTGTCTCCTCAGGAAAAAAAAAAAAAAGCAAGCTCCTTCTGACATGAGAGTTGTCACTCAGTGACATGCTTGTTTAAATAGCCCTCTGAGCTGGGTGTGGTGCTGCACGCCTTTAATCCCAGCACTCAGGAGGCAGAGGTAAGAGGATGGCTGTGAGTTCAAGCCCAGCCTGAGACTACATAGTGGATTCCAGGTCAGCCAGGGCTAGAGTGAAACCCTACCATGAAAAACCAAAAAAGAAAGAAAGAAAAGAAAAGAAATGCAGACCCAGACCTCCTGGCTCTGCTCTGTGTACACAGAGGCCTGAGGAGCACTACAGGGCAGAGAGACAAGCTGACTTCTCCTGTAGCTGACAGAACAGCTCCCCACCCCCAGCTCCAGCTAGGAGAAGCCACCTTCTGCCAGCCAGGTATGACTACGCTTCTGCTTCTCTTGTCTCCTCCTGAGCTGCTCCTCAGCCCGCATCACTGGACTCCATGTACTGGAGCAGCTAGAGTCTCCACAAACCCCTCTGTGCCTGAGGATGTCTGAGACCTGTCATCATTTTTTTGGTATAAGAAAACAAGGAAGTTTCTTCCTTTTTATTTTTATTTTTTTGAGGTAGGATCTCACTCTAGTCCAGGTTGACCTACAGTCTCAAGATGGCCTCGAACTCAACAGCAATCCTCCTACCTCTGCCTTTCGAATGCTGGCATTAAAGGTGTGTACTGCCACACCGGCCCCCTTTTCAGACAGTTGTCCCACCTCTCTCCTCAAGTACTCTTTGTCATAGAAGAAGTGAGCTCAGGACAGCACCGCCTAGCTCCTTAGCTCAGGTCCCAGTGAGACCAAGCTGCCTACCACCCATAAAGACAGCACTGTCACGTAGGCATGGAGCTGGCTGGTACCAGCTAAGCTCATGAAGAAGGGAATCCTCCAGAGACGGCCAGACAGAGGCACACACATCATCTGTCCTCCAGCATCCCACATTCCAACCCCCCTCCCTGCTCCAGATCCCTGTTACCACTTCTGCCTTTGTTTCTGTCGTGTGTGTGTGTGTGTGTGTGTGTGTGTGTGTGTGTGTCATTTCTCACACGTGCCTGCCTTTGCGCTCCCAAGAGACTAGGACCAACTGTCCCCAGCTCCTCCTTTGTCACTGTCCACAGCACTGTGCCCAGCAGGGGCCCAATAAATACTATTTGTGGTCACATGCACATGCTTTCGAAGGTCCAATCACTAGCTCCAGGCTAACAAAGAGCTACTCACAAACAGGCATTTGTTAAGGATGACTGGCAGTGCATGGGGATTCTGTGGGAGAAATAAGATCACAGTAAGGTGTCCCCCTGGAAAGGCATCCACTCTGGTCCGTGACCTAACACTCAAAGATACTCTGGCGAGAGACCCAAGGAAACCAAGCATGTCCATGACAAGGCAAGTCCAATGGTCAACACAAGGAACATTTTTCTTTTCTTTTTTAGATTTGCCTACTGATTGGCCTTTTAAAGCTTTTCCCTCCAGTAGAACTTCTCCCACTCACCCTCACCCCCACCCTACACCCCGCCCATTACATCACAGTGAACAGAATGAGAGTAAAGACACTTGAGTTATCATGGGAGATATATCAAGACCAGAACCTCATAGTCAGTGCCCACAAGCATCTGCCATCTGGGCTCATCTTGCCCACGGCTAGGCTTCCAGGGCCAGAGAGGCTGCAGGGCTTAGCCATCCACTCATCCAAATGTCCCAGAGAGTCTTGGATTAGGCCCCTTGGAGCCCAGCCATAATTCAAGGTGCCTTCCCTTAGTCCATGCATAGAAGAGTGGAGGAAATCTTGGAGGTTGTTCTCATTGTGAAAATGAGAAAAGTCAGGGGAAAACACAGCCGGCACAGATGACTACCTGGATTCAGCATGGTGCTTCCTTCAGCAAAGCGTTGAGCTCACCCTCATTCAAACATTTGCTTTGAGTTATGCTAAAAAAGTTATGGCTGGGCTGGAGAGATGGCTTAGCGGTTAAGCGCTTGCCTGTGAAGCCTAAGGACCCCGGTTCGAGGCTCGGTTCCCCAGGTCCCACGTTATCCAGATGCACAAGGGGGCGCACGCATCTGGAGTTCGTTTGCAGAGGCTGGAAGCCCTGGCGCGCCCATTCTCTCTCTCTCTTCCTCTATCTGTCTTTCTCTCTGTGTCTGTCGCTCTCAAATAAATAAATTAATTAATTTTTAAAAAAAAAAAAGTTATGGCATGAGAGACCAAAAAGTAAGGGCAGGAGGCCATGGTCAAAAGTTCTGGGGCTGGAGAGATGGTTTAGTGGTTAAGGCGCTTGCCTGCAAAGCCTAAGGACCCATGTTCAACTCTCTAGATCCCATGTAAGCCAGACACACCAAGGTGAGGCAAGCACAAGGTCAGACATTCACAGTAGGTGGAGAAAGTATCTGGAGTTCAATTACAGTGGCTGAGGCCCTGGTGCACCAATTCTCTCTCTCTCTTAAATAAAAGAAAGAATTCTGACTGCACTGAGGGCTAAGTAGTCTAATCCAGTGGCCACAAGCCATGTGTGACTATTTAAATTTAAACAACTTAATTCAACGTTCTGTTCTTGAACAAACCTGTACTCCTAGCACTGAGGAGACATAGGGTGGAAGATTATGAGTTTGAAGCCAGCTTGGGCTATATAGTGAGAACCTGTCTCTTAAAATTTCTTTTTCAAATCTTCAGTCACATGAGCCACTTTCAAGTGCTGGGAGCCATATGGAACTTAGCAGCCACCATGTTCTATGGTGCAGATACAGAACATTTCTAGCAGCACAAACAGCACTAGTATCAAGCACTAGGATATTTTATTTGAAGCAATGAGTATATTTTTCCAGGAACTTCTGCCTTACCCCAGTGTGCTGAAGGGGTTTCCAGCGTTTTTTGGAAAGGTGAACAGAGGGAGAACACTTTTGCAATGAAGGAAGCTATGTGCTGATGTTCTCATGTGGCTGTGAAGACCCTGAGGTGGAAGAACGTGCCAGGTCCTCATGTAGCCATGAAGACTCTGAGGTGGAAGAACGTGCTGGGTCCTCATGGGACCGTGGAAACCCCGAGGTGGAAGAACATGCTGGGTCCTCACGTGACCATGAAGATTCTGAAGTGATACTTGCAGGGCTAGTACTTGGGTGCTCTTAGCACACATCTGTGTAGTTTCTTCTTCTGAGGACCCATCCTTTTGCTTTTAACAGGAGGACTGTGAAGTCAGATGCTGTAACCAGTTGACTTCCAGAAGGCCAAGATGCTATGTGGTTCTAGCCAGAATGGATCTTTTGGACCTGTTTAATGGCTCTAAGCATTTACTATCTAACCTGGCATCACTGGAGAGAAGTCAGAAGACAGGTCAGCACTGTGGACAGCGACATGCTCCCACTCAGCGCTCTTGAAGCCTTTGGGCACTCATCCTCCCCTCCAAACCCCTTCCGAAGGAACTAGGTGCTTTTGGGGGGGGGAGGGTCCTGCACACACACTTCATTCCGCTAAAAAGCTTCAAACTTTGCTCCTCAACTCCAAGACAAAGTCCAAGGCCTCAGGCTGAAAGGGAAGAGCCCTGAAGTCTGGCCCTTCCACTCTCCAGCAGGGACAATTCACCATGCTGACCACTGTAGTCACTGTCCTTCCATACCTTTGACTGTGCCCCTTTCTCCACCAGAAACACCACTTCTTTACCTCTGCCTGTTCAGATCCTTCCCACTCTAGAGAATCCAGCCCTTGTGTGCTCTTCAAAACCTCCCCAAGGACTTTACCCAGCAATGATTTCCTCCCCTTCTCTGACATCTCAAAGAATGTCTAGTTTATATGGTGCTTTGAGGAATTTAATAACATATTATCTTATATAAATACCAGGTTCACTGCAGTTTTTAAGGTTCCAGGATGGGTCGTATGTGGAAGAGCAAAGAGCTGTATAGACATGCAGAAGTTCAAGTCTTCATTTCCTGACCAGCAAAATAATGGACCTGGGCTAAAATATTCCTAACATTCAAAATTGTGCATTCTTGCTTGACAAGATTGCTCAGTGGCTAAAGGTGCTTGTTTGCAAAGCCTTCCTGACTGGGTTCTATTCTCCAGCACCAGGTAAAGCCAAATACACAAAGTGGTACATATCTAGAGTTTTATGCAGCAGCAGGAGGCCCTAATACACCCAGGTAGGGTCTCACTCTGGCCCAGACTGACCTGGAACTCACTATGGAGTCTCAGGGTGGCCTTGAACTCACGGCGATCCTCCTACCTCTGCCTCCCCAGTGCTGGGATTAAAGGCGTGCGCCACCACGCCCAGCCACACCCATATTCTTATTCTCTCTGTCTCTCTCTCTCTTTCTCCCCCTAATAACTACATAAAAATATTTTTAGGGCTGGAGAGATGGCTTAGTGGTTAAGTGCTTGCCTGTGAAGCCTAAGAACCTTGGTTCAAGGCTCGATTCCCCAGGACCCACGTTAGCCAGATGCATAAGAAGGTGCACACATCTGGAGTTCGTTTGCAGTGGCTGGAGGCCCTGGCATGCCCATTCTCTCTCTCTCTCTCTATCTGCCTCTTTCTCCCTCTGTCTGTCACTTTCAAATAAATAAATAAAAATAAACTAAAAAAATTATTTAAAAATATTTTTAAAAGATTTGTGCATTCTCTCTAAAGAAGTTGCCAATAGCAAAGTGCTTTGCTTCAAATAACATGTTAGATGCAGTTAACAGTGTGTAAAAGCAGGACAGAGCACAGGGCTGGTTTTAGCTAAAATATCCTGGGCTAGTTCCCAACATGGATTACAAAGGCTTCAGTTCCACTCTGTAATGATGACCAGGAAGAGATATAGTTTCCATCCTCACCTACACCAGCATAGGAAAATTGTCTATGGCCTCGGAGGCATTTTCCTTCCTGAGGAACATATGGCTTCCAACATGGAAAGATACCACACAACGGGTTCTCTAACAATGGCATTGTAGTAACTTCTGGCATATGAATTTTTTCTCACGTGGGTCAACTGGCAGCTGAAAGTAGGGTACTAACTTCATTACTAACTATGCATAAGCCAGACAGATCACAGAAAATAACAAAAAGCATAAATCTTGGCGGTCCCCCAAATAAAACTAGTTGGTCTCAAACCTCAAGGCATTATAAGAATGGGAGAAAGTGACAAATTCCAACTTAATCGTATATCGTTCCTGTAGAAATGAATTATAGTTGTGCCTCATATTGAACACTGTAGCCTCAAAGTACTCCCCTATGCATCTCAGCACAAGAAGACACAGGCTGATTATTTTCCTCTTGCCCAAAGAGAAACTATGGTCAGGAACTTTTAATAACTGTTTGGTTGCAAATAAAGCTCACACTAGAAGCAGAATCTAGTTAGAATAATTTCACTAATGTAAGTAGCACACATACACACTCAGAGAACTCTTAGCACAAAAGTGATGAGTTATGGCCAGCTGTGGTGGTGCACACCTTTAATTCCAGCACTTGGGAGGGCGAGGTAGGAGGATCACCTTAAGTTTGAGACTATCCTGAGACTATAGAGTGAATTCCAGGTCAGGCTGGGCTACAGCAAGACCCTACCTCAAATAAAAGGAGGGCCTGGAAAGATGGCTTAGCAATTAAGGCACTTGCTTGCAAAGCCTAAGGATCCAGGTTCGATTCCCCAATACACACGTAAACTGGATGCACAAGGTGATGCATGCATCTGGAGTTCATTTGCAGTGGCTAGTAGCCCTGGTGTGCCCATTCTCTCTCTCCCTCTCTCTCTCTTTCTCTCTCTCCCCCCCTCTTTCTTCTCTCTCTCTCTGACTCAAATAAATAAAATACTTCAAAAAATGCAAGTTTTAAGCTGGGCGTGGTGGCATGCGCCTTTAATCCCAGCACTCAGGAGGCAGAGGTAGGAGGATTGCCATGAGTTTGAGGCCACCCTGAGACTCCATAGTGAATTCCAGGTCAGCCTGGGCTAGAGTGAGACCCTACCTCAGAAAAACCAAAAAAAAAAAAAAAAAAAAAAAATATATATATATATATATATATATATATATATATATATATATATATATATATATACACACACACACACACACACATACACACACACACATACACACACAAGTTTTCCTGGGCATGGTGGTGCACGCCTTCCTTTAATCCCAGCACTTGGGAGGCAAGGTAGAAGGACTGCCATGAGTTCAAGGCCACCCTGAGACAGTGAATTCCAGGTCAGCCTGGACTAGAGCAGGACCCTACCTCAAACAACAACAACAACAGAAACTACAAGTTTTGCTGGGTGTGGTGGCACACACCTTTAATCCCAACAGGAGGCAGTGGTAGGGGGATCATCATGGATTTGAGGCCACCCTGAGACTACATAATGAATTTCAGGTCAGCCTGGGCTAGATGGAGACCCTACCTTGAAAACAACAACAACAAAAAAAAAGTGATCGGGAATTTGAACTAAATACTTGTTTTTTAAAAATGTCACTATCACAGCCAACTTGCCAGCTATAGTAAAGGAGGGAATTCTCATTCTAGGAAACTCCTTAGAATTGGTCTGCCAACTCACTCTAATCCCAGAAAAATCACAAAATCTGAGGACACACACTGACAGGAACTGAAGCCTTTGTAACCCATGTTGGGAACTAACCCGGGATAGTTTAGCTAAACCCAGCCTTGCATCCAACATATTCTTTGAAGCCCTTACTGCATGCATAGCAACTTCTTTAGAGAGAATGCACAAATCTTTTTAAAATAGTTTTGTTATGGGGAGAGAGAGTGGAACATTGCATCCGGTCAGCACACCCCAGTTGGCCTGATTTGCATCCGGGAAGGCTAGTTCAGCATGAAGCCAGAGCTCCCTTCTGCTAGGAGACTTTCCCCAAGCTAGCCATGCTAAATGCTCAGAAAAGGAAGGTGGGGAGACCCTAATAGGACTGGACTAAGAACTCAGGGTACCTGCTCCTCCCCCAGCAGAAAGTCTTCAAGTGTTCCTACCCAAGGCCCACATAAGGCACTTCCTTCAGCATGATGAAGCCTAATGTCACGTTCTGTCAACCCCACAGCACTTACTCTCTGGAATTAGCAACCGTGCCTTAGGTTTAGACATAGACAGGCTCTCATAAGCCACTATGTTGCTCCAAGCAGATGTTGTGGCATTCCTGATTCAAACAGCAGGAGCCCCAGAAAAGTCAGGTAGTGGGAATGATTAAACCTTCTCCATAAGTTCATCTCTCACCTAAGGGCAGAACTCGGAAGGAAGCTAAGAATGGGACGCAGAGTAGGGAAGGTAGAAAGGAGCCAAAAGGGAATCTACCTGGCGTCTTCTCCAACTCTGGGTGTCCGGGACTCTAGGACTGAGACAGACATCCTGCTCTTTCAGCCCCCAAGTGGATTGCTAATCCAAGCTGTTTATCTCGTTAACTCTGTTTATTGTGATCCTGGTAAGAGGTTCTGAAACCCTCCAAGCCCCTCTCTAATTAAATTCATTAGAACAGATTGGGGCTTTCTTTCTGGATCTGAGAAAAATTAACAACATGATTAGCATCATAATGACACGGGGAGAGGGGCTGCCAGGGAGGCCTTTAGGAAGGGGCTGGGTCAGTATCAGAGGGAAGAGTACAGAGGAGCAGGTGAAGGGGGAGAGGCAGATGCTCAGGCAGCTGCTTCCAGAGGACAGAGCCGCAGGAGCTCAGAGAATGACCCCTTAGTGCCCCAATCACTATAATTTTTTTCATGGCATTGCTTTTGGGAAAGTAAAGTCAGAGGAAGAGATTAATCAATGACAAGAATCCCAGAGACAAGACCTTGCAGCAGTCTTCTGATTTTACAGAGGAAGAAAAAGATGGGACCAGAAGTACCACACAGCCCCCATGCCCTGCATGCTGACGTCCTCTTCCTGCTAGGCTGTGCTGCAGGGCCAAGAGGAAACGGGGCCAGTCAGAGCAGGCAGGATAAGGCAGGCTACTTCTTTCCTGGAGAACCTAAGCTGGCCAAACATTTGCTTATACATCTGATGTGCTCCCTGGGCAACTTTAAAGCTAAGCTGTTTCCATTGTGCCCTGCCACCTCCCTCACTCCTCCAGCCTGATCTAATGCCTTCCTGGGAAACATTACAGCCCACAGTTTGAGTGGCAATGAAGCCTTAATCACAGTGCCTTACATTGCTCCCAAAGTGTTTTCCTGCATCTCCATCTCGTTCCTCCTTTGGGAAGCAGGAACTGCATTTCTGGGTCTTTTGAAAGGACACAGCAAGTATTCAAAATGGTATTCTGGCCGGGCGTGGTGGCGCACACCTTTAATCCCAGCACTCGGGAGGCAGAAGTAGGAGGATCGCCGTGAGTTCAAGGCCGCCCTGAGACTACATAGTGAATTCCAGGTCAGCCTGGACTAGAGTGAGACCGTACTGCAGAAAACAAAAACAAACAAATAAATAAAAACATAGAATGGAATTTCAAAGGGGAAAGTGGGAGGAGGAAGGGTATTACCATGGGATATTTTTTATAATCATGGAAAATGTTTTTAAAATTTGAGAAAAAAAATTCAAATTAAAAAAAGAAAACATAGGCTTAAATTCTAGCTCTGCAATTTACCTGTTCTGTGATCCTAAGCAACAACTCCTTGGAAGTCTTGTTTCATTATGTGTAAAACCATAATCCTGACAATAACTACTTTTGGAAAGTAAACTCTTAGGGCTGGAGAAATAGCTCAGCAAGTTAAGGCACTTAAGGCACTCGCCTGCAAAGCCAAACAACCTGGGTTCCATTCCCCAGGACCTATGTGAAAAAGCCGGATGCACAAAGTGGCGCATGCATCTGGAGTTCGTGTGCAGTGGCTGGAGGCCCTGGCATGCCCATTCTCTCTGTCTGTCTCTCTTTTCTCTGTTTCTCTTTCTCTGCTTGCAAATAAATAAATAAATAAATTTTAAAGAAAAAACAAGCTCGCTCTTATGAGGGTTAAATGAGGTAAACAAACAAAATGCATAGTAAAGCACTCAATGATGATGACTACAGCTACTATGCTGCTTGCATTTTCCTTGGCTGACCTCAAGACCTAATGAGAGAGAAGGGTGGCTCCAGGGTTCTCAAAGTGGCTGGACAACCTGACAGATGTCCTGGGTCAGCAAATATATAGAAGGGCCTACACCAACTCCTACCACAGTCAATGCCTTCTGGGACCCTCCCTGAAGTCCCAGACACTAGGCCATAAGCATTCCACATCTGTGCTGCAGCGAGGCTTGGGTCCTTGCTCAACCCTGAGTCACTTCACAAAGGTTTGGCTCAAACTGTTCCAGTCAAGGCAAGGATCTAACCAAACAATTTGACTATCACTCCAGGTCCTCTGTCCATTGTGACCATCTCAGCCAAGCTCTTCGAATGCCAGGAACCCTCCCAAGTCTGCTATAGTATTTCTTTTTTGTAATGTTTTAATTTATTTATGAGAGAGAGATGAAGTAGGAGTGCCTCAGAGCCTCTTACCATTGCAAAAGAACTCCAAACACATGTGCCACTTTGGGAGTCTGGCTTTATGTGGGTACTGGGAATTGAACCCAGACCAGCTGGGTTGGGAAGCAAGCACCTTTAACTGCTGGGCCATCTCCCCAACCCTGTTTCAGCATTTCTTTTTTTTAAATTTTATTTACTTAAGACAGAAAGAAAGAGGCAGACAAGAGAGTATTAGTGTGCCAGGGCCTCCTGCCACTGTAAATGAACTCCATATAAATGTGCTACTTTGTGCAGCTGGCTTTATATGGGTATTGGGGAATTGAACCTGGACTATTAGGGTTTGCAAGCAAGTACCTTTAACAGATGAGCCATCTTTCCAATGTCTGTTATAGCATGACTTATGTAAAGTTTTAATTTATTTTCATCTCTTTCTCTCCAAATCAACTTACATGCCCAACACCTAGCACAGTTCCTGACACAGGTTCAAAAGCTCAGGACACACTACGTCCCGAACAAGCTTGGCTATGTAGCGAGTAGAGCGGTGACCCACACAGAAGAGGCTGGGTCCAGTCTTACCCTTGGGTCCTTTTCCCAGCTTAGCTACATGGATTCAAAGTAGCCTGTATTCAAGTGCTCATCTTCAACCTCCCCTTCTGTCTGGACTTCTCTGATGACTCCTGCCAAACTCTGACACCCCCAGTGTCTCCGTTTTTGAACACTGACTGCCATTATTCATTGTAACCCTCTGTTTCCCAAGAGTGACCCAAGTACCTCTCCCAATTATCACTTTCCTGAGGTGATCCAGATCACCTGTCCCATTATCACTTTCCTGCCCTGCAACCAAGGAATTCCAATGGCCCACATCACGCCTTAAGTATCCCATAGTCTGAAAGGGAAAGGGCCCTGCTCAGGCTTTCCCCAAATAAAGTCTGTCCCTGCTATTGATCCGAGTCTCCCCTCTCTTTTCCTTTTGCACTTTTCTCTAACACCTGTGACTCCACAACTCTTTCCATGTGTCATAGCTCACTATACTGTTCCTCGCCTTACTCCTGAGCATAACCCTGTGGACATAATGGCATTTGTCCATCACACTGGAAACTCCCCGAGGACAGAGAGAGCCCCTCCTCTGTCTTGCTGTGATATTCTAAGCATTTCCAGACCATTTGGGTCCTTAGGAAATGGAGCTGAAGAGCTAAGAAGCTTTGACCTTGTCCCAGAGTTCTCTATAGCTGTTTCCCCCATCAGGCTGCAGTAACGACTAGTGGGGTTCTGCTACACACTGAACATGGGTCCTCATGCTGGTCAAGATAGTGATCCTGTGACACTTTGAATCTCACCTCCTCTCCCATTGGCCTTTTGCCTGGCCGCCAAGGTCAGGATCAGCTCTGAGCTACCGATCTGGATGCCATAGGCCATGGCTGGGGGGGATGGGCTGTACCAATGGAATTCAAGACACTGCTATTTGGCATCCCTGCCTGCCCATCCTCACTCAGGCTGATGTGTGTGATTTGTCTGATGACCTGTCTCCCTCTTCCATTACGCTGGGAGCTCTGAGAGACTCCATTCTGTCTTGCTTTCCCTCCTGTGACCTCAGCATTAAGCAGAACCATGTATCATGGGGTGAATGAATACTGGCGACAAGTAAGAGTGGACCCAGCCTGAAGTTCCTCTCACTTTTCCCCACCACAGCTCCACTCCAGACAAACAGAGTGAGAACTGCTCGGCCCCTTCCTTTATGATGGCCGAAGAATTTTGTTCTCTAGACAAACGGAGAAACCTCAAACCCCCAAACTCTTGGATGGTCTGAGAGATCTCAGTGGCCCTGGCTTCCAAACCAGCCTGGGGAAGGATGGGAGGGAATAAGTTGCGATAAAGTGATCACAGCTTAGGAAACCTGTCCCTGAGTCACAGTAAAAACAGGACCTTACGCCAGTTTGTCCCTGCCCCCCCCCACCTCACCCCACGACCAACCGAAAACCAAAGCCCATATTGAACCTCCAGATCTCAGCCACCTCCACAGTGTGCCCCTGAAAGGACCAGCTCTTGTAAGCGGAGCCGACAGCGAGCCAGTACGACATAGCCAGCATGCCTTTTCCTAGCTCTCCTGGGAGCTGGCTCTGCTGTAGGTGTGCCTGGATTTAACTCCCTGCTGCCTTTGTGATGCCAAACAAGAGGATGAGGGCTGAGACTCACTGCATAAACCGGGAAAGTATGTACACTGTTATCACCCTCCCTCCCCCGCACTTGACCTGAGCCCCAATCAAGCACTTCAACGTCAGAGCCTTGATCCAATCAGCTCCCGACAACAGCTGCAGGTGATGCCTCCTCGGGTACCAGGAAAAGCTGGCAGCCCTGAGGCCCTGATGCCAGCAGAAGCGTTCCACCCCATCCTCATTTATGACAGGGAGGGGACAGACAAGGGTGACAAAGCAGGGGGCAGCCAGCCCCACAGCAGCAAGTCCCTTGGCTAGGCACCACCCGTGGCCTGAACACAATTATCATACGCATCAGCTAAAAGACTCCAACCCCGCAGATTCCAAAGTGAGGAAGTCTCAGTCTGTCCACAGTTTACACTTAACCTCCTCATTTAAGCCTCTGCATTTCAGCAAAGGATCTCAATACTCGAAGTGGGGGAGGCCAGTTCCTGTTTCAGGGTGGTCAACACAATTTCTGGGGCTATGTAAGAGTCCCTTTTTTCATTAATATCATTCATATTCATTCTCCTCTCTGTCTGTCTTTCTCTCTCTCTTCCCTCTCTCTCTCTTTCCACCTTCTTCCACTAAATCCAAAGATGAGGAGTAGAGATTTCCTCTCTGAGGAACTTACTCAGTCAAGACAAAAGGTCCTTCCTCTCTTTCCTTTGCTTCCCCCTCACATAATTCCCCCCATCCATAGCTCTTGGCCTGCCTTCCCCTGCTTGTTCCCACAGTCACAGCTGGTGTGGCCCCGATTCCCAGGGGCTTCTATGCGCCACACACATTTTTCCCAAGGTTCTACTTATGCTTAAAGTTTTATAGGAACTGAATTGCCTGTCTCTGGCCATGTACAAACCACTCAACTCCTTCCCAACCAGGTCTCCATGCCTGTGGCCTGCCCTTGCCTTGCTAGAGACTGGACTGCGCCCCATCAGGGCTTCCCACAGTTCCAAGGTTAGACAAGACACACCAGGCCCTCCAGCCAGACAGACAGAGATGGGCAAAAGAAAGTCATTGTCATACACTCCTTCAGACCTAGAGGAGGGAACACAAGCATGCACGCACGCACATACACCATGCCAGAAGCCAAGGAAAGGACCAGACTCAGACCCCGTCACAGGGCAGGAGAGGGGCTGCTGTAAGGACCAGCGTCTCAGTGATTCAGCACTCTGCCCACTCTCAGCCCAGGCATGGGCCATACTCATGTCCACTCCTGATGCCAGAGGGCTGACTTGAAGATAGAGGAAGTATCCTTTCAAAATTCCCAAACCCTTTAGCTCTCCAGTAACACTCCTCAGCCAGCGTTTCCAATCCAGGGCTCAGGACAAGACCCAAGAGCCTCTAGGGCCATTCTCTTGAACCTGTCTTTTTACCAGCCTTGTTTCCCTTCCTGAGTCCCTCTAGGAAACAAAGCTCAATAGTTCCATAGGTGGACTGCATCCACAACCGTGAGTCTCTGGGCCTGCAGAGCCCTAGGCCTCCGTGGCAGAACAGGAGCAAGGGAACAGTGGTCTACGGGTTGCAAGCAATCCAAGCCCGGTGGCTTCAAGCATCGCCAGGAAGGACAGGTGGAAAGGTGATGGGTGGGAGAAGGTGGGATGCTCCTGAGGGTCCAGGGTACAAGAGGAAACAGGGAAATCCCTGAACAGGGCCTGGGACAGGTTGTGCAAGGGGCACCGAAGATGACAAGCCGGGAGAGAGCTAATGGAGATGGGCACTCTGCAGAAGGATGGGGACAAGGAAAGGAAGGGGAAGGGCAAGGAGCGGGACTCACGAGTGGAGCACGAAAGGGGAACTAAAACAGGATACTGAAGGAAGTATTAGTCTAGAGGCCAGCAAGAGTACAGGTAAGGAAGAGGACAGAGAGGGAAGGGGAAGAGCGAGGATGCACGAAGGGGGAGGGGAGGCCGCCAAGGAGCCAGAAAGGGTGTTGGGGTGTGCAGAGGGTGGGAGCTGGATGGGGTTGGCTGGAGACATCGCCAGAATCGCATGGATTCTGTGCAGGTGACCGAAGCCGTAAGGAGATGGCACAGGGATGTGGAAAGACGTGGAGGTGGGGGGGGGGGGATGGGACAGGTCGGGAGATGCAGATGAACAGAGGAGGGCGGGAACAAGGGAGTGTCACTCGATGGGTTTCCAGGACCCCTGTTCTGTCCCACTTCTCCACATACACACCCAGCCCGGTGTCCGCGCTCGCCTTACCTCCAAGGGCTCGCGCTCGGGCCCTGGGCGCAGTCGGAGCTGTCCGCTGCCCGCGCCGCCACTTCCCCCGCGTCCCCTGCAGCGCCTCTCGCCGCCAGCCGCCGCCGCCGCCGCATTAGGGCAGAGACCAGACCGTGCGCGTCCCCGAGCGGCCGGCGCGCCCCCGACGGCCTGCGTGCGCGCCCCCGCGCCCCTTCCTGCGCGCGCGCGCGCGGAACCTGGACCAGAGCTCGCCCGGCCCGGCGAAGCGCGGAAGGATGCTTTCGCTGGGGAGCAGTTCGCAGAGCCTGGATGGAGGTAGTCTTCCCTTCTCCGCTCGCTCGACCGCAGGTGATCCTTTTCCCCAAGGGCCGCAGTCAGCGCCCATGCCCGTTCGCTCTGCGCCTGCTCCGCGCTGCACACCGGGGACAGGCACCCCGGAGCCCCAGAAGTATCGTGTGTCTGTCCTGTAGACTTGCGCTTCTTCAGATGGCGACTTCTTGAGGGCAGGACTTTGTCCGGACAGCTTGGGGACGCTCACGGTAGACTGTCCAAAAATGGCTGTGGATGGAAGAACCGGTGTAAGAAAGGTGGCAGTGCTGGGGGCTTTAAAAACTAGATTTTTTTTTTTTTTTTTTTTTTTTTTGTCTGCCTCAGGAAGACTCGATCTTTGTCCCGGACTTCACGTAGGGTGGGGAAAGCCCTGGACTGTAGACCAGAGAATTGTTAGTCCAGCTTCAGTAACTATGCGATTGGCCAAGCACTTCCTCCGCTGAGAATGCGAAGTTGACTGTATATTTGCATAAAGTACCCCTCCGTTTGACTGCCAGAAGCCATGAGACAGACACACAAGCAGAAACCTGGGCACAGGTCTCACCCTGGAATAGTTGGGCATCTGAATCTTAGCCTTGGAGAAGCTTTCAGAAGTTCGCCAACTACAAATCAAAACGGGAGGCCCCTGGGAAGCCTACTTATAAGGTCCCATCAAGCCTATCCCGAGCCCCTTCTCCGTGTTCACACAGCTCCTATCCTGGTACCACCTCCCGTTGTCCTTGAGCCTCCCTGCCTGCCGGTCAGCCATCCAGCCTGTGAACTCGGTAGAACAAGGAAGACGGAGATCCCTACCAGACTCCAGCACATAGCAGGTGCTCAATAAATGCTTGTGAAGGAATCCATGCACTAAACTTCCTCTCCTAAAATGTTCCTCTCCTCCGCGAGGCACCCTCAGGCCTACAACAGCAGATATTGGTCAATTTCACATGCCCATAAGCAAAACCGCCCCTAGGTGTTGTAATCTGTAGGGCCCCTGTTTATACAAACCATCTGAGTCACTCAAAATTAGCACTACAGCATCACACTGACCTCTCAGTCCTGTGAATGAAATGTCGCCCTATTGGATCCAAGGGGCACCAAGGAGATAGTCACCTCACCACAGGGGCAATAGCGTCAAGGCTAGAAAATTCTGAAGGGAAGGATTTGAAAACTGTTCAAACACCACTCTCATCCCTCATAGGTCCCAAACAAACACCAGAGGGACAGTTAGAAGACTTAAAAACAAAACAAACAAACGGTAGGGCTGGAGAGATGGCTCAGCAGTTAAGACACTTGCCTTCAGTGCCTAGGGACCAGAGTTCAATTCTCCAGTACCCATGTGGAGCCAGATACACAAAGTGATACATGCATCTGGAGTTTGTAGTGGCTAGAGGCCATGGTATGCCCATTTCCACTGTCTCTCTTCTATCTCCCTCTGCTTTTAAACAAATACTTTAAAAAAAAAATACCAGGGTACCTTAAGTTTGGTCCCAGGGCAGGGCTTCTGTGAGGGAGTAAGGATACTAAAAGTATCCAGTTGGGACTGGCTCCATGAAATAAATAATAATTTCCATTTCTAAGTGCCCACTCTATGTCAGTGGCTGGTTTCCTATATCTTACTAATGAGGCTTCCCATAGCATCAGAAGGCAGGTATCTTCAGGTGTCAGGTGGAGCCTTAGTGTGCACTCTGGAGGCCCTGGTGGAGTCCAAATGCTACTTCTATCACAGCAGACATGGGTAAACTGCAATTTACTTATTCTCCTCTTTTTTAAAAAAATATTTTTATTTATATTTGAGAGACAGGGGGAAGGTAGAAAGAATGGGCATGCCAGGGCCTTTAGCCACTGCAAATGAACTCCAGACGCATGTGCCACCTTGTGCATTTGGCTTACGTGGGTCTTAGGGAATTGAACCTGGGTCCTTAGGTTTTGTAGGCAAGCGCCTTAGCTGCTAAGCCATCTCTCCAGCCCCTTATTTTCTTCTTATTGCTTTTAATAATGACAAGAGCTATGGAGCTGGGGATGTGGCTGTGTGTGCAGGGAGACTGCCTAGCGCGCAGGAAGCCCTGAGCTGGATCCTCAGCGCTGCATCAAACTGGGCACGGGCGCTCACTTCTGTAATCCCAGCACTTGGCAGTTGTGAAGACGGGAAGATTAGAAGTTCAAGGCCATCCTCAGCTACATAGGGAGTTCAAGGTCAGCCTGAGACTATTTGAGACCCCATCTCAATAAATAAATAAGACATTATTATTTAAGCTATTCAAGTATATAGTTGCATCTAAGTCCAATTTTGCTACAAGATTTCTTATAAAGTACAGTTCCTCATGTTATCCCTCCCCGGAGTTCATCCTTGTCTACTCTTTGACCTGAGCCCATTGCCCACATATCTCTAAACCATATACTGTATTACCACTTCTTCCTTTTTCTGTCTTAGGCCATTAGTCTTGATTCTGCCTCATGGTTGATAGCCTTTAATCTACAGCTTCACCTCACATAGACCCTTCCTCTCTCCTTCCCTACCTCCCGACTTAGTTGTATCCTGATATTGGTTCTTTTAGAATTTTTATTGTAATCATTTAACTCTATTCATAACTGATCTGTAAGTTTCTAGAAAACTTTTAAAAATTTTTCTTAGAGCTAATAATTGCTATTTTTATTTGTTAATTTTTTTAATCGGGTCTCTGTGTGTGTGTATGTGTGGATACATTTGGTGTGTATGTACATGAGTATGTGCATGCCTCTCCATCTACTTTGCTTGAGACAGGGTCTCTTTTTGGTGTTATGTTTTTGCTGCTCCATGTGTGGCAGTCTAGCCGGTCTGCAAGCTTCTGGATTCTTCTGGCTCAGCCTCCCATTGCCATAGGCACACTGGGATCACAGACATATGTACCACTTTGTGTCCGGTTTTATGTAAGTGCTAAGAAATGAAACTGGAGCCAGTAGGCTTGCATGCAAGCGCCTTGAACTGCTGAGCCATCTCCTCTCGTTTAATAATGTTATGAGCAGTTATCACATATATCACCTCAAGTTCTCCATCAATTGTCTACGTTAGCATGTTCAGATCCATTATATATTTTATTAATTTTATCTTCTTGAAGACACTTTTCTGAATCCTTCTGACATCTCTATTGGTTCTTCCATGTCCAGTTTCCTGCTATTATTGACATCTCAACACCCTAGTGACTTCATGTGTAAATGGAGTGTTGTGAAGAAGGATGAGATAACTCATGTAGCACAATGTTTGTCCTATAGTAAGAACTCAATAAATGTTACCAACATGATTCCAGGTGAGAAAACCAAAATTCTAGTAACCAACCCAAGTCCTAGCTCAAAGCCCATGCAACCAGAAAAGCCCATTCAAATCTACCTTGCTGTTCTATGATGGGCCTTAAAAATTTTAGATTTATAATTCTAGAATCTTCCAATATGGCCAGGTTGAAGGGAGATGGCATTTTTTCCAGGAAAATTTCTGGCTTACCAATGAGGTGAACTTGAGTAGTTCACATCACCTTTTTTAACACTTCCTTTTGCATCTGTGAAATGGAGATAAAGTCAAAATCAATGTGAAAAGGCACTTTGTAAACCAAAATTACCTCCTCAGATGTTAGTTATCACCCTTCCCCTCATTCATGTTTTTTAAAAATTTTTGCATGTGTACATGTGCATAGTGTGCATGTATGTATGTGTGCATGTTTGTAATGTGTGTATGCACGTTTGTGCATGTGGAGGCCAGAGGACAACTTCTGCCCAGCATTTTACATGGGTATAGAGGATTCAACTCAGCCTTACAAGGAAAGCACATTAATGAGTTCTCTCCAGCCCCTGATTCATGGTTTCTAACAGCAACGAGAACTGAAGCTCAGAGAGATAGAAGATTCCAGTGATTATAACAGAACTAGAATTGGGACCCTAGTGTGAAGAAATTAAGTCTGAGCCCAAGGAAACAGGAGACCCCTCCCTCCCCCACAGGCCTGGGTGAGGAAATGGGCATTTTTGCAGCCCTAGAACTGATGGTGTGCCCTGCTCAGGGAAGGGGCACCACCTGCTGGCGATGGACTCTCATCACCTCCCTATGGGCCCTACAAGCTACTATGCTTGCAGTCAGAGACAAGTGCAGGCATGCCGAAGGCTGAGGGCCAAGACAAGGCCCCAGCCGTGTCTATTACAGCCACTCTTTTCCATTGAGTCCCCAGGGAGTGCAGGGAGACAGGAAGATTCATGCATTATTGGTAGATAATTCATTTGGCATGGACTTTGGGAGATCAGTTTGGTAGGAGCATCAAGACAAAATGTACCAGCCATCAGTGCCACCTTTGAGAATCTAGTCTGGAGCTGGGGAGATTTCTCAGTGGTTAAAGGTGTTTACTTACAAAGCCTGCTGTCCTTGGTCCAATTCTCCAAAACCCACCTAAAGCCAGATGTTGGACAAAGTGGATCATGCTCCTGGCATTCTTTGGCAGCAGCAAGAGGCCTTGGTGTGCCCTCCCTCCCCCAGGTCTCTCTCGCTCTCTTTGCCTCTCTCATAAATAAGTAAAATTTTCAAAAATCTAGTCTTCAAAGGCTTGGAAGATGCTCAAACGTTGAGGGCACTTGCTTGCAGAGCCTATTGGACCAGGTTCAATTCCTCAGTGCAACCAGCTATATAGAGTGGCACATGCATCTGATGTTTGTTCTTGTGGCAGAAGGCCCTTTCACACCCATTCATATTCTCTCTCTCTCCTTAAAAAGGAATAAATAAAATATTTTTAAAAGAATTAAAAACCTTGTCTGCAAATATGTGTATACAAGTCATCCAGGAGTGCAAGCATGAGGATGTTCACTGCAGCCCATGACAAGGGAATGAATCAACACATTAGCATACATACAATGAAGTGGTCTGAAGCAGCTTTTAAAATATATATACTTTTATTTTTATTTATTTGAGAGCAACCAACAGAGAGAGAAAGAGGCAGAGAAAGAAAGAGGCAGAGAAAGAGAGAGAGAGAATGGGTGCACCAGGGCCTCGGCCACTGCAAAGGAACTCCAGATGTGTGCGCCCCCTTGTGCATCTGGCTCACGTGGGTCCTGGGGAATCGAGCCTCAAACTGGGGTCCTTAGGCTACACAGGCAAGCGCTTAACCGCTAAGCCATCTCTCCAGCCCTGAAGCAGCTTTTTAAAATGATAATTTAGATAACTTCAAAAAGGAAATGAGGGGGCTGGAGAGATGGCTTAACAGTTAAGGTGTTTGCCTGCAAAGGCAAAGGATCCCAGTTCGACTCTCCAGGACCCATGTAAGCCAGTCTCTCTGTCTATCTGCCCCCCTTTCTCTCTCAAAATTAATAAATAAGAATAAGGAAAAAGATTTTTTTAAAGAAAACGATAACAACATGTAGAGTGTTTGCCCTTTCTGGGAGAAAATAAAAGCAATTTGGAACAGGTTAGGAGATGAGGTTAGAGTGCCTTAAGGAAGCTAAGGTGGGCCCTAATTTTCGTTGAAGCCTTTCACATAGCAGGCCCTGGCATCTCTTACGTCTCTTAATCCTCATAAGGACCCAACGAAGTGCAAATAATTGTCTAATGAGGAGACAGGACCTAGCGTGGCTGGTGGAAAGGGGCCCCCTATGGGGAGGGCATGACAAAGGTTTGCCTTGAAGGCCTTATTTTGCCCTTGATTCCTAGGAGGTGACCTTTAGGCCCTTTGAATGAATGTCCTGCCTAATAAGACTGTTGGTGCCTACCTGGGGACCTGTGCCACACCTGGTGGTCAATGCTAACAACTGAAGCACCGTGGAAGACATAATGTACTCCCAACTCAGCCTCAGAGGGGCTGGAACTAAGGTCAGCCCCGCCCCCCGTCAGCCATATTTAAGTGACTGACTGAGACCTGTAAAAACTCTGACACCACAGCTGGAGAGGCCTCTCTGGTTGGCAGCATTCATGTGCGTTGTCACACAGTGCTCCCGGGAGAAGTCAGAGCTGTTCACTCCTCTCTACTGAGACAGGATGGTAGGAATACTGCTCGTGGAACTCTCTGGAAGTCACGGCATCTGTCTTGTCCCTGCGTCCTTTTGCTGTGATAAACCATAAACCATGAGCACTTTAGCTCTCATGAGCTCTATGAATCCTTCAGCAAGATGCTGGCCAAAGCATAGTTTGAAGGCTGTCCCCCTCCCCAATTTTATAGCAGGTACTAGAAAAGTAGGGATTCGAGCCGAGGCCTCCAAGGCCCAGAGAAAGCCTCCTTCCCACCACACTACATTCCTCAGTCTGAGCCATCGTGTGACAGGTGACAAGGGTTGACATGTTGAAATCACAAGACAAACTAAGAGCACAATGACAGGCATGCCCAGCACTGCGTGGTGGGTGGCTGGGGGTTCAGAAAAGCAAACCGAGCAAGTGGCATGTTCCAAGGAAACACAAAACGCACAGGTCTGAGGAAGTCCCAGACATTCAGGCACTAGCAATGCAGGAAGACACACATGCACAAGTCTTCCCCCACACCCGTGTTTATGTTTGTTTGTTTGTTTGTTTGTTTGTTTGTTTGTTTAATCTGGGTTCTGGGAGTCAAACTTCAGGTGGTAATGCTATCTTCACAACCCTGCTATGACATCTTTTCAAAACCTCAACTTAGGATGGAGAGATGGCTCAGGGGTTAAAGTCACTTGCTCTGCAAGCCTGATAACTGGAGTTCAGACCCCACCCCCCCAGCACCCACGTTAAGCTTCAAAGCCAGCCAGATGCAGTGGCTCACACATCTGCAATTCCAACAAACTTATGGCAATGGGAAGTGAAACCAAGAGATTCCTGAATCTTGTGTTGCCAGCTAGCCTGGCATCTCCAGCAGTAAAACAAGAAAGGCTCTGTCTCCAACCAGCTGGAAGCAGAGGATCAACATATCGAGATTGTCCTGTGCCTTAAATGTGCACCTATACACACATCACTATCATCATACACACACATGCATAGATTTTTTTTAATTTGTTTTTATTTGAGAGCGACAGACACAGAGAGAAAGACAGATAGAGGGAGAGAGAGAGAATGGGCGCGCCAGGGCTTCCAGCCTCTGCAAATGAACTCCAGACGCGTGCACCCCCTTGTGCATCTGGCTAATGTGGGACCTGGGGAACCGAGCCTCGAACCGGAGTCCTTAGGCTACACAGGCAAGCGCTTAACTGCTAAGCCATCTCTCCAGCCCTAGATTTTTTTAAAAAAAAATATAGAACAACTCTCTTCTTGAGATTTATCTCTGGCCCACCATGATTGAGGAGCAGCCAAGAAAAAAGCCTGTGGCTTCCCGAAGTCAGGGTCCTCCCTAGGGCACATGGGGATAGTCTTTACAAGAAGCAGATGAAATGCCACTCCGGGCACAGCTTGGCTATGGAGGGGAGGCGGGGCAATGTGAGGCAGGGAAGAGAAGGGCATAGAGAGGAGGGAGGCAGTGAGGGGAGGAGAGGCAGTGGAAGTGAGGACTAAGATGGCTCAGAACAGCCTGTCCCCAGCCCCTACTCTGGCCTGTGTGTCCTCCTGTTCCTGTTTCTGGGGCAACACCTGGAAATGCTCTAAGCTCCTTGGAAGGCTGTGTATCTACCATGAAAGGCTGACCCTCATAACTCCAGGAGCGGGGTGTGTGGACCATTCTCTGTCACATGAAAGGCTCATGTGCATTTATGAACAGCAGCAATGAGAAGAGACAATTCTGCTGCGGCCAGTGAGCCAACCAGCAAGGAGAGAAGCCCAGCTGTGAATGCTCTCTAAGCACCTAGAACCCTGGTTTTCTGGCGGCTTTGGAAGCTTGATCATTTCTATAACTTGCCACATAGTCCTGACCCAAGAAGAGGCTGAGCGGGGTCCAACACCACCTGGGAATCCGGGAATTAAAAATCCCACATTAAGGCCAGGCCACATTCTGCTTATCCCTGTTATAGGTAGGGAAGGTGCTTGGAGGTCACCCCCCACCTTAGTGAGCTAATTATAACAGGTGATGGTGACCAGAGAGGGGGAGTCATCCTCGTCTGACACAGCTACTAGTAAGAGACAGCATGAAGAAAGAGTGTGTGGGGCTGAGGGAGATGAGAGAAGGTGATGAGGGGCGTTATGATCAAAATGTAATGTATATGTATGAAAATGCCAAAAAAATCTCATTAAAAGAGCTTTACCAAAGCCAGGCGTGGTGGCACACGCCTTTAATCCCAGCACTCGGGAGGCAGAGGTAGGAGGATTGCTGTGAGTTCAAGGCCAGCCTGAGACTACATAGTTAATTCCAGGCCAGCCTGGGCTAGTGTGGGACCTACCTTATAAAAACAAAAAAAGAAAAAAGAAAAAAGAAAGAAAAGAGAGTGTTTTTCCCAGGGCTGGATAGAGAGCTCAGTTGGTAAACTGTTTGCCTTCCAAGCATGAGGATTTGAGTTATATCCCCAGAAGCCACTTTAAAAAAATGCCGAGGGTGGGGGGGGGAGGTGGTGACAGGTAGATCCCTGGAGCTAACTGGCCAGCTAGTCTAACTAATCTCATTGGTGACCTCCAGGCTAAAGAGAGACCTCATCTCAAGAAAAGGTGGATGGGGGGCTAGTGAGATGGCTTAGCTGTTAAGGTGCTTGCCTGCAAAGCCTAAGAACTCATGTTCAACTCTCCAGGTCCCACATAGACCAGATGTACAAAAGATGAGGCAAGTTCAAGGTCATATATACCCACTAGGTGGCGCAAGTGTCTGCAATTCAATTTCAGTGGCTGAGGTCCTGACATGAAAATTCTCTCTCTGTGTCTCTCTAAAAAAGAAAAAAAAATTAATTTTAAAAATTTCAAATAAAAAAATGAAAAAGAAAAGGTGGGAGGGAAGTGGGGGTGGTGGCTCATACCTATAATCCCAGCACTTTGGGAGCCTAAGGTAAGAGGATCATCATGAGTTTGGGGCTAACCTGAGCTATAGTGACAACTTAACTAAGAGAAGAAAAAGTGGGTGGTGTTCCTTAGAGATGATACCCAAGGTGGTCCTCTGACCTCCACATGCATGCACTCATGCATTTTAAAAATTATTTTTATTGGGCTGGAGAGATGGCTTAGTGGTTAAGCACTTGCCTATGAAGCCTAAGGATCCCAGTTCGAGGCTCGGTTCCCCAGGTCCCACGTTAGCCAGATGCACAAGGGGGCGCATGTGTCTGGAGTTCGTTTGCAGTGACTGGAAGCCTTGGCGCGCCCATTCTCTCTCTCTCCCTCTATCTGTCTTTCTCTCTGTGTCTGTTGCTCTCAAATAAATAAATAAAAAATGGACAAAAAATATTTTTTTAATTTTTATTAGCATTTTCCATGATTATAAAAAAAAATCCCAAGGTAATTCCCTCCCTCCCCCCACTACACTTTCCCCTTTGAAATTCCATTCTCCATCATATTACCTCCCCATCACAATCATTGTACTTACATATATACAATATCAACCTATTAAGTATACTCCTCCCTTCCTTTCTCTTCCCTTTATGTCTCCTTTTTAACTTACTGGCCTCTGCTACTAAGTATTTTCATTCTCATGCAGAAGCCCAATCATCTGTAGCTAGGATCCACATATGAGAGAGAACATGTGGCGCTTGGCTTTCTGGGCCTGGGTTACCTCACTTAGTATAATCCTTTCCAGGTCCATCCATTTTTCTGCAAATTTCATAACTTCATTTTTCTTTACCGCTGAGTAGAACTCCATTGTATAAATGTGCCACATCTTCATTATCCACTCATCTGTTCAGGGACATCTAGGCTGGTTCCATTTCCCAGCTATTATAAATTGAGCCGCAATAAACATGGTTAAGCATGTACTTCTAAGGAAATGAGATGAGTCCTTTGGATATATGCCTAGGAGTGCTATAGCTGGGTCACATGGTAGATCAATCTTTAGCTGTTTTAGGAACCTCCACACTGATTTCCACAATGGCTGGACCAGATTGCATTCCCACCAGCAGTGCAGAAGGGTTCCTTTTTTTCCACATCCCCACCAACATTTATGATCATTTGTTTTCATGATGGTGGCCAATCTGACAGGAATGAGATGGTATCTCAATGTAGTTTTAATCTGCATTTCCCTGATGGCTAGTTATGTAGAACATTTTTTTAGATGCTTATATGCCATTCGTATTTCTTCCTTTGAGAATGCTCTATTTAGCTCCATAGCCCATTTTTTGATTGGGTTGTTTGATTCCTTATTAGTTAACTTTTTGAGTTCTTTGTATATCCTAGATATTAATCCTCTATCAGATATATAGCTGGCGAAGATTTTTTCCCATTCTGTAGGTTTATTGTTTATGTGAAAGAAATGAGAAAGAAATAAAGGGAGGGAGGGTGTATGGGGACGTCATGGCCTCCTGCCACTGCAAACAAACTCCAGATGCGTGGGCCACTTTGTGCATCTGACTTTATGTGGATACTGAGGAATCGAACCCAGACCATCAGGTTTTAAAAGCCAGCCCTTTAATCACTGAGCCATCTTTCTAGGCCCAGTACATGCATTAAAAAAAAAAAAAGATCTTTTCCTAACAGGGGGTGCTTGTACATGCCTTTAAACCTAGCAATCAGGAGGCTGAGGTTGGAGAATCACTGTGACTTCAAGGCTAGTCTGGACTACAGGCTACAGAGTAAGTTCTAGGTCAGTCTGGGCTAGGATGAGACCCTGACTCAGCAACCCACCCACACCCCATAAACACACACACACAAAGAGCTTTTCCTATGCTAGGTGTGGAGGCACATTCTCAGGAGTCTGGGACAGGAGGTGTACTAGTTTGAGCCCAGCCTGGGCTACACAGTGAGACTGTGGCTCAAAGAAAAGTCTCCTCTCACAGCCGTCTTGCAACAGCTAGGCTGGGAGGCTCCAGACAACTGTGTGCTCGCAACCACATTCATCAAAACCAAGTGGTTAAAAAACAATTAACATCCCTCCTGAAAGCTTTTGCCCACATTATTTTTGTGGTATACTGTTTAAAGATGTAGCTGACACAACTCTCTGTGGAAACATCTTTTGCCCTACCAGTCCCGTGCTCCTCTATGCCCAGTGCACACCCTACCTGAGCGCTTAGTGCGCTGGATATCTGTCCTGGAAGTTCCCCAGAGCAAGGACTATCTCAGTCTGTGTATCCATGGGACCGAGCCCAGCACACTGACCACAGCTGAAGCCCCATACGTGCTGTTGAGTAGATGAGTGGATACGTGCATATGAGCAGAGCCGTGTGCATCACCTGTACTGTTTCATGATGGCAGCCACAAGCCATCTGAGACCACTTAAAAATACATTAATTAATATTAAAAGTTTATTTCTTAGCTGGGCGTGGTGACACATCTATAATTCTAACACTCAGGAGGCTGAGGTAGAAGACTCATCATGAGTTCAAAGCCAGCCTGGGCTAGAGTGAAACACTGCCCAAAACAAAACAAAAACAGGGCATGGTGTACACAGATTTGGTCCTAGCACTTGGGAGACTGAGGTAGGAGGATTACCATGAGTTCAAGGCAAGCCTGGGGCTACAGAGTGAGTTCCAGGTCAACCTGAGCAGTAATCAGACCCTACCTTAATAAAAACAAAACAACAAGCAAAAAAGATGTCTGTAAATACTGGGGCAACCCAAGACACCTCAGAATGACAAGGAAAGAAAAAGTCAACTGCCTAGCATGAGATGAGTCATTGCTATCACACACAGCAGGACTCGGGAAGCCTTACAGAGAAGTGGTAGATTGAATGAGTGCTGCTCTCACAGTTCATCTGAGAACCTCCTCCAGGGAGATGGTGGTAGAAACTGAAGAGACTCAACTCATCAAAGCAGAAAATCAGAAGCTGTCAAGAGCATGACACTGAAGGAGACGTAACAGCCACAACCTCCAAGGCTCAGGGAATGTTGTGGAAGAGATGTCAGAGAGAATGGAAGAGCCACAGGGTAAGAAGGTAAATTCTAAGACACTGCCCCCCCCCATCCAGAGACTGACTGGCACATTCATGACCCCACAGGGAATAATGATAATGCTACTGAGGAAGGCATTCAGTAGAATAGAGTCAGGGAACATGATAACCTGATGGAAATATGACCAATTTGCAGTGTTTTCATATATTAAAGTTTCCAATAAAATTTTTCTTAAATGTTAAAAACATTGCCAGGCATGGTGGTGCACACCTTTAATCCCAGCACTCAGGAGGCAGAGGTAGAAGGATGGCTATGGGTTTGAGGCTACCCTGAGACTACACAGTGAGTTCCAGGTCAGCCTGGGCTACAGTAAGACCCTACCTCAAAAAAAAGTTGAAAGTATTTATAAGGCTATAAACATTAATTCTTATAAAGCAACTTATAAAAAATTCAGTTCTTCAGTCACAATGACCATATTGCAAGCACACAAGAGCATCACATATGAGCAGATATGTACTAGACCAGCCACATAGGTAGTAGACCCAGACTGAAGACCGTCAGGAAAAGCGCTGGGGCAGCTCTGGTGCGCATGACGATGGATGGTGCCTGGAGTCTCACAGCGCCCAGTCCACACAACCGTTCACAAAGGGTCTACAGGAGCGAAGCACTGCCCTGTGTTGGAGACAAGATAGCTTCTCGATGAAGAACTACACCAACTTCTACAGTCTACGACAGGCCTGAGAACATCCCAAGGCATCTTCTACAAAATGTCCCCATCAGGAATGAATTCCAAATGAAGTAAGTGGGTTTTGATTAGGTGTCATCAAATATGTCATGAGACACACAGAGCAAAGGAAGGTAATATTTTTAAATATTTTATTTATTTATTTATTAGTAAGAGGGAGAGAAAGACAGAGAGAAAGAAAAAAAATGGGTGCATCACTGTAAACAAACTCTAGATGCATGCGCCACTCTGTGCATCTGGCTTATGTGGGTACTGGAGAATTGAACCTTTAGGCTTTGCAAGCAAGCGACTTAACTGCTAAGCCATCTCTCTAGCCCCAAAGGAAGGAAATCTGAAGAGTGTTGGCAGTCCTCTTTGCCTGAAAAAAACAAATGCCTGGTTCTCTTCTATGAGAAATGGACAGTCATTGCCAGAATCCGGTTCCTGAAGAAATAAACATATTAGACAGAGTAACCTGCTGGCAATTGAAATGCAGCCAAATAAAGCACTGTGTTCATGTGGCAGCCTCTGATTTTCCGCATAAAGTGAGATTTACAATGCTCTTGCCTATTGTTCCTATAAACTATGAAATGTCCTGACCCTTGCAACATTTCAGCCTCCAGACTATCGGGCTGACATTGCCTCCTAAACACAGCAAGTCTATAAAGACCTAGCAGACCACACTGTGTGTCTGGGTGATCGCTCAGCAAAATGTAGACCCTGTATGCTGAGGGTCCTTCTCCCCTCCTGTGTGCTGTTGCCCCCTGCCAGGGGGCCTGGTCATCCCTGCTCTGGGCCAAACCTGACAGGCTGGGAAAAGCAGGGGGCTTTCCCCTCACCGTGGTGCTTGGCTGCAGACCCTGGCACCATTCCCTTCTGCCTCTACCCTGTCTTACTCCCCCACCCCCAATTCCTGATGACCATGGGGATCAGGAGCACCAAGAGCCCAGAGGCAGCAGCTGAGAAGTCAGCCTTTGACTAGACACCCCCAATTAGTTGATCTTATTAGTGACGATTTATTGGCACAGACTCCTGGAGCATGGCAGGAGGAAGGAGCCTGGCTGAAACACCGGATTTCAGGTCTGTACGCTGAGCACCTGAGCTCAGCGGCCTGTGCATGGGTGGTCTCCCTCCTGTTCCAGACAGACCCTGGAGAGCAGCTCAACCCAGCAGACAAGATGGTGTGTGCTTGTAGGTGTATAGAGATGACATATAATTGTGTCCCTGTTTGTGTAGGCTTCCCTTTGAGGGCCCTCCAACAGTTAATTAGTGACAAAGAATTCTCTATTAAGGGACCCTGGCTTTGGAAATAACAGTCTGTCATTTGATCTTGCTCATTTGCGGGGTTCCAGTGGATGATCTCTTCCTTCCTAGGGGTCAGTAGCTAAGCAGTGAAAGCTTGGAATGAGGCCTCATCTGTCACCATCAAGGAAGCTGGGACCAAGTTAAGCTGGGCCCTGTTCTCAGGCACAAGAGGGCATTTCCAATGATTTGATGAGCCAAGGAAATTATTCAAAGCACCTGAGACATCTTCATGGCCCACTGGTGCTTTCTGTTTTATGAACCCCATGTCCTCCCTGCAGAAAGAGGAGGATGCTAGAGAGAGGAGCCCAAGATTGTGTGTGTGTGTGTGTGTGTGTGTGTGTGTACTTGTTGGGGAGACCATGCACCTGAATTAGGGGTGTGCTGGTAAATATTTAACATCTCGTTTGCGGGACAGAAAAAAATCCCATGTGGCTTTCTGACTACTATGGTGTCACTCAGCCCGCAGTGGGGAGATCTGCACCATACACCATTGCGTTGTTTCCGCACCAAACACCATGGACATAAATAACCTTGAGATCACAGCTACTAGTAAAATAACTAGAAACTGCTGAGTTTTGATTTTTTTTTTGGCAGAGTTGGGGATTTAACTCAGGACTTCATCGTATGTGCTAGGCAAGGGTCCTACCACTGAGCTCCACCCACAGCTCTACTCTGACTTTTATTTTTAAATTTTTTTTTCATTTGCAAACAGAGAGAGAGAGAGAGAGAGAGAGAGAGAGAGACAGAGAGAGAAGAGAAACAAACACAGAGAATGAGTATGGGTGAGGCTCCAGCCACTGCATAGGATGTGCATCTGTCTTCACTGGGTACTGGGAAATCAAACCTGAGTACTTAGGCTTTGTAGGCAAGTGCCTTAACCACTGAGTCATTTCTCCAGCCCAACTCTACCAGCTTTCAAAGCATACTTACATAATTGTAATATTCTGTATGTTTGTTTCTTTTTTTCATGTTATGTTTATGTGTCTTTTTGTTTTGTTTTGTTTTCAAGGTAGAGTCTAGCCCAGGCTGACCTGTAATTCACTGTGTGGTCTCAGGCTGGCTCATGGCGATCCTCGTACCGCTGCTTCCCAAGTGCTGGTATTAAAGGCGTGCACCATCATGCCCAGCTATGTTTCTTTTTATTATTGTTGTTTGGTGTACGATGTGGGTGGGGGTATATGTGCCCCTGTGGAAATCAGAGGGCAAACTTGAGGTGCTGCTCTCCCCTTAAACCTTCTTTGAGACATGGTCTTTCTTGCTGTTTGGCCACTGGGAAGACTACATTAGTTGACCCACAAGCTTCAGGATTCTACCCATGATCTCTCCTTGCCTTAGGTTCACTGGGATTGCAAACATGTGTGTGACTTTGTGACTAGTTTTACATGGGTGCTGGGCTTCCAATCTCCAGTTGGCAGGTTTGCAGAGCAAGTGCTTTTAACCACTGAGCCATCTCCCCAACCCAATGCATTTTGATTCTTTTATACCTTGATTCTTTTTTACATTTTTGTTTTTGTTTATTTATTTATTTGAGAGCGACAGACACAGAGAGAAAGGCAGAGAGAGAAAGAGAAAATGGGAGCATCAGGGCCTCCAGCCACTGCAAACAAACTCCAGACACATGCGACCCCTTGTGCATCTGGCTAATGTGGGTCCTGGGGAATCGAGCCTCGAATTGGGGTCCTTAGGCTTCACAGGCAAGTGCTTAACCGCTAAGCCATCTCTCCAGCCCTACCTTGATTCTTATTAAGAGTTGTGTCTCATGATTGACTTGCAAAGCGGCTGATACCCAGCACTTGGCTTTATGAGCTGGCACGGGCTGGCTGCAGCACACTGTGCTTTAGAACCACTCATTCACACGTGTGACCCTGCTATTGTCACTTGTGGTTTAGAACTTCTGAGTCATGGCTTCCCTGACGAGCTCAGTGAGGCTGGGTATGGGGCACGTTTAGCAGCAGTCGTTCCGCTGTGGGTGACCCAGGCCTATCCACCACAGCGGCTCATGCTGTCACCTCCCAGCTGCCATGAATGCTGCGGCCAGTGGCAAAAGGCTCAGTCCTTGCTGTCTGAAGCCCGGCTCTGGCTGATAGTAGCCTCTCCCTGGGATGCCTGGAGGTCATGGTGGCTAATGACAGTCACAGATGCAGGATGTATGTGCACATCTTTGCCCCAGGGCTGTCCTGTGCTGTGAGCTGGCCTGGGGCGTCTATGAACCAAGAGCTTATCTTAGCTCAGAGCCACCCCGGCTGGACAGCTTCTTCTCTGACCTTCCTCTGCTATCATCTGCTTCTTGTCCCAGGACATGTTCCCTCACTGTGCTCAGTGTGGGTGAAAATAGTGTGGAGGGCAGGAGAGATGGCTTAGCGGTTAAGTGTTTGCCTGTGAAGCCTAAGGATCCCGGTTCAAGGCTCGATTCCCCAGGACCCACATTAGCCAGAGGCACAAGGGGGCACGTGTGTCTGGAGTTCGTTTGCACTGGCCGGAGGCCCTGGCGCGCCCATTCTCTGTCTCTCTCTCTTTCTCTCTCTCTGCCTCTTTCTCTCTGTCTGTCACTCTCAAATAGATAAATAAAAATAAACAAAAATTATTTTAAAAAAGAAAATAGTGTGGAGGTGAGCACATGGCCTGTATCCAGAAGCAATAAGAGGTGACAATGGAAGCCCAGAGTCAAGCAAGGTTGGGGGGAGGGTTATTGCCAGGCACTGGGGGAGGACAAATGGACCCGGTTGGCACCAAGATCCTGCTCCAAAAAAAATCTGGTTGGGGCAGCTCTGGGCTCAACTTTCCCCACTTCATGGAGTCCTCAGTGTGATGTCAGGGACCGCAGAATGTGACGCAGACCTGTGGGTCATCAGCCTGGCCGGGGTGGGGGTAAGGCAGGGGACGTGTAATCTCAGACAGCATGACGAGGCTCACTGTGCGCGCCTGTCTCTGACTGAGAACTTGACATATGTGGAAGTCACTGAGTTAGGTGACTCACCATGAGGAAACCCTGGAGACAGAGGGCAATGCTCTGCTCAGGTCTCCCAGCCGGCAAGCTGAGAGGCAGGCTGAAACCCCTTTGGCAAGACTCTACCTCTCGGCTCTTAACTACTAGAGATGTGTATTTAAACAAATGGAGCTTGGGTCTCTAGTATAAAACAGCTTGCAAAACTGTTTAGGATAAAACTTCAGTTTGTAGCTTTTGGATAAATGCTTCTTTTCCTAAGGCAGGTGGCGGTAGCAGGGACTCGGTCATTGCTACAACCTTGGTGGAGTTGTTAGAAAAGCTTCCGGTCTCTATTCCATTGGATGGTGAGCAAGTGGAAGAGGGACTGGAGATGGGTTTTTTTTTTGGGGGGGGGAGGAGGGAGGGATGAAGCCTGACCCTAAGCTTGGAGATGTGACTGCAAATTCATGAGGTCCCTTTCCCTCTTTTCCAGGTTGTGGCAGGCGCGGGAGGGACAAAACAGGGCACTGTCTCCCCACATCTGGGCTGCAGCCACCTTAGAGACCCTCTGCCTCTGAGAGAGCGTGCCACTGCCGTACAGATTCAACCTAGGTGGGACCAGGGGACAGGAGTGGCCCTGAAATGATGGGGCTACAGGAAAGCGGTCATCGTGAAAGTGCCACCTGTGGATCAGGCTGGCTTGCTTTGATGAGCCGAGAGAAAAGAGCTGATGGGAAAATGTGACGAAAGGAGAACATCTCTCTGCCTTCTAGCCGGCGCCGGGCGAGTCACCAGCGGCGGCTTTCTCCTGCCCTACATCCTGCCTTTGAAGAGGTTCTGAGGTTGTTATTTTAGTTTACCAATCAAAGAAAATACCTTCTAAGGAAAGCAGAGCTGCAGGAAACGGACCCAACTTCTGCCCAAAGCTTGCCAGGGCAGAGCCCGAGGTGCCGTTTGTAGTTCTTTCCCACCATTGTTCCTGAAACACTCGACTGGCCATCGCAGGCTATGGCACAGGCTGGCAGGGGTTGGTGCTCCCATTGTATAGACAGGAAAACTGACACCCAGAGACAAGATGGGACTTGCTGAGTCTCACTGTGACCCATGGCACCCCACTGGGTGTTCTCAGGATAGCATCAGATCATTGCTAATTACCTGATAAGTCCAAGCCACAGATTTTAGAACCATAATTGGATCTGTGGTTGGGAGGTAGTCCAAAAGGAATAATGAAAAATAGAACTGGAGCTCTCTGACGCAGATGGGACAGTCCATCAGTTGTACTGGCTCCCACTGGCCCAACTGGGGTGATGAACAGAGAGACTGACAGTCCTGGGATACTGAGGGACCCAACTGGTCACACCCACAGGGCCAGGCCTGGGAGAGAGCTGGGACAGCTCCAGCTGTCCTCTCCCAGCAAGGACAATGAGGACACTTGTCAAGGCGCAAAGAGAACTGCCAGCTAAGTAAAGTCCCCTTGGGGGGTGCCAATCACATAGGCAGAGCTGACTTCCCACAGAGCTGATCTTAGCCTCCAGCCCCTCCAGAGGTCAAGCTAATACTGTTTAACCCAAAAGTCCACTCCATGTCACCTTGTACCTGGTGTGGCCCAAGACCTTGAGGTAAACAAAGGCACACCAGAGAGAATGTTTCAAGGGTTTAGGAGTCCCCTCCTAGGAGTCAAAACCTTCTGCCCCACAGGGACTAACCCACATCAACATGGTATTCAGGACTGGAGAATTCCTAGTTTCTCCTCCATGTGGCCCTTTGGTTCCAGACTCTTCCATGGAAGGGACCATTTTAGACACCAGTCCATGACCAGTCGCAGAGGCCAAACTAGACCTCAAGAGGAAGACAGGGGCTGGAGAAATGGCGTAGCAGTTAAGCGCTTGCCTGTGAAGCCTAAGGACCCTGGTTCGAGGCTCGGTTCCCCAGGTCCTACGTTAGCCAGATGCACAAGGGGGCGCACGCGTCTGGAGTTCGTTTGCAGAGGCTGGAAGCCCTGGCGCGCCCATTCTCTCTCTCTCCCTCTACCTGTCTTTCTCTCTGTGTCTGTCACTCTCAAATAAATAAATAAAAAATTAAAAAAAAAAGTTTTAATAATAAAAAAAAAAAATTTAAAGAGGAAGACAGGCTGTGTTCATTAGCGTCTCAGAGCTCTCTAACCATCCTTCTTTCCCTCCCCTACCACCTGGCCATGCTAACAACTCTGGGACTCTAGGACTGCCTACTGACATGGTAACTGAAGACGCCTCTGGGCTAAGAGGAGGGAAGGACACCTTCCCCCCATCCCATATGTCTGCACACCACCCAAAGCCCCTCCCTCACAGAGCAGCTTCTCTCCTCTCCATAAAACCTTCTCCCTAGCCTTCTCTTGTTAGCTCCCCTGCTCCAGGTACATGCAGTCCCTTTTCCCTCCTCTCTCTTTCTCCTTTTCTGCCCCCCTTTCCCCTCCCCCATTACAATGAAGTCTAAGATCCAAGAAACTGTTCCCATTGTGAACCCAGCGATCTTAGCTCCATAGTGTGCCACTTGGCATCCAGAAGGCCTTGCCTCAGAGAAGGTCTCCCTTCTTTCCTGAGTGCCAAGCCCCAGCTGAGTCCCAGGCAGGAACTGGTCTCTGCTGTGTCCACAAAGCGAGCCCTTGTCTGGGAGCCTATGGGTTGAAGACCTCACGGGCCCTGGCCTGTCCCCCTCCTCTGCGCAGAGCCTTCCGTCTAGGTTTGGGCCTTGCTGCTCGCCTCCCAGCCTGGAGCCTGGGGGTCCTCACTCTGGATTTCCCATCCCTAGATCACCCTTAGCTGCTTGGAGAACTCCTCTTTTCTGTCTGCCCAGCACCTGCCACAGAGGTCAATACAGTCCCCATTGTCCCTGTGGCCACCACTGTCAAAGTCAGTCATGTCCGATCCTACACATGATGCCATGGAGGGTCCACCAGTCTGGTGCTCAGCAACCGCAGATGGTCAAAGCCGACAGCTCCAGTGACTTGCTATAAGACATGCTATAGGTACAAATGCACACTTGCATCTCAGTGGCCAGTCTCAGTGGCTCTTTATGCAGAGTGGTTCATAATGTGGTCATGCATCTCAAAATCTCTCTTGTGCCAGAGGGATTTAAGGCCCCAACCCCTCATGAAAACTCCTTGGCCTGGATGTACATTAGGGTTCAGATGTTCTCGGTTTAGATATAAGTTGGTGCTGGTATTTTACACTACGCTACACTCAAGGAGGCCTGGGGCAGATCTCTGTAATTCAAACTTCCGTGTTTTTGCAGTGCAGTGTAGGAATAATCATGAGGAACAAAGTAAAGCTCTAACACAGTCTTTTTGTCAGTTTGATCAAGTTTTTGCCACTCAATCACTACAGGTTTCATCTGGCATTGCTACTTATAAAGTATAAAAGCCAGGTGTGGTGGCGCACGCCTTTAATCACCTCAGACTGCAGAGTGAATTCCAGGTCAGCCTGGGCTAGAGGGAAACCCTACCTCAAAAAAGCAACAATGGCCTGGAGAGATGGCGTAGTGGTTAAGGCACTTGCCTGTGAAGCCAAAGAGCTCATGTTCCGATCCCCAGGTCCCATGTAAGCCAGATGCAGTGACACAAGCGTGCAATGTCACACATGCGCACAAGGGGGCGCACACGTCTGGAGTTCATTTGTAGCGGCTGAAGGCTCTGGCATGTCCATTCTCTCTCTCTTTGCCTTTCTCTTTCAAATAAAAGAAAAAAAAATTTTAAAAATAAATAAAACAAATAGAGTATGAAAGCAGGATTAAGGCTAGTATTAGAGTTGAAACAGCAAGGTTGGGAATACCGGGGAAGAGACAGACATAAGGCTTGCCACTGGGTATGAGATAGCCAAGCTAACCAGACATTAGGCAGGACAAGGCTCTGGGAACAAAACAGCAGCGCTGGTCTCAGCGAGTCGCAGGAGCCCCTCCCGAGGAAGCATCATCGGGCAGCAGTGGCCTTTCCCCTAGGAAACCTCTCAGCTTTTGACGCCTTCATACACACTCCTGCATGTAATGCATCTGATTGTAACACACAACGAGTTGCAGGTGAGAATGGCTTCTAAGAGAGCCTCCACCTATTCCAGGAAAGGGACCACCCTGGGCCACCCCAGGAGAGGACACGGTGACGAGGAGTGGTAGGCCAAGGCTCGTAAGGCCGGGTGCTGGTGGCAGGCCTTTGGTAGCGCCCCTCCCTCATGCTGGTCCCCCCTCAGCTCCGGAGGCTTGCACCTGCTCCTGTGTTTGCTGTCTCACCTGCCACCAGAACCTTGCCTGCTCGCTCCTCTGGGAGGACAAGCACCAAGACTACTGGTGCCATGGTTGAGATCGGAGGGAACGTGGGATGAGGCACCTCTCCCCACCCATGACAGGGTCAGTCAGGTACTAATAGTCGTAAATGGTGAAAGCTACTCGGTTTATTAAGCTTTTTTTTGAGTAGGTTAAATATTTTCGTGGATTCTCCTTTATATATTTCATAAACATCTCGAGATATGTCCCATTGGTCATTTTTTAATTTTATTTTATTTTTGGTGTGAAAAAAAAACAAGATTTATTTTGGCTTATAGACTCAAGGGGAAGCTCCATGATGGCAGGGGAAAACGATGGCATGAGCAGAGGGTGGACGTCACCTCCTGGCCAGCATCAGACAGACAACATCAGCAGGAGAATGTGCCTATTTTTGTTGTTGTTGCTGTTGTTTTTTGAGGTTGGGTCTCACTCTAGCCCAGACTGACCTGGAATTCACTATGTAATTTCAGGGTGGCCTTGAACTCATGGTGATCCTCCTACCTCTGCCTCCCGAGTGCTGGGATTAAAAGCATACACCACCACGCTTAGCAAGCTCTTCTTTTTTAAATGCTTACTATAATTCTTGGCATGTGTATTGAATGAGTGGGTGGATTTGCCCTTCGGTTCATGTGATTATTTCCTTAGAGGTGGTACACAGGAGAATAAACCTGTCTTCAATGAGTCATCCAGACCCTGGTTGGCCATGGTAGACAGCTTTCCCCTCAAGTGTCCATAAAGACTCAATAATCTACAAAGCATTTTCTTCCCCCTCATAATCCATTTTCCTCTCTGAAAAGCAGGCAGGAGCCTGGAGCAGGAAACCCACAGCCAAGTCACATGGGACACAGCAGGACCTGTGGGGAAGGGAACTGGGCAGGTGACACAAGACTTGGGCTCTGGCACCAGCTTATCCATCATGCCCCAGGAGTGTGACTACTGTTACATCTTGGCCTCCAGTGTCCTCACCTTATAGACAAGAAGATATTGCCAACTTGTCATCAGAAACACCGGGGGAGATTTAAAAAACTACAGACTCTGGTTGTGTAGGCCTGGAGTAGAGTCTAGAAATCATATCCTTTTAAATAAAGAGTCTTCACTATAACAATAATGCTGCAGTGGAGGACTGGAGAGATGGCTTAGCAGCTAAGGCATTTGCTTACAAAACCTTACAAGCCAAGTTCAATTCCCCAGAACCCATGTAAATCCAGATACACAGTAATGCACGCGTCTGGAGTTTGTTTGCAGTGGCTGGAGGCCCTGGCATGCCCATTCTCTCTCTCTCTCTCTCTCTTTGTGCTTGCAAATAAATATATAAAAATAATTTTTTAAAAGGGGTGGAAAATAAAGGCCTACAGGAATGACATTTCTGCTTATCTCTGACATTAAGCCAATATACTCCTGAAGCTGATTCTGATAAATTAAAATGCATGTGGTATGATCTAGTCACTAAAGCCATAGCTCAAGAAAAGAGAAGAAAACGCATCAAGAAGTTAAAGTGCAAGGGGTAGGGATGGTAGCTTGGTAGTAGAGTGTATACCTGTATGCATGAGGACCTGGATTTATTCCCTAGCACTGCCAAAAAAAAAAAATTAAAATGCTGGGTTGGAGAGATGACTGTGGTTAAGAAAGACACTTGCCTGCAAAGTCTAAGGACCCAGGTTCGATTCTCCAGGTCTTGCGTAAGCCAGATGCACATGGTGGCACATGCATCTGGAGTTTGTTTGCAGTGGCTAGAGGCCCTGGCATGCCCATTCTCTCTTTTTCTTTCTCTCCCTCTGTCTGACTCTAATACATAAATAATAAAAACTATATTAAAAAATTAAAATGCAGCTGAGTGTGGTGGCACATACCTTTAATCCCAGCACTTGGGAGGTAGGGGTAGGAGGATCACCATGAGTTCAAGGCCACCCTGAGACTACATAGTGACATCAAGATCACCCTGAGATAGAGTGAAACTCTATCTTGAAAAACCAAAACAATAATAAGTTTTTAAATGCTGCATTAGAAAGATTCACTTAGTGCAAAAGGAAACAGTAAAGGAGTAAGAGAGAAAAAGAATAAGATCTATAGAGAACAAAAAGTAAACTGGCAGGCAGAGATCCAACTCGCTCAATGAAACATTAAAAGTGAGTAGATTAAACAATCTAATCACAAGACGTGGCTCAGAGTGAATGGAAAGGACCTGGTGCAGCTGTGTATGCCATCTCCAGCAAACACTTGGTGTTTACAGATACAGACTGAAGACGGAAGCTGATGATCATGTGACCAGCAACCACGAGAACAGGGACAGCCACGCCGACTGACAGCGCACAAGAGACTCAGGATGAGATGGGACATTGTTCACGAGCCCCAAGTGGAGGTGCCAGTGACAGCCATGGCCCTGGCAACTGATAGCCAGCTGCCCACACGTCCCCGTAGTCGTCTCTCTGCCTACCCAGGTGTGGGAGGCAGAGGCTGCGGGTTTTGTCATCTTCCTCATCTCTCAAGTTCTATGAAGGCTAAATGGATGTTTCCTCAGCTCTTGAAATCAAAAACCAGCCTCTTTCTTTTCAGGCTGTTCCTAGACCAGCAGATGAAACAGGGGTGAGTGATCACATGTGGAGGATGGAATTTTGTGCCCACGAACTATTAGTATTTTTTCACATTTTAAAAGGTTTTTTTTAATGTATTTTTTTAAATTTTTTGTTCATTTTTTATTTATTTATTTGAGAGTGACAGACACAGAAAGAAAGACAGATAGAGGGAGAGAGAGAGAATGGGCGAGCCAGGGCTTCCAGCCACTGCAAACAAACTCCAGACGCGTGCGCCCCCTTGTGCATCTGGCTAACGTGGGACCTGGGGAACCGAGCCGTGAACCGGGGTCCATAGGCTTCACAGGCAAGCGCTTAACCGCTAAGCCATCTCTCCAGCCGTTTTTAATGTATTTTATTTATTCATTTATTTGAGAGGCAGAGAGAAGGGGAGGCAGATAGAGACAGAGAATAGGTACGCCAGGGCCTCCGCCACAGCAAGTGAACTCCAGATGCATGTGCTACCTTGTGCATCTGGTTTATGCAGATACTGGGGAATCAAACCTGGGTCTTTAGGCCTCACAAGCAAGCACCTTAACTGCTAATCCATCTCTCTAGCCCACCATGAATTAGTGATTGATTGATTTTTTTTTTTTTTTTTTTTTTTTTTTTTTTTTGGTATTTTGAGGTAGGGTTTCACTCTAGCTCAGGCTGACCTAGAATTCAGTATATAGTCTCAGGGTGGCCTTGCACTTACATCGATCCTCCTACTTCTGTCTCCTAGGTGCTGGGATTAAAGGTGTGTGCCACCATACCCAGCTAATATTTTCTTAATTACTTATTTATTGATGTCTGTGTGTGCACATGTGTGTATGCCAGGGTCTCTTGCTAATACAAATAAACACCCATCTGGCTTTATGTGGATGGCTGAGGAATCAAATCCAGCATAGCAGGCTTTGTAAACAAACACCTTTAACTGATTAACTATATTCCCAGCCCTGAATATTTTTAATATTTACTGTCAGAGGCCAAAAAAGGGGTATTTTATAATGATCAAAAGGCCAACTCATCATGAAAGTACAACTTAAATACATGTGTATCTAATAAGCACCAAATTACATGAATCAAAATGACAGAAATAAAGTAGACAAATGGATAGGAATAGTCAAAGGCTTCAATATCTCGCTTTGGAAAGCAAGGAGAACGACTAGACAGAATGGCATGGAAATAGAAAAAAATAAACACTATAAACCAACTGGACCTAGCAGATATCTATGAAATACAACCAAGAATATATTCTTCTCAAGTGCTGTGGAGGATTCGCTGAGATCCACCATATGCTAAGCCATAAAACAAGCCTCCGTCACACTCTTGAATATTTATGTCAGAAAATCAAAACTAATGTTCAAACAAAAACCTGTACACAAATGTTGATAACAATTTGTTTATAACAGACAAAAACTTTTGAAAACAACCCAGATGTCCTTCCATAGGTGAATGGTTAAACAAACTATTTCAACATAATGACTGTGGATTATTATTTTAAATTCTCACCACTTAGAGACACCTCCTGCCCCCACTTTTGTGAACATCCCAACATCCCACATATATCTACACACAAATGAGTTTATACTTTCAGTGACTTTAAAAAAAATTTTGTTTGTGTATGTGTGTCTGGTATGTGTGTGTGCACACATGTCACAGTGCATGTGTGGAGATCAGAGTGTGACCCTGGCTGTCGTTCCTCATCTTCTACCTTGCTTGAGGCAGGGACTCTCACCCACCACTGCATTTGCCAGGTTTCGGCCTGGGAGCTTCTGGAGTTTCCTGTTTCCACCTCCCATTTCACTGCGGTGCACCGACCGGATAACAGATGCTCAAGGGGCAGCTCTCCATGGGCTCTAGCTTCCAAACTCAGGTGCTTACGCCTGCACCATAGGTGCCATACCACTGACCCATTTCCATCTCCCCAGTGCACTCCCAGCAACTGTCTCTCTTCTTCTAAGGAATGTTTTTTCAAAGGGAAGTCGGATCTCACATCGTATCAGAGGAGTGTATCTCTCAAAGGGCAGTATCTCTCAGAGGAGCACATCACAGGTTCTTGGTGTGGGGCTGGGGAACACTGCATGTCTTGAAAATCTTTCCAGGTGATTCTGAACACCCTCTTCTCTAAGGAGGCATCTGACCTTCACCTCACTACCTAGGGCAATTCACAGTAGGGTATTGCACCTGTACTCTTAAAAAAATTAGTATTTATTTACATGTGTATGTTGGAGGGGTAGGTAGTATACCAGGGTCTCTTTCTGCTGCAAATGAACACCAGACATTCGCACTGCTTTTTGAGTCCGGCTCACTTAGATGGCTTGGGAATTGAACGTGGGCTGACAGGTTTTGCAAGCATGTTTCTTTAACCATTGAGCCATCTTTTTTTAAAAAATATTTTTGTTTATTTTTATTTATTTTAAAGTGACAGACAGAGAAAGAGGCAGATGGAGAGAGAGAGAGAATGGGCGCGCCAGGGCCTCCAGCCACTGCAAACGAACTCCAGATGCGTGCGCCCCCTTGTGCATCTGGCTAACGTGGGTCCTGGGGAATCGAGCCTCGAACTGGGGTCCTTAGGCTTCACAGGCAAGCGCTTAACTGCTAAGCCATCTCTCCAGCCCCATTGAGCCATCTTTATAGCCCTGGACTGTTCTTGTTTGCAAGCTACATTTTACACTTCACATTATTATACCAAGTGGCTACACAGTATATATGTATACATATATATATATATATTCTATTTCAGCCTGAGCTAGAGTGAGACCCTACCTTGTAAAATATATATATATATATATTTGGTTTCTCAAGGGAGGGCCTCACTCTATCTTAAGCTGAAATGGAATTCACTATGTAGTCTCAGGGTAGCCTCAAACTCACTGTGATCCTCCTACCTCTGCCTCCCGAGTGCTGGGATTAAAGGCATATGCTGCCACGCCTGGCTTAATTTTTTTTAAACTTTTTTTTTTAATTTTTATTTATTTATTTATTTATTTGAGAGCGACAGACACAGAGAGAAAGGCAGATAGAGGGAGAGAGAGAGAATGGGCGTGCCAGGGCTTCCAGCCTCTGCAAACGAACTCCAGACGCGTGCGCCCCCTTGTGCATCTGGCTAACGTGGGACCTGGAGAACCGAGACTCGAACCGGGGTCCTTAGGCTTCACAGGCAAGCGCTTAACCGCTAAACCATCTCTCCAGCCCCTGGCTTAATTTTTTAATTATCCCAGAAATTAAAACTAATTGCAGCCAGATGTGGTGATGCACACCTTCAATCCCAGCACTCACTCAGGAGGGGCTGGGGATTGAGGGAGAAGAGCTCCTGGGTAGCAGCAGGGGCCTGGTCTGGGCCTTGGGCGGAGCTGCCCTTGGGTTCACTAGCAAGCACATTTCTTTCTCTTTTCCTTGCCTCGGTTTCTCCATGATACAAGGGGTTGGTATGGGCTCACGTTTTGCAAACTATAGGTACTGACCGGTTAATGAGCTGCCAGTTCTGTTTAGTAACTTGTGGCTGCCTTTGCTGGTTTGATTTTTTTTTTTCCTCCCCTCCTAGGAAGGACAGAAAAAGACAGGGGGAGTGTCCAAATGAATTATTCCTAGTAAGGCTGGGCAGTTGCTTCCCAGACACTTTTCCACACAGGATGCCCTGGGGCTGCTACATCCACCCTAAAATGTATTTCTGATAGATGGCCTCGGGTTGTGACCCTTGCAAGGCCCCGCTCAGGGGAGCCCCAGGCTGGAGCTGTCAGTTCTAGTTCGGACTGTTCGGGTGAGAAGGCCTATCATGTGGGGAGGGCCTGGTGGTGAGCTAATGCGATCTTTCCTGGGCGCTCACCTGTTCTTCCCCGGAAGCCCGGGCTCCAAGCAGACTTCTGAGAGGCTTTCCCACGGGACCTCCCTCTTCCCCTACCAACAAAATCAACACCACAGGATAAAGTCAAACCTCTCAGAGCAGCTCCGTCCCGAAGTGACCAGATGGGCTGATGAACCGGTGTGCGCGCAGAGGCACTGGGGCGCGCGGGGGGCCATCGTTCCAGGTACAGACGATCGTGGTGCAGAAGGCAATGGGAATCCAGGGCTAAGGAGGTGCCGAGGGAGCCGTGGGGCTTGAGGCCCTGGGGGCTTGATGATAGACCGTTTGGTTCCAAAAAGCCAGAGTGGGAAGGAGACTGTCCCAGAGGTTTTCGATCCCCTCAAGAGGCTGGTGGTTTCTGCAGAATAACGCAGTTGCAGAGGGCAACGGCTGGCACTGGGGGGCAGCAGAACACTGATGTTGGCAGTGCGGGGTCTGGCTGGGAGGGGACCATCTGGAAGGTGGCCTCCAAGGGAAGCCTTGAAGTCACTTCATGTGGACAGACTCCAACATGGTGCCCACCAGGGCCAGCTGGAGCTCGCTCAAAAAGGTTCATGACAGCAGATAATAAAATTCCCTCATACTTATGCAACTGGTTTGCTAAACAGCTTTCATTAAAAAATTTACAACTACATATATTAAAACATAGCAAGCACTAAAATCCCTAATTTTCTAATGACGCTGAAATCTATTGTCGTTGAAGGTTTTTCTTTTCAATGCTAACTTTTCTTTTGTAATTAATTAATTTATTCGCAAGCAGAGAGAGAAGAGAGATAGGGCAAGCCAGCTGCAAATCAGCTCCCGGTGCATGTGCCACTTTGTACATCTGGCTTTCCGTGGGTACTAGGGAAATAGAACCCAGGTAGTTAGGCTTTGCAGGCAAGTGCCTTAACAGCTGAGCCATCTCTCCATCCCTGCCATTGAGGTTGTTTCAGACATTTACCCATCCGTTAGATGGGAATGTTGTAACACAGTGCTACTGCATGGAACTAAGTAACACCATTAAACTGGACATGGGACACGGAAGGGCTACGTCGCAGAAATCAGCAAATGCCAAACACCAGGACTGCTGAAAAGCCAGTAGTTAAGCATTTGCCAGCACACCACTGAGATCCACTCTCTTTCTATACCCAGTTCTCCCATCTCTGTCCCCACCCAACCAGATGACACTCCCAGCCCAGTTCGTCTGAGAGAGTTTCTTCAGAGGTTGGGAGGTTGAAGACCTGACTTTGACCTTTAGGTCTGAGAACACTTCATGACCTTACTTGAACAGGCAGGCCTGGAGAGATCTTAGACTGAGCAGAAATTAGGTTCAAAAGGAAAACCTCCTTGCCCTCCCCATGACTCAGGACATCTGCATAACAGGGCTGGAAAGAAGACAGGAGACATGAGAACTGTCTAGCAAGAGTTTGAACCACTGCTATGGGAGCATGAATTTGGACCTTCACTACTTGTACCCAGGACAGAAAACCTGCAAGGGCTGAAGAGATGGCTCGGTGGTTAAAGGCACTGCCTTGACAAGCCTGAAAGTCAGTGATGGGGCTTGATCCCCCAGTACCCACCTAAAGCCATTTTTACAAAGTGGCACATGTGTCTGGAGTTCCTTTGCAGTGGCAGGAGACCCTGGTACATCCAAACTCACTCTTTCTATCTGCCCCACCCCTTTCTCACTCTTTCTTTTTCTCTCTCTCACTCAAATAAATAAAATAAAATAATCATGGAAGATGCTAATAAAAATTTAAAAAAATAAATAAAATAAAGCTTGGGCCAAGAAACATAGACTTGGCTTACTATAGAGAACCTCATGGAGCCCTTCAAATAGAGGATGAGACGGCTCCTGAGTATTACTTTCCTCGTGATGGGATGCTTACCAGAGGATTTAAGAGTCATAAAAGCTGTGTGGTTCACAGCAGCACAGCATTACCTGGAGACCTACTGAAACAGAATCTGAAACTTACCCAGACTGGGTGACTTGTGAGCAATAGTAGCTCCAGAAATATTAAACTCAGTTGAATGGCATTGAGATGGGTATTTCTTAGGTTATTATTTATAAATAATGCCATGCTACATGGAAACAGCCAGTTAATACAGTACAGTAATGAGATGCTAGTATAACTATTCATGCAGTCAAAAGAATAAGATTAATTTTATAAATCAGCAAACATGAAATTCAAGTGATATTATTATGTGCAAAAACATTCATAAAATCAACTTTTATTATAGGTCACCAATGAAATAATTAAAAATAACATTGTGTGTCTAAAAGAAAATACGCAAATGCATTTCTTATAATCTTGAATGTACAAGAGCTGAGTATAGGCCAAACCCAAATGTCATAAAAGAAAAGTCAAATAGGCTCATACCACATAAATAAAAACTCACATTTCTATTTTATTTAAAAACAAAAACTGGGCTGGAGAGATGGCTTAGCGGTTAAGCGCTTGCCTGTGAAGCCTAAGGACCCCGGTTCGAGGCTCGGTTCCCCAGGTCCCACGTTAGCCAGATGCACAAGGGGGCGCACGCGTCTGGAGTTCGTTTGCAGTGGCTGGAAGCCCTGGCGTGCCCATTCTCTCTCGCTGTATCTGCCTCTTTCTCTCTGTCTGTCACTCTCAAATAAGTAAAAATAAAAAAAAAAAAAAAAAAAAAAAAAAACTACTGGTGGGCTGGCGAGATGGCTCAGCAGTTAAAGTGCTTGTCTACATCGCCTAACAACCCAACTTTGATTCCCCAGTACCCATATAAAGCCAGGGGGCATGTGCATCTGAAGTGTGTTTGCAGTGTCTAAAAGCCCTAGAGAACCTATTTTCTCTCCCTATCCTGTCTCTCTCTCCCCCCTCCTTGAAAATAAATAGATTTAAGAAAATTAACTTAAAAAAAACACTACTGGTAAATATGTCAAAGCACGAATAGCAGGTTGGAAAAATGTGTGCAACAGTGTATACAAAGAAGAGAGTACTTTGATAAAGAGCTATAAATCATATAAATCAAGAAAATGCTAACAACTTAATAAGTGGATAAATGTCATAAATAATTCATAAAAAAGAAATAAAATAACTGACTTTAAACATGTGCAAAGAAGCTCAACTCATGCAGAACTCAGGTTAGCACTGGGATGAGATAGGGTTCTCAGATTTTTAGGTTGGGAGCAGTTAATTCTAGTGAGAAGGTAACAGACATTGTCATAGAATGCCATTTCTATGGAAGGCTATTGGAAATACCTGTCACACCTCTCGACACAGCCATCTTATTGATTCACATTTTACGCTGACAGATATCCAAGAGTATTATTTTGACACTAATTATAACAACAAAAATTAGAAGAAGCTTGAGTTCAATTAATTTGTTAAAAATACTATGAAGCCATAAAAAAATAAGATAACTTGGGTGGGAGAGATGGCTCAGCAGTTAAGGTGCTTGCCTGCAAAGCCTAACCCCTGGAGTTTGATTCCCCAGTACCCACAGAAAGCAAAATAAACAAAGCAATGCATGTATCTGGAGTTTGTTTACAGTAGCTGGCGGTCCTGGAGCACTGATATATTCTCTGTCTCTCTCACTTTCAGCTTCCAAATAAATAAATAAATTTTTTTTTTTAAAAATTAGACAACTCTATAAGGACATTAAATATTTTTCTTGTTGCTGTGACCAAATACTTAACAAGAAGCAATACAGGGGGAGAGGATGATTGTAGCTCACAGTGTCCTGGTGGGGACCTCATAGCAGTTGGGGCTCTGGGCTTGGTATGGAGCTTGTGGCCGGTTCCATGATGGCAGCAGATGGGAAGCAGAGGGAGATGACACTGGCTCTTGTCACCCTTTCTCCTCCTCCTTGGCTTAGTGAATCTGGGCCCCTAGGCTGGGATGGTGCCATTCACATTTAGAATGGGTCTTTTCTCTTCAGCAAAACCTTTCTGGAAAGGTTCAGAAGTGTATCTCTTAGGTGATTCTAAATCCAATCAAGTTAGCAATGATCACCTCTATGTTTTTTACATATTTTATTTATGAGAGAGAAAATGGGCATGCAGGGACCTCTAGCCACTGCAAATGAACTCCAGATGCATGCATCACCTTGTGCATCTGGTGTACGTGGATTCTGGGGAATTGAAACTGGGTCCTTAGGCTTTGCAGGCAAGTGCCTTAACTGCTAAACCATCTCTCTAGCTCCCACCTCTATGTTTTAAATTTTAAAATCCATGACCTAAAACATTATATATATATATAATGTTTTATACACACACACACACACACATATATACATATATATAGTATGTTATCTTTTGTATGAAAATATAAGCTTTTAATTCTTACAAAACTCTGGGATGATGAGAGACAGGTATCAGTGGGAACTAAGAGAACTTTGAGCCAGTAATCAATATCTGTTGTAATGTTAGTTATTATTTTAAATTTTGGGTTATTTATTTATACACACACAAACCTGCACGTGCGTGTGTATGCACACATGTGTGTGTGTGCATGCCCTAGGGACCACTGAGCCATCTCCCCAGCTTTTTAACCACTCAGCCATAACCCTAGCCCCTGTAATGCTAGTTCTTTAAAGTATGTAAAGTGTGTGTGCTTAAAATGCAGGAAGGAGGCTGGAGAGATGGCTTAGCCATTAAGCGCTTGCCTGTGAAGCCTAAAGACCCCAGTTAGAGGCTTGATTCCCCAGGAAACCATGTTAGCCAGATGCCCAAGGGGGCACATGTGCCTGGAGTTCGTTTGCAGTGGCTGGAGGCCCTGGTGTGCCCATTCTCTCTCTCTCTCTCTCTGTCACTTTCAAATAAATAAATAAATAAAAATAAACAAAAAAAGATGCAGGAAGACCCTGGCTTGGTGGTGCATACCTTTAATCCTGTTCTCAGGTGACGGCTATTATAAACAGCACCGCTGTCTTTGTAAGACAGCCAGCTATCATGGCACGCAGCCTTTGTGACTTGAAAGAGTGGTCACTTTCTTTGCTCTAAGGACAGGGGTCCTTTCCTGCCATGAAAATGAAATGCCAGCAGAAGGGTGGCACACAGCTGGCCCCCTACTAGGCACTGAGGACCCTGAGACTCCCTCACCATTACGGCAGTGTCCTGTGGGTCCAGCCTCCCAGCCTTCTGGAAACATGCAAAACTGCAGACAGGTCTCTCCCCTCTCTCACTACCTTGCAATCCCACCCTACCTTACCCAGAAATAACATGAATTACTGGGGCTTAAATTTCCGATTGCAAAATCCATAAGCTTGGGGGAGCTGTCACCAAACTTATGAAATGCCTATTCTCTGTTGAACTCTGGTAGGCAAACCAAGTTCAACGACACAAACAAAACATGGATTCTGCTCTCAAGGAGTTCATGGTCTTTGGAGGAGATAGTCACGTGAGCAAAATCAATACACTGTTGTTAGCACAGGGATAGAGAGCTGGCCGTGTGTCGGGAAAATGAGCAGGATGGATTATGCTGGCCAGGACCTAGGAGGAGGCAATGAGGCTGAGTACAATGAAGGCCTGCACCCCAGGCCAGCTACTCCAGCTGGGCTCTCTCCTTCCTCAGCAGAGGAACTGCCTGAGGTGAGGTAAAGAACCCTGGTTTTGCTAGGGGAAGGGCCAGCATGAGGCAGACCCTGGTGAGACCTCTGGTGATGTAGCAGCGGCGTGACGCAGGGGACAGGGCGGGAGGGCCTGGAGTGGCCTCTGGTGGCTGACTATGCTGTGTGTGCGTGCAGCTGGAAGGCCCCTTCTCCCTCACAGGAAGCATTCTCTGGTCCAGTCTGAGATGAGCGCAGTCCTCAAAGGCCAGACCAGGCTCTACCATCGCTGAGGCTCTCAGGGAAAAGACCTAAGGGCAGGGCACTCTTGCTCCAGGCCCAGGCCTGACCCCCCAGAAGGGAGACTCCCTGTCTCATGCCTTTGTCACCTCGCCTCACTCCCACCTCAGGGTCCCGAGCACAGGAGGCCATGTGAATGGTGATCAGTACATGGCCACAGAGAGGGCATGGGCCAGCCCTTAATGTTTGCATTCCTTTATTTACTTTTTACTTTTTTAAAAACAGGGTGTAAGGGCTGGAGAGATAGCTTCGCAGTCAAGCGCTTGCCTGTGAAGCCAACGGACCCTGGTTCGAGGCTCGATCCCCCAGGACCCACGTTAGCCAGATGCACAAGGGGGTGCACGCTTCTGGAGTTCGTTTGTAGTGGCTGGAGGCCCTGGCGTGCCCATTCTCTCTCTCCCTATCTGCCTTTTTCTCTCTCTTTCTGTAACTCTCAAATAAATAAATAACAACAACAACAACAACAAAAATCAAGGTGTACCAGTTCCCCTCTCATTGCTGGGACAAAAACACCCAACGAGAAGCAGCTTGTGGGAGGAGAAGATTTATTTCAGGCTTACAGTTTCAAGGTGGAAAAAGCAGGGCAACCAGTTCTTAGGTCCCATCTCCATACATCATCATCAGCAGCAGCAGTAGCAGCAGAGAGGGAAACAGAGAGAGGAGGAGGAGGAGGAGAGGGAAGAGGAAGAGGAGGAGAAAGAACAAGAGAGAAGGAGCAAGGGAGGGAGGGAAGCAGAGGGAGACGGAGAGGGGGAGGGGGAGGAGGGAGAGCAAGAGCTCTGTAATCCTGAACATCTAGGAGGCTGTACTAACACTCCTCGATGCCCAACCCTGTGACACACCTCCTCCAGCAAGGCTCCATCTCCCAAACGTTTCACCAACTAGGGGCGAAGTAGGTAGCTTAATCACAAACACTTGGAGCTATGAGAAACATTTTACAATAAAGCCACCACCACACAAAGCCTCACTATGCAGCCCAGGCCTGCCTCACACCCCATAACCTTGCTGCCTCGGCCTCCTGGGTGCTAGGACGGCAGGTGTCCACCATCGCACCTGGCTTGATATTCGCATCTCTTGAAGTAGGGGCTTAATGTGATGGGAATATGGCAGAATGACTCCATTGGGGGTGGGGGTGGCTTTGGAAGAAGGCAGAGGCAGCTGTCAAGGACTTCCTCCTTGGGCTCTGCTCTGGGAGAAATCTAGAAGCTTGTGGGATGAGATGAGGAGCCTGCAGCTCTGTCCCTCAGATGGGCTCAAGCCTCCAGCACTTTCTACTCTGAAAAGGTCCAGCCCTGCGGGGCCAGGGAGGGGCTTCCTGAGAGGAAGCACGGAAGGCTGATGGAGTCCCAGAGCCTATGGTGGCAGCTACCAACCGACCTTCCCTGCAACTTGAGAAATTCAAGCTGCCGCAGTGCAGGGCAGGCTTCCAGAACCCGCTGAGAAGCGAAGAGCGTCCTCTCTGCGCACATCCATTGCTCCTCGGCCGAGGACCTCTCCCCACATAAAGAGCTTCCTGTGCAAAGCTCCTGCCTGGAGCTCCGGGAATCCTATAAAGCCACTGCATCAGTAGCATGTCATAAATATTGATGCCCTGCTGATGCGCGGCGAGCATGTGCTGGCGGGGCTGCTGAGGGACACGCGAGGCCGACTCTGAGACAACAAAAGGCGAATTTCAGCTCCCTGCGTGCATTCTGGCCTCCAAGACGCCGTCAGCTTCAGATCCACCCTGATGGAGCAGATGAGTATCACCAGTAGGTCACACTAGTGGGTGTTCTGCACAGTTGGGAAGGAGATGCCAAGGGTCATGTCAGCCCATCCCCATACCCATGTTCTGAGATGAGGGGTATAGGAGAGTTAGCATGGCTTCCAGTCATCAAACACTGCGGTCCAGGGTTCAAGTCCTGTGTGTGTTAGATATGATGTAAATGTGTCCATAGCTGCACAGAGCAAGGAGAGTCAGCTGGCAGCTGCCACCAGGATGACTGGTAGCAACTGTTTCGCCCCTGCACAGAGGTGGCTGACCCACGGTCATAGGTTCTGAGTTTAAGTTCTTGGCCTGGACGGCATCTTCAGGGCGTGCTTGGAAGTCAGTATGAGGGCTCTACAATGTGTGCGCAAGGTCCAGGGGCCTGGAAAAAGCCTCACCACATCTGACACTGGGGGTCAGGGTTATAGGGGTGAGAAGGTGACCCACAGCACATAGTTTCCAAAAGTGGCTCAGGAAGCCAGGCAATTCTCACTGTCTCTCCAGAGCAGCTGAGCCCTGGGAGGAGCTTAGGGTGCCTTGGGGTGATGCTCAGGGCGCTTCTGGGGAAATTTGGCACACTCCACTCACCCGATCTGCCCCTTCAAAGCCTCTGGCCCCAAAAGTCTGAGTCAGTAGTGTGCTAGCTCTTGAAAGCCAGCTGTGGGCCTCTTTTCCCGTCATGGCTGTGTGGGAGTTCGTGTCGGCAGCACAAAGGCCGCCAGTGGTGGTCATCATCCCAAAGGCTGGAACTGGCCTCCTCAGCCTGGCCAGCCAGGTGTGGACCAGAGCAGGTGGAAACAAAATGTTTCCTTTGCAACAAAACGTCAAGAAGGTTTCTCAGGAATATCCTGCTCTGGTGATTGTCCATATGTACCTTCTTAAGGAAATTACTGCCTGCTGAGACATGCACTTTGTATTTAAAACCTGTAAAAATTATCTGTAGCAACAACAACAAAAAGTTTAGGCAGTGCACAGGGGCACACCCCTATGATTACAGCTCCCGAGAAGCTGAGGTGAGAGGATCTCGAGTTCAAGTCCAGCTTGAACTACAAAGGCAGAAGTAGAAGGATCGCCATGAGTTCGAGGCCACCCTGAGACTACATAGTCAATTCCAGGTCAGCCTGGGCTAGAGAGAGACCCTACCTCAAAGCGCGTGCGCGCGCTCATGCACACACACACACACACACACACAACCACAACAACAAGAAAACCCCCCTAATGTGCATATTTGCAATAAAATACATATTTTAAATACAGAAGTCCGTGTCTTTACACAGGCAGTCCATAATACCTGTTGGGGAAAAAAAGTGAACTGGGGTCTCCCAAGACCTTTTGTTTGGGGCCACTATTCAGACAGACTTTGCACCAGGGAAGTAATTTGGGCTCAAAAATAGATGTGCAATGGCAGGCAGTCAAACTGTGAAAAGCTGTGTGCTGGAGCTGGGTCCCAGCTGTACATAGGAAAGTGGTATGTTTGTATTGCAGAGTGGGGAGGCTATGGATGCAAAGAACAAGAAACAAACAAACAGGTGGAGGAGAAGGGAATTCTTCATCGCAGCAAGGAGATGAAGTTCAGTGCAGAGAGAAGAGCATTGCCCTCCTGCACACTCAGAAGAGAAAAGTGACCTTGACCCCAGTGGATAAGCCTGTCGTGAACTCCGCCCAGGGCAGGCAAGCTTGGTGGGAGAGTCCTCAGACCCTGGCAGTGCCCCTGGTGTCGTTCCCTCTCTTTGCTGGAAGATGTCATGTGAAAGTTCCCAAGAGCACCACACTGCATCAGATGGGCCAGGCCCTAGCCAGAAGGTCATGTGACTTGAGGGCCCACACCTGACATTCTGAGCCTTTTTCCTCTCCTCTCCTCTTCTCTCCTCTCTTTCCCTCTTTTTTTTTTTTCTTTTTTTTTTTTTTAGGTAGGTTCTCACTCTAGCCCAGGCTGACCTGGAATTCCCTATATAGTCTCAGGGTGGCCTCAAACTCATGGTGATCCTCCTACCTTTGCCTCCCGAGTGCTGGGATTAAAGGTATGTGCCACCATACCTGTCTTCCTTTTTTTCTTTTTCTTTTTCTTTTTTTTGTTTTTTGGCAAGGTCTTACTAGGTAGCTCAAGCGGGCCTCAAATTCATGATCCTCTCACCCCAGTATCCCAAGTACTAAGATTACAGGCATATGTCACCTGCTCAGCATTCCCGACCTTCTTGAAGTCTACTGGAAATTCTGACAAATTAAGGCCAGACAGGCAACAACTACCACCTAACCTTGCCTTTTCCCATGGCACCAAGGAGTGAGGCTGGCAGGGAGGAGGCAGTTCCTAAGGAATTCGGGTGGCCTGGATGGTGGAAAGCATTTTATGTAATGGGAAGCTGTCAAAATTTAAGGCTCCAAAGACCTCAGTTAAAATCCTTCCCCACCATTTGCTGGCTATGTGACCCTGTTAAAGTCTCTCTTCCTCTCCAAGCTCAGCATCACCATCATGGATGGAGGGCTCACCTCCCGGGGTGGCTAAGAGGCTTGGAGATAACATCCACACAGGTGCCTAGCACATTGCGCTGTAGCCCGTGCAGAATAAGCAAAGACCGACTTGCTCACTGCTGGTGCGGTCACTGCTCTCTGTAGGTGGTCCAGAACTTATCCCTCCATCTCTGCCAACTTTCCAAAGAGTGATCACTAGGACTGGCCTGGAAGGAAAGGCGACTGTGATTCAAGGAAGCTAGGATATAGCATTGCTTCCAGACATGGGGACATTCATTTGCCTCAGGCAGACTCTGTCTGCTGGTGCATCCAAAAAACCGCTGTGCATATGTTTGCCTAAGCAACTGCTTGGTTGGCCAGCTGGCACCTGCAGAGCCGCTCTGGGCATGTTCAAGGGCCCCAGCTCTGCAATGCTTGTGCCATTCTCACTTCCTAGCCTGCAGGGAACACATACGGCCCTGGTAGAAAGACGGGGCTGCGGGGAGAGGGTGTGGAGAAACCAGTGGTCCTGGGAAGACCCAGAGAGCTTCCTCTGACTGCGCACCTTCAAAAGGAAGCAGGGCAGACAGTGTAGGGTGGCTGACAGCACAACCCAGAGGGCCCAGCCATTCTCTGCTCTCTAAGCTCTTTCTGGAAGGTTCTGGATGTTCACAGTTATCACAAGATGCCTGCTTCTACTGCCCTAACCCCAGATTTGGGCAGCATCTCAGGTCAGAAAAATATAAATTAAAATGCAAAAATCTCCAAGTTGGTTATCTGTTATGTAATCCAGACCATCTATTTGGAATTAAGGAAAAAGTGGCCCAGTGACCCATATATACAGAGCTGGCTTCAGGAAGCGCCATGGTGGTCATAGCTAGGTCACTGCCTTGTGCTCTGGGCATGAGCCTCAGGAATGCTGCCTAGTCAGCCACCAAGAACAGCCTTTGCTTGGGCCATACACACTGCTCTTCTGACCATTAGTAAGGTACACGCAGGTGCCACTCAGCATGGGCCAAAAGGGGAAGGTGAGAGAATAGTGGGCAGAGATCTTTGTTTCATTTACCTGTATAGTCCAAGCACCTAGAACAGCCTCAGTCCATAGCAAGTGTTTAGTGAACAGTTGATAAAGAAACAAATGAGGGTTAGAGGGACACCTTAGCAGTTAAGATGCTTGCCTGCAAAGCCAAAGGACCTAGGTTCAATTCCCCAAGACTACCATTAGCCAGATGCACAAGGGGCACACACGTCTGGAGTTTGTTTGCAGTGGCTGGAGGCCCTAGCGCACCCATTCTCTCTCTCTCTCTCTCTCTCTCTCTCTCTCTCTCTCTCTCTCTCTTTCTTTCTCTCTCCTTCTCTCTTTCTCTGTCAAATAAATAACTAAATAAAAATAAAAGATATAAAAAAGAAACAAATGTGTGTGGTCTTAGTCTCTTGAAGGAAACAGACATCACACTCAAATGTGGAGAATTTGAAGAAAATCTACTTATTTATAAAGATAGGGGTGAAGGTAGCTTTGTGAGTGGACTCAACTGAGCCAAGGCATGATCAGTCATTTGGTTAAACATAATTTCTAGGTATGCCTGAGAGGAGTTATCCAAAAGTGGTTGGCACTTCAGTTGGTAGTCAGAGTAAAGCAGATGGCCTTCCCCAGTGTGGGTGGGCATTATTCCGTCCATTGAGGACCTGGATAAAATTAAAATGTTAAGAAAGGTTATATTTATTGTTTGCCTGACTGTAAGCTAGGAATCTACTCCAAAAGTCATATGGAGATTTAACTCTCAGCGTAGGGGCATTGAAAGGGGAAACCTTTATGAGGAGAATGGGTCCTGAGTCTCTGGCCACAGCTTTGAACTAATGCCATCATCTTGGGCATTAGTCACAGTGGGAGCCGGTTCCTGACGAAAGGAGTCAGTCTGGCTCTGCGCTTTCTCTCTCACATGCGCACTGTCCTTCCACCATGTTATGATGCAGAATGAATGCCCTTGCAAGATAATGGCACCATGCGTACAGACTTCCCAGCTTCCAGCACTGTGAGCTAAACCAACTTCTACTGAGTATAAGTTACCCATTCTTGGTCTAGAAACACCAGTCTCAGGGCCCAGCGTGTGACTCTTTGTCCAGGGCTTTCCCCACACCTTGCCTCATTCTTGGTCCTGGGTTCCTTTGGGCTACCAGAGAGCATGGGTGGGTGGCCCTCTTTCTTCTTCAAATAATAATATATTTATTTATTTAGCTGCAAGCTGCACAGAGAGATAGAGAGAAGAGAGACAGACAGAGAGAAGGGGCATGCCAGGGCCTCCAGCCACTGCAAACAAACTCCAAATGCATGAGCCTCTTTGTGCATCTGGCTTCATGTAGGTACTAGGGAATTGAATCTGGGTCATTCAGCTCTAACCACTGAGCAATGTCTCCGGCCCAGCTCCTCTTCTTGTCTCTTGTCTGAAGGAGTCTGAGTGCTGCCTCCCAGTACTGGTTCAGCAGTTCTGAAGTCTAAATGCATCCCAACCATCCGTAGGAAGAGCCAATGGACTTTGCAGAAAAAAACAATGCCGTTGTGTGAGTATAACATAACAATTTAATATGTTTCTCTCTCCTCCCCAGCCTCTGTCTGAAACAAGCTGGCAAGTGTTCACAGTTTGCCTTTAAGTAACTTAGGGAAGGATTTGAAATTCCCATCTGCCCTACTCCCCAACCAGCAATGTTTCTTGTCACTGGCTAACAGCATTTAAAATATTTACAGCCCTTTCTTTGCCCTGGGGGTGTTTCAGAATAAATCATTGTTACCTCCAATAAATCAAAAATTAATCTCCAGAAAGCTCGATGCCTGTCTTATCCCTCAAATAACAAGTAGCAAAATCTATCCAAGTGACATGACATCAACTCAATCAGTGTTTCCCTGGCGTTCCCAGGGAGAGGGTGAATTATGGCAGAGGCAGCAAGGGCTCCACACTGCCCCCTGGTGGAACTTCTTCCCGGCCAGTGCCTCGGCTCTGGGATTAGATCCAGGCAGGCTGCCCTTGCTGTTACACTAACTCCTCCCAGGTCTCTTTCGTCCTGGGAAAAACTGTTTTGTCCTGAGAAGGTACCTCCCTTTCATTTCAGTTCTTCTCTTTTCCTCCTCTTAGACGTCCTTTCATCTCAGTTTCTCTCCTGTCCAACTCTTTCTTTACACTGTATTGATGCCAGCATTCAGGAGGCTGAGGTAGGAGAATCATGATGAAGTCAAGGCCAGAATGGGCTACAGAGTGAGTTCCAGGTCAGGCTGGGCTAGGAAGTGTGAGAGAAATGAGGGAGGAAGGGAGCGACAGAGAGAGAGGCAAGCTGTATTACTGTTTCTTTTTCTTCCCTTCTCCCTTTCCTTTCAAAGCTCCCTCAGTCGGCTTCCTCCCTCCCTTCTCTCTTTCCCTGGAAATCAGAATAGAACAGGAGTTAGAAATCCAGCATGTAGACTGTGTGCCACACTAAGTAACAGCCCCATGATGTTATCATCACTTTACAGACAAGGAATCTGCATACTGTGATTCGAATGTGAATTGTCCTTGGTAAACTCATGCGCTTGAACACTTGGTCGGTCCCCAGCTAACCTCACTGTTTGGGAAAGTTGCATAATCCGTAGGAGACAAGGCCTTGTTGAAGGAAGCGGATCACTGGGGGCAAACCTCGAAGTGTGATAGCCAGGCCCTGTTTCCTCTTCACTCTGTGCTCCTTGACTGCAGACACAATGTACCCACGCAGCCACAACCAGCCGGAGCCATTTACATGGGCACAGTCATGTCTACCTCCGGTTGAAACAGCAGAGACCCGAGCCCCAGCACAGTCCTCCTTAACTCCTCCTCTTGGACTGTTTGCACGGGCCTGACCTTGTACAGAAGACCGTACATGCAGAGAAACAGTCTGTAGCTGCATCGTCTGACCTTGTCTCCCATTCCCATGCCTTTAAAAAAAATATTTGATAAAAGAAAGTTGTAGTCAAAGTTCTGCTTGTGGATAAATCAAACCAACACTGGTTAGGTGGGGTTGCAGTGTCTCCAGGAGAGCCTGTAGATCAGCCCATGCCAACTTTATCATTTGTGTCTTTCTTTCTTTGTAATCCTCCAGTTGCCCCCAACAGGCCATAGCCTACTAAGTTGTACTAAGTTGTTTCCCTATCTTTCCTCAAGCTGTGAGCCAAAATAAACCCTTCCTCTCTTAAGGTGCATTTTTGTCAGGTCCTTGTTCATATCAGTTAGAAAAATAACAACACACTGAGGCTCAGAGAGGTAACTGATGGATGGTTAGATTCCAGAGCCCTTTCAGAAATTATACTGTGTGCAATTTAGATACAGTGGAACTTTAAAAAGTGTTTGCAATTAAGGGAGGGGAGATGGGTCGGGGGGGAGGACTTCAGGGGATGGTATTGTATGTATGTAAGTAGATGAGCAGATTACTGGGGGTGGAATGGCCTAAGTGAGGTCAGGGGAAGAGATTGAGTAAAAGAAGGGTGGGGGAGGCTTAATAAAAATTGAAGATATTGGCTGGACATGGTGGCACACGCCTTTAATCACAACACTCAAGAGACAGAGGTAGGAGGATCCCAATGAATTCGAGGCCACCCTGAGATTACATAATGAATTCCAGGTCAGCCTGGGTTAGAGTGAGACCCCACCTCAAAAAAAATTCAAGATATTGTGAATAAGCCATATGAAAACCAAGTTTTAGGATAATAGCACACCCAAAAACCATAGACTGTTACTAGAAAAATTCCAGTGCCAAGAATGGGATACCTTCCAGTGAGCTGTTGGCCAGGAAGGTCTATGATGACCCCAAAACATTACAGACTATTGCCAAGGCTCTTGGTTTTCCACCAGAAATAAATGGTAAAACCCTATTGCTGAAGACTACATATACCTGGGCTACAAGGTTACTAAGAAATCAAGTTGGAGCTGAGATGAAAACCTCCTCCATGTAAACCAGCTGACAGAAAGCTGGAAAAAGCTGCATTGCATGCAGCTCTATGGGAGATAGAAGTCATTAGCAGTGAAAACAGTGGACACTGCAAGCTCAAGTTTGGCCAGTCAGGCCAAATGACCAAACGGGTGCAATAATAGCATGTCTGTTATGGAGGAAACCAACTGCTCTCTAATCAGACTGGAGGCCCACTCTATGGGAGGGAATACATGCCTGGTACTGAAAATCTAATCAAAAGCCTATGGTGGAGGAGGTCATGAGCCTTAGGAATGTAACATCTGCTCTTGTCTGGCCAAATGCATATATTATGCTCACCAAACTGCCCTGTAAGCACTTTACTTAACATTCTTACCCATATATTAATGCTGTTCTCACTTTTGGTTAGAAAAGCTTCTCTTTTCAATGGTAATGATCACTGAGATGACCCAAAAGGCACCATAGTGCTGAGATGTGACAGAGGAGTGCTCAGCACTGAGACATCTCTATCACACCTTCCAAGGCTCAGGGTCCACTGCAGAAGAGGCGGCAGAAAGAATGTAAGAGCCAAAGGAAGGGTAGGACTGCTTACAGTGCAATCATCTAGACAGAAATTGGCTTCAATATCCATGACTTCACAGTGCCTAGTACTACCTTCACAAGACCCTCATAACAGGAGGAAAAGATGATGACATCAAAATAAAAGAGAGACTAATGGAAAGAGGGAGGGCATATGATGAAGAGAGCATTTGTGAAGGGGAAAGTGAGAAAGGGGAAGGAATTATCATGGTTTATTGTCTGTAAGTATGGAAGTTGTCAATAAAAGATAATTTTAGAGGGGCTGGAGAGATTGCTTAGTGGTTAAGGCATATGCCTGCAAAGCCTAAGGACCCCAGTTCAATTCTCCAGGTCCCATGTAAGCCAGATGCACATGGTGGCACATGCGTCTGGAGTTCGTTTGCAATGGCTAGAGGCCCCGGTGTGCCCATTCTCTCTCTCTCTCCCTCTCTGTCTCTAACAAATAAAAAAATAAAAGTTAAAAAAATATTTTAAAAAATGTTTTCAGTTTACATGGTAGGTGAGTTCTGTATCACTGAGCTCTACACCCAGACACCAAGCCCCATGATCCTCACTGGAGCTGTGTGTGTGACCACGTGCATGTTGGAGACAGGGTCTCACCATGTGAACTTATGTCTATCCTCCTGCTTCTGCCTCCCAAGTGACAGGGTTACATGTGTTAGCATACTTGGCCGACTAATGCTTCATGTCTCTTTAATCAAGAGACAAAAATTAAGATCTTCTTCTGGTTGTGGTGGTGCACGCCTTTGATCCCAGCACTCAGGAGGCAGAGGTAGGAGGATTGCTATGAGTCTGAGACCAGCTAGGGACTACAGAGTGCATCCCAGGTCAGCCTTGGCTAGAGCAAGACCTTGTCTCAAAACAAACAAACAGAAGAAATATAGATGTTTGAAAATTTAAAATCTGTATTTGGAAATATTAACTTAGGAGAAAATAGACCACAACAGTTTCCATTTGTTAATTCCAAGTGGTAGGTGCACAGATGTTTATTGTGTCATTTCTAACATCTCTTCCTGGATGTCTGAAATACTTCACAGCTTCATTTTAAGTTAGAGAAATTCACATCCTTGGGGCTGTGTAGAAAATGAAGGCTGTTGTAGTTACCTTCTCCTTGTTGGGACAAAGCGCCCTACCAACAGTGGCTGGTGAGAGGAAAGGGTTTAGGCTGGCTTACAGCTTTGAGGGGAAGCTCTATAATGGCAAGGGAAAGGATGGCATGAACAGAGGCTGGACATCAGTTCTGCCACAGCAGGCAGACAACAGCCGCAATGTTCTAGCAAGGGGGAACTGGCTGTGACATTTCTAAGCCTGCCCGCAACAACACACCTCCTCCAGAAAGGCTCCACCTCCCAAATTCCCATCAACTGGGGGCCAAGCATTGAGGACACATGAGTTTATGGGAGGGCATCTGATTCAAAGCACCACAGAGCACAGGGTCTGGAGATGAACTAGGGGACTGTTGTGGAAGTTCAAGCAGGAGGCATAGACAGAGGCCTGAATAGAGGCCAGGGCAGTGGGGTCAAGGGCATGAGCTACTTTCAGAAGATCCTGGGCACATGGAATGGGCAGATCTTGACGACCAGTGGAGGAGAGGGATGAGGAACAAGAAGGGCACTGGGATTCTTCTGGGTTGGCTGGGTGGCAGTGAACTAGGGTCACACTGGAAGAGAGCAGAAAGTGGTTGAATCCAATTACGAGGTTCACAAAGTGATGTGTAGAAAGGATGAGAACGACTATGCCAGAAGAGTGTGGTATGAAAGAGAAAAAACTTAAGGAGGGACTCATAGGGAACCAACGAGGTGGCAGAGAGGTAGAAACTCAATTAGAAATTTGTTCTCCTTGGGCTGGAGAGATGGCTTAGTGGTTAAGGTACTTGCCTTCAAAGCCTAAGAACCCAGGTTCAATTCCCCAGTACCCACATAAGCCAGATGCACAGGGTGGTACATGCATCTGAAGTTTCATTGCAGTGGCTGGAGGCCCTCCCATGCCCATTCTCTCTCTCTCTCTCTCTCTCTCTCTCTCTCTCTCTCTCTCTCTCAAACAAATAAATAAATAATGTATTCTCCTAGGAGGCTGGTGGGGAGTGAGTTTCGGCAAGTAAAGACACAGAAGTGTATCTCTACCCACTAGCCACTCCCTTTGTATACCTGATTCTGCTTTTCCCAGTTTCTGATCCTCAAACCTCTCTGCTAACTTCACATATGTCCACATGTATTGGTAAAGGGACATGCAGACAGAAGCCGTGTTAATTACTTTTCTCATCTCTGTGACAAAATACCCAAGAGAAAGAACTTTCTTTGGATTGCCATTTCAGAAGGTCTTTGTCCATCATGTCATGGGAAGCACGGTGGCAGGTATGGCTCAGTCGGTGGCGGCAGCTGCTCACAGAGGAAGCCAGCTGCAACCTGACGAGGTGGGTATGACTTTCAAAGACTCAGACCTAGTGACATGCTTCTGCCAGCCAGGTCTCACTCCCTAAAGGCTCCACTGCTTTCAAAGTAGTGCTACAGGTTAGGAACCAAGCATTCAAAACCCTGCGAGAAACGCCCATACCAGGAGCTAAAACATGCCCCCATCTGCCAAGAGCGGCAGAGCACATCAGGAGGAAGAGTGTGAGTTTGGGCCTGGAGAGCGGGAACCCAGCAAGGTACAGACCCGGAGCTTCTCACTGCTGTGTCTTTGCCTTTTCTTGACACAACTGCTCCTCACGGAATGTGGATGTGGGCTGCTTGCTTTCTGATTTGCCTCTTTCTATTTTTTTTTTTTTTTTGTCTTTTTGTGGTAGGGTCTCATTCTAGCCCAGGCTGACCTGGAATTCACTCTGTAGTCTCAGGGTGGCCTCGAACTCATGACGATCCTTCTACCTCTGCCTCCTGAGTGCTGGGATTAAAGGCATGAGCTATCATGCCCACTCTTTTTTTTTTTTTTTTTTGAGAGAGAGAGAGAGAGAGAGAGAGAGAGAGAGAGAGAGAGAGAAAGAATGGTTGTGCCACAGCCTTCAGCTGCTGCAAACAAACTCCAGACACACGTGCCCTCCTGTGTACCTCCTGTGACATTGCCGGCTTATGTTACTGTGTGTCTGGCTTATATGAGACCTGGAGATTTGAACATGAGTTCTTAGGCTTCCCAAGCAAGTGCCTTAACTGCTAAGTCATCTCTCCAGCCTTTCTTTTTTTTTTTTGTCTTTTTGAGGTAGGGTCTCACTCTAGCCCAGGCTGTCCTGGAACTCACTCTGTAGACCCAGGCTGGCCTTGAACTCAGACAGATCCTCCTACCTCAGCTTCGTGAATGCTGCGATTAAAGGCGTGAGCTGCCATACCTGGCTTAATGATTCTGTTGAGTTTGATTGCACAAAAGCTACGCAGAACATATATGCTAAGTAAGGAGAGGAATAAATAGATGGAGGGAGCGGATGGTGCTGGTCAGCAATGTGTGAAAGTCAGGCCTTGAGGACGCTGCCTGGCGGAAGGGGTGAGGAGCAGGTGGGATGGCGGTGAAGTTAAAGACGTCATGCTCAGAATGGAGGCCATGGAGAGGCCTCTCGGCCTGTCTCCAGTCACTTCATGATCATGTGTAGATGTGACGATTATTTAGTGGCGAAAAGAACTTAGCAAAGGCAAGACTGGCACCTAAGAAAGTAGTCAAAGAGCTTCTCTAGCCCCCATCACCCTCAATTGCACCACCCACCGTCCATCTAACCTCATTCCCAGCCCTGCCCAACAATAGGGCTATTTGTAGGCGCCTAGATGTCAGAACCTGACTATGCATACACATCCATTACTGTCCCAGAGATATCGCAATGGAGTGGCAGAAGCGTGTTAAAGAAGGAATGAGAGCTGAAGAGATGGCTTAGTGGATAAGTGCTTGCCTGTGAAGCCTAAGGACCCCGGTTCAAGGCTTGACTCCCAGGACACAGGTTAACCAGATGCACAAGGGGGCACACGCGTCTGGAGTTCTTTGTAGTTTTCTCTATCTCTATCTGCTTCTTTGTCTGTCTGTCACTCTCAAATAAATAAATAAATAATTTTTAGAAAAAAGAAGGAATGAGATTTTACATATAGCGACAGCAAATGAAGACTACTGTTGAGCTTCTTAGCTGTATAAAAACAAAGAAATAGGGCTGGAGAGATGGCTTAGTGGTTAAGCGCTTGCCTGTGAAGCCTAAGGACCCTGGTTCAAGGCTTGGTTCCCCAGGTCCCAGGTTAGCCAGATGCACAATGGGGCGCACGTGTCTGGAGTTCGTTTGCAGGGGCTGGAAGCCCTGGCGCGCCCATTCTCTCTCTCTCCCTCTACCTATCTTTCTCTCTGTGTCTGTCGCTCTCAAATAAATAAATAAAAAATAAAAAAAAAAAAGAAATAAATGTCACACTAGAATGGCCTATGGAGTCAATAAAAGTGTTTTTGTCTGGATTTTGTTCAGTTCAGGAAGTTATTGGAGGAACTTGAACATAGTGACATGCTGAGAGAAAGGAGCCAGCAGAGGTTAAAGCTTAACTTGAAGTGAATTATATTCCATTAAAATTAAATTAAGTATGCTCTTTGCAAAAAAATCACTGTTAAGCTGGAAGTGGTGGCTTATGTCTAGAATTTCAGAATAGAGAGGCAGTCCTGTGGGTGATAGAATCCTGCACATTGATGGTGGTTCTAGTGGTCCACAGATATATCTATTTGCCAAAACTTACCTACTAATTCTAATATCTCTATCACACCTTCCAAGGTTCAGGGTCTGTTGCAGAAGAGGTGGCGGAAAGAATGTAAAAGCCAAAGGAAGGGTAGGACTCCTTACAACGTATTCCCCCGACACAAAATATCCTGGATATCCATGACCTCACAGTGCCTGACACTACCTACACAAGACCATCATAATAGGAGGGAAAGATCATGACATGAAAATAAAAGAGAGACTGATTGGGGGGGGGATGTGATGGAGAATGAAGTTTCAAAAGGGAAAGTGGGGGGAGGGAGAGCATTACTATGGGATATGTTTTATAATCATGAAAGTTGTTAATTAAAAAATAAAAAAAAACTTACCTATTGAGCAGGACAAGGTGGCACACACCTTATCTCAGTACTCAGGAGCTGAAGTAGGAGGATCATTTTGAGCTCAAGCCAGCCTGGAGCTACAGAGTGAGTTCCAGATCCACCTGGGCTAGAGATCCTACCTCAAAAAAACAAACAAACAAGAAAATCTCAGCTATTTGCTAAAATGTTGCATTTGATTATATGTAAATTATACTTCAACAAAATGTTTAAAGATATAAGAAAAAGCCAGGCATGATGGCGCACACCTTCAATCCCAGCACTTGGGAGGCAGAGGTAGGAGGATCGCCATGAGTTCGAGGCCACCCAGAAATTACATGGTGAGTTCCAGGTCAGCCTGGGCTACAGTGAAACCCTACCTCAAAAAAAAAAAAAAAAAAGATGTAAGAAAAAAAGAATACTGATGCTAAATCCTAAGATAAAATAGAATTAAAACTAAATAGAATAGTTAATCTGGAATGCAAGGTACAATTTATTCTTTGCATCCTACCTGGCAAGAAGGGTGGAGGAAGAGAACACAGATATTCTAGGGAGTACAGGATAGGAGGGAAAAGGGATGGGGTGGCCGGGAGTCTCAGAGCAGTACTGGAAATTCAGTTCAATAGCCCAGCACGTCTGTCTTCTGTAGGGGAGATTAGGTACACCCATTTCTCTGGGGGTAAAGGTGGTCCAGGCAGGCCTCAGAAGGCACCATCTAATGACACAGGCCTCTGGCCGGCAGGAATTCACACTCCCATATCTGCTTGCAGCCGCCTTGCTTTCACAGGGAAAGGCATCCAGGAGTGGGAGACACGGGATGCCTCCGACCACACACGATCATGCAGCTAGAACTACAGAATTTGGTTGTTTTTCTGCCTTGGGTTTTAAGGCAGAAGAGATAGCCCAGCAAAGTCTTACACATGTTATTTGGAAGTATTGTGACAGCCAAGAAATTGGGCTGGTGTCAAGAGAAACCACAAGCGGCTGTTTCCTTTTTATTATTTTTAAAAAGCAGTTTTGATCTTTCCAGCCCTGTGAGGAAAGAAGTTTACTAAATATACCTCTGAGGGGGTGTGTGTTGATTCCAGCGTTTATCTTCTTTGATGCCAGGGCACACTCATCTTTCCTTTCTCTCGGCAGGCACACAGGTTTCTTCCCTCTGGGCCCCACCCACTCCACTGAAATCTGTGGTGCCCCAGGAGAAGGTGGGCCAGCTCCTTTCCTGCCACCATTACCTTGTGATTACACAAGCAGAAAACTGTCTTACAGAGTGAAAGAAAATTTATGGCTTATGTAACAAAAAGTCAAGGGTGCGGGGAGAGTGGGTGGCCAGGCTGTGGCTATGGCTGGATTAAGGCTCAAATTCCGCTAAGCTAAGACTTCGGCCATCACTCCTTTTGCCCATCCTTGACATTGGCTTCCATCTAGACTCTGGTTGGAGAAATCCGCACCCTAAAAATCTTCTCTCACATTCCCAAGTCCTCTGATGAAATTTGAGAGACGGTCATGTGCCCAATTTTGTAACAATCATTGTGCCCAGGAAAATGCCACCTGCTCACTTGCTTAAGAGCTCAACCCAGAACCCACAGTACTGAGAGACAATGTTTGCTTTTGGGAAGGAAGTTGTCAATAGGAGGCTCATTTGACCGTGTCCACTGCACTCAGGAGCACCCAGTAGGCAGACTATGGGGCTCAGGTGAGAGGCCACGACGTCTTCATTTCTCCAGGGCTTAAGCGCTTCAGGAGCAAATATGGCTCTTACTGGTCCACGGAGAGAGAAAGCTAAAGAATTCCTCGGGCCATCTCTCAAGTCTCATCCTTTGGCCCCAACCTTTCCCCTATTTCTTCCCGCAGTTGAGCCCTCTACTGTAGTTTAATAAATCTCATTCAGTGTAAGGTCAAGTTCAAGTTGCTCAGGCCCAGCCGTAGCTCCACCACCGTTCACTGTGTGTGTGATGTTGAGGGAGTGGCTCTCTGAGCCTGCTTGGTCATTAAGCCTGTGAGGATGACGGTAGGTAGTACATTCCGCGTTGACCCTGGCTTTGAAGGCTAAAGGAGATTGCTCACGAAAGCGCATGTGGATCAGTGGTAATTCTTCCTTGGCCCTTCTCCTGGACTTCAGATCTTAGGTTCCCTGAGGCCAAGGGTAGTTACTCCGGTTTTGGACTGGGCTCCTTTGTTCTCTGGCTTCCCACTGGGTTTGCCAATGGTGCTGGAGATTTCCTACCTGTACCTGCCTTGCATGTGTATCATATCCTTGGTAATGGCTGTGACGTCCATGGACACAGTTCTGTGACGTATCCCCTCCTTCATAACTCCACCTCTCACTTCTGGTGACGTGGCTTTTGCCCCTTAACTTTGCTCACACTTTGCTCTGTCATGCTCTCCATGAAGATGCCTGGTCCAACCATCTAGTATGGCTGCGGCTTTTTGCTGAGAGTCTGGCTAAAACAGTCTTTGGTGACAAGAGAGTGGTCCTAGGACGCAACCTTAAAGTTAGATTCTGGTAAGATCCATAGGGTGGGAAGGAATATCCAAAGACACAGGCCTTCCCACAGTGACAGACTGCTGTTCTCACAACTCATAGCCTACAATTTCATGGTAAATACTAGCAATCCCATTAAGGAGCACCCTCAGTGGAATGGGGGCAGGGAGGAGGGAAATGATGGTACCAACATATAATGTATCCATACAAAATTTCTACTTAATAAAAAAAATGGACTAGGCATGATTGCGTGCACCTTTAATCCCAATACTCGGGAGGCAGAGGTAGGAGGATCGCAGTGAGTTAAAGGCCACCCTGAGATTACATAGTGAATTCCAGGTCATCCTGGGCTAGAGTGAGACCCTATCTTGAAAAAAAAAAAAGGATTCTGGAGCTTGGGTGATGGTTCTGTACTTAAAGACGCTTGCTTGAAAAGCCTGCTGCCCCAGGTCTGAATCCCCAGTACCCAGGTAAAGCCAGATGCACAAAGTCGCACGTGCATCTGGAGTTCATTTGCTATAGCCGTAGGACCTGGTGTGCCCATGTGTGTGCTTTCTCCCTCTCCCTTTCACTCTCCCTCTTTCTCATCAAATAATAAGATAAAATCTCTTCATCTTCACATTTTTCCTTACCCTTCTTTCTCATATTTCTTTTCTTTCCTTGTCCCTTCATAGAAAACAATATATAAATTTGTAAATAATAATTCAAAAAAGATGGATCCTGCCACCAAGTGTCTCACTTAAACCCTGAATGTATAAATAGTATAATTGCTGAGGGAAATAGGACACTGCTGTGGCATAAAGCAGCATTAAGGTTATTCAAATGGCTCAGTCAGCAGAGTGCTTGCCCTATAAGCATAAGGGTCTGAGTGTGGATCTCCAGCACACAAGTAGAAGCTGGGCTTGGTGGTGTGTGGTTGTCAGGCACTGCCAGGCACAGGCTGGAACCTTCAGGAGATGGGCCTGAACTGCCAGGCATGGCTAAAGACCCCCTGGGCTACAGGAGGCCACTCTCTCTCCAAGCCCGACACACCTGGACTTAGGCTTTGCTCATAGCCCTGTGGCCTTTGGCCAGTTGCCTAGGAAACTCCTTATCAGCCAGCAGCCTTCACACAGCCCATCCCCTTGTGACCCTCTTCCTGCTACTATGTAGATCACCTATATCTCCCTACATGCTGGAATGAACACCCCTAGGCATTGGCTAGCAACCTTTGAACCTACCAATCCTCTTAGGACCCTCTCCCCACTCTCTCTCAACTGCTTATAAAAACTCAGTACCCTGACAAATAAACAGAGCTACTCTCTCAAGCTGTCCCCCTGGTGTATTTCCCGTTGCACTCATGGCTGCTCAAGACCCTGCTCCATGTTTGCCTTGATGCATTTGGGGAACCATGACCCTGAGGATCCAGGGACGCACATGTGCCTATGATCCCAGTGTTGGGAAGACAGAGACAGGAAGATCCCTGGGGCTTGCTGGCTAACTAGCGTCCAGGTTTAGTGAGAGACTCTGTCTCAAAATATTGCCAGGCATGGTCGCTCACATATAATACCAGCACTTGGGAGGCTGGGGTCAGAGGATCTCCATGAGTTCAAGGCCAGCCTGGACTAACAAGTGAGTTCCAGGTCAGCCTGGGCTAGCATGAGACCTTGCTTAAAAATAAAATAATAAAGCCAGGTATGATGGTGCACATCTTTAATCTCAGCACTCAAAAGACAGAGGTAGGAGGATCACCATGAGTTCAAGGCCACCCTGAGACTACATAGTGAATTCCAGGTCAGCCTGGACACTGCCTCGAAAAACCAAAATAAATAAAATAAAACAAATTTTAAGGTATTACTCCAATTATTCTTTTTGTTACTGTAGTGTAGAAAGCTAGTGGAAGACAAGATTTAGATCAACTGATTGTTATGGAAACAGTGGTAAATGCACATAGTACCTGTGGAATAGACCAGTTACTTCTCACTGTGATGGAGAAAGAGAATGAGAGAGAGTGAGTGAGTTCCTATTACGACCTTAACAGAATCCCCTACTTCATCCAGCCTCAGAGAGACATTTTGGTTCCCTGAGCCTGAGTCATGGAACAGAAGCTGTTAAGGTAAGAAAGGCCAAGGGGAGACGTCTGGGAAGTTGGCATTGCATATCCTCCCACCCTCCAAAAGAGGAAATAAAAAGCAAGCCCACATTCCCCAGGATTCTGTAGAGATCACAGTCACCATCGTGGACTTGGAAGATAAGATGCTCACCCCAATTTCCCACAGGCAGCCCAGTTCCACCAAAGTTCATCATGGTGAGCCAGTCATGTTCTTGTGCTTTCTTTTTTTAAAAATATTTTATTTATTTTTATTTATTTATTAGAGACAGAGAGAGGATGAAAGAAAAAGAGAGAGAGAGAGAGAAAATGGGAGCACCAGGGCCTCCAGCCACTGCAAACGAACTCCAGACACATGTGCTACATTGTGCATCTGGCTTACATGGGACTTGGAGAATCAAACCTGGGTCCTTAGGCTTCACAGGCATGAGCCTTAACCACTAAGCCATCTCTCCAGCCCTTTCTTGGGCTTTCTTACACAGCATTGGCAAGGCATTACTTATAGAAACACGAGAACCCCAAAGCAGCCATGGCATTGAAAAGCCTCATGCCAACGTGTTTGATGATACAACCTCACCATAGCTGAGCAGATGGCGCGCCCTGTGCCTTGGTCTCGCCTCTCCTAGACACTCTATCTCCCACGAGGCCATAGACCTTGAGCACAGTGCATGCAGCCGGCGCAGGGGCCATCTGAGATCTTAGGCGAGGTTCTAGTGACCCTTCCCGACTCCTCCTCCTAGGGAGGCTCAACCTTAAAAGTCTCAGCTGCTTCTGATAACGATGACAATAGTTGCTTTTTTCTCAGAGGACCATGACACACAACACAATCGCATCCCTATTAGACTACTTGGTCAGGGAAAAGGCCATACAGATTGTAGAGAAAGACTGTGGACTTAAACTTGGTTTAGGCAGTGCTTCTGGCTGCTGCTCCTGTCCTATCTGAGTCACTTTGTAAGAGCTGTGGTACCTGGTATATCACCAATAAGTGGGAAAATGATTTTTCTCTACATCATAATTACAACAATGAGAAGCTCCGAGACAACAGTTGACACTCATGGTCACTGGGGTTGTGACAATTCTCCTGCTTACTATCGTAGTCGTTTCAAAGGAACCTTGGTACTTCACAGGATTTCATCCTGGTTACCTCTATTGATGATACTGCACCAGTTAAATGTGGTGACCAAGAGCTCCTGAAGCTTTTAAAACATAAAGGTATGACAAAAGTGGAGAGAGACCCCATAAACTGTAGGCTGGTGATACTGGCATGCTGATGACATTGCAAGAGGTACACAGGACTAGAGAACTGTGGGACACACCTTCCAATTTTATTTATTTATTTTTTTGTAATTTTTATTTATTTATTTGAGAGCGATAGACACAGAGAGAAAGACAGATAGAGGGAGAGAGAGAGAATGGGCGCGCCAGGGCTTCCAGCCTCTACAAACAAACTCCAGACGCGTGCGCCCCCTTGTGCATCTGGCTAACGTGGGACCTGGGGAAGCAAGCCTCAAACCGGGGTCCTTAGGCTTCACAGGCAAGCGCTTAACCGCTAAGCCATCTCTCCAGCCCACCTTCCAATTTTAAATTGCTCTGTGTTGTACTGTGCACTGCAAGAAAAAAAGCCCCTTGCTTGGTGGACCATTTTGATTTTTTCCTTTTGAGGTAGGTTTCACTCTAACCCAGGCTGACCTAGAATGTATTATGGAGTCTCAGAGTGGCCTTGAACTCACAGTGATCCTCCTACCTCTGCCTCCCAAGTGCTGGCATTAAAGGCGTGTGCCACACTACCTGGCTCCTTTGATTTTTGAAAGAAAACATTTGAGTGTTCCACTCTGGCTCATTTACTCAGCAACCCGTGGGGTTATCATTTTAGGGTGGGTCAAGAACAATCTAGAACTCTGCACCAAGTCCATCCTGCAATACCAGTTATCCTGTAACTGAAGTCTCATGACCTAGCAGATCCAGTGGTACTTAATGTGACTAGACACTCTGTGAGCCCTGAACCTGTGACCAAAGGACACCAGTGGTTCTGTGACCTGAGGGGTCAATTACACATTGAGTGTTAGCTCATTTGCCAAATCACAGTTAGGGAAGTATAGCAGCATTCCATTAAATGAGTTTTTCTATATGAAATGAGGACAGTGTAGGTCCAGGGAACACAGGCAAATGGACCAAGATTCTCACAGCTTCTAGTCTCACTGTTTCATCATCTATTCCTCCACCCACAAAAATGCCCTCATGGGAGGTTACTTCTGACAGGTTAATAGAAGAGAAGCCTGTGGTTTTAGTTTACTAATAATCCTATTTGTATCCTGGCATTGGTCAATGGATTACAACTGTACTCAGAGACGGCCATGAAGGACCATGGCGAAGGATAGCCTCCCAGTGGGAAGAAATTTGGACAAGACATCTGATTTGCTTAGAAGGCTGGCTGTGGTGATTTGAATGTGGAATGTCCTCTGTGGCCTCATGTGTTTGTGATTAAACTTCGTGCCTATTCCCCAGTAGTGACAATTTGAGAGGTGGAGCCTTGTTGGAGAAAGTGTTTCTGGAAGTGAGTTTTGGGGTGTGATAGCTTAGCTCCCTTTGCCAGAGCTAACTCACTCTCTTTCTCCTTCCTGCCAGCTGCTGTGGCAGGATGTGATGCCCCGCCTCTGCTCTGCCATGCTTTCCTACCATGATGAAATTTCTGCCTTGTAAACCAAAATATACCTATTGTAGTCAGCTTCATGTTGCTGGCAGAAAATACCCGAGCAAGAGCAGCTTGTGGGAAGAAAGGGTTTATTTTGGCTTGCAGACTCGAGGGGAAGCTCCATAATGGCAGGGGAAAATGATAGCATGAGCAGAGGGTGGACATCACCTCCTGGCCAACATCAGGTGAACAACCACAGCAGGAGAGTGTGCCCAACACTGGCAAGGGGACGCTGGCTATAACACCCATAAGCCAGCAATACACTGCCTCCAGAAGACTCCAGCTCCCTAATTGCCACCAGCTGGGGACCCAGCATTCAGAACACGTAAGTTTAAGAGGGACACCTGAGTCAAACCACCACAAAAGCCTTTCCTCCCACGAGCTGGCTTGGGTTTTGTGTTTTGTCCCAGCAATGAGGAAGGAAGTAACTGCAACGGTTAAATGGACAGAGTATTCAGTTTTGTGACAAGACAGTCACTAACAGAACAACTTGACTGGCCAGGGACTTGGAAAAATGAGCCATGGAAGACTGATATGACAGAGGGAGCAGGAGAAGAAAGAGTATGTGGATGAAAGTCTTGGAATGGTGAAGGCTGTGATGACATTGCTGGCACAGGGAAGCATGGAACAGCACTAACTGCCAAGGAAGCTTCCGCAAAGAAGGTAGCAAGATGATCCCCAAGGTATGGTCAACTTCTTTCCCTAGCTACCGGCTGCCCATTCCATGGCCCCATGTGTCAAGTGGCTATCATGGCAGAAATGGCCTCATGAAGGTTTTTCTGCCAATCACAGCATTTGAGTGTCCAACTTGCCAACAGCAGAGGATATCACTAAGTCCTACTGAGTCCTAGAAAGAGCACAATCTCCACGGTAACCAGACAATCACCTACTTTTGAATCCTCTGACCTCAGAAAGGGCAAGACTATGTTCCATCATCTACATATTTTTCTTGAGTGGGATTCCTTTGCCAACATGATCATCAGGGAACTAAAAGAATCTTACCATTATGGTATGTAACATAGAATCCCCTTGAATAAAGGAATTCATATATATATATATATATATATATATATATATATATATATATATATATATATATGCATATGTCTAGGTGTTGGGGGGTAGGGTCTCACTCTACCCCAGCTCACCTGGAATTCATCATATAGTTTCAGGCTGGCCTCAAACTCACAGCAGTCCTCCTATCTTGGCTTCCTGAGTACTGGGATTAAAGACATGCACCACCATGCCCTGAAGAGAGAGGCAGAGACAGAGAGAATGAGTAGACCAGGGCCTCTAGCTGCTGCAAATAAATTCCAGACACATCGCCACTTTGTGCATCTGGTTTTATATAGGCACTGGGGAATCGAACTTGTGTTAGGCTTTGCAGACAAGTGCCTTAGCCACCATCTGAGCCATCTCTTCTGCTGCCCAGAAATTTATTTTCATGCAGCAGTAGCACACTGGTGGCTTCGTGAGGGCTGGGAGATGCTCAGTGACTGGAGGCACTTGCTTGGTAGGCTTGTGTTCAGAGAGTTCAGTATCCTGCCCTATACCTCATTGTCTGAAGACAGCTGGTCTGAGAGATGAGTGGACTGACCAGTGGAGGCTCATCTATGATCCTATCTGGCTGATCACACCCTGAGCAATTAAGGTACTGCTCAACAGGATGCATATATCTTTAAACCTGTAACCAAAAGATGACACAATTTCCCACACAGCATAAAGATGGAGGTCTGAAAACAAAGTAGAAGTGGGGGGATTCTCCACCATGACACCTAGTGAGACCTTTGAGGACTTTCCCCTGGGTGCACCTTCTAGCCTTGCATGTATGGAGCTCCTAAAACTCTCACAGGATGAAGAATATCCAACCATCATTCATTAAATTGAAAGTCGACACCTCCTACGCTGGCCATTAGGATCTCTATCGTGTGCAAACCAATAAAATTCAATAAGGTACTTCTGTGTTTGGCTAGGGTGATTGGTTCAGTGAAAAGAGGATACTAGACTGCTCTTATGACCCAATAGTACCGGCAATTTCAGGGCCTTGTGGGGTTGGCTCTAGAATGCCATCACCATGACCAGTGACAGAGGGGAGTCTCCAGATAGTGCCAAGGAGCACAGGCTGGGGGCCACCCTTCATCCCTTCTCCATCCCTAGCGGGTGAGAAGGCAAGGTTTTTGAAGTTCAATCCAATTCGAAAAAATTTGCCTCAAAAGCTACAGAAGTGACTGTGGAGCCCAGTCTACCCAGTGGCTCATGAAATAAATTGCTCTGGTGAACTAAGCTTTCTAAGTAACTAAGTTTTGTTCTGAAAACTCTCGTTAACTATCTTTCTGAAATGTCTGACTCTGCTTTTTTTTTTTTTTTCTCATCACAAGCCCAGTCCAGTGGGCACAGTCGATAGTTTATTTGATGAACAGAGATGTTAAAGAGCCCCAAGATGATTGCTTCCAGAAGACCATGTCTCAAGGTGATAATGCAGATAAAGCCAGGGAAAGAGTTGGGGCTGAATGAATTGCACAGAACAGAAATTACTTTATCAAAAGATAAATTCCTGATATCAGTTTGATTCAAAATCATTTGCCTTTGGAAGGAGGAGTCCCGAAGAAGTTTTGGTTAGCGGAAAGCTTCTGGGAGCTGAGAATTTATTGATATAGTGATAACGGCTGTTAACCTGAGTTGCTCCTGCTATGAGACATGCTGCATTTTCACGTCTCTCCTACCTGTGCTCTTATTAGAATCTTTCATCAGCCCTTTGAGGTAGCAAAGCATGCTAACCCCATTGAACACTTGGAACAATTGAGCACGGGGCTGAGACTTCCTGCCATCTGGGGCAGACTAGAACACAAAGCCTTCCATTGGCCATTGTCTGCTGGTTTGGTTTCTGTTCGGGGCTTTCTCCTTGGGCCTTCAGAATGGGAAGAAGCAAACATCTTTTCATGGATCTTGAGAACAGAAAAAAGAGCAAGAAAATTTCAACTGGGGGTTCCGTTGCAATGGGAAATCTGGGCTACAGAATGAGCACTGAGAAGACTAGGAATTGCCTCAAATGTGGGAAATTAAAAGGACAGGTTTCTGCCCTGTGGTAGAAATCCCAATAACAAAGCATAAGGACCATCCTTCTGCTATGGTGACAATATCCAACCATTGCTCTAACAGTCCCTGCCAGGCCTATGCCACCTGCTTCAGGAAAAAGTCCGAAGGAGGGGCTGGAGAGATGGCTTAGCAGTTAAGGTGTTTGCCTGCAAAGTGAAAGGATCTAGGTTCAGTTCTCTAGGACCCACATAAGCCAGATGCACAAGGTGGTGCATGCATCTGGAGTTCATTTGCCCTGGCTTAATCTCTCTCTCCCTCTCCCTCTTTCTCTCAAATAAATAAATAAAATATTTTTTTAAAAAGTCTGAAGGACTCTGGCCCATGGATTTCTTCTTTAAAGGGGAGAGAACTGTCTTCGGAGCCGACAAGGTAGCCATTAACACGAGGTGAGCAGAGATGCAAAGCAGGAGGAACCAGGAGGCAGGAACCCAAGCCACAGAGCACAACATCAGGCAAATCGAATGGAGTTTGGGGCTCAGCCGACTTCCCACATATGCAGGAGGGAGAATTATGCCGGATCTTCTTCTTTTTTTTTTTGGTTTGTCGAGGTAGGGTTTCACTCTAGCCCAAGCTGACCTGGAATTCACTATGGAGTCTCAGGGTGGCCTTGAACTCACAGCAATCCTCCTACCTCTGCCTCCCGAGTGCTGGGATTAAAGGCGTGCGCCACCACGCCCGGCTATGCCTGACCCTCTTGAATTCCAGGGCTGCTGTGGAAGCAAGACCACAAGCCAGGAAAAATGTATACACTATTTAGAAACATGTGGGCTAAAGACAAGCACTGAGTGTCTCTTAGGGACCCACCACCACATGAGATTGTCCACAGAGAAGATAAAGCTAGGCTTCTCATAAGGCAAGGGAATCCTGCAGGCCACCTACATACATGCATGACATGTCCCACCTGTTGTCAGGAGCCCCAAAACACTTTCCTCCTCTTGACTCCATTTTCTTTTCCCACTGTTTGTGTCCATCCCGCTATCTGCCTTGAGTCTGACCTATTGGGAGGATGAGTTATGCATTTTGTCTCACTTGGAAGTAAGCAGACAGAGTCTCCTATGTCTTTGTGCATCAGGTTTAACATCTGCCAAATGGAGAAGAGGAGGAGGCTGAGGCTGGGTACCCCATTCCATTTGACGATTTCTGGGGCCCTTTTAGATCCACGAGCCAATAGATTGAGTAGTTTGCCTCTCTAGAGGGAACTTGTGTGTGTAGAGGACGAGGTCTGTAAACCGTGTGAGGGGGAGAAAAGCAGTGGGGTTCCTCGCAGCCCAGGAAGCTCGGTAGGAGAAAGAGGACTGTCCACACAAGGAGAGTGAGCGCTGAAGGAAATTCAGGAGAATGGCCGGGGCCTCCGGATTCGGCAGCACTCGACTCCGACGTCTATGTATCACCTGTTGCTGGTCTCTGGTCTCCCTGAGAACCACTTAGACATGTCATACATGCAGTCTGATTGTTTTTTTTTTTCAGTATATTTTATTTATTTGTTTGTTTATTTATTTATTTGAGAGAGAGAAAGAGGCAGAGAGAAAGAGAAAAAATTGGCATGCCAGGGCCTCCAGTGACTGCAAATGAACTCCAGATTCATGAGCACCTTGTGCATCTGGCTTATGTGGGTCCTGGAGAATTGAACCAGGATCCTTTGGCTTTGCAAGCAAGTATCTTAACCACTAAGCCATCTCTCTAGCCCTGATGGGTTTTCTCATACTTAGGAAGCCTAGTTTCATCCCCTCTCTGTGAGGGGAGAAGCACAATTTCCCATCCCCTTCCAAGGCAGTGAAGATTAGAGCCAGGCATTGAGTTAACATAGCTGGAGATAGTACGTCAAGAAGCAGGGGCAAGAACATCAGAGTCTATCGGCCAAGCCATCCAACAAAGGCTCAGAGAAAAAACATGCAGGGGCTGTAATGATTGCTCAGTGGGTAAAGAGACTTGCTTGTAAGTCCTGACAGCCTAGGTTCAATTCCCCAGTACCCATTGAAAGCCAGATGCACAAAGTGTTGTAAGCATCTGAAGTTCATTTGTAGCAGCAGGAGGCCCCAGTGCACCCCTTCTCAATCAATATCTTTATCTCTCTCTCCTCTCTTTTTCTCTCTTGTTATTTCAAATAAATATTTTTAAATATATTATTTTGATTTTATTTATTTGAGAAAGAGGCAGGTAGAGATAGAGGGGGTGAGAGAGAGAGAGAAAGAGAGAATAGATGCACCAGTGCCTCCAGGCATTGCAAACACACTCCAGATGCATGCACCACCTTGTGTACTGGCATTTGTGGATCCTGGGAAATTGAACCTGGGTCATTTGGCTTTGCAGGCAAGCGCCTTAACCACTAAGCCATCTCTTTAGCAGTCAGGTTCACATTGCTGGTAGAAATCACCCAATCAAGAGCAGCTTATGGGAAAAACAAAAAGGTTCATTTTGGCTTACAGGCTCAAGGGAGATTCTCCATGATGACAAGAAAAACGATGGTATGAGCAGAGGGTGGACATCACCCCCTGGCCAACATAAGGTGGACCATAGCAACAGGAGAGTGTGCCAAACACTGGCATTGGGGAAACTGGCTATAATACCCATAAGCCCACCCCCAACAATGCACCTCCTCCAGGAGGCTTTAATTTCCAATTGCCATCAGCTGGGGAACCTAGAATTCAGAACTCCTAAGTTTATGGGGGGGGGGCGGCACCTGAATCAAACCACCACAGCCCTCAAAGAATTTTTTTTTTAATTTTTATTTTATTTATTTGAGAGAGACAGACACAGAGAGAAAGACAGATAGAGGGGTGAGAGAGAATGGGCGCGCCAGGGCTTCCAGCCTCTGCAAACGAACTCCAGACGCGTGCGCCCCCTTGTGCATCTGGCTAACGTGGGACCTGGGGAACCGAGCCTCGAACCGGGGTCCTTAGGTTTCACAGGCAAGCGCTTAACCGCTAAGCCATCTCTCCAGCCCAAGAAATATGTTTTAATGCAGGAAAGTGAGAGCAAGAGGGAGAGAGAGAATTGGCATGTCAGAGCCTCCAGCCACTGTAATTAAACTCCAGATGCGTGTGCCACCTTCTGCGCATGTGCAACCTTGCATGCCTACATCACCTTGTACATCTGGCTTATGTGGGATCTGAAGAGTCAAATATGGGTTCTTAGGCTTCGCAGGCAAGTGCCTTAACCGCTAAACCATCTCTCGAGCCATCAGATATTTTTAAAAGCATGCAGCAAGTGGTCCTGCAGAAGGTCTCAGAGTCCATTCCTTATGAACACACCTGTACCTTGGATCTGCCAGGCCTTGCTATCAGGATGATTTACACTGAGGGGGAGGAAGGAGGTGAAGGGAGTCCACAGAGCCTCTCACTTGGCTCCCCAATTTCCACAGCAAGGCTGAGCAGGATGAAGACTTTGACTGGAATAGATAAATGCTGAGCACCTCTGCCCTAGGAAGAGCTTTGCAGGTCTTGGGAGTGAGCCAAGAACGGCTCTTATCAGAATAGTTGACATGCTAATTTAAGGGATGTTTCTAGGCTATTACGGAGTCTGAATCTTTAGTGGAACTGGCTTTTTTTTTTTTTTTTTTTGAGGTAGGGTCTCGCTCTAGCCCAGGCTGACCTGAAACTCTGTAGTCCCAGGCTGGCCTCAAACTCACAGTAATCCTCCCACCTCTTCCTCCCAGGTGCTGGGATTAAAGGCGTGCACCATTATGCCTGGCTAAAAAATTAAAGCATCACTGGAGCCTATCTGCTGGTTTGTTGTTATTGTTGTATTTGTTTTTGGTTTTGGTTTTTGGAGATAGGATCTCACTCTAGCCCAGGCTGACCTGGAATTCGCTATGTAGTCTCAGGCTGGCCTGAAACTCACAATGATCCTCCTACCTCCACCTCCTGTGTACTGGGAATAAAGATGTGTGCCACAATACCCAGCACCTTTAAAAAAAAAAAAATCAGGGCTGGAGAGATGGCGTAGCGGTTAAGCGCTTGCCTGTGAAGCCTCAGGACCCTGGTTCAAGGCTCGGTTTCCCAGGTCCCATGTTAGCCAGATGCACAAGGGGGCGCACGCGTCTGGAGTTCGATTGCAGAGGCTGGAAGCCCTGGTGCGCCCATTCCCTCTCTCTCCCTCTATCTGTCTTTCTCTCTGTGTCTGTTGCTCTCAAATAAATAAATAAATAAATAAATAAAAATCAAAGTGTGATTTTTTTCCGTGTGATTCTTATGCCCAGTGATGTTGAAAACCTTGTGAGTTCTTTGAGTGCCTACACACTCAAACATTAGACACTCAACAAAAATAGTTGTAAGACAGGGGGCTAGAGAGATGGCTTAGCGGTTTAGCACTTGCCTGTGAAGCCTCAGGACCCCGTTCAAGGCTTGATTCTCCAGGACCCATGTTAGCCAGATGCACAAGGGGGCGCATGCGTCTGGAGTTCGTTTGCAACGGCTGGTGGCCCTGGTGCACCCATTCTCTCTCTCTCTCTCTCTCTCTCTCTCTCTCTCTCTCTCTCTCTTTCAATCTGCCTCTTTCTCTCTCTGTTTGTCGCTCTCAAATAAATAAATAAAAATAAACAAAAAAAAATAATTGTAAGACAGAATGTATACGTTGATAAGTATGAGAAAGTCATTCCCAATGAGCCAGAAAATACCAAAGTAACCAAAATTACTCAGTGGGTTTTTTGTTTTCTTTTTTTTCTTGCACCTGAGAATGAGTTCAATTGCTTCATTGTTTTTCTCTACCAATTGTAAAACCTTGGATATGAAGCATTATCCAAAAGATTCATGGGTTAAAGCCTTGGTCCCTAGCTGGTAGTGCCCTTCTAAAAGGAGCTGGAGGGCTGGAAAGATTGCTTACTGGTTAAGGCACTTGCCTGTGAAGCCTAAGGATTCCAGGTTGGATTCCCCAAGATCCATATAAGCCAGATGCACAAGATTGCCCATATGTCTGGAGTTCGTTTGCAGTGGCTAGGGACTCTGGCACACCTGTTCTCTCCCTCTCTCTCTCTCTCTCTCTCTCTCTCTCGCACTCCCACAAATAAATAAATAAAATGTAAAAACAAGCAGTTGAAGTTTATAGTTCGTGGTGGTGGGGAAGATGTGGTGGAAGCAGCATGAAGCTGCTGGTCACACTACACCTTCAACCAGGAAGCAGAGAGCAACAAATGCCACTGCTTAGCTAACGCTGTACTTTTTTTTTTTTTTTTTTTGGTTTTTTAGTTTTTCAAGGTAGGGTCTCACTCTAGCTCAGGCTGACCTGGAATTCACTATGTAGCCTCAGGGTGGCCTCAAACTCATGGTGATCCTCCTACCTCTGCCTCCCAAGTGCTGGGATTAAAGTAACTCTGGACTTTTATACAGTCCTGGAACCCAGCCCATGAAATAGTGTGACCCACATTTAGGGCTGGAAAACGCCTCACTGATGTACCCAGAGATATCTTTCCATGGTGATTATAAGTCCTGTCAGGTTGATGACCCAAATTACTCATCACAAATAAGTCCAGTTTTGGTCTGTGGGTCTTAGCCAGAGGAGAGGTTTTCATAAGAATCGCATGGGGTACTTTCTTTCCTTTAAAATATTTTTACTTATTTATTTTTCAAAGAGAGAGATAGTGAGAATAGGTGCATTAGGGTGTCTAGGCACTGTAAATGAGCTCCAGGTGCATGTGCCACTTCATGCATCTGGCCCTATGTAAATACTGGGGAACCAAATGCAGGCTGTTAGGCTTTGCAGGCAAGCTCCTAAACCACTGAGCCATCTCTCCAGCACCTTTCTTTTTATTAATGCTACAGATTAAACCAAGGCCTGGCACACACAAGGCAAATGCTCTACACACTGAGCTACTGAGATATGTCCCTGCTCCCCACTTTTATATTTGGAGACAGGGTCTCACTATGCTAACTCAGAAGGTTTTGAACTTCTGATCCTCCTATCTTATCTCCCAAACACCTGGAATTCCAGACCTGTATCATCAGGTCCATTAAATCACATGAGATTTTAAATATCTCTTAGTTTTTGAGAATAATTTCTTGTTTATGTTCAATTTTACTGAATTGTTTCCATATAAATTTGTGAATGGAAATCTCTCTCTCTCTCTCTCTCTCTCTCCTTCTCTCATTTTCTTTTGGTTTTTTGAGGTAGGATTTCACTCTAGCCCAGGCTGACCTGGAATTGACTATGCAATCTTAGGGTAGCCTCAAACTCATAGCAATCCTCCTGCCTCTACCTCCTGAGTACTGGCATAAAAGGCATGCACTATTATGCCCAGTTTATTAGTGGTAATCTCTTAATCTTTAAATGGTTAAAAATATTTTCTTCATTTCTTTTTTGAGTCAAGATGACCTGGAACTCACTCTGTAGCCAAAGCTGGCCTTGAATTCATGGCAGTCCTTCTACTATTCAGTGTTTGGAGGGCTGAGATTGAAGGCATGAGTCATCCTGCCTGGCTTTAAGGATGATTGCAGGCTGGAGAGATGGCTCAGTAGTTAAGGCGCTTGCCTGCAAAGCCTAAGGATCTGGGTTCAATTCCCCAGTACCCACTTAAGCCAGAGGCACAGGTGGTGCATGTGTCTGGAGTTCATTTGCAGAAGCTGGAGGCCTTGACATGCCCATTGTCTATCTGCCTCTTTTCCTCTCTCTCCCATTCATAAATAAATAAGTAGAATATTTTCGGGCTGGGCGTGGTGGCACATGCCTTTAATCCCAGCACTCCGGAGGCAGAGATAGGAGGATCACCATGAGTTCAAGGCAAAATAAATAAGTAGAATATTTTCGGGCTGGGCGTGGTGGCACATGCCTTTAATCCCAGCACTCCGGAGGCAGAGATAGGAGGATCACCATGAGTTCAAGGCCACCCTGAGACTCCATAGTGAATTTCAGGTCCACCTGAGCTAGAGTGAGACCCTACCTCAGAAAAAAAAAAAAAAAAGGATGATTTCATTTCACTGTTATTCTTATTATAGTTTAAGTGGGTATAAAAGTCTAGGTTTCTAGCTGGGCGTGGTGATGCACGCCTTTAATCCCAGCACTCTGGAGGCAGAGGTGGGAGGATCACCATGAGTTCGAGGCCACCCTGAGACTACATAGTGAATTGCAGGTCAGCCTGGGCTACAGTGAGACCCTACCTTGAAAAAAAAAAAAGTGTAGGTTTCTATTTCTCTAAGCACTTTGGCTTTGCTTTGTTTAAGAGAGTCTTATCTAATATACATCCAGCCTTCTCATTCTGTCTTCCTCACCTCTTGGCCTTACTCTTTTGTTTTTATCTCTTTGTCTTCTCGAGCTTTACTCAGGTCTAGTTTTTTATAAAAATCAACTAACTCTCTCTTTGGTCTTGAAAAGTCTATTTATCCTTCTACTGAATTTAAAATTTTTTATTGTTTCCTTTCAGGTAGGTTCTTGCTCTAATCTAGGCTAACCTGGAATTCACTATGTAGTATCAGACTGGCCTCAATATCACAGGGATCATTCTACCTCAGCCTCCTGAGTGCTAGGGTTAAAGGCAAGTACCACCACACCTGGCACAAATTTTTAATTTTTTTAAAAACATTATTTATTTTAGAGACAGAAAGTATGCGAGTGCCACGACCTCTTGTCACTGCAAACAAACTCCAGACACATGCTCCATTTTGTGAATCTGGCTTTACATGGGTACTGGGGAATCAAACTCAATCCATCATGCTTTCCAAGCAAGCACTTTTAACCACTGAGCAATCTCCCTAATCCTTAAATTAAATTTATTTATTTATTTATTTATTATTATTATTATTATTTTTTTTTTTTTGGTTTTTCAAGGTAGGGTCTCACTCTGGTCCAGGCTGACCTGGAATTCACTATGTAGTCTCAGGGTGGCCTTGAACTCTTGGTGATCCTCCTACCTCCGTCTCCCAAGTGCTGGTAAATTTAATTTTTTAAATGTTTATTTTTAGGTATTGATTTGAAAGAGAAAGAGGAAGAGGTAGATAGAGAGAATGGGTGTGCCAGGGCCTCCAACCACTGTAAACAAACTCCAGACACTTGTGCCACCTTGTACATCTGGCTTACATGGATTCTGGGGAATAGAACCTGGGTTCTGTGGCTTTTCAGGTAAGTGCCTTGACTGCTAGGCCATCTATCCAGCCCTGAATTTAAAACTTTTGACTATTCTATTTTCATTCTTAGAATTTCCATATGTTGCTTTAACAATTACAACATTTGTTACAGTATTATTCATGTATCATGGTGGTAATTTGTTCTTTAATGTTTTTGTTGTTGTTTTGAGACAGGGTCTCATGTAGCCAAGGCTGACCTTAAACTTTCTTTGTAGTTGAGGATAACCTTGAACTCCTAATCTCCCTGTCTCTGCCTCCCAAGCACTAGGATCCTAGGCATGAGCCACAGAGACCAGTTTATGCAGTAATGAGGATCAAACCCAGGGACTTGCACATGCTAGGAAGCACTCTACTAACTGAGCTACGTCCTCCATCCTCCCCCATTATTACATATATATGTGTGTGGTGTTCATACATGTATGCATGTGTGCAGAGGCCAAAGGGACAACCTCAAGTGTCATTCCTCAGGAAACCTATCCACCAACAAGCCTCATGGATCCACCTAACATGTCCCCAGGGCTGAGATTACAGGCATATGGTGCTGCATCTGCCATTTTCATGTGGATACAGGGGATGGAACTCAGGTCCTCATACCTGCAAAAACACTTCACTAACTGACCTTTCTTACTCGTCCAAGCATACTTACTTTTTTTAATTTTAATTTTAATTTATTTACCTGAGAGAGAGAGACAGAAAGAGGCAGATAGAGAGAGGATGGCCACACCAGGGCCACTAACCAGTACAAACGAACTCCAGATGTATGCACCACCTTGTGCATCTTAGTTACGTGGGTCCCAGGCAATCGAACCTGGGTCCTTGGGCTTTGTAGGCAAGTGACTTAACTGCCAAGCCATGTCTCCAGCCCCAAGTATACTTACTTCTGTAAGGAACATCTAAACTGTTTCAAAGTGGTCATGCCATTTCATCTTCCCACCACCAGTGAATGGGAGTTCTGTTGCTTCACATGCTTGCGAGCATTTGGTTTATTGACAGTTGGGAATTGGGCCCAGCACCTCCTGTGTACTAGATGACTGCTCTGTCTCCGATTACAGCCTCAGCTAATGTTGAGTTGCTCTTCATAGCATTTCCTTTTGCACCCCTGCTATGCAGCTCTCTGAAAGTGTCCCTATCATCTACAAGGCATCTACAAGCCCTTATAGGTTCCAGCAGTTTGTAGCTGTTTAATTTTTATTTATTTATTTGAGAGAGAGAAAGAGAGGCAGAGAGGGGGTGGTGGTGGAGAGAATGGGTGTACCAGGGCCTCCAAGTGCTGCCAAGAAACTCCAGACGCATTTGCCACCTTGTGCATCTGGCTCATGTGGGTCCTGGGGAATTGAATCTGGATCCTTTGGCTTTGCAGGCAAGTGCCTTAACCACTAAGCCATCTCTCCACCCTATTTTGTTGTTGTTGTTATTGTTTGTTTTTTGAAAGAGAAAGACAGAGAATGGCGCGCTGGCGCCTTCAGCTGCTGTGAATGAATTCTAGATGTGTGCGCCCCCTTGTGCACATGTACTACATTGCATGCTTGCATCACTGCATCTGGCTAGATGGAACTTGGAGATTTGAACATGAGTTCTTAGGCTTCACAGGCAAGCACCTTAACTGCTAAGCCATTTCTCCAGCCCCAGCTCTGTTTCTTTTAAAAAATTTTTAATTTTATTCTTGTTGTGCCACGACCCCTGACCAGGAGCCAAGACCCCCGGTCACCCAGGAATCACCTAGAGGACCGCCACAGAAGCCGAGACACTCGAATGTAAAAGCAACAGGTTTCTTTTAATGTCAAGCTTAAGCAGGGACTCAATCCACACAGACCGACGCAGCGGGAGTGGGAGAGAGCCCCGACCTTCTAAAAGTAGGGGTTTATAAAGGAAAAGAGTGGGAAGGGGGAAAAGGGGTTACATCACATAGCATCTTTTAAAATGATTGGTTCCAAGAAGGCGCGCGCGGGAACATTTCTAGTTGCTCATCTCTGGTCAGCAGACTGCTTGCAGATCCTATCTTTTTCAAGGGGCCGGAGGCCCCCAGAGCTAAGTATTTCTGGAATGTCCTGTTGAGCAAGCGAGCATGAGTTACAGAAGCAAAGGTCGGCACTTTAATCAGTTAGTTCCTTATCTGAGCCGAGCCCGGGATCCTCCTTTGTTCACAATGGTTTGTCCTACAATGGCAGTGTCATTGTTTAATTAGTTACGTGTTATTTCTTTCTGGTCTCTCAATTCTATTTACTTATTTGACAGAGAAAAAGAAAGAGGGGGAAGAGAGAGAAAGAGGGAGACTGGGCACACACCAGGGCCTTTAGCCACTGAAAACAAACTCTAGACATATGCCACTTTGTGCATCTGGCTTTTATGTGAGTACTGGAGAATTGAACCAGGGACCTTGGGTTTTCCAGGCAAGTATCTTAACTACTGAGCCATCTCTCCAGCCTATAGCTGGTTTTTATGTTATGTTATGTTATTTATTTATTTATTTATTTGAGAGCGAAGGACATAGAGAGAAAGACAGATAGAGGGAGAGAGAGAGAATGGGCGCGCCAGGGCTTCCAGCCTCTGCAAACGAACTCCAGATGCGTGCGCCCCCTTGTGCATCTGGCTAACGTGGGACCTGGGGAACCGAGCCTCGAACCGGGGTCCTTAGGCTTCACAGGCAAGCGCTTAACCGCTAAGCCATCTCTCCAGCCCTATGTTATATTTTTTAGCTGTACATTCCAACTCAAATCTGCCCATTGGCTTGTAATGCTGATTTCCTAATGAACAAACAGCAAGCTTTCCCTATCAAGATGTAGTACCATCTTTGAGTTCTCTCACCCTTCACATGCCTCGATGCCTACCCTTGGGGATTCCCACTGCTCAGCTCTGCTGTAGCTGAGAGTCTGGTCCCAACCTGAGATCAGCACTCCAGCCCAGCTGATCTGGGAATACCATGAGCTATGTGGCTTCCATACTGGCTTCGAATTGCCTGTCAGTGCAGCACAGTGACTTTTTCTCTTAAATTTGGGCTTGGCTAGGATTTTGAATTTCCCTTTGTTCTTTTTTTTTCCCCCCAGCAGTCCCTGCATTTGGAGAGTGTGAAGCTGGGCAGTGGTCTCTTTCCTTTCTGCTCTGCAGTGCTCTGTCAGCCAGAAGCCTCAGCTCCTCTTTCACACCGTACCACTGCTCCCTCCGAGTTGGAAGAAACTCGCTTAATTCATGTTCTGTTTTGTTTGATGGCTGCTTAGAAGGACAAAGGGCCCAATTCCCTCAGAAGTCAGATAATAAGAAAGGAGGGAGCCTAAAAAAGTGAAACAGAAAAGAGAGCCCAGAGACAACACTGGCCTGAGTATGTCTTTGAAAGAGGTTCGGAGCTACTTGGGGCAAGTGGAATTGGAGCCAATCTCCATGAAAGGGTGGAGTGCTAAGCAAAGGCAGGGTGCCCAGAAGATAATTAACATTCTTGATCTAAGAAGAAATGTACACAAGCTGCCTCAGACCTGGGGAGAGGCCTGAGGCTGCCTGGAGGTGGCTGGGAGATAAGCAAGCTAGTGTTCCCAGGAAGGAGGGCTTATTATAGCTTTGTAAATGACAAAGCACTCGATTCTTGCCAGCAAGGTGTGACTTCATTTAACCCTTCTGTCGCGGAGCGTCTCATGCCTTCTAAGAGAAGTGTTCTGTGCCTTTTACGAATTCAAATGGAAGACAAGAGGCAATGTCCAGTGTCATATTCCTTCCTTCCTGCTACTGCCTGATGTCGTCCACCTCCTCCAGGGCTTACCTGAGTCCAGCAATCAATGGGGTCAGTGTCTAGAAGTCTGTAGGAAGTCAAGAGCATTGCTGACCTTTGCAGAATGCACAGCCGCCTTGAATGGGAGCTGGAAGGAGGCTGGAAGCCAGGAGGAGTGAGTCTGTTCATGATAAACAAGGACAGAGCAGGCAGTCTTCCAGGCGCCTAATGGTAAAGGGATGCGAGTCACATCAGCAGACCTGAGAAAAGTTCCCAACAGAGGAGGGCCCCGCGCCCCTGTCCTCCTCTCCTCCCCACCCACCAGCAGGACATGAACAGAATGAGGTCTTGAAGGGAGCTGGTGACTGAATTCTATTCTCGCTCAGCTGGTAGGACTCCAATCACCACAGCACAAGCAGCCTGATTAGAAGCACTAAATAAATAGCAGGGACACAAATATCCCAGGGTAGGGTTAAGGGGAGAGTGGCACCGGAGAGAAGGTGGCTCGCCGCACTGGCTCTGAGCGGGCGGGAAGGGCTGAGATGCGTTCTTAGGGGTGCAGAGGAGAATGGCAGAAACTTTTGAATAGTGCTGTGCCAAGGGTAGGAGCTCAGCTGCCAATGTGGGAAGAGGGTCCATTTATTCTCTATGCTGGAGCATCATGACTGAGTACCAAGGGCGATGCCAGGACCCCAGGGCTGCTGAAGGACAAGGGATTTATAGACACTCTCCTGATCTTGATAATGGGTTTTCTACTCATCAGGCACTCTTTGATGTACTTTACGTGTAATCATTTACTCCTCATAATGACCTTGCAAGACAGGTAAACTAAGGCTCAGATCAAGTAAGCAACTTCCCCAAGTTCACACAACCAGTAGGGGGAGAGGCTGCATTTCAAGTCTTGGCAGGCTGGCTCCGGTGCCCATGACCTTAATCACAGACTCTGATCATTTCAATGACAGCAATCCCTAACTGCTATGACGTCCCTCCCCGGCATTTTAGACCCACCGTCACAGTCACCCACAGGGCAAGTCCAGGAGAAAGTAGCACTGTGATTGGAACAATGTAAAGGAGATGTGAGAGAGACAGGCCTAATGGTTAAGTAACTTCAGAAAGGTCATCAGTTAATACGTGGTGATGCTGGGTGCCAGTTTTTGTGTTAGGAATACATGAGCCCATTGGGAAGGAAAGGTGAATGATGACCTGGCATATGGAAGATGCCCTCCATCTGTGAACACATGCTCACACTGACAGGAGGTGACACCAGCCCTTCCCATGCTGCTTCTAGAAGAGGAGGAAAGGCAAGGATGGCTCCTTTCCTCAGAATAATGTTCTTTGCTATTTAGAGAGAATATGCAGTAGAGGTCTGCCAAATCCTGTGTCCAGCCCTGTTTTTGTAAATAAAGCAGAACAGAGCCCTCTGTATTTATGCAGAGTGTAGGATTGAGCCAGACATGGTGGCACATGCCTTTAATCCCGGCACTTGGGAGGCAGAGGTAGAAGGATCAGTGAGAATTCAAAGCCAGCCTGAGACTACATAGAGAGTATAGGATGGCTTTTATGCTATAATGGTAGAGCCTCAAGTATTTACAATGGAGGCTGCAGCAATCCCACAGTATTAGCTAAAGGATTTGCTGTCTGAATGAGGGGTGGGAGTGGGATCTGTAGAAGGAGCAGGGACGGGAAGATGCCAGAGTGACTTGCGGAGTTTGGAGCAGCTCAGACAACCCACACACCTCCATTGCCTCCACCTGTGTCAGGTGTGTGCTGAGAGGATGCACACATGTGGAGTACAGCCTGTGGGCAGAAGCACACATGTAGGCAGGTGACACCTGAAGCAGAACTTGGATGCTCCTGGGAAAACAAGCTTCGTGTAGCATACAGGAAAGATGAGGACAGCAACTCCATTCATACTTTTTATCTCAGCTCCGCGTAAGCCAATGAGATGGGGTCTTCCTCCCTCTCTTCTAGAAGTCTATAGACAATTAAGGCCATCCTGATAAATCATCCATCCATTCATTCATTCATTCACTCCACACATTTGAGCCTGTGAGGTGCTATATGGTGAGGACAAGATAGATATTGTCCCTTCTCTCAGTGCTCATTCTTGATTGTCACAAGAGGATAGGAAAGGGGACAAATGGGGGGGGGGGACGTTTGGAAAGATGAGGGAGTGCCTGTCAAGTGCTTCTATTCTTCCAGAACAGTGAGAGGGAGGGGCAGTGAGAGGATGAAAAGAAGGAACTGGCATTCAGCCATCATGTCCTGCAGTGGGAAGGTTTCCCAGAAAACAAACACAGTGGGACAGCCAGGCAGTGCTGGGTGCCAACCTGAGGGAAGGTCGGGAATTTATGGGCTCAACAATGAGGTTTTCTAGCAGCCCAGCTCTTCTAAGGCACAGGTGAAGAGTGGGCCTCCCATGAGCAAAAGCCCCACTGATTGATAGGCATGGCCATCAGTAAGCACAGGGGTGAAGATCTATGAGAGGCATTTGTTAACTGGTGAAAGGTCATGGGTCATCATGCTGAAAGTATTGATCAAGTCCAGGCAGCTGAGTAAAGCACCCCACTTCCTTGTGCAAATTTCAAAGCTGATTTCTGGCTCACAGGCTCCAGTGATGCTGATGCATCAGGACACCGGTTCAAATGATTAGCGTGGACAAGCAGGCCTGGATGCATTGATTTTCTAATTAGCCTTTGCGCATGCTGTGACCTCTTCCCTTGCTAAGCTCTATAAACGTGGGCTGCCAGGGATGTAAGAGAAACCCTCATCCAAATGCAGTCAGACAAAAATCTTACCTATCTTAGACATTACCTGGGAAATGATTGATGGACATTTGCTAATTCTTCTTGTTGTAAGACTTTCTTTGTAAACATAGATCCACGTTTCTTCCCCTTATCTTTCTTTCATAAATCATGCCTGTAAGGCATCAGCTCTGATTGATTTCTCTTTTACCTGACAGCTTGAATGAGGGGTTCTGGGGATTTTTATAACTCCCCTCCCCAGCCCTTACCTTCACTAATCTGCCTTGATGGGTCCCTTGCAAAGCGTTGAACCTAAATTTCATAGAAACAAGACTCTGGCTCAGGATAAGCAGACATGGGACAGGTGGAGACAAAGGAGGGTGCTTGAAAAAAAGCCACCTCCAGAGCCTCCAGGGCGTCCTTGGGTGTTTTTGTTACCGGGTTGCAGAACTGGTTAATAGGAGTGGACTATGGGAGCTTCCTGCAAACTCCCTTCACGTGAGGATGGCCTGAGCTATTTCACACAGAGGCCAAACTGGCAGTGGCTGTATAGCTAGGTGCAGTGAGGCCTCTCATACTAATGAGGAATCCTTCAGTGTGGAATTTCACACCATAAACAACTCCCTAGGGCACTCACTGGGCCCGCATCTCAGAGCAAGAGTTTATCTCATTTGGAGAAAGCTGGATGTGTTCCATGCCCAGACAAACCTGCATTCCCAAGTTCCTAGCTTTTGTCCAGGTGTGCCCTTTCAAAGACAGCCCCAAGCTGGTGTGGGCTTCCTGGGTTTGTAGTCCAGAGCTCCATGACAGCCAGCAGGGGGCACCAGACTCAGCGACAAGGGCCTCTTGCTCAGCAGGAGGATGCCAGCGGGGACTTGAGGGGTGGTGTTCAGGAGGGAAGGAGTAAGAAACAATGTGGTCCTCGTTGCTGTTGACCTTGATTGTGGCTGCTGTCAGAACTGGAGACCTAGATGGCTGGCCATGCTCTGTGTGACCCCAGGCACTCTGGCATTAATTATGGGGGTTTGCAACTGTGGGTGAAAAGAAGAGGCTTCCCGTTTCTGACTCCAATTTTCCAGATTTTGGAAATGAGAGAGAACCTGCTGGGAGAGCCAGGGCCATGGGGAGGGACATTGTTTCTTTCTGCAGAGGGACTGAGCACTCTCTCTCTGGCATCTGCATCAAGGAGGAGCCCAGTGTCCCGGCAGGAAGTGGAGATGCCAGCATGGGGCACCACGGGGCCACAGAGAAGCTGCAACCACGGGGAGGTGGGAGAACGGAAGGGTCACAACAGTAGCTTTGGAGACAGGTCAACTGCGCTGGCCTCTCAATTCCACCTGTTCTTGCCTAAAAAAAACGGTGAATACACATACACACATTCTTCAATATCCATACCTCAGCTTCCTCAGTAAGATGGGAAAGGCCGGGCTGGAGAGATGGCTTAGCGGTTAAGCGCTCGCCTGTGAAGCCTAAGGACCCCGGTTCGAGGCTCGGTTCCCCAGGTCCCACGTTAGCCAGATGCACAGGGGGCGCACACGTCTGGAGTTCGTTTGCAGAGGCTGGAAGCCCTGGCGCTCCCATTCTCTCCCTCTCCCTCTATCTGTCTTTCTGTGTCTGTCGCTCTCAAATAAATAAATAAAAAAGAATAAAAAAAAATTTTAAAAAAAAAGATGGGAAAGGCCACATCTACCACAGTGGTGGTTAGAGGAGAAAGCATGGACACACCGGACGTTTCCATCCCTGCCAGCTTCTGAGAATGTCAGGCCAGAGACCTCATGGTATGGGGAGACCCTCTGGCCTTGAGCCCTCCCACTACTGCCTGTGCCTCAGTAAAGGCAGGATGTTAGGCCTCTCCTGGCCTCAGTTTCCCTTTTCGCACCCTAGGACCTTGACAGTGTTGCTATTTACATTTTAAGAAGCTATTGTTAATTGAACAGACAACATCAGAGCTGCCTGGCACTTAGAAATTTCTGGGTGGGACCACAGGATCCTCCAAGTTACCTCAACATAAACTTTACTCAGTTGCCTTTAAGTCTCTAAAGACTTGAGGTGGGGTCCATGATTCTGCCTCTGACTTCCTCATCTCAGGCTTCACAAGGGCCAAACCCTGTGTCAGGACTTCAGTATTCTGCAAACATTTTAACGTTTCTTTCTTTAAAAGGTGGAGTCTATTCCCCTTCCCCTCACCTGGAGCCTCTAAGGAACTCAGTTCCAAAAGGGAGGATGTGTTGGGAGATAAGCGTATAACCCCTGAAACTGGGTCCTCAGAGGTGGCAGCTGTCTGGCTCTTTCTTTAAAAAAAAAATTATTTATTTGTTAGCCGGGCGTGGTGGTGTGCGCCTTTAGTCCCAGCACTCGGGAGGAAGAGGTAGGAGGATCACCATGAGTTCGAGGCCACCCTGAGACTCCATTGTGAATTCCAGGTCAGCCTGGGCTAGAGTGAAACCCTACTTCAAAAAACCAAAAAAAATAAAAAAAAACACACACATATATATATATATATATGTATATATATATATAACATATATATATATATATATGTATATATATATATATATATATATATATATATATATATATATATATATATATATTAGAGAGAGAGAAAGAGTGTGCCAAGGTCTCTAGCCACTGCAAACAAACTCCAGACACATGTGCCACCTTGTGCATCTGGCTTTACATGGGTTCTGGGGAATCAAACCTGGGTCCTTAGGCTTTGCAGGCAAGTGCCTTAACTGCTAAGCCATCTCCCCAGCCCTGTCTGGCTCTTTCTGCCAGCTCTTTCTTTGGGGGCAGTGACTATGTGTGAGGAAACTGGGGCTTCTTGCCAACAGCTCTCTCACCTTGCCCGTTGCATGTCTGAACAACTTCCCCACCTCCGCCCAGCCTGGTGGTGGCTGCAGCCCAGGTTGATGTGAGTCTGGCTTTGGGTAAGAACCACCCAGCCATGTTTCTTTCTCCCGGGCCCCGCAAAGTGTATTCTTTCTTTCTGTCTTCATCACGTTTGTGCTAAGCTTCTAAGTGTGGGGGTAGACTGATCTGTGGCCACAGGCGTGGGATACACCTGCCTCCCAGAGGAGAACTGAAGCCAGTCCTGTCCTCCCCCACTCTGGCCAATGTGTCTGCTGCCCAGGGTGGGGGAGGAGAAGCAGGCCTGGAGGGTGAGGAGCAGCGCTCTAAAGACACGTGCTGCCTCCCAGCGGAGAGCTGGCCTGACTCTCACCCTCGCTGCAGCTTAGAGAGGCCTTGCTGGGTGAGCACAAAGCCGCGTGCCTCAGCCCCGGAGGGTTCCGCCCCAGCCCTTCCAGCCGCACAGTGCACCACCAAAAGCAGGACAAGCAGGCCTAGTTTCCAGAAGGGTCTGTGATCGGATGGTGCTTTACTGACACCCCGCTTCCAGGAGCAGTGGACCACTCCTGCACCCTCTTTCCTTTCATTACAAAAACAGTAAGGCCCCTACCCAGTGCTCAGCTGAGCGGAGGATTATTCAGCCAGAGTCAGCAGTGGGCTGAGTGGTTCGGTTCCTACCTGAAACCCCACTCTGCCTCCCCAGTCAGTGCCGGTCTCCAGGGGCCTGCTTCTCTGGGGTAGGGTGTAAGGAAGAATGTACCTGAAAGCAAGAAAGTGCAGATCAGCCCAAGACCGATAGAGAATGGCATAACCCTGGAAAGGCAGGGGGACAGTCAACAGATGCTTAGCACCTGCTACGTGCTACATGCTTGTCCTTTCCTCAGACAGACAGACAGATCAGTCCTCTCCCCTACCCCACCTCCTCACTCTGTTTGTGGTGCTTAAAGGGGATCTCAAGCTCTCCCATCCCGATGACACCCCTGAGAGTGACTCTGAGCCACTCACATCCATCACTTGCACGTCGGCGCTGCCCACCGTCTGGTCTCTTACTGCCCAATGCCGGAGCCCAGCTGTCAGAGCCCATCTATTCATCCCTGCAGCAGGGACTGCAGAGCCAGCTTCCTGCTTTCTTTACAAGAGAATCCAGCTAAAAGGGGGCTCCAAGCTTCCTTACAAAATAACACGAGACCCTCTGACTAAATTTAGGCACTGGCATATAACCAGAAGTTGACGTGTGGCAGTTCTGAAAACCCAGAAACTGACACAGCTGGAGAGAAGAGCCTTAGTCCTTGACTTTTGAAATTTCCGCTGCCTGGATTTGGAATAGAATGACAGCCATTGAACCTTGAGGGGAAAAAAAAAGCCATGTGCTAGAAAAATGGAATATGAAGACATCTATGACCCTGTTGTATTTTTGGTGTGTTTGCACGGGTGTGTATGCGCTCATGCACCTGACACGTATGGGCAGAGGCTGGAGAAGGACGTTGTGAGCATCCTCTACTGCTCTTCTGTCTCACCTCCTTGACATGGAGTCTCCCCCTGATCCTTGAGCTCACGGGTCTTTGGGTTGGAATGGCTGACCTGGGTGCCCCAGCAAGTCCCCTGTCTCTGCCCACCTCAACAAGGCAAGTGTGACCACACCCGGCCTTTCACATTGGTGCTAGGGATAGATTCAAGTCCTCATGCTTGCACTGACTAGCCCTTACTCCCTGAGCCATTTTTCCTCTTTCTTTCCTTAATTCTTTTCTTTTTCTCTCAATCTTTCTATTTTCTTCCTTAAAATTTTTTTTTTTTTTTTTACTGAGCTGGTGAGATGGCTTAGTGGTTTGGGCACTTGCCTGCAAAGCCAAAGGACCCAGGTTCAGTTCCCCAGGATCCACCTAAGCCAGATGCACAAGATGCCACATGTTTTCTGGAGTTCATTTGCAGTAGCTGGAGGCCCTGGAGTGCCCATTCTCTCTCCCTCTTTTTATCTGCCTCTCTCTCTCTCTCAAATAAATAAATATTTTTAATTAATTAATTTATGTATTTATGTGAGAGAGACAGAGAGGCAGATAGAGAGAGAATAGGCCTGCCAAGGCCTCTAGCCACTGTAAACAAACTCCAGACATATGTGCCACTTTGTGCATCTGGCTTTACATGGATACTGGGGAACTGAAGCTTTGCCAGTAAGCACCTTAACCACTAAGTCATCTCTCCAGCCCTTTTTCTTTTTTTAATATTATAGTTTTCTTTTTGGAAAAAAATATTTTATTTGTTTATTTGAGAGAGAAAAAGAGTCAGATAGAGAAAGAAAGAATGAGTGTGCCAGGCATCTAGCCACTGCAAATGAATTCCATACCCATGTGGCATTATGTGGGTACTGGAGACTTGAACTCAGGTCCTTAGGCTTTGCAGGGAAGTGCTGCAACTGCTGAATCATCTCTCCAGTCCTATTTTCTTCCTTTTCTCAGTGCTGGAGATGAACCCATGGCCTTCTGCATGGTAGACAAGCACATTACCACTAGATATTACTATGTTATCCTAATCTATATGTCGGGCTCTGTTCAACACACATTCCCTATATTAAACCATTTCATCGTCACAGCAGTCTTCATAGACAGGACTCTTATGTCCTCGTTTTACAGACACAGAAACAAGAGAGGAAAGGAACTTGTCAAGGTCTCGCGGCCTGAGAGAATTAAAGCCCCACAGGGACTCTGGAGCCAAGCTCTAAGCAGCTCCACCTGGGCTGCCAGCTCGGCACTTCTTTTGTGTGCAAGAAAACGAAGCTCTCGCTTGCTCCAGCCACAGCTATTTTGAGTTTTCTGTTGTCAGCTGCCCAGCTCATGCTCATCTGATCCGTTGATTTCATGGCTCCGAGCCCTTGTTCACACCGCTCTGTCTGCCTGGAACGTCCTCTCCTCTGGCTGCAGACCTCTATGCCCTGCAGCCTTATAGTCACTGCCTCAGCCGTCTGCCCCCCAGCTAGTGACCACTTCCAGGGCAGAGTCTAAACGTCTGTATCCACGAAATTGATCTTGTCCTGGCACATAATAAATGTGCAGTGAACCTCCCCTGGACGTGATGGACCTGTGGGGAATGCCACAGTAAAACGGCACCATCGGATCTCCCTTCCCCAGACAAGCTGCCGAAAACCCTCACTTGTTTCCTGGTCTTTCATTCATTCTATAGTGGCATGAACGTGACTTCAACGAGCATTGTGTGTGCATGGACATTTAGCGTGTCGCTGATTCTCGAAGACACTGAGAAGTGTCTGAGATGAGTAAAGTAGGGCGGCGCTGCTCCCGAGGCCACGTGGCTTGCGGGCAGATTCAAGTGAACCTAGGACGGCCGCGAGCCACTCCCACGCGCGGTCTTAGGACAGCCCAGTTCCAAGCGCACTGCGAGGCAGCATCAGCAGCCTGGGCCTCCCCTGAGCCTCTTCCCTCTAGTCTGGCCTTGGTTTCCCCAGGGTGACGATGGCTCTATCCCTGTGTGATTCTCGGACTTCAACTCAGCTAAACATGATTGGACAGTCTTTCCTATATAGAAAGCAGAAGAGGACCAGATTCACTAAAGAATCAAGTGGAAGCTTGGCTAGGAAGGCAAGTGGTCTCGTCTATAGCAGGTACTTCCAGGCTTCTGGCCTCTTATTCAAAGAATTGGAAGAGCCCACCAAATGACACAACAGTGGCCAATGTCATTAGAGAACAAGGGGAAAGCAGGTCTCGTTATGCTGCTAGGCCAGAGGTGGGACACTCGAGAGCAGAGGTGACTGTTTCATGGAGCCCAGGAGGAGCAGGAGAGGAGGACTTGGTTACTACAGGGAGGTATGGCTGCTTTTCTGTTGAGAGGCTTGGATTATTTAAGCCTTTATTTATTTTTTTTTTACTGAGAATATCTTTTCCCAAGATGCATCTAATTTTAATCATATGTATGCTCAATCATGGATAGTATGTCAAGAGGCCATTTTCCCTTAAAATTTATTCAAGAGAACAGTTTACCTTACTACACGTATATGCCAAGCCAGCCCAGGCAAGATTGGGCACGTGCCTCTAATTTTGGATATGTTCTAGTGTGTATTTGAGTGAAAATGACCTACAAAAGGGGAGTTACTAAGGAGTAGTACTTAGTAGTTACTGGGTAACTAAGGTTACTACTAGGTTGGAAGTCCGGGTCGCTTTATTTAGAGAGGGATTTGCATGCGGCTTGATGACTGCGAGTTCCGGGTTGCTAAGTGCTTTGTTGGGAAAGGGGTGTATATATAACTCAAGCCAAGGGGAGCCCTAGGTTGCTAAGCTTCCCCTGTGCTTGTCTGCCTCATTAGTGTAGTGCCAGCCCCCCTGAGTGGCCTGGGTCTCATCAGTAAGCCCACCTTCTCATTGTATCACATCCAGCACAGGTGGCCCCCTGTGCAAGGACACTCACTGGGAAAAGCCAGGGTCCATAGACAGATCTCTGCCTTGCTAACTCCCCGAGGATGGAGGGGTGGCACCATGGCCTTGTGGGTACTGACATGCATCTGAAGAACCTACTGCACTGCAGGGAAGCCATCACCTTGGTGGTCTGGGACAGGTGGATCCGGCAAAAACAAATAGTGTGTGCTCTTGGGGGGGCTAGGCTGCCAGAAAAATCCTTGAGGGTTTCCAAGAGCCACATAGTGGTAAATGGCAGCCGGCTGGAGACACAGAAGCTGCGGCCTCTTTGACACCCATGGAGCTCTGCAGACACCCAAAACCCCAAGGCCCTTCTATGGTGAGAGTCCAGAGTTCAAGACCAGCTCTGTTGACATCTGCCACGTGAATTTACACTTTGGGTTGTGTTCTCCAGTTTGCTGCCTAGCACACAAACAGAATTAACTGGTATGAGTCTTTTTAAACATGCCAGCTCTCGTTACCACACATGCCTGGTAATGATCAACACTGCACAGCCCTTTACATGTCATCTAGTCGCTGACACAACTGCTCCTGCATTGCAGCTTCCCCGAGCTCGAGACCAAGTGGAGGAACGATGTTGAGTCACACAGGTTGCTGATTTTTAATTGTCTTTGACCTGCTAAAACGGCACTTTGATATGGATGAACTTAATATCTGTGCTAGCATCCTCATTCTGCAGACGAGGAAACTGCCAAAATGGTGAATGACTTGCTCAAGGCTTTTAGTAAACAATAGAAATGGGGGTGTATCTCTGAGTCTGACTCCAGACATCATTTGTTCACCCCACACACTCTTGCTGAGAGTTTGCTCCTACACGTCAGACTCTATGTGCAGACACAGGTTGGGACAGGGACACTCTTGTCGCGTCTGCCTGGGTTTGTGCACAAAGTCCAGGGCAAAGTGGAGAGAAGAGCATCTTAGAACATGAAGTGTGTCCCCACCACATGTCAGGCCCACCTCTGCTCATGTATATCTGTGTCATATCTATACATGTATCATTAATATATATGTATTATTTATTGCAAGAAGAGAGAGAGAAGGAGGAAAGGGAAAGACAAAGAAAGAGAAAGAGTATGGATGCACCAGGGCCTCTTGCTGCTGCAAACAATCTACAGATGCATGCACCTCTTTGTGCATCTGGCTTTGCATGGGTACTGAGGAATTGAACCTGGGCCATCAGGCTTTGCAAGCAATCTGCTCATGTATTATTTAAACATTTCAAATTTATTATTGTTGATAAATAATAATATTAACATTATTATTACTATTACTCATCAGCTAATCCTGACTTCAATCTTGCCTAGTTTACAAGTGAGGAAATAGAGGCACAGAAAGGCTAGTAATAGGTCCAAGGTCACACAACTAGACTGAGCCAGGTTTGAAGATCACAAAGTCTGGCTAGAGTCTGTATCAGTTGCTGATATGCATCTGCCTAGGATGATCACGGCAGGCTTCTCGGATGAGGAGGCCTCTGAGCTGAGTGCTGGAGGATAATTAGGCAAGAGTACTGAGCGGGAGGGAAAACACAGAAGCCTGCGGAAGAAGGCTTGCTTTGGAGGAGGCTGGAGTGTCAAGGAAGGGACTGATCAAGAGACAAAGTTATGAAGAGACAGGTTGTGAAGAGGGTGCTTGTGTTCCCCTGTAAAGCAGAGGGATTTATTAACACTGTCAGCAAAGGGTAATAAGTTGGATCAACCTGCAAGCAAGATGGCTTAGAGGGCAGAATGGTGGGCCAAAGGGAGACTGGAGGCTTTTGTGATTCAAGAGTGTCTGGGTCCATCATAAGCCTCTCTTTTTAAAAAAAAAGAAATTTCCATTGATAACTTCCATAATTATAAGCAATATCCCATGGTAGTTCCCTACCCCCTCCCACTTTCCCCTTTGAAACTCCACTCTCCATCATATCCCCTCCCTTTCTCAATTAGTCTCTCTTTTTTTGATGTCATCATCTTTTCTCCTATTATGAAGGTAGTGCCAGGCACTATGAGGTCATGGATATCCAGGCCATTTTGTGTCTAGAAGAGTGCATTGCCAGGCATGGTGTCAAATGCCTTTAATCCCACCACTCGGTTGGCAGAGGTAGAAGGATTGCTATAAGTTCAAGGCCACCCTGAGACTACATAGTGAATTCCAGGTCAGCCTGGGCTAGTGCAAGACTCTCTTGAAAAACAAAACAAAACAAAAGTGCATTGTAAGGAGTCCTACCCCCTTCCTTTGGCTCTTACATTATATATATATATATATATATATATATATTTGTTTTTAGAGAAAGGGAGAGAGAAAGAATTGGCACTCCAAGGCCTCAGCCACTGAAATTGAACTCCAGATGCTTGCCCCACCTAGTGGGCATGTGGGACCTTTCTCTTTCCTCATCTTTGTGCAGCTGGCTTATGTGGGAGCTGGAGAGTCAAACATAGGTCCTTGGGCTTTGCAGGCAAGTGCCTTAAACACTAAGCCATCTTGCAGTGGCTCTTACATTCTTTCCGCCACCTCTTCTACAACAGACTCTGAGCCTTGGAAGGTGTTGCAGTCAGGTTCTCATTGCTGGTAGAAATCACCCAACCAAGAGCAGCTTGTGGGAAAAAGAGGATTTATTTTGGCTTACAGACTCAAGGGGAAGCTCCGTGATGTCAGGGGAAAACAATGGCATGAACAGAGGGTGGACATCATCCCCTGGCCAACATAAGGTGGACCACAGCAACAGGAGAGTGTGCCAAACGCTGACATGGGAAAACTGGCTATAACACCCACAAGCCCACTCCCAACAATACACCACCTCCAGGAGACCTTAATTTCCAGATGGGGAACCTAACATCCAGAACACCTAAGTTATAGGGGACACCCCAATCAAACCACCACAGAAGGTGTGTTAGAGAACTTTCAGTGTTGAGAATTCCTCTGTCACTTCTTCTCAGCATTATGTTACCTTTGAGTTATCCCAGTGGTCTAAAAAGAGAAGCTTCTCTAACCAAAAGTGAGAGTAGCATTAATATATGGGTATGAACATTAAGAGAAGTGCTTACCGAGCAGTTTGGTGAGCATAATATGTGCATTTAGCCAGATACCAGCAGGTGTTACACTCATAAGGCTTATGACCTCACCCATCATAGGTTTTCAGTATCAGATATATAATCCCTCCCATGGAGTGGGCCTCCAAGCCAATTAGTGAGCAGCTGGTTTCCCTCACAACAGACATGCCACTATTACACCCATTGGCTCCTTTGGCCTGGCTGGCTAAACTTAAGGCTTGCAGTGTCTGCTGTTGTTTATCTCCACGGATGACTTCTCTCTCTCCCTCCCACAGAGCTGTATGCAGTGTAGCTTTTTCCAGGTTTCTGTCAGCTGGTATATAGGAAGGAGGTTTTTCAACTCAGCTCCATCTTGATTTCTCAGTGAGCTTGTAGCCCAAGCATGTGGAGTCTTCAGCAATAGGGTCTTACCATTTATTGCTGGTGGAAAACCAAAGCCTCGGCAATGGCTTGTAATGCTTTGGGGACATCAGGGACCTCCCTGGCCAACAACTCACTGGAAGGTATCCCATCCCCAGAACTGAAAATTTTCCAATAACAATCTATGGCTTTGGGGTGTGCCATTGCCTGAAAAAAAATAGGTTTCCATATGGCATACTCATACCCTCTTAGATTTTGATTAACGCCCACTCATCCTTCCTTTATAGTCTCTTCCCCAGACCTCACTTAGGCCTTTTCACCCCCAGTAATCTGTTCATCTACTTACATATGTACAATACCATCCCCTTACGTCCTCCCCTCTCCTCCCTCCCTTATAGCCCCTTTCTAGTTTACTGGCCTCTGCTATCAAGTTTTACTACAACTCACAAACAAATGGAAACATTTGTAGCTAGGATCCACTTATGAGACAGAACATGTGGCGCTTGGCTTTCTGGGCCTGGGTTACCTCACTAAGTATAACCCTTTCCAGATCCATCTATTTCCCTGAAAATTTCATAATTGCATTTTTATTTGCCACTGAATAGAACTCCGTGCATAAATTACCACATCTTCATTATCCACTAATCAATTGAGGGACATCTAGGCTGGTTCCATTTCCTAGCTATTATGAATAGAGCAGCAATAAACATGGATATGCACGTATCTTTAAGGTAGTGAGATGAATCCTTAGGATATATGCATAGGAGTGGTATAGCTGGGCCATATGGTGTGGTTCCCAGCCATCCTGGGGCCACTGTGCATCAGTTTCCCAGGGGTGTCCAGGCAACTGTGGAGCAGGCTCTTGAGCAGCCATGAGTGTGACAGGAAAAGACACCTGGGAGACAGCTTCAGAGAACAGCTCATTTATTTGCTGGGGGAATAGGTTAGTAAGCATTTGTGAGAATGGAAAGAGGTATGGGTAGATACGGGTCATAAGGGGATTGGTTAGCTCAAAGGTCCTGCTGATGCCTAATTAGCATGTGGTGACATCACGGGTGAGTGGAAAATGGTCAAAGGGTGTATAGATAGTGGCAGGAAAAGGTAGGGGGCATGGGTCGTAGGGGAATTGGCTGTGTGAAGGCTGTTGACTGACACCTCATTAACATATAGGGACTTTCTGGGCAAGTGGCAAGAGGTCACAAAGCTCTGGGGAAAGCGAAGCCTAAGTCTTATCAGGACGTCCAGGTGTCCCGGGCTGGGGGGAGGGAGCAGTCTCAGAACCTGAGGGTATTGGGGTCTAGGCGTGCTGTGACCTCTGTAGCCTGGGGCCCTTACCCGTGCCTGACCACGCCCCCTTTTTTATATAATGGGGCAGTGTCATCATATTGAGTTACGTGGTGTATGAGGACCTGATTAGTGGCAACCTTAGCAATATTAGTTATTTGTTGTCTGAGGAATTTGATGAGGCATGGGGCCACAAGTAACAGGGTTCCTGTAGTAAGGAGGGGGCCAAGGAAGGGGAGAAGCCAAGTGACTAAGGGGTTAGAGAACCAGGTGGTGGGGTCAGCAGGTTTGCAGTGGTCAAGTAGCTCCTTGCAGTTTTTTTGAGAGTTTTGACATTTTTTTCAACAACATTTGACTCATTGACAAAACAAACAAACAAACAAACAAACAAACAAACAAACAGCATTCTTCTCCCAAGACCACACATGTCCCCCCATGTTCAGCAGTAATGAGGTCCAAGGCTCTGAGATTTTGGAGTACCACACGTGTGAGAGAGTTTAATTATCTCTGAAGAGACTCGAGGCTGTTGGTAATAGATATCATGGCCTGGTCAAGCTTGTCTCTAAAGTCTCCCGTGAGGTGGTTGGTGTGGACAAGAATGGCTCCTGCAGCACCAGAGGCACCCAGAGATAGCATCCGGCTGAGGCCTACCAGTGGAGGGAAGAAAATCTCTCTTGATTGGCACTGGTGGAGCTGGTAGGCTACCTTTTTTTCCTTGCAGAGATGCACTTGTGGAACAATCAAGACTGGGGAACAAGAAGTGGGAGAGGCAACATTTGTGCATGGGGTGGTTAGCCCTTCACACCATAGGAGAGGGGGTGTCTTGACACAAGTGGTCCTGGTTATGGAAATATTGAGGAGGCATTCAACTCTGGTCAGCTTGGAGCTGGACAGGCAAAGGGGCATACCTTGACCAAAATCAAAGAGGGACTATCAGTAAGGCAGGGTTGGGAATTTTTTTTTTTTCTCTAGGTTTGTGTTTGTTTTTAAGATAAAGTCAGAGAGGGTTTCCTCTGGCTTTTGTCCTCCCTCCCAAGAGGAGTCCTGACTGTTTGTGGAAAAACAGTTCTTTGAGCGAGGCTTGGTGGCACACTCCTTTAATCCCAGCACTCGGGAGGCAGAGGTAGGAGCATTGCCATGAGTTCGAGGCCACCCTGAGATTACAGAGTGCATTCCAGGTCAGCCTGGACTAGAGTGAAACTCTACCTTGAAAAACAAACAAATAAAACAATTCCTTGAAACTGGTAAAGAGATAAGAAAAACTTTCCTGCCCTTTTTACCTTCAAGGGTCCAGTCACTCTAACTTAATCCTCCTTCATTTCTCCGTCTCATGGGAAGGCACTCTAACTACTGTTAGAGGACAAGGGGCTGATGAAGTCAGATCGTTAACTATTTCCTGCTAAATGGGCCATGAAGTTGTGGCAGTTAGAGTCTCTCCCAGAGAGGAGAACTATTCTAAAGGACCCTGGAAATATACTGATGGAGTGTAGGAAGATAGTCTTGGGAGAGAATGTTGGGGAGAAAGAATAAAAGTAAGAAGTTAAGGAGAAGCAAGCACACAATAAACTGGTCACCTTCAGGACTTTCCTTCTTATGGACTTCTATGCCGTGAGTAGTATTCAAGGAAAGCCAGGTAAATGGAGTTGGCTTGTCTCAGGACCATCTGAGCATGAGCTGCCTGAGATTTTCTTCCAGAACTGTTCATCGAATGGCACAGTCATATTTGACATGGCCTGGATCTGTTTCCAAATTGATTGCAAAACAGATGAGATATTAGCAGAGTTATCAGAAATATATACACAATATTTAACCTTGATAATAGCCTTCCAGAGTGTACCTTTTAAAATTCATCCTGGGGCTAGCCAGAGCCAAAGGTTGGTACCATAGAGCCATTGGGTGCCATTAAAGGCTGTACAAATATATTTTTGGTCTCAGAATTTACTTAAGGATGCCCTGGCACAAGTTAGAAGAGATTTACGGTTGTTTCTAGTATAAGGAAGTCTTTTGAATTAAGTCAGAGTCATCTATATATATTCTAGATTTGAAAATAACCCTTTTGACATCTATGGTTGTTTTTCAATATTATTGAATTAGAACTATTAGAGATGGGGACAACATGTCTTAAGGTCTTGTTTCTTTCCCCTCTTGGAAAGCTCTTGTTGTGTTACTTAATAGGCCATTCATATATTTGAGGCATCTCTTTATCTTTGGTTATACATTTCTCTCTGAGTGCTTAAGACCAAGCAGATAGCCAAAATTTAATCAAGGATTAATTTTGGAGGTCACTAATGGCTCTCCAAAGGAGACTTTAGGGACCCAGGAGTAGCTCTATAGCTTCCTGTTGTTTTCTGTCTGTTAGGAGGAGTCAGGGCCATGCTGGCCAAGTAGTTTTCCCTTCTTTGGGAAGCCAAGAGGACTGATTGCTCCTCAATTGTGACTCATTTCAGACTGTACACCTTTTTGTTTTTTCCTGTTTGTTTGGGTCTCCATATCCTCCCTGATCAGAAAACAGGTGACTTACCAGGGGGCCAGTGTAGAAGTGTCCCATCATCTCCAGTGGCCTCGTGACTTGGGAGCACAGGCCAAAATATGGGCCTTTTTGCTCCTATGATTCCAATTGGCTTTGGCTTCTATGTAGGTGATTAACACACTTAGAAAGGAAGTTATACCAGCCTGGATGTATGTACATATACAGCACACTTGATTACTGAAATAGATTTAGCTAAAGAATGGCACAAGAGCAGGGTGTGGTGGCGCACGCCTTTAATCCTAGCACTTGAGAGGCAGAGGTAGGAGGATTGCTGTGAGTTCAAGGCCACCCTGAGACTACATAGTGAATTCCAGGTCAGCCTGAGCTAGAGTGAGACCCTACCTCAAAAAATAAATATATAAAAGAATGCCCAGCTGAAACTAAGAACAATTGGCAAAACAAGCAAGGATGCTATTTTCTTGGTGAACCAGGTACCAGCACAAGGGTGAAGGAGATCAACACAGAGAAAAATCAACTACCAAATCAGAGATCCAAAGACCCAGAGGCCCCCAACACCTCATCACTGAAGCAGACCAAAAATGAACCCAACATGGCTCAGGGAAATTTGCGGAAGAGGGGGCAAAAAGAATGTCAGAGCCACATATTGGGTCATGATATGCAGACATTAATCCTGCCCATAACTGTGGGCTAACTCCACAATGCATGATCCATATACCCCAACAAGGAAGGGCCAAGGGGAGGGGGTAGGTAATGGATGAGCCTAATAATGTTCTCAAATTGACTATATTTGATGAGTACAAAACTAATTTTAAAAAAAGCATGAAACAAAAGAATGGCACAAAAGCTTCTTAAAATCATTTTGTCCTACCTTTAAAAAAATATTTTATTATTTATTTATTTGAGAGAGCAAGACAGAGACTGAGGATGGGCATGCCAGGGCCTGCCATCTCCCCTGCCCTTTTGTCCAACCTTTTAAAAGGTTTTCCTGTGGCAGCATAAGCCATATATGAGGCATAGAAAGTAGGCATATAGCCTTTAAATATCTAATGGTTATAAATAAAAGTAGAACCTGTTATTGGTCTTGAAAATAATACAAGTTTAATCAATTAATTTAACTTAGAAATTGTCAGAAAAGGACAAGTAAGACAGAAAAAAGTGTTAGCACCTGTGTTTGAAAACATCTTTGATTAGTTCAGATACCTGTGTGGGTACTAATTACCCAGGGAACATTGGAAACAGAACCACAGAGCTTGAAATTATTTCTCTCAGATAAGGTCCATTGTTTGAGCACAAGGGTGAACTTTAAAGTAGGGAATATGTCTTCACAATGTCTTTAGGTATGAGTACCTCATCTTTGGAACTTAAACACTTATAAGTGAACTTTTGTCTTAAGACCCAGTTTCTCTAGTAGTTAAAACCTTGATGAATATAGGAACCTAACTTACTTTACAAGAGTCTTAAAGGCAGTTTTATAACCCCTAAACCATAAAAAATTAGCATGAGTGAGCTGTTAATGAATGAATCCTTATCCATAAGGCTCAGTTTCTCTAATTAAAACCTTGGCATCAGGTAAACATATGTGAGATTTTAGCCAATTAAATGCCTTTACTTGTCTTTTTATCATATGTTTTTACCTTTATATGCACTTTAGGTAAGCCTGAGGCTTGTTTTTTGTAAGGAGTTTATAGCCTGATCAAATACCTTGACTCAGTTTACCTATTTGACCTCTATCTAGTGAAGAAATTTCATCTAACAGATGTGACTGTAGGAGCTCAAAAGAGGAGAACTATAAAGAGAACGAGAGTCGCATGCTGTTTGTCATTCCCTTTCCCTTGTCCGAGACAATTGGCCATTTTGTCTCTGGGGAGGGTCTGGGGGACACATGGCTTAAACTTGCATGGGGTCTGAGATAAAGAGGGCGCCATCCCTTTCTTCCAGCTTGGCATGATTTTAACTAGCATATAACAGTAACCAAGAGCAAAAGGAAATAGCAGGTAAGAGAGCTAAGCATCCTGACATTCCCTGTCTTACTCTGAAGTTGTTTGTTTTTACCTAGGAAATTTATTTTACTCATTTGTAATACACAGGTGAGAGGGTCTTGTCTGTGTCTAACCTGGTTAAGCCTCCAAAGAATGTGAATTACACCTGTGCTTATGATTTTGTGACCTATCTAGCATAGAATGTCACCCATGTCTAATGTAAGCTGAATTTACATTAAGTCTATGTCCCTATGTAAAACTTTTAGAGCCTGTAAACAGTTGAAAAATCTTTAACTTTAGGCATGGTGTCTAGGTTTAGCTTGAAAATTAGCTTTCTGTTCCTTATAAAAGGAAATTAATTTTAGGCAAAAAATTTTTTTTAGATTTTCTATCTTTCCTACATATGTACACCTTCATCCACGTACTCTAACATTCTGATCTAAGTACCACTCATAAAGCATTTTTAGCCAGGCGTGGTGGCACACGCCTTTAGTCCCAGCACTCAGGAGGCAGAGGTAAGAGGATTGCCGTAAGTTCAAGGCCACCCTGAGAATACATAGTGAATTCCAGGTCAGCCTGGGGCTAGAGTGAGACCCTACTTTGAAAAACCAAAAGAAAAATAAAAGGCATTTTAATGAGCATTCTATGTTTAACATTGAAAAATTCCTTCTTCCCAGTTCCTTCAATCACCTCAGCTCACCCCATAATTAACCATCTTTCTTATAAGACTACAAGGAGAACTACACCAAATTGATTGATTCTATTACTCACTAACAAGCAAGTAGTCTAGATTAAAGCAATTTTATGTCATCAAAAATCTCTATCAACCAGATTTGCTTTATAATACCAGTACATAGACCTACAAATGTTATATAACCCATTGGTTTGAAATATCTCCTATTAATAAACTCTATAAAATACACCTTTTTAAGTTGTAGGTCTATGAATACAAGTAAAACATGACAACTGTTTTGGGGATAATCCTTATCAATACCTCTAACACACTTGGAAATGTTTTTATTAGGAGTAACTAAGGCAAATTTTGTTTCTGTCTTGAGGCAGGCAAGCCTAGAGCTCAGGCAAGTTGCCTCCTCCTTTTAAATAACAGGACATTGCAATCTTTTAAAAATACCTGGCAAATTATGAGTCACCATCTCAGAGAGAATTTTGTGGTTTTCAATCATCCTTTATGTAAGTTGAAGTTGATCTAGCACATAAACTCAGTAATTATATTTATGATATCATGTAACAAAGTATGGCATTATTTACATAAAATTTCAGCTCGTGAGCCGGGTATGGTGGTGCATGCCTTTAATCCCAGCACTTGGGAAGTAGAGGTAGGAGGGTCACTGTGAGTTTGAGGTCACCCTGAGACTATATAGTGAATTCCAGGTCAGCCTGGGCTAGAGTGAAACCCTACCTCAAAAACAAAAACAACAACAACAACAAAAAATCACCTCACCATAGGTTTTAGTTAAATCTGACATTTTTGACAGGGCAGTCCTGCTCAGCTCCCGGGCTCTCACCCCGGGTCGAGTCTGGTAGGCACAGAGGCAGCTGCCAAGACTCTGGGCTGCCTGCTGGCCTGGGTGGCACATGGTCTTCAGGAGTGGAGAGGGTGCCTCCCAAGTCTGGCCTCCTCACAGGACAAGACTCTCCGGAGCCAGCTTCATGAAGGGAAAAGGAGGAAGGGGGCAGGGGGTGCTGGGGAGAGAAGTGGAGACACTGTGCCAGCACAGGCCAAAGCACCGTTGTCTTGGCGAGCAAGAGGGCAAGCATGAGCCCGCCACTGGACCCAAGCCACATTAGAGCGCTTGCGTGGCCGGCTTGCAGCCTCACTGCCCTAGTGGAGAAGCTTGAAAGGAGATGAAAAGGGAGTGAGGGGAAATTTACTTCCTGTTTCCTAGCCAGATAAGCTGTGTGGGTTCATATGTCTGGGTCATATGGATCCCCAGAAATCACCCAGGGGGCAATCTGGAGGACTTCCCCCCAGAAGGAAATGGCTTCCTCCCGGAAAAGCTTAATGCCTCTAACCTTGAAAAGTGTTCATAGTCCCTGAGTTTATGGCTCCTTCTGGTGGGAAGTGACATTACCCATGATAGAAAAAGAGTGGAGCTGGAAAGATGGCTTAGTGGTTAAGGTACTTGCCTGCAAAGCCAAAGAACCTAGGTTCAATTCCCCAGGATCCACATAAGCCAGATACACAAAGTGGCACATGTGTCTAGAGTTCATTTGCAGTGGTTGATGACCATGGCACGCCCTCTCTCTCTTCTCTATCTACATCTATTTCCCTCTCAAATAAAGTTCCTTTAAAAAAATTAATTAAAAAAAAAAAAGAGAAAGAGTGGACATGCCAAGACCAGAGGGCACCATATTTGGTCACTTGGAATGGCACAAACCAAAAGTAAAGGAGGAAAGGGAGCAAACTTCCAGCCCTCAGTCATGGAGGCAAGGCCACAGGGGGCCAATATCCCTCAGGAGAATGATGTCCCTCCAAGGGAGCACTCACCTACCCTGGCACATCTCTGAGGGTCCCTGTTCAGGCACCAGCTGTGGCTCCCGGCCACCCTGGGGCCACTGCACATTGGTTTCCCAGGGGCATCCAGGCAACTGTGGAGCAGGGTCTTGAGCAGCCGTGAGCACAAGGGAAGAAACACCCAGGAGACAGCTTCAGAGAACAGCTCATTTATTTGCCAGGGGAATGGGTTAATCAGCATGTGTGAAAGAGCGGGAAGAGGTACGGGTCATAAGGGGATTGGTTAGTTCAAAGATCCTGCTGATGTCTAATTAGCATGTAGTGACATCATGGGTGAGCAGGAAAGGGTCACAAGGCCTGAATAGTGGTGGGAAAAGGTATGGGGTATGGGTCATAGGGGGATTGGCTGTGTGAAGGCTGTTGGCTGACACCTCGTTAACATATAGGCACATGCCAGGCAAGCGGCAAGAGGTCTCAAGACTCTGGGGAAAGCGAAATCTAAGTCCTATCAGGACGTCCAGGTGTTCTGGACTCGGGGGAGGGAGTGTCCTCACTCCTGCCGGTCTCGGGGCCTGAGGTTACCAGGGTGGAGGCTCACTGCAACCTCGGGGGGGGGGGGGGGGGGGGGAGGGGGGGAGGGGGGGAGGGAGCTGCCTTGCTCGTGCCATCTCACGACCTGAGGGTATTGGGGTCTAGGCCTGCTGCGGCCTCTGTAGCCTGGGGCCCTTAGCCATGCCTGACAGCTCAGATCCACTTTAACCTACAGCGGCCTGGGCCCTTACCTGTGCCCAACAATATGGTAAATCTAGTTTTAGCTGTCTCAGGAACCTCCACATTGATTTCCACAATGGCTGGACCAGTTTACATTCCCACCAACAATGCAGAAGGCTTCCTCTTTTCCCACATCCTCAACAGCATTTATTGCCATTTGTTTTCTTGATGGTAGCCATTATGATAGGAGTGAGGTAGAATCTCAAAGTAGTTTTAATTTGCATTTCCCTATGGCTAAGGATGTAGAACATTTTCTTAGATGTTTATAGGCCATCTGTGTTTCTTCTTTTGAGAACTCTCTAGTTCCATAGTCCATTTTTTTTTATTTTGTTTTGTTTTATTTTTGTTTTTTTGAGGTAGGGACTCACTCTAGCCAAGGCTGACCTGGAATTCACTATGTAGTCTCAAGTGGCCTCAAACTCATGACAGCAATCTTCCTACCTCTGCCTCCCAAGTGCTGGGATTAAAGGTGTGTACCACCACGCCCGGCCTATAGTCCATTTTTAATTGGGTTGTTTTATTTCTTATTATTCAGTTTTTTGAGTTCTTTGTATATCCCGGATATTAATCCTCTATCAGATGCATAGCTGGCAAAGATTTTTCTCCCATTCTGTAGGTTGCCTCTTTGCTCTATTCAGTGTCCTTTGCTGTGCAAAAGCGCTGTCATTTCATGAGATACCATTGGTTGATTAGTGTTCTGTTTTGTTTTGTTTTTTTCCTGAGCAACTGGGTTTATATTCAGAAAGTTGCTGCCAGTGTCAATATGTTGAAGGATTTCCCCCTGCTATTCTGGCAATTTCAGAGTTTCAGATCTGATATTAAGGTCTTTTCTCAAATGGGTATTTTTGTGGAAGATGAGGTGGCTGTAACTGCCTACATTTACATCTGGGTCTTTTATTCTGTTCTATTGAGCTATGTGTCTTGTTTTTGTGACAGTACCATGCTGTTTTTCTTGCTATGGCTCTGTAATATAGCTTAAAATCAGGTGTGGTGATACTGCTAGCCTTATTTTTATTGCTCAAAATTGTTTTGGCTGTTTGAAGTTTGTTATGCTTCCAAATGAATTTTAGGATTGTTTTTTCTATTTATGTGAAGAATGCCATTGGAATTTTGATGGGATTGCATTAAATGTGTAAATCGTTTTTGGTAAAGTTGACATTTTCACAATATTGGTTCTTCTAATCCAAGAACATCTTTCCATTTCCTAGTGTCTTCTGATATTTATCACTTGAGTGCTTTAAATATTTTCATTGTAAAGATCCTTCACTTCCTTGGTTAGGTTTATTCCAAGGTATTTTATTTTTGGGGGGCAGTTATGAATGGGAGTGATTCCCTGATTTCATCCTTGGCATGTTTGTTTTTAGTATATAGATAAGCTACTGATTTATGTGTGTTTATTTTGTATCCTGTTATGTTGCCAAAAGTGTTTATCAGCTCTGACAGTTTGCTGCTAGAGTCTCTAGGGTCCTTTATGTATAGAAACATATCATCTGCAAATAATGATAATTTGATCTCTTCCTTTCCAATTTGTATCCCTTTTATGTATATGTCTCTTCCTTTATTGCAATAGCTAAGATTTCCAGTATCATATTAAATAAAAGTGGGGACAGTGGATAACCTTGTCTTGTTCCTGATTTTAGTGGAAAACCTTCAAGTTTTTCCCCATTTAGCATTATGTTGACTGTCGGTTTGTCATAAATAACCTTTATTATGTTGAGATATGTTCCTTCTATTCCTTGTTTCTGTAGGACTTTTATCAAGATGGGATGTTGGATTTCCTCAAATGCCTTTTCTGCATCTATTGAGGTGATGCTGTGATTTTTTTCCTTCAGTCCATTTATATAGTGTATAACATTTATCAATTTAACATATGCTGAACCATCCCTGCATCTCTAGGATAACGCTTACTTAATTGGGGTGAATGATCTTTTGATACATTCTTGTACTCTATTTACTAATATATTTTGTTGAGAATTTTTGCACCTATGTTCATGAGGAAGATTGGTCTGTAATTTTCTTTTATTGTTCTGTCTTTGTCTGGTTTTGGTATCAGAGTGATGCTGGCTTAATAGACGGAGTTAGGTAGTATTCCTTCCTTTTCAATTTTATGGAAAAATTTGAGAAGCAATGATGTTAGGTCTTACATGAAGGTCTGGTAAAATTCACCAGTTAATCCATTCAGACTTGGACTTTTTAGTTGGAAGATTTATATGTATATATATGCTTGGCTTTCCACACTTGTTATAGGTCTACTTAAGTAGTTAATCTCATCTTGATTTAATTTTGGGAGGTCATAAAATCAAGGAAATCATCCATTTCTTTCAGTTTTTCAAACATAGTGGAGTATATGTTCTTAAAGTACATCCTTATTATTTTCTGAATTACTTTGGTATCTGTTGTAATTGTGCCTTTTTCATCTCTAATTTTATTAATTTGTGTCCATTCTCTATTTCTTTTGGTCAGATTTGCTAAGGGTTTATCACTCTTGTTTATCCTTTCAAAGAATCAACTTTTTGTTTCATTGATTCTTTGTACTATATTTTTGGTTTTTACTTCATTAATTTCTGCTCTAATCTTTATTCTTTCTTCCTGTTTTCTAATTTTTGGTTTGCCTTGTTCTTCTTTTTCCAAGGCTTTAAGGTGAAGCATTAGTTGTTTACTTGCAACCTTTCTAATTTCTTAATAAAGTCACTTAAAACTATAAATTTCCCTCTTAGGACTGCCTTCATTGTGTTCCAAAGGTTTTAGTGTGTTGTGATTTCATTATCATTTGATTCTATAAGTTTTTTTGATTTCCTCATTGACCCACTCATCATTTAGTAGTGTATTGTTTAGTTTCCATGATTTTGTGTATGCTCTATAGCTTTTCTTGTTGTAGATTTGCAGTTTAAGCCCATTTTTATCAGATAGAGTGCAAGGAATTATTTCAATTTCCCTATATTTGTTATGGCTTGCTTTGGGTCCTAACATATGGTCTATTTTAGAGAATATTCCATGTTCTGCTTAAAAAAATGTATTCTGTAGCATTTGGATGAAATGTTCTGTAGATATCTGTTAGGTCCATTTGTTCTATGACCTCATTTAATCCAGATGCTTCTTTGTTTATTTTTTTTTCTGGGATGACCTGTCAATTGATGAGACTGGGGTACTGAAGTCGCCCACTACAATTGTGTCTGATGTTATCTGTGATCTTAATTCCAACAGTGTTTGTTTGATGAAATTGGGAGCCCCCATGTTAGGCGCGTATATGTTTAGAATTGGAATGTTCTCCTGTTGGAGTGTTCCCTTAGTCAATATAAGGTAACCTTCTTTATCTTTCCTAACTAATGTTGGTTTGAAGTCTACCCTGTCAGATATTAAGATAGCAGCACCTGCTTGTTTTCTAGGCCCATTTGCTTGAAATACCATTTTCCATTCTTTCACCCTAAGACAGTGTCTATCTTTTATGGAAAGGTAAGTTTCTAGGAGGCAACAAATAGAAGGATCCTGCTTTTTAACCCAGTCTGCAAACCTGTGTCTTTTGGTTGGGGCATTGAGAGTCATTATGGAAAGATGCGCTTTTATTCTTGCCATTCTTCTTGTCTTGTAGTTCTTCCTTTATTCTCTTGTATTAACTATTACTTGATTATGGTTTATTTTTTCCTGTTTCTATATGTTTGTTATTTCTTCTTTTCTGTTAAACATGGAGGATCCTTTCAAGTATTTTCTGTTGAGCTGGTTCAGTGTTCATATATTCTTTTAGCTTGCTTTTGTTGTGGAGTGTCCTTATTTCTCTGTCACTTTGGATGGATAGCTTTGCTGGATAAAGTAATCTTGGTTGACAGTTGTTAACTTTAAGAACTTAGCGTATATCATTCCAAGCCCTCTAGGCTTTTATAAGTTTGTGTTGAGTAATCTGCTATTACCCTGATGAGTTTGCCTTTGTATGTGACTTGATTTTTCTCTCTAGTTGCTTTCAATATATTTTCTTTGGTTTGTGTGTTTTGTGATTTAATTATAATACGGCAGCAAGAGGTTCTTTCCTGATTCTTTTCTGTTTGGTATTCTTGTATCTGTATTGGCATCACTTTCCCTATTTGGTGAAATTTTTCTTCTATGATTTTGTTGAAAATACCTACTATGCCTCTGGAGTGAAATTCTTCTCCTTTTACTATGACCTGAATGTATTCTAATGTTTGACCTCTTCATAGTGTCCTGAACATCTTGAAATTCCCATTCATGCATCCTACTACTTTGTCTTTCTCTTTGTTGAACTGTATTAGATCTGCTACTTGGTCTTTTAGTTTACATATTCTGTCCTTTCCTTGATTCATTCCACTGATGAGAATTTCTACAGTTTTCTATTTGACTTACTCTGTTTTGCATTTCTAGTATTTCTGATTGGTATTTTTTCATTATTTCTGTTTGCTTACTCATGTCTTATATTGACCTCCTTATTTTCTTATGTTGGTTTCCTGTGTTCTCTTGGGATTCCTTCAGGAGTTTTTTTTCTTCTTTGATTTCTTTGAGCATAGATATAATCATTTTTTAAAAATCTTTTTTAAGCATTCCATCTAAAACAGTCTCACTAGAGGTCATTTCTGATGGATTTATAATTTTTGATGGAATTGTATTTTCTTGATTTTTGTGTTTCTTGTATTATAGTGAAGATTTTTTACATCTTGAGTTAATTTTATGCTTGGGTTTTCTAATTATCTGCAGTGCTCTTAGCTGTATAAATTTAACTTTATGTATCTTCAGGGTAGGAGTTTGAGGTGTCATGTGTAGCTCTTATACTCTGAGAGTTACAGCAGAAGTGACCCTATGTGTTGAGTTTGCTTGCTACTCAAGTATTCTAGTAGACTGGGTGGAGCAATTTACTGGCAAATTCTAAAATTCAACTAGCAATATACACATTCAGTCAAAACCAGCACAGAGTATTTATGCAAGAGTGGAAATTAAAACAAACAGATAATATAATAAAGTCTAAGTCCCTTAGGTTGCCCCCCACCTGTAATCCTTTCAACTGGGAGGCTGAGATTTCTATTCTGGACTGGGTTCCAGGTCAGCCTTTAGGTAAGTCAGACCCTGCCCTTAATAATGACAGAAGAAAAAGACAATAGTGAACACCAAAATATAGCTTATTTGAGAATGGTAAAGCTGACTAAGAATATATCAATCAAATGTAACATATAACGTGTCCTGACATGGAAGGTAAGATTAGCACTTCCAGTTCAGGCCTATGTACCTGGCTTTGTATAAATGGGTCCTGTTACCTTTTGGAATGGCTTCCAGTGTCACCAATGCTGAGTACCCACCTGGATCTCTCTGTTGTGCTGAGGACTCAGGCTGCATGGGTCGCTGGACCTGGTGTTTTGATCAGCTATGCTGGATGCTGTGTGGCTGTGGGTGGATAAGTTCTCCAGTGGTTCACAGCAGTGGTGGATGGAGGAAGGGAGGCTGTGCAGGATGCCTGGAGTTGTATGGCGTGGATCTGCTCAGCTGGTCCAGTTTGTGATTTCCTTCAGCAGCTGTTCAGCTGGTCCCTGCTGTCTTCCCCTTTGGGTTTCTCAACTTTGCAATGAGGCTTCTGTAAGTGGAAAATCCCTTCATCTGGCTTGTCCTCCTGTGGCTCTGTGCTACACTAGGCTGGGCAGGTGCCACTTTCATGCTTCCTACTTGCTAGCAGTTCTGGGTTTTCCCTGTTTATCTGCTGTAGTTGAATATTCCTTATATACCTTCACTTTTTAGTATAAGAGTATATTTTGCTTTTCTGCTTACTTCTCCCCTAGGCTGCTTTGGTTTGGCTACTATGCAACCATCTTACCCAGAAGTCTTCTGAGCCTTTCTCTTAAACCTCTTTGCTCATAATTCTCTTAGCTGGTCCCATACAAGTCCCTGGCCATCTGGCTAGCTCATGAGTCACTGTAGGAACTTATTCGAGGCCGTCTCTGTCCAACACTCTGCTAGAAGCATCCCTAGGGGCACATGCCTTTTTGATATCCTTTGAGTCTGGCCCTGGGGGTGGTTCCAATCCCATGATGTCATGCAGAGTCACTTGTCAGTAAGGTCCCCATTTGCCTCTGCAGCCAGCAGAAGCTACTCTCAGTGAAGTGACCAGTGGGTGCTGGGGCACAATGGCAATGCAGCAGGAGAGTGTGTTGGGAGCACAAGCCACATACAATATTGTGCCTTCAGGACCTTCTGGCCCAGTCCCAAATGTCTTGCATCCACACTTGGAGCACTGAGGAGATCAAGCTCAGCTCATGATGTGGGATCGCCATGTCCTATGTTCTGACAGTCTGGCTTGGGTGTAGCGGAAAGTTAAGAGCCAGCTCTGACATGAACACTTATAAGGCAAAGAGGGGGCATCCTTGTTCCCCAGCTCTGAGGCTCCACTGAGAATGTCCCTTTGATGCTTTCTAGTGGCTCTGTGTGGAATCCTGCTCTGCCACAGACAGATCTCCTGAGAAGCACAGGGCAAAGCTGCTGGCATGGTGATCTGGACCCACCACAGAACCTTCTCTTGCTGTGGGAGCCTCTCAAAGCTAGGTGTTGTGGTGGTTATATTAATCTGTGAAATTTCTGACCACAAGGATACTCCAAACTCTTGAGTTGAGCTACGGAAATAGCCTTTATTCCATGAATGGGGAGCCAGACTAAGGAGTCTTCCAGTTGCCAAGGTAATTTATTCTAGAACTTAGGGGGGAAAAAAAATGCCATGACTTAATGCCCCCGTAGGTCTACCAGGAGATAGATTCAAGTGAAAATCCTTTCATCTCCTTATAGTGACAGTAGATAAAGTGGTGCTCTGGGTCCCCAAGAATCAATTTTATACTATGGTCTAGAAAGGTCTGGGAAAATCCAGGTGCCCTGGTCACTTCAGTCACTTTAGTAAATGGTCAAATTCCTTCAAGGAAGCCTAGAAGACCGGCAGTGCATTCCTGTGCCATTATTGCAGACTTTCCCCTCCAGAGTGCTTGGCTGGCCTGGTGTCTGTGACTTGCCTCCATCATAACTCTGCTCGGACCTCTAGCTGCCAGTCTTAGGGCTTTTGGTAGCTCTCGTTCACCAAGGAGGTGCAAGAAGGAACACAGTCAGCATCGCCTATAGTCACAGGGGAGGGACAGTCCTGTCTGTGCCGCTGCTTCCCTGGCAGGCCGCCCAGCCCCTTCTGAGGCAGGCACCGAGCGCTGGCCTATGTTCTGCATATGAGAGCTTGGGAGGACCCTGACTTAGGAGGCTTGGCCTGGCTTACCTATCTCTCCACCCCCCAGCACCTGCCTCCAAATATAGTCAATACTAGAACTCCACACTCTGGGGTTCACTTGGTGGGCTGGCAGTCTTCCAGCTGCGCAACCCAACAGCAACTCTTTCTGCCTTATCCACCTAGCCACTGTGAAGCTCGCAGGGCCTCACCATGCAGAACGCTGAGCGTATAGCTGCACTGTGCTCCGCATTCAACACATACACCCCGGACCAGAAACGTTCCCCAAGTCTCCTCTCCTTGCAGACCAGCTAAGCAGATCATATACAACTTCTGGAGTTGTGATGTCTTTGTTCCTATCTTACCAAATGACTGTCTTGCAGGTGAATCGAGAGGACTTCTCACTGGGTACACTGCACTGCCCATGGGCCAGCCAAACCCTCTGCTGTCATAGGCACTCTTCAGTATGCCCTCTGTAGAGATGGGCAGACTCTGAACCTGAGAGTAGTGATGCTTCACACTTCCCAATCTGATCTTTGCCCTTGGCCATGACTCCAGGTCAACAGAACCTGTGGACTATTGGACATCACTATTAACATGGGAGAAACAAACTTCTGAGTCTTCTCACAGTAAGTCAATGGGCCTCATAAAAATCCATTTCTCACGCTAGAGAGATGGCTTAGCAGTTAAGGCAATTGCCTGTGAAGTCTAAGGACCCAGGTGCAATTCCCCAAGACCCTGAGTTCAGTCTCCAGCATCCATGTTAAAACAACAACAACAACAACAACAAATCTATATGCACAAGGTGGCGCATGCTTCTGGAGTTTGTTTGCAGTGGCTAGAGGCCCTGATGCACCCGTGTTCGTTCTCTCTCTCTCTCTCTCTCTCTCTCTCCCTCTCCCTCTTTCTCTCTCTCTCCAATAAATAAATAAAATATTTTTTAAAAAAAGAAATCCATTTCTCTCTCCAAAATTCTATGAATCCCCTCTATTTGTTCAAGGGATTTCTGGCTTCTCAACTGTGCTTAGTGGTAACCCATGCAGAGACTTCATTTTAGTCAAACAGAACTAGGACCACGCCCAGTGACTGAAACTGGCAGGTCAATATAGTCCCTGCCCTCTGTCTTCAATTCAGGCACTCTCATATTCTGCTCTGGTTTCCCCAGTCTCACTCTCTTCACTCATGCCTGTAAGAATTCCCAGGCTGCTTGCCATTGCACATGAACTCCAGACACACAGGCCACTTTGTACATCTGTCTTTGGGTGCTGAGGATCCAAACCCAAGACATCAGGCTTTGTAAACAAAGGCCTTTTAACCACTGAGCCTTGTCTCCAGCCCCGGAGTTCCTATTTTTTAATGAGATACTGTGTTAGGATTTGGGTACACAGAAGTGGATGTGATTCAAATCTTGTCCTCCAGGAAGTCATTCTAGTAGGCAGAATCAAATAAACAACACCTCAAAGACAAAAAAAAAAAAAAAAAAAAAAAAGAATTCCCAGGCTGGGGAGCTGTCTTGGTACATAAGAGCACTTGCTGCACACTCATGAGGACCTGAGTTCAGCCTTCAGCATTCATGTAAAAAGCTGGGTGTAGTTACACACCTGTAGCTGCCGCGCTGAGGCACAGAGACAAGAGGATCGCTGGGGACTGCTGTTCTAACAGAATGACAGGGAGCTCCGGGCTCAATGAGAGACTCTGTCTTGGGGAAATAAGGCAGAAGAGTGATAAAGGAGGACACCTGACGTCTCCTCTGACCTCCACATATGTGCATACAGATATGTGTTTCTGCACACATGCCACACCACACCACACCACACACACTAAGAGGAAAAAGAATTCCACAGACTTTGGATGATTCCAATCAATAACATGATACAATACTTTTAGGTGTATGCATTTTCTCCTCCAGAGTTTGCCCTTACCCCATCTCCTCTGCCTACTGGGATCTGCCTCTGGCTGTTTTGGTTTGGAAATAAAGGGCACTTATTCCTTCCCTTGCATGGCATCTGCATAGGGCTTCCAAGCAGTGCAGGATCAGCCTCTGGAGGGAAATGCGAGGAGCTACTGCTGTGCATCAACAAGAGCCCACTAAGTGAGAGGGTCAGGGCAGACTGAGCCCACATCTTCTCGGACAGCCTCATTCCAGCCATTGTGGTGCCACTCTTTCCTGATCAGTGTCCCATGCTCCACAGTAGAAATGGAGAGAAGTTATGGCTTTTTGCTTGTTTTGTTTTCCAAGGTAAGGTCTCATTGTAGCACACACTCGCCTGGAATTCACCATATAATCTCAGGGTGGCCTTGAACTCACAGCAATCTTCCTGCCGCTAAGTTATGGTTTTTAACTAAGTTATGTGACCAGCTGTGGGCAGTATGGTGTGATCAATTTTGGTGTCTGAGCCCAGCCATTGTGAGACAGAAAAGCCATCCAGTACATCACAGAAAAACTCAGATTTTTGGTCCCCATGGCTTGAATAGAAATTCATGAACTTGAGTTTTACATACTTTCTGTCAGCTTCCTGGCAGAAGCATCCCTGACTCTAAGCCCTGGCCTTCTGATGTCCCTTTCCACATTCTTTCCAGTCCCAACTGTACTCTCTTGAAAGCAAGGTGTGAACTCATTCCATCTACAGTCAGCTCATCTGGGGATTTGGCCAGCGAGCAAACGGACCGTGGGAAGTAAGACAGGAAAGGAAGGAAAGCAACATCACTTCCACCCCACCCCCACCCCTGAAGCATGTCTCGTAGAAGGTAGTTCATCTCTGAAGGAAAGGAATGGGGACAGCTCCACTAGCTCCCATGCCCCTCAAATGTTACTTTGCGTGCACATGCTTTCTCTCTCAATTTCTCCACCTCCCCTCACCCCCCAGGCTGGCTCTGCCTTCGACTTTGGAGAAAGACTTGAGTCAGAAAAGCAAACAGACATGGCACACACCTGGACATGACTGTCCAAAGCTGCAGGAAAACTGGAGGGTGCAGGCAGCGAGATGCAGGCACCAAGTACATGTGCAGCTGATACCTCCGCCTTGTCTGCAGTGGGCTCTTGAGCAAAAGCGGCTGGTGCCAACTTAAGGAGCTGCTTTCTGTTTGGCCCACAGGCAGCTAGTGTCCGGGTGGATTTTCACTGCCTGTACTTCCAGCCAAGCAGATGACAGGTTCCATTCATCACCCTTTCCTTTCTCTAAGGGTCTGTTTCCTGCCACTACTTAAGACATCAGCTTCTATATCTGTTTGGGTTCCGAGTTGCAAATATCAGGACTGACTTAGGCTGATGTAATGTGAAAAGGGAATGTATGGAAAAAAAAAATGGCCAGCTCATAAAATATCTGAGAAGACTAGAGAACCATGCTCAAATAACAGGTGGGAAAGATAAAAGTCAGAACTGGTCCTTTATTTACTAAGCAAGTTACTGGAGATGCCTTGCTGAGAGCTTGGGTAAGCACAGCCAGGAAGCCAGAACACCCCTGTCCAAGAGAACAGAGCTTAGTGGCCTGCAGTCCTCAAGGAAGGAGGAATTTCATCTTGGAGGAAGGCAGAAGCAGGCTGAAAGCCTTCCAGGACACCAACGCTCACTTCACACCACTTGCCCTGTGGGACAAACCAGGTCTCCCCTTCAACCTTGAACCTTAGGGCACAGCTCTTCTCTCATACACTTCTATGCTGAAGAACGTTATTAGAATTAATAAATTCAGTCATTCAGACTACTAGTCGGCTTTGCTGCAGGGAAAGAAAATCTTTCAGGGCTGGAGAAATGGCTTAGCAGTTAAGGTACTTGCCTACAAAGTCAAAGGACCCAGGTTCAATTCCCCAGGACCCATGTAAGCCAGATGCACACAGTGATGCATGTGTCTGGAATTCATTTACAGTGGCTAGAGGTCCTGCCCTGCCCATTCTTTCTCTCTCTCAAATAAATAAAAATAAAATAAATATTTTAAAAAAGAAAATCTTTAACATGGGTACACATTAAATCCTATGGAGTAATTCAAGGTGCAGAGTCTAATCATCAAATTCAGCTTGGCCACTGCAAATCTGATTTCCTCCGTTAATCCACAATAGCCCATTGCTTCTTGCAGGCCTTCCTTCCTCGCTGGAGGCACTTGAATCTCCTGCATGCTCAGTCCTGCTGCAGACTCAGGGCCTCATCCTAGCCCCAGCGATAGCCAGTATAAGGAGCCACCTACTTCAGGAGCTCAGTCCCTAGGTCCTATAGCACTACCCTGGACACATGGCCTAGTTTGAGATCCTTGTTTCTAGAATGTTCTGTAGTACCAGGTTCTCACCAGTTACCCCTATCCTGACAGGGGTATCTGCAAAAAGCCAATTCCTTCAGAGCTGAGACCCTGCCTCGAAAACCATATATATATAATTTATTTATTTGCAAACAGAGGCAAAGAGACAAGAGACAGAGAGATAGATAATGGATAGGTAGATAAGAGAGAGAGAAAAGCCAGGTGTGGTGGCACATGCCTTTAATCCCAGCACTTGGGAGGCAGAGTCAGGAGGATTGCCACGAGTTTGAGGCTGCCCTGAGACTACATTGTGAATTCCAGATCAGTCTGGACCAAAGTGAGAACCTACCTCAAAAAACCCAAAGAGAGAGACAGAGAGAGAATGGGTGTCCCAGGGCGTGTAGCCACCACAAAGGAACTCTGGATACATGTGCCATTTGATACATCTGGCTTTATATGGGTACTGAGGAATTGAACCTGGGTTATTAGGCTTTGCAGGTAAGTGCCTTAACTTCTGAGCCATTTCTCCAGCCCCCTACTTGTGTGTGTGTGAATGTTCACTGCAAATGAATGCCCGTCTGGCTTTACATGGGTGACTGAGGAATTGAACCCCAGACCATGCAAGCATCTTTAACTACTGAGCCATCTCCCCAGCCTCATTTCCCAGGATTCTTTTTTTAATACTTTTTATTTATTTATTTGAGGGAGAGAAAGAGGCAGACATATATGTGTATGTATATATATGTGTGTGTGCATATATATATATATATATATATATATATATATATATAGAGAGAGAGAGAGAGAGAGAGAGAGAGAGAGAGAGAGAGAGAGAGAGAGAGAGAGAACGGGCACCCTAGGACCTTAGCCACTGCAAACAAACTCCAGATGTATGTGTCACCATGTGCACCTGGCTTACGTGGGTCCTGGGGAATCAAACCTGGGTCCTTAGGCTTCACAGGCAAGTGCACTAAGCCATCTCTCCAGCCTTGCTCTACCACCCAGGCTTCTTAATTCCATCATTCCTTCCAGAAATCTTGCAAAGCCCAGCTTGCCGTCTTTGACGTTGGGTAACTACAATTTGGCTTTCCCATGGTAACTATTCCGGTACCATGCTCTCTATTCTGTCACCCGCGTCTGCCTTTACCATGGTCTACCACTACTGAGACTCTCTCCTTTCTTTTTTTCTTCTTCTCTCTTTTTTTTCAAAGTAGGGTCTCACCCTAGCCCAGGAACTCACTCTGTAGTCTCAGGGTAACCTCGAACTCATGACGATCCTCCTACCTCTGCCCCCAAGTGCTGGGATTAACCTGAGACCACCACCTACACCATCATCTATGCCCAAATGCACATCTTGGGGAACACTGCCTGGCTGGAATTTCCCTCTGCCTGCAGCAGGCACCCAGCCCCTCTGCGAGCAGGACTTTATGCTGCTCACTCCTGCATGGCCCCCTTCCTTTACTTCCCCTTTCCTGACTTCTCGACTTCCATTTATATCAGAGCTTGTTGCTTTCCATTAGCCTGCCTGCCTACAGTTCATGCCAGCCCTTATAATTGTGCTAGTCTCCAGGAATGAGCAATCTATGATTCCAGGTAAAAGCTGCTCTCTCCACAAAACAATGGCTTCAATCAAATTGCTTATTCATGAGAAAGCAGCCTTTCTCCTATATGTATGTTATTACATTTTGTTCATTCACTTAATTCCTATTTGTTGAGTATCTACTATGGAACCAGGCACCTTGTTAAATGCTAAGAATAAAGATGCAATTAAGTCATCATTGTTACCCTCAAAGACTTTGCAATTTAGAGGAATAACAAGTCCAATATCAAACTTCTGTGTTCTAAATGCTAGGTCCCTAGCTGGTAGCAATTTGGGACTTGGAGCCTTCTGGAAGCATTATACTGTTGGGGGCCAGCTTATGGGTGTTACAGCCAGCTTCCCCTTGCCAGTGTTTGGCCCACTGTCCTGTTGCTGTTGTCCACCTGGTGTTGGCCAGAAGACGATGTCCATCCTCTGCTCATGCCATGTTTTCCCCTCAACCAAAATAAACCCTTTCCTCCTACAAGCTGCTTTTGGTTGGGTGCTTTCTGCCAGCAACAAGCACTTAACTGCAGCCCGGAGAGATGGCTTAGGGGTTAAGGCACTTACTTGCAAAGCCAAAGGACCCAGGTTCGATTTCCCAGGACCCATGTAAACCAGATGCACAAGGTGGTCCATGCATCTGGAGTCCATTTGCAGAGGCTGGAGGCCTTGGTACACCCATCCTCCCTCCCTCCCTCTCTCTCTCAATCTCTCTGTCTCACATCTATCTGCTTCTTTCTCTCTCAATTAAATAAACAAAAATAAAAATGGAATATTGAAAGTGAATTAATTTTTTTAAGAAAAGTTAATTGCAACATTTTTTTTTCCAAGGCAGAGTCTTAATCTAGCCCAGGCTGACCTGAAACTCACTCTGTAGTCGAAGCTGGCCTCGAACTCAGCAATCCTCGTACCCCTGCCTCCCAAGTGCTGGAATAAAAGGTTCTACCACACCCAGTTAGTTAGCAGAAACTAAACCCAAGCAGGGAGTCCAAAAGGTTAAGAAAAAGTATGGTCAGTTAATTTCCCAGTGTCTTTTTTTCTTCTCATGTGTGTGGAGGGGGGGCACATGTATGTGTATGGGTGTACGTGCTCTTGGGTGCACATGCATGTAGAGGCCAGAAGTTGACTTTAAGCAGCTTCCTTAATAGTTCTCCACGGGCTGGAGAGATGGCTTTGTGGTTAAGCACTTGCCTGTCAAGCCTAAGGACCCCGGCTTGAGGATCGATTCCCCAGGACCCACGTTAGCCAGATGTACAAGGGGCACATGCGTCTGGAAGTCCTTTGCAGTAGCTAGAGGCCCTGGCGCGCCCATTTAAAAAAAAAATAGTTCTCCACATTATTTACTGAGGCAGGGTCTCTTAGTTGAACCCAGAGTTCATGAATTCTGCTAGTCTAGCAAATTTGCCCCAGGGAATCCCATTTCTGCCTCCTGAGTGCTGGGATTACAGGCCCATCCCACACTCACTTAGCATGATTCTCCAATGTCTTTAAAGGCAAGAAGCTGCTGGAGCAGGCCAAGATGCATCATCTTATGTAATACAGACCAGAAAAAATGAAGAGAGTGATAGATAAAAGGCTTCATTAGGACAACTGATAAATCCACCTACTTTTCCTTTTAGAATCATTAGCAGAGTGTTTTAATGAGGTGAAGTTCACATCACTAAAGTTAACCATCCTAAAGTGAACAACTCATTGGCATTTAGCACTTTGACAGTGTTGTGCAGCCACCTTATCTGCTCAGTTCCTAAACATTTTCATCACCGCCAGTAGAGATCCCACGCTCATTAGACAGCTCCTCCTAAGCTTGGGAAACCACCGATCTTCTCCAAGTATAGATTTCTCTGTCCTGGGTATCCCGTATGAATGGAGCTATGGGACATGTGGCCCATTGTGTCTGGCTTCTTTCACTTAGCGCTGAAACATGTGTCAATGCTCCATTCCTTTCCCTCCCATGGCTAAACACCCCACTGTAAGCCTGTACTAATCCTCCAGTCTTTCTAATGGTGGCCTCTGAATTGTTTTCACCCTTTGCCTGTGTGTGACTGTGGTGGTTTGAATGGATGTCCCCCAAGTGATTCAGGAGTTTATTAAAGTTGGTAGTTCAGATCTCCAGCTGTCTGGCTGGAGGAGGTGTCACTGTTGGTGGATCCTGGGGTCCAGCCCTAAGGTGTGGGGTGGACCCGGAATTCCAATCTAAACGTACAAAAAGTGCCTGAGCTCTGCCTGGTGTTCCTGGAGTGTGCTAGCTTTTGGTGCTGTTGGTGGTAGCTTTTCCCTCCCTCCCTCCCTCCCTCCCTCCCTCCCTCCCTCCCTCCCTTCCTCCCTCCCTCCCTCCCTCTCTCCCTCTCCATGAACCTGTGAAAGGGGGTCAGCTTCTTCTTCCATTATGGAACTTCCCCTGAATCTGTAAGTTTCAATAAATTCTCTTCCTCCCATAACTATGTCTGGTCTGTGGGTTCATCCCAGCCCCACGAGGCTGATTGGACAGTGACTGTGTGCAAACAGGTATTTGCATGAGTCTCTGCTTTCAGGTCTTTGGGAGTGGAACTGCAGGGTCATATGGTAATTCTATGTTTAACATTTTGGGAAAACAGCCACTTAATTCTGAGTCAGGAAGCTGTTTTAGACTGCCAACAATGGGAGAGAAAAGACTGTAGGACTTCCAGAAGTCCATATGTGGATAAGTGGGGGACATATGCTCCTGACTAGTCATCAAACTCAAATCTTCATCTTCCTGCACACACAGCTAAATTTTATTCCCCAGCCTCAGGCAGCCAGGGTAGATCTTCAGTCTTCATTTCTGTCAACAGAATTTGAGGAGAGATAAGGTGCCCCATGGAAAACATGCTCAGGCCATGTCTCCTCTCCTGAAGGTTGGATGAGAATAAGCACACCTTAGAAACCACAGCAACAAGGGAGGGGCCACCTGGTGCGGGTCACCTGGGCTTGAGGATGACCATGAGGCAGAGCCTCGCTACCAACTGGCAACCCTTCTTTTAGGCTGAGAGTGAACAATGGACTTTACTCACGTGAAGCTAGGAGTTTGTGGACCCTCCCTTACAGTGGCAGCATTTCAGCACAGAGAGGACCACACCTTGCTCAGAGACCTAATATTTGATGGTTAATGTGAAGAATCAGAGGCCAGGGAGAAGCCAGAAGGCCAGAGTAGCTGGAGGCTGAGGTATTTGAGACCATGGTCTTTCTGGGTCACAGGCAGAGGGAGACCCAGAAACTGGCCTCGGGAGAACATTAATGTTTGGCCAGACCAATCATCATTAACTCTGTGATGTCCTTAGAGTGCAGAGACAAGTGAGGCTCTGTACTTTCTAAATTGCTTCAATTAAGAAAACAGTTAAAAAAATAATAAGCAAACAAAAAGCAGTGCTCCTGTGATGAGACTGAATAGTTTTGAGCCTCCTCAGACGCAGAGGTCTGTTGATGCTCTTCTGTTTTTATGCTCTGTTGCCTTCTTTGATACTTTCCCATCTGTCTCCTCTTTGCTTCATAAGAAAGTTCCATTGGAAAATTCCAAATCAGACTGTGTGAATGGGGGAGGTCACAGCAAATAGGTGGCCCAAGAGGATGGAGGGTGCCTCTAGCCACTGGGTGAGGTCATGCACAGCTGTTTGTCCATATGGGTCTTTGGAATTTAGAAGAGGCAATTCTTTTTTTTTTTTTTTTTTTTTTTCCCCTCCAGGTAGGGTTTCACTCTAGCCCAGGCTGACCTGGAATTCATTACGGAGTCTCAGGGTGGCCTCAAACTCACAGCGATCCTCCTACCTCTGCCTCCCAAGTGCTGGGATTAAAGGCGTGCGCCACCACGCCGGGCCTAGAAGAGGCAATTTTTCCTAAGGCAAGAGTGTCCCACCACTGTCAGGACTCTTAAAACCCTTGGCCCTGTCCACTCAGTGGCAACAGGACCTCATCAGTTGTGGCATCAGGCATTTCCCAATAGCTCAAGGCAAGGACTGTGCTCTAGCTCCTAAGCCAAGAACCACTTAATGGATAGGTGTTGCAGTCCAGTTCGCATTGCTGGTAGAAATCACCCAACAAAGAGCAGCTTCTGGGAAAAAGAGATTTATTTTGGCTTACAGGCTCGAGGGGAAGCTCCACGATGGCAGGAGAAAATGATGGCATGAGCAGAGGGTGGACATCACCCCCTGGCCAACAGACAGTGGATCACAGCAACAGGAGGGTGTGCCAAACACTGGCATGGGGAAACTGGCTATAAAGCCCTTAAGCCTGCCCCCAGCAATACACTCCCTCTAGGAGGCATTAATTCCCAAATATCCATCAGCTGGGAACCTAGCATTCATAACACCTAAGTTTATGGGGGACACCTGAATCAAACCACCACATTCCACCCCTGGCCCCCATAAACTGATATCCATACATGATGTAAAATACAATGCTTTCAGTCTGACTTTAGAAATCCCCATAGTTTTTATCAATTCCAATGATGTTCATACATCCCCAAAGTTCAAGATCTTTTAACTGAGCCATAATACCAAAAAATAACCTCAAAAAACCCATAATGGCATAGAATAAATATTCACACTGCAAAAGATGGCATTGGGCATAGCAAAGAAATATTCAACCAATACAAGATTTAAAACAACCAGGGCAAACATCAAACTCTGTAGCTTCAAGTCCAGCAACTCTAACCAGTGACAAATCTCCAAGTCTGGCATTCCAATTCCACCCCTCCAGCTAGGCTACTCACAGTCCTGGGAAACTTCATCGGGGCCGGCAGCTCCTCCGCAGCCATCTCATGGTCCCGGCATCTCCACTGGGTCTCCACTGCACACCACGGTTCATCCTCATGGCCCCATGGGGTCTCTATGCAGGCAACCAGCAAACCTGCTTCACACTGCCCATGGCCATTTCCAAAACACAAGACCGTGTTGCAAACTCAATGACCCTCTTTCGAGCATTTCTTATACTCCACGATACCAGGTAGGGAGCCAATTTGTTAATCCAGGGGGGAATAAAGCAGACTTTGAAGAACAGGACACTCATTGAGCACTCAGGCCCCTTCAAAAGAGTTGACATTCTTTCCGTTGCCCCAGCACAGGTCAGCTAGCCCAGTCTCAAAGGTTGTAATCTCTCAGTTGCAGCTGAACGGGGAACAATTCACCCAAAGATTTTTCTTTCTGTGCCATATCCCTCTGCTCATACCAGTTCATTTCTACACAAAGCAACCCTGCACAACTTCTCAGGACATGGGCACAAGAGCAAGCTTCTCACACAAACTGCTAGCCCAGTCCAGGCAAAGCTCTTTCTCACCCTCATAAGCCAAACCTCACAGTCCATAGTTCTTACTGCCTTCAGGTCTTTCAACTCTGACCAGAATAGTCCATCAAGCTGTACTTATAGCACTGCAAAGCATCTTTTAAGCAAAGGTTTCAAATCCTCCCACATTCCTCTTGAAAATCAGCTCCAAAAGGCCGAAGCCACAGTCAGGTGTCTAGCAGCAATCCCACTCCTCGGTACCACTTTACTGTTGCAGTCCGGTTCGCATTGCTGGTAGAAATCACCCAACAAAGAGCAGCTTCTGGGAAAAAGAGATTTATTTTGGCTTACAGGCTCGAGGGGAAGCTCCACGATGGCAGGAGAAAATGATGGCATGAGCAGAGGGTGGACATCACCCCCTGGCCAACAGACGGTGGATCACAGCAACAGGAGGGTGTGCCAAACACTGGCATGGGGAAACTGGCTATAAAGCCCTTAAGCCTGCCCCCAGCAATACACTCCCTCTAGGAGGCATTAATTCCCAAATATCCATCAGCTGGGAACCTAGCATTCATAACACCTAAGTTTATGGGGGACACCTGAATCAAACCACCATAATAGGGAAGAAAATTTAGTAAATGTAAGGAAAACTGTAAGGTAAAAGGTGTCATATGTTTTTCTAGAGGGTTCTTCTGTCTCCTGTAAAGATTCTTTCCATCTCAGGCTTCTCTCAGGGCAACCTCCATCCCTCTTATTGTTCACTTGGCCTCTGACCATTTCTTCCTTATACCCAGTATGGGTTAAGCTTTAAATTTTTCATTTTCTCAAAATAATCCCCACCTCATACCTTAGACCTTTCCCGTCTCCAGCTGGCTTGTTATCAGCACTTGATCCATCACATGATCCAGTAAAGGTCTAATACCCACATTTCTTCCTCTGCAGAACAATAGTGGGGTATGGATAGGGCCACCAAAGCCTTCCAGATTAGGGGGACTGCATCAGCAGACACTGCACCTAGGGGAGCTGGAAGGGAGAGTGACAGGCATCTAACTGCTGGCTTCACGCTGGAGTGCCCAGGAGAGAGGGCGCAGAGTCGGGCTGGAGGCAACGATAATGCTTCCACTCATTCCTCACCAAGATGGGCAGGAGGAGAATGCCCAGCCCTTTGGCAAAGCTCTGCATGGATTCAGCTTTACATGACTGCAATCATCTTGAGTTGTAACCACCACGAGTGCCCCAGAGTAATCCTATTTTGTTTTTCCTGCATCATTTCCCAGCAGACTATCATTTGGCAAACTCATTCCACTAGTATGTGGAGCTTTACATCTAAGACTGTGCCTGACTCTGATCTCAGCCTGAGATAACCCAGGTACACTCCAGCTTCGATATGCCACTCAGTCCTTCTGACTGAAACTATAGGGAGCCAACTGGCCTTGCTACCACCCAGGACCATGCTTCTGCCAAAGTCCCCTGACCAATAGCACTCAGCGATCCTTGCTCTGTCTCTGTTTCTTTTGTTTCTTGACCCCTTGTGCTGAATCCTCATACCCTGGGTCAAGGTTGTCCCAGAACAAGCTCAGAGATGTGGGGCTTTGTGTGGGTGACGTCATAAGCGATCTGAACCCCCAGAAAGTAGAAGGGTGGACCCGAGCTCAGAAGACAGTGTCGGACGAAAAGACAAGAGGTTCTTCAGTGTCAGTTTTCTGGGAATCACTAGTTGGGATCAGATGGCAGTGAGGAGCTACTCTACAGGAGAGGGCCTGAGAGCTGGCCGGGTGGGCGTGGGACATTAAATTGAACTTGGGTGGTTGGGCCAGGCTGTTCACCAACACACAAAACTCCCTTGACTAAAAGGCTTCTCTGTCACAGTGCATACCAAAAATGAATCATGCTGACTGCATTTACTGATGAATTCAATCAGGCAATTGGCTTGACTGTCTCTTAATTACCATTTCCTCATAATTATAATATGCATCCCCTCTTCCCAACACACATCTTAACATTGCTGAGATAGGGATGGTCTTAAAATAGATGTGCATATTTATTGTAAAGTCTCCTTTATTTTTTTTTTTTGAGGCAGCTATTAAATCAATGGTGTGTCTTATCATGACATTAAAATCGAGGAAATACACTGTTCACCAGAATTCATCTCCCATTTTGATGTAGTATAAATAAGAGCATCACTGAGCAAATAGACACCTGTGCTGACTCAAGGCTGCAGACTCTGTGGACAGCCTCAGTGGGTTCCCAGGTGTGCTCAGAATCACCCCCACCTTTGTGGTGCCAGCTGGGTGGTGTGATACCATTGGATGGTCAGAGAACCCAAAGAAATAGTGTGTGCTAAGTCCTGCCCTACTTTGTAAATATCATGAAGAAATTGCTTCGCGTCTACCAGGCTGCCAACTTCTCTGCTGATGAGTGTCAGAGACACACAGGAGCAAAGGGCCACCTCAGCACATCCTGGGAGCTGAGGCTCTCCCCTCATGGGCTCGGCCACTGCAAAGCAAACCCATTGCTCACACTCTCATTTCCGGACCTGGCATGGTGGCCTGCCCACAATGGCTAGTTTTATGTGCCCCCATGACTACATTAGGAGGTGCTCACATAGCTGCAGAAGCATTCTTTCCTTAAAAAAAAAAAAATATATATATATATATATATTTATTTATTTGAGAGAGAATGGGTGTGCCAGGGCCTCCAGTCACTGAGAACGAACTCCAGATACATGCGCCCCCTCGTGCTTACGTGGGCGCTGGAGAGTGGAACCGGGATCCCTTAGCTTTGCAGGGAACCACCTTAGCCGCTAAGCCAGCTCTCCAGCCCCAGGGCAGGACTGGGGAAGGGTCTGGGAAAGAGATTAGCATTGGCAACCGTGAACTGAGAGACACCGTCCTCAGCGGGCAGACATCGTCCAAACAAGTGAGTGCCCAGAGAGAACAGAAGAAGTGCAAAAATGTCAGGTGCAGTGGCGCATGCCTTAAATCCCAGCACTCAGGGGGCAGAGGTAGGAGAATCGCTGTGAGTTCAAGGCCACCCTGAGACTACACAGTGAATTCCAGAACAGGCTGGACTACAGTGAGACCCTACCTTTAAAACCTCTCCCACCCCCTCTCACCCCCACCAAAAAATAGTGCAGGAAGAGGAAATTCCCTTTCTCTTCTTAGGCTGGAATGGAGCCCTTGGTTCCTGCCTCCCCCGTGTAGCTATGGTAGCCCCAAAAGTGTCCAGGTCTGTGGCTGTAATACTCACTGTTAAGTTGCCCTTCCCCAGGATAGAGGTAAAAAGGAATGCGACCTCCTCTCTGCTACCACCTGTGACCTTGGGTGGAGACGTGACATTCTAGACCTCCCTTTCCCAAAGGGGCTTAGCAAGTGTGTTCCAGATAATCAAATAAGCCCAGTCATACAGGCCAGAGTCATAGATATCTAGCCCTCTCATCTCACATCCCACACGTGGCCCCTCCCTCAAACTGCAAGATCTCCCCTCCCCTCCCTAAGAAGCCTTAAAGCCATCACCCTCCCCTTCCCAGACATCCCCAAGTCTCTTTCCTTTTGTTCCGGATCCTCCTGCCCTCTTATCTGACATTAAATGAACCCTGGGCCCAAGAAACAGGGTGTCTTGAGTCCTCTATGCTTGAACCTGAATCAGAGTTTTCTGTGCCTCAGAGTGAGACTGGATTAAATAAGTAGTTTTCCAACTTGCTATTTCCAACTTGCAGATGGCATGGCGCAGACTTCTTTGAGTCAATTCCCATAATAAATTCCCTCTTCTCTATGAAGCTCACTAGTTTGGTTTCTCTGGAAAACTGTGACTCCTAGAAGGAAGGAAGGCAAGATGCAGTGATGTAGCATGCCCTGGGGGAGAGAGAAGGGTGATGGATCATCATTAAAGCCCATCAACCAGGCAAAGACCATGGAGAACGTGAGCTGATGATCCGAGGCTGCAGGACCTACGCTGGCCAGGGTTTTCCACCCAGAACCTGGCTTGAAATGCGCAGTGGTACTCAGCATGGACTCGTCTCCTCTGAAGCTGCTAGGATATCCAGGAATACAGTTCACACTACACTGAGAAAAAGGAAGTCAGTCCTGCCAGTTCCACCATAGCCTCTCTGTCCAGGACACCAGTACAGTCTCAGTGTTGTGACCATGGAAACTTCTGAGCTATCTGGAAAATTCCTTCCGTTTGGCTTTACTTTGAGGGGTGGCTGCTGGCTGTGGGGTGGGGTGAGGGAGTGGAGAAGGGATAAGCTCTGACCCCGATCCAGAATGGCTTGTTTAGTGTCATTCCTCCAGAGCAGAGAAGCAGTGACAGCCCGCCAAAGGATGTTCCTCACCCCCCTGACAGTCTCAGAGAAGCCCCAAGGAGATTGATCAGCCAGTGCCTCTGATTTGTAATTTAACCTAATGCTATTAAGGAGGCAGTCTGGGCCATTTGCGGGAGAGTTCTGGAAAGATTCCAGAACCCTGAGCTAATGAATCCCAAGGACTAATCCCATTAGTCTTCCACTGTCTGCTACTTCTGACTAGGTCTCCCAGCCCCCACCTCACTCCCGGCCCATCTCCCTTCCCCTGCAGGGAGCATGTAACCTCCAAGGCCCAGGGCATGGTTTTGCAAGCCAAGATTGTGCTGGCTTTGTTCCACAGGCTCCTTTTACCAGAAAGTGATCAAGCAGCTGGGATGGTCTCCCATTCTGGGGCAGGGACGGGGGCTGCTTCAAGAGATCACAGAGTCTGTCTCAGTTTGAAGAGTTCTTGGTCACCATGGATTCTTCCCTTTTCCTCTACAGCAAAGTTTAACAATCTTGGGGGGTTTTGTTTGTTTGTTTGTTTTTGGAGGTAGGGTCTCACTCTAGTCCAGGCTGACCTGGAATTCACTATGTAGTCTCAGGGTGGCCTCGAACTCATGGTGATCCTCCTACCTCTGCCTCCCACGTTCTTAAGCGCCCTCATTTCTGACAGAAGGTAAAGAAAGCTTCATGATAATGTTTGTATCCTGCACCAAATCTCGTGATTGGAGGTAGAGAAGCATGTAAACGACTGTTTCTTCACTTATAGGGAACAAAACAACAACAATGGTAACTTCGGCTTCTGAGACATATACTTTTTTTTTTTTCCTGCTAAGCCTATCCCAAGCCCCGAACATTCTATGTAACACAAGCCCAGGAAGTCTCTGAAAGATGAGAGCAGAAAGAATACTGACTGGGAAGTTGGTACCCCAAAGCCTGACAGAGCGGTGAGGTCCCCGGATGTTCTTTTTGACTCACACATCCCAGGCTTAGAGCTTGAAGGAAACAACAGCCCAGAACTGTGGAGAGGTGTCAACACCGTGGAAGACCAAGAGAATACCGCAAGAACAAAAAGCCAAAGGATCAAGAAAGGGATGGCTTAGCAATTTCGAAAAGAATTTTAGACAACTGCTTCATTTCAGTCCCCCATCCTCTCCCTATAAAACAGTAAAAACAACCCCCCCCCCACACCCCATCCCCATCCATGCCAGCAAAGCTTGGATGGGAAAATTAGATTTCTCCCCTCAGTGGCCTGGGCATCCGGCACGGTGGTAGAGCTCTAGCCCAGATCCTCGCCCTCGATAGGTTGTGATGAGTTGTCCCAACATATTTGCTAGGAGAGTATCTGAGAACGCCAAGAAGAGAGCTGAGGCTTTCATGGTTGATAGCCAGTAATAAGCTACTCACACATGGTATCCATGGAGACCACCTGGAAAGCCTGGACACCTAGCCCTAGCTGTATTAAGGCACTCCTTCTGTGATGACTTACATTCGCTGTGAGGAATTAGGCACATGAAATTAGCCTCTGGTCATGACCATGAATAGGTTAATTGAGACGGGAAGATCCCTCCCCAAAGCCTTGGATAGCACCATTCCATGGGCTGTGGCCCCGGACTATGTAAAAAGGAGAGAATTGAAGGAACAGTATTCATCACTCTGCCTCCTCCTTGAGGATTAAACGTAGACATTGTGCCAGAGGAGACCGTGTGGGCAGCACTCACCCCTGGTCCGTCATGATGAGGAACTCTTTGCCCTCAGTTGTCAGTAGAGGTCAAATGGAAGGCTCGACCTCTACCTCCTCTTGGCAATAGGGTGGCCCCTCTTTTGTCCCCTGCTAGAGCTGTGCCAGAGAAAACCATATAGTGTGACAGGTTTAAAGAAGACAAGGAGGGCTAGAGAAATTGCTTAGTGGTTAGTGGTTAAGGTGAAGCCTAAGGACCCAGGTTCGATTCCCCAGTACCCATATAAGCCAGATGCACAAGGTGGCGCATGTGTCTGGAGTTTGTTTGCAGTGGCTGGAAGCCCTGGTGTGCCCATTCTCTGTCTCTTTCTCTCTTTTTCTCCAAGAAATAAATAAGTTAAATATTTTACTAAAAATTAAAAAAATATATTTTAAAAAATACAAGGAGTCGCCACCTGGCACCATGGGCAAGCTCAGCTCCAAAACTTGGCCTCAGAGCTGGATGGTTCAGTCCCCATTTAGAACCTGTAAGTGACCCTAATTTGGATCTCCTGCCTTCTCATGGGCAAGAGCTCTTCATACTCTCTCCTCTTTCCTTCTCTTAATCTAATAATATCTCTCTAAACTTTAAAAATAAAAAAAAATAATAATAAAGACAAGGATGGGCTGGAGAGATGGCTTAGCAGTTAAGCACTTGCCTGTGAAGCCTAAGGACCCCGGTTCGAGGCTCAATTCCCCAGGACCCACGTTAGCCGGATGTACAAGGGGGTACATGCGTCTGGAGTTCATTTGCAGTGGCTAGAGGCCCTGGTGTGCCCATTCTCTCTCTCTCTCTCTCTGTCTGTCACTTTCAAATAAATAAATAAACATAAAACAAAATTTTTTTTTAAAAGACAAGGAGACTCAACATGATATGAAAAAGCACAGGTTTAAATAGTACTTGTCACATGAAGAACCAGAAAGATATCAAACAGAATGAAAAAGAAATGAAAGAAAATCAGTCAATGCCATACCTGAGATAACAGAAGTGCTACAATGATCCCACAGAGACTCTTAAGTGACCTTGATAGGATGCTCCAGTGAGCCTTTGCAAACACCCTGCTCAAACAAAGACAAGAAAAGCTCAGCAAGCAGGAGTGGTCAAGAAAAAAACAAAGGCAATTAAAAAATTATCTGTTATTATTTATTTATTTGCAAGCAAAGAGAGACAGAGAGAGAGAGGAAAAATGGGTGAATCAAGGCCTCTAGCCACTGTAAACAAACTCCAGATGCATGCACCCCTTTGTGCATCTGGCTTTATGTGGGTACTGGGGAATTAAATCTAAGTCATTAGGTTTTGCAGCAAGTGCCTGAACTACTGAGCCACCTCTCCAGTCCCAAAGGCAATTTTTTTTATAACAGCAATATATACTCAAAATTAAAATGTTCTGCCGGGCATGGTGGTGCACGCCTTTAATCCCAGCACTTGGGAGGCAGAGGTAGGAGGATCGCTGTGAGTTCGAGGCCACCCTGAGACTATGTAGTGAATTCCAGGTCAGCCTGGGCCAGAGTGAGACCCTACCTTGAAAAATAAATAAATAAAATGCTCATTGAATGGGCTAAATAGCAGAATAGAGTAGACAGAAAAAGAGTCTGTGACTTGAAACTAAACAACTGGAATTACCAAGTCTAAATAACTGAGGGAAATTAGCAGCCCCTCAGAGCTCTGTGGGGCCATCCCAAAGGGTCTAAATCCACGTCACCAGAATCCCTGAAGGGCAAAGGTAAGAGGGTGGAATTGAAAAAGTACTCCAAAAGATAATGCTGAGAACCCTCCAAATTTAACAACAACCATAAACCTATAGGGTCAAGACTCAGAAAAACCCCAGCAGGATACAGTAGAAGAAATGTGACAATATTAATATCCTCTAAAAATACCAAAGACGAAAAGAGCCATTACTGAATGACAGGAGGGTCAGTCTATCAAGACGACAGAGCAACTCTGAGCCTGTGTGCTGCAAACAAGAGAGCTTTGACATATATAGAGCAATTCCTGATAAAGACAAATCACAATAATACTGGCAGAGACCAGCATTCCACTCTCAACAATGGACAGAACAATTAAACAGAAAGTCAACACGCATATACAGTTGAAAGTATATTTTTGTAAAATGTTTTCATTGTGAATTTGATCCGGCCAATCGAAAACAGAGCTTTTCTATTCCCCAGATCCAAACTTTCATCCTCAACATGAAGCGCTCACCCTAACCCCACTCTGGCAAGAGTGAAACTTAACATTTTTCTGAAGAGACTAAGCGAGAGGAACTCTGTACTTAGCAAAGCTGATACAGATCAGCCAAGGGTCATACAGGGGATTAAAAGAAAATTACATCCTGAAAAGCAAACCTCATCTTCCTCCACTGTCTTGCTTCTCTGCCTGTGAGGCTCACTGAACATCGGTAGCCAGACTTTCACTACCTTCCACCCTCTGGCAGGGTCTCCCTCCAGCCCAGGTGAACCTGGAACTCACTCTGAAGCGCAGTAGGACCTTGAACTCACTGCAGTCCTCCTACCTCAGCCTCCTCAGTGCTGGGATCAGGGAATAATGAAAAAAAGAAAGATTGGGCTGGGGAGATGGCTGAGCTGTTAGGAAGCTTGCCTGCGAAGCCCAAGGACCAGGGTTCAATTCCCCAGTACTCACATAAGCCGGTGGCACATGCATTTGGAGTCCGTTTGCAGTGGCTGGAGGCCCTGGGCCAACTCTAACTGCCTCTTCCTCTCTCTCTCTCTCTCTCTCTCTCTCTCTCTGCTCTCTGTCTCTCTCAAATAAATAAAATAAAATAATCAAGCACTCTTTAAAAAAGAGAGAGAATTCGGGGGGAAGAAAGCTAAACAAGTCTCCTCCAAACTTTTTCCCCTTAAATGGCAGAAACCCTGCCAGATCGCCAGTCAAGTCCACTGGGTAACAAATTAGCTGAGTTTCTAATTAGATTTGAAGTCTCTTACTCTTGAGTTCGAATGGACAATCAAGAACAAGAATCAACAGAGTGGACAAATTGCCGTCCTCTCCAGGGAAGACAGGCAAACGAGGAAATGTCTCAGTAACTTTGGAAAGAAGCACAGTCAGGAGAAGGGGTTTGCTTTGGCTCAAAGCCTTACATCTTGACAGAGGAGGAAGCAGAGGTTGTAACTGCAAGTGCTCAGCCAGGCGATCCACCTCTGCCAGCTGTGCCCTGTGCCCTAAAGACTCCACAGTCTTCCAATGTTCCCCCCTGGGGACCAAGTGTTCAAATGTATGTCTGTGGGGGACATGTCTGGTTCAAACAATAACAAGAGAAAAATGGGGAGATACACAATGTTAAAAGCAAAAGAAAACTCTCAAATCTTAACATATCTAAGATGTATAGGAAAATATATTACATTAGTGAAGCCAAAATAGAATTCTATAAAAAGAACCTTTCAGAAAACATGAAGGAGTTCTTGGAGTTAAATGCATGTATGGGAGAAATGTCAAAATTCAAAAACAGGTTGAATAGTAAAATTGAGGAAACATCTCAGGAGTCAGAATAAAAATACACAGTTGGAGGAGATGGAAAAGAAGAAGAAAATTTGAGGATTGCTGGGCACAGTGACACATGCCTTTAATCCCAGCACTTGGGAGGCTCAGGTAGGAGGATTTCCATGAGTTGGAGGACAGCCTGGGCTACTAAGTGAGTTTCAGGTCAGCCTGGACTCAAGTGGGACTCTGCCTCAAAAAAAAGAAAAGACGAAAGAAAGAAAGAAAGAAAGAAAGAAAGAAAGAAAGAAAGAAAGAAAGAAAGAAAGAAAGAAAGAAAGAAAGAAAGAAAGAAAAGATGACAGAAAAGAAAAATTGAGGACTAATTTATGATAGCATAAACTCCAGAAAGACAAGATAGCAAAATGGGAGATACTAACAAATACTATTTTTCTGAAAACTTCCAGACCTCACAGTATATGAATTGGCATATTAAAAATTTTCTTTTTGTTGTTGTTGTTTTATTTATTGAGGTAGGGTCTCACCCCCGCCCAGGCTGACCTGGCATTCACTATGTAGTTTCAGGCTGGTCTTGAAATCATGGTGATCCTCCTACCTCTGCCTTCTGAGTGCTGGGATTAAAGGTGTGCGCCACCACACCCAATGACAATTTTCATATTAACAAATCTCCTAGTGAAATAGCTTAGTGGTTAAGGCACTTGCCTACAAAGGCAAAGGACCCAGGTTTGATTCCCCAGAACCCACATAATCTAGATGCATAAGGTGGTACATGCATTTGGAGTTCATAAATAAAAATAAAGTATTTTCTGAAAAGAAATTTTAAAGAACTATAAAAAGAAAAACAGGGCTGAAGAGATGGCTTAGTAGTTAAGGCATTTGCCTGCAAAGCTGAAGGACCCAGGTTCGATTCTCCAGGACCCATGTCAGCCAGATGCACAAGGAGGCACATGTGTCTACAGCTTGTTTGCAGTGGTTGAAGGCCCTGGCACACCCATTCACACACACACTCTCTTTCTCTCTCTCTCCCTCTCTGCCTCTTTCTCTCTCAAATAAAATAAATAAATAAATAGAGTTTTAAAAAAGAAATATAGAAACAAAAGCAAACAAGAATATGAAAACGAAAAAAACGTTCAAAAAATATATAGGCAGAGGCCATAGTAGGTTCCCCCAAATCTCCCATCCAAATACTAACCAGGCCCATCACTGCTCAGCCTCTGAGATCAGACAAGATTGGGCACATTCAGGGCAGTATAGCTGTCGATAAGCTTCCCCAAATCTAAAATAGCTTCTGTCTACTTCTTTATAGGAAAAAATTTCCAACCCCCATTCTAAAGAAAACTTCTTCTGGAGCAGCCAAACTATTAATTAGGCTCAGGAGTACCCATAGCACTTCCAAACTCATTCTACAAGGCCTGACATAAAATCAGACAAAGAGAACATGCAGAAAGAAAGCCACAGACAAGTGGTATCCCCTGATTAGACATGTAAAAATATTCCACAAAATACTAGCAAACTAAATTCAGCAACATATAAAAAGTATCAGACACTGTGACTAAACGAGTTTTATTCTAAGGATGTGAGTTGGGGCTAACATACTACAGGCAATACAATATACCATTGCGTTTATTACTTTATGTCACTGTCATGAAATACCTGGGATAATTAACTTATGAAGGAAAAACATTTATTTAGCCCCAAATGCTGGAGGTCCTTATCCAAGATAAGGCCAGAACATTATTTTGGGCCTCTAGCGTGAGTGCTGAATGGCACTGGTAAAAATGCATGGACTTGCTAACCTCTTCGTCAGGAAGCAAAAGACTGGACAAGCTGGGATCCCCAAAATCCCTTTTGAGGGCACCAACCTAAAGACATTCCACATCACTCCTTCTTCCAAAGGTTCCATTGCCTTCCAGTAATGCCTCCTCGGAACCAAACCTTTAATGCATGGCCCTGCGAAAGAAATTAAAGCCTAAATAAGTGGGAAGGCACCATGTGTTCACCAAAAGGAAGACTGAACATTGTCAAGAATGTGATACTCCCCAAATCTACCAATTTGATGTGATCACTTTCAAAATGCTATCTTACTGGAATAAAAAACGAAAAGCCATGTGCTCATTTGAATAGATAAAGGAAAAACATCTGATTAACCCTATATCCTTTCATGATAAATAATAATAATAATAATAATAATAATAATAATAATAATAATGGGCTGGAGAGATGGCTTAGAGGTTAAGGCACTTGCCTGCAAAGCCAAAGGACCCAGGTTCACTTCCCCAGGACCCACATTACCTGGATGCACAAGGGGGCGCAAGCATCTGGAGTTTGTTTGCAGTGGCTGGAAGTCCTAGTGAGCCCATTCTCTCTCTCTCTCTCTCTCCCTCTCTCGCTTGTTCTCTGTCAAATAAATAAATAAAATATTAAAAAAAACATATATATTTTTTTAATTCTACAGGGTGATTATTAGCACCTTGTGAGATAATACAAAGAAAGGGGATGACTGTAACATAACTCAGGAAATGTCAGCTTCCTGCTCTGTGCCCTGCCCAACACTCCCCTCATCCTCACCAGTCCACCTTAGCTACACTTAAGGACTGTCTCTTTCTCTACTGCTCAAGCCCAGCTTGGTGAAGATGGGAGAAGCTGTCGTGTTATATGACAGCCTGGCCTGGACCTCTTTGCCAGAGAATTTGAAACACATCCCTGTCCTCTAGTAGTTGCCCAATATTAGAAAAATGATGAATATTTCATGAATCTCAATTTACTCATGGGTAGCGCTTTTCCATCAGGATTCAATAAGATAAAAAATATGAAGAGCTGGAGAGATGGCTCAGCAGTTAAGGCATTTGCTGGCAAAACCTACTGACCTGGGCTCGATTCACCAGTATCCATGAAGAGCCAGATGCACAAACTGGCATATGCATCCGGACCTAATTGCAGAGGCTAGAGGCCCTGGCATGCCTAGTCTCTCTCTCTCTCTCTCTCTTTCTCTCCTTGCAAATAAATTTTAAAAAATATTGTTTTTAAAAAGATGAAAACTCCATGAACTATGAAGTGCTATTTATTGGTGTTGGTTAGCTTGCTGGGTTGTTTTTTTGTTTGTTTGTTTTGTTTTTGTTTTTAACCACTGTAACCAAAAACCCAAGAGAAACTATTACAGGCGGAAGGTTTGGATCATGGTGTTAGACCATAGTTGTCTGGCTCCCTTGTTTATGGGCTATGGTGAGACAGAAAGGGGCAGAGGAGGAAAGTTATTCACCTCATGGTGGCTAGGAGAGAGAGAGCGTGAGAGAGGGAGGAACAGGGAAAAGAAGAGAGCAGGGAGGGAGAGGGTGAAAGAGAGAAAAGGGGGAGAGGGAGAAGGGGTGGGAAGGGGAAGGAGACAGACACACCAGGGACTTCCTGCCCCCAATTAGGCCATACTTCCTAAGTTTTCATGCACTGTTTAAAAATATATTTTTATTTATTTGCAAAGAGAGAGTATGGGCATGCCAGGGCCTCTAGCCACTGCAAGCAAACTCCAGATGCATGCACCACTTTGTGCATCTGGCTTTAGGTGGGTGCTGGGGAATCAACCCCCTACCCTAGGTAGTTTTGCTTTGCAGGCAAATGTCTTAACTGCAAAATAAGACAAAATCTGTACAGTTAAAACTATAAAACATTTTACTTATTTATTTCCAAGGAGATCGAAGGGGCAGGAGACAGAAAGTGCACGAGGACCTCCCAGTAACTGCAAACCATCTCCAGATGCATGTACACTTGTGCATCTGGCTTTACACGGTTACTGAGGGAATCAGAGCTGGATCATTAAGCTTTGCAAGCAAGTGCCTTAACCACTGAGCCATCTCTCTAGCCCTATAAAACATCTTTCAAAGCATTTAGAGATCTAAATAAATTGAAAGGCATCACATGTTCATGGATTAGAAGATTTAACAGTGCCCACATTAATCTATAAACTCAACACAATTGCTATCAAAATGCTAGTTTCCTTTTGTCCACATTGGCAAGCTGACAAAGAGCAGCAGTTGAAATAGAAGAACAAAATAACATGGAAAGCGAAGAAGAAGGGCTTGTGCTTTGTGAAGCCTACTCCAAAACTACAGTCATCATTACTGCGAGGTACTGGCTTAAGAATGGATGTGTACTCAGTGGGATAGAGCTGAGAATCTAGAAATAAACTCTCACATATGTTTCATTCAATAAGAAAGAAAAAGGTCTCCTCCCCACCACCACCAAATAGAAGAAAAGGTAATCACATGCAAAAGAATTTAGTTGAACCCTGATCACAAACCATATACTAAAATTAACAGGAAATGGATCCTATCACCAAATGTAAGAATGAAAAATGTAAATCTCCTAAGATAAAGCAGGAATAAACCCCTGTGGTTTGGGGTTATGCAATGGTTTCCTGGCTGCCACATTAAAAACAAGTGAGATGGAAAACAGTGAAGTTGGACTTTATCAGTAGGATAAAAGCCTTTGTTCATCAAAAGACATTATCAAGACAGTGAAGGGGCTGGACAGATGGCTTAGCAGTTAAGGTGTTTGCCTGCAAAGCCAAAGGAGCCAGGTTCGATTCCCCAGGACCCATGTAAACCAGATACACAAGGTGGCACATGTGTCTGGAGTTCGTTTTCAGTACCTGAAGGCCCAAGAGTGCCTGATCTCTATATCTGCCTCCCTCCCTCTCTCTTTCTCTTTCTCTTTCGCTCTGGTAAATAAATTTTTAAAAATTAAATAATTTTGAAAAGGACAAGCCATAGCATGACTGTAGCACTCAGGAGGCAGAGGCAGGAGGATCTCTGTGAGTTCAAGGCCAACCTAGGAGTACATAGTGAGTGCCAGTCAGCCTGGGCTAGAGTGATACCCTACTTCAAAACAAACAAAAAAGCCAGGCATGGTGGTGCACGCCTTTAATCCCAGCACTCAGTAGGCAGAGGTATTAGGATTGCCCTAAATTCGAGGCCACCCTGAGACTACATAGTGAATCCAGGTCAGCCTGAGCTAGAGTGAAACCATACCTCTAAGAAAAAAAAAAAAAAAAGTATCTGCAAACCACATGCCCCTGGAGTATTCAAGAACTCTCACAACTCAACAACAAAAATATAACTTAGGGCTGGAGACATGGCTCAGCAGTTAAGGTACTTGCTGCAAAGTCTAACAACCTAGGTTCTATTCCCTAGTACCTATGTAAACCCAGATGCACAAGGTGGCAGATGCATCTGGAGTTCTTCTGCAGTGGCTAGAGGCCCTAGCGCTCGCTCTCTCTCTCTCTCTCTCTCTCTCTCTCTCTCTCTCTCTCTCTCTCTCCCCTTCTCCTCTCTGCTTGAAAATATTGGCAATAAATAAAATTTAGTTATTGGCAAAAAAAAAAAGGGGGGGCAGTCATTTCTCCAGAGCCTCACATGATAGCGCAATCCTGCAATCTTAGTATTCAGGAAGTAGAGGGAAGAGGATCAAGAATTCATGACCAACCTCAGCTACATAGTTGAGTTCAAGGCCAGCCTAAGCTACAGGATATGCTGTCTCAAAAGGGAAAAAAATGCCCAAACAGAATAAACCAGAGGAGTTATCCAAATGTCCAGGAAAGACAAGGGAAGATGCTCAGCTTCATTAGTCACTGTGGATGTGGACATGCCAATCCAAACCAAAATGAGAAAGTCAGGTGTAGTGATGCCTCCTGTAATCCCAGAATTTGGGAGCCTGAGGCAGAAGGATTGTCATGAGTTTAAGGCCAGCATGGAATGTGTAGTATGTTCACCTCTCTGTAAAACAATAACAACTAACAAACAAACAAAACCCGAGATACTGCTTTACTCCCACTGTGATGGCTACAATAAAAGAACAGACAATGGTAAGTGTTGACAAAGGCCTGAGAAGTTTGGAACTCTCACACCTTGCTGGTGAGAAGGTACACCGATGCGACCTCTTGACCACTGAATGAAGATGTGATCTAGTGCTATGGTTGCATCCATGTTCCTCAAAGCTCATGTGTGAAAGGCTTGGTGGCCAGCTCAGGATGCTATTGGGCGGTAGCAGAACCTTTAAGAGGTAGATTCTGGGCTAGAGAGATAGCTCAGCAGTTAAAGGCACTTCTTTGCAAAGTCTGATGGTCCAGGTTCAATTCCCTAGGACCCATGTAAAGTCAGTTGCACAAAGTGGCTCATGTGTCTGGAATTGGTCTGTGGGAGGCCCTGGTGCTCCCATTTTTTTCCCTCTCTCTCCTTGAAAACAATAACAAATAAAATATTTTTCAGGGACAACAGATGGCTTAGCAGTTAAGGTACTTGTCTGTAGAGCCAACGGTCCCAGGCTCAATTTCCCCAGTACCTAGTAAAGCCAGATGCACAAGGTAAGGCACACATCTAAAGTTCATTTGCAGTGGTTGGAGGCCCTGACATGATGATTCTCTCTCTCTCTCTCTCCCCCTCCCTCCCTCAAATAAATAAATAAATAAATGTTTTTTTTTTAAAGAAAAACTTTTAAAACAAGAGGTGGATCCTAGTGGCACATGGTACTGGCATTCATTTGCAGTGACAAGAAACTCTGGCATGTCTCACCTCCAATACACACGGGCAAATAAATAAAGATATATAAATAAAAGGGGGAGGGGAGGGAAATGGAAGAAACAGAATGATTGACAGCAGTTGGTTCCAGGAAGCAATAGAACAAAGGATTGCTATATTTTTTCATCCCAGATATAGTGATTTTTTTTTTAATTTAAGAAGCAAGATTCATGCAGTAGTCTGTTTTTTGTTTGTTTTGTTTGGTTTGGTTTGGTTTGGTTTTTCCAAGGTAGGGTCTCACTCTAGCCCAGGCTGACCTGGAACTCACTCTGTACTTACAGGCTGGAACTCACATTGATCCTCCTACCTCTGCCTCCCAAATGCTGGGATTAAAGGCGTGCTCCACCATGCCTGACTACTAGCTTGATTTTTCAAAAGGAAGAAATCATTTTCAAACTATCTTAGATAGAGCTGGGATATAGCTCAGTTGGTAGAGTGCTTTCCTAGCAGGCACAAAGTCCTGGCAAAATCCCAGCACCACAAAAATACAGGCGTGTGAACTCCCCCGATGCCAGCACGCAGGAGGTAGAGGCAGGGTCAGAAGTTCAAGATCAGCCTAGGTGTCATATCCAGTTCAAGGCTAGCCTTGGCTACATGAGACCCTATCTCAAAAAAGAAAAAAGGGAGGAGGAGGAAGAAAAAAAGAGGAGTGGGGGAAGAAGACAGGCCGAGATGCTGGAGCTAGCCTCTCCACGGAACTTCTCCGTGATAGCAGTCCAAGCTACTTTTCCTAAACTTCAGTCCCCATGAGCCTCCCTATAAGTCACCAGGGTCCCTGACCACCTGCCCCTGTCCATCTCACATGGAGTGCTTTGACCTCTGTACCTGCTCCTTTTACAATAATCCAGGTCCAGTCTCTGTCCATTTGACCCTTCCTTGTGCTTTAGAATCCCAGACATAAGCCTGGATGAGCTAGATTACTAGCAACTAGCCCGCTCCTGTCTGGCTCTCTTAGCTGCTCCACAGCCTTCAAAGTGTGTTCTGCGTGTACAGCAGCCATTGCCATTACTATGCCTCTCCTAGAGTGGGTGGCAACGAGCATGACTATCTAGGGGCAGGCTGGGAAGATGGGCACAATGTCCTCTCCTGAGAGCCACATGTGCATCTGCTAATGAAGCCATATGACGTACAGGCTTATCACCCCCTGACTCATTCTGACTCCATGAAACAGAATCGCCCTCAAACTCAGGTGTCAGGTCTCTCTAATCCTGTACTTATCTAAGCTGAATGTTGGCATAAATGCAGCATATTTGCCTACATGATATTTTATCTTTCTTGTTTTTAAATTTTTGTTTGGGGCTGGAGAGATGGCTTAGCAGCTAAAGTAAACGTTTGACTGCAAAGCCAAAGGATCCCGGTTTGATTCCCCAGGACCCACGTAAGCCAGATGTCACATGCGTCTGGAGTTTGTTTGCAGTGGCTGGAGGCTTTGGTGATCCCATTCTCCCTCTCTTTCTCTCTCTCTGCCTCTCTCTCTCAAATAAATATCTTTAATTTTTTTAAAATAATAATAAAAATAAAATCTTTTTTGATTTTATTTATTTATTTGACAGAGAAAGAGGGAGAAAGAGAGAGACAATGGGCATGCTAGGGCCTCCAGCCATTGCAAACAAACTCCAGATGTGTGCGCCTTCTTGTGCATCTGGCTAGTATGGGTCCTGGGGAATTAAAGCTGGGTCCTTTGGCTTTGCAAGCAAGTATCTCAGCCGCTAAGCCATCTCTCCAGCCCAGTTAAACAAAATCTTGTTTGAATTCAACTGTGGACCCATAGGCACTACAGACAACACACATTGCAGACTCAACATGGAAGTTCTCAGGCAAGGTCCTCCCTGACTCTTGTTGTTCCGAGGTGTCATGGCTGGGCTGGTTATGGCATGGAGTATCTACAGAGTACTTATGTGGTCCATGAGAGGGACTCTGGTGCCCTTCCCCCGCCCCCTTTTTCACATGAATGATAGGTGAGGAAAGGTATGGTCCTAAGTTTTGCAATCTAATGATTGGAGTTCAGTTCCCTAGTACCCACATAAAGCCAGCTGCTCAAAATGGCTCAGTTATCTGGAGTTTATTTACAGCAGCTGGAGACCTTGGCATGCCTATTCCCCCCACACACACACACACATCCTTGCAAATAAATAAAATATTTCTTTAAATTTTTATTTATTATTTTATGAGGAGACAGAGAGAAAATAGATATGCCAGGGCCTCATGCCACTGCAAATGAACTCCATTCACATGCACCACTTTGTGCTGCTGGCTTTATGTGAATATTAGAGAATTGAACCCAGGCCATCAGGCTTTATAAGCAAGCAGCTTTAAGCCCTGAGCTGCTCTCCAGCCCACTCACCAGCATGTCTGACAACAGCACAGACCAATGGAGACTACTGTGCGCTGGTCTGGGGTAAGGAGCAGTAAACCAACAGACCAAGGGCTTGCCTTCTTGAAGCTTCCATCCTTCTGCAGGGAGACAGACAATACAATTCAATAGGGGACAGTCCAAATGGTGGTGAGGGATGGGGAAGAAGGCTGACAGGTGCTGGGACAGGGTGCTGTTTGGTGTGGCCTGAGGATGTCTCCACCCTCCTGTTCCTCTGTGACTGTCTCTGCCACTCAGCTGCTCCAGGCACGCTGTCTGGTACAGTGAGTCTATCTCCAAACTGCCCAGCCCTTCTGCTTCCATTCCTGGGCTCCTGTTATTTCTACTACCTGCAGCGCCGCTCCGTCACTGCCCCAAGCGTGGCCTTCGCTGAAAGACCTGGTCTGACACCCCCCCCCATTTTACGTGGCAGCACCCTCTTTCTCTCCACACTCCTGGCTCTGCTCTATTTCGCCCATTCACACTTGGCACCTAGTAAGGAGCTGCGCTGCACACCTGGGCACCGCCCCTCAGCGGAGTGCAGCGCGGGAATTTTGATTTCTGATTCACCAGGCTACCTCAAGGGCCTGGACCAATGCCAGGCACAGAGCGGGTGTTCCACAAGCGCTTTGAACATTCAACCCAGAAAGAAATGTCCGCCCTGTGCCAGGCGCTGTGCTTTCGTGGGCTCGAAGACCTGTCATGACGGTGGGAGGGCAGGTGGAGCCACGGCCGAGGGCGCTGTGCTGGTCCCAAGCTGATGGGGGACGAAGATGACGCGGCTCGGGATTCTCCCCAGGCTTGGTTCCCTGCCACCCTTTTGCTGTCTTTCCTCCAAAGGGTTTGGGACCCTTTTCAAATCAGGAGCCTGAAGTGGCACCACCAGATAGAGTGGTGTGACCCGAGACCCGGGAGAGGGGGAGGGGGCTGGCAGGGGTGGAGGAGGGCGAAGGTGAGGCAGATCGATCTGATCCTCTCCCTTGGGACTCTGTAATGAGCCTGGCAACACTGCCCCATCTCAACTCTATAAGGCTCCGTCTGAGAGAATTAGCTGCCTGGATGCCTAACAACAGACACAGGCAACAGGCAGCCTATGCCTGTGCTCCGATGCACACGCGTGAGGGTGACGGTGTCTTTTTCTCTGTGCAGGGCTTATTTGAGACTCTGTGGAAGATTCCCATCCTTGGTACCTCCATCCTCTGGGAGCCACAACGATGGCTCCCTGGGTCCCTATCCCCAGAGTGCCCGAGTCTCTGGCAAGAGGCTGGCGTGTTTTCCAAGCAGTATTTTCCCAATTCCCCTCCTTTCTGTCATCTCAGCACTCATCCTGCCCTCCCCAAGATGCCCTCACCAGCCATGACCCACTGTCGAATGATAAAGCCACTCCTCCGAGCGCCCAGTCACTCTATTGACAAGGCTTCCCTCGGGCCGGTCAGAGTGAAGCCCACTTCTCCAAGTACCCCAGTCAGTCCATTGACAACAAGTGCTCCCTAGGGCCAGTCAGCGTGAGGCCCAGCGCAGTGCGCATTTTCCTCGCTTCCTCTACTTCTGAGCTATGAAATTATCCATTGAGCACATCAATAATTCATCAACGTATCTCAGTTAGTCTAAATTAGACCGCATCACCCCTGGCTAGACTTTGAAGTCCTGCCTTACCTGACCCCGCCGCTCAGCCAGCTATCCAACAGAGCCAGACGGAGCGCTCTCATTGCCCGCACACGCCTGGCACTGCTGCCCCTGCCTGATGGTCACATTGCAAGCCCGCCATTCTGTCCTTCTCATAATCACCTGCTCTTCGCAATCTCATCCCGAGCTTTTGCTCGTGACGGGCAGAAGTAGTTTACAATTGGGAGCACACAATTTTGCATCTATTTGCGCTGCATTTGCTTCCTATTTGCAAACTGTCTCTTGTCAAGCGATGGAAGTGCAGCCGGACGCCCCAAATCCCTCAGGAAGCCAAGCTGGTCATATTCAGCAGCGCGAGCTTCTTGAAGTGGGGAGCTTTGTTTCCACCGCTTTCCAGTGCCACCCCTGTCTCTTGCTCTATGCCGTCTTTGCCCCTCAGCCGTTGATCACGTTTTCCCCTCAGGGGACAGGCACCCCCGCGTAGCCCGATCAGATGGGTTTGAGAGGAGCCTGCTGGATGCGGGCCTGCTAAGGGGTCAGAGAAATACGGTCAGTTCCTAAGGTCCACGGTGGCAAGTCAGGCCAACGCTGACCCAAGAGCCAGTGGCAGAGATGGAGAAAAACGGCTCAAGAGAGAAGAATGGAACGTTTCTGTCTGTCGAGCTTCGGACAGTTTCCTGAGCATGGCCACATCATTACTGTGTTGACCCTCAACCACCAGAGGACACACTAAGTGGATGAGATGATTAGTGATGTGTCAGAGGTGAGGAACCAAGGCTCACAGGAGGGGAGTAGATTTCCATTCTTACGTCTAGACCCTCCCACATCACAGCCAGGGCTCTCCCAGTCCCTTGTCATGGGAATCAGGGACTCACACACACTGGTAGCCAAGGAGAGAGGGCTGAATGTTAAGCCTGACTCCGGGTTACCTGCCACAGGCTATTTACACAGTTCCAATTGATTTGTTGTAACCTGTAATTATTTCACTGAAATTTTTTTTCATGCTCCATTTGTGTTTTCCTCTCCAGCAAGCAGCCACAGGAAAAAGCGGCTTGGGCGGTGGGTAGGAGCTGCGGGAGCTGTGCAAGGCTCTGGAACTGAAGGTGAGGGCATCTCTGAGGCCGTACCCCACCACCCCCATGTCCAGCTCCACTCAGGGTGGGTGGGAGGCAAGGCTCTCTCAGGGGCCCTGAGGTCTGCCTCAGTCTCTGACCTGAAAACTGCTCTGGCATCCTCACTCCTCTCTACCCAGAGCCAGGTGCCATGGGCACATTTGTCAGGACACTGACCTGGAAGAAAGGAGTGAAGACTGTAAGGATGATTGCAATTCCTCCCTTCCTTCCCTCCTTCTTTCCTTCCTTCCTCTTCCCTCCTCCTCTCCTTCTCCCACCTCTCTTTCCTCTCTCTCCTCCCCCCCCCACTCTCTCTCTCTTCCTTTTTATTTTGTCCTGCAGTGCTGAGGATGGAACCCAGAGTTTCATGATGCTAAGCAAAGGCTCTACCACTTAATTAGCATTCTAAATGATGAATGTTAATCTAGGTCCTCAAGCTTTTGCAGCAAAGTGCTTTAGTCATTAAGCCATCTCCCCTGCCTTGGTTTGGTTTGTCTTTCAGAGTTGCAATGGATGCACCAGGAGGCTGGTACTCCACACCTGTGAAGAGGGTCTACAGTTAGTACAGCCACACATGACCAAAGGATGGGAGCAAGCATGAGAAATGCGTCATTTCATAAGCAATTTCACTGTGCCAACCACACAGCGTGCTCATGGTCACAACTTTACCAAGCGGTATTGTTTCACTGTGCTTAGTACACAGGTGAGGGCAGTTGTTGACAGCAGTTCTCAGCTTGGATGCTCTTAGCCAGTGGAGTTGGAATTAAGTTGAAAATAGCTTTCATTATTTTGTGACAATCCTATAGGCAGCAAAATGGACTCAGTTAATTCCCAATCTCATTATCTTATCCTAGCACACTGCCATTTATAGTTGCTTCACAATTTGTAGCTCTGGCTACACTTTTTAAGGTAGTTATTAATCACATTTTTACATGTGGAGGGAGTTTCGATTTAAAAAAGCAAAACCAGACTGGAGGGATGGCTTAGCAGTTAAGGAGCTTGCCTGCAAAGCCAAAGGTCCCAGGTTTGAGTCCCCGGGACCCATGTAAGCCAGATGCACAATGTGACGCATGCATCTGGAGTTTGTTTGCAGAGGCTAGAGGCCCTGGGGTGCCCATTCTTTCCCCACCCCCTCCTTGCCCCCCCATATAAATAAATAAATAATAAAAATAAAAAAGCAAACCCAAAATCTTGTCTAAGTAGCCACAACTTTTAGTGATGGAATGAAGGAGTCAAGCCCTGGCCTGCACTGTCACACCACTGGTGGAGTTAAGCAGTGATCTCTGCCAAGGGGAGTTTACACTTCCACGTAGCTCCATGGAAGAGCATGGGCAAGGCTCAGGGTTGCAGCCCCAGCGCTAGGGGAAGAGAAACAACATCCGAGGCCAGGCATGGAAGCAGGCTGAACGCCGTGAGTTCCAGGCCAGCCTGAACTACCGAGTGACAGTACATCTCTAAAACAAAAAAGACAAAGAAAAGAGCAAACATTGCCCAAAAGTAAAGGCTTTGGGGCTATCAGTGGAATGGGGCGCGATTTTCGGGAGGCAGTCCCCAGATTTCTTCAAATTTAAAAGCAAAAGCTAACAAATACAGCTGGCCAACTTGATGTGACAAGGGCCGTCCACAACTTCACGGCAGCACCTGCCGACACTCCCTTCACAGAACTGCTGTGAGAATTAATATGAGAGGTGGACTCGGGGTGCTGTGGGATTGTATAGGGTGCAGTGTGTACAGGTACAGCCCTGATCACAGTTCTGTCAATACTGTACTAAATTGGGAAGACTATCATAATACAGACAGCAAAGCCGGGCGTGGTGGCGCACATCTTTAATCCCAGCACTTGGGAGGCAGAGGTAGGAGGATCGCCACAAGTTCAAGGCCACCCTGAGACAACATAGTGAATTCCAGGTCAGCCTAGGCTAGAGCGAGACCCTGCCTATAAAAACAAAAAACAAACACACTCACACACACAAAGGAAAGCTAAAATTACCCGAGGGAGATCAAATGGACATGCAGAAATAAATGCCCCCATTTACCCTCAAGGCGGGCCCATGGGAAGGGCCTCAGCCCTCCTATCACTGCAGATTTGGGGAAGGTACAGCTCTGTCGGGAAGGGAAGGACTAAGGGGTTGTTTGTTTGTTTCATTTCATTTCATTTCATTTTGTTTTAATAATTTAGTGAACCAGTGGCTAGAGAGATGGTTCAATGCTATACAAGCCTGAGGGACTAAGAAGGCTTGATTGGCCCCGAGTTCAATTCCCCAGCACTTATGTGAATCCCTGGACATGGCCATACATACCTGCAGCCCCCTTCCTGCGGGGATCAAAGAGTAGAGGATGGCGGGACTCACCTGCCAGCCAGTCTGACCACAGGCAACGGCTCCAGGTTCAGTGAGAAATTCCCTCTCCAGGAAACTCCAGGTAGTGAAGAGGATGGCCACCCCCCAACATTCTCTGCCGCCACACTCATGCACAAAGGGTGTGTGCATCTGGACATCACACATGCATGCAACACACACACAGAATTTAATTGAGGACATCATTATAAAAGTGACACAAAGCTGGACGTGGTGACGCACGCCTTTAATCCCAGCACTTGGGAGGAAGAGGTAGAAGGATCACTGTGAATTTGAGGCCACCCTGAAGCCACAAAGTAAATTCCAGGTCAGCCTGGGCTAGAGAGAGACCCTACCTCAAAAAACACACACAAACAAGTGACACCAGTGCTGCAGAGATGGCTTAGCAGTTACGGCACTTGCCTGCAAAGCCTAACAACCCAGATTCAATTCTCCAGTACCCACGTAAAGCCAGATACACAAAGTGGTGCATGCATCTGCAGTTTATTTGCAGTGGCTAGAGGCCCTGGCACACCCCATGCCCATTCTCTCCCTCATTCTCTCTCTCTTTCTCCTTGCACATAAATTAAAAATTTTTAAAAAGTGGCACAAACTTATAGTTCAATATATTATATTAAAAGCAAGACAAGAAATATTGACATTCTATCACTGCCATCACTTCCTAATTCTTAACTGGGTTTGTTGCTACCTGTGATCTGGCAGTCGCTTGGGCCTGTTGTTCTGTGTGGTGAAAATACTACATGGTGTTGTGCTACTGTGGCTCTCTTCCTGGCTCCGGTTCAACAATGTCATATTTTGGTATCTTGAAATTAGTCACAGTGGGAGTATTTACACCTTGTCAATTGGCAAACTCTACAAATTGGGCATTCCTCCCACTTCAAAGCTGCTTGTTAAACATTTACCAGCATATTGCTGGGACTAGGGCGCCTATAAATAAAAGCATAGGAGATTCACAGGAGAGACAGGGGCAAGTGAGTGGTGATGACAGGGGACAGAAGCACTCGTCACAGGGCATGGAAGGGGAGCGTTGGGCCCCCTCTGAACTCGAGAGCAGCATTAGGGGACTAAGGCTGTAGTGATTTTCCTGGTGAACCCTAGAGCCTCAAGGTTGGTAACCATCCCAGAGACCCACATTTTTTCTAATGTTTATTTTTATTTATTTGAGACAGAGAAAAGGGCAGAAGAGGGAGGGAAAGAGCGAATGAGAGAGAAAGAATGGGTACGCCAGGGCACCAAGCCACTGCAAACAAACTCCAGACACAACCTTGGTCCTTTGGCTTTGCAGGCAGGTGCCTTAACCGCTAAGCCATCTCTCCAGCCCAAGAGAGACCCACTGTTTTCTTTTCTTTTTTTTTTTGTTATTATTATACCTATAAAATGCTTCAGCCTGAAGGAGACTGGTTGTATTACAGATGGAGACAGCAATGCTCAGGGAGATGAATAACTTGCCTGGAGTCAAGCAGTGCCTCAAAGCCAAGTCTAGTGTTTCTTCTTCTCAAAGATTAGCTCTTCCATGGACAGCGATGCTATCTTACCTACTGCTGCTGATGGCAGCGGGTACGTGAGCTGTGGGGAGGGGGCTGGTCAGGGAGATCCATTACTGCTGCTATCTCCTTCCCTTCTCTTAACAGGTGGTGCCTAGAGACCGTGGATACGGGACAGTCTGACCACTCAGGTCTTTGCTGGCCCTTCTTTCTCATAGCCCCCCCCCTTTTTTTTCTACAAGCTCATTAAGTACACAGGCAGTGTTCAGCACATGAAATGTTTGGCATATGGGTGGATGATTGACTGGCTTTGGAAAGCTCCAGATGGCTGTCTTGTAGACAAGCTGTCAAAGAGTGTCTTCATCTTTTTTTTTAATATTTTATTTTTATTTATTTATTTATTTGACAGAGAAAGAGGGAGGGAATGGGTGCACCAGGGCCTCCAGCCACTGCAAATGAACTCCAGACACGTGCGCCCCCTTGTGCACCTGGCTAACATGGATCCTGGGGAATCGAACCTGGGTCCTTTGGCTTTGCAGGCAAACGCCTTAACCACTAAGCCATCCCTCCAGCCCAGCGTGTCTTCATCTTTGATGAGAGGGCTTTCATTCCTGACTTAGTGTACCCCTTCAGGAGCAGTGCAGGAAGGTGAACCCAGTCAGGAGATGGCATTATGGGAATGTTCTGCTCTGAAAGCACATGGAATGATTGGCAGGTCATCACTTCCATTCAGTACCATGCAAAACAGCAGATTCTTGGCAAGTCATGTTTGAAGAAAAACCAAGAGACAAGCATATCCAGAACCTCATTTTGTGGGTAAGGAAGCTGAGGCAACGATGATAAGTGATGGAACGTGACTCAGATCCAGATGGATATGGGGGTGTCAATATGAACCATGTCTCTGGTCTCTGGCCTAGTTCTTGGCCCATAATTCCTAACACTCTTAGAATGATATGACTTCAGTTTTGCTGTTGTTGTTGTTGCTTTTGTTTTGTTTCTTTGTTTTTCAAGGTAGGGTCTCATTCTAGCCCAGACTAGCCTGGAATTCACTTTGTAGTCTCAGGCTAGCCTCAAACTCACAGTAATCCTCCTGCCTCTGCCTTCCAAGTGCTGAGATTAAAGGTCCGCACTACCACAGTATGACTGGAGTTTGTATGCTAATGAAATGACTAATGTTAGGGCTCCCTAGATAACTTCAGGATGGAGACTGCTTACCAGAACAACCAAGTCATGATTTCAGGATAGAGATGTTCAGCCACATCTCCAACTTCTGGGTAGAAGAACTGCTATATTAAAGGTTCTGTCCTCAACAGTGGACACTGAAAGCCTTATATTTGGCCAGCCAGCCAAATGAGCCAACGGATGTAACAGTGGCACATCTGTTATGGGGAAAACCAACCTCCCTCTAATTTGACTGGAGGCCTGCTCCATGGGAGGGAATACATCCCTGATACTGAAAACCTACAACCGGAGTTTTCATGAGCCCTAGGGATGTAACATCTGCTGCTGTCTGCCTAAATGTATATACTAGGCTCACCAAACTGTCCAGTAAGCACTTCTCATTATGTTCATACCCATTTATTAATGCTACTCTCACTTTTGGTTAGAGAACCTTCTCTTTTCAGATGGTAGTGACCTTGGGATGACTCAGAAGGCATCATGGTGCTGAGAAGAAGTGACAGAGGAGTGCTCAGCACTGCAGTATCTCTATCACACCTTCCAAGGCTCAGGGTCAATTGAGGAAGAGGTGCAGAAAGAATGTAAGAGCCAAAGGAAGGGTAGGACTCCTTACAACATGCTCCTCCAGACACAAAATGGCCTGGATACCCATGACCTCATAGTGCCTGACACTACCTACACAAGACCAGCATAATAGGAGAAAAAGATGATGACATCAAATAAAAGACAGACTGATTGAGAGGAGGAGGGGATATGATGGAGAATGGAGTTTCAAAGGGGAAAGTGGGGGGAGGGAGGGAATTACCATGGGATATTGTTTACAATCATGGAAATAGTCAATTAAAAATTAAATAATAAGAAATCAAATAACCCAATTGTGGTGGTTTGAGTCAGGTGTCCCCCATAAACTTAGGTGTTCTGAATGCTAGGTTCCCAGCTGATGGAGATTTGGGAATTAATGCCTCCTGGAGGGAGTGTGTTGTTGGGGTTGGGCTTACAGGTGTTATAGCCAGTTTCCCCATGCTAGTATTTGGCACACTCACCTGTTGCTATTGTCCACCTTATGTTGGTTAGGGGGTGATGTCCACCCTCTGCTCATGCCATCGTTTTCCCCTGCCATCGTGGAGCTTCCCCATGAGCCTGTAAGCCAAAATAAATCTCTTTTTCCCAGAAGCTGCTCTTGGTTGGGTTATATCTACCAGCAATGTGAACTGGACTGCAACACCAATTTAAAACAAAAAGGTTCTGTTGATCACCAAGGTCTAATTGTATAATCAATTGTGTGCGTATGTGGAGGTTTCAGTCAGGTGATATCCCCCATAAACTCATATACACTGAACATCATGGTCCCCAGCTGATAGCAATTTTGGAGCTGGAGCCTTGATGGAGAAGGTGCGTTGTTGGGAACAGGCTTATGGGTGTTATAGCTAGCTCCCCCTGGCTAGACTCTGGCTGACTCTCCTGCTGCTATTTGCCACCTGCTGTGGCAAAGGCAACGCCCAGCATCTTCTTGTGCCATGCTTTCCCTTGCCATCACAACGCATCCCCTTGAGACTATGAGCCAAAGTACAAACCTTTCCTCCCATCAGTTGCTTTCGGTCAGGCTTTGTCCCAGCAAGGAGAACATATCCATAAATCCCCAAAGGACAGGGCTCCAGAGGTGTCAGTGTTCAAAGAGGACAAGTTCAAAGAGCTTCCGAAAAGCTGTTGGAGGCTCCTGGACAGTTGCATGCCCAGAAAAGGCCTAGAAACTCTATACCCATCCCCACACACTGCCCCTTTACATCCCCATCACCTGTACAGGACCTCTATCCCTTGTAGGCCCCTGTGTTACAGTAAGCTACTAGTGGTAAGTGGAGTGTTTCCCTCCGTCCTGTGAGTTCTTCTGGTAAATTCATCCAGCCCAAGGAGGAGAGGGAGCCCCTAATTTAGATCTGGCGGGACAGAAGCATAAGCCACAATGTGCAGCTTGAGGTTGGCATCAGTGGGGAGAGAGGGGGTTGTGAGACTGAGTGCTCAACCTATGGAATCCAGTGCTGCCTCCTAGAACATAGCGTCAGAATGGAATTGAAGTATAGCGTATCCCATTGTATTTGCTCAGTAAGTACTTGGTATGGGGGAAAGAAACCCCACACGTGTGGTTGCGGAAGCATGCTGCAGTGAAAAACCCTTTTCTGGCCAGGTGTGATGGTTCATATCTTTAATCCCAGCACTCGGGAGGCAGAGGTAGGAGGATTGCCATGAGTTTGAGGCCACCCTGAGACTACATAGTGAATTCCAGGTCAGCTTGAGCTAGAGTGAGACCCTATCTTGGAAAACCAAAAACAAAACCTTTTCTGTTCAGACTAGATCTTCTTGAAGCTTGTTCTTGTCTATGAGCAGTAGTAGAATTTAGTCTCTTGACCTCAGATACACTTTGAAATTTATGGTCCCATTGCTTCCTTTCAAAATTAATCCAGGGGCTGGAGTAAGCCAAGGTGGCGCATACATCTGGAGTTTGTTTGCGGTGGCTGGTATACCCATTCTCTATCTGCCTCTCTCTCAAATAAATAAATGAACAAAAATTTAAAAAATTAATCCATATACATTCCTCGAAGCATATTAAACACTATGAAATGAATTTAATCAGCACAGCTTCTGCCGTCTACCTAGTCTGGCATGCAGTTTACAATTAAGAGATGAGCATAGGCTGAAAATGGAGATTATGCAGACAATGGATAAATAGCGTTTGCATTCCTTGCCTAGTAAGAGCACATAGCTGTAAACTTACTGTGGCGCAGAAAGCAAGCATGGGCTTGAGAAGCAAGGAGCTGAGAATCAAGTCCTAATCACTGCTGTGTTGCTTGCGCAAACTACTCAGTCTGTCTTTGTGTGCATTGGTGTGGTTTTTCGAGGTAGGGTCTCGCTCTAGCTCAGGCTGACCTGGAATTCACTATGTAGTCTCAGGGTGGCCTTGAACTCATGGCGATCCTCTTACCTCTGCCTCCCGAGTACTTAGTGCTCAGTCTCTTTGAATCTCCCGTTCCCTGAAGACAAACTGCAAGTGGTGGTGCTCCCTTCCTGGGATTGTTGAGGACTGAAGAGATGCCTGTGGAGTCCACAATACAGCCGCAGGAGCACGGTAGATGGAGTCTTATCACTTGGCATAGGCAGTACAAGGTGGAGGAAGCAGAAGCCTAGAAGCATGTGAACTGGAAAGAGAATAGCTTGCCTACGTGTTTTGCTCACAGTAACAACCAAAATTCCTCATATTTGCATTCCTCCTCATAATTTATACATAGCCCTGAGAGATAAAGTGGTGTTCATTCTGTCTCAGGCTAACATGCATTCATATTTATGTAGTTAAGATTTCTTGTTCCAGGCATGTTCTAGCTTATGAAACTATAATGATTGTATTACTCTGCTTTGCTTTAATATAATGAAATACTGAAGGCAAACTAACCTAATAAAGAAAAGAGGCTTGTTTAGTACATAGTTCTGGAGGAGTCAAGGACATGACACTGGCATTGACTCATTGGTGGGGATCTCATGGTGGATGGCATCATCATCATGGTGGCAATACAAATGGGAGAAAGATCCCGTATCTTGAAGTAGGAAGCTGGAGGGCAATTCAAGGGTAAGGATTACCTTTTGTTGTCATTGTTGTTGTTGTTTGGGGGGGGGGTATTTTGTTTATTATTTTATTTGTAAGCAGAGACAGGAGGGTAGGGGAGAGAGAAAGAACAGGCACTCTAGGACCTCTAGTAACTTACAAACTCCAGATGCATGTGTCACCTTGTACATCTGGCTTTACGTGGGCACTGGGGAATCAAACCCAGGTCTTTAGGCTTTGCAGGCAAGTGCCCTAACTACTGAGCCACCCCTCCAGTCCCAGGATTGCTTTTTATAAAAACTTGCTCTCAGGCCAGAGAAATGGCTTAGCAGTTAAGGCATTTGCCTGTGAAGACTAAGGACCTAGGTTCAATTCCCCAGAACCCACATAAGCCAGATGCACAAGGTAGTGCATGTGTCTGGAGTTCCCTTGCAGTGGCTAGAGACTCTTATGGGTCCATCCTCTCTCTGGTCTATCTGCCCCTCTCTTTCTCTCTCTCAGAAAAAAATAAATAAATACACAAACATTGGGGAAAAAATGAACTTGCTCTCATGAGAGTTCAGGGGTCCCAGGGGAACTACCTTAATCCTTTGTGAGGCTAGTGTCTCCAGTGGCCTAAGGACCTCTCAGTAGTTCCCCAACCCTTAACTGTCCAACCATCACCCAACATCACTGCAGTAGGGACTGAGCTTACAGCAAATGAACACTTAGGAGACAAACCACATCCAAAGTCCAGCCATGATGCATGATTGAAGGCCAGGGAACTAGCCAGTTGCCCAGGCTCTCCCTGTGGATTCTCTGAGCTGACATGTCTGTCAGGCTCCACTTGTCCCTCAGGGATCAGGAAAGGCCCAGCACATCCAAAGCGTCTAAAGCTTGAGGAGAATAAAGTCAAGGCTGAAAAGGAGATGCCTGTGGCTGTCCAGAGCACTGGGGAGGGGCCAGCTCACCTTTGGAGGACTCTTTCCTTAATGGCCCTCTCTAACTTGGCACACACCCATTCTTCACTCATGGAGGCTCATCCCCATAGGACAGTTGCTTCTAGGCTGCTGCTCTGGGCTCTGTGCCAGGCAGACTCTGGCATTCACCCAGCTGAAGCCAGAGTGCAGTGCGCAAAAGACAAGACAGGTGATGCATGTTGATGGCAGGAAGGAGGTGGAAAACAGTGCCTTGCTGGTGTGTGGACCCCGGTGTGGCCCACTGGAGGGAGTGTGGGTACAAAGGTGCAGGCTCTTGGTGCAAGGGCAGACATCCCTGTGACCATATCTGGTCAAGAGACTTCATGCTCTTGGAAGGTGGGAAGAGCTGTGTATTTGGGCAAATGCAACTACTGAGTGTGAATCTGTTTGTGGCATAGGTGTTTGATTACGTGTTGTGTGTTGTGAGAGTGGGTGGGTGGGTGTGTATGTGTGTGAGCTGTATACATGCAAGATGTAAACAGAAAGCAAAGAGTCTTATGCCGTAAGTCAAAGACAGAAACCTCATAAACAAATAGGTGTTTCTATACGTGAGCTCATATATGTGAATGGGAAGTGTTGCTATGGTCTGACTGTGGTGTCCTTCCAAATTCCTACATTGGGACCTACTCCCAAATATGACGGTATTAAAAGAAAGGAGACTATGGGCATAGGATTGATATTCTTATCAAAAAAAAAAAACTGAAGGGGGATTAAGAGATGGCTTAGCAGTTAAGGTGTTTGCTTGCAAAGCCAAAGGACCCAGGTTTGATTCCCTAGCACCCATGTTAGCCAGATGCACAAGGGAGAGCACATGTCTGGAGTTCGTTTGCAGTGGCTGGAGGCCCTGGCATGCCCATTCTCCCTCTCTCCCTCTCTCTCTCTCTGTGTCTGAAATAAATAAATAATCAAAGCTGAAGGAAGCTGCCTGGTCCCTTCTGTCTTGTAAGGATCAGCAATAATTATTAGCACCATCTTTCTTTTCTGGACTATCTAAATCAAATAAGGCTCTGACTATTGTCTCAGTCCTTTATGTGTCCTGTTCAAAAAAAAAAAAAAAATCTGCTGGGCATAGTGGCTCACGCCTTTAATCCCAGCACTCGGAAAACAGAGGTAGGAGGATCACAGTGAGTTCGAGGCCACCCTACATAGTGAATTCTAGACCACCCTGGGCTACAGTGAGACCCTACCTCAAAAAAAAAAAAAAAAATCTGAGGCTGGAGCCCGTGTACTTTATAAAGTAAAGAAATTTGCTTATTTGTCTTGGAGGCTGAAAGAACAAGATCTAATAGTGCCATCCAGTTCGCCTCTGGTGAAGGCCACCGGCTCGCATTATAACATGACGGGCGATATCACACGGTGGGAGGACGTGCAGCAGAGAGGTCACCTGGTGAGAAGGAAAACAGATCAGACTCACTCTTCCATTCTCATGGAAACTGCCTTCTACCCGGTCTAACCCACTCATGAGGCCAGCAATGGTCCCTTAGCAAGTGCTGTGGTTAGAATGTGAATGCTGCCCACGCAGTCACGTGTCTGAACGCTTAGTCCTCGGCTGGTGATGCTGTTTGGGAAGGCTGCGGGATCCTTAGGAAGCGGCACATCGCTGGATGAAGCGGGTCATGCGGGAGGGAGAGAGCAAGGCCTTCCGATTTGACAGCCTGGCCTCACTTCCTGTTTGCTCTCTGCTTCCTGACTATGGATGAGGTGTAACCAGCTTGCTTCCTGCTCCTGCCACTCTGGCCCTCCTGCCTCTCCCACATACACTCCCCTCACCCCTGCCCAATGAGGGAATGTATTCTCTGGAACTATAAGCCAAAATAAACCTTTCCTTAAGCTGCTTTTCTTTTTTTTTAGGTACTGTCTTGCTCTAGCCCAGGCTGACCTGGAATTCACTATGTAGTCTAGGGGTCCTCGATTTTACCTCTGCCTCCTGAGTGCTGGGATTAAAGGCCTGTGCCACCATGCCCAGCTAAACTGCCTTTTTTCGGGCATTTGGTCATAGTAATGAGTAAAGTAACACAGCAAGGATGATCCTAACTCAAACACCTCCTGCTGGGACCTGCCTCTTAAATATCCTGCTGCCTCGTAACGCTGTTACACTGAGGACTAAGCCTTTAGCACATGAATTTATGGGACAAGCCTTAGCCACCCAGAGACACTTCCCTGCTAGGCCACATGCAGGAAGATTCTGAAGCACAAGGACGATGTAAGGCTTTCCCAGCTCCTCCTCCTCCTGTTGCTCAACGAGAAGGGTCTATAACTGAAGGGAAGCACTGCACGCTGGCTCAGCTGTGCAGAGCCGTGACGCAGGCATTCCGGCTTCTCACCCAGAGCTGGAGGGGTTGGTCCAGATAATTCCTCACTGCCTTGTCATCTCCTGAAAGCTGCTCTTTCAGCGCCTTTCCTCTGGGCCTGACATTCCCTCTCTGCTAATTTCTCTCTACTTTTGTCTAATGAGGTGCAGTAGGCTGCTGAAACTGACAATTGAATTACCTGGGATGCTAGATTCTGCCAATCTCCATTAGGAGCCCGGGGAGAGAAAGTCAAAGTACCTGGATACCTTGGTGCTGCGATTCCAGCGGGGTTTGCAGATCAAACAGCCTTCCCCCTAGATGCTCACCCTGGGCTGAGGAATTAGCCTGGCTTCTAGCCCAGGCTTCCACTTCCCATATGCCCCCAGTCCAAGGAGCCAGAGCCCTGGGAGACTGAGTCCCCTAACTGCTGGGGATTCCTGGATACAAGTGAAGCTCATCCTTCTCCAGAGGAAGCTGTAAGAGGTTGAAACCTGGCTCCCCATGTATGGTGGTGCACACTTTTAATCCCAGCACTCAGGAGGCAGAGGTAGGAGGATCACAGTGAGTTCAGGGCCACCATGAAACTACATAGTGAATTCTAGGTGAACCTGGGCTAGAGTGAAACCTTACCTAAAAATAAATAAATAAAAAATAACTAAAAAAAAAACCTGGCTCCCCAGGGCCGAGGAGATGGCTCAGTGGTAAAGTGAGCAAGCATAAGGACTGGAGTTTGAATCCCAGCACTCATGTGAATGCTAGATGGTCATCAAGGCCCACCTGTAACCCCAGTGCTTTAGAGACAAAGACAGGGAATGCCTGTGGTAACTGTCTGGCTAGACCAGCTGAATCAGTGAGCCCTGAGTGCAAGGGATCCACCCAGCCTTGATCAATAAGGCAGAGAGCCATCAAGGAATACACCCGCCATTAGCCTCCAGCCTCCACATACATGCCCGCACACATGCATGCATGCATATGCACAAGCACCCCATGAACACATATTTTTACAAAAGAGATAACCTGGGCTGGAGAGATGGCTTAGTGGTTAAGGCACTTGGCTGAAAAGCCAAAGAACCCAGGTTCAATTACTCAGGACCCACATAAGCCAGATACGTAAGGTGGTGCATGTGTCTGGAGTTTGTTTGCAGCAGTTGAAGGCCCTGGTATGTCCATATTCTCTCTGTGTCTGTCTGTCTGTCTGTCTGCCTCTATCTCTCTCTCTCTCAAATAAAAATAAATTTTAAAAAACAGAACCTGTTCCTTGTTTTGATGACTTATGCGAAGTCTAAAACTTCCCCTAGATGAAAGTATAGGAGAATATGTTTGTGATCTTGGTTAGGCAAAGAGCTTCTAGGTAAAATACCAATGCATAATCCCCAAAGGAAAAAGGTAAATTGAGTATTATGAAAATTAAAAACCTTGTTCCACTAATAAAATTAAACTACTTGCCATAGACAGGGAGCAAATTTTTGCAAATCACATATTTGGCAAAGTACTTATAGCTAGAATATCTTAAAAAAAACAAAAACCCTCAAACTCACAATAAGCTTACATGGTCCCACATACTTGTAAATCTAGCACTTGGGAGGCAGAGGCAACAGGATTGTAAGTTCAAGACCAGACTAGGTTATATAAAAAAATATGGTACTAAATAGACTGCAAAAAGCATCTTTGTTGAGGATATGGCTCAGTGGTTAAAGGTGCTTGCTTGCAAAGCCTGCTGGCCCCGACTGCATTCCCTAGCACCCATGTAAAGCCAGATACAAAAAGTGTCACAAGCATCTGACATTTGTTTGCAGCAGCAAATAACCCTGGCAACCCCCCCCATACACACACACACGTACAATTTTTTAAAATATTTTATTTATTTATTTGAGAGAGAGAGAATGAGACTATGGGCACACCAGGGCCTCTACTTACTGCAAACGAATTCCAGAAGCATGTGCGCCTTGTGTATCTGACTTACGTGGGTACTGGGGAATCAAATCTGGGTTCTTAGGCTTTACAGGCAAAGCAAATGTCTTAACCACTAAGCCATGTTTCCAAACCAGAAATATTTTTTTTAAAAGAAACGGGCCCTTGTTTACAGTGTGAGAGCTAACACCAGAAGGTTGCCCTGAGCTTCATTTGACTTCAGCTAACAGCAAGCATGCCAGGCAGCCCAAGTCATCTGATGCTCTGGGCATGCCTTCAGTACTACTTTGGGGGTTACAAATAAGTTCTAGGTAGTGGGAAAATTTGCAAAACCAGTGTCCAATCCATGACAGCCAGGCATGGGCAAGGAGGTGTCTACCCAGCCGCCTTTCCAAGGTCAGTGACAGTGGCTGAGTTACTGGGATTACTGGAGTTGAAGCTGGAAGCCCTCAAGAAACCAAGCTTCTTTGTTTCTTTTATAAAGGACAAAACCTAGGAAGGGAAGTGATCTCACAGATCACCGTAGCTCCGTCCTCTCTATTTCTCATAAAGAAATGGGACGCCCTCTGTTTACCTCCCTCAGATCTGAGGCTCCAAAAGCTTAGAGTTTTGTCGGATGGAGGGTCAGGATGCTGGAAATCCAATCCTAAATTTACCCACTAACCCTCCTCTACCACAAATCTGCCAGGTAGAAGCTGTAAACAGCAGGCACTGAGTGCCAGGCCCAGCGCAGCCTCCTGTTGTCCTGGCAGCACCCACTCAGTGGACGACCCCATCCGTCCTCATCCCCGTGACCATCATCTACACGCAGGCGTAAAACTGCAGCCCCTTTCTGCCGGGACCTCCACGCTCCAGTTTCTGGCCGCCTTCTCCTCTCCACCACCTGGATTCACCTCAGAATTGTCTGAAGCCTAACACCTCCAAACACTTGATCTTTCCACTAAGCCTGCTCTTCTCCCATTTTCTCCTATTTAATCAATGGTAGCCCCAGTGGTTCAGCTGAAACCTGGGACATTGTCCCCGAATCCTTCTTCCCTACGTATTCCGCACATAATCTAAAGGGAATTTTCTTGGCTCCCAGGGCTTTTTATCATCACCACTGTTTCCACCCTCTGTCTAAGCCCTGTGTCTACTGTATATATCCTCACATATCCTACCAAGCAGGAGCTAGAATTGTCCTTGTAAAATATCATGTCACATCTCTGCTCAAAACCTTCCAGGGGCCCTCCCATCGCTCAGAGTAATCCAAGATCCCTACATGACTTCCAAACCCTGAGTGTTCATCTCTTCTGTCACCCTTACCCCCCTGCACACCTGTCCCTGAAAACCCAGCCATACCCCAGCTGAGGACACCCTGTGCCTGAGAAGCCCTTTTCCCAGAGAGCAGGCTGGGCCTCATTAATACTGCCCAGGACAAGCAAGAGATGATCTGAGCTAGAAACCTTGGCTTGCCGTGTGGAGTCAGGCATAGCCCTCCAACCTCAGTTTATGAGTTGTTCCTCTGTCTGTCTGGAATGAACTTCCTTTCTAAGCTGCACCTTCCCTGTGCTCTGGCCTCTTTTTATAAAATCTTATTTTATTACTTATTAGAGAGAGAGAGAGAGAAAGACAGGCAGATAGAACTCCAGACACATGTGCCACCTTGTGCATCTGGCTTATGTGGGTACTGGGGAATCAAACCTGGGTCCTCAGGCTCCACAGGCAAATGCCTTAAACGCTAAACCATCTCTCCAGTCCCAGCACTGTTTTTATTTTTTTTTTATTTATTTTATTTTATTTTTTTTTGAGACAAGGTCTCACATAGCACAGTGTGGTGGAATACCTTATGTAGCCAAGGATGACCTTGAACTCCTGATCCACCCCTCAAGTGCTGGGATTATAGGTACAGGGCATTCAGTGTTTTTAGCAAACAAATGAATGAACCCCCTTGCCTGCTGCCCAGCCCACCTAGGGTCACAAGGGGAGGGCAGATAGAGGCCATTCCTGGATTTCCCCTCTCCCCTGCCCCAGGAAAGTTGGGGCCCCTCTTAGGGAGCCTAGAAGAGCACACTGCCTGTAGCTATTGAGTAAATAGGCTAGTTTCCTAACAGCCTTCATCCAGATATGCCCTGAAGCTTTTAGCAACCCTAAGTAAGGCTTGGGGCTTAGCGCTGCCGCCCACCCACTCCCCCCATCAAGACAGCCCCTCGGGCTGCCAAAGGGCCCGTTTTCCCTGTAGACATTGCTCTTGTTCTCAGAGCCAACTTCCTCCTATCCCACACCTCCCTCTCAGAGCTCTTCTGGAACCTTCGGATTTGCATCTCCAAAGAAATAAAATAAACTCCACTAAACGCTGTTTATTTTTCCTTCTGTCTGCCCGGAGGCGGTCCTGTTGTGGCTCCGGGGATCCGGAGTTGGGTAATCAAGGCGATTTTGTGGTAGGGGAGCAGGGGGTGTCTCAGGAGCTTTCACAGTGAAAGGGATGGAGGGGAAACTGCAACTCCAGCTTGAAAGGAAAAGGGGGGTTCGAGAAGAAAGATAAATGACAACAAAACCTGCCTGACACAATTATAGCCACATTTGCATAACAGAGACGGAGCCCTTGCTTAGAAGGAGTGGTAATTAGATTCACTGGTGATTAGGGCCACTTTCCAAAAGTGGGGAGAAGCGATGAAAATCCACCCTTGAAGTAGAAAAAAACATGGTCAGAATGGAGAATTGCTTGCGGGTGGCAGAAAGGACTCAACAGAACTAATGTACTCCAGGGCTGCCCCACCTGGTCAACCAGGGTTTCCAGACCCCGTGGGAAAAAATGTTAACCACTCACGCACCTACCTAGGGGAGAGGACAAGCGCTAGGTGACCTTGCAGACAGGTACTTCCCACTCCAAGTTCCAGTCACTTCACCAGTAGATGAGATTCCAACGCTGTTTAGTCTGTGTTACATTTGTTACAAACTGTCAGGCTGACTGTATACAGAGAGAGGGTTACCCCTGGTTCTGGAGACTCAAGGGCGTGGCGCTGGCATTGGCTCAGCCCTGGTGAGGACCTCATGGTGCACAAGCATGGGAGTGTCCCCGTGACGAAGATGTCACATCTTAAGATTCACAGCAGGCGGGCATGATGGCACATGCTTGCTAATCCCAGCACTTGGGAGGTAAAGAAAAGAGGACTGGAAGTTTGTGATCAGCTGGGGCTCCACCGGGAGACTCAAAGAAGATTAGCAAGACAGGAAGTTAGAGAGTGATTCAGAGGTCATCACTCAAAACAACAAACTTAGGGCTGGGGTTAAGACATTTGCCTCCCAAGCCTAAGGACCAGGGTTCAATTCCCCAGGACCCACATAAGCCAGATACACAAGGGGGCACATGAGTCTGGAGTTCATTTGCAGTGGCTAGAGGCTCTGGCATGCCCTTTCTATCTGCCTCTTCCTCTCTCTCTCTCTCTCTCTCTCTCTCTCAAATAAATAAATAAATGTTTAATTTTAAAGGAACAGGGCTGGAGAGAGACTTGGTTGTTAAGGCATTTGCCTGCAAAGCCTAAGGATTCCAGTCCAATTCTCCACAACCCACGTAAGATAGATGCACAAGGGGGTGCACGCATCTGGAGTTCGTTTGCAGTGGCTGGAGGTCCTGGCGTGTCCATTCACTCTCTCTCCCTGCCCTTTTCTCTCTCTCTCAAATAAATAAATAAAATATATTTAAACAAGCAAACAACAACAACAAAAAATCTTACCCAGGCATGGTGGCACATGCCTTTAATCCCAGCACTTGGGAGGCAGAGGAAGGAGGGTTGCTGTGAGTTCAAAGCCAGCCTGAGACACCAGAGTGAATTACAGATCAGCTTGGGCTAGAGCGAAACCCTATCTCAAGGGGAAAAAAAAAAAAAACCTGCCAAGTGTGGACCTTTATTAGCAGCAGATGTGTGTCCTATCTCCCTCTGCTTGGGTTGTATGTACCTGGGTAACTGGGACAAGATCTTTTATTATTTTTATTATCATTTTGGATTCCTGGCACTAGGAACATGGTGGGTGATAAGGAATCTTTAATGAATGGCTAATTATCTCTGACACCTCTCTCCTTCTTAGGTGCTATGGGACTGGCTGATGGCAATGTAGACATCTTCACCTCAGCCTATGGCTGTTGTGATTCAACAAAGCATTAGGGACCTTGCAGGTGCATCCCTTACTATATTACTTCCAGGTAATATTTGATGTTTCCTGGAAGAGTGGATTGCAAAGGGCTTCTTTAGAAGAGAACAGATTCAGAGCTGGAGAGATGGCTTAGCAGTTAAGGCACTTGCCCACAAAGCCAAAGCACCCAGGTTTGATTCCCCAGGACCCACATAAACCAGATGCACAAGGTGATGCATATGTCTGGAGTTTGTGTACAGTGGCTGGAGGCCCTGACACACCATTCTATCTATCTATCTATCTATCTATCTATCTATCTATCTATCTATCTATCTGCCTCTCTCTCTCTCTCAAATAAATAGATAAAAATTAAATATTTTAAAAAGAGAGAATGAGAACAGATTCAGCTCATCCTCACCTCTCCCCTGGATCCAGCATTGGAACCTAATTGCTGTGATTAGAGGATCGAGTCAGCATTTATTCTTATAAAATGGTGTGTGTGTGTGTGTGTGTGTGTGTGTGTGTGTGTTCACTTAAATAGTAGTTATGAAAGTATTTCTGCAAGTCAAGTATTGGCTGAAGCTAAAAGTTTGTGTTCAGTTTGTTTCCATGGTAACCTGTATCTCTTTTGCTTCCCTTTTCCTTCCTTCCTCAGTGATGGTTGGGGGGCGGGGGGTACTCCTCTAGACAGGAAGGCCAAGGTTGGTATGGGAGAAGGGACATCTTCCACATCAGTCTCAGCTGCTTCTGACACTGTGGCTGAGGTGGGCTGTAAACCTAGAGATTCTGACCGCCTGTGGCTGGCTGGCCAGCTCCGTGCTCTCAGGTCGCCCTTCCCAGAATCCTGTTCAGTTCGGCCCCGCCTGACTGCCAGGCTTGCGCTGTGGGCTGATTCCGTGCTCTCTAGGGCTGGGAATTGGTTTTTGAAATAGAAGGATGGGACTGGGCTAAAAGGGTGTCAGGAGCTCGGAAAGCTAGAGGGAGGGAAGGATAGGCACAGGATGGAAGAGAAAAAAAAGGGGGGGGGGACCTTTTTGCTAGTTTTTTTTTCTTGTTTGTTTGTTATTCCCACCCCTCCCCTTGTTGTTTGTTTTGTGGCAAGGTCTCACTGCGTAATCCCAGCTGGCCTGGCACTAACCATCTAGTCCTGACTAGCCTCAAACTCATATCAATCCTCCTGCTTCAGCCTGCCACGTGCTGGGATTCCCGTGTGCTCTGCTGCCTCCAGCCCTTTTGTAGTTGTAAGCAAACAACAACCCCCAAAGACTACAGGAGAAGGCACTGGTCTAAGCCAGCTCTCGGGCTCGGGATAGATGCAGATTTGGCCTGAGCCTTCTCTAATCTGCAATGCTGTCCACCATCGCCACCACCTGATAACATGCGGCGCATAAACCCACAAACCTCCCTTCCTCCTGTAGCGTGTATTAAAAGCTCCCTACCCTTCTCCCTTGGTATTTTCCAATACAGGGTTACCTTTGTAAGGTGAGAGGACACATGCAAGGAGTCAGAGAAGTCAGACTCTTAAGCCAGAGAGCCTCTCGGTGTGCCGGGCACAGCTCCCATCCCTCACTTATGTCCATTAACTCGTTTCATCCCTACAGAGACCAAAGGCCAGAGGCACTATTAAGAACCTCTACTTTAAGCCGGGCGTGGTGGCGCACGCCTTCAATCCCAGCACTCAGGAAGCAGAAACAGGATCACCATGAGTTCTAGGACACCTGAGACTACACAGTGAATTCCGGGTCAGCCTGAGCTAGATCAAGACCCTACCTCAAAAAAAGAAGAAGGAGAAGGAGAAAAGAAAAGAAAGCAAACAAACAAAACAAAACAAAAAAATCACTACTTAGGGGAGAGAGGGGGAAAAAACAAGATGGTAGGAGGATTATGATCAAGATACATGTATGTATAAGTGTGTGTGTGTGTGTGTGTGTGTGTGTGTGTGTGTGTGTGTGTGTGTATAGAGAGAGAGAGAGAGAGAGAAAGAGAGAGGGGGGGAGGGGGGATTGTCAATAATAAAACAGTAAAAACAACAACATCAAAAAAGAGAGCCACTACTTTACGGAGATGCACTTGGAGGCAGAGAAATTGCCTAAGGTCACATAGCAAGCAAGCAAACAAGCTGGCAAAGCAGGATTCAGACGCCAGCGTTTGTGACCTCTGCACTGACACGGCTAGAGACTCTTAAGAGAACGTGTCACCCATGCATTCCCCCCACACTCAGACTCAGCCTGTGGCTTACCCAAGGTCACGCAGCTGCTGAGCCCCTGCCACGAGCAAGTGCCCAGATAAGCCACGGCTGCTGCCACCCTAGCTGGGAAAGGAAAGCCGCGGCCAAGCTCTTGACTGCCACCCTTGCTTTCTTGCCTTGGAGGGGTGTCTATCCAGATGCCCTGACAGACTGCCAAGCTCACCTCTGTGGTAAAGGGGCGGAGCTCTGCCCAGTGGCCCCGCCGAGAGTGACAGCGCCACCCATCAGCCTGTCACCCCTGCCTCGCTCATCCCTGTCAGACGCCTCCCAGCTCACAGCTGTCTGTCAGCAGCTGCTCCGGGATATAAATAACCAGCCGTTGGCAGAGGAGCCCTGGAGGTGGTAGGGTGGGGGACAGAGTACTGCGGTGACAGGCAGTCAAAAAACACCAGGGTCCTCCTCTGGGCTCAGATAGTCCAAGCAGCTCCTTAGAGGAGCTAGTTGAAGCTTGGAAGAGAAAAAGGAATTTGGGATCAGGTGGGAGGGCCAGCGAGCCAGCTCTGTCAGGCTTTCCTTGGCCAGGTGTCTGGTGCCATCTCCACCACTCAAGTCCTTCCCTCCATGACAGACTCCTCTTCCTTCAAGGTGATGAGTGTAAGAACGCCTGCTCAGTGCTGGAGAGCTGGCTTAGCTGTTAAGGCATTTGCCTGTGAAGCCTAAGGACCCAGGTTCGATCCCCCAGTATACCCACATACGTTAGCCAGGTGCACAAGATGGTGCATGCTTCTGGAGTTTGTTTGCAGTGGTTGGAGGCCTTGGTGTGTCCATTCTCTCTCTCAAATAAATAAATAATAATCAAAAAAGAATGCCTGCTCATTCAGTACAGAGGCTAATCCTGAAGAGGAGAAGCAAACACAAAGAGCAGAGAGGAGCAATCAAGGAAAGTTTAGGTAGGATTGGGAGAACAAGACTCAACCACATTTATCAAGCCTTTACCTGAGATGTTGGGTACTTACATGCACACACACAGCACCTCCTTTCCTCCCATTATCTCAAAGCTACAGATAATGAGGCTGGAGTGACCTGGAGAATCCCGAACAGGCAAGGCTGGAAAACAGCCTGCAAGATCATGGGGTTCAATGCCTGCCTTCTGCTGGGTGGACACAAAGAAGTTCGTGAAGTGTCTGTCCCTGGACAGGGGCCCGGGCTGGCCGAAAATGACAGGATAGTATCTGGCAGCCACTCTATCCACTGTTTCTCTCCTTCTGGGGTCACTTGATTGCACGTAGACAGCTAGCCACCTTACGAAAGTCTCGCCAGTGACCTTGCTTAGGCAAAGTTGGAGGACGGTGTTTTGCACAAGCCTTTAATAGCTATGTTTACGGAGAACAAAGATTGTATTCTGCTGGCTCATGGTGTGGTGATGGTTCTCACATGCTAGTATGTGCTAGAATCACCTAGAAAGCATGTTAGAACAGAGAGCTGAGCCCTACCCCAGGCGTACTGGGCCAGCAGATGGATTGTTTATGTTCTCAGTCTTGAATATATTAATATGCTGTGATGTTTAAAACCATATCTAGGGCTGGGGACATGGCTCAGTGGTTAAAAGTGCTTGCTTGCAAAGCCAGCCAGACAGGTTCAATTCCCCAACACCCATGTAAATCCAGATGTGCAAAGTGGTATATGCATCTGGAGTTCATCTGCAATGGTGAGAGATTCTGGTATGCCCATTCTCTCTCTTGTTTTTGTTCTCTCTCTCTCTCTCTCTCCTTCAAAATGGGTAAATAAAAATATACATTTAAAAAATTCTGGCTGGGAAAAATGACTCTTCCATGACCAACTAGAGTCTTAGAACCCAGGACTGAAGAACATGTCTCATATGCAACCTTAACCCATCAGCTCACCTGCTCTACCTGGACTCACACCCCTTTGCTTTATCATCCCAGGGCCAGGATTCAGGAGACTAGTGACCAACTAACTTAGAGCCTGCTTACATACCCAAACTATACTAAACTGCCCACTTGCCTTCCTCTCATGGAAACCTTCATAGAGGTGTGTCCTGGACTCTGCCCTTATCCTGTCCCTCTGCTCTCTGCCCAGGCTTAGGCTGTCTCATGTGGCCCTACATGGAAATCTTGCCTCCTGGCCCTAGGAACTGTATCAATGCTGTTTTCTGCGCCTCTCCTGAGTCTGCTCCGTGGCTACTCCAGACTGACCATCATATTAAACACAGTGGGTCTATTATGGTGAAGCTTAAAATGTATATTTCATTTCTACCAAGTTTCCAAGTGATGCTAATGCTGTTGTACATAGGCCTGGGGACCCCACTTTGAGAAGTTGTGGTGAAAAGGTGAAGAAGTAGATACATTTTCATAGCACCAAGGAGGCTCTTGAAAGGAAAAGGGTACAGACATTGATCTCTTATTTATTCAGATTCAATGGTCCTGAGGCTGTGGCTATAAACTCTCCCAGTCTCTATTGTTTAGCTGGTGGACCATGGGAACAGTAGCAGAGCTGGTGACTATAAGATCACCTGCATAACATGTGGGCCCAGGGTGGCCCTTCCCGGGGTGGGTCTGAGCTGCTTCGCTGAGCAAGGGCAGCAGTGGGAAAGCCCCACTTAAAACAAATGGGGAACCATTGCTGGTGGCAAAGGAGGTGGTGTGTGCTAGCCAGGCACGCCAGGAGCCCATCTGTCTGCTCACTGGCCCTTCACTGACACAAGCCTATCCTCAATAGTCATGTGGGGAGGAAGAGAAGGCACTGAGATGAAGGTGCTGGACTTCTACTAAGCTGGTGGAAGGTTGCTTGGAGGGTTAATTTAAGTATTAAAAACATCTGTGGGGCCAGAGAGATGGCTTAGCGGTTAAAGGTGTTTGCCTGTAAAGCCAAAGGATCTCGGTTTGATTCTCTAGGATCCATGTAAGCCAGACGCACATGGGGGCGCATGCATCTGGAGTTTGTTTGCAGTGGCTGGATACCCTGGCATGCCCATTCTCTCTCACTCTCTCTCTCTCTCTCTGTCTCTCAAATAAATAAATAAAATATTTTTAAAAAGCATCTGTGATGTTTGTACCCTAAGCACATCATGCTAGTTAACTCTCCCTGAATTCCATATTTTCTTTGTGCCTCTAAGCAGAGAGAGTTCGTTATTGACATACTCAGATTTTCATATTCATGAATTCAACTAATAGGAGATCAAAAATATTAGGGGAAAAACTCACCTGTATTAAGCATGAGGCACCTTTTTGTCATTATTTCTTAAACAAAACAAACTATCTATATAAGCAACAATCTAGAGGTAATTAAAAATAATGAGATGATGCTGGGTGTGGTGATGCGCACCTTTAATCCCAGCACTCAGAAGGCAGAGGTAGGAGGATCGCCGTGAGTTCAAGGCCACCCTGAGCCTACAGAGTGAATTTCAGGTTAGCCTGAGCTAGAGCAAGTTCCTACCTTGAGGAAAAAAAAAAAATAGTGAGATAAACTGAGCATGGTGGCGCAGGCCTTTAATCCCAGCACTCGGAAAGCAGAGGTGGAGGATCGCTGTGAGTTTGAGGCCAGCCTGGGACTACAGAGTGAATTCCAGGCCAGCCTGGGCTCGAATGAGGCCCTACTTCAAACAAAAAATGGTGAGACAACATGTGTGGCTTATATGCAAACTATTTTACAATATGGTGCTTAAACATGCTTTGATTTTGGTATCCTCTGGGGGCCCTGAAACCATAGTTATGGAAGGATGATTATACTTGCGGTACAGAATTCTGATTAACTGTATCTGGAGGGTAGAGGCTAAGGAACACAAGCACTGTGGGAAAAGAGCCCAGCCCAGTGCCTTTGAGGAAGGCTGCACCAAACACCTGCAGCCAAGAAGAGTCAAGGAGAGGAGAGAGGGTGGTCTCGGCTGAGCACTCAAGGGGACTCTGCCTCACTTCCCTCATGCACTCACGTACAAATCCCAAGCTCCTCAACCCCCCAACCAGGTGGCTTCTTTAATCCAGAATGCCAGCCTGCCCCTGTCCAGAAGCCAAACCCTCTGCCTCGCTCCAGACCTGGCCTGAGTCTTTTCTCTGAAGATTTTCTAGACCTATCCTTAGACAGTGTTGCCAATTCTCTTGTGCCCCCTCTCAGTCTGTACTTTCTTCCCTCACAGTACAAAGATTTTGCTGGTTGGCCTAAATTCCTCAAGAGCAAAGACTGTCTTGTCTTTCTGTTTAGATTCAGTGCCCCATGTGGTGGACAAGACAGGCACTTCTTGGAGCTTCGAATCAGATTACATTACCGAAAAGAGATCCAAAAGCCAGCGTGACTGTGCCCACCTATAACCCCTCACTTGGGAGGCTGAGGTAGAAGGAGCACCATGAATTTGAGGCCAGCCTGGGCTACACAGTAAATTCCAGGTCAGCCTAGACCATTGTGAGACTCTACCTCAAAAAAAATCTAAAAATAAAAACAAAGCTTCCCTTGGTGGGGAGCTTTAAATTCCTCATATTTTTACCATTGACACCATTGGGACTTTAATACTTTGCTCCCTGAGACACTCTGGTCCTGGGGGAGCTCCCAGACATGGAGGAAAGCCCAGTTTCTTCTTTGGAGAGCTTTAGTTGATGGCGGGGTGACACATACCTTGCCCTCAGGGAGTTCCAAGAATGATCAGCAAATATATTAATCACAGTATTTTTCTCACGTGCATGTGTGTGTGTGTGCGTGCGTGTGTGTGTGTTCATGTGTGTTTATCACTATCATTTTATCACTCTGATACCAGATGTTGACCTCTGGCCTTCACACACACACGCACACACACACACACACACACGTGCACATGTATGTCATGCACACACAAATACTCATTCATACACACAAGAAGAAAGCCAAGCACCGTGGTGGTGTCCAGTATCCCCATACTGTGTCTGCTGGCCTATTGCTCCTTACAGTCTATCTATCTTGGTTAGCTCACACACGCACGTGCATGCACACATACACACACTCCAAGGAAGATCAGGGTGACATCCTAGAATATCTCTGGTTAGCCTAAGCAGTGTAATGTTCTCGGCATGGGGCTCCTTCATACGTAGCTGTCTGGAGATAAGGTTTCAGGAGTCTCAGGGGGGATGGTTCTAGCTCCATCTCACTGGGTGGCTTTACAAGGTGGGACAATGTCTAGTTTAGCAGAATGGAAGCCAGGTCCTTCCTCAGGACGAAACTTTAGTTTTCAGTCTAAAAGAACATCTTCATGGCCAAGACCAGACTTTCACGTCATTCTGTGCCTGGCCTCCAGTCTCAGAGGCAGCACTGTTGGCCTCGTCTGGCTCAGATGCCCATCTCTGTGGGCAGGTGGGCTGGCAGAGGGGGAGGAAGTCAGACCTATGATCGACACACAGTGGAGTCTGAAGTGGGGATGGGGACTAACAAGCTGTGCCAGACAGAGAAAAATATCGCCCCAGGCTGCTGAGGAGGCTGGACACGTACATCCAGCTTAGAGTGCAGACGCTGGGCACACATGGGAGAGGCGAGGGCAGATCGATACTCCGGAGAACACTTAAATGCTGAGAAGGATCTTGGTGTTTGAGGTCAGATGGAGTTAAACGGAGAAAGCTTGTAAGAGGAGATAAATCTCGACCAGGAATTGGAAGAAAGAGAGTAACAGGTCTTCGGGAAACAGGAAGGGAAGCTGGAAGGTCCTTTGGATGGGCAAGATAAGCTGGGAGACTGGGCTGAGGAAGGAGAGGAAATTCCCAGAGTGCTTTGCAGACCTGAGGCCCTCCAACTCCCTGAACCCTGTCCAAGGCCTCTGTCTGCTTCCTCTGTCCCTAAGAGTACATAGGACACTCCCTACTGTTGACATTGGGACCAGCTCTTGAGAAGCAGTCTTAGAAGGAAAGCACACCTTTAATCCCAGCACTCCAGAGGCAGTGGTAGGAGGATCGCTGTGAGTTCAAAGCCACCCTGAGACTACACAGCGAATTCCAGGTCAGCCCGGGCTAGAGTGAGACCCTGCTTTGGAAAACAAAACAAAATAGAACAAAACAAACAAACAAAAACAACAACAACAAAAACCAGAAGGAAAGCACGCAGTTTACTACTTCCAGAGGGAGAAACAGGGGAAGGGGCTCAAATCCTATGGAAATTAGAAATAATGGTGGTGAGGGATGGGAGAGAGAGAAGAGGTCTATGAAAGGAACAGAGGATGGGGTGGGAGACAGAACAGGGCCAGCCCTCAGTATTACCATGGCAACGCAGACAAATCCAGCAATGCCACAGACACCACTGTGTGTGAGTCCTTTTCTAAGTGACAGCCCCAGGACAGAAAGAAATGGAGACCACAGAGCCTAGAGCGGTGGGAATCATCTCAAAGAGACTTCACCTGTCCTGGCTACTAGGGCCCCAAGACTACTTGCCAGGGGCAGAAATCAGGGGGCTTCTCTCGGAGGCCACCTCTCCCGCAGAGAAGATCAAGGAGCTCTCCGGCCATCTGCTGCAGAAAGGCATATGGAGTGCAGCCACAGCTTGTGCACCAGGAAGTCGGGGGGGGGGGGGGGGGGTTACGGGGAGACTCTCCCACCAGGTGGGCACAAAGCCCTTGGGTTTCATGGGCTAACCCTGGGAGCCCGGCTCTACTCTCGCTGTGCTGGGTACACTGGGCTCCAGATGGATTCCAGGAGGGCAGACCTTTCCGTTGGCAGCGAAGCACCTGGAAAGTCCAGTAGCCCTGGCTCCACCCTGGTCTCCTCCATTGGCATGCTCCTGCCGCAGCTTCCTGCTCTCCCTCTCTTTTCTTTTCCACGCAGGTCTCCCCTGCCCTCGCACTGTGCTTTTTCCTCATGTTCTTCTCCTCTCTACTTTCCTATCTCTTCTTTGTTGGTGGCTGTCTTCCCGTCTCCCCTCCCTGCAACCCTGCTTTCTTTCCATTGAAATCAATACCAAAGCCAGAGGAGTAGGTGGGGAAGCCTGCACTGAGGAAATACCTCCCGTGAAGCCTTTTTTCTTCTGTCATGACAGCTCCCAAGTCATTCCCACAGGTCGAAATCAGGCCCACATCCCACGAAATCAGGCCCACATCCCACGACTCACAACTCATATACCCTCCTCCATGCCACCCCTATCTGGCAACAGGAGACGGAAGGTCAAAAAAGGAGAAGGGGCTCCCCTATTCTCTCTTGTGTACCACTCTGTAGGTAGCTATGATCCTAGACCTCTACGGGAACTGGACTGTCCATGATCATCTGGGAACCAAGACCCATGGAGGCCCTCATTATTCTGTCATTCCTAGTCTAGGTGGAAGTGTGTGTACTGATCAATGTAGGGAACGGGGAATGCTGATGCCTGCTCCTGGGGCTCACGTCCCCGAGCCTCGTGATCCATGCCTGGGCTGTGAGGGAGGACACAGGGTGACCTGAGAGTCTGGTGTTGGACAGGCTGGCCATGAAGCTGTATTTTTAGAATTGAAACTAAAGTTTTGTTCTGAGGAAGAATCTGACTCCCATTCTGCTAAACTACAAATTGCCTCACTTTATAAAGCCACCCGGTAGCAGGGCATGGTGGTGCATGCCTTTAATCCCAGCACTCGGGAGGCAGAGGTAGGATTGCTATGAGTTGGAGGCCACCCTGAGAAGACAGAGTGAATTCCAGGTCAGCCTGGGCTAGAGTAAGACCCTACCTCAAAAAAACAAAACAAAAAGCCACCCAGTGAGATGGAGCTGGGAACATTCTCCCTGAGACTCCTGGACCCTTATCTCCAGGTAACTATGTACCTAAGTTCCCCCCGCCATGCTGAGAACAGCTACGTTGGCCTAGGCTAGCCACAGACGTTCTAGGACATCACTCTGATCCCCTTGGGAGCATGTATGTGTGAGTGTGCGTGTGTGTGCAAGACAGCTGAGATACACTGTGAGGAGCAATAGGTCAGCAGGGGGATGGGGAGATGGCTCAGGCTGCCAGCCAGGGTTTGATTCCCAATACCCATGTAAATCCAGACACACAAAGTGGTGCATGTGTCTGAAGTTGGTTGGCAACAGCAAGAGGCTTTGGTGTACCAATTCACTCTCTCCCTCTCTCTCAAATAAATGAAAAATAAAGATCGGCCAGCAGACATGGTATGAGAACACGGACGGGACCCCCACCCCCACCCCCACCAAAGCATGTGGCTTCCTTCATCCCTGCTCATCAAAAAGGTTGTTGTGCTTGTCATGAAATCCTAGGCATTCCAGCGTACTTTGTTCAGAGCCCATTCTCGTTTATTATCTCATGGGATCTTCATAATGATTACTCATAGTAGATCCGTGCTCCAAACTCAGATGCTACATGGCCTGTCTAAAGTCACACAGCTCATTTAACTTATAGTTTGTCCTCCTTATCCATAGCTTCCACATCTGAGCACTTAACTAACCATAGTTCTGTGTGTGTGTGTGTGTGTGTGTGTGTATACAGAAAAGAATGAGCTTATACAGAACTTGTTCAGACTTTCTCCTTGTTGTTATTCCCTTAACAATACAATATACCCACTATTTGCATAGCATTTGCATTGTCTCAGGTGTTGTTACTAACCTAGAGATGATTTAAAGAAGGCAGGAGGGTGTGAGCAGGTTCTGTGCAAATATTATGCCATTTTACACAATGGCCTTAAGATCCACAGGCCAGTATCTTGGAGAAGAGTCTAGAACCAATCCCCTAGGGAACTGAGGGGCAGCTATACTTCCCCAATGTTTCCAGTGGGTACAAAAATATCAACTCTGGGCTGGAGAGATGGCTTAGCGGTTAAGTGCTTGCCTGTGAAGCCTTAGGACCCCAGTTCCAGGCTCGATTCCCCAGGACCCACGTTAGCCAGATGCACAAGGGGGCGCACGCATGTGGAGTTCGTTTGCATTGGCTGGAAGCCCTGGCGCACCCATTCTCTCCCTTTCTCTCTCTCTCTCTCTCTCTCCCTCTTTCTCTCCCTGTCTGTCACTCTCAAATAAATAAATAATAAATAAAATTTTTAAAATATCATCTCTATCAAAGGAAGGTGGCACATTGCTTTGCATCTTGCTGGTCTAATATGCAAGAGGTCTGATCTAATGCAGACCGGAAGGTGACCCGCTTAGGCCTTCCGTGTGTGACTAGATGTGAAATGAGGGCAGCTGCCCCGCAGGAGAAAGAGGTAAGTAAAAAGCTAACATGCCTGTAGCAAAAACAGCCCCCACCAGACTTGTGACTTGCACCTCAGTCGGTGTCTGTGTGTTGACGTTCATGCACACGCACCAGCATGTGTGCACACCCGCATGTAGGTGCCCTCTCCCTGATGTCCTGGCTGTCCTTGGGGCATCCTTGTGGCCAGGATGGCGACTAAAGCAGAGCTACAGATGGAGCAAGGGAGCCCCCGTCCTTGCTCTCCCAGCTCTTGGTGTGTAGGCCGGATACGCTCACACAATGACTTAACACAGTCGAAGAAAACACATAAACAAGTGCCGAGTAACAACCCAGCTGTGAGAGCCTTGCAACAGCAAGCTGGGGAAGTGGATGCAACGAGCAGAGAAAGAGAAGTGGGGGTGCTGAGTCAAAGCAGCTGGGTTCTGTGCCCAGAACTCTAGGGGTCCATTCTAGCAGGTGCCTACGTTCCAATTTGGCTTTGAACAGTACTTAGACACCATGAACTCTGACTCAGGGCTCCCAGGAACCGGAAGAGGCAGGAGACCAGAGTGTCCTTGGTAAAGAGCCTTTCAGGCCCTTCCATATAAGCCTAGGGCCAGCCATCCTCTGGCCAAAGATATAGCCAAGCGGCTGCAGGAAGACTAGACCTGCCCTGGAAGCGCCTCAGAACCATGCCAGTTCTCTATTAGATTCATGGGGCTTCTGAGCAAGCTGGGAGAGAACAGCCGCTGTATGGCAAGGGCGGGAGGAACCTGAGCCCGGTGCATAGAGCAACTCTGGGTTGGGTCATGCTGGGCTCCTGAGTCATGTTTATATCTTGCAGGGCTTCCTCCCCACGGGCCTCATTTGAGGTCTTCTGAAGGTTGATTTAAATCAAGGTTTAAAAAAAAAAAAATCTCCACCTTGTATCCCCTGCTTTATTTTCCCTGGGCTCCAGTTCCCTGCTTGTAATCTGAACAGCCCTGAAAAGATATAAACATCTCTGCCTTTGAGGAGCCTCTGAGGAGCTACAGAGGTCTGGCTTTCCTATGTGGGAGACAGCGGGAAGTGGGTGTCTCCAACACACCTTGCCCTGTGTGCCCCAGGTCTAAATGGCAAAGGACTGGAGCCTCGGTTTCCAGGGAGGTAGCACTGCCCACCTAGAGAGCCTTTTGCTTCCTGCACCAGGGGTATTTCTATCGTTTGTAGCAGGAACCTAATTTATAAGCGGTTTTTACTGCTGTTGTCAAACAGCCACAAACCAAAGGAATAAAGTAGCCAGAAGAACAATGGCTCCTCTGCCTCAGCCCTCCCAGCCTGTCTGCTGCGTCCAGGCGTTCCTCTACGGGTCTGGAGAGTAGAGATCTCTGGGACATAGCTTCTGAAGTGGCTCCTTCAGGGTGCCAAGAGGATAAGACACCTTCAAGCAAGGGGAGGGAAGGCCAGAGCTGTTGGCTGCAAGAGAATCTCAAGAGAAAGCTCCCGGGCCTCTTCCAGAGAAAAGGCATGTGCACAGACCTCACTGCCCTGATCTGTTTACCTTGATCTTTCATGTGACTGTCCCATTGGCTCCTCCTTGAATCCAAGGGGAAAGGCCCTGTTTGCACGGAAAGCCATGGTCATACTGACACTCTGGGGCTCCACCCTGCCCACCGCTGCCCTGCCATCCACAACTCTCATGCTCTATCTACTGCTTTCTCAGCATCCATGAGCCAGATCGGTGCCTGGACAGAAGGTGCTGTTTGCTGCGGGGTTGGTGGATGAGCCCCCGCCTTCCAGAGCGAGATGCCTTGCACCTTTTCTGCGTTCCGTTCTCAGCACTTCTGGGCTAAGCCCATGGTGTGCAGACAAGCAAATAAATACATAAGGGGTTGAGGGAGGGGTTGTGGGATGGAAAGAGGTCAAGAGCACGTGGGGGAAGCAGAAGACAGACATGAGGGTGCAGAGCGTTGAGTGTGGGGGAACCATCTAGGAAATGGGATTTACCTCCTACTCCCACTGACACCCCCATATCTGACAGTCACTGTACACTTCTTGTTTGCGGAGGACATAAGCATAAGAGGTTTGAGAAGCCTGAAGAGTTCTCTGCAATGACCACTTCAAGGCAGGACCTCTCATTCTTCCTGCTGGAGGAACCCCAGGGTGTGGCCCACACAAGACGCCTTTCAGGTGTGAGTATTAAATTCTGAGTGTCCCAGCTAGACAGAAAACAGTTATTTCACCCAATGAAAAGGAGGAATGGGGCTGGAGAGATGGCTTAGCAGTTAAGCGCTTGCCTGTGAAGCCTAAGGACCCCGGTTCAAGGCTCGGTTCCCCAGGACCCACGTTAGCCAGATGCACAAGGGGGCACACGCATCTGGAGTTCATTTGCAGTGGCTGGAAGCCCTGGCGCGCCCATTCTCAATCTCTCTCTGTCTCTTTCTCTCTCTCTATCACTCTCAAATAAATTAATTTTTAAAAATGAACAAAAAAAATTTTTAAAAAAAGAAAATGAGGAATGTCATGGCTATTGTCACTGAATCCTGTCATCTATGACTCAGCACATATAAGCAGCTAAGGTAAGACCATCCTCTCGTCATAGCCTCCCAAACCACAGGCTCCTCAGGACCTGCTCAGCTGTCACGTTGCTGAGAAATGCTCTCATCTGCATTTTTAAACCCAGACACAAAGGGACAGCAGTCCTGAACCTCTTCACTCGCTGCCACTGTCACCCTTCACTCTTAGACACCGTCACACCTCACCTTTTCACACACCACAGCCTCAATCAATCCCATATCCATTCAACAACCAGGTATCGCCAGTCTCAGTCAGAGGAGTGAGAGATGCAAGGAACATCACTTTGTCTAATGTTTAGTCCCTGTCTTTATGCATGTGTAGTTGCGTAAAAATAAAAACATGGGAGCTGGAGAGAGAGCTTAGTAGTTAAGGCGTGTGCCTACAAAGACAAAGGACCTTGGTTGATTGGTTGATTCCCCAGAACCCACATAAGCCAGATGCACAAGGTAGCACATGTGTCTGGAGTTTGTTTGCAGTGGCTAGAGGACCTAGCATGCCCATTATCTCTCTCTCTCTTGCTCGCTAATAAATAAATAAATAATAAATCAGAAAAATAAATTTAAAAACTCATGGCCCTGGCAGGAGAGATGGCTTAGCAGTTAAGGTGCTTGCCTATAAAACCTAAGAACCCAGGTTCAGTTCTCCAAGTCCCACATAAATCAGATGCACCTGGTGCCATATGTATCTGGAGATCATCTGCAATGGCTAGAGGCGCTAGCACACCCATTCTCTCTCTCTCTCTCTCTAATAAATAAATAAAAATAAGAAAAAAAATATTTTAAAAACCATGGCCCTGGTAAGAGAGATGGCTTAGTGGTTAAGGTGCTTGCCTGCAAAGCCTTTGGACCCAGGTTCAATTTCTCAGTACCCACGTAAGCCAGATGCACAAGGTAGCACATGTATCTGGAGTTCATTTGCAGTGGCTAGAGGCCCTGGCACCATGATGTCCATTCTCTCTCTCTCTCTCTCTTTCAAATAAATAAACAAATAAAATACTTTTTTAAAAATGGCCCAGCTGAGCATGGTGGCACACACTTTTAATCCCAGCACTTGGGAGGCAGAGGTAGGAGGATCACCATGAGTTCAAGGCCAGGCTGAGACTACATAGTGAATTCCAGGTCAGCCTGGGCTACAAATATACCCTACCTTAAAACCAAAACCAAAGCCAAACAAAAACTCATGGCCTGATAGTTAGAAGCCATGGCAGAACCCACCTGTCCATGTGGCCTCACTGCAAGGAAACTGTGAATGGCATCGGTTCTAGGAACTTCCAGTTGGGGTCATTAAAGTACGTAACAAGCTCATTGTCCAACTCAATGCTAAGTAAGTCCTGTGCAAGTTCCTACCCAAGAAGGATTATAGATGATTGAGTTGATGCCATCAGAGAAGGTCTCCTGAAGTCCTTGAAAGGAAAATGAAATGTTATAGAAAACTTTTATATACAAACCCAGAAAGTTGGCACACATTTGTAATCTCAGCATTGGGGAGGTAGAGACATGAGGATCAGGTGTTCAGGACCAGCCAGAGCTACTTATCAAGTTCTAGAGCAACCCCACCCACATCAGACCCTGTCTCCAAAAAAAAAAAAAAAAAAAGCAGGGCTGGAGATGACTCAGCAGTAAATGGTATTGGTTTGCAAAGCCTGTTGACCTGGGTTCAATTCCCCAGCACCCAAATTAAGCCATATGCAAAGTGGCACGTGTTTCTGTTATGGTGTCCCCTACCACATATGTACAAATAAATTTTATTTTATTTATTTATTAATATTTTTGTTTTGTTTTTCGAGGTAGGGTCTCACTCTCGCTCAGGCTGACTTGGAATTCACTATGTAGTCTCAGGCTAGCCTTAAACTCATGGTGGTCTTCCTACCTCTGCCTTCCAAGTGCTGCGATTAAAGGCGTGCACCACCATGCCCAGCCAAAATTTTTAAGTTGTAAATCAAGGCATCAAGGGAAGGTCCAGAGACAGGATGAGTATATAGGGGCTGTTGAGTTCCACACTTACATGTCATCTTTTGTATTTATTTTTTATTTGTAAGCAGAGAGAAAGACAGAGACGAGAGAGAGAGAAAAAGAAAGATTGGGCATACCAGGACCTCTAAATCCAGTCACATGTGCCACTTTGTGCTTCTAGCTTGCAGGCAAGCACCTTAACCACTGAGCAATCTCTCCAGCCTCGATATGTCATCTTTTTCATTCACTCATTCATCTCTTATTCACTCATTCAATAAATGTTTTTGGAACAGCACTGCTGTCAGATATTGTGCTAAACCTGAGTAATATCAAGATAAATAAGGCCATTGCTCTCAGATCAGTCTGCTGGCCAATGCAGTGAGAAAATGTTAAAGTAGACAAGAGCTGTTGGCTCTCTAATTGCTACATCTGCATGTTCAACCAACTACTGATCAAAAATATTTTTTTAGGGCTGGAGAGATGGCTCAGGGTTAATGCGCTTGCCTGCAAAGTCTAACAACCCAGGTTTGATTTCCCAGTACTCACATAAAAGCCAAATGCAGTGCCGGGCATGGTGGCGCATGCCTTTAATCCCAGCATTTGGGAGGCAGAGATAGGTGGATCACCATGAGCTCAAGGCCACCCTGAGATTACATAGTGAATTCCAGGTTAGCCTGGGCTAGAGTGAGACCCTACCTCAAAAAAACAAAAAAAGAGCCAAATGCACAAAGTGGCACATATGTCTGGAGGTTTTTTTGTTTGTTTGTTTGTTTTTTGCAGTAGCTGGGATTCCTGGCATACCCATTCTGTCTGTTTCTCTCCTTCTTTGCTTGCAAATAAATAAATAAATAATATTTTTAAGAGATTCTAGCCAGGCATGGTGGCTCATGCCTTTTAATTCTAGCATTTTGGGGGCTGAAGTAGAAGGATCATCATGAGTTCAAGGCCAGCCTGGCTACAGAATGAGTTCTAGCCAGGCTGGGCTGCGGGGAAGGGAGTGGTAAATAGCTCAGCAAGCACGAGCACACAAGCATGAGAGCCTGACAGGGCCTGACTCACCTCGTCACCCACATAAATAGTGGGGTACGGCCCCACATGCCTGTAACCCTAGTCCATGGAGAGCAGAAACCAGAGAATCATTGATACTTGCAAAAACAGCAGCACCCTGTTCAGAGAGAAACTGTCTCAAGGAAATATGCAGATGGGCACTAGAGGAAAGCACCTGACATGTTCTCCAGCCTCTGCATGTGCATACAGAGCATGCATCTGCACACACGTGCATACACCATACCATTCCACATATACACATGCAGCCACGCAAAGATTGTGTCTGCACTGAACATGTATAGTTTTTTCCTCATCATCATTCCCTAAACAATATAGTAGAACAAGCATTTACATAGCATTTATATTGTACTGGGAATTTATAATCATCTAGAGATGATCTTAAGTCTATAGGAGGACATACATAGGTTATGTGCAATTTCTACAAGAGACTTGAAGATCTGTAGATTTTGGTATGGGAAGAGAGTTGGGAAAAGGCCAGAACCAAGCCCCCTCAGATACCAAGGAATATCTCTCCAGGGTTCTAGGGAACTCAGAGAAGTGGCCCTCATCCGTCCTCATGGAGTCAGGCAAGGTTTTCAAGGAGAAGCGGTGTCTAAGCTGAAATACAAGGGACATACATACAGAATAATTTAGAAACATTCATAGTTACTGTCATCATGACCAGCATTGTCAAAATAACCTACATTGTTTCAGTCCTCGATAAATGCCAGGGACTAGATTAGTCACTTTACATATATTCTCTTCTAATATTCACGACAGCCCTGGGAGTCAGACGCTGCTCATTACCACTATTTAGACTTGCAGAAACGGAAGCAGTGTTTGTAAACGTTGTCCAAAGTCATGAGGCAGTACACAGGACTTAGCCACTAAGCATTTGACCAGACTCCTATGCCACAGGGGGCAAGACATCTGAGAGCCCCAACAAATTGGGCCCTGATACTTGTCCCAGAAACCAAATGCAAACAGCCTACAAGTCCCTATTGTAACAATAGAATAGGGCAGGAGGAAGTGTGTGTGTGTGCGTGTGCGTGTGTGTGTGTGTGTGTGCGCGCGCGCACCCAGGCAAGGAGGGTTTCTTTAACACAGTGAGCATCTTTTCCAGGCTCCCACAATACTTCCCGGTCAACTGCCCTCACCCTCAGAGACTTGGCTAATCCTTCAGAGTGGGAACCTGGTGCTCCAAAATGCTGGAGCACTGGGACAAAGCCAAATGTGTCTAGACGTCTCCTTCTTTCTTGAGTGTTTCCTACCCTCTTCCCTCCAATTCCAGAAGAATGGCCCCAGGGAAGCAGAGATTGAGGGCACTGGTAAGTCTGCATCAGATGATTCAGGTGATGGATGTGCTATGATCCACTGTTGCCAAACACCCCCTATGACAAAAATGCCATTTGCCAGAGAGTCGGCATGAATACTCACTGGGCTGCAGACCCAGACTGCCCTTAGCCACTGTAGGGACTCATTGTCCTGCCCATAACACAAGGGGCTCTGTCTAGACGAATCCCATCTGCCCGTGAGGAGGCAGGAAGAAAGGTGAGACACACTTCTGTCTGATTGACTACCTTTCTGGGAGTCCTTGCAAGATCAGGATGCAAGAAGATAGGGTGGGCCTAGGTGAGCGGCCCAGTCAACAGTGACGGGGCAGGAAGCAGGAGAAAGCACTGTCTTTCTTTCCAGAGATGCGTTCAGAGCACAGCGAGTGGGGTCCTGAAGGAGGTGAGGAGCTCTTTAAAAAAAGCAAGACGTAGGGGGCTAGAGAGATGGCTTAGCAGTTAAGGTGTTTGCCTGCAAAGCCAAAGGACCTTGGTTGATTCCCCAGTAGCCACGTAAGCCAGATGCACATGGTGGTGCATGCATCTGGAGTTCATTTTCAGTGGCTGGAGGCCCTGGCACACCCATTCTCTCCACCCCCCCGTGTGTGTGTGTGTGTGTGTGTGTGTGTGTGTGTGTGTGTGTGTGTGTATGCATGTCTGCCTCTTTCCCTCTCTCACTCTCTCAAATAAATAAAAGAATTTAAAAAAAAAAAAAGCACCAGGGGTGGTGGTGCACACCTTTAATCCCAGCACTTGGGAGGCAGAGGTAGGAGGATTGCTGTGAGTTTGAGGCCACCCTGAGACTACATAGTGAATTCCAGGTCAGCCTAAGCTAGACTGAGACCCTACCTCAAAACAACAACAACAACAAGAACAAAAGACTTAGAATAGCTCTATCAGGCTCCCCAGTTGCCTCTCCTGGCCAGGAACACCAAGAATTCTATGCCAGGACAGGGTGAAGCCCAGGATCAGCAGGAGTGACACATGATGCAGGGCCAGTGGGCACAGACTGGGCTCCAGAAAAAAGCAGTTTCCAGATGCTGTCCTCCAGTAATTGAATTCAGGGTCTTTCTCCAGCTGGAGAGTGAAGATGATTAGGCTTGTGATAAACAAAAACCGAAGCTAGTTTACTGCCCTACTTCATAGGAAAGGCAATATACTTAGAATACAATGTCCTAAGAGCAGGCCCAGGCTGGAGATACACAGACCTCCCAAATACAGTTATGATGAGTCAGGAAAAATGGAAAGTGTTTAGCTCTGTTCCTAATATTTGAGATTGCCCGGGGACTTTGTCCTTCCAAAATCATACCAGGGCCTCTACCTGCACATGTGTCTGGAGTTCATTTGCAGTGGTGGAGGGCTCTGGTGCACTCATTCTCTCTCTCTCTCTCCAATAAATGAGCAAATAAAATATTGGTGCCAACACCGGATGTATCCATACAAAGTATGTTCTTAATAAACATAAAATAATAATAAATACTTTATTTTGAAATGATTGTATATTCATAGGAAGTTATAGAATAGTAGAGAAAGAGCCCATAGACTCTTCATCTAATTTTTCCAAGTGGTCAACCATATTGCATAACTAAGTCAAATAAACATCAGAACCAGGAAACGGAGGCTGGTACAATCCACAGGCCTTTATTCAGAACTTGCTGGGTTTACATGCACCTGTGAGTGTGTGTGTGTGACAGAGCATGCCTATGTGTCAGTTTGTATGTGTGAGTATATGTATGATGGTGAGCGTGTAAGCACATGTGCGTATGTGAGCTTATAAATGTATGAGCACCTGCCTGGGTGTTTGTGAGCATGTGTGTGTAAGCATTCACCTGTGAGTGTGCATGTATGTGCCCAGGCCTATGTCATTTCAGCATGCCATTACCACCATGACTGCGACACGGAACCATCCCATTGACAATGATCTCTCACACTGTCCCTTACAAGAAGTCACACCATGGCCCTCCTCTGCAAGCTCTGGCAACCACTCCTTTTTCTCCGTCTATATAATTCTGAAAAGTTGAGGATGTCCTAGTCATGGAAGCATGCAGTATAGAGCCTTTGAAATCTGTTTTGTTTTCTTTCACTCAACACAATGCCCTTGATAGCCACTGAGGTTGTCACACATATTAGTAGCATATTCCTTTTTGCCTCTGAGTAGTACTTGGTGACAGGGATGTACCACAGCTTATATAATCATTTAGCCATTAAATGCCATTTGGGTTGTTTCCATTTGGGGGCTATTACAAATAAAACTGCTGTGAACAATCTTGTGCAGGGTTCTTGGGACTATGGGACAACTGTATAGTGTGCAGTGAGTATATATTTACTTTTTCCGAAGCTGAGCAGAGAGGCACATCTGGGGACCACTGCACATTCATTGGTGTCTACCATGTCCTGAATGGGTCCCCACTGGGAAAGGAACAAAGACTTATTTCCCTTCAGAGGCGGAGACTGCTGCTCTCACAGCTGGGGCATGACCATGGCAATCAGAAAGAAGAGCTGTCTGAACTCCAGAGCTGTTTGGAGCAACCTGGGGAGAACTCAGGAAGAAATTTTAATCAAAAGGGGTGATACTAGCCTCCAATAAGCCCTTAACCATGCTGGAAAGATGGGATGCCCAGGACGCTTTTCCAGCCGTGGTAAGACAGAGCCCTGTGCACAGAGGGCAGTGAGAGGCTCAGTCACGCACTACAGAGCTTACTGGCCCCAGCTTCCCGCAGCCTGAGGCTCCCCGCCCTGGAGGGGCTGCCAAGTAGAGAGGCCTGGACCACGCCCTCACTTCCTCAGCAGACACTGGGTAAAACCCCATGATGTACCAGGCTTCTGCTCGCTTGCAAAGCCTGCTGACTTGCATTCATTCCCCGGGATTCACATAAAGCCAGAGGCACAAGGTGGCACATCCGTCTAGAGTTTGTTTGAATGGTAAGAGGCCCTGGCATGCCCATGCTCTCTCTTGCTCTCTTTCTCTCAAATAAACAAATAATAATAAAAAGAGAAAGCACCGCTTTGGCGGCACCTCTCCAAGACCTTCCTTGCCTCTGCCTCCATTTCCTATGATTCACAGTGTCCCCTTCGTCCCAGAAGTCCTTTGAAGATGGCAGGCTGCTCCTTTTTCTCTGAGTGTAAAAACATAAAAGCACTGTCATTTTGGAAATAGCGGTGGTCCTGGGTGAATGTTCCCTCAGCTGGGGAACATGCTTGGGTCCACCCAGGCCATAGGAGGGCAAGAAGCCTTTCCTTGGACACACGCAGCAGTAAGAGGTCAGGTAGCAGGAGTCCATCTACCTACAGCCATCTGGCAGCCCCTGAAGCATTCTGAGCCTCATTCAGAGGGAAAGGAGCCAGATCAGCATCTTCTCTTTGTCCTGAAGGGAAAAAGAAACATTCCAGATAATTTCACCATGATGGAAGAAGAGGAAATGCTGAAGTAGCAAAGGAAATAAATTAAGGCCATCTCAGCTAAAATCACACACAATTAAAACCTGGATCTGAATGTGCCTTCCTGCACAGAGAGCAGCCTGAAAAATGACACGTGTTAGTCACTCACTCCAACCACCTGACACCGTGCAGGGACGCCAGGGAAGGAGAAGTCCTGGCTCCTGGCCCTGACCCTTGGCTTTTCGTTCTCCCAGTGGGAGTCTGAGATCCCGCCATTCGGAGGCTGAGGGGCTCAGGTGAACCCAGTGGGAAAATCATCTTCCCTTTCAAGTGGGACCTTCTCAGATAGAGGCAGGAGCCTGGGGACCTTCCGCCACTCATGCAGAAGGGAGCAACAATGGCGAGAGCCCTGGATTCTTTGTCCCAGGTCTCTGCCTGCCAGGAGGCTGCTCACTTAGTATTTCTCCGGTCACCCCTTATCTCCTTCCACCAGGCTGTCGTTTTCCTTACCCAGGGCTATGGAAGTCTTTCCCCTTCTTTCTTCTTCCTCTTCCAATGTTTATTGTTCTAGAAAAGAATAGACAAAAGAAAAGATAAAAGGGAACTCTCCAGAATAGAAGATAGGTTAATGTGCCTGAAGAAAAATGGCAGAAACAACTACAGGAAGTAAAGGAACCCTTGTGTAGGGCCAAGCAACCAGGAGCCTTCCTGTTCCTCATCCCTCCCAGGGTGAATGAGGATGCAATGGGACATGGTGGGAGGAATAAGGAAGATCAAATAGATGAGCTTTTGGAGTCATCACTTAATCCCTCTGACAGGCAGCTTTGGAGGATTGTGGGATCTCTGACATTAGAGGCAGGAGTATTTATACGAGAAAAACAACAAAAACAACAAACAGGAATGGAGAGATGGCTCAGCCATTAAGGTACATTCCTGCAAAGCCTAAGGACCTGAGTTCAATTCCCCAGTACCCATGTAAAGTCAGATGCAGAAGGTGGTGCATGCGTCTGGAGTTCTCTTGCAGTGTCTAGAAGCCTGATGGGCCCATTCTATCTGTCTCTTTCTCTCTGAAACACACTCTTTCTCAAATAAATAAATAAAATATTTTTTGAAAAATCCATAAACAGCAGAGCATGGTGGTGTATGCCTTTAATCCTAGCACTCAGGAGGCAGAGGTAGGAGGATTGCCATGAGTTCAAGGCCACCCTGAGATTACATGGTGAATTCCAGGTCAGCCTGAGCTAGAGTGAACCCTACCCTGAAAACAAAAACAAAAACAAAAACAAAAAAAAATCACCCACAAACAGGGATGGAGAGATAGTTTATTCATTAAGGTACTTGCCAGCAAAGCCAAAGAACCCAGGTTCAATTCCCCAGTACCTGCATAAAGCCAAGTGTATAAGTTGGCGCATGCATCTGGAGTTCATTTGCAGTGACTAGAGGCCCTGGCATGCCCATTCTCTCTCCCCCCCTAAGTAAATAAATAAATAAATGATTTTTAAAAGACTCACCAACAGTGGACTTGAAGTCAGGTGACATGGGGCTGACCCTACTTTTGGCCTCTTCCCAGCTGGGAGCCTAGCCATTCTGAACCTCACTAGGGCTAACTGAGACAATACACCAAATACTCTAGCTCAGAATCAGGGGCTAAGATCAAGGTTAATCAGGTTGCTTATCATGCAGGCTGGCTCCTGGGACAGGAGAATGGGCCCATCTGATCTCTGCCTGAAGACTCACTCTATCTAGGAATAGGACTATGCCAGGTGGCCTCCTCCCCAGTTTCCTCCTCTCTGCCCACTATAAGGTACACAAGTTAGGATCTTGTTCCAGGGCTCCCCACAGGGCTGAGACTGGGGTGAGGCAAGAATGGCATCTGGGACCAGCTCAGCAGGCTTTCCCCCTTGGGGTCCTGCAGATGTAGTATGGCTCTTCAACGTCCCCTTCACTATGTGCCTGGGCACCTTGCTGGCTTCATAGAGCTCCAGTCCTCTGCCAGCCTCCTCGGCTTCGCTGATTGATGAGTTTCTAAATAGGAAGAAAGGAGCAACCCTTTATGAAGCTATAGTCCCGGGGGTAGGGCACCTAGATTCTTTTATGTTTATTTTTTCACTCATTCACTTTTCCCTAAATATTTCTAGGTGAGATGAACAGACAAAATTGGACAGTCCCAAGTCACTCACTAGACAACACTGACCTGGGAGAAAAGAACTCAGAGCTTTGCCAACCCTGCCCTATGCACTCTTGGACTCTGACCCTCAGGCGAGGTATGGGAGGCCCAGGAGGATTCTGCCCTGTGCAGAGAGGACTTATGGGAAGTCTTCCATGAGCAAGGCCTTTTACTGAGCACTTTGAAGATACAGCAATGAATGGCACACTTCCTAGGGAGAGCTTATCATTTAACTGAGAATCATGATGCCTGGAGAAAATAAAACCTTAAGAAAAAGAAAAAAAAAAAACCACAAAAGATTGCAATAAGCATAAACCAACACTATCTCTTCAGGACCATGGATAGAGGAATTAGTTAGCCGCTGGGAGAGAGCTTTCAAGAAGGAGCTGATGAGCTAAGCACCCCAAAGGGCAGTCCTCAGGCCACCTGCATCAAATCCCCCACCCTGGGAGCAAGTGAGAATTAAGCCTGTGAGCCCCATTTGAGAGTCACTCGGTGGGACCCGGGAATCCACACCTTACTCTACTGCCCCCTCAGTGACTCATCTGCACACACTGCTTCAGAAAGTCTCATTAGTGGGCTGGGATTTAGTTCAGTGGAAGGATGCTGGCCTAACATGTGAGGTACCCTGGGTTCAGTCTCTAGCTCTGCAAAAATATTTTGTTATCAAATTATATTTTCTTTCCCCTGTATCACTTATCTATGGAAAAAGTATAACATAATAAATGGTAAGTATAAATTTATATTAAGCCAGTATGGTGGCCCATGCCTTTAATCCCAGCCCTTGGGAGACAGAGGTGGGAGGATTGCTGTGAGTTCAAGGACACCCTAAGACTACATAGTGAATTCCAGGTCGGCTTGGGCTAAAGTGAATCCCTACCTCGAAAAACTGGAAAAAAAATTATTGTAGTAGGATAAAAGAGTAAAGGCTAATGTAAAAGAAAAAGACAAATCTCTAGTTTAGAAAATAACATAAGACTCAGGTGGTAGCTGTTGGCATAGATTGTAGGAATGATCTTTGGAGAGTACTAAGATGTATGTTGGAATTAATTCAAATACTGGAAGTAAAACCATGAAGACTTCCTTCTCTGAAAAGAAAATAAGAAGGAAGATATAGAGGTCAGAGACAGTAAAAGAAAAGAAAAAAAGAATGGGATTAGGAGACACGAACCCAATGTCTTTGTCCTGTGAGCCACTTCTGAAATGACATGTTCAGAAATAAATGGAAGGCACACACAATATGATGCTGGATTAGAGTAAATGTTTTGTTCCAATCATGGGGATATTCCATGTCTATCTTCTTCACAGTCTGTGGGAATAAATGACCAAGGTTTGGTGGTGACTTGTGGAAAGATTTCCATGGGAATTTCCATGACCCGATACTCATGTATACATTTATGTGAAACTAACAAAAGCACTAACGAAATATGTCAGGATACTATCTTCCTTAAAGTTCTTGCTGCACCCCACTGGTGGTTTTCACCTACTTGCAGTTTTCAAACCATCAAGTAGAGGGGGTGCTCTTTCGGACAGCCTGTGGGCTATGGCGAGAAGAACCAAAGTCAACTCCCTGGAACTGACCTATTTGGGAGCCTCACCATTCTCTGCTGCTTTTGAGCTTTCTCAGAAGAGTCCCCTCCTCCAGGGAGCACCTCAGTACTCCAGGGTAAGGAACACTTTGATTCAGGCCCTCCAGATCCCCTCCGATGTCCCCAGTTCTTGCTTTACATGCTAGCTGCCATTGACATAACAGACATGCATGATGGAGTGTGCTTGCTGCATCACTAATGAGGCTGCCTGGTTGGTCTGTTTTGGGGACACAGAGCCCTTACTCCCAGCTTCAGACTTCAGAGAGCCACCCTCTTGCCTGTGTGGGGTCTGTATGGAAGAAAAGGAGTCTCCAGTCTATTCCATGCTCCCTCTCCTGAAAATAGCATTTCCCCCAGGAAGTTTTTGAATATGTTAAATTAAACAGAATGGGATTTGGTTACCATATTGCCCAGTTTAGCTGTTTTAGACACTCAGATTCCGTTTGGGAGATACAAAGTACAGGTGTGTCATTTACAGTTGATTAAATATGGTGTTCTCAGTGCTTATGCTCATGTCTATAAAAAGTTGGGCACCAGTACCTCAGTGAGGAATGTAATTTCCATTATCAAATTGTATCTGGGTGGAAACAGATTTCATTGTACACCATTTTTACCTGCAGTGCCTTTTCCAGGAATATAACCTAGGGAAAATTTAAGGATTCCCTGTGGTTCCACACAGCTTTTCCATCTGTAGTGCATTACCTGTCTGGTTCTCTGAGCTCCCATGGTGTCTGTGGATCCAGGGAAGGGGCCAGAGAAGATCCTTGGGGGCCCTTGTTAGAAAAAGAACCAAAAAATGCAAATACAGAATTAGTTCTGTAGCTGGGAATGTAATTCAGTTGGTAGTGTTTGTCTAGCATGTATGAGGCCCCCAGTTAGATCCAAGAAAGAAGGAAAAAAGAAAGAAAAGAAAGAAAAACAGAATTAGTTCAAATCCAATGTAGATATTTCTCTAGGATTAGAAACACAATTTACATGAGCCTTAGCTTTGGAAATTCAGATACCTTTCTCTTGATATCTCTTCATTAAACTTCTCAGAAATGCTTCCATAAAAATGCTTCCTGGGCTGAAGACATGGCTTAGCAGTTAAGGTACTTGCCTGCAAAGCCTAAGGACCCTCATTAACTCTCCAGATCCCACATAAGCCAGATGCACAAAGGTGCGGCAAACACAAAGTCGCACATGCCCACAAGGTGGCGCAAACATCTGGAGTTCGATTGCAGTGACTGAGACCCCCCCCCCTCATTAAAAAGCAAATGCTTCCTGTTTGCAAACTGGCATTCCTCCCCCACCAAGAACACTCTACAACTCCCATCTTTCATAGCGACCCCTCTCCTGGTGCCCGATGGGTGAAAACCCCAAAACTTGAGCTTCATTAGTTTCACTATATATCTGCCTATGAGTTAATCCCCAAAAGCACAGAGGACAGGGCTCTCTCCTGGGGAGCTCAGACAGGGCAAGTTCAGAGAGCCAGGGGCACTCCCAGCCACCAAAGCAAGGTTCTTCCCATCACCTGACTCAGAAGCCCCTGGATAGTTCTTCCAAAATACAGACTTCACGTGCTGCAGAACCTGAGTGTGGACAAGGCATAGTGAGTACGTCTGCATGCTTCCTGGGTGACTCTCACGTCTGAGGACCACTGCTCTGGAGTCATACTCACGGTAACTTGGGCCACTGGCAGGACAAATGTCCTCACTGACTCCCAAAGTTTTCATTTGCATCTCCTGAGCTGAAGTTACGGGCAGTAGGGTTCACGCTTTGGTCAGCCTCCCTGCTCTGTCTTAATTTAGCTGCCAGACTCGAGGAGGAGCCTTCCCTCCTTACAGCCTACACCTACTCAGAGTATGCCTATGGCTTCAAGGTCCTGATCCTTTCACTAAAGAGTCAAGAGAGGTTGAGCTGAGGCTCACTTCCAAGGGTGTGTCATGTCAGCGTCCCTCTCTAGAGACACTCTGATGTTCTAGAGTCCCAGGGTTCCTGGCAGGACATTGTTCTTGGCTAAGCTTAGAGATTAAACTTGGAGGGCAAAGGTGAATAACAGGGCCATTAAATCCTCTGAGTAATTAGCTAGCAGCTTCTGAAAGAGACAGAGAGAAAGAGGGTGTGAGAGAGAGAGACACTGGATTGAGTTCTCAGCTTTTCCTAGGGAAGTGTCCACCTCAGTCAGAACGACAACACAGGAGAGCGACGCCTGTCATTCACTGAGAGGCTGCGTGGGCCAGACCCAGTGCCCACCCCACACATGATAGCCTCTGTGACATCTCAGAACAGTCCTGAGTACGCATCAGTGCCCGGACTGGTACTCTCCTCTAAAAGAACAATGGGCAATTGGCTCCACACTTGGACTCTGCGCTCAGCTGTGAGTTCAGATCTCAACCCATCCTTTCATGTGCAACTTACCTGAATGTTGGGTGAGCTGTTCTATTTCTAGAGTCCTAGACTTGGTGGAATTTTCTTTTTCTTTCTTTCCTTTCTTTCTTTCTTTTTTTTTTTTTTTCTTTAAGGCAGGGTCTCGTTCTAGCCCAAGCTAATCTGAAATTCACCATGTAATCTCAGGCTGGCCTCAAATTCACAGTGAGCCTCCTACCTCTGCCTCCCAAGTGCCGGGCTTCAAGGAACACACCACCATGCCTCCAGAATTTTCTCTTGTCTTTTTGCATTGTTGGGCTTTATGCATGATAGTGAAGTTGTCTACCTCTGAGCCACATTCTCAGCCCTTGTTTATTTTTGAGACAGGATCTTATTTAGTTACACAGGCTGGCCTTGAACCCATGATCCTCTTGCCTTAGCTTCCAAAGCAACTAGAATTCCAGACATGTACCACCATGTCCATCTGGAGTTTTTGGCTAGATGACTCAGAAGTGAAATCACTCCCTTGCGTGCAGTATGTGCTCAGTAAGTGCCCATTGGTACCTCTTCATTCATAAGCCAGTTGCTGTTTACAAACCAATTACTATTAATAAAGTAATGGCTACTATTTTATTAGCACACGTATAGCTATTATTTAATTTAAAAGTTGTTTTTTTTTTTATACAGGAAAGGGATTTCAGAGACGTTCAGTACTTTCCATGAAGCCACAAAGAGTAAGTAGAGAAGCAAGTTTCAAATCCAGAGCTCTCTGACTCTAACACCTTCCCCATTGGGTTATAAGAAACTTGGAGTCAGTTCCAGAACAGCCTGTCCCATTCCAGCCCCATGGCTGACACAAGTCCCCTGAGACCATCCCTGCCCACCCCCCCACCCCACCCCCAGCATGCTTCAGGATCTGCCACTCAGAGGTCCGCCAGCGGCAAATGTTTGCATTTACCCCATGTATTCTTCCACGACTCAGCTATCACCAGGTATGGTGGCATGTGCCTGCGATCCCAGCTCTCAGAATGCCGAGTCAGGAAGACTGAAAGTCAGAGGCCAGCCTGGGTGACACAGAGTGACTTTATCCCCCAGATCACAACCACAACCAATTGTTGGGCATCCACTACAACACTTGGGGTTGCCCAGGACTTAGGGTTTGCCCTGTGGCTGAGGTAAGACAACTGTACTCAGCGGTGTGGGCACTGGGCTGCAGAGCACTGTAAGCGCTAACCCAGCTCTGGAGCTGGGGAGGATTGACAAAAATCTCCTTTCATCAGCAGTTTGCACACGTTGACCTTGGCCCTGGGGCTGGAAAGACGACTCCACTGACTTGACCAGGGGCCCAAATGCTCAGATGCAAAAGCTTAGAATCAAACCTTGGACCCAAGTACCAGGTCTTCCTTACAAGGGCCTTGGAATTTGCTCTCCTTTCTTACTGCCCCCACCCCAACCCCATGTCTGCAGTATCCATCTCCCCAGCTTCCTTGACCCCAAATCATCGTGGCCAGGGCTGCATTGCTGAGCTCAGCACTTCAGGTCCCTGATCAGTGTCGTTCCCCTCCTCCCCCCACACACACTCTAGCCCTGCAAGAGCTGCCAGACTAGAATGAGAACTACCATTCTGCCTCTAGATGGGGCTACGTCCTTAAACTCTCCCAGCCTCTGGTCCCTAGTCTGTTAAATGGGAACATAAGTCAACTCAGGATAGGACGAGGGAAATACGTAAAAAGCCTTGGCACCTAATAGTAGGGATGCAAATTTTTGCCCTTACAGACAACCTATTCCATCCTGCTAGCCTCCACTTTCCAGCCTTGCTGGTCCCCATTTCCTCTGCCAGTTTAAATCCCATCCCTCCAGCTGGGCTCAGCTGGAAGCTCTGCTCCTCCATAAAACCTTCCGTGAATAACCCGAGCCCATAATGGCATTTTTCTTTCTCTATTTCCATGGCACTTTCTATTGCCTTGAAATGTTAAAATTTGTTTCATGTACTTCCAACTTGTCCCTCTCGGCTCCTCAAGACCATTATACCCCACAGCAGGGGTGGAAGGTGGAGGCACAGGAGAGGTTCAGCAGGACCTCGTTTATGCTTACTGGATGGGTGGGTGGATGGGTGTGTGGGTGGATGGAGGTGCATAGTGAACACAAACCTTCAAGTTTCCAGCACAGAGCCTCCAGGTTTGACTGTCACTGCCGGCTGTGCTCTTGGAAAAGGTAAGACTGGGGTACTTGGTCTGTGTCTGACCAGGGGACACTCAGCTCAAGACCTGGATGGAAGATGGGAGCCTAGGGAGGCCCTGCCTTACAGAAGTCCCCTTGCCTGTGGGGGCTTGGGTTCTGGTGGGATGTGGCCTGCCACAGAACTAAGCTTTCATCTCTGTTTTGAGTGGTCCAGACCCTTCAAAGTCCTGGGCAAGAGATCCACTTTCCAATGCCCCTATGTCTGGCACTGACACAAATTTCCTGTCACCAGGCAGCAGCCCAGATCCCACCCTTATTTTAAAAGTTTTTTTAAAATTACTTACTCATTTGAGAGACAGAGAGAGAGAATGGGTGTGTCAGGGCCTTCAGTGGCTGTAAAGAACTCCAGACGCATGGGCCACCTTGTGCATCTGGCTTACGTGGGTCCTGGGGAATCAAACTTGGGTCTTTGGCTTCGCAGGCAAGCGCCTTAACCGCCAAGCCATCTCTCCAACCCCCAGATCCCATTTCTGCATGGATGGGCGCGTGCTTGCCTTTTTGGCTTGGTGATGGCCAACGTACAGGGTGGAGAACCCGTTGTCTAGCCCTTCCTACCTTAGTCCTCCTGAGACTAACCTCCTTTACTAAATGCCAGGACGCTAAGCTACCTGTTCGGGAGACAGTGGCTGGAAAAAACCGCTGAGAACTCAGGGATATTCCACTCCCTCCTTAAACATGAGAGATGTCTGTGTCCACGAAGAAATTCTAACCCACTATTCTCCTTAGCCCACTGTTAACTTGGGGAGGCACCATGCAAGGCACACACAAAAAAAAATGTCACAGGTGCATGCGTTGAGCCTATGAGCTTGCAACCTGTCCTCCAAGCTGAAATTGCAATCGCTCCTGACCCATGCGCAACGTTGGAGGACAGCTAACCCGAACCTCGGGCCCCACCCAACTCCTTCCTCTGGGATGTGTGTGTGTTAGGCGGAGGGGCCCTCTGGCCACTCAGGAGTTAAAACGGCAGCGGGACTGGAGGGGGTTGGCGCGGCGAGCAGACGGGGAGGAGGCGACCGGAGTGGGCTGGGGAGGTTGGGAGAGCCGCGGAGCAGCGAGCGAGGAGCGCGAACCAGCGAGAAACCGGGCGGGAGCGGGGCGCGCAGAGGGGCGCCCGGCGCCCGAGGGCCTGCCTGCTCAGTGCACGGGCGGACGGGCGCTCTCCCGCCGGGGGGAGGGGGCAGGGCGGGGACCGACTGCGATCGGGCCGTCGCCGGCTCGGCCCCGCCACCGCTCCCGGGACGAGTTGCACGTTGGGGCAGGCGCCTGGCGAGCTTTCCGGGCCGGTGCGGGCAGCGCTCGCGGCGGGAGGGCACGGAGCGGCGTCCTCCCCCCCCCCCCCAACACACACACACACACAGACACCCTTCCACCCAGCCCCAGGCCAGCCCGGCGGCGGGCGGACAGACGAACGGACAGCGGACGGACGGACAGCGGACCGGCACCCGCGGGGTGAGTGTGCGGCTCCCGGATGGCCGCGGCCCGGTGTCGCGGACGCCGAGGCCGCTGGCGTTGGCTGCGAGGGACCCGGCGGGAGCCGCCGCCTCGGGGCGCCGCGCTCCTGTCCCCCCTTCCCCCCCTCGCGACCGCGGCCCGCAGCTCGGATGACCTGGGGAGGGCCGGGGGAGGGGCGACTGCGGCCGTCGCCGACGTGCCTGCAGGGGACCTGGTGACTCGGTGGAGGGGAGAGGGAAGGAGACCTCAGAATGCCCAGGAGGTGGCCGGCTGCACCCGCCGGACCGGAGCGGAGGGGGAGGGGGACTGGGCCTTAATCTACCAGGAGAGACCCCCACATTCCCATCCCCGCCTTCCCTCCCCCCTCGCAAAGAAAACTGTTGCTGGGCAGAACGGAGCCCCGGAGAGGTGGAGGAGCCCGAGAGGTGGCACCGGGGTTAAGGGAGGGCGTGACGGGGGCACCCTCGCAGGATGGAAATGCTTCCGAGCCTCGGGGACTTTTCCTTCCTTGGAGCTCGTCCCTGCGTGCTGGAGGGACAAGGTGGCCTAGGCTCTGCCCAAAGTAACGGGCACCAGAAGCCAGACTCGTCCCTGGCCAGTGGCTGGCATCTCACTGCAGCCTAGGATGGGACATTTGGGGTGGGGGAGGGGCGGGCTAGAATCAGCCTGGGCGCTGTGGGGGTGGGGCGAGGCGGAAATGGAAGGGCAGCTCTGAGCCCGCTACGGCACCCGGAGTCGGGGAGACCGACAGGGCTGACCAGCCACAGGTGGGCCGTCTGTCCTGCTGGCAATTGGCAGGGCTGTGCCGGCGCAGGCTGCCCAGCCGGCCAAGAACCGGGAGTGGTGGGATGCAGGGGACTGAGCTGAGACGCTGGAGAGGTGGCGGAGAGAGCTGGACGCAGGGAGTTAGTCCCAGGGGTGTTGTCCGTGCTTCCCCCGACCCCTGTCCTCCCCCCCACCCCACCCCTCCACCAAAGGAACAGGAAGGAAAATGTCAGCTGGGCTTTGTGCTCTGTTCCTCAAGCTGCCGCAGCTCCCATCTGTTGGAGCCAACGCAGCTTCTAATTGGGCGGCTGGCAGGGCTGGAGGGGGTGGGCTGGGCACAGCGATGGTTGCCAGGGACAGACTGGAAGGCCTTCTGCTTGAAGACCCCAGGAGAGGAGCAGTAGAGAGGACAGCCTTCCCAGATCAGGACGGCAGAGGTGGCTCCCTGCCAGCTTGCTCACCATCACTGGGAGGATAGGGAAAGCAGATCTAGGTTTCTTTACTTGTCCAGAATGATGGTAGGCTCCGTGTCCCCAGCTGCACCAGCCCTGGATGACGCTTAGGCTGATGTCCATTGCTCCTAAATGCCCCTCCAAAAGAGCATGGGGTGGAAAGGACTGCGTACAGGGCACCAAGGTCCCCTTGTCTGTGGATCCTCTTTCTGCCAGAAAAAGTCACATGTGGGTGGCTTCACTCCCTTTCCTGCCAGGTACTGTGGAGGTGGTGTATTCCCAGGGATGCCTCGAACACCTTCCCCTTCCTTTAAGGGGTAACTTGAGCCTGGGGTAAGACCTAATATTTGGAAAGAGTAGAAGGAAAAGCCTTGGTGCTTCAGAGACTGAAAGCCACCCACGATCTAGCACCTTAGGAGCACCCCTAAATTCACATCTTCCCTGACAAAACCTACCCTGCGGGAGATACCCAGGGCAGTGAGAGGTCAGAGAGCTGAGCTGCATTCCAGGCAGGCTAGGCCAGCAGGTTCCTTGCTAGCTGCACAGCCCCCCACCTCCTGACAGTGGGGGCACATTCACTATTGCTTCTCTTGCATCCCCTTTGCAGGCTGGTTGTCCTGGTACCTGCATGTCTTTGACCCTGGTGTCCCTACACTCACTTGCTCCTCCTACTCCATGCCCTCTTGTTTCTTTTTTCTTTTCTTTTTTGAAGGGAAAGTGAAAAGTCATTTGCTTTTTTTAAAAATCCATTACTTTTGAAACTTGCTCATTCAACAACTATTTATTGAGCACCTACTATGTGATTAGCACTATTTTAAGAGCTGAGTGTATAGCAATAGACACACCTATGCGTCTTGGACTGAACCAAACTTGTATTTGGACTTAACAGTTCTGTGTTCACCAGCTTCTTTCCAAGGTGGGGGAGTATGAACAATCCTCGAAGATTATCAAAATCATCACAGAATGGCCCTTAACATAGCAGGACCTTCCCTTCCCATGCGCCAGGTACCACTTGTCTACGTTTCTGACCCAAAAGACTGGAGCAGTTCATGTCTCACCATCTCTCTAGGAGGCCAGGCTGGGTGGAAAGTAGTGCTTGCACAAGAAGGGAAGCAATGAGGACTGTTTATTGAGAAAGCTGCTCTGTGTGAGGCTGTGTGAGGAGCTTCACCAAAACCATTATGCTCAATTCTCTGGATCGCTTTGTGGTTGCATCACTGTCCCTGTTTTCTAGCTGACGAGATGGAGGACTATAGGGAATGGACCACTTGTTCTAGGTCACTCAGGTTTGAAATCACTGATTATCTGCAGTTCACTTGGCTCCTGTGATGTCAGTGACATCGGAAAAGTTCTACTGTTATGATGACGCTCCGATTTTACCATAGTTTTTCTTGAGTGTGTCTTGTTCCTCCGCTTGAAATATTAGAGTTATTAGACTATAAAGGCTAGAAAGATAGCATAAAGGTAGAGCACTTGCCTAGCAAGCATGAGATCCTAGGTTCACACTAGGTTCGATTCTTAGCACTGAAAAAAAAAAGCACTAGAATATATTACTGGAATGATTACACGATTTGCATGAATAAGACTTCTCACGTGGGCTGGAGAGATGAAGCGCTTGTCTGTGACACCTAAAGACCCTGGTTTGAGGCTCAATCCGCGTAAGCCAGATGCACAAGTTGGTGCATGCATCTGGAGTTCGTTTGCAGTGGCTGGAGGCCCTGGTGCGCCCATTCTCTCTCTCTCTCTCTCTATCACTCTCAAATAAACAAACAAACAAAAATTTTTAATGTTTTTTATTTAAAAAAAAAAAAGACTTCTCACATGATGAAGGAAGCCTTCTTGGAGAAGTTTGGACCCTGGAGAGAACACAGGGAGGGCAGAGAATCTTTCTGACTTCTTATAGTGTGGGACAAGCGGCAGCTGGCAGCTCCCCTCCCCAAGCCCCCACCTGCATCTGGATAGAGTGGGCAGAAAATTGCTGTTTTCATTCAGGATTAGCATAGGAGCTCTGTCCATGGTCAGTCTAATGAGTCAGTCTTACTCCTGTTCTCAGCCTCTTGGACAAGCCTGGACTCTTTATGAAAGTCCCAAGGCTGAATATGGGAATGGGAAGCTTGGGAGCCTGCAAGGACTACAGGCAAGGACAAGGTCAATGGTCAAGGCTAAATGAGGACAGGAAGTGTGGAGCATGACCAAGGCACAGAAGGGAGGAAACAAAGGCAGAAGATAATTGACAAGTGCACCTTTAATCCCATCACACTTGGGGGGCCAGGGGTGGATCAGAGATAGGAACATCACTGTAAGTTCAAAGCCAACTTGGGACTACAGAGTGAGTGCCAGGTCAGCCTGGACTACAATGAGACTCTACCTAGTAAAACAAAACAAAACCAAAGGAAAAAAAAAAAAAAAAACCCAGAAGATGAGAAACATGACAAAAACAGCAAAAGCTGGACTAGACCCTGTGCAGTGTTCTGTGGTTGGGTCTCTAAGAGAGGTCAGAACTCAAGGATGCTTTTATCCTGGCCTCACAGTGTGCATGTTGAAAATGCACTGAGTTGGTCTCACTCAGGTCTATTTAGCCCATCTTTCCTAAGAACCTTGCCTATCCTGGGCTGTATGCAGAAACAGAGGGAGATGGGCTGTTTTCTCTACACCTCAGGTTGTTCACAGTAAAGGTATAGATCCTGGAGCCATCCAGCTGGAGTCCCAACCACTGCTCCACACGGAGCTAGGAGACATTGGCAAAGTCATCTAACCTCTCCATGCCTCCGTTTCCCCACTTGTAACGGGGATGGGGGGTGGTGGCTATAGGGCTGTTATGAGGATCCAATGAAGTAATGCGCTGAGGAGCTCAGAACAGTGTGTGGCATATAGTCAGTGCGACAGAAGTGCTTTTACTGTGGTGTAGTTCAGGGCTGAGCAGAAGAGGTCACCTATCTGCGGAAGCATGTGGTGTTTGGGTCAAGGCTTGAAAAGGAGTCAGCCAGGAGAAGGAGTGGGCCTGGGACACTGGTGCTGAGGGTGTCTGGGCACAGGAATCAAATATGAAAAAGTGCTCTGGTGTATATGTGATGTCCTTCAAGGTCATCACTCATGCTGCTGAGCCATCCGCCTCAGCCTCTTTGTCCCCAGTGCTAGGAGCTGGGCTTCCAGTGGGGGTGACCACCTGCCCAGATCAACCCCACACGCTTTGGTCTTAAAGGGTGAGCCTCCAGCCAGGAGACCTGGTACGGTCCTGCTAGATTTGGTGGCATGACCTTGGCCTCCTGAGCAGTTGAAGTCATCAAGGCCTTAGATTCCATTCCAAACCAGAGCTGCCGTGGCCTTCTGGCACTTCCCAGGAATCTGGGAGATGCTTTGGCCTGAGAGGGCTGCCTTGTAGGAAGTGAGTTTAACCAGGTCTGCTTTCAAATTCAGTTTGTCCCTGTGAGCTTCTCCCACCCACATCTTCCCTGCTGCTCAGTGTTTGATGGGCTTGACGTGAATTCCAGCATGAAGCACAGCAGAGGGTTCCTGGGGCAGAAACAGTTTCTCAGCGTCCACCTCTCAATTTGTAATGACGTACACGTCAGCGCCTAGCATTTACACACTCGTGTGCACCAGGCGCCGGGTCACATGCTTCACCCCTTTACCCAATAAGATCTCTGAACACCCCCATTAGCTAGGTAGGTATTCTTATCTCTAATTCAAACATGAAGAAACTGGGGCTCAAATTTGCTCAAAATTGAGGACATGTGAAAAAAAATGGAGGGATTTAATCCTTCTGTCACCAGGGCCCTGGCCTCTTCACTGCCCCCAGAATCCATCACTCCTTGGACTTAGAGGTGCCCTAGGGTGATATAGCCCATTCTCCTAGCTAGCTTCTCCCTATAGGATAAAGTCTCCTATGCCAGCCCTATCCAAGCCAGTGGCTACCTTTCCCCCTTTGAGGATCATTAGAGAAGGTCTTCCTGACCACTTTCTTCCATCTGCTCTTAAAGGACATGTTATTTGAAGTAGGAAAAGGAAGAGGGAAGGAAAAAAAAACCCAAAAAAACCTCATTTGGATAAGGGAGAAAAAAAAACTGTGAAGGATAAAAGGAAAAAAAAAAAAAGGGTCAGGCATGATGGTGCACACTTTTAACCCCAGCCCCTTGGAGGCAGAGGTAGGGGGATCGCCATGAGTTTGAGGCCAGCCTGAGACTCCATAGTGAATTCCAGGTCAGCCTGGGCTGGAGTGAGACCCTACCTCAAGGAATAAAAGAAAAAAAAAAAGGACATGATATTAATACCACTGGGGTTCTTTTATTGTTTGTTTTTGTGGAAGTGCTAAGGATTGAAACTAGGGTCTTTAGCATGCCAGGCAAATGCTCACCAGTGAGTCACATCCCCAGCCCCAAGGACCAAATGTTTAAGATCCATCTTTATTTCCTTCTGCATCTGCTTACAGCCTCTGAGCCCACAGAGAAGCTAACCTAAGAGTTGGTGCCCATAGACGTAGGATAGCATCCAGCAAATGTGGCTCGCTGGAAGTCATGAGAAGTGAGACACACCTGGTTACAGTGGGTGGAGACCCGGTGGGCTGAGGGTCTGCTGACAGCTGGATGTTACTGACAAGACAGGCTCATGTGTCGTGGGAAGAGCTAGTCTGGTCTGCCCTGTAGCATTCGGAGAAAGTGTGTGGTCAAAGGGACAGTCATTACGAAGCAGCAGCTTAGGTCTTCCAGGTGAAGCAGGTCTGTCTTACCAGATCCTTCTAGGGAAAAAGAAGGGAGGCAGAGAGAAGAAAGGCCATGGAGGTTATGTGTCTGTAAAGTGTTCCATCAAGTGTTTGGCTTCGGCCTGGCAGGGCAGAAGTGGTGGTGCCAGGAAGGTGGAATGATCACCACAGGGCCACTGGAGATGTGAAAACTTCGTGGAAGGAAGTGCAGGGAGACAGCCTGGTGTTTTGCCCTGGACGTCAGAAGGTGTTCCCCAGAGCAGGTAAAGGAGGAAGGGTGGACTTCCACAACCCAAGGGGACCTGCAGAATTGTCTTGCTCTCTGCCCATCTTTGCCATAGGCAATGCTTCTGCCACCCCACCTGGGGAGAGGGGGGACCGTAGTCTCTTCATCAGCCAGTATTTACTGAGCCTAGCCCCGAGGGTACAGACAGCAGGAAGCAACCAGAGAGCTGGGCCCTTCAGGACCTTTGACTTTATTGTCTGGGGAAACAGCAAAATAAACTTAGAAAGCAAATGGCATATTAGAAAGTGTTAAGTGCTGTGAGGAAAAACAGAGCAAGGAGGTGAAACAGAGGCTGCCCTTTGTTCAGGGTCACCACAGAGGCTGGCGGAGAGGGCAACCATGAGGGCTGGGCGGAGGGATGCAGAATGGGGCTGGGCTGCTGAGAGCATGCGCTTGAGGAGAAAGGCAGGAGCCAAGGTTGAGCAATGACCGAGAGGTCACCCTCGAGCCGTGGGGTCTGGTGACGAGTTGAGCTTATCTGAGTGAGATGGGAGGCTTGGTCAGGTTTGGGATTTTGAAGCGCTGGGCCTTGGGCCATCCATTGCACTAAGAGCCTAGTCAGGAAGTTGTGACTACTGCCATGGACGGTCTCTTGGTCATCCAGTGTGTGTCTGTGTGTTTGGGGAGCTTGGTCTGGGGGTAGGCGGGGGCCGGGGAGGGGAGTACGGTAGGGGTCGGGAGAATATAAGAATCATCAAGCCCTAGTCTCTGTTGGAGAGGAGACACAGAGATGAGTTGGGGAGGCAGAACTCATACTCTGAAATAATGAGGGAATAATACCAGACAGTATTTAAAACCAAGTGCTAAACTGTGTGATTTAGACTATAAATGTTATCAGAACTGTGAGCTCCGTGTGGGAGTTATATAGGGAACGCTTCCTCGGGAGGTGTGGCAGATTAGGTCTAGAGAGCCGAGTAGGGCTCCACTGTGCAGAGGGGAGGATTTGAACAAGAAGAGCTTGTGGCTGAGGGCTGGGAGGGGGACGGTCCTGGACTCTTCCACCTATGGGAGGAAGTCAGCTAGGGCTCAGTGCCCCCAAGACCTGGCTTGGTCCCTGGATCAGCCCCTTCCCAGCCATCTAGGATTCTCGTGCCCTCTCTTGCCTCCCTTCCAAGGACAGCAGCACTTTGGGGTGGCCAGGGCCCGCTGCTCTCTGTTCTTGGAAGCCATTTGCCTGCAACAGCATTCTCCCTGTTCCACATCCGCAGACCTTTTAATCGGCCGCTCTTCCACGGATGCTTTCGGACCCACTGATGTCAGGGGTCCCCACTGCTCTGTAATGCCCCTGAGCCCCATTTCCCTCTTCAGTCTGCAGCCAGCTTCTCTTCTTACTTCCTCTTAGGGCCTGACCTCCTGCCCAGCAAGTTACTCTGTATCATTTCTGTTAGTGAACTGGAAGTGAGATCTCACCAAAGGAAGATCTTCCCCTGAGTGCCAAGTGTCCTGGCAAGAGTGGGTGGTGGCTCACTTCTACAGTAAGGAGGAGGAGTGCGGAGTAGAGTAAGAAGATCCACCTGTGTGCCCTCACCCACCTGAGACACAGGTGGGGATGCACTCCTCCCCGGACCCTAGCCAGTGAGCAGAAGTCAAGAGTCATGGGAGTAAAATGCCACCTCTCACTCAATAGGCTTCTTTTCTGCTCTGGGTTCGGAGCTGAGAAAGGAGGGCTGTATCCCAGATTCTGCTCCTGGGAGCTGCAGGGTCAAGTCTGAGGCTGCTGTCCTTGTGGCTCAAGTCCAGAGCAAGTGGGTTGTGCTGGATATGGGTTGGAGTCCACATTGTCTAGCACTTGCCCTTGGGCGTTTTAGCAAGCTCCTGAGCCTCAGCTTGGGCACGTGTAAGTGTGGGTTAATAACACCCACTCCCAGGGGTTGTTAATAATAACAGCTAGCGTTTTTGAGTGCTTATGTGCATTTATCTCATTTAATCCACAGAACACTGGGAAGCTGACATTATTTTCCCCCATTTTGCGGCTGACGGGACTAAAGCTGGAAAGCATTAAGTCACTTGCCTGAGGCCACACGCACAGTCACAAGTGACAGAGCCAGACTTCAGCCCCACATTGCTGTGGCTCCAGAGCCCTGGTTCCCAGCCACCACATCAAACCATCTAATCTGTGTAAAGTGCCTGCTACAAAGTGGAAGCTCAATAAATGTTAGTTCCTTTTCTTCTCCTTGTCCCCAGGGCCACTCTTCTAGAGAATAGCTTTTCCCTACTGCAACACATAGCTCTTCCAGAGTCCCTCGGGATGTGAGCGGTAGGAACGGGAATGACTTTCCGTTTTACCCCAGAGGGAAAGCAGGGCTGAGAGAGGGTGAGCTGTTTGCCTGAAATCGGAAGACGGCAGGGCTGTGATGAACTCCCAGGGCACCTTTCTCTGGAGAGAGTTGTTCTGCAGGCCCACTGGGTCCCAAGCCCTTGGCAGAAGGTGCCTGCTGAGGTTTCGGCCAAGGTGAAATAGGTGGAAGGAGAGGGGAGGCCACCATCTCCCCTAGGGCAAAGACCAAGCTGTTTCACCCACAGATGCTGGAGGGCAGAGGTCAGTGCCAGGGATTAAAGTGTGGGGAAGGGACAACGGTATCGGACTTCATGGCCGCTCAAGCGATGTGCCTTCTGCACCACACACGCAGCTCGAGCGCCTAACCTAGAAGTAAAACAAGAGCAGATATTGCAGGTTAGTCTGGATACTGAGGTGCATACAGAGTAGAGAGAAAGGAGTGGCGACAGAGAGGTTTCTCCCTGGAGACCCGTTTCCTGCTGGACATCGAGACTCATCTCTGCGCAACCCTCCAAGACAGCCTGGCAACATTCACGCCTGAGGGGCAGACCCCAAAGTTCCTGTTTCTCCGTAAGGCTCACCCAAGAGAAACAAGGACGATGAGCTCCAGGTCGTGGCGCTTTAGAACGGAAAGTCATCTAGCCAGGTGGCTTTCCAGTGCTTCTAGAAATTGATGCAGTTTTTCAAAACAAAACTGTGGCTGTGTGGGCAGCCAAATAGCAGCCCTTCTCTAGTATGCTAATCCTTGGAACCCGTGAGGATGCTCTGTTACAACGCAGAGGGGAGCAGATGCTGTCTGTGGGATGATAGGTGCTGGTTGACCTTCAAACAAGAAAGGGACCTGGGTTATCCTGGTGGCCCCAGTGTATCATGGAAAGAGAAGGCACTAGTCAGTGTTAGAATGCGGCCATATGAGAAAGATATGACTGGCCATCGCTGGCTCTGAAAGAAGGAAGGGCCACGAGCCAAGGAATGCAGGCGACCTATAGGGCCTGGGAAAGGCAGGAAACAGATTCTCCCCCTGAAGCCTCCAGAAAGGATCGAATCTGTAAACACCTTGACTTTAACCTAAACCCACGTCAGTCTGACCTGTAGGTCTGTAATACATTTGTCTTACTCCCAATCACACGAAAGTAAAGGCAAAAGCAGAGGCAAGTCCCACTTGGCCTCCTGACCTCCCAGTGACCCTGGAGAACCACCTCATCACGAGGCAGCCCTGAGTCGGAAGTGCCAGTTTTCTAAACAGTAAAACCAAAGCTGGGAGAGAAGGGGTTTGTTGGAAGCCACAGAGTTAGTGAACAAGCCAGGCCTCTGGTCAGGGCTTGCTCCCATCATGTCAGAAATCCCGGATGACACTACGAATTCCCTTCTCCACTCACCCACGTGTGGCAAATGTTTACCTACAAAGGCCTGTGTGCCATGCTAAGCACTGGGCAGAGGCAAAAAGAGCCCAGGGGGGACAGTACTGCCTGGGTTCTGCCATGCCAATAGCCCTTCACTGGGCCCTCAGTCCCCCCCACCAAATACAAGCAACCAACCCAGGCTGTTCAGGGCTACAGTGTTCCTTGCCCAGCTGGGCATTACCACAGCCCCCTCCTCTACCCCTGCCCTCTCTCTCACACTGGCAGCCTGGGAAGTGCTCCTCACCCTAGCCAGCTGCAGGTGGGCAGCACTTGGGGTTGGGGAAGAGAAGGGAAGGAGGTAGCAGAGCCAGTGTCCCACCTGCAGTGAGCACCCCAATCGTGCCTTCTCTACCCTCTGCCAGGCATTTCGGTCTCCCCTCACAACACCTGAGCCACCGGCCAGCCTCCGGGGCTGCCAGCTCCTGGTGTTTGGTCTCCATGGCAACCCCACATTTTCTGTTCTGGTTTCTAATGACTTACTGGCAAGTGTGGTAATTTGCAGAGCTTGGCAGACAGAGCTCTGGGAGCTGGGGAGGCGGGGCTGAAGACAGTGAGGGGGCCTGGAGGAGCAGGGAGGGGCTGGGGTGCTGGATGGAGACTGAGGCACACTTCTTTCTGCCCTACCGTTCCCAGTTCCTACTGATTAAAAGCTCAAGCGAGGGAGCTGCCTCGGGGCCAGGGCCACCCCTCGGAGGAGCATCAGCTCTCTCCAGATGGACAGACAGACGTGAAGCACAGCTGCTCGCCTGGCAAGCAGGTTAGGGCAGGTGTAGGGGAGCTGATAGCCGCGTTCAGCCGTAGCAGGTCAGACCACGCATGTCTTCCACCACTCTCCTGCCTGCTTTTTGGGCTCTGGAACAAGGGGTCCCTTCTAGGCCTGAGTCACTTGGTCTCATGGGGAGAGGGGTTGGGACACCATGTCCACTGGACAAGTCCTTGAAGATTCAAGGTACTTCGAGCACTCTGAGAACTAAGCAGGGAAACCCTGAATGAAACGCCAGGTAATGTAAGTGCGGGGCAGCCACAGAGCACGGCGGAGGAAGAGCGCCGGAGCCTGAGCATCCTCTGCCGTGCTGCGACAGAGCTTGCCCCGCCTCAGGACGATTTTCCCCGGGGCTAAGCAGTGGGGAGCCCCTGCCTGAGCTGCTGCAGTTCTTCCAGGCACAACTTCTCAGCCCGCCTCTTGCCCCCCGTCACTCTCAATGCCGCCCTGTGTGCAGTGGTGGGAAGCAGCAGATGTGATGAACAGAGCTCCGCCTTTAAAGCTGGGTCCATAGAGGTCGAATCCTGTGGCCAGCTTATCAGCTTTACGACCTCTCCTGAGCCTCAGTTTGCTTGTCTTTAAAATGGAATTACCATACCCAGCTCATGGGTTTGTGGACACGAAATCAGTTTGCACTTGTAAAACGCTTGTTACTGGACCTTAATTATCTACCCGACATGGATAAAGGAGCAACGTAATCAATAATTCTGGTGGAGCAGGGTGTGGAGGTGCACGCCTTCAAACCTGGCACTCAGGAGGCAGAGATGGGGGGATCGCTGTGAGTTTGAGGAAAGCCTGGAACTGCACAGTGAGTTTCAGGTCAGCTGAGGCTAGAGTGAGAACTTGCCTCGGAAAAAAGAAAAATAGAAAACAGAGAACTCTGGTTCTTGAATTGGTGAGGTTTTCTTTTTTTTTTTTTTAACAGTTATTTTTTAGGTATTTTTATTTATTTATTTGAGAGTGACAGACAGAGAGAGAAAGAGGTAGATAAAGAGAATGGGCATGCCAGGGCCTCCAGCCACTGCAAACAAACTCCAAACGCATGCGCCCCCTAGTGCATCTGGCTAACATGGGTCCTGGGGAATCGAGCCTCGAACTGGGATCCTTAGGCTTCACAGGCAAGTGCTTAACCACTAAGCCATCTCTTCAGCCCAAGGTTTTCTTTTCTAAATATTTTTTCATGTTTACAGAGACTTATTAGATTAAGAGGAGGAAATACAGGAAGCTCCTGCCATGAGAAAGGAGAGAGGGGGTAAAGCCCCCTTTTCTAAATATTTGAAAATCATCTTCACTTATTCAGTAAGTGTTTTATTGAGCGTCTACAGAGTTACAGGTACTGAACCATGCGCTGGGTCTTTCCTGGCGTGTCATGTTCAAGGTGTGTTGTAGTTATTTTCATGTTGCTAGGACAAAACACCTGACCAAAAGCAGCGGATGGGAGGAAAGGGTTCATTTTGGCTTACAGTCTCAAGGGGGAGCTTCGTGACGGCAAGGGAAAGGAATGGCGTGCACAGAGGGGCATCACTTCTGCCACTGCAGTGGAAAACAGCAGCAAGAGTGAGCTGATCTCTGGCAAGCGGGGGGTGGCTGACTGTAACACCCCTAAGTTGACAACATACCCCTCTAGCAAGGCTCCACCTCCCAAACTTCCACCAGCAGGGGACCAAGCACTTAGGACACGTGTTTACGGGGACCGTCCAATACAAAGGACCCCAGGGTGTGCTTATCTTACTGATGCATTCTTTAAACACAAAGCACCTCTCAGGAGGCCCCATGTAAGAAGGTCTTGTGTGGCTTTCTGAGAAGAGGCTGGACCCCAAACCTCTGCCTTGTGAAGGCTCTGTCTAGCGTGTACAAGGAGAACCATGCCCAGCTTCTCAGCAGGGGTGAGCCTTTTCAGAGCTGGCTAAAGGCGCTGACAGGTGTTGCCCCTCTACTTCAGAAACTGCTGCTGAGGCTAGACAGGGCCGCCACCAAGCAGCCAGCCAGCAGCTAGGAGAGGAGCAGGGTGCCTCTGCTGTCTCCTGGGCAACTGAGCCCACCACAGCTTCCTCGTGTGGCACAGGAACAGAGGGTCCAAGAACAAGGGGAGGTAGGATGCTTGGCTTCCCTCTCTGCCAGCAGATGGACTTCTGCCTATGCCAGGAGTCTGTTCCTCTCTGATCCCCTTGCAGCCTTCTCTGAGAAGCCTCACCAGACATGTGCCAACAAAATGGCAGTGATGGCTGTGGCCCCACAGCCATCACGCCACATTATAGCTCAAATACACAGTACTAGTGGGTCAGGGGCTCCTGCTGGCCCAGGAGCTGTGGGACCCCTACCTCAGCACACCTGTGACACATTCGTCGCTCCCAGCCTCAGCGGGAAGCCATGCTTGAGTCGGTTCCCAGACCTAGTTTTGTCCATGAGAAACTTAGGCTTCAGGAAAGGGAAATGACCTGCCTGGGGTCACACATTGCGTTAGTGTCAGTGGGAGCTAGCGCAACGCTTCCAACTTCTGGCTTTGTGCTATGTGTTGCCTTTTCTCAAATCTCCTTTCACTGTCTTTGCTGGTGAGTCACTCTAGAGAGCTCTTCAGATACCTGGGAAGGTCATTTCTCTAAATCCTCTAGTCAGGCCGAATCTCCCCTGCCCCTCCCTATTCCTCACCTCATTCAGTGAGACCTTTGGCATCTGCGCATACTCCCCTTCCCCTCTCCAAGTCATCCATCATCCTGGTGAGATGAACAGGCCCTGCCTGCTCCCATCCCTCAGTACCCTCACTGGCTCCTCCACCTCAGATACTCCAAAGGCCACGCCCTAGGGCCTTGATCTTTCCTCCACCTGGAAATCACCTACTGGAGCACCCTGCTTTCTGATTGTCTCCACCTGGTCTCCAAACTGGCTTGGCCAAGCGCTCCCACACTACTATTCCTGAACTTTGGGAGTGTGGGTCCATTGGCCCCTCTTACCTCCCTTTTTTCTGATTCTTAACAGATTCTGTGGTCCACATTAAGGTTCTGCCTGCCAGTATCCTAAATTCTCTGGACCCTCTGTCTTTTTTTTTTTTTTTTAAGAGAGAGAGGGAAAGAGGCACAGACAGAGAAAGACTGAGAGTGTGTGAGAGAGAGAAAATGGGCATGCCAGGGCTTCAACCACAAATGAACTCCAGAGGCATGTGCCACCTTGTGCGTCTGGCTTACATGGGTCCTGGGGAGGTCCTTTGGCTTTGCAGGCAAGTGCCTTAACTGCTAAGCCATATTTCCATATCTCTCTCGCGCTTGGGAAAGAGAGAGAAAGAGAGAGGAGAGATAAACAATTGGCACACCAGGGCCTCAGCCACTGCAATCGAACTCCAGGCGCTTGCACCACCTAGTGGGCATGTGTGACCTTGCCTCACCTTTGTGCATCTGGCTCATGTGGATCTGGTGAGTAGAACATGGGTCCTCAGGCTTTTCAGGCAAGTGCCTTAACTGCAAGCCATCTCTCCAGCCCCCTCCCTTTTTCACTTCCTGTTTGGCAAAGTCCCTGTAGATCAATTACTCTTCTTCCTTCTTCTTATTTTTAAATTATCTTTTTAACTTTTTTAAAAATTTATTTATTTGAGAGCGACAGACACAGAGAGAAAGACAGATAGAGGGAGAGAGAATGGGCACGCCAGGGCTTCCAGCCTCTTCAAACGAACTCCAGACGTGTGCGCCCCCTTGTGCATCTGGCTAACGTGGGACCTGGGGAACCGAGCCTCGAACCAGGGTCTTTAGGCTTCACAGGCAAGCGCTTAACCGCTAGGACATCTCTCCAGCCCCCTTCTTCTTATTTTAAAGCAGGGTCTCACACTAGGCCAAGGCTGACCTGGAACCACTCTGTAGCCCAGCCTTGCCTCAAACTCATGGTGATCTTCCTTCCTCTGACTCTCAAGTGCTGCAATTAAAGGCATGTGCCATCACACCTGGCAGCTTAATCTGCATTTGCCTGCATCCAGGCAGTGAAGCTGCTGGAAAAACACAGGCGTGAGTGTACACACACACACACACACACACACACAGAGAGAGAGAGAGAGAGAGAAAGAGAGAGAGGCAGATGGGTACATCTATCTACATACTCACCATCGCCAACCTAACTTGTTCTTCAAAAGTATCTGGTGTTCCTACCACATCCCTTAACTCTCTGATGACTGTTTCACACCTTCCTCCCCAAACCTCCGCCTCTGCCCGTGCTCTCAGCTGAGGACCTCACCTCCCACTTCATAGAGAAATAGCAGTCTCCAGACAGACTTCTCCAGCTTGTCCCCACCAAACCTTCAGGCACTCCTTCCTCTGCATCCATCCTCTGCTTCAGCCAAAGCAGCAAGGTCCCATGCACATCTGTGCTTCCCCATGGGTTCTAGAGCCCATCTGGGGAACAGCCCTCCCATTGTGCTCAAGTTTCTCCTGGCTTCAGAAAACAAAACAATGAAATCCTTCCTCCAGCCCAGTTTCTGCCCCCACCCTATCTCCATCCTCTCAAGCCCAGTGTCTTGAGAGACTTGGCTCCATCAGTGTGCTCCATTTCGCACTGCCCACGCCTTCCTCAGCCCCACTGCGGTCTGGCTTCCTCCTCCAAAGCAGCTCTCCACACCACTCAAGCCAGGGAGCAGGTTCCAGTTTGCACAAGCACCTTCCCCACGTTTTTGACACTTCTTTCCTTCGGCTTCTCTAACCCCATATTCTCTGGCTACTCCAAAATCATCTTTGCTGACTCACTCTCCCGGCCTTCATCTTTAAATGCTAGCATTCCTTCTCATGTGTGTTTGGGAGGTGCTGTCTGCTGCCTGGGGACCCTGTCTGTCTCCAGGCCACCACACCACATGTAGATAAACGTCCACATCTCTAGTCTGCATCTTTTCATCTCAGCTCTGGAACTTCATATCCGCCCACCTAGGTAACTAAGATGGATATGCTAAGAAAGATTGGGCACATCTAGAGCCAAAGACTCTAGATGTCTTCTATGAAGTCTCTGTTGCCTTCCCACGTCTACCTCGCCCTTGTGCAGTGTGGCCTGACTATGACAGGTACCACCGCAAACCAGTGCAGTAAGCCAGAGACTGGGAGTCCTTTGTTTTATACCCCTTGCACTCCAGCTACCAGGTCTGATCTCTGAAACCAGATCTAAGTGCAGGCTACCTTACCTCTGGCTCCCAACCACTGGGATCACCCCCTTGCTGGCCATATCCCCCCTTGCACCTCCAACCTGAGTACCAAATCTTTGCTTGGGGGATGTTTTTGGACACACATCTGACCCAGTCACATTCTGCCACTCTTTAGGCACTGCTGGTACGTGTGTGTGTGTGTGTGTGTGTGTGTGTGTATGGAACAGAGAAAAAGGAGGAGAGAGAGTATGGGTGTGCCAGGGCCTCCAGCCATTGCAGACTCTAGATGCTTGCACCCCCTTGTGCATCTGGCTAATGTGGGTCCTGGGGAATTGAACCCAGGTCCTTTGGCCTTGCAGGCAAACGCCTTAACCTCTAAGCCATCCCTCCAGCCCTTCTGGTGCTCTCAAGATGGCTGGGGGAAAACTCCACCCTGCTCCCTCTTTAGGCTCTGCACTCTGAGCATGCACTTTTAGGTCCTTTTTTCCCTGTGACCTTCATGCTTGCTGCATTACTTTTCCTGTCCCATACTTCTCATAAAGTTCAAATCTAAACTTAAGTTGTTCTTCCTTAGCAAAGCCTCTCCCAAAGCCCCAGGATACCCCAGAACCCTGTTGAACACTCTCACAGTGTCCCGTCTGCTGCTTTTGCAGCACAAATCTTGATAGCTAATAATATCAACGAGAGCTTTGTGGGTATCTTCTGTCTCTGCCACAAAGCTGTGACCCCATAAGCGTGGTGTTCATCTCTTTGGTGACCCTGTGTCACTGGCATCTGGCACAAATTCAGTATTCAAAAATATTCAGGCCAAGCCGAGCGTGGTGGCGCACGCCTTTAATCCCAGCACTCAGGAGGCAGAGGTTGGAGGATCACCATGAGTTTGAGGTCACCCTGAGACTCCATAGTGAATTCCAGGTCAGCCTGAGCTAGAGTGAGACCCTACCTCGAAAAACCAAAAAAAAATTCAGGCCAGGCATGGTGGCACACACCTCTGATACCAGCACTAAGGAGGCATCAGCAAGAGGATATCAAGTCCAAGGCTAGCCTGGGCTACACAGGGAAAACCTGTTTCAAAAATAAATAAGGGCTGGGATGGGATATTATACACTTGTAATTTTAGCAATCAGAAGGCAGGGACAGGAAAATCACAAGTTCAAGGCCACCCTACTACAATGTAAGATTCTGTCTCAGAAAGAAAGACAGGACAAAAGAAAGACAGGATGAAAGAAAGAAAGAGAAGGAGGGAGGAAGGAAGACACAAAAATGTCAGATAAATAAATGGATTTAGAAGTGAATTCATTAACAAAATGCCTTTAAACACACATACATACAAAACTCATGGCAAAAAGCAGGGGGGAAAGCCAATCTATCTGATTGTTGGTAGACCAGATGGCCACACCTTGTCAGTGGGCCATTATGTAAGGAAGCTGGGCTGCTGCTCCACTCTCCCTCCCCTCCCCTCCACTTACTTCCCTGTCCTCCATGTACAGCTCCAGCCCAGATTCTAGGAAGAATCTTTGAGTTTCTAGTACAGGCTCCTCCTCCTCACCAAGAGTTCTGCAGTAATCTTTCACATTTGACAGTTGAGCCGCTCTTTGCATCTACAGAACTTTTATGTATGGTACAGTGTTTGATTGCATTTGTCCTTTGTGCCACCCCTGTGAGAAAGCTGGAATGTGTACAATCACTTGTCACACAATGGGAGAAGCCATAGCTTAGAGGGGTTTGGTGGTTCACTTGCAGTTACATGTCTGCTAAGTGCAGAGTTATACACTTGCCTGGTGCTTGGGGTCCCATGACAAAGCTTTCTCTTCTGCTGCACATCGATGCTTGTGCTGCATGCTTAAGATGGCTTCGTGGTTAAGGCACTTGCCTTGAAACCTAAGGACCCAAGTTCGAGTACCAGTACCCATGTAATCCAGATGCACAAGGTGGCGTGTGCATCTGGAGTTTGTTTGCAGTGGCTAGTGGCTTGCCATGCCCATTCTATCCCTCTCTTAAATAAACAGATTAATTAATTTAAACAAAAAATAATAAAAGAGATGATCCCTCACAAAACATGGAGTCACACCCAAGACAAACCTTGATGAACAGAAAGCAGGGCCTTGGGGATAGCCTGCAGTTTGATTGCAGTAGAATGATTTTCTCCAGAGTCGAGCTGCCAGCTGGGCCTCTCCTTTTTCTCACAGATCCTCATAGTCCTTCATTCAGTACTGGGGACAGAGTACGTACACTGAATTCCAGGAGCAGGAGTGCCCAGAGAATCCATAGTGAATAAAGACAGTAGAAGTTGATGGAGGACCATGGCTCCTCACCCTGACTCCTGAAGGACAAAGTCCATCTCTGCAGACATGCATGCCCTCATTGGCTTGGCTTCTTCCTCCCTTGCCAGCCTCTTGCTGACTCCTCACTGCCTCCCAGCTGGCCCAAGTAAAACCCAGCTGCCCTGGTTCCTCAGCTATCCCATGCTACTTCACACCTCTGACCCCAGGGCCCTTTCTAGTCTCCTCTCTGTACATCAGTAACATGTTTCCCCCCTCGCTGAGCACACTGTTTGCTCCAGGAAAGGCCCCTTTGCTGCTCTTTCTCTTCTGCTGCTTGGGAAGCTCCTCAAAGACAGAGTGTGTGCTACTCACATGAGATTCCATCCGCTGGCATGCTGGGGTAGAACAGTAACAACACATGCTGAAGGTTTGCTGCGTGCTAGATGCTACACTGAATTTCAGAGCAACTTTTTATTTTAAACTAAGTATAGGTTCACCGAAGGTGCAAAAAAAATGTACAGGGAAGTCCCAAGTTCCCCTCAACCAGTCTCCCCCTAATGTCAACATCTTGCCTGACTTAGTGCAAGATTAAACACAGGAAACTAGGCTGGAGAGATGGCTCAACAGTTAAGGCACTTGCCTGCAAAGCCTAAGAACTCATGTTCAAATCTCCAGGTCCCACATAGATACACAGCAATGCAAGCATGCAATGCCACACATGCACACAAGGGGGCGCACACATCTGGAGTTCATTCACAGTGGCTGAAAGGCCCTGGTGCACCCATTCTCTCCCTCTCTCTGTCTCTCAAAAGTAAAATAATGAAAAAGCAGGAAGCTGATACTGTTGTAACCCATAAACCTTATACACATTTCATGCTCATTTGTGTGTATATAGCTTTGTGTAACTACAACCAAAATCAAAACACTGAACTTAGCCAGGTGTGGTGGCATGGTGGTGCACACCTTTAATCCCAGCACTCTGGAGGCACAGGTACAAAGATTGCATGAGTTTGAGACCACCCAGAGACTACGTAGTTAATTCCAGGTCAGCCTGGGCTAGAGTGAGACCCTACCCCAAAAAACACTGAACTGAACACAGGCATTGTGCAAATGTACCTACCTGTAATCCCAGCACCTCAGAGGCTGAGGTAGGAGGATTGTGGGTTCAAGGCCAGCCTCGGCTACCCAGAGTTCCAGGCTAGCCTATAGTACATAGCAAGACATTTTCCCCAAGATAATAAAAAATAATAATATGATAAGATACTTAACTGTAGCATCACAAAATTGCCTTCTGTTACCTCTTTAGAACTGCATCTTCCCAGCCATAGTATCTGCCACCTACCAATCTGTTCTCCATCTCTATAATTATGTGATTTCCAGATGTTATAAAAGAGGAATCATACAGGCTATAATCTTTCACTATTAGCTTTTTTTCTTTTTCTTTTTTTTTTTTTTATACATTTAGCATAATTTCCTTCAGGGTTGTCCAAATTCCAAATTGTTCCTGGTATCAATCATTTGTTCCTCTTTTTTTTTTTTTTTTTTAGTTCAAGGTAGGGTCTCACTCTAGGCCAGGCTGACCTAAAATATACTCTGTATTCTCAGGGTGGCCTCGAACTCACAGTGATCCTCCTACCTCTGCCTCCTGAGTGATGGGATTAAAGGTGTGCGCCACCACACCTGGCTTCATTTGTTTCTCTTTGTTGCTGACTGGTACTCCTACATAGGAACATGCTGCACTTGGTTTAACTGGCCACTGTGGGCCATTTTCCTTACTTCATTTAACAGGTGAAAAAACCTAACTTGCCCAGGGTCACATGGCTAGTAAGTGGCATATTTAATAGCTTTTGACTAATAGGAAGCTAATAGATGTGTATTGTGTTACACTCATCTGTACAAGGGCACTTTACGTTCTTTGCTTACCACCCAGCAAGTTGTTTGACACATCTCGGGTACTTGCTAAATGCTTTGCCAGTGATGATGTGCATCTAAATTTATGTAGGTAGGAGTCATGTCCAATTTGCTGTGCACTAGACATTTTCAAGAGGAGACCATGCTTCTTTTGATATCTTACTCTATAACTACACTATGAGTTTTACTTGGAATCTTTTTTTCTTTTCTTTTTTCCCCAAGGCAGGGTTTCGCTCTCTAGCCCAGGCTGACCCAGAATTCATTATGCAGTTTCAGGCTGGCCTCGAATTCACAGTGCTGAGGATTAAAGACGTGTGCCACCATGCCCAGCTTTACTTGGAATCTCAGGAAAGAAAAATCGGGCAGTAAATATTGATCACAGACAGGTATGGCATTTTATTCTCTAAAATGCCCCAAACTATTGGCTCCATTCTAAGTACCATATTTGCATGGTATTTTGCATATAGTTTAGTCAAAATGCAGAGCGACCTTTCATCTCGCCTTTTGTGACTCCTGCCCTGTGGGTGCCTCAGGGTCAGGCTGTGCTGAGCTGGGTCAGGCTGTTCTGGTCCCAGGTCAGGCTGTGCAAGGGCAGTCTATAGAAATGATTGGCTGGGTCCTGAGAGTGCCCACCCTGAACTAAAAACTCTTTTGGGGTGTTCTTTCTTATGGAAGAGGTGACAAGTTGTAGCCATTCAGCAGGAGCCTCGGGAGGTTTAATTAAGGAGGATTTGTGGAGCTGTTGGTGAGGAGAGGCAAATGTGATTAAGTGACTGGAAAGCAGCCGCAGGTTGGACCAGTCTCACCCTGGGCACAGCGCCAGGAGACAGGCTTGCTTGAGTACCTTCTGCCACTTCTGTCTTTGAAGAGGTGAGGTGACAAACCAGTCATCCCCCGCCAGTAGAGGCACACTGGGAATGAGTGGGGTCCCCAAGGTAGAGCTCTCACAGAAGATTTTTTTTTAATTTTTTTTGTTTACTTTTAGAGAGCAACAGAGAAAGAGGCAGAGAGAGAGAGAGAGAATGGGCATGCCAGGGTCTCCAGCCACTGCAAACGAACTCCAGATGCATGCACCCCCTTGTGCATCTGGCTAACGTGGGTCCTAGGGAATCAAGCCTTGAACAGGGGTCCTTAGGCTTCACAGGAAAGTGCTTAACTGTTAAGCCATCTCTCCAGCCCACAGAAAATATTTGAAAATACATCCTGTGGTCTTAAAGGGAACCTGTGGGTTTGGCCTCTAAAGGTTTTACCAAGGGCCACAGGTGAGAGGGATGGATCAAGATGATAAGACCAGGCCCTGCCTCAAGGAGTTAGCAATGAATTTGACTCCTCCTCAAAGCAATTCCAAATCATCAGGTGCCAACCCCATCACGCAGGCCTGAGCACCAGTAATAACACTTGGGAAGGACAGACTGTGTTGACCAGAACCCTGGGCAGAATGGGTTTGTTGACTGAGCAGGGCTCATGCCAGGCATTGAAGATTATAGGCCTAGGAACATACTTCCCAGTGGCTGAAATGGGAGAAAACCTTCCGGGAAAGCAAGTATGGGCCAAGTATGATGCTCAGATGAGACTTCCGGTCTGGAGAGATGGTTCAGTGGTTAAGGTGCTTGCCTGCAATGACTGACGACCCAGGTCTGATTCCCCAGTATCCACGTAAAGCCAGATGAACTAAGTGGTGCATGCATCTAGAGTTTGTTTGTAGTGGCTGGAGGCCCTGAGACTTCACAGTGATTTGGGCCTTTAGGGGGCTGTTTTGGACTGTGTCTTCAGCCCCTGGGATGCAGAGCACTCGGCCAGTGGGGCAGCTCAGAGGGACAGCTGAACAATCATCCTCCCAGAGAGACAGAACTGTTGTTTGAGTAAGTGTCCCCCAGAAGCCCTGGTGTTATAGGTTTGTTCTCCAGAGTGACACTGCTTGTGAAACTTTTTTCAAAATTTTTTCGTTTATTTTTCTTTATTTATTTGAGTAGAGACAGATGGGCAGACAGAGAGGCGCGCCAGGGCCTCCAGCCACTGCAAACGAGCTCCAGATGCATGCACCCCCTTTGCATCTGGCTTATGTGGGTCCTGGGGAACCAAGCCTCGAACTGGGGTCCTTAGGCTTCACAGGCAAGTGCTTAACCACTACACCATCTCTCCAGCCCGAGGTTGTAAAAAAGTTTTTTTTTTTTTTTAGTTTTTCGAGGTTGGGTCTTACTCTAGTCCAGGCTGACCTGGAACTCACTATGAAGTCTCAGGGTGGCCTTGAACTCACAGCAATCCTCCTACCTCTGCCTCCCAAGTGCTGGGATTAAAGGCATGCACCACCACGCCCGACTCTGAGGTTGAAAAATTTTTAAGAGGTGGAGCCTACTAGAAGGTTCTAGGTTGTCAGTGATCAGGTTGTTCTACCACATGCTCCCATGATGATGTACTGCCTTACCACAGACCCAAGGCAATAGGGCCAAATCAGACAATGGACTTAACTCTCTAAAACTATGGGCTCAATAAATTTTTCCTCACTGTAAGTTGATTATCCCAGGCACTTGGTTCCAGTAACAGAAAGTTAACACAAATGAAATGGTAGTTGGGGAAATAGAAGGGACTGTTAGGAAGTGAAGCTACTACCAAACACAAGGGTGCCACTTCTGATTTAGGATCAGTTCCAAGGACACTAGGAAGTTGATTCTTGAGGGGACTGAAGTGGGGAGAAAAAATCAGAGTAAGAGGTGATCCTGGGTTAACACTGACAACATAAGAAACTACCTGATCTACCTAGAACCTGCAAAGGCTGGCCCTGCTGGAAGTCAGAGGGTGCTCCCACGGATAGGACAGCAAGGAAGACACGGAGCTCGGAGCTGGGAAGCAGAGGTCTTGGCTGTGCTGATGATCCCAGGAGCTCCCAGGGACTGAAAGCTAAAGAAATGAAGGTGGTTGAAGCTGTGAGATCAGAGACAACTCTAGAGGCTTGTAGGGGGGAATCTGTGTGTACAATGAGTGACAGACCAAGGAGACTTCTGATAGCTGTTCTTAAAGGTGGAGAGAGGGAGGTAAGGAAGTGACTGAGTTTCCTGAGGCAGTGGGATGAAGCTGGTTTTAAGAGGGGGAAACCGCACCCTTGCAAGCTAGATGGAAGGCAGGTGGACTGGGCAGATGTGGGAGGTACCGAGAAGAGGACCAGGAGTTGGGAGGCTGGGCAGGGTAACCTGCTCAGAGGATGGTGCAAATGGGTGTACCTATGCAAGGAACACTGGGGCAGCAGCCGGAAGAGGACTGGATGAGCTGGAATTATGCCTCTGTAACAGGGCTGGTCTGCCAGCTTCCATATTTTCCACTGCGATGCTTTTGGAGAGGACGCTTTCTCATGTTTTAGTTGAGACAGGGGCAGTGATGACCTCAGCATGCTACAGAGCCTGGCCTCTTCCTGTGGACAGGCCATCTCAGAAGCCCATTAACACTGGCCTCAGCCTTGCTGTCTGGGGAAGGGGGAAAAGGTTGCATCGTTTCTTCTCGGCCTGACTTATGGGTGGCTCCCGTTCTCAGAGCGTCTCTGCCCTCCACCACTCCCCATGCACTTCCACTTTTTTCCTCCCTCTTCTATCTGGCAACAGCAGCTTAATAGCCTCTCCAAGAGTCGGGTTGGGAAGATGAATGGTGGCCTGTAGGTGCGGTGTCCTGCCTCTCCATTAGGGAGGTGATGGAAGGCAGAGCGCAAAGAATGGATAATCCAGAGAAACACAAACAGACCTATCCGACAGCTCGCAGGGTAACTCACAGCATCTCCATCTGTGCTGGAGTGTGCTGTGAAGACTCAAGAGCCCCTGATTGCTGGTCTAATTAGGGCTGACTTTGAGAAGGCAGGATGCATTTACCAGAGTAGAACAGGCAGCCAGGAGATATTGAGATATACTCAAAATGTTTGCTGTGGAGAGGCAACTGAATATAATAATCACCATATAAACTTGGAGGGCCTATGATGCCTGCCATTATTTGAAGACTTGGCATAATCAATGAATGCAGATACTGTAGGATACCCCAGAACACAACTCCTTTTTGATATGCCTCATGTTGTGTGTTGATTCTTTTTTTAAATATTTATTTATTTATTTGCAAGCAAAGAGAGAGAGAATGGGCACACCAGGACCTTCTGCCACTGCAAATTCCAGATGCATGCACCACCTTGTGCATCTGGCTCTATGTGGGTCCTGGGGATTTGAACCTGGGTCCTTTGGCTTTGCATGTAAGTGCCTTAACCACTGAGCCACCTCTCCAGCCCTGCTGATTTTTTTTTATTTATTTGACAGAGAGAGGGAGATAGAGACAGAGTCAGAGAGAGTATAGGGGCGCCAAGGTCTCCAGCCACTGCAGACAAACTCTAGATGCATGTGCCACCCTGTACATCTGGCTTTATGTAGATACTGGGGAATTGAACCTAGGTTCTTTGGCTTTGCTGGCAAGTGCCTTAACCACTGAGCAATCTCTCCAGCCCTGTGTGTTGCTTCTTTACTGACCAGGTTAACCAAGAAGAAAACTGGGAAAGTTCCTATTAGTAGCATCAGGACTATGATCCAGGATGCCATGGCATGATCTGCCCTTACCTGTCCCCGTATTGATGTGCCCCATGTCTGTGAGCTGATGTCCGTGAAGCGCGGCTCTGCTGCTATCCCAACACTGTCCGATGCTCTCTTTGCACCCTGGGCCTCCATGGACTATAGTTAAAATGGGTAACAGGGAAGAGTGCCTGAGGCAGAGAACTTTAGGCTAAGGGAACCCCCTCAGAGGCTGTGGAAGTAAAGCAGTAAAAAAATGGGGACTCAGGTCTCACCTCTGGCCCAGCATCCTGTGTAACCAACCATTAGCTGCTCACCAAAGCCCTCCAGACCTCCATTTCCCCACCAAGGCCTTTTCTTCAGCCCAGTCCCGCCAATCACTCCAAGAGGAGAAAGGAGCTCTGACAGCCAGTTTTTACTCATAGAGAAATAGGCTATTTCCTGAGAAGGGCCATCACCAGTGCTCCTGGACTGATAATAAGGGCTGGGGATATGGCCCATTCCCCAGGAAGGGGATTGCAGTGTGCTTAGAAGAACCCAGCTCGTGTTTAAGTCCTAGCTACCGACCAGCTATTCAGCCTGGGCTGGTTAATCTTTAACTGTAGAACAATTTCTCTTCCACAGAATAGAACTCAGTACCTGCCTCACACAAAGTGCTTATAAAAGTCAAATAGGGTAAGGTGTGAGAGAGTGTTTTGCAGGCATGGAAATGTCCTGTCACTGGCTGGTGGGGTGGTAAGAATGGTAGAAAAGTCCTGTTCCAAGCTTTATAGACCTGATTTCCAGGGCTGGAGAGATGGCTTAGCGGTTAAGTGCTTGCCTGTGAAGCCTAAGGACCCCGGTTTGAGGCTCGGTTCCCCAGGTCCCACGTTAGCCAGATGCACAAGGGGGCGCACGCGTCTGGAGTTCGTTTGCAGAGGCTGGAAGCCCTGGCGCGCCCATTCTCTCTCTCTCCCTCTATCTGTCTTTCTCTCTGTGTCTGTCTCTCTCAAATAAATTTAAAAAAAATCTTTTAAAAAAAGAGTTGAAATATAGACCTGATTTCCAGTTCCCAGTTTGAGTGTGTGGCTTTAGACAAGTTGTTGAACTCCTCTTCTTGGTTTCATCATCTGTGAACGTGTGCCAGAGAGCTGCTGGATGCACTTGTGTGGGGCCTGGCATGGGACATGCTGCTGTCTTCCCTGTTCCCTACGTGTGGTTCAGCTCCTTCTACTTTTGCCCTCCCAGACCTTTAAGCCAAGAGAAGCTCAGAAGACATCATTGGCACACATTTGCAGACACCCAGCCTATCCTGGCATTTATCTATGGAAATGCCACCTTGTCTGGACTCTCCCCAGGGTCTCATCTTTAGCCACATGTCTTTGGTATCAAGTTTCTTCTTGTTGTTAAACACACAGGTCCTTTGCTGCAGGATGCCTGACTGATCAAATCCATTCTGCAGCCCCAGCAGCCTTAGGCCGAAGGGCACGCTTTCCCTGACTCTCTGAGGTGTGCTTAGCCGTCCTGTAGAAGGTCCTTGGAACAGATGTTCTGGAGAGCACCTCTGCTTCTCTTCTAACCCTTCATGGCCCAGAAAATGGCCTTTTGCTTCCAGTTGCCTCTTTAGCCATTCTGATGGTGCCTCCTCTATGCCACACTCTGGCCAACCTCTGATGCTCTCTGTCAAGGGCATCTGGGAGCCTTATAATACCATCAGCCCCTCATGGCATCTGACGGGATGCCCTACATCTAGGTAGCTGTCCAAGACCCACTGTGATCTGATTTGGTCTTGGTACCCTCTGCCTCAAAATAACGCGTGGCAGTGGATGGACGTGGGGAGTGCAGGTTCAGGGCTGGGGAGAAGGCTCAGTCAGGAAAGTGCTTGTCATGCCTGCGTGAGGACTTCAGTTCAGATCCCCAGCACCCGCATAAAGAACGGAGCACATGGCTCGTACCTGTAATCCCAGAGCTGGGAGGCAGGGGCAAGAGTATCCCTGCAACTTGCTGACTAGCTGGTCTAGCTGAGTTTCAGGTTCAGCAAGAGATCTTATCTAAAAAAAAAATGTGGAGTGAAATTAAGAAAGATTCCCAACATTGACCAAATATGTGACTAGGTATGTGTGTGTGTGTGTTATTGTATATGGAATCTACATTGTGTATGGGTGTGTGCATGTGGAGGCCAGAAGTCAACATTGATTCATCTAAATCTAGCTTCACGTATGTATAAAAATTGTAAAATTGTAATTGTATAAATTAAAATTTTAAAAATGCTTATTTTCAGACAGCACTTCAGATTGGGGGTCCAGAAATCTGAATTTTAAGTAAGTTTCCATAAAATTGTTATGCACAATAAAGTTTGAAAAATATTGGCATGACGTCCCTCTGTTTTCACTGAGGGAGAACTCATGTAGTGAAGCAAACAGATCCCCACGGGCAACTGGCTGAACTTGCACGTGGGCCTCCCGTGTCTCTATGTTACCATTTCCAGATCAAAGCACAGACCACAGACCTGTTATGTAACAAGAGACCACAGACCTCTTTCTCCTCCACAGACTGTAGCGGAAGGAGGTGACCACCGTTAGGAGTCTAGCAGTGTGAATTTGCTTTACCTGTTTCTAACTTCACACAAATGGAGCGCCTGACTTCTTTCACTCAACGTTATTTCAGTGCCACGTACTCTTTTTTTTTAAATTTATTATTATTATTTTATTTATTTGTTTGAGAGTGACAGACACAGAGAGAAAGACAGATAGAGGGAGAGAGAGAGAATGGGCGCGCCAGGGTTTCCAGCCTCTGCAAACGAACTCCAGACGCGTGCGCCCCCTTGTGCATCTGGCTAACGTGGGACCTGGGGAACCGAGCCTCGAATCGGGGTCCTTAGGCTTCACAGGCAAGCGCTTAACCGCTAAGCCATCTCTCCAGCCCTGCCACGTACTCTTAAAAGCAATCTCTTTCCCATCCCATGTGCTTTGGCCTTTCCCAAGATACTGAAAGATATCGGTTTTACCAAGCCCAAACCCTAAACTCCAGCCACCGCAATTTCCTGCCTCTTCTCACCTAGCCTTGTGGAGACCACATCTGAGCGCCATCCTTCAAGCTTTAGCACATGGGGGGCTCAGCAGCTGGGGAGCCCTTGGACCAGCCCCCCTGCCAGTCACCCTCCAGACAGCCACTAAGGCTGCTCATTTGTTGGGTGTGTGTTGCTACAAAGTCCAGGCACACTCCAGATGAAATTGGCCAATTTCAGCTACAAATGAAGAGACAAATGAGATGGAAATTGCACAGAACAAGCCTCGTCCTCGTCTAGGTATCAGTGCTGACATGCTGAGCTGCAGAACCAATTTCCGCCCTCTCCGCAGCTAGGGTCAGAAGGGCTTTCCTAGCACTGGGAAACACCATCTCCTTCCCCCACCCAGGTAGACAGAGGAGCAGTCCGAGAGGCTCCCGGGGAAGCTGGAAAGGATGAGTGTGTGTACATGTGGGTGTTTGTGTGCACGTGTGCATGTAAGGGACAGGGGACAGGGCAGGCAGAGGACACCAGGCAAGCACCAGAGAAACAAGACGGCACAGAAAAAATGGTTCTGTCATTTCCAAAAGAGAAACAAATATTTTAACTATTGACTGTAGAAATGAGCAAGACCTTTGCACAGGAGCTGCGAGCCCGGGGGAGAGAGAGGTGAGGCGATGGGGGTGCTGACAGCGAGGGCAAGGAGATGCGGGAGGAGGGGGCACTGGAGAGTTGAGCACGCTGAGGCCATTGCGAGATGAGGCTGTGCTGGAACAGTAAACAGCAAGCGGGAGAAGAGAAGCAGGGCCTTCCTGGCCCAAGAAAGGTAGCAGGAGGATGCCCTGGGGAAAGAGGCCACGAATGCCTTTGCAGTCACCAGTGTCTGTTCTCTGGTAAAATGTCAACCCAGTGAAGATGGTACAGAAAATCTAGGTTCAAGTCAGTGAGAAATCCAAGCATCACTTGGGGAGGTGGAGATTGGTTCTTGGTAAAATGTCAACCCAGTGAAGAAGAGAGCCAAGAAGCCTTGTCAGTGGTGGCTTAGCATCTCGTGTAAAGAGCCACCAAAGACCCAGGGGTTCTCAGTTGCTGGGACCCTAAGGGATGGATTTTATAAGAGGCAAAGAATACAAATTTGTTTTTATTTCTATGTTTTTAAGTATGATTTATTTATTCATTTACTTATTTATTTGTAAGCAGAGAGAGACAGAGAGAATAGAGGTAGGCAGACAGAATGACCCACCAGGGCCTCCAGCCACTACAAACAAATTCTAGATGCATGCACTACCTTGTGCATCTGGCTTTACATGGGTGCTGGGGAACTGAACCTGGATCCTTAGGCTTTGCAAGCAAGTGCCTTAACCACTGAGCCATCTCTCCAGCCCCTATTTATTATTATTTAAATTTATTTACAAACAGAGAGAATGAGTACACCAGTGCCTCTTAACCACTGCAGACAAATTCCAGACACATGTGCCACTGTGCATCTGGCTTTATGTGGGTACTGGGGAATCAACCCCAGTCACTAAGTTTTGTAGGCAAGTGCCTTAACCACTGAGAAATCTCTCCACCCTGAAAACTTATTGTTATATGAACCCAAGCTAAATACAATTTGAGTAATAATAATAGCAAACACAAAGCACTCACCATGAGCCAAGCTATTCTGAGCATTTCACACATATTAACTAATTTGCACAGTAACTATTTTGAGGCATAAACATCCTATGCATTTCAAAACCATACACAAATGATTTTTTTAATTATTTATTTGAGAGTGACAGACACAGAGAGAAAGACAGATAGAGGGAAAGAGAGAGAATGGGCGTGCCAGGGCTTCCAGCCTCTGCAAACGAACTCCAGACGCATGCGCCCCCTTGTGCATCTGGCTAACGTGAGACCTGGGGAACCGAGCCTCGAATCGGGGTCCTTAGGCTTCACAGGCAAGCGCTTAACCGCTAAGCCATCTCTCCAGCCCCACAAATGATTTTTTAAATTATTTTTTATTTATTTATTAGAGACACACAGAGGAAGAGAAAGAGAGGGGGAGAATACATGTGCCAGGGCCTCCAGCCACTGCAAATGAACTCCAGACGCCTGCACCATCTTGTGCATCTTGTTTATATGGGACCTGAAGAATCGAACCTGGGTCCTTAGGCTTCGCAGGCTAGTGCCTTAACCACTAAACCATTTCTCCAGCCCCGCAAGTGACTTTTGAACTATCTACCACATACATACACCTATCCTGACAGTTGACCCCTGTAAGAGCTCTCTCTACATCAACCTCCTCCCTCTCAGGTGACCCTGATGCAGAAGTCTTGGAAAGTAGTTTGGAAGCATTTTCCAGACCTCAGCAGGCAAACAGGCTCATGTTCCCCTCTTCCCTCCCCTCCCCACTTCCTCTGAGCCAAAGCCCTCCAGGCCAGGCCCTGGGCAAGGTGTTGGGCTGGGAGGAGACACTGGAGACATGGTGGTTAGGGGGAGGGTGGCCAGCTCTCTGGGGACTGCTCTCTGCTAGAATCATGTGTATCACATCACTGTGGATGTTGTTAAGCCATATTGCCACCAGGGAACTAGTTACCATAGCAACAGAGGTACAGGAGACCCTTGACATTCTCAAGGGATACTTCATAGCTCTCCAGGAATCCATGGCTTAGGTACAACCACATCATTTCCCCCATAAAATGCAGTAAAGTGTGACTGAAGAAATGTAACAAAGATGATTAGCAAGGGCATAGTCCCCTAACTCACAGCTGGCCAGGAGCCCTCCCGATACCAATCTCACAGCTTTGCACGTCAGAAGTACAAGCTGTTTCACATAGATCAGGGTCATGACAGCGGAAAACACCTGAGATAAACCTGTAATAAATCTGAAATAAACCTGAGAATGCTAGTATCTGCTGCCCCTTTCAAGCAACAGTAGCTAGGAGTGCATTCTGGTTCAGCATGATGGACTACACACATCCAGAGGTCTCTGTGCCTCCCAATCCACATGAAAAAAAACAGGAATAGGGGCGTGAAAAAGATGTCAGACCACAGGGCCAGGCCAAGCCAATAAGCAACATCCAGCCAGTTTAGGAAGTTCACTGGCTTGGTAGAGAACCTGTTAAAGGCCTGCAAGGAAGTCAGCACATGACGAATGGGCCACAGAAAAGCCCAGAACTTCATGGTCTGAAAGTGGGGCATAGACCAGTGGTACCCCAGGTCGCTTCCTTACCATATCTTACCCCATGGCTGTCCCAGTTTCGCCACACAGTGTCCCAGACAAAACTTGGCTTCCCAAAGAGGCTGACTTCAAGAAGTGATGCCTTGGGGGCATAGGCACAAATGTGAGTGTGGATAAGATACTGAAAAATGGAGCCTTGTTGAACATTTTCAAGTGAATTGAGGAGCCTCTTTGCTGTTTCCTCCCGGTTGCTCTAGAAATGGTGGTAACAGGATACATGGTGATGCTGGAGTGCTGGCATTGAAACCTCCCGCAATTCACAAGCTCTGCCCAAGCACATGGATCCCTTTAATCAGGCTTTCAATTCCTCCCTCATAAATATAGACCATGGCTAAGAAGTACTAAATTTTAAAGGAAAGCATCTAATATATATGTTTGAAAGCATAAGCCAGACTGGAGAGATTGCTCAGTGGTTAAGGCACTTGCCTGCAAAGCCTAACAACCAGGGTCTGATTCCCAGTACCCGTGTAAAGCCAGATGCACAAACTGGCATATGCATCTGTATATAATTCAATTGTAGCAGCTAGAAGCCCTGACACTCCCATTCTCTCTCCCTGTCTCATGTTCTCTCTTCCTCCCTACTTCCATCCCTCCCTCTCTCCCATCTTGGAAATAAATAAATAAAATATTTTTTAAAAAGCATAAGCCATCAGGTATGGTAGCACACGCCTTTAATCCCAGAACTCAGGAGGCAGAGGCAGGAGGATCACCATGAGTGCGAGGCCACCCTGAGACTCCATAGTGAATTCCAGGTCAGCCTGGGCCAGAGTGAGACCCAACCTTGAAAAAAAAAAAAAAAAGAAAAGAAAAAGAAACCTGCTTCTGCTTCTTTTTACAAGAGCAGTTTGAGGATATACTATGCCAAACCAAGGTGGGAAACAAAGATACAAAGATGACATGAGGCTCCACGTAGAAAGACAAATAGAATATTTACCATTCCAGATTAAAAAAAATAAAAAGCCTGAAAGGACAGACATCAAAATATAACCGTGGGGGACTGGAGGGATTGCTTAGTGGTTAAGGCATTTGCCTGCAAAGCCAAAGGACCCACATAAGCCAGATGCACGAGGGGGTGCGTGTGTCTGGAGTTCGTTTGCAGTGGCTGGAGGCCCTGGCATGCCCATTCTCTCTCTCTTCCTCCCTCCCTCTTTCTCCATCAAATAAATAAATAAAAATAAAATATTTTAGGGCTGGAGAGATGGCTTAGCGGTTAAGCGCTTGCCTGTGAAGCCTAAGGACCCCTGTTCGAGGCTCAATTCCCCAGGACCCATGTTAGCCAGATGCACAAGGGGGTGCACACGTCTGGAGTTCATCTGCAGTGGCTGGAGGCCCTGGTGCGCCTATTCTCTCTATATATATATCTGTCTCTTTCTCTCTGTCTGTTGTTCTCAAATAAATAAAAAATAAACAAAAAAATTTTTTTAATAAAATATTTTAAAAATATATATAACAGTGGTAGGCTGGAGAGACTGCTCAGTGGTTAAGGCACTCGCTTGCAAAGCCTCACAGCCTGCGTTCCAGCAGAGTGCTGGCATGAATCAGTGCCTGAATGAACGCACTGTGAGAAAGAGGAGAAAGAAGGAAGAAATGTAAGAAAGAAGAGAAGCCCTCAACAAGGCTTAGGGTTTAGATTTAGATGTAGATTCAGCTACGGCCTGGAGCTTGCACCATTTTGCAGTTAGACTGGCTGACCAATCACTACCAACAGTCCTCTTGTCTCTGCCCACCTCAGTGCTGGGTTGGCAGATGGGTATGGCCACACCTGGCTTTTTATGTGGGCATTAGGTATTGAACTCGGGTCCTCATGCTTGCTAAGTCTATCAGTTACTATCTTATTGCTATGAACAAATTCCTGAACAGAAGCAACTTAGAGAAGGAAAGAATTGTTTTTTTCCCGAGGTAGGATCTCACTATAGCCCAAGCTGACTTGGAATTCACTGTGTAGTCTCAGGGTGGCCACAAACTCAAGGTAATCCTCCTGCCTCTGCCTCCCGAGTGCTGGGATTAAAGGCATGTGCCACCATGCTTGGTGGAAAGAGTTTATTTTGGCTTTCAGTTCCAGAGGGTAGAGTCCAGTCATGTCAGGAAAGACATGGCGGGAACAGGGAGTCAGTTGTCACATCAGTGGTCAGGAAGCAGATGAACAGGAAGTTGGGCTGATTTACTAAACCTCAAGGCTCATCCTCAGCGAACCCCCACTTCCTCCAGCAAGGCTCCACTTCCCAAGTTCCCCAATGATCTCAAATTGTGCCATCAGCTGGGGACACATAAGCCTATAGGGGACGTTCCATAGTCAAACCGGAACACTTAGGACCGGAACACTTAGGAAGTCTTCTCACCCACTGAACCATATGAAGCGCATTTTGACATCTCTGATCCTTATAGCCTCCCTGCAAAGTAGGTATTAATACTCTTGATTGTATGGAAGAGGAAACTGAGGCCCAGAACAATTAAGTTGCCAGACAGCAAGCAGATAAGGAGACAGACTTGGTCCTACGTCGGTCTTCCATGCACCTCTCTGCCCGCTCACCCAAGGCCCAAACAGATCCACTGCCCCAACCCCAGCAGCTGCCCCAGGAGGAGGTGGGAACCACAAAGATGGGGTAGCAGCTGCTGCGGCAGGTCCCTCTGCCCACTTCCTTCTCCTCCCCCACCCTGACACACTTCAGGTGCAAAGAGCTACTGTTTGGACCCGCATGAAGCTGTCCAGGGCCTTTGTCTTCCCCTCTTCCCAGCCTCCTATTGTCTCCCTAATTAAAGTCATCTTGAAAAACTCCCCCTGCTGTGCGCCGTTTGGCAGCCGCAGACCAGCACCCCAGCTGGGGCAGGCACCTGGTACCTCGGTACTTGGAGACACCTGGGCACCGGTGGGGGCAAGCTGGGGAAGAAAGGCAATGAGGAGAAAGGAGGCAGCGCAGGGCAGGACAAGCAGTGGAACCTCTCTGGCTGCACAGCTGAGAGAAGGGGGTGAGGCCCTCCTCCTTTGGCTCTAAGTGCTCAGTCTCCATGCCATGTTCTCCTGGCAAGTCTCCAGCAGCCCGTGTATCTTGCTCCTGTGTCTGACAGAGCTGCCCTCAGGATGCTCCCGCCTCAGAGTATTTGCCCTGCTGTCCCTTCTGCGACCATGGGTTTGCCCTGGGGTGGAGAGGTTTCAGAGGATGCAGGACTTCAGTGCTAAAAATTAGGAAATGGGAGAACCGGGCGTGGTGGCACACGCCTTTAATCCCAGCACTCGGGAGACAGAGGTAGGAAGATTGCCATGAGTTCGAGGCCACCCTGAGAATACGGAGTGAATTCCAGGTCAACCTGGACTAGAGTGAAACCCTACCTTAAAAAAGTGGGGGGATATGGGCTGGAGAGATGGTTTAGCCATTAAGGTGCTTGCCTGCAAGTCCAAAGGACCTAGGTTCGATTCTCCAGGACCCATGTAAGCCAGATGCACAAGATGGCGCATGCCTCTGGAGCTCATTTGCAGTGGCTGGAGGCCCTGGCTTGCCCATTCTCTCTCTCCTCTCCCCCTCTGTCTGACTCTGTCTCTCAAATGAATTAAATTAAAGGGGGAATATGATGGAGAGTGGAGCTTCAAAGGGAAGTGGGGGGAGGGAGGGAATCACCATGGATCATTGTCTACAATTATGGAAGTCATCAATAAAAATAAATAAATAAATAAATAAATAGGGGGCTGGAGAGGTGGCTTGGTGGTTAAGCGCTTGCCTGTGAAGCCTAAGGACCCCGGTTCGAGGCTCGGTTCCCCAGGTCCCATGTTAGCCAGATGCACAAGGGGGCGCACGCGTCTGGAGTTCGTTTGCAGAGGCTGGAAGCCCTGGCGCGCCCATTCTCTCTCTCCCTCTATCTGTCTTTCTCTCTGTGTCTGTCGCTGTCAAATAAATAAATAAATAAAAATTTTAAAAAAAAATAGGAAATAGAAACAAGTTGGTTTTCCCCTACTGTGGTAAGATGTCCCCCATAGGTTCATGTGTTTGAACTCTTGGTCCCCAGCTAGTGGCAGTTTGGGGAGGTTGTGAAACCTTTATGAAGTGGGACCTTTCTGAAATAAATGGGTCACTGGGGACAGGCCTCGAGGTTTTATAGCTCAGTCCCACTTCGTGTTTGCCATCTGCTTCCTGTCTGCCTGAATGTGACAAGCTGGCCCTCCCGTGCCTTCCTCACTGTGCCTTCACAAAATAAATCCTCTCCTTCCTTAAGCTGCTGGCCAGACATTTGTGTATAGAAATGAGAAAGCAACTAATACCTCCTCTCTCGACTTCATCATCTCTCTGGCCTCAATTCACAAACCCCTCCTCAAAGAGGACACTCAGGAGAGAAGAGCACCAAGTCACCACCCTATTACCCTGGTTAAGATTTTAATTGTCGGGCTGGAGGGATGGCTTAGCAGTTGAGACATTTGCCTGCAAAGCCAGAGGACCCTGGTTTGATTTCCCAGGACCCACATAAGCCAGATGCACAAGGTGTTGCATGTGTCTGGAGTTTGTTTGCAGTGGCTGGAGACCCTGGTGTGCCCATTCTCTCTCTTCCTCCCTCTCCCCTTCCCTCCCCCCCCCACTTGTAAACAAATAAAAATATTTTGATTGTTTCCGGGATGTGTCACCACAGCTGTAGTGGCTTAGAGTGAGTCACCCATGTGTGTTAGGACGTGGTCCTGTACTTCAGAAGTCCAACTGGGATGACTGGCTGTTTTCTCTGCTCCACGTTTCAAAAGGACAAACCACGGTGGGGGCCGTGGAGGAATCTGCTTCTGAGCTCACTTGGGTGGTTGGTGGCATCAGGTCCTATTGTGGGGCCAGCACCCTTGTTCCATGCTGGCTGTCAGCTGAGGGCCACCCTCAGTTCCCAGAGGCCTCTCTGCTGTGCTGTGCACAGCTTCCTAAGCCTTAGCACCAGTAAGAAGGCACAGTGGGCATCCCTGTTCTGCTCCCAGCTGGAGAAAGGACCCCTCTCTGACAGGTTCAGGTGATCACGCCCAGATAACTCTAACCATTCTAAATCTAAAGCCTGTAACTTTAATGGCATCTTCCAGGCGACTTTTGCCACGTAATTTAACAGTCACCGGGCTCCAGAGAGGTTTTGGAAGGCTCTTCCGCCTACCAGAGTACCTTCAGACCCTCATTCCCTCACCACTTTTCACTGACATGACCCCTCACCCCATGCCACCTCCATGAGAGCAGTGACTGTGTCCCCTTGGGCGCTGCTTGGCACACAGTAGACTATTGGGCTTGGCAAGTGAGTGAGTGAACACTATGGTGGCCATTAAATGCCTGGGGCCATGGAGACAGGAACATCTGGCAAACCCAAGGAGGCTGACGGCAGGTAGGATCAAGCAAGCCAATGCTCCCCCCAACTCTGACTCCTTGCCAAAGCTTCCCACACAAGCGAAGATTACTTGGACCCAGACCGTCAGTCTGTCCCTGAGTAAGAACCAGGAAGAGCAAAAGCCACTGTCACTGCCCCACGAGTGGTGGCCAGGTGCAGGCAGGGCCTGCCTCCCTCCACTGGGTTCAAAGCTAATCCACCTGGGACTTACACAATTAATTTCCCCAATCTGCAAAGCGATCAGCTTCTGAGGAAAAACAATTAGCCCACTGCAAATTGTAATTGTCATCTCACTCCTGATTTTAATTTGGACTAATGAGGGCTAAATGATTCCGTCTTCCTCCCTCTCCCACTGCCCCCAGGCCTGGGTCCTCACCTGCCGGTGGGCATTTAACCCTTCGCTGCCTGCCCTGCAGCTGGGGCTGAGGGACCTTTTAGAGCTGGCACGGTGCCCAGGACAGGTGCAATAACAGGGGAGAGGGAAGAGAGCCTCCAGCCCACATGGGAGCTGCCTATTTACAAGGTTCATAGGCAATCAAAGTTTTATTGAACAGAATTGACTACCGGCTCACTTCTTGTCACAGCCAGTTACCTCTAGCAGTCCCGTCTCCAGAGGCCTACTTCCAGGAGCGTCTGTTGGCTTTCCTTTGACCAGAGAGTCTCCACCTGGTCTTGCTCCCCGCACCTGCCCTGCCACGCGCCTTCACATCTGCTAGCTGCTAGGGGTCAGCGTGGGAAGTGGCCTTGGCCCGGCAAGTCTAACCCCACCTTCTAGTAAGCAAATTTAAGCCAAGAGAGATGTGATGGTTTGAATCTGATGTTCCCCTATAAACTCATGTGTTTTGAAAACTTTGCCCCCCCCCCGCCCCAGCTGGTGGCAGTTCGGGAAGTGGGATCTTGCTGACAGAGGTGTGCTGTTGAGGGTGGACTTTAGAATATTACGGGCCGGGCGTGGTGGCGCACGCCTTTAATCCCAGCACTCGGGAGGCAGAGGTAGGAGGATCACCATGAGTTCAAGGGCACCCTGAGATGACAAAGTTAATTCCAGGTCAGCCTGGACCAGAGTGAGACCCTACCTCGAAAAACCAAAAAAAATAAAATAAAAATTAAGGGCTGGAGAGATGGCTTAGCGGTTAAGCGCTTGCCTGTGAAGCCTAAGGACCCCGGTTCGAGGCTCGGTTCCCCAGGTCCCACGTTAGCCAGATGCACAAGGGGGCGCACGCGTCTGGAGTTCGTTTGCAGTGGCTGGAAGCCCTGGCGCGCCCATTCTCTCTCTCTCCCTCTATCTGTCTTTCTCTCTGTGTCTGTCGCTCTCAAATACATAAATAAAAAATTTTAAAAAAAATAAAAAAATAAAAATAAATAAAAAATTAAAATTAAAATTAAAATAGAATATTACGGCCAGCACCCCCCCTTGCCAGAGTTCAGCTCCCTCTCTTGCTGCTGTTTTCCAACTACCGTGGCAGAGGCGGCGTCCGGCCTCTGCGCGTGCTGTGCATTCCCCTGACATAAACTTCCCCTGGTGACTATAAGCCAAAATAACAACTTGGCTCCCACCAGCTGCTTTTGGTAAGTGCTTTGTCCCAGCAACATGAAGGTATCTACGACACGAGGGAAGGACCTGGGTCAATGGCACAGCCCTGCAGGACACCAGAGTCATCCCTGTTTTCCGCCAGCGCTTGCGTCATTGTCCATCTCCTCCCCCACGCGCCTCTCGCAGCTCTTGTTCGTGGCCTGTACCTAACACAGTGCCTGACATATTTGTGGGTACAGGAAATGGGAGAGAAGCAGTCTGAGGGTGCGGGTCCTTGTGTTCTTCTACCATCACCTCATCACCCACACCTCACCCCCACTTAGCCTCATATTCCAGCTCGCTTGTTGATTCTTTCTTCCACCCAGCTTCTGCCCCTGCTGCGGAAGGCGCTCACCCTCTCAGTCGCTGACGTGAGCGTGTGTTTGGAATCAGAATCCGAGTGTTAACCCTGGCTTTGACTTCGGTAGGCGACACAGCTCATGCAGGGCCCTTGCTGCAGTCAGAGGAGCCATCACCAGGGTGACCTTGAGATCTTGAGTCTCGGGCTTTGCTTCCGAATAGTGGGGAACGTGGCGTCTGACTGCATGGTAGCAATGCCCCTTGTATAAAACATACCGCACATAGGAGGGGACTTTGTGGTTGCTTTGGGGCGGATGCACTGAGTGAAGATTCTTGGGGGCTGGAAAGTATAGGGGTTCAGAAGCTGGGAAGGAAGGGACTTCCTACTTGCTTTCCTTTGGTCCTTGGATTGAAGCAGCCATCAGGCCTCTTCCAACTCTGACAACTCTGACATGCCACGAGTTTGCAATGAGACTTACACCACAGGGGGCAGCCTGTGGGAGAACCCCCCCTTCATTTGCCTCCTACGATTGCCCCTTCCTCTTTGTCCCTACTGCCAACCCCCCGGCCCAACCAGTTCCGGCCCTGTGCCACTTCTCAATGGTTCCACTTGAGCCAGGTGCCCAAATTAGAGGTGGGATTTGAACCTAACGCTAATACACAATGAATGCTAGCCCTGCTCCAGGAGAAGCAGTACGCAATCCACAAGTGGCATGTTAGTGATTGAGTTGGTACATTAAACAAGTGAAAGAAACAGGTGAGGCTAATACCATGAGGCCCATATATAAAAATATTGTTTCAAAATGTAATCAGTAACCTACCTATTAGCGAGATTATATTACATTCTGCTTTCACATTACAAATTTGGTGCGTTTTACGTGCATAGCCCACCTCCGTTCCAACCCAGTACATCTCGGCTGCTCAGTGGCCACATGTGAGGACAGCTCAGGCCGTTGTTCATTCTTGCTGCTGCCCCTTCTGCTCAGTCATCACACGACTCAGTGTAAAAATCCAAGCCAGGGCTGGGGAGATGGCTTAGCGGTTAAGCGTTTGCCTGTGAAGCCTGAGGACCCCGGTTCGAGGCTCAATTCCCCAGGACCCACATTAGCCAGATGCACAAGGGGGCGCACGCATCTGGAGTTCGTTTGCAGTGGCTGGAAGCCCTGTCGCGCCCATTCTCTCTCTCTCTCTCTGCCTCTTTGTCTGTCGCTGTCAAATAAATAAATAAACAAAAAAATTTAATAAAATAATTTTTAAAACTCCAAGCCAGCTCACCTGCCCTGCTTCCCTTGGACGTCCAGTTGTTCTGGCCTCTGCTGTGCTCCTTTGGGTGGCCTCCCTTTCTTCTTACCTGCCCGCCTTCCATCTCTTTTGTCCACCCCCTTCCTCTCCCTTCTTAGCTGGCCTAAAGCAAGCGTTTTTATTAGACAAGAAACCTTCAACTAGGTGAGACAAAGGTGGTGACTATTCCTCATTCACATTCAGGTTCCATCTGAGGTTTTGGCCTGTTGAATGGCACCTCTATCAAAACATCACATTTGGAAATGTCAGAGTGGCTTTTGATAAGTCATCCATCACCCTGATGGTGGCTGACAGACACGGTGACAGTGTGGTATATCTAATACACTGTGGAACGCATCTTTTGCGATGGCATAGTATGTTACTTATTCAATGTGGCATGAGATCTCCTGAAGGAAAGAAACGATTAACCTTGCTAGGCCAGGCTCCCCAAGGCCTTTTTGCCCCCTTTCCAGCTTCTGTGGACTCCTTACTCATTTTGTAGCTGGAGTCTGGCTCTTCCGGTCACTGCGGGCCAGCTCGGTGTGCTTCCTCCGCCACTGCAGCAGCAGTCCAGCCAGCCACCCTCTTGGCCACCCTGCGACACACCGGGGAAATGCATAAGCATCACGGGGCTGAAGCGGTGACTCAGGGGCTCAGAGTGGCCTGAGAATGGCCTGGCTCTGGGCTCCTGTCACAGCTCAGCCACGCAGGAAGGGAGTCCGGCCTCCTCCTAGCCCGAGTTCCCCGGCTGTGACTGCCTGCCCTGTAACTCCCCGCCACCCCCTTTCCTCCCACCTCCGAGAGGCCCATCTAAACTAAGCCATCTCTGTTTCCTCTCAACTTAAACAGAAACAAGAGAGGTTGTTTTTGAAAGGAACATTCATTAAAAACTAAAGAAAAATACCAAAAAAAGCACAGCAGTAAGTGCTAGGTTTCTTCAGGGTCACATATTTCTGATCCAAAGCAAGACACTGTGTCCCTCAGGAAATATGCTGGTTACATCTAAGCTCCCTCACCTTTCCCCATGTCTGGGCTGTCCCTCTTCTCTCACACGGAGGGCTCCTCACTTCTTCCTCCAGCCTGCCTCCCCACAGTTAGAGTGGAGACCCTGCTCATGCCCAGTGGGATGGCAGGTCACTGACTGGCCAGCATTGTCACTGAATTAGAGGAGTATCTGTTTTGGAATCATTCTGAAGCTTCCTGTCAGTAAGAGAGTAACCCCTGCCGGGCGTGGTGGCGCACACCTTTAACCCCAGCACTCGAGAGACAGAGGTAGGAGGATCGCCGTGAGTTCAAGGCCACCCTGAGACTCCATCGTGAATTCCAGGTCAGCCTTGGCTGGGGTGAGACCCTACCATGAAAAACCAAAAGAGAGAGAGAGAGAGAGAGAGAGAGTAACCCCTATTTCCAAGGGTCACCCTCACATGAAGTCACATAGTGGAGGTCCCTTGGAAGCTTAAGCTCTGAGATTGTGGCCCAAATGCAGCCTTGCTACAGGAAATGGCTGACCAGGACCTTCTCAAGAAGATCAACTCATCCTCCATCCATTCCCTTATCCACCCACCCACTCATGCATCCATCCACCTTTCCCCCCACCACCCACCCATACATAATCTCCCTACCCACCCATAGATTCCTCTATCCATCTCTCATCCATCTGCCCCCCCACCCATCCCTACATCTGTCCAATGACCTGCTCTCCTAACTGCCCACTCAGCCACCCGCCCATCCTGCTGTCTGGAGAAGTATCAAGAACCAACACCACACTGATACAGTTCTTCAGAGTACGCTTCGCCTGTCTCCTCTGGGGGTTGTGTTGCAGTTTCCACAGAAGGCAGCATTTATATGGAAAAAAAAAAAAAAGAAAGAAAAGAAAAACATCTTGCTCCGGGGCTGGCCCAGGCTGACTCCTAAGTTAGCTGTACGCAACTTCTTGACGCCTTCTAGCCAGTACCTTCCCTGAGTTCCCCCAACTATAGGAGATGACTGAAGGATGTCAGTCTTCCAGAGGTAGACCTAACTCTTCAGCGCTCATGCTTCTGAGACCTTCCCCTTGTCTCTTCCCTGTCCTTTCTCTGTCCTGGGGAAGGGTCAGAAGGCACCTGTGCCAGGGCTTGGAGAAAAAAGGTACAGAGTCCATAGGGAAGGTCACCTCTGTCCTGGAACCAGTACACCCCCAAGCCCTGTCTATACCCATGGCCAGGTCTGCTCCAGTAGGACCCTAGCTAGCCACCCTGGACCAAGCGCTGCCCCCTTAGGAGGAAGCTTCCATTAAGGATAATATTCCACACTGTTCACCCACCCTGCCCTTATTGGCAAGCACTGCCCATGCGCAGCCCTGTGCCCTGAGAAGCCGGGCCTGGAGAGGCAGCCGAGGCCACAAGGCTAAGTGCTAGTGCCCCAAGGGTAGAAAGTGTCACGAAGATGGCAAAGGCTGGATAATTGAGAATTCCCAGAGCAGAGAATGGAAGGACATTCCAGAACAACCGATTCAAAGACTTTGATGTGCAAAAGAGAAAGCAGCCTGTTCCTGTGAGTTCAGGGGCAGCAGGGGGAGAAGAGGAAGGCAGGTCCGATTGGGGAAGGGTCTGCCCTTGTCACAAGAGGAACAACTCTCATTAAAGCATTTGCCTGCATAGCCAAAGGACCCAGGTTCAATTCCCCACGACCCACATAAGCCAGATGCACAAGGGGGCGCACGCATCTGGAGTTCATTTGTAGTGGCTGGAGGCCCTGGAGCGCCCATTCTCTCTCTCGCTCACTCTCTCTCCCTCTTTCTCTGTCAAATAAATAAATATCTTAAAAAAAGAAAGAGAGAGAAGAGAGAGATTGCTTAGTGGTTAAGGCACTTGCCTGCAAAGCCAGAGGACCCAGGTTCAGTTCCCCAGGACCCACATAAGCCAGGTGCACAAGGAGGCACATGCGTCTGGAGTTCCTTTGCAGTGGCCAGAGACCCTAGTGGGCCCATTTCCTCCCTCCCCCCCTCTCTGTCTCTGTAGTAAATGAATAATAGGAAGAAAAGACGATGAGATCAGAATAAAAAAGAGACTGATTGAGGGGGGGGATATGATGGAGAACGGAGTTTCAAAGGGGAAAGTGGGGGGAGGGAGGGAATTACTATGGGATATTGTTTACAATTATTGAAGTTAACAATAAATAAATAAGAATAATTTTAAAAAAAAAAAGACAGAAGGGACAAGAGATGCAGGGATGCAGGACAGCCTGGATGGCAGCTGTGGGATATGAGGGACTGGCTCCAAGGGCAGCTTCATGCAGGAGAAGCCATGAGGACTGGCGGACTCCAGCCAGCAGCATAGGGAAAGTGACTAACCCATCATTCCCATCTGACCAAGCAGCCAGTCCCCTGGGGTCCCTCCTTCCCCCATACTGTGTTGGTGCCAAAAAAATGATAGGGATTCCCATGTCACATACCCATGTTTACTGGAAAAGGAAACTCATTTATTGAACACAGTGTATGTCAGATCCTCTGCATTGTCTTCAGTACTCAAGATAACCTTATGAGGTACTGTTCTCATTTTCTGATGTAGAAAGTGACACTCGGAGAGATTAAGTAGCTTGTCATACAGGGTCACACAGCAGGGAAAAGGTCAGGGCATGATTTGAACACAAGACTTTACGGTTGACAGCTTTGTTCTTTTGGCCATGTGGAAAACATTTGGTTCTTCCCAAACCTGGTCTTCTAGCCCCTTGGGGCTTAGGAAGAATTTATATGACACGGAAGCTGTTTTCATCATTAGAAGGCTGTCACCACAGTGACAGGAAACAGTAGATATGGAGTTGTCACAATGGGAAAAATGAGGCGCTCTGGAAGGCACTCCATCAACACCCCTATAGCAGAGCTGCTGTGCCCCCTGGCGCAGGCTCCTCAGAATTCCGCTTTAGCTGTAGCCCCACTTGGGTTCTGGCCCTCGGCAGCAGGGGACACCCAGCCTCCAGGTCCACTCCTGAGTCAAGAAAGAGGAAGTCACGGGCAGCCCAGGCTGGCCGAGGGAGCGGGGACGAACTCATGGGCGGAGAGGCAGCTGAAAGCACAATCAAGGCTGTGTTGTGGTTGGGCGTGGTGGCGCACACCTCTAATCCCAGCACTGGGGAGGCAGAGGTAGGAGGATCGCCGTGAGTTCGAGGCCACCCTGAGACTACATAGTGAATTCCAGGTCAGCCTGGGCTACCAGGAAAAACCATAAAAGAAAAGGAAAGGAAAGGAAAAAAGAAAAAGGAAAATGCTGCAGCTGCAGCTGCACACTGACACATTTGCAGCAATCCCCGCCAGGCCTTGAAGCCCAGCTGAGGACTCAGGTGGCTCCAGAAGCCTTCACTGGAGAGCAGAAGCTGCTCACAGGGTATATTTGTGACAGAGTCTGTCTCTCCCTCCGACCCCTCCCTGCCCTGAGACTCCCAGAGCAGTCACAGAAGCCACCACCGCCACCAAGTATGTGGCCAGCATCCTGTGTGGGAAGGGTGAAGCTGCACTCGTGAGCACTTTGGGTGATCTGTCCATCACAGTGTGGGTGGGCAGCCAGGCATCAGGAGTGGGCCCACGTCTGAAGATCTGTCATGTTGTGAGCCCCTCAGGATTCAGGCTCTGGGGAGCCCTATATGCAAGGCTCTCAGAAGAGGCATTGCAGGAGGAAAGAAGTTGTGGGATGATGCCGCAGACTTAGTGCACAGTGCTTATGCTCAGGGCTCTCCACGTGTCTACCCTGGGGAGGTCTCAGTGCTTGTGCTCAGTGCTCTCCACGTGACGACCCTGGGGAGGTCTCAGTGCTTGTGCTCAGTGCTCTCCACGTGACTACCCTGGGGAGGTCTCAGTGCTTATGCTCAGTGCTCTCAACGTGACGACCCTGGGGAGGTCTCAGTGCTTATGCTCAGTGCTCTCCACGTGACGACCCTGGGGAGGTCTCAGTGCTTGATGCTTAGTGCTCTCCACGTGACTACCCTGGGGAGGTCTCAGTGCTTGATGCTCAGTGCTCTCCATGTGACTACCCTGGGGAGGTCTCAGTGTTTGATGCTCAGGGCTCTCCTTGTGACTACCCTGGGGAGGTCTCAGTGCTTATGCTCAGTGCTCTCCATGTGACTACCCTGGGGAGGTCTCAGTGCTTGATGCTCAGGGCTCTCCACGTGACTACCCTGGGGAGGTCTCAGTGTTTGATGCTCAGGGCTCTCCTTGTGACTACCCTGGGGAGGTCTCAGTGCTTGATGCTCAGGGCTCTCCACGTGACTACCCTGGGGAGGTCTCAGTGCTTGATGCTCAGTGCTCTCCACGTGACTACCCTGGGGAGGTCTCAGTGCTTATGCTCAGTGCTCTCCACGTGACTACCCTGGGGAGGTCTCAGTGCTTGATGCTCAGGGCTCTCCACATGTCTACCCTGAGGAGGTCTCAGTGCTAGGTGCTTGATGCTCAGTGCTCTCAACGTGGCTACCCTGGGGAGGTCTCAGTGCTAGGTGCTTGATGCTCAGTGCTCTCCACATGTCTACCCTGGGGAGGTCTCAGTGCTTGATGCTCAGTGCTCTACACGTGGCTACCTTGGGAAGTTGCTCTACCTCCCTGGTGGGAAGCCTGGCTTCTTATTAGAGTCACATAATTACTTGTTTAAACCAGGCATTTGGCACGTAATGACTCCTTGCTGGGACCAGAGAAGCCATCAGCAGTTCCCTGCAGGGGCTAGCCCTGTAGGACGCTAGGACGCAGTCTCGACTGGTGCAGGAGCACTGGCAATCCTGCATAAGCAGAAGTGGCCTTGCAGGGGCTCAGAGGGGGACAGATTGGTGGGTGGGGAGGTAGGCTGGTTGCAGGTTGGGCCGCCCCTGTCCTCCCTCTGACCTGCCAGCTCTCCTGAGCACAGGGGCCCCCAGAGCTGCAGGGATGGTGGCATGCATAACCGAGAAGGATGGGTTTGGTTTCTCCTCCTGTCGTATTAGAAGAAAGCCATCTGACCCACAGCACCGTCGTCATGAGAGGGCTGTCACCATAGTGACAGCGACAGTAGATGCGGAGGGGAGGGAAGACCCTGCTTTATTTGCTCTAGAGCTTTCTGCTTATACACTTTCATGTACCTTTCTCTTCAGGGGTCCTCATGACCACACAGTAGGTGATGAAAAGTGACATCCTTGCCATCACAGTGCCCCACTCAAAGTGCACCAGCTGTGCAGCCTTGGGTAAGTTACCCAACCTCTCTGAGCTTCCATTTCTTCCCCACATGATGACACTATGACTGCCAGGCTTGTGTGGGGGTTAAATGTTCTTCAAAGCTTTATCGTAAGCATTTAACAAATGATGCTTATTACAACGTAGAGCAGATATTCTTCATCCCCATTTTCCAGAGGAGAAGAAATCGGGAATGGTAACATTGCTCCATAGTTTCCACCCAAACCAGATTTCCTAGTGCCGAATGTCACTGTCTTCCTGGGAGGTCTGCGTGGTTGTGCAGTTCCTTTTTGGTTCCCCCCTGGAGCACCTCTCTCCTCCCTGGCCTGCCCACACCCTGTCTACACATTCAGAGACGGCTCACAGGTGTCACTTGGTGCCAAAGCTATGGTTGTCTCTTTCAGGTGGGGGCAAGGGAATGTGGGTTGGTAGAGATGACCCAAGTACCAGGCAGAAGCCTCAGGGCCTCACCAGTAGAAGAAGATGGTGACTGGTGAGAAAAGGGGACAGAAGACTCAGGGACAGAGTGGAGGAGGAGGAAGAGTGGAGGTGTAGGCTTCCCCGCTGCCACACAGCAGCCAGGAGGTGAAGCCCACCAGCTCCCTTTCTGCAGTTCCCGAGAGGTCCAGGGAGACGGGAACCTTCTCTGGAAAGTAATGACAGCACTGGTGTGCTTTCTGTGATCTGGACAGTAAACCCTGCCCTCCACTTCACATGCTGAAACCAAATCACCAAGGCATGGCATTCAGAGTTGGGGACTTTAGGAAATGATTGGATTTTAGGCCAGGCCTTCAGGAATAGAATTAGTTCTCTCATAAAAGAGGCCCCAGCGGGCTGGAGAGATGGCTTAGCGGTTAAGTGCTTGCCTGTGAAGCCTAAGGACCCCAGTTCGAGGCTCGGTTCCCCAGGTCCCACGATAGCCAGATGCACAAGGGGGCGCACGCGTCTGGAGTTCGTTTGCAGAGGCTGGAAGCCCTGGTGCGCCCATTCTCTCTCTCTCCCTCTATCTGTCTTTCTCTCTGTGTCTGTTGCTCTCAAATAAATAAACAAATAAAAAATGAAAAAAAAAAAAAAAGAGGCCCCAGAGCTGCCTGGTCCCTCCACCTATGTGAGGGCGCAGCAGGAAGATGGCCTCCATCTGTGAACTAGAAGCAAGCCCTCCTGGCCCCTGATCTACAGGTGACGATCTTGTAGATCCTAGTTTCAAAGGTGTGAGAAAGAAGATCTATTGTTTATAAACTCCTCAGCTGGCCTGGAGACATAGCTTAGCAGTTACAGCACTTGCCTATGAAGCCTAAGGACCCAGGTTCAATTCCCCAGTACCCACATAATCCAGATGCATAGGGTGGGGCATGCATCTGGATTACATTTGCAGTGGCTAGAGGCCCATTCTCTCTATATATCTGCTTCTTCTTCCTCTGTATTTGTCTCTCTCTCTCATAAATATATAAAATAAAAACTCCTCAGTTTATAATACTTGGTGATAACATCCAAGCAACTATGTAATACAGTAAGACAGTGACTATGAAATGAAATATGTAAGCTCCTAGTTGAAATCTATCTCAAAGAAGCTATTGGCATAATTCTGTCACATATATGTATGTGACTGTACGTAGTCACATTTGAGTGACAGCTGGCTTTTGCTCCTTACTAGCTTCATGACTTTGGGCAGAAACCTACCCTCTTTTATCCCCAGTTGCCTTACCTGCTTGGTGGGGTTAACACAACAGATCTACAGGGATTGGCATAAGCAGCTAGTGGCAGGTGCCTGGCAGAGAGCAGCCTGTGATGAACCATGCATCCATTTCAGCCGTGCAAGGCATGGATTAGCACCCCCTTTCTGGAACTGAGGAAATGGAGCCCAGGAGGACACGCCAAGATACAGATGCGGAGGGCAGGGGACTGTGTGGCCCTTCTCCACGGTGCCATGCCCACGTGGGCTCAGAGGAATCCAGACTGGAAGGCAGTTCTTTCCCTTTGCTCAACCAGTTCCTGACACTGGGGTACACAGCTCTGGCTCCATTTGAGGTCACGCCAGGCTGACCAACTCGGAAGGCCCTTAAGGCCCAAGAGCCCAGGCTACACACCCCTGGGCTTTCTCACAGGAAGGTGTCACAGAGACAAGTTGGGTCTACCTGGCCCCAGGGCCCCACTCCACCTAGTGCCTTGGAGTCACTGTGCCTCAGAGCATCCGTGTGCTTGCTGTTCAGGCAGATGTGGCCTGGCTTCTCTGCTTATGCAGCCAGCAAGGCTTTGGGCAAGTTGCTTCACCTCTGTGCACGCCAGCTTCCTCATCTGTGAAGTGAGAGTGCAAAGGGTTCCTGTTGCCAGGGTGTGAGCTCCGTGAAGTGATGTCCGGGAGCCCTGAACCCAGTGCTGACCCAGGGCTCTGCTTCAGCAGGCCTGGCCGGGAAATCACACACCCCACAGCTCCGAGCATCGTGTTCCCCATACTGTTGTCTCGGGCCCTGGGCTGGGGAGAGCAGGTCACCGCAGTTGGGATCTCCCTACATTCATGCTTTCTTGAAGCTGGGAGACCAGAAGCAGCAGGCAAGAGAAAGAAATTCTAGCAAATTCTCCTGTCTTCTCCCAGCTCCATAGCTCCTGGGGGAACCGAGCTGCATAATACAATGGGATTTAATAAAATGCCTTTAACTCACAAAGTTTGTCTGCTGCCAGCTCCTTAATTAAATTGCCTAATGCTGCTTTTCGATGGCAGCACCAACTCCTGTGTTTAAAGAGCACGGAGTTGCCATAGCACTCGCGCCCGGGTGGGTGCGGGGCAGCGTGCGGAGGAGCATACGGATGAGCCCTGTGTCTCCTCACCCCAGCCCGCCCCGCTGCCCCGCACACCGCCCCGGCCAGGCTGCTGGCTGCCTTTTCTAGGAAGGCAGTGAATCCTAGCTAGGGATGCTGAGCCGGGCTTTAGAATAGGGAGGTTTGAGGGTGTCTGCCCAAGAATCGAGCTGGCACCTGGCCTGTCTATGGTGGATGCCAGCCCAACCTTGACCCACAGGGCAGCCCTGCAGGGCCTGGGGAGGCATGCATCTTCCCCACGGCACTGCCCTCTCCCTGCCGTGCCCTGGGCAGATTCTGTGAGGGCCCGAGCTCAGCAGGGCTGGGCAAGTCTGAAGCGAAACAGTGTTTGCTATGTCACTGTGTGGAGAGGGGAAAGGAACACTCACTGGCTCATAGAGTTTTCCAGCAGAAGCAGTGGTTGTCTGATCTGGCTTCACTTTATTTATTTATTTATCTATTTATGAGAGTAAATATGGACATGCCCCTGCCTCTGCAAGTGAACTCCAGACACATTTGCCCCTGTGTGTATCTGCCTTTACATGGGTACTGGGGAACTGAACCTGGGCCATTAGGCTTTGCAAGCAAGTATCTGTAACTGCTAAGCCAACCTAGCTTTGAATTTAAATTAAAAAAAAAAACTGGTTGGGTATTTTCTTCCCCTTCAATGTTTTTTACTGAATGGTTTCCCAACCACAGCAATGACTGGGGCAGTTTTAGTGAGAGCCACTTATCCCCCCCACACACACACCTATTCCAACCCCATCAGATGGGTTTTATTATATTTCCTCCATCTCCTTTTTCCATCCACCCAACACCCATCCATCTGATTTTTTTTTTTTTTTTTTTTTTTGCTACACTTCAGAGTAAATCATAGGAATTGTTGCAGTCAGGTTCGCATTGCTGGTATAAATCACCCAACTAAGAGCAGCTTATGAGAAAAAGAGGTTTATTTTGGCTTACAGGCTCGAGGGGAAGCTCCATGATGGCAGGGGAAAACAATGGCATGAGCAGAGGGTGGACGTCACCCCCTGGCCCACATAAGGTAGACAACAGGAACAGGAAAGTGTGCCACACACTGGCATGGGGAAACTGGCTATAACACCCATAAGCCCGCCCCCACCAATACACTGCCTCCAGGAGGCATTAATTTCCAATCACCATCAGCTGGCAACCTAGCAGTCAGAACACCTAAGTTTATGGGGGACACCTGAACCAAACCACCACAGGTGTCCACTTCTCCCTGAATACTTCAGAGTCAACACTGTGCAATACAAGTTTTAGTTACAGGTTGTTTTTAACTGTTACAAAATTTATATACAAAGAAGTTTTGGAAAGTTTTACTTCCGCACCATACTTGGATCCTTCCCCTCAGAGCTTGATATAATTGGTCTAGAGTGGACTGTTGGCATTGGTGCAGTTTATTTATTTTAAAATATTTTTATTACTTTCTGGCATTGGTGTATTTTAAAAGGTGCCCTCTTGATTCATTTTCGTTTGTTTTTGTCATGCTGAGGCAAAGTATCAGTACATAGCCCAGGCTAGCCTGGAACTCAAGATCCTCCTGCCTCAGTTCCAAAGGTGGAGATGACAGTTGCGCATCACCACACCCTGCTAAGATCCCTTCATGAATCTGTAGTATTAGCCATTTGAAAAACAGATAACAGGGCTGGAGAGATGGCTTAGCGGTTAAGCGCTTGCCTGTGAAGCCGAAGGACCCCAGTTCGAGGCTCAGTTCCCCAGGTCCCACGTTAGCCAGATGCACAAGGGGGCACACGCGTCTGGAGTTCGTTTGCAATGGCTGGAGGCCCTGGCGCGCCCATTCTCTCTCTTTCTCTGTCTACCTCTTTCTCTCTGTCTGTCACTCTCAAATAAATAAATAAAAATGAACAAAAAAGTTTTTAAAGAAAAACAAATAACAGGAAGCAGATGGCTGTCGTTTTTCTGTTCCCCAGGTAGCATGCAGGAATGGCCTGGCCTGGCCCTGCTCTTCCACATCACACCTATTCCGCCAACACGTATGGGAGCTTCACTTGCACACGTTTGTAGTGTGTCCCTGTGTGCAAGTGTGTCACACTTGTTCTCCTCGGCATTGCCAGGGGCAGAACCTGGGTCTGTACTGGATTCTACACATGTGACAGCAGAGAGGCAGGCATATGCTCTTATGATGATCCAGGTTCTTCTGGTGCCCAGGTTGGTGGCAGCAGATGGAGGTGAAGATACCAGTGGAGGGTGTTCAGTTATGTGTGGTGATGGCAAACAGAAGATGCTACCAACCACAGCTGAGGACTTACGTGTGTGACGGGATGGGCTGGTGGCATTGGCGCAGGGAGCGGCTGACTGTGCAGAGATGGTGAGGCAGTAAATCGCAGGTGGTGGCACTGTGATATGAGATGGTTGTCACGGTGTAGCCACTAGCATCACTATCCCTGTGAGAGTCACGTGCCAACGATGCTGCAGTGATGCCTGTCTGCAAAGAAGGCGGTTACCACATGGCAGGAAGGCTGGTTCCCTGGTTCTGCATTTGGGACCCCCGCCACTGCTTCTTTTGAATTCCGGGAGACCACTTGAGAACGCTGTCCCCCCAGAGCCCTGGAGAGGCTCCTGCAGAGCAGCGGCAGCGGCAGCTCTTGCAGACAGCTCCGTGGTAAACACGGTGAGCATTCGGAACGTTTAAGACGAGCTCCCAAGCTCCGTGTGGCCGCCATGTCATGGTCAGTACGGACTTCAGGTGCTGCCTGTGTGGCTTCCTGGCTCCTCTGGGGCTCACAGGCTCCAGGGAGGATAAAGGAAAAGTGGTTCAAGATTCCCCTCCCTTAACCCAGGCGGCCCAGGGCAGAGACCAAAGCCCTCAGAACACCCCTAAGCTCCCTGACACCCCTCAGAACTGATCTTTCTAAGCTACAGAGAGAGGGTTAATGATGAAAAAGAGAATGCACCTATACACACACACACACTACACTTTTTGGTTTGTTTGTTTTTGAGATAGGGCCTTATGTCACCCAGGCTGAACTCAAATTCATTATGTAGCAGAGAGACTGGGTCTGAACTCCTTCCTGTGCCTCCTGCCTCCACCTCCCAGGTGTTCAATGACAGGCATGTACACTCCTGACAGTACGCTACTTTAAAAAAAAAATAACACTGGGCTGGAGAGATGGCTTAGCGGTTAAGGCATTTGCCTGCAAAGCTAAAGGATCCCGGTTCAACTCTCCAGGACCCATGTAAGCCAGATGCACAAAGGGGCGCATGCATCTGGAGTTCTTTTGCAGTGGCTGGAGGCCCTGGCGTGCCCATTCTCTCTTTCTCACTCTCTTTCTTTCTCTCTCTACTTCTTTGCCTCTTTCTCCCGGATAAATAAATAAAATATAAAATATTAATATTCAAGCTAGGCATGGTGGCACAGACCTTTAATCCCAGCACTTGGGAGGCAAAGGTAGGAGGATTGCCATGAGTTCGAGGCTACCCTGAGAATGCAAAGTGAATTCCAGGTCAGCCTGAGTTAGAGTGAGACCCTACCTCAAAAAAACAAAATAATAATAATAATAACATGCATTTATTTGCATGTGTATGTGGGCATGTCAGGATCTCTTGCTGAATGCATCTGGCTTTATGTGAGTGCTAAGGAATTTAATCCAGGCCTTTAACCCTGAGCCATCTTTCCAGCCCCACACTAGTTTTGTGTGTATGTGTGTTTTTGTTTTTTAGTTATTTTTTATTTTATTTCATTTTCTTAAGGTAGGGTCCCATTCTAGTTTAGGCTGACCTGGAACTCACTCTGTAGCCCCAAGCTGCCATCAAACCCATGGTGATCCTCCTACTTCAGCCTCCCAAGTACTGAGATTAAAGGTGTGAGCCACCACCGCTGGCTTAAATTATTTTGTATGTGCATAATGCATGTATATGTGTGTGCAGATGTGCGTGCCTCATGCACATTTGTGCAGAAGCCAGAGGAGAAAGTTAGGTGTCCTTTATTTCCTTGACAGAATCTCACTGGCCATGGAGTTCATGTTATTTTCTAGTTTGACCAGCGAACCCCAGCCATTCCCCTATCCTCACTCCCCTCAGTGCTGTGGTTATAGGCATGCATGCCCACAAACTTTTTTTTTAATACCACATTTACACACACACTTTTTTTAATGTAGGTGCTAGGGATTGAACTCAGGTCCCCAAGCTTGTACAGCAAGTGTTCTTACCTACCCAGCCAGCTCCCCAGCTCCTCTCCTTTTTTTTTTTTTTTTAAGATAGGAATTCCAGCTCAGCCTGGGCTAGAGTGAGACCCTACCTTGAGAAGCCAAAAGAAAAAAGAAAAAGAAAAGAGAAAATAACAACAAAACTCGTTTTTCTTATTAGCTGCACTTATGTATTATGGACATGACGTATGTACATGTGGAGGTCAGAGGATGATTTTCCACTGGTCCTTCAAATACTCGTGGCTTGGCCTCCCTTTTCACCACAGGTGCGCTGGGGTTATAGAAGCTTGCCACAGCAACTTCCTGCTTTCTACATGGGACCTGAAGATTTGAACTCAGCTACTCAGAGTTGTGTGGCAGGCTCTTTATTGACTGAGCCATTTCCCCAGCTTCCCCCCACCCACATACACACAAACATCTTTCATGCCAGGTGTGGTGGCTCATGCCTTTAATCCCAGCACTTGGGAGGCTGAAGTGGGAGGATTGATCGACATGAGTTCAAAACTAGTCTGGGGCTTCAGCGTGAATTCCAGGTCATCCTGGGCTACAGTGAGAACTACTTAAAAAAAAAAAATTGAAGACTTCCAGTTAAGATGACAATGTAGGAACCACACCAAAGCAGCCTAGGGGAGGAAAAGCAAAAAAAAAAAAAAAAAAAAAATTGAAGCACTTCTTTAAAAAAGTCTCTATTCCAGACTGACTTGGAATTCGCTATATGCTCTCAGGGTGACCTCTAACTCCCAAGTGCTGGGATTGAAGGTGTGCACCGCCATGCCTGACCAGTAGTTACCTTCTTGTTAAGACAAAACTCCTGACTAGAAGCAGCTTGTGGAAGGAAAGGGTTTATTTCTGGCTTACAGATTCAAGGGAAAGCTTCATGGTGGGGAAGGCATGGCAGGAGCAGACAGCTGGGCGTCACATCTTCCCAGCAACAGGAAAGCCATAGGGCGTGAGCTCACTCACGCTGGGGCTAGACTGTAAAACCCAAGGCCCACCTCCAGGGACACGCCTCCTCCAGCAAGGCTGGACGTCCTAAAGTCTCCACCAGCTGGGGATTAAGTATCAGACTTAACCACAAATACGTGAGGCTGTAGGGGATGTTTCACATTCACACCACCCCTTTCGTGTGTATCATATTGCTAAAGGTGCAAAGTGTACTTGATCCTGTGATATCATTATGTCTTTACAACAGTCCTGGGAACAGGCTCTTCTGACAGGTGATCCTGAGTCTCTTCCCGGATTCAGCGCAGCCCAGGACCCGGTGGTATTTTTATATCTGACACCACTCATGAAGTATGTTCCCATGTTTTCAATCTCTAAAAGAGAGGCAGTGCATAAGGAGAAAATGTGAAGTGATGAAAGAGATGCTAAACATCTTGCCCGAGTTGGGACAGCGTCAAGTAAGTGGCAGGATGAGAACCCCTGGGAATGACAGCGCAGAATCCCTGGATTAGCTACTGGGACAGCACTGAAACGTGGTGCCTTAAAGCAGTGCGGACATACTGTCTCGCAGTTCTGGAGGCTAGAAACTCGATGTCACCAGGACCAGCCTCCCTGCAGAAGATGTGGCGGGATGCATCCTCGCCACTGCTGGAGACGCACAGCTGTGCCTGTGAGCCCGCTCCCCTGGCATGCCTTCCTCACGCCACATCTCAGTCCATTCTCCTTGCGTGTTTTCTTTGCATCCTACTTTCCTGCTCTTACGGGACCCCAGTCATGTTAGAGTAAGACCTTTCCTGACAACCGCATCTTCATTTGATTACATCTATGAAGACCCAGTTTAAATAAGGTCACATTCAGGCTGGAGAGATGGCTTAGCAGTTAAGGCACTTGCCTGCAAAGCCTAAGGACGCAGATTCAATTCTCCACAACTCACGTAAGCCAGAGGCACATGGTGGCGCATATGTCTGGAGCTTGTTTGCAGTGGCTAGAGGCTCTGGCATGCCCATTCTCTCTTTCTTTCTCTCATAAATAAATAACTAAAAAGAAAATATTTTTTAAAAATAAGGTCACATTCACAAGTACCCAGGGATAGGCCTTCCACATATCTTTTGGGAGGGGAATGCATTCAGCCCAGAGTAGGAAGTAGTCCTTTACTCCTAACCAGTGGCCTTGCACCATGCACTGTCTGGGTACTATGGCCCCTCTCTCTGACTTCTCCATCTTCTGTATCCACAGACAAGATGCCCCTCTCCTGCATTTCAGCACAGGGCTGCCGGAGCAGCATCCGTGTCTGCCCTCCCCAAAGTATTACAAGCTACTAAAGTACAGTCATGAAATATAGGTGGGCTTTTTGTCTTTTCTATTCTCAGACAGTAAAAATCATTAAGGTTTGTTCTTAATTAGTTTAATTTTGAAGCTTCTAAATATTGATTTAACCTACACTCCTTTGTACTTGCTGCAGTCACTGAATTATGCCTGCTATTGATCTCAGATAGAAGCCTTGGCCAGGCTTGGGGCTCAGGGGCTGTTGGTCCTCCACAGGCACTCTGGGCCAGACAGCTGGACAGGCGTAAAGGAGAGGGAGCTATGCTAGAGTAGGAAAGGACTTCCCTTGAGGAAGGGCTGTGAGCTTAGGCCCAAGGCCAGGTTTTCTTGCTTGCATTGTCCCAGAACCTGGGGAGCTTGATTAAGAGGAAGCCGAGTGGAAAGCACCTGAGTCCATCCTGGGCTTGAGGAAGGAGGAGGAGAGCCAGGCAGTGGGGCTGGGAGAGCGTGAGGGGTCAGCTGTTAGAGCGCAGGCTCTGGTACCAGCCAGCCAAGACCTGGCTTTACCAGCTACCTGTATGTTCTTGGCAAGGCATCCAGCTTCTCCCGTGTCTGTGACATGGGACTCATCATTCCCCCTCACAGTGGTACCCTGAACACATGGGCATCCGTTCCTGCCAGGCTAAGGCCTGGCTCACAATCAGACTATCAGTAGCAACCCTTGTTGTTACTCTGTCACAGGGACAATCAGGACTAGACGTAGAAACGTACTGTGCCTTCTAGCCTTGGCTCATTGCTTGTTTGCTATGTGATCTTGAGCAAGTTACTTAATATTCTTTGCCTTAAAATAGGAGTGCTGGGGCAGGAGAGATGGCTTAGTGGTTAAGATGCTTGCTTGCAAAGCCAAAGGGCCCAAGTTCCATTCCCCAAGGCCCACATAAGCCAGATGCACAAGGAGGCACATGTGTCTGGAGTTCGTTTGTAGCAGCTGGAGGTCCTGGTGCATCCATTCCCTCCCCTCCCCATGTATAAATAAAAACAAAATAAATGGTTTAAAATGGGAGTATCGGCTTCTGTGAGAATCAAAATGTCTCACCCACGCTGCTAGAAAAGAATACCAAAGATTGGGTCATCTATAAAGAATAAAAGTATGTTTCTCACAGTTCTGGAAGCCAAAGAGTCCAAGATCAAGGACCCATGTCTGGTGAGACCTACTGTCTGCTAACAAAAGGGTCCGTTGAACGCTGGGGAGGAACACAGTGTCTTGATAAACAAAAGAAAAGACCAAATTCTCCCTTTCATAACAGCATTTGTCCATTCAGAAAGCTGAGCCCTCATGACCTAACATTCCCTACAGTTCTACCCTCCACTGTGCCACTGAAGATTACGTTTCTAATGCATGCATTCAGACCACAGCAACATAGAGCGGTGGGTCTGGAAGAGTTTCAACTGCGAGATCCAGCTGGCCCGATGGAGAATGATTGATGGCTGGAGTAGTGATAAGCTTATGCCTCCTATGGCTGCCTCTGTGTGCAGGATCATGTCCAGACCACATGGCTCTGTCCTGTAGCATCCACCTCTTAGCCACCCCACTCCTGCACAGAGCACAGGAAACCTGCTCCTGGAGCCCCTGTAAATGTCGAAGGTTTTTCCACCAACTGTGCATCTGGTGGCCTTCATTCTGGGCCGTGCTCCCCCAGGGAGTTCCTTTAAACAACTTTATCAAAGCCTAATTTGCATACCGTCAGTTTTGTCCATTTCTTAGCAAATTTCCTCTGAATATTTGCCCAAATTCCTATGTGTGGCAGAATTGTGTGCCCTTCCCTGGTTGAGCCCTACTGCCCTTAGTGGGACAACTTTTACACTTTATAGAGTGTTTTCCTTTATTGTTATTTTTTAACTATTTTTATTTACTTGCAAGCAGAGGGAAATAGAAGGGACAGACCAAAAGTATGGACACACCAGGTCCTGCAGCTGCTGCAAACGTACGCCAGATGCAGGGGCCATTTCTGTGTATATGGCTTTACGTGGGTACTGGAGAATTGAACCTTGGTCGCTAGGCTTTGCAAGGCAAGTGCCTTAACTGCTGAGCCATCTTTTCAGGCCCTTTGTTTTATTTTTTTATTTTTTTAATTATTTATTTATTTATTTGAGAGCGACAGACACAGAGAGAAAGACAGGTAGAGGGAGAGAGAGAGAATGGGTGCGCCGGGGCTTCCAGCCTCTGCAAACGAACTCCAGACGCGTGCGCCCCCTTGTGCATCTGGCTAACGTGGGACCTGGGGAACCGAGCCTTGAACCGGGGTCCTTAGGCTTCACAAGCAAGCGCTTAACCGCTAAGCCATCTCTCCAGCCCCCTTTGTTTTATTTTTTTAACTTGTTAATCCCCACCTGCCATCTCCATATGTCATGTCCCTGCTGTTCACATGTATACAGTGCCCATAGTTCCATCAGGGCATTACTAATGCTATCTGGAAGCTTCCTTATGGCCAGGACAGAGGAGGGGAGGAGGTTCTGCCAAGGTAGCAATGTCTTTTAATTGAACATGTTCTTGGTTTATGGATTTGATCTCAGAGGTTATCCAGTAGCCATCAGAACCACCTGGAGGGCTTGTTCAAACATGGGTTTCTAGGCCTCACCCTCGGTCTCTGATCCTGGAGAGCTGGGTGGGCCTGAGCATCTGCATTTAGACAAGTTTCCTGGAACTGCTAATACTGTAGGCTAATGGCCTGCAGGGATGAGCCCATGATCCAAAGTCTGTCCCCAGCCCTGTCCTGAGCTGTGCCCTGACCTTCTCTGCTTCTCTTCTGGCTTCAAGAAAGCTGCTGACTGGGCTGGACAGATGAGTTAGCAATTAAGCACTTGCCTGTGAAACCTAAGGACCCCAGTTCGAGGCTCGATTCCCCAGGACCACATTAGCCAGATGCACAAGGGGACGTACGCGTTTGGAGTGCGTTTGCAATGGCTGGAGGCCCTGGCGCGCCCATTCCCTCTCTCTATCTGCCTCTTTCTCTCTGTCTGTCACTCTCAAATAAATAAAAACAAACCAAAAAAAAATTTAAAAAAAAAGAAGGCTGCTGACAGTGGAGAAGATAGGGGAGATCTGAGTTGGAGAGGTCCTAAGAGAGGCCTGTGGAGAGGCCTGTGGAGTGGGGAGAGTCAGGGGAGAGGGACTGGCCAGAGTGACCCTGGAGGAACAAAATGGCAGGGACTGGCAGGCCATCTCACTGCAGTGATGGGAAAAGCAAAGGAAGGGGGAAAAAATCCACAGTGGGTCTCCACTGTAGCCATTTGCCTGGAGGCCTGCCTGCCACCGCTGACAGAGGCGAAGGCTCGCATCCTCCCATGAGCTGGAGCCTCCTTCCGCCTCGGGATAGAGCTCTGAGCTTCAGCTGGCAAGCCTGCTGATGGACCGAGCCTCCTCCCTGCCTCACCAATTTTCATTCTGATTTCATTTTCCTTCTCTGCTAGGAGGAGGTTAGGCCTTTCTCCGTGTTTAACCAGCTGCTACCCGCTTGCTCTGCCTGCCACCCGTCACCTGACCTCCCGGCACTCACCTTCCCTTGCACAGCAACATGGCGCAGAGAAACCCAGAGCTCCCCACAGAGTCAAAAGCCACCGGCTCTGTGCTTCCTGGTTAGAGTTGGGGCCTGCAATGTGCCTGCCCTCTAGCAGCCCTCAAGAGGTGGGAGTATGGCTGAGGCTTTAGACAGAAAGGTATTCCTGGGCTGGATTGATGGCTTAGCGGTTAAGGCACTTGCCTGCAAAGCCAAAGGACCCAGGTTCGATCCACATAGCCAGGAGCACAAGGTGGCGCAGGCATCTGGAGTTCATTCACAGTAGCTAGAGGCCCTAGTGTCTCTCTTAGTCTCTCTCTGCCCGCCCTTCCTCTCTCTCAATAAATAAAAATAAAATAGAAAGAGAAAGGAAGTCCCCAGATGTGCAGTGAGGAGGGGCAGAGATCTGAACAAGCAAGGGCGTGGGGACATGAGTGACCACTGTCTCTCTAATGCTGTCCCGCCTCTCTGCCTTGCCTCTGTCCCTAGTTCTCAGAGATCTACTCTGGCTAAAGGGCATCCTGGGGTCCTGGCTGGAAAGGGAAGCTTTAATGAATGTTGAGGGATCTGGCTGGCACCTCCACCTGGGTCAGCAGCTGGGCACGGCTGCCCGTCTTGCTTGTGACTGGAGCAGTGGAATACCATCAAAGCCATCCTGGGAGCAGCCCCCTGGGTCCTGGCAGGGAACATCTGGGGACACAGCCACTGCTCTCTTTGGCCAGAGCAGCTGTCCCATTTACCTAGCAAGTGTGGTGTCAGGTCTGTGTGCTCTACCAATGAATTCAGTACTAGAGCTGTCCTGAGACCCAGAATCAAGGACCCCCATGGGAGGTCCCAAGGAGTATTTTTTTTATTTTATTTTTTTTAATTTTTTTTTAATTTATTTATTTGAGAGACAGACACAGAGAGAAAGACAGATAGAGGGAGAGAGAGAGAATGGGCGCGCTAGCGCCTCCAGCCACTGCAAAGGAACTCCAGACGCGTGTGCCCCCTGGTGCATCTGGTTAACGTGGGTCCTGGGGAATCGAGCTCAAACCCAGTCCTTAGGCTTCACAGGCAAATGCTTAACTGCTAAGCCATCTCTCCAGCCCTCCCAAGGATTATTTTTTTCTTTTTTTGGCAATTTAGAATAGGACTTATTCTCTGGGGATCGAAAACTAGTGGAAAGGCTCCAACGAGTGTCCTTATCAACTAGCAGCCGAGGTGTAGCAAGGCAGTGTGGCTCTGACAAGCTGAGGTAGACAAAAGGGAAAAGAACACTAGTGAAGCCCGGGCACATTGTAGACATCTTCTCTAACTCCTCCCAGGAGGCAGATGTCCCCCATCTGACAGATGAGACGGGGTGAGCGTGTCGCAAGTACACGGCCAGCCGGCAATGGGACCGGGGCAGAATCTGTAAATCCCACACTCTACCACCACCAGTATCAGAGCACAGAGGCCAGTGGACTGTGGGATTTCTGGAAGGAGCCTGAGAGCTCCAGAAGGGTGAAGGTCAGCTTAGGGTCATGACAAACCAGACCAAAACTTGAATCAGAGCCGAGTGCTTTCTTCAGCAGCCAGAAAGGCCAAAGTGGTCATGAAGAGGTCTGAACTTGGGAAGGGGAGCTAAGGAGGATGGGCTCTGGGATGGTGTTGGTTTCCTTTCAATGGTAGGGGGCATAAGGGTTAGCCCACACAAAGACCCATCCTCTGGGAGACTGATCCCCCTGCCCTCTTACCCCTGAGACAGACAGCCCCTGGGCCTGCCTTGTGTGGCTCTTTTCCAGGTGCATTCTGAGTTCCTGCTGTGTGCCAGCCCGCTAGGAGCCCTGAAAACTTGAGCCAGGCTCCTTGCAGAACCCCCAGTCTGCAGGGAGAACAGCCAGAATTGATGGAGGTATAATGGGGACCACAGGAGCTCAGGAGAGGCAGCTGTGGTCAGAGAAGGTGTCCCTGAGAGTTGGCAAAAGCCCTGGCAATGAGAAGGGATGGGTTTAACCTGAGCTGCTCTCAGTGCCCAGGCACACTGGCTCTGACCCCTGCAGCCTGTTTTGGTGCAGCACAATCGGACAGAAATGACTGTGGGCTACCTACTGGCACCCTCCATTCTAATTAAGAAATAATGAGGCAGGCTCCCTTCCAAGCATAGAGCTCTCACACCCTCTGCCTGGGCCAGCCAGGATTGCTGACTACATGGAAACTCCTGCCTAGCAACAAATCCTTTCTCTCCCTACCCAGGAAGGACTTTCACTAGCATCTTGACCTCTGGAGGGGGCAAGACTGAACAAAGAAAACCACACCCTCTGCCCCCAAGAGAGCTCTCCAGCCTCCCCACCATGACACCCTACATGTCAGGTGACCTCTGGCACTAAGAACCCAGAAATAGCCAGGGCTGTGAATGAGACCCACTGGGTCCCTCAGTCAGGTTCCCAGCTTCCCTGAGCTAAGTGCCTCCCTCACATGTTGTCGGGAAAGTGGCTGGTACACAGAAGTCCTCAGGAGTGTCACATTCCCCTAAGATTGCTTAATGTCTTTTTCCCAGACCATCAACTACAGGTGAAAGATGCTCACCTCACTAAGAGAGATGCTCGGGACAGTAACAGTTTTTGAGCCATTTTATTTTATCGTTATTTTACTTGAGGTGGTGTCTTGCTCTAGCCCAGGCTAACCTGGAATTCACTATGTACTCTCAGGGTGGTCTTGAACTCACAGCAGTCCTCCTACCTCTGCCTCCCCAAGTGCTGGGATTTTAAAGGTGTACACCACCACACCCAGCTGCTTGTTTCATTTTGGTTTGCTTTTTTTGTTTGTTTGTTTGTTTGTTTGTTTTGAGGGAGGGTCTCACTCTAGTCCAGGCTGACCTGAAACTTACTCTGTAGCCCAGACTGGCCTTGAACTCATGATGATCCTCCTACCTCAGCCTCCCAAGTGCTGGAATTAAAGGCATGAGTTCCATACTCAGATACTCCATAGATAGATAGATAGATAGATAGATAGATAGATAGATAGATAGATAGGAAGAAAGAAAGAAAGAAAGAAAGAAAGAAAGAAAGAAAGAAAGAAAGAAAGAAAGAAAGATAGATTTGAGACACAGGGAGAGAGAGAGAATGGGTGAGCTAGGTGAGCCACTACAAATGAACTCGAGACATGTATGCCACGTTGTGCATCTGGCTTACATGCATGCTGGGGAATCAAACCTGGGTCCTTAGGCTTTACAAGCAAGTGGTTTAGCTGCTAAGCCATCTCTCCAGCCCCAGATAAGCCTTTTTTAAAATTGTGTGTGTGCATATGCGTGCATGGAAGCCAGAGGACAACTTCAGGTGTTGTTCCTCAAGAGTGCCACCCAGCTATGTCTGGAGTTCCCCAAATAGGCTGAGCTAGCTAACCATGGAGCCCCAGGGATCCACTTGTCTCTTTCTCCCCAGCCAGGGCTGAGATTACAAACTGCACTGTCACACCTGGCTTCTCTTACATGGTTTTGGGGACCAAACTCAAGTCCTCATGTTTGCACAGCACTTTACCAACTTAGCTATCTCCTCAGCTCCTGATTTTCAAACATTTTTAGCTAGAGCCCAAGACAATGCATGATGCCACTGTTCACATGTATGTGTGTAATAGATGGAAAGCCTCAAAATGGCAGTTTAGCTACATAGAACACATCCTAACATCTTTAACTCTCTTTAAAAAAAAAATTAGCTGGGCGTGGTGGCGCACACCTTTAATCCCAGCATTCAGGAGGCAGAGGTAGGAGGATCGCTGTAAGTTCAAGGCCACCCTGAGACTACAGAGTTAATTCCAGGTCAGCCTGGACCAGGGTGAGACCCTACCTCAAAAACAAAAACAAAAACAAAAACAAAAACAAAAAAAAATTAGAGAGACAGAGAGAATTGGCATGCCAGGGCCTCAGCCACTGAAATCGAACTCCAGATGCTTGCACCACCTAGTGGGCATGTGCCACCTTGCACTTGCCTCACCTTTATGCATCTGACTAACACGGGATCTGGAGAGTCAAACCTGGGTTCTTAGGCTTCGCAGGCAAGCGCCTCAACCGCTAAACCGTCTCTCCAGCCCTTTCGTATCTTTTTAAAAGTGTCGACTAGGCTGTCCCTGGGGGTGCACACCTGCAATCCAACCACTGAGGAGTGAGTTGGGAAGATCAAGAGCATGAGGCTAGCCTGGGCTCCATAGCAATTCCCTGCCTTGGAATGAACTCACTCTAACTTGCTTTCCTGGTCCTCCAGTGGGTTGCTGTCACAGTTCGGAGCAGGGCCTCCTAGGTCTACAGGAAGAGTGCGTTGCACTGAGCTCTGAGTGTCCCGAAACCAGCAGACACCAATGTGTCCTTCCCAGGAGCTCAGCCTGGCGGGGCAGGCAGACTTACAGTAGTTGATGACATAGAAGGTCCTCTCAGAAGAACAGCTGTAGGAATAACCAGCCAGGGTTGTGTGGCTAAAGAGGAGTTTGAGAGCTGCAACTGCAGCAGAGCATTACGGCAGAGTTAGAGGCCTGTGGCCTGGGAGGAAGTGGCAGGGCAGAGTGGCGTGTGTGAGCGTGTGAGAGCTGCTCCAGGAAGAACGGAAGAGTACCGTGACAACAGAAAGAGCAGAAGAGACCACTATAAAGGTCAAGCTCAAGAATCAAGAGAGAAGGTTAGGTGTGTTTGCAGGAGGCATGGGGAGAGGTCAAAGTGGACATTTTCAGGCTTAGGCACTGGTGGGTGTTGGCACTGACAGAGATGAGACTAAAGAAACAAGAGCAGGTTTGGTGGAAGGTTTTGGCTTTGGGGTACGTTGAACATGAGGGGCTGTGAAACTGCCAGGTGGAGAGCTCTGGGACAGATAAGAGTAGAGGACACCTCCAAAGGATCATTTTGTCTACTGTCCCAGAACTCCAGGATACGAAAACCTAGGTACATGGCACACCGGGGCCTAAGCCTTGAAGACTATAGCCAGAGACGGGCCCTCAGGCACAGGGCCATTTAGATATGGGAACCTAGAACAGGAGAGAAACCCCACCCGTCTTCCTGAGAGAGACACCGAGAAGCCCACTTGGAACTAGGAGTTCAGTGAGGCAGCCATTTCCAAAGACCCTAGTCTTAACTCGCGATCAAAGAGGAAGGGGAATTCTGGGTCTAAAGATGAACCTGGCTGATGGGGCTGGAAGTCAGGACAGTGTTTAACAGGGGGCGGCCTGCTTATTGACCTGCCAGGGGCATGTAGGACCTTCTGGAGGGCTGGGGATAGTTAGATCAGATCTGAGGCTAGTGCCCTTTGTATAGCCTCTTGTGCTGTAGTTTCGGCTTCAGTAATTAAAAGCAAGTGTAGCAAAAGGTGACGGATGAAGATGCCAGGAGGTTGGGGGAACTGAAGGGAACATTTGACAGGCATGTTAAGAGCTTCCATCCTGCAGTTCCCACAGCAAGTCCTTCTTTCCCATCTGTAGCATTTAAGGCTCAGAAAGCCAGGTGCTTTGCCCAAGGTCACATAGGAAGTAGCAGAGCCAGGCTCAAACTCTGATGTTGAGGCCCAGTCTCTTCCCTTCTGCCAGCCCTCCTTCCAGTAGGCTATTTATGGAATTCAGATTCTGGGAGACTAGATAAATGCTGAGGTCGCCAGCCCAGAGCTCTGGCTGTGTGTGATTAAATGAGAGGTGGGAGTGAGGGACTTGCTCATCTCCCAGGGGAACTTGAGAGGCCACATGTACACATGGAGGCCAGTCTTGCTCCCCGTGCCTCTCCCACCCAGTGCTTATCTGCTGCCGAGGAGGACGGAGTTTATCAAAGCTACATTCAATTCTGCCACCCGTCTGTCTCTGCAGCTCAGGGGGACCTGGTAGCAAAGCAGCCAAGGCCAGGCAATCGATTACCACCTGCGTGCCATCTCCCTGTGGACGCTGTGCTCCCAGAGGCGGGGAAGACGATAAGGAGAGAGCAGTGGCGGAGGTGGGGAGGGAGGGAATTTGCATACAGCAAAGATTCTGTCTCAATACTGCAGTGGGCAAGGCCAGAGAAGGAGGGATGGGACAACAGTGTCCCCCCAAATTCTTTACTTTAGAGTTTTATCAAGGGGGACATGGGAGGTCAGTTCGACACTCTCTGCTAAATCTAAACACAATTCCTGGAGGACATGGGTCCAGTTGGATTTGCAGAGCAAACCCTTCCAAGAGAATGAGGGATGAGCCCCTGTGACCTGGACGGTGGTTCCAGATAGATCAGGTTTCTGGCCTCCATCAGATGGCAGGCTGAGACTGGCCTCACTGACCCTCAAGAGGGTACAGTATAGCTAGGAGTCAAGAAAGAGGTCTGACAGGCCCAGGAGGTGACAGTCAGTGTCGACTGACCCAGGTCCATCTCTGAAGGAATTTACAACAGGGAGCAAGCATTCTAAGCCAGTTTAGCGCTCAGCTCCCTTCCAGCAGGCATTGATCCCCACCCCCCAACCCTGACTGGACTGGTGAGGCAGATTACAAACAACCTGGATCTCGCCTTGCCACAGACAAGCTGGGCAGCCTCTGACAGTTCACATAACTTTTCTGACCCTCAATTGCCTGCCTGGCGAAATGAATCTGAAGATCCCCTTCGCTGGCAGCACGCAGAGCTGCTGGGAAGATTCGGTACTTAACGTACATGTTTTTTACTATCTGCATTCACCCACAAGCACCCTCAACATGTTCAGTCCTGCACTTGGGGACCCAGAAAGCATGTAAGACATTTGTCACAAGGAACTTGCAATCCAGCTGGGGGAGGCGTGCATGTGCACTCCGCGCTCCTCTGGAGCACCCGGGAGATGGTAGATAAAAGACAATTAGCTTTTTCTGCAGCTCCCCACAGGACTTGCTAATCAGCCTGCATGAGTGGGTTGTATGCAAGACAACCTCAAACAGCGTCAGCAGGTGAGGGGGCAGCTCTGAACTGCGTTTCGGGAGGGGGCTGTGTGCTCAGCCTTGCGGGAGGACTTGTCTGGGCCTTCACCCTGCCCTGTAGTCCCAAGTACAGTATGAACCTGACTCCTGAGCCACGTTTTCAAGCTCAGCCTCGCTCCTGGCCCAGGAGGACTACACAGGCTCCGTGCTCCCAGCCAGAGGAGGCCTGGGGGGAAGCAGCCTGCCGTGAAGCTTTTTAGGTCTGGGTGGCTTTCTGATGCTTGGGCATAGTTAAATCCTGGCTCAGCGCTCAGAACAAAGGTACCGTAGGAGAGAGAAGCCTGGGACTCTGGTCAGATTCAAGGCTGGGGTCCTTGCTGAAGAGCCCCCTCCACCTGCTCAGCCTGCAGCTAACTCCTCTCTAGTTGGGATCGAGGCTGGGCTCTCTTCATTGGTTTGTAGTTTGGTCCTCCTACCCACCACTCCCCCCGCCCACGACAAGCTGGCACTCTTTGGAAGGTAATCGTTTCAACTGCTAGCTCTCCACCCCACCTTGGGCAGCACGGGGGGCCCCCAGCCAGCAAGCTTTGTGGAGAGGAAGCTTGTTGTGCCCCCCTGTTGTATGTCATCTGGGAGTCCTCGGGAAGTCTTGTGGCTAATCCTGGGCGTGGCGCTGCACACCAGTAATCAGAGCCCTTGGGAAGTGGAGGAAGGAGGTCCTGAGTTCAAGAACTGCCTAGGCTACATAGCAAAACCCTACCTCCGAACCACTGAAGAAGAAAAGAAGGAAGGAAGGAAATACGGGAGGAAAGGAAGTTGGGAAGGAGGGACAAAAGGAGATGGAAGGAGGGAGGGAGGGAGGGAGGGAGGGAGGGAAAAAGGAAGAAAGGAAGGAAGGGAAGAAAGGAGGAAGGGCAGGGTCCTGTCTAGCTATAGAGCACCTCCCAGCCCTAGGAAATGTGCAACATGAAGGGAACTTTCTGTGAGCAGCAGAGGAAACTCATTTTATTCTGACAGTCTTAAGGAAACATTAGGCCACAGATGCTTGGAGAAGTCAAGTAACTTCTCCTAGGCCAGAGGTAGAGCCAAGTTTTGGGTCCTGGTCTACTCGCAGCTGGATCTGCTCTCTCTGACACCCGGGGGTAGGCTCGGGTCTCTGGCACGGGAGAAGCGGGGCAGGACCACCGCTGCTGGATCCCTTTCACAACAGGTACTTGTCAGAGACTCTGCTTGCTCCCCACTTCCTTCCCTCCCACAAAGTACACCACAGAATTCCCTCCTTCCCTCCCTCCCTCTCCTGACTCCCAGTTACTGCCAGCTGTTTCCCCCCAGCTTCCCACGTACATGCATGCGAGCACGCGTGTGTGCACGTGCTTGTTTACTCTGGCTTTTATGTGTCAGTGCACACACACACCCCTACGCAAACCTCTGTGCCTTTCAAGCCACGGTTGTTTTTCCCACCTTCGGAAATAGCTGCCGAGGGAAGTGGGAAGTAATCAGATGTACACAGCATGCTGCTTGAAGAGCGCCCTGTCCCCAGCGCTCCCCACTGGCATCCTGGAAGAGCGCCCTGTCCCCACCGCTTCCAGGAGGCCAGGATGAGGAGGCAAAGAGCCCCTTTGGCCAGCTAGATGCATCCGACTGAGAGCTGGGAACCATGGCTCCAAGCTTTCTGCAGCTCCCTGGCAAGGAGTCCTTGCTCAGGGGACAAGGATGGCACCAGCCTGCTGCAGGGCAGCCAGTACGCCCTGGGCCCAGCCAGACCTGGGGCAGAGCAGAGAAGCGCAGATGTCACATTCCCAGGCCGAGGTTGGCTCCTGCCCGTGAGTGCTTAGCAGCTTTGAGTCTCGAGTCAAGTTCTTTCACATCTTCAGGACCTCATCTGCAAGGTGAAGGCATGAATGCTTGCCTGTTGGATAGTTACATGAAAGAACTCCTCTCTTTTTTTTCCTCCTTTCTTCCCTTCCTTCCTTTCTTCCTTTTTCCCTCCCTCCCTCCCTCCTTCCATCTCCTTTTGTCCCTCCTTCCCAACTTCCTTTCTTCCCATATTTCCTTCCTTCCTTCTTTTCTTCTTCAGTGGTTCGGAGGTAGGGTTTTGCTATGTAGCCTAGGCAGTTCTTCAATTCAGGACCTCCTTCCTCCACTTCCCAAGGGCTCTGATTACTGGTGTGGGTAGGAGGATCGCCAGGAGTTCAAGACCAGCCTGAGACTGCATAGTGGATTCCAGGTCAGATTGGGCTAGAGCAAGACCCTACCTCAAAAAAAAAAAAAAAAAGAACTTAGAGTCCCAGCTGATGGTAGAGACTTGATAAGCATTTCCTAGACACCTGCAGCCAAAACATGGTCAGGAATCAGACCTCCACCCCAGAGTCAGACCAGGCCTGAGAAGGGAACCTGGGATCTGGCCCAGTTTTGTTTCTATCTTTGGTTCTAGACCTACGTCCAGGATAGCACAGCCTCGGCCTGGGGTCTGAGAGGGAAGTCGGGCTGGATATGCACACCCAGAAGGGAGGGAACAGCAATTCCAGATGGGGACACCTCCTGGGGGCAGGAGCCCTGGGGACACAGAGCTTGCATCCCGCAGTACACATGGCTGGGCACTGCGCTGGGCAACAAGCCTATTGTCCCACAAGAAGTCTTGCAGCCCAGCGAAAACTTTCTGTAGGAGGAGACTGCACTTGAGCTGTGTCTTAACGGGCAGGTAGGAGACGCCTGTGAGACAGAAAGGCAAGGCATGTCAGGATGACTCCAACCCAAACGGTCTGTGCGCAGCGTGCCAGTAGGGTGGCAGGGCAGGAGCCAGGCGTGGGCGAGACAGGTGGCAGGAGGTTGTACCTGCAGGACTGAGATTAGACCGAGGTCCCTAAACCCCATCACACACTGCTGGACAGGCTGTTGGGAGAGCCTGTGTCTCCAGAATAGGAGGTGTCAAAACCCCAAGCAAAGCCCTTACCCGGGAGAGCCTAGGCAAGACGACCCCACGTGGACGTGGTGTCGGGGTACGCTGTCCTTCAACTGCAAAGTTCTGAAGAACCCCATATTTTAGAGGGCGTGCTTGTTTTCACTACTTCCTCCCCACCTACATCACCACCAGAGGGATGTCCAGTAACTATCATCTATCTCACTTGTCCAGTGAGCCATGGAGGGAAGAAGGAAAGAGCAAGAAAGGTCAGAAAATCTATTCCACATTAACCTAGGCTCTGGGGATGACAATAATGCCAGCCCATACATTCTTCTTCCCTCACAAACACATACACACCGCCACCACCACAGAAATACAACACGCACCACACTACACCATACCACACCAACGCATGCATGCATGTACACACACGCGCCTCTGAGTTATCCCAGGACTCTTCCCAAAGACTCAGTCTCTGCTGCCTGAGCAAGGGATAGGAGGGGACCCTGGAGCCTTGTGGAGTTGAGGGAAGAGTCCAGCAGGGCTCTTCTGCCCATACCAGCACCCTGCTGTTCCTCTGGCTTCTCCAGTCCATCAACCAGGGGACTCCTGACAACAGCAGTAGATTCTACTTCTCAGCTACCTCTGTCCTCTACCTAATGCTGTCCTCTCCTTCCAGGCCTTTCCAACATGCTGTGAAGATGAGTGAGGAGACCCAGCCCAGCACACAAGGATGAGGGTCCACACCCAGGAGGGCTCGAGTGAAGCTCACCCACCTCTGTAGCATGACCACTCTGGGAAGGTGCTTCCCCCGGCCCTGGCAGGGCCGCTGACCCCCAGTTGGCAAGACGTGACAAGCAGGGCTCGGGACTCTTCCAGTGGAGGGTCCGCCGCCCTGCAGCTCCACGATGAGGTTCCTTGTGACACCCCTCTTGCTAGCTTGGGTGGCTAGCGCCACTGCCGCTGTGCCTGTGGTACCCTGGCGTGTGCCCTGCCCCCCTCAGTGTGCCTGCCAGATCCGACCCTGGTACACTCCCCGTTCATCCTACCGCGAGGCCACCACTGTGGACTGTAATGACCTGTTCTTGACAGCGGTGCCCTCAGCCCTCCCCTCAGGGACGCAGACCCTCCTGCTACAGAGCAACAGCATCGTCAAAGTAGACCAAACGGAGCTTGCCTACCTAGCCAACCTCACAGAGCTGGACCTGTCCCAGAACAGCTTCTCAGATGTCCGAGACTGTGACCTGCGGGCCTTGCCCCAGCTGCTGAGCCTGCACCTGGAGGAGAACCAGCTGAGCCGGCTGGAGGACCACAGCTTTGCCGGGCTGGCCAGCCTGCAGGAACTCTATCTCAACCACAACCAGCTGGGCCGCATCGCCCCCAGGGCCTTCGCGGGCCTCAGCAACCTGCTCCGGCTGCACCTCAACTCCAACCTGCTGAGAGCCATCGACAGCCGTTGGTTCGAAATGCTGCCCAACTTGGAGATCCTCATGATCGGTGGCAACAAGGTGGATGCCATCTTGGACATGAATTTCCGGCCCCTGGTCAACCTGCGCAGTCTGGTGCTAGCGGGCATGAGCCTGCGGGAGATCTCCGACTATGCCCTGGAGGGGCTGCAAAACCTGGAGAGCCTCTCCTTCTATGATAACCAGTTGGCCCAGGTACCCAGGCGGGCCTTGGAGCAGGTGCCTGGGCTCAAGTTCCTAGACCTAAACAAAAACCCACTGCAGCGAGTCGGGCCGGGGGACTTTGCCAACATGCTGCACCTCAAAGAGCTGGGGCTGAATAACATGGACGAGCTGGTCTCCATTGACAAGTTTGCTCTGGTGAACCTCCCTGAGCTCACCAAGCTGGACGTCACCAACAACCCTCGGCTCTCTTTCATCCATCCCCGCGCCTTCCACCACCTGCCCCACATGGAGACGCTCATGCTCAACAACAATGCTCTCAGTGCCTTGCACCAGCAGACGGTGGAGTCTCTGCCCAACCTGCAGGAGGTGGGGCTCCACGGCAACCCCATCCGCTGTGACTGTGTCATCCGTTGGGCCAATGCCACGGGCACCCGTGTTCGCTTCATAGAACCACAGTCCACCCTGTGCTCTGAGCCTCCAGACCTCCAGCGCCGGCCAGTCCGCGAGGTGCCCTTCCGGGAGATGACAGACCATTGCCTGCCCCTCATCTCCCCGCGAAGCTTTCCTCCCAGCCTTCAGGTGGCCAGTGGAGAGAGCCTGGTACTGCACTGCCGGGCACTGGCTGAACCAGAGCCTGAGATCTACTGGGTCACCCCAGCTGGCATTCGACTGACGCCTGCCGGTGCAGGCGGGAGGTACCGGGTGTACCCAGAGGGGACCCTGGAGCTGTGGAGGGTGACGGCACAAGAGGCAGGACTGTATACCTGTGTGGCCCAGAACCTGGTGGGGGCCGACACTAAGACAGTTAATGTAGTGGTTGGCCATACTCCCTTCCAGTCGGGCAGGGACAAGGGACGGGGACTGGAGCTCCGGGTGCAAGACACCCACCCGTATCACGTCCTGCTATCTTGGGTCCCCCCTCCCAATGTAGTCTCTACCAACCTCACCTGGTCCAGCACCTCCTCCCTTCAGGGCCAGGGCAACACTGCTTTGGCTCGCCTGCCCCGTGGCACCCATCGCTACAACATCACCCGCCTCCTTCCGGCCACAGAGTACTGGGCCTGCCTGCGAGTGGCCTTTGCGGATGCCCACACCCAGTTGGCTTGTGTATGGGCCAGGACTAAGGAAGCTTCTCTTTGCCACAGAGCCCTAGGGGACCGGCCTGGGCTCATAGCCATCCTGGCTCTTGCTGTCCTCCTGCTGGCAGCTGGGCTAGCAGCCCACCTTGGCACAGGCCAGTCCAACCAAGGAGTGGGTGGGCGGCCTCTCCTTCCAGCCTGGGCTTTCTGGGGCTGGAGTGCACCCTCGGTCCGGGTGGTGTCGGCACCCGTTGTCCAGCCTTGGAATCCAGGGAGGAAGCCACCCAGAGGCTCAGAAGGGTTGACACAGTCACCACCATTATCTCAACATTCCTGAACTTCAGCCAGTTCTCAGCAGTAAAGAAATAAGTAGGACCACTTTTTACCAAAAGGGAAGCAATCTGGGCCAGATGCCCTGCCGAGAAAGTGGCACGGACCATGTGCTTGAGGTCTGGCCACTGGACTAAGATGCACACGGCTCTGTGGCACCTGGGAGCTGCTGTTACCTTTTGGGAATCCTTGGCTGCCATTCTGAGAAACATCTCCAAGAAACAGGAAGGACTCTGCCTAGAGCCTCCCACCTCAAGGGGCTGCTGGGCCTCTGCCTGGCTGTGGCCTGCCTTTGTCCCCAGGCTCCTGGCCCACAGGATATGCCCCTTCCTCTTCTCTTTCTTTGTATAGTCTCAGTTGCTTGCTCGTCCCCCTCCTGGGCAAGGGCTGAAGGAGGCCTCTCCTTCCCATCTTGGGCCATCTCCTTCCCAAAACGGGAGTGACCTCCAGCTGGATCTGAAGGATATCTGGACAGAGGGATGTCCAGGGATGCCTGGGCTCAGAAATTGACTTTCTATAGGCAGTTTTGTACCTTCGTGGAGAAATGTGTCACCTGTCCCCAAACCGATTCAATCTTTTCTCCTGTTTTGTAAAAAATAAAAATAAACAATAACAACAATGGTGGGGGGAGATAATCTTTGGTTGCTGAGTAGAAGCAAAGAGCCCCGTGCTAGGGGAGGGTTCTTCCAGAGCTTGAAAGTGGCAGAGGTGGTGGAGACTGGGATGTAATGAGAGCTTGGAGAAGAAAGAGACCTGACAGTTTTTCCCTTTTCGGTTTGAATTCTGGCATCTGAATCTGCTGCAACCCCCAGGATGTCCCCATAGCCAGGAGCAGGAAACTAGAGGAAGAGGGACAAATGGTATGAAAAGTGATCAGCAAGGAAGAATGGGGAGGAGGCAAGGAGAGTCAGAGTAAGAGGAAAACGGAGAGAAACCAATGGATGGGGAGAGAGTGGAAATTTCTATCCCCAAACCTGGGCCCCCGTTCTCTGATAAGCAATTAACAAGCCAGTGCATAGGAAGCTCTTCCAGGCCTATTTCTAATTAAACCCACCCAAGAGACAGAGTCATGCAGGGCATTGTAAATCATCATGACAGAAGAGCTTGGCTCACGGCTCGGGAGGGGCACAGGCAGTGGAGGGTCTGAAGAGGCGAGGATGGTGGGTTGAGAAAATTGCCACATTTATCTTTCCATTCCATTTTGCTGTAATTTGCAATGGGCCTGGCTCGCTTTTGTGGCTTTGCTTATTTTGTTTTGTTTTTACAAGGCAGGGTCTCCCTCTAGTCCAGGCTGACCTGGAATTCACTATGTGGTCTCAGGCTGGCCTCCTACCTCAGCATCCTGAGGGCTAGGATTAAAGGCGTGTGTCACCTGCCCTGTGGTCTTGCTTATAACTGATTTCTGGTGACCAACTGTGCAGAGGAACATCAATTGGGAAGCCATCGGAGCCATGGGCAAAGGGGCTGCTGTGGGCCAACCAAGAGTCTACACCAGAGCCAGAAGCCACTGGGAAAACACCTCAACTCTGAGATAGGCTGGTAAAAGGAATGAGTTTCCTGGGACTGGTAAAAAGCCACACGTTAGCCTGAGGGTTGCCCTGTGTTACAGAACACAGGTGACGGACTTATTAGAAGCAGATTCTGAGCTGGGTGTGGTGGCGCACACCTTTAACGTCAGCACTTGGGAGGCAGAGGTAGGAGGATCTCCATGAGTTCGAGGCCACCCTGGGACTACATAGTGAATTCCAGGTCAGCCTGGGCTAGAGTGAGACCCTACCTCGAAAAACCAAAAACAAACAAACAAAAAGCAGATCCTAAGCTGCCTCAAGACTGCAGAAGTATAGGTGGACACCAGGCCAGGAACACAGACTGAGAATGGTTACTGAAAGCAGAGGGCAGCATCCTTTAGCCACCCAAAGCAAGACTCCCAGAAGCCACCTTGCCCCTAGGCAGAGGCTGTCACACCAGCTTGTAACAGGCTGGTTAAGCACAGATGGCTGGCCCCACCCCAAGAGTGTCTAGTCTGCGTTGCTAACAGCTTAGTGAGCCTGGGGGACGACACTTTGAGAACCACTGGACCTCAGCTTTTTCACACCTGATCAAAGCCTCTGCTGCACACACACCTTTGTGTGGGTACATGTTTGTGTGTGTGTGTGTATGTGTGATGCATGTGTGTATGGGCACACGTGTGCTATACTGCATGTGTGGAGGTCTGAGGACAACCTTGAGGTCTTTGTCCTCTCCCTCCACCACACTTGAGAGGGGGGTCTCCCTTATTTTTGTTTTCATCACTTATGTGTCAGTCTAGCTGGCCCACGGGCCTCCAGATGCTCCTGGCTCCACCTCACATTGTGTTGGGATCACAGACACATGCTCAACCTTGTATCTGGTTTTCATGGAGTTGCTGGGTTGTTGAACTTGGGCTGGCAGCCTTGCAAGTAAACACCCTTAACTGCTGAGCTATCACCCTATCCCCTTGTTTGTGTTTTAAGACAGTCTATTGTTCTGGCTAGCTCAGACTTACAATCTTCCTTCTACAGCATCCCAAGTGCTGGAATTGCAGGCATGTGCTTTTTGTTTGTTTTGTTTTTTGAAGGTAGGGACACACTCTAGCCCAGGCTGACCTAGAATTCACCCTGTAGCCTCAGGGTCACCTCAGACTTACGGCAATCCTCCTACCTCTGCCTCCTCCAAGTGCTGGGATCAAAGGTGTGTACCATCACACCTAGCCACTTTGACTTTTTTTATTTTTTAGAGAAAGAGAGTCAGAGAGAGAGGGAGAGAATTGGCATGCCAGGACCTCAGCCACTGTAATTGAACTCCAGACACTCGCACCACCTAGTGGTCATATGCAACCTTGCACTTGCCTCACCTTTGTGCATCTGGCTTACTTGGGATCTGGAGAGTCATGGGTCCTTAGGCTTCACAGGCAAGCGTCTTAACCGCTAAGCCTTCTCTCCAGCCCACCCCCCTTTTGGCATTTTATAGACGGCTGAAGAGAAGGAAGGAATAACAGGATGGTCTCAGTGAACTCCCAACATCCTGAGGCCTGGAAGCCCATTCACAGATGGTCTTTCCCCAGCGGTATGTAGTTTTTCCATACTTCATGTTCCCTGTTGTACTCCTGGAACCTCTTAACCTCCCAGGGTTCTTTCTCTGATCTGCTTTGATAGCACTGCTGATTGGCTGGAACTGGCCTGCCTGTGAGGTTTAGCCTCACCCCTGTTCTCCATGATCTGCCAGCTCTAAGGACGAGGCGGGGCAAGGCCTCTGCTCATCATCAAAAGCTGTGCAGGAAGTTACTATTTCCACTAACTAGCACCTCCACCTTTTTTAAAGAATTATTTTAAAAATATTTTATTTATTTACTTATTTGAGAGAGGTGGAGGAAGATGCAGATAGTGAGAGAGAATGGCCACATCAGGGCCTCTAACCATTGCAAATGAACTCCAGGACCATGTGCCATCATGTGCATCTGGCTTACATGGTACTGGGGAATCAAACCTGGGTCCTTAGGCTTAACAGACAAGTGCCTTAACCACTAAGCCATCTCTCCAGCCCTCACCATCTTTTATTTATTTTTGTTTGTTTCTTGTTTTTTGAGGTAGGGTTTCACTCTAGCCCAAGCTGACCTGGAATTCACTGTGTAGTCTCAGGTTGGCCTTGAACTCACAGTGATCCTCCTACCTCTGCCTTTCAAGTGCTTGGATTAAAGATGTGCACCATCACACCTGGCTGTCACCTTCATCTTTTAAAAAAGTATATTTTAACTTATTTGATAGACACAGAGAAAGAGGCAGACAGAAAGAAAGTGAGTATGGGCATGCAAGGGCCTCCTGCCACTGCAGACAAACTCGAGATGCATGCACCACTTTGTGCATCTGACTTTATGTGGGTACTGGGGAATCAAACCCGGACTGTCAGGCTTTAGGCTTTGCAAACGAGCACCTTTAACCACTGAGCAATCTCTGTAGGCCCAGACGTCCAACTTTGGATCAGCAGTTGGCCATCCCACATGACATGGAGAATGAAGATGCTATTCTCTTTCATGCCCAGAGCCCTAAAAGGCTCCCAAATCACCAGGCCTGTCACCATTCCAGAGCTTCCCGAAGAGTCTAGAGCTGGGTAATAGGAACCTAAAAAGTGATCACACTTAAAAATGTGTCTGTGGGGCTGGAGAGATGGCTTAGCGGTTAAGGTGCTTGCCTGTGAAGCCTAAGGACCCCGGTTCGAGGCTCGGTTCCCCAGGTCCCACGTTAGCCAGATGCACAAGGGGGGACATGCGTCTGGAGATCGTTTGCAGTGGCTAGAAGCCCTGGCGCGCCCATTCTCTCTCTCTCCCTCTATCTGTCTTTCTCTCTGTGTCTGTTGCTCTCAAATAAATAAATAAAAAATGAACAACAAAAAAATTAAAAAAAAAAATGTGTCTGTGGTGGGTGGCTGGAGAGATGGTTTAATGGTTAAGGTGTTTGCCTGTGAAGCCTAAGGACCCATGTTGACTCTCCAGATCCCATATAATCTAGATGCACAAAGGCTAGGCAAGCACAAGGTCACACATGCCCACTAGGTGGTGCAAACATCTGGAGTTCAAGAGCAGTGGCTGAGGTCCTCACACACCAATTCTCCCCACCCCCTTCTCTCTCTCAAAAAAAAAAAATATATATATATATATATGTCTGGGTTGATGGTGGAGAGGGGAGTGTCCCCAGTTTCCAGGACCATTTCAAATCTACCTGTTTCCCTCAGTTTCAATTAGAAACAGAAAACCAGGATAACTTGAGCCCCTTAGCCACAGCATGCAGCTCTGACTCTGGACCCGACGCTCCCAGGTCTCACTGCACAGCACTCAGTTGACATGTGACCACAGCCCTTACAAATGAATTTCTTATTCTGGGGGGAAAGGTCATGATAGTGATTCACTAGCTGTGCCAGCCATATCCCTGGACCCTGAACTGGTTGGCCACCTCCAGAGAACTAAGTTGGGTGAACTGCAGGAAGGAAGATAGCAAGGGACACTTTCCTCCTGGAAAGTGAAGTGGCGCAGCAGTTGGGAACATGGAGGGAGAAGCTAAGCAGGACGTGGTGAGCTGGAATATCTAGACCCTGGACAGATGTGAATGAGCCACCTCTGCCCTGATTCAGAGCTGGACACGTGTGTCAAGCTCAGAGGTGTTGCCATCAGAAAGTTGGACAATGGCACCCTCCCTACAATTTTCACACTAGACCAAGAGTAGTCAACTAAGCCTGGTCCCTTCTAGATATTTGAAATTCCTTTTTCAAAGACTGGGACGATGGTGGCTAAAGGTGCTTACAAAGTCAACCAGCCTTGGAGAGATGGTTTAGCAATTAAGACACTTACTTGCCTGCAAAGCCTAATGTGGTGGTTTGATTCACGTGTCCCTCATAAATTTAGATATTCTGAATACTAAGTTCCCAGCTGATGGAGATTTGGGAATTAACACCTCCTGGAGGCAGTGTATTGTTGGGGGCAGGCTTATGGGTATTATAGCCAGTTTCCCTTGCCAGTGTTTGGCACACTCCCCTGTTGCTATTGTCCACCCGATGTTGGCCAGGGGGTGATGTCCACCCTCTGCTCATGCCATTGTTTTCCCCTGCCATCGTGGAGCTTCCTCTCGAGCCTGCAAAACAAAAATAAACCTCTTTTTCCCACACACACAAAAAAAGTCAACCATCCTGGAATTCAACTCCTAAGCCATTTATATAGGCCAGATGTTAAAAGTGGAGCAAGAGCTGGAGAGATGGCTTAGTGGTTATGACACTTGCCTGCAAAGACTAAGGACCTAGATTCAAATGCCCAGAACCCACAAAAGCCAGATGCACGTGGCGGCACATATATCTGCAGTTCATTTGCCGTGACTGGGGGCCTTGGCATGCCCATTCTCTTCCCCCACCCCCATAAATAAATATTTTAAATAATGAAAAAGAGTGGAGCAATTGTTAGGTGTGTGTTTGCAGCAGCCAAGAGGCTCTGGCATGTACACACACATGCAAACAAAAACTTCACGTTGCTGTTTCTCTTAAACCCTAAACAGAAGACAGTATTTATTTCTACTTGACTCTAAAGCTGTTACTTCAGGGCTGTCACGTGCATCTATCCAGGAGATGCCAAGCCAGCTCCATTTCTGAGCACGTTGCTCTCCCACTTCCTGCCCTCGACAGATTCTGCCCAGTGCTTTTGTCGTCCTCCTTTGCAGCTCACATGACACTGGTGCCATCCTGGGCCAAGAGGCAGTTCTGTGGCTCACCACTGCCGCTTTCCACCACCCTGTTCCTGGTCTATTCATCAATGTCTAGATCCATCATCTTGAAGCCTACATCTCTGCAGCTCGCCTGCAGAGTTATCAAGGAAGGCTTGGTAGGAATTTGTGGGAATACCCAGATGGATCACTGTGTCAGAAGATGAGATTAGATCTAGTTAAGAAGGCCTGTTGTGGAGCTGGGAGATGGCTTAGCAGTTAAGCGCTTGCCTGTGAAGCCTAACGACTGGTTTGAGGCTCGATTCCCCGGGACCCACCTAAGCCAGATGCACAAGGTGGCATATGCATCTGGAGTTCGTTTGCAGTGGCTAGAGGTCCTGGTGCACCCATTCTCTCTGTCTCTCTCTGCCTCTTTCTCTCTCTCTCTCTCTGTCACTCTCAAAAAAAAAAATAATAATAATAAGGCCTGTTGTGACTTTCCAGGCCTTCGCATGAAAGTCCCATGCTTCAGGAGCTCTCCTAGTCCTTGGAAAACAGGGGTGGTTGATCAGTGTAGACCACTGGATTCTATCGTTCCAGGACATCATCTTCCCTCCCAAGCTACAATACTTAATAAGCATGACTACCTGGGTACTTTTCTCAGAACCAGTGTTGCACAAAGCACCTGACCAAAAGCTGCTGCTGGGAGGAAGATTTCTATTTGGCTTAAAGTCTGAAGGGGAAGCTGTATGAAGGCAGGGGACAGCATGGCATGAGCAGAGGCTGGACATCACCTCAGCCACAGCAGGTGAAATACAGCAGCAGGAGAGTGAGCCAAACTAACACTGGCAAGCTAGGAGCGAGTAACCTCAAGGTCCAACCCAGCAACGCACCTCCTCCACAAGGGCTCCACCTCTCAAATTGCCGCCAGCTGAGGAGCAAGCGTTCCGAACACAGGTCTATGGGAGACATCTGATTCAAACCTCCACAACTGGGATACAAGAAAAAAACCTTGAGTTCACAGATGTTGCGTTTTATTTATTTTTTATTTTTTTTATTTATTTATTTGAGAGCAACAGACACAGAGAGAAAGACAGATAGAGGGAGAGAGAGAGAATGAGCGCGCCAGAGCTTCCAGCCACTGCAAACGAACTCCAGACGCATGCGCCCCCTTGTGCACCTGGCTAACATGGGACCTGGGGAACCGAGCCTCAAACCGGGGTCCTTAGGCTTCACAGGCAAGCGCTTAACCACTAAGCCATCTCTCCAGACCAGATGTTGCATTTTAGTTATAGCAGAGTTGGTAAAGAAAAAAGTAAAATCATGCAAAATGTTGAGTTATACTGAGTACTATTAAGAGAAAAGGGGCTAGAGAGATAGCTTAGCAGTTAAGGCACTTGCCTGTGAAACCTAAGGACACAGGTTCAATTCCCCAGGACCCACATAAGCCAGATGCACAAGGTGGCACATACATCTAGAGTTAATTTGCAATGGCTAGAGAGCCTGGCAGTGCACATATTCTCTCTCTCTCCTTCCCTTCCCCCCCTCCCTCCCTCCCTCCCTCCCTCCCTCCCTCTCCCTCTCTCTCTCTCTCTCTCTCTCTCTCTCTGTCTCTCGTAAATAAATAAATAACTAAAAAAAATAGAAAGAAAAAAAGGAAGTCAAAAATGAGGAAAAGTTGAGGACCTTAAGTGGGGTGGTCATGAAATGTTTCATTGAGAAGTTGATGTTTGGGCAGAGAGCCATTCAGTTATCCAGATGACTCCTCAAGACCAAGAGAACAGCAAGGCTGCAGGCCAAAAGAAAGGAGGCCAGCAGGGTTGGGGCAAGCTTGCCATGCAAGGGTGAAGGTGAGTTCAGATCCCCAGCACTGCTGCAAGCCTGCTGAACTAACTGAATCTGCAAGCTCTGGGTTCAAATAAAAGACTGTCTCGACAAATGAAAACAGTCCAGGAAGACACCCGACATCAACTTCTAGCCTCCACACATACACGTGCCCATGCATCTGCACATACATATGTGAACACGCACATGCAAAAAGAGGCTGGGGAAGGAGAACTGTGAGAGACTAGTGACTATATTGGGCCTTCATGTTGACCCTTCCTGGGCCTTCTTCCTTCATGTAACAGGAGAGCCACTCGGGTTCTGTGCAAACATGGAATGATTTAACATCAGGAGATCCTCTTGTGGCTAGACTGAAAACAGAGCATTGAATCTGGAGTGCACAAAGGCAGAAATGGAGAGGCCAGCGAAGAGGTCACCACAATCACACTCTCAGTTTAATCACTCTGTATTTTCTAAGTTTACGCGTTTCCATGTTTGTAAATTGCAGCCACTAGTACTCTTACGGGCTTCTGATCCATTTCCATCTCCCCACACACACACACTCTTCTGAGAAGGTCTGTCAATCAATGATTCACCAGTGCATTTGTAGGCTCTGCAGCGCCCACTTCATAGGACAGATGGAAGTGAATTCTCAGTGGTGGGGACAGTCTTTGCTGGCCTTCAAATCTACCTCAATTGTGTTTGCTGTCAAAGCACAGCGCCATCAGGAGGACAGCACTGACCCAAGTAAGTTTCTAACCTGCTCTTCCAACAAACATGACCAGTGCCTCATCTGGCCCAGCATGGTGTCCACCTCCCTTCCTGATGGCTTTCCCCATGGAATCCTGTGTGCTCCTCAGGGGAGTCACGCATGTCAGACCACAGCATTCGGTTCTTGTGCCTTGGCACCATTCCTTTGCAGCTGCCCTTTGTTTAGGAACATCTCCTGTCTGGGAAGAGGGCAGTGACAACCAACATTGGGTACTTTTCCTACATGCTGGTCACTATATCAGGGATTTCACATGTGCCACATCACTTCTTTCATGCCTTCTAAAGTGGATATTATGATTCCCATTTTTCAGATTTAGCAGTTAGGAAGGTTAAATGACATCTCCAAGGTCACATAGCTACTAGGTGACAGATCAAGATTCTTGTGCTGCCTGAGCCCAAAGGCCCACTCAACACTATTCTACTGTATGCAATTCCATACACTTTATTTTGTTGTTGTTGTTTTTATTTATTGAGACAGGGACTCCATAGCTCAGCTTGGCCTTAAACTCACTAGTTAGCCAAAAATAACCTTAAACTTCTGATCCACCTGCCTCTACCTCTAGAGTACTGGGATTAAAGGCATGAAGCACCATGCCCAAATTCAAATTCATACACTTTAAAAGTATGTCAAAAGTTTTCCACAAACATGAGTACTAAGAGCTATGTGCATCAGAGAGCTCCCTGTACAGACACGTTTATTTTTAGATCCTGCCCTCTTTTTTTTTTTAATCCCAGGGTGATTTGCAACTTTCGTCAGGGCCTCAGTTTTTAAACCTCTTCAACAGTATTATCATGAGGACCATGATGATTCTTTCCCCCGAAGGTCCGAACTGTGCTTTGTACGAGTCTGACCATGCTCCTTCACCTTCTCCTCCCTGAGCTCTACCAACTCCAAGAATCTGCAGTGGCTCCTTAGGGCATCTGATGTGATCACTCTCTTGCCCACCAGTAAATCCAGATTAACCTTGTCCATGGGTTTCCTTGTGTCTGAGCTAGGCAAGCCAGGAGCTCATCAGAGGCTAGACACTGAACTGAGCCAAACACAAAGTATGAATCTAGAGGGTGGGAGTCCCCTGTCACTGCTCACTTAATCTGGCCTCTGGGCCTCTCTGACAGAATCAATTAGAAAATACTATCTCTTGGGCTGGAGAGATGGCTTAGAAGTTAAGGCATTTGCCTGCAAAACCAAAGGACTCAGGTTCAGTTCCCCAGCACCCACATGAGCCAGATGCAGAAGGTGGCAAGGCAGCTGCTGGAGGCTCTGGCATGCCCATTCTCTCTCTCTCTCCCTCTTTCTCTCTCAAATAAATAAATAAATATTAGCCAGGCATGGTGGTGCACTCCTTTAATCACAGCACTTAGGAGGCAGAGGTAGGAGGATTGCCTTGAGTTCAAGGCCACCCTGAGACCACACAGTGAATTCCAGGTCAGTCTGGGCTAGAGCAAGACATTACCTCAAAAATAAATAAATAAATATTAAATTAAAATTTTTTAAAAAAGAAAATATGAACTCTTACTGGGCATGGTGGCTCATGCCTTTAATCTCAGCACTCAGAAGGTTGAGAGAGAAAGATCATTGTGGAAGTACTCACTTGTAAAATAGTGCTGTGCAGGCGTTGCGGGTAACCAACTGTTCTCTTGAGTGGACATGAGGCCCGCTCAGTGGGAGAGAACTTGTATCTGGAAACCAAGTTAGAATCCCATGGTCTGGAAACTCAGACTTCAGAGAGAAGCCCCCACTGCTCTCTGCAGAAGAAGAATGGGCTTGCACACCAAAAAAACACTGCTCAGACAAATATGCATACCCTCTTTTGCCCAAGCTGCTCTCGCTCTTGTTTGGAGAATCTGCTTTATTTTACAGGTGGCACAGAAAATGGGAGAGAGCCAAGATCCATCAATAAGACAAGAAGATAGCCAACTGCACGCCATGAGACATGCCACATCTGCCAGGGCCCAGGAGAAGTTGCAGAGGAAGTAGTGACATGAACACTGCTCTTACTGCTAGCCTGACAACCAGCTCCAAGGTGATGGTGAGTGGTACAGTGATCAATAAAGCCTATCAAAGCAGAAATCAAGATGCTACAGAGAACTCAGTACTAAATCAGATGCCAACAGGGAACATTTCAGAGGAGGGGCCACAAAGATTGTAATAGCCACAGAGTGGATAGGAATACCCTGAAGTATGGTCCTCTGCTACCCAACAGGACTAACTGAGGCCTTCATGACCCCATAGTGAATACTATAATCCCACTGAGGAGGGCCCCAAAGGTGATGGGAGCTGGGGTGAGGGGATAAAAGAGTATAGGCTGTAATAACACATATAAAACAACAGCAAATGAAAGAAAGAAAGATCACTATAAGTTTGAGACCAGCCTAGGCTACAGAGTGATTTCCAAGTCAGCTTGGGCAAGAGTGAGATCCTACTTCCAAACGAAACAAAAACAAACAGAAAGTGTGATCTCTACAGTTTCCTTGCAGCCAAGGCCGGAGTCATTGTCCCCCACACAGTCCCTCCTGAGCCAGCCCCTTCACCCTCATCTGCCAGGCTCCTCCCCTGGCAGGTAGTGCTGAGGGAAGGACCAGGCCTGTTGGATCCTCCCTGGGGTTGAGGAAGAAGATGAACATACAATGACTCAGAAACCTCTCCTAGCCACCGGAGAAAAACCACACCGAGTCAGGAGTCTTTTAGGAGCAGGAACTCACTTTATTGCTATGAGCAGTTGCCTATATCATGTTGGGGATGAAGGCGGGGATTTTAGGATGGGTGGGGGTGGGGGAAGAGGTAAGGGCCAATAGTCAACGTAACTATTGAAATGGTAATTACAATTGCCACGTGGAGGTAGCAGGCCAGAAGCCATTAGGCGACTTGCTGAGTCCTAGCTGGCCAGAGACAAGTTGCCAAACTTTAGCTAGGCTCAGGAAGTTCCACTAGACCTCACGCATGGGCCTTTCAGCACCCAACATCTCCCCCTTTTGTTTTTGTAAGAGCATTAGTCACTATGGCCCCTGTCTTAGGTTGTCCCCCTCTGGGGATCTTACCCGTCATTGGGTACCATGAGTTTAGCTTGCTGAGAAGCCACTCCATGGCCTGTCTTAGGTTGTCCCCCTCTGGGGATCTTACCCATCATTGGTCACATGGAGGGCAGAGGAGGTGGCAGTGGGTCATCTGGGGAACTTAATTCATGAGTTGCCAGCCTGTGATAGTGTAGCTCGATCTGATGAAGTTTTATTGCCTCTAGCCGCTGGTGACTAATTGTGTAATTTTGTTAATTACACAAGGCCCGACAGTGAGGATCAGGAGGAGGGGAAGGAGAAGGAGGGGGAGGGGTCCAGGTAGAGGGAGGAGGTAGGGTAAGAAGTCATGTGAGCCCGTCCGCAGCGGGTTGTCCTGGGGGTCCCGTCGCCTCCTCTCCAAATCCTCCTGGAGCCTCTTAATCTTGTCCTGGATGATTCCCAATTTATTGGCCTAAAAGTGGCATTTTTCCTGTAAAAACAAACATACGCCTCCCTTTTTGGCTGTTAGTAGGTCTAGTCCTCTCCTGTTTTGTAGGACTACCTTAGCCAGGGAATCTAGCTTCCAGGAATGATATCTACATCTGCGATTAAGGTGGCTGGGGCACAAAGCCCATCCAAATGGTGGGAGAAAGTCATAGGCCTTCCTGCCTCCACAAACATAAACCATTCCAGAAGGTGGGCAGCATTGAGAACTGGGCTCAGTTGTGTTAAAAGTACAGAAGGAAGGATGAATGTATCCCACATCTATACTGGAATTATTAGGGGAAGGGGGGGCCCAAATGCCCAGAGGAAACTTTGGGAAAAGCTGGACGGGGATGGGGAAGGTGGCTGAGCAGTTTTTTAAGGTCGTATGGACAATTGTACTGCAAGCAGCCAGAAAGGTCCAGATCGGAGGCAAAGCCAGCAATCCTCCGCAAGGGAGGGAGTTATTTAGTTGAGCAGGGTGAAGGACCATTTTAGGAACAGTCCTCAGGGGCGGGACACTCCCTAGAGAAGTGATTGTCAGTGTCCCCTTGTTGGGACAAATATTTTAGGTCTCTTGCTGGTACCCAAATGGGCCTTCTTTTAGCTTGACAGAAGACACATCTGAACCCTCTCCCTGCTGTGAGGAGCGGATCAGGCCCTCTCCAGGCCCCAGTCAATGGGTCCCTCCATCTTACCCAGATAGAACTGTAGGTAATGGATGAGGACCAGTGTTTTTGAAAAGGGGATAATTGTTTGTCTTCTTCAGAAGAGTTTAGAATATTTAGGGTAAATAATGCCTTCTTTAGTTGGTCATGTGGGGGTAAGGATTCCCCCTTTTGTTTTTGTAATTGAGACTTGAGAGTCTGATTATATCTTTCAATGATAACCTGGCCCCAGAGGTTGTATGAGATGCCTGTGAAATGTGAGATTTTCCAGGTCTGGAGAAAATTTATAAAGGCCTTGCTTACGAAGCAGGGGCCATTATCTGTTTTAATTTGATCAGGCAGCCCAAGAGTGGCAAAACATTGAAGCATATGACTAATGGCATGTTGAGATTTTTCCCCGGCATGTGCCGATGCCCAGCAGGTGCGGGAAAAGGTATCGACTGAAAGAAAAACATATTTAAGCTTTCCAAATGGAGAATAGTGTGTAACATTAATTTGCCAAAGATGATTAGGGCGGAGCCCTCGAGGATTGCTTCCTGTAGTTTGAAGTGGGGGTACTTGGAGGAAAGGCTAACAGGACTTACAAATCTGGAGAATTTTTTTTTTTTCTTGGTTTTTCGAGGTAGGGTCTCACTCTGGTCCAGGCTGACCTGGAATTAACTCTGTCATCTCAGGGTGACCTTGAACTCATGGCAATCCTCCTACCTCTGCCTCCCGAGTGCTGGGATTAAAGGCATGTGCCACCACGCCCGGCTCTGAACAATTTTTTTAAGGTCCTTGACTGGTACCTGTGGAAAACTGTGCTTGAGACCTCTCCAGTTGACATGGGTCAATAAGGAAGCGTGTAGCTTCTGTAATAGGATTACACTGAGGCGTAGAAGCCATTTTATCAGCCAAATTGTTTCCTCGAGAGAGAAATCCCAGTAAGTTTTGATGACCCCTGAGATGTTGAAGAAAAATGGGGTTAATTTTTTGTTTGAGTAGGGAATGAGCTTGAATCATCAAAGGAGATATAGGGTTGGAGTCCAGTCTAATATGGGCCTCAACCAGGTTGGGTAATAAATTAACAACATAAAGGCTGTCAGAAAATAAGTTAAATGGCTCTTGAATAGTGTCCAAAGCTAGAACAGCAAATAGTTCTTTGAATTGTGCTGAGCCTTCAACCTCATGGGAGACTGACTTTATGGCATAGGCTTTTTTCCTGTTTTAAGGGAGGGTAAATGACTAGGGAAGCCCCCAGGCACCCTCCATCGGTAAACACGGTAAGAAAGTCAGGGTTAGGTTGAGACAGAAAGAGCCTAGGGGGCTTCCATTCTAACCTGGTAAAAGAATTCATCCATTTGTGGGGGCCATAATGGCAATCAATTTTACCTAGAAACCCCTTGAGAGCCATAGAAATTCTGTTATTATTTCTCTAAAGCCAGGTGAAATCTGTTATCTTAAAGGGAGTGACAATAAGGTGAGGTTCTGTGCCAAACAACTGGACAGAGGTGTCTATGCCCTTGATAATGCAATCAGCAACCTGGTTGGTTATAGAATAAACTCTGGAAACCCCACCAATTGAGAGGTGGACCCATTGGGTGGGCTCACCTTCCTGGGCCAACAGTGTAGTGCATAATGTTTCCCCAGAGAAAATGTAGAGGGAGATGGGCAAATCAGGATTGAACCTCTTTAGGATCATGGTATTTATAGCCTTTTGTACCTTATGAAAAATTTGTTGATGACATGGGGACAAAATTACCTGAGAGGAGAAGTTAAGATCCTTTAGGAGGTCAAACAAAGGGGACAGCTCTTCAGTAGTTATGGGTATCCAGGGCCTCATCCAATTAATTTCTCCCAAGAGCTTCTGGAGTTGAGGCAAGGTGTAAGAATCCTGAATATAAAGTTGTGGTTTAACAGGTGAAACTGTATCTAGGGTAAGGGTCGAGCCCAAGATCTTAAAGGGAGGCATGGTTTGAACTTTTTCAGGAGCTACTTTAAAGCTGTGAGTATGAAGGACAGTTAGACATTGGTGGGTAAGGCCCTGGAGTGTGGAGTAATCTAGGCACCCAAGAATAATAACATCCATGTAGATATAAAACAGGGTATTGGGGAGATTGATAAGAGAAGGGAAAATGGATGACAGGTAATATTGACAAATGGGTGAACTATTAGCCATGCCCTGAGGTAAGACAGTCTATTCAAATATCCTATCTGGGCCACAGAAATTAACAGTGGGTACAGAGAATATAAATTTTTCCATGTCTCCCAGATGGAGAGGGATAGAGAAGAAGCAATCTTTAATGTCAATGATAGTAATATGGTATATATTGGGAATAGCTGAGATCCATGGGAGTCCCCTCTGGGGGATTCTGAGGGGGATCATGCATTCATTGATCTTCCTTAAATCTCCAGGACTCATTAGGCTTTTTTATGACAAAGACAGGAGAGTTCCAGGGACTAGTGGAGGGACGGATATGTCCGGCCTCCAACTGTTGATCAATAAGTATGTGGAGTTGGTGTAACTTAGAAGAAGGGAGAGGCCACTGCTCAACCCATATAGGATCCCCCGGTCTCTACTGGATTTTAAACGGGGAGGGGGCTGGGCAGTGGCCCTTAGAATTGGGGTGTTCATTGGAGTAATTGGGATGACATTCCATCCCTTCCTCAAACTGTTGTTGATATTTTTTTTTTTATCTAACAAATCATTATAAAAGGCCTTATGGTCAGTAGTGATGAAAGCCTCAGCATCTCCAAGGATGTCTTGCCCCAGTAAGTTAGCAGTGAGCCCAGTCACCACGAGAGGGTGAACTTTTCCCCTGTACCCACGTGGCAGTCTCCCAGGAGGTGGACTGCCCGCCAACTCCCAGTAGGGGAAGGCCGGGCACAAGCTGCCAGGAGGGGGGCACTTCCTCCTTTCTCAGGACCATTTGGTTCGCTCCAGTGTTGATGAGAAGTTTGAATTTTTTATTGTCAATATTTAAAATAATTTTGGGTCTGAGGCTGGGGACCAGGGGGATAGGCCAATGGGCTTTGATGGTCTCTTTCCCCTTCTTTAACAGGGCTGGGGGGAGCCCTGGGAGCAGTTTAAAGGCTTTCCCTGTATGTCAAATTTTGATTGACACTCTTTAGCCCAATGAAACCCCTTATTACATTTAGGGCAGCAGGTGCAAGGGGCGTTAGTCATCCCCCCAGAGGGCAGGGGAGGCTTTGTCTTGTTGGGGCACTCCTTTTTAAAGTGGCCATTTTCCCCACACCCGAAACACGTTGACATTTTTAGGATTTAACTAATGAGCAGATCATAGTGGCCAAATCTCTCTGTTTATTTTCCTGAAGGGTGGCAGCCATGGCCCTATCCTGATGGGAGATAGTGCCAACGTTCTTGGTGGCTACAATCCATCTACTCATGGCTACTTCAGACCTGCACAGGCGAGGCGGTGATCGGCCATCATCCCTTCCCAGACCAACATTTCAGTAAACTGATCCCGTAATGCCCCTGGGGGAAATTTTCTTTGGAGATGTTTTTCCACCCTATCTATAAACGTAGCCAAGTTCTTAGATGGTTTTGGAGTAATACCCATAAGGGGGGTTTCAGAGGGTCCCTCATCAAGCTTTTTCCATGCCGCCAAGCCCAGTGCCCTGACCTGGTCCCTATACAGGTCAGGGATAGCCACCTGTTGCATATTGATCAGAGATACCAGAGAGCATCCCAAAAGTTATCGGCACAGGGGGCTGTTGCCTTTGGTTTCATTCTGCCTGTGTGTGGCACTCATCTTTTAAAAAGGCACACCACTTAATGTATAGGGGACCTGACAAGACAGCCCTGGCTAGATTTTTCCAATCTTGGGTTGTACAAGGTTGATGGGCAAGTCCCTGTAATAGGGTCTCAGCCCAAGGAGAGTTGGGTCCATCCTCCGAGACCACCTTTTTAAGCTCCTTAAGGTCCTGAGCTTCCCACGGACACCAGGCAGCAGGGCGATTGCCCCTAGGATTTAGATTGATGGGAAATTAAAAAGTAGCTTTATTTTCTGGTGACTTGGTGGCCGAATATGAAGGAGGGGCCAAGGGGGTCCAGAAAGGGTTAATCTATGGAGGAGGTGAAGGATGTCCCCCGGAAGGCCAGGGAGCACTCTCAAAGGGGTCAAGTGAGGAGTATAAAGATGTACCCTTTTCTGGGGTTCTTTAAGCTGTATCTCCAGGAGGAGTAGCCAGATCAGGCTGTATACTATCTTTTTCCTCTGTCCTTTGTTTATGTTTGGTTGGCCTTGGAGGGAAGCAGTCCTTGAGGGTCGAGATCATAGGGAGGGCCCATGAGGGGGGTATTTGACCCTTCTCCACATGTGCTCGACAAACAAGGACCTCTACCCCATCCCACGTGTCCCAGTCAAAGAGATTTCCTTCCAGCAGCCATGGCGTCAGCTTAAGAAGGCAATCCCAGGTCTGTCAAGCCTGATTATCAGTCAAATTAAGCCCTCTACTCTTTAGGAGTGCCCTGAGAGATTCTAAGGCAGGACTGGATTTAGAGGTAGATTGTCCCATATTATAAAGTTGAAAGAGAAATGTCTATAAAATTAGGGCAATAGCAACCCACATACACACAAGTACAATACAACCACAAGGATCCAAAAGATAGGTAAACATGTTGTACAAAAGCCGCAGATGCAGCTTGTCTGTGAACTGAAAGTGAAAGGAAAGACAAAGAGAATGAAGAGATGTCGACAAGTAAGTATAGGTTGTAGAAGCAAAAGTTTAGCGCATTGAATATGAAGAGTGCCTTATAACTCATAGTGGTACGCTCACCCGCACTTGTACACCGATTACCTCCTAAACGACTGCCTCTCATGGGGTGCACTAGTCTGCCGGGGTCCCAGAGCCGCACGTTAGGCGCCAGATGCGGGGCTCCTCCCCGGGGAAGGTAGGGCCAAGGAAGGACCAGGCCTGCTGGTTCCTCCCTAGGAGTTGAGGAGGAAGATGAGCGTCGAATGACTCAGAAACCTCTCCTAGCCACCGGAGAAAAACCACACTGAGTCAGGAGTCTTTTCGAAGCAGGAACTCATGGAAAAACTCCCTTTATTGCTATGAGCCGTTGCCTATATCATGTTGGGGATGAGGGCGGGGATTTTAGGACAGGTATGGGGGGGGGGAGATAAGGGCCAATAGTAAATTTTTTTTTTAATTTAATTTATTAGTTTTCTTTTCAGCAAATCCAGGGAGTTTGGTACCATTGTTTAGGCTCATCCATGATCTACCCCCTCCCACTGGCCCCTCCTTGTTGATGTAAATGGGTCATGCATTGTGGAGTTAGCCCACAGTTATTGGCACGATAAATGTCTCTGCATATCATGACCCAACATGTGACTCTGATACTCTCTCCGCCCCCTCTTCCGCAAAATTTCCTGAGCCATGTTGGGTTCATTTTTGGTCTGCTTCAGTGATGAGGTGTTGGGGGCCTCTGAGGCTCTGGCTCTCTGATTTGGTAGTGAAAGGCCCAAGAATTCAGAAGCCCAGAAATACTATCATGCTCCAAAGGGAGCTTAAGCAGGCCCCTGCATACCTCAAACTCCAGGCTTTACTCTCTGTTGGAAGCAAGTAAAGAATCCCTCTTCTCATTATATCAGAGCCCACTCCTAATATAAAACTAGGTAAAAGGGCATGAGATAGCCCTCAAGGATGGGAAATGAGTAATGAAGTGAACCACTTATTTGGTTTCTGTAAATAGCCTGCACCATAAGCCCTAATAGCCCACACGTAAGCCTTAGTAGCCCGCACCATAAGCCATAGCAGCCTGCCTCAGACCACCAAGGTCACAGGAGACTGGTACCACACTCTGCTACCCCCACCCAAGGACCTGCGCAAATGCTGACCACCAAGGTCATAGGAGACTGATACCACACTCTGCTACTCCCACCCAAGGACCTGCGCAAGTGCTGACCACCAAGGTCATAGGAGACTGATTGGTCCACGAGGGTCTTGAACAAATTAAACTAATTGGCTTAGAAACTATGGAGTGGCACAAACTGACTGGCTCGCACCCCGTGGGCTCCTGATGTTAAAAAAATGATTGGTCTAATGCACAGGCTTTGTTAGAAACCCTATAAAAACTGTCCCGTTCCTGCATTCGGGGCTCTGCAGTCCTCTACCCCTGTGCGGTGTACGACTGTGGGCCCCAGTGCGCTTGGAATAAAATCCTCTTGCTGTTTGCATCAAGACCGTTTCTCGTGAGTGATTTGGGGTGTCGCCATTTCCGGGCAGAGCGTGGGGTCCTCGTTCTGGGGGTCTTACAGTAGGAGTTGATTTTTCTCTGTGTTGGTCTCCTTCCCCCTTGTGCTGGTATCCGGTCCATCAGGAAAACATCACCCAATGGCTAAAAGCTAGAATCAACCCAATAGTAAACTGTAACTATTGAAATGGTAATTACAATTGCCACGTGGAGGTGGCAGGCCAGAAGCCATTAGGCGTCTTGCTGAGTCCTAGCTGGCCAGAGACAGGTCGCCAAACTTTAGCTAGGCTCAGGAGGTTCCTCTAGTCCTCACGCCTGGGCCTTTCAGAGCCCAACAGTCATCCAAAGCCTGCTATTGCTGCTGCTTTGCCTTGACCTTCGGTTGCCCCATTATAGCCATGAGTGGGTACCGCCCACTCACCTCCCACTACACTGCACTGCTCTACATTCTTTTTTCATGGCCCCAGCTGAAGACATTCCCAAGCATCACAGTGTCTGTGCCTGAAACGGGATGCTAGGGATTCAGGAAAGTCCTTGAACCCCAAGCCCTAGATTCTAATTTTAATCAAAGAATTGAATAAAATAAAGCCATGAGGGATAATTATTAAATTATTATATTTATTTAGGGAAGTTCAGAACCAAAGGAAGGAAAATGAGTACACCCACGTGGCTTGAGAGCCCATGTGATGGGCCTGGGGGCGGGGAACATGGAGAGAAAAGGAAAGTAAGTACACAGAGCTGCTGGGTGGGGGGCAGGAGTGGTAAAGAGCCCATGTGGGAAGTAGAGGTGAAGAGGTTCTCCCCTTGAGGAGAAACTCACCAGAACCTGGAGGTTCAGGAGTGGTCAGGCAGCCCAGAGACCTCACCCTCCCCTTGTAAAGGTATTCATCACCTTATGGTGGTGGGCCCTGCCTTCCAGCTCAGGTGAGCCAGAGGGACAGTGACTGGTCTGGGCTAGGGGCTGTCTCAGGAAGAGGCTACCCATGATGTCAAGTGCCAGGCACAAGTTCCAGCCACAATATTTAAATCCTAGGAAAGACCCCCCCCCCCCTCCCAGGAGAGGCTCAGAAAATCTGTTTTATGGAAAAACAGATCTAGGGAAGGTATAAGAAGTCAGGTCATCCTTTGATCTCAAGCAAGAACAGACCTTCCTCCCTTCTTACCTGCAGGAGCCACCCTCACTGCCTAACAAGGACAGGTAGGCCTGACTCCCTCTCATGCCTACCTTCAGTGCCACTGCGCAGAGGGAGCCTGGCTTGTCTTGCTTCAGGGTGCCTTGGAGCTCTGGAAGAGCCATTGTTTGAAAACAGCAGCTTCCTTGGCAACCAGAGAACACTGTGGGGAGAGGGAAAATCCTATTCTGCATTTTGTTGGCACTCTCAGGAATCCAAAAGGGCTGGGCTGTCAGCCTGTGAGGGGGAGAACGAGCTCGCAGCCTGTATGTCAAGAACAATGGGTGGACTACCATGGGACATGGCGTGGCTCATCGTCACCTCCCTTCCCCTTTGCTCTTGTAAGCTCTCAATGAGTTTGGCCAAACAAATATTATCTTCATCTTACAAGTAAAGAGAGTAAGGCTTATAAAATTTGAATAACCCAGAGTAATACAATTAAAAAATGGAATTCAGGGCTGGAGAGATGGCTTAGTGGTTAAGGCATTTGCCTGCAAAGCCAGAGGATCCCAGTTTGAGTCTCCAGGACCCACGTAAGCCAGATGCACAAGGGGGCGCACACATATGGAGTTCCTTTGCAGTGGCTAGAGGCCCTGGCGTGCCCATTCTCTCCTTCTCTCTGCCCCCCCCCTCAAATAAATAAAAATTTAAAAACTAAAAACAAATTTTTAATGGAATTCAAACCCAAATTTTCTAGGTCCACATTCCCCTGTGCGTCTCACTTGTGGGCAGCTCTTTGCGGGAATAGAGAGAGGACACTCCTAATGCTAGGCAGGAAATGGGCAATAACTACAGAGGAGAAAGAGGAGGGTTGCTCTGAGCTGGTGCAGGAGCAGCAGCCCCCGGTGTGATGCAGGAGGTGGCACAAAGAGGTGAAACTGACCAAATCAGAGGCTCCATGGCTGAGGAATGTGCGTGGCACCCTTCCAGGGCACTGCCATTGCTGGGTAAAGCCCAGTGTCCATAGCCAAAGCCAATCTCAAGCCTTCAGGGTCAGGCCTTGCCTTCCAAGTCCAGATATCATTATCTCCTTTCATCCTGCAGTGAGCAGGGCTCAGAGCAAGGCAGAATCCGAGCTATCGGAAGCTAGAGGACCATTCTCTCAGGACCTTCCACTACACTGAGTGATTCAAAGATGGGGAGTCCATGGGCCTCTAGGAAATGCAGACAGTTTTCTGCGTACATGAATATGTAGAATGTTCTAGAGAAAGGACACTTTGGTGTTTTTGTTTTGTTTTGTTTTGTTGGTTTTTTTCAAGGTAGGGTCTCACTCCAGCCCAGGCTGACCTGGAATTCACTATGTAGTCTTAAGGTGGCCTCGAACTCATGGTGATCCTCCTACCTCTGCCTCCCAAATTGCTGGGATTAAAAGCGTGAGCCACCACGCCTGGTTCACTTTGGGTTTTTTTTTTTAATATTTATTTATTTAAGAGGGAGAAAGAAGCAGAGAGAGGACTTACCAGGACCTCCAGCCACTGTAAACGAACTCCAGACACATGCGCCCCCTTATGCATCTGGCTTACATGGGTACTGGAGAGTCGAACTGGGATCCTCTGGCTTCGCAGGCAAATGCCTTAACCACTAAACCATCTCTCCAGCCCCAATTTTTTAGGTTTTTGTTTGTTTGTTTGTTTTTTAAATTTGTATTCATTTTTATTTATTTATTTGAGAGTGACAGAAAGAGAAAGAGGCAGATAGAGAGAGAACGAGAGAGAATGGGTGTGCCAGGGCCTCCAGCCACTGCAAATGAACTCCAGATGTGTGCGCCCCCTTGTGCATCTGGCTAACATGGGTCCTGGGGAAATGAGCCTTGAACTGGGGTCCTTAGGCTTCACAGGCAAGCACTTAACCACTAAGCCATCTCTCCAGTCCCCCCTTTTTTTGTGGTACACTTCCACTCTAGCCCAGGCTGACCTGGAATTCACTATGTAGTCTCAGGCTGGCCTCGAACTCATGACAATCCTCTTACCTCTGCCTCCCGAGTGCTGGGATTAAAGGTGTGTGCCACCACACCCAGCTCACTCAGGTTTTAATAAGGTTCTGAAATGGGTCCAAACTTTAGAAAGGTCAAGAACAACCGACTGCACTAGAGAATTTAAGAGTCGCATCAACACTGCAAACCCAAGTTCAGTTAAAGCTGCCATGGGAAACGGAGCCGCCCACAACATTTTGAGGGCCTGTCAGGGAGGATTATTAGATTGATGAATATCTACCTTCTCTGCAACACAATGTGAATTTGCATTTTCATGCATAGATGGTTTCTTTAAAATAAGAGAAATGGAGTGAAATCCCAGTGTTTTCATTCGCAAAGCAGGGGTTCCTATGTAGTGCTCAACCTTCAATCAGAAGTTCAAGCATTCAGTCCATCAAAACCCACAATGGTAGCCGGGCATGGTGGCACACGCCTTTAATCCCAGCACTCGGGAGGCAGAAGTAGGAGGATCGCCATGAGTACAAGGCCACTCTGAGACTACATAGTGAATTCCAGGTCAGCCTGGGCTAGAGCGAGACCCGACCTCGAAACCCCCTCCCCCCCCCAATAAAAACTACAGTGGGGCTGGAGAGATGGCTTAGCAGTTAAGGTGTTTGCCTGCAAAGTCAAGGAATCCCAGTTCAATTCCCCAGGATCCACGCAAGCCAGATGCACAAGGGGGTGCATGCGTCTGGAGTTGGTTTCCAGTATCTGGAGGCCCTGGCATACCCATTCTCTCTCTCTCTCTCTCTCTCTCTTTCTCTCTCTCTCTCTTTCTCTCTCTCTCTCTTTCATAAATAAATAAAATATATTTTTAAACTTTTTTTTTAAAAAAAAACTACAAGCTTCCTGGAAGTCTGGTCTGCTCTACATCATGGGTCACCCACCCTAAGACCCAGATGAGGGCTCCCTCCACCAATCACCAACTGACCAACATGTCCCCAGGGAAGGTAGAGGAGCCACCCAAATGTCACAGAAAACCTAGTGTGTAAGACATCCTCCTCCTTAGTCAAGGAGGTCAGAGGGACCCATTGTGTTTCTCCTTGATGCTCCTTCCCCATATGCACACGCACGTGCGCATGCACACACACACGGGGAGGGGGGTGCATAAGCTCTGCACACACGTGCATGTGCTTGAACAAACACACAACTTTGTAAATGTCAGGCAGCTCTACTCCAGTCCCCCACTCTACACTCCATCTGCCAGGAGCTATTTTAAGCACCTAATGAAAATTATTTTAGAACGATTCCTGGGGTGCTCTGTCCTTTGCTTCCCCAGGGCAACGGCAATGATGCTCCCAAGGGAGTTAGACTTTGCTACACAGCAAGGAGGAGGAGGAGGAGACCCCTGTGACCTCCCTGCCAGGAGTATGTATGCATCACCTTTGACGACGAAGACCATGGGGAAAGAAGGACATCCAGGTGTGGGCGCAGGTACTGAAGTCTCTGCTCAGATCCTCACTGTCCAGGTTCCCTTGGACTAACAACTACGTCTCCCCACATCATCAATGACAAACACCCCACTCCAGGAGTCTTAAACCTGCCCACTCATCAGAATCACCTAGAGGATGTTAAAATATAGAAACCTGAGTTCCCTGTTTCCTAAGTGTGAGGCAGGGCTTGAAAACTGGCATTTCTTTTTACTTTTTCTGTTTTTAATTTTTTTTGTTCATTTTTATTTATTTATTTGACAGTGACATAGAGAGAGAAAGAGGCATATAGAGAAAGAATAGGTGCGCAAGGGCTGCCAGCCTTTGCAAAGGAACTCCAGACGCTTGTGCCCCCTTGTGCATCTGGCTAACGTGGGTCCTGGGGACTCGAGCCTCGAACTGGGGTTCTTAGGCTTCACAGGCAAGTGCTTAACCGCTAGGCCATCTCTCCAGCCTGAAAACTGGCGTTTCTAACACAAGTTCCCAGGATATAGCTGGTTCAGGAACCACATTCCGAGAGCCAGTAACCTACTTTCAGAGCCTTGTGGTGAGGCTGAAATGAGGAAGTTGGTAAAGTACCAGGGACAGTAAGGTGGAGGTTTTTACCCTTGGCTGTGCATTGGTTTTTTTGTTTGTTTGTTTGCTTGCTTTGCTTTGTTTTTATTTTTGTTTTTGGTTTTTCGAGGTAGGGTCTCACTCTAGCTCAGACTGACCTGGAATTCACTGTGTAGTCTCAGGGTGCCTTCAAACTCAGTGATCCTCCTATCTCTGCCTTCCAAATACTTGGAATAAAGGTGTATGCCACCACCCCCGGATTGGCTGTGCATTGAAAGCAAAGGAGTTTAATGAACTCCCCATGCCTAGTACCACAGACCAAAGTTTCTAGAAGTCAGATAAAAATTCTTCTGAGGGAAGGTATCATGGTGATGGAAAGAAATGCCACAGTGCTCAGTACTGCAATATCTGTATCACACCTTCCAAGGCTCAGGGTCTAATGCAGAAGAGGTGACGGAAAGAATGAAACAGCCAAAGGAAGGGTAGGACTCCTTACAATGTGCTCCTCCAGACACAAAATGGCCTGGATATCCATGGCTTCACAGTACCTGATACTACCTGCATAAGACCATCATAAGAGGAGGAAAAGATCAAGACATCAAAAGTAAAAGAGAGACTGATTGAGATGGGGAGGGGTATGATGGAGAGTGGAGTTTCAAAGGGGTAAGTGGGGGGAGGGAGGGGATCACCATGGGGTATTTTTTATAATCATGGAAGTTGTTATTAAAAAAATTTTTTTAATTTAAAAAAAATCTAGAAGAAAAGGTTTGAAAACTCACCATCAGAAAATAAACCTCTGAAAAGGCAAAAAAAAAAAATCTTCTGAGGGCAGGGAAGATGGCTCAGTGGTTAAAGGTGCTTGCAAACATGCTGACCCAAGATTAATCCTCCACAGTGTCCACCTAAAGCTGGACACAAAGTGACAAATGCATCTGTAATTCTTGCCAATGCGATGTAGAGCCAGAGACTCTGGAAGCTAACAGGCAGGAACAGCAACAGAGACCTTGTCTCAAAAAGAAAATGGAAGCCGGGCGTGGTGGCGCACACCTTTAATCCCAGCACTTGGGAGGCAGAGGTAGGAGGATCACCGTGAGTTCAAGGCCACCCTGAGACTACATAGTTAATTCCAGGTCAGCCTGGACCAGAGTGAGACCCTACCTTGAAAAACCAAAAAAAGAAAAAAAAAAGAAAATGGAAACCTGGCATGGTGGCACATGCCTTTAATCCCAGCACTGGGGAGGCAGAAGTAGGTGGATTGCCGAGTGTTCAAGACCACCCTGAGACTACATAGTGAATTCCAGACCAGCCTGGGCTACAGCGAGACCCTACCTTGGAAAGAAGGAGGAGGAGAAGGAGGAGGGGATGGGGTCAGGGCTGGAGAGATGTGGCTCAGCAGTTAAAGTGCTTGCTTGCAGTGCCTGATGGCCCAGGTTCAATTCCCCAGCACCCACATAAAGTCAGATGCACAAAGTGGCGCATGCATACCTGGCACCATGTGCGTGCATGTGGAGTTTGTTTGTAGCAGCAAGAAGCCCCGGCATGCCCATTCTTTCTCTGTCTTTCTCCCTCTCTTTCTCTTTGTGTTTGCAAATAAATATTTTTTTTTAAAAAGAAATGAAGCTGGGGAAATGGCTCTGCAATTACAGGCACTTGTTTTCAAAGCCTAATGGCCTGGGTGAAGGCGCTTGCCTATAAAGCCTAATGACCCAGGTTTGACTCCCAATACCTACATAAGGCCAAATGCACGAAATGGCCCATGCATCTAGAGTTCCTTTGCAGTGGCTGGAGGCCCAGGTGCACCCATTCTCTGTGTGTCTATCTGCCTCTCTGTTTGCAAATAAATAAGTAAAATATTAAAAAGTAAAAAAAAATATAAACTTTTTAAAATAGAAGATGAAAAGAATAGAAGATGGTGAAAGGAGAAGAGAAACACCCCAAGGTTGTCTTCTGACCTACACACACACACACACACACACACACTGTGGCACTTGCATACCCATCCATATACATCATACACACACTTACATACACACACACATATAAATAAGAGTAAACATAGGGGCTGGGGGATGGCTTAGTGGTTAAGGCGTTTGCCTGCAAAGCCAAAGGACCCAGGTTTGGTTCCCCAGGACCCACATTAGCCAGATGCACAAAGGGTTCACGCATCTGGAGTTTGTCAGCAGTGGTTGGAGGCCCTGGCGCACCCACTCTCTCTCTCTCCTCCCTTTCTCTCTCTCTCTCTCTATTCCTCCCTCCCTCTCTCCTCTTTCTCTGTCAAATAAATAAATAAAAATAAAATTTTTAAAGAGTAAAAATAGGGCTGGAGAGATGGCTTAGTGGTTAAGCATTTGCCTGTGAAGCCTAGGGACCCCTGTTTGAGGCTCGATTCCCCAGGACACATGTTAGCCAGATGCACAAGGGGGCGCACGCATCTAGAGTTTGTTTGCAGTGGCTGGAAGCCCTGGCACGTCCATTCTCAATCTCTCTCTCTCTCTGTTTCTTTCTCTCTCTGTCACTCTCAAATAAATAAATAAATAATGAACAAAAAAATTAAAAAAGTAAATAAAGAGTAAAAATACAAGGGAAAAAAAATTTTTTTTTTTTAGTCTTTTGAGGTAGGGTCTCACTCTAGCCCAGGATGACCTGAAACTCACAGTGATCCTCCTACCTCTGCTCCCTGAGTGCTGGGGTTAAAGACATGCATCACACATGCCCAGCTCAAAAAATTTTAATGTTGCTTGTTGAAAGTCCTCAGGTGTCTTACACATACAATCAAGGTTAAGAGTAACAATACAACTGGGCTTGGTGGCACACACCTTTAATCCCAACAGGGATCCCTGAGGCCAGCCTGAGACTACATAATGAATTCCAGGTCAACCTGGGCTAGAGCAAGCCCCTATCTCAAAAAGAAGGGGGGCTGGGGAAATGGCTGCATGGTTAAGGCACTTGCCTGCAAAGCCTAAGGACCCAGGTTTGATTCTCCAGTACCCACATAAGCCAAATGCACAAGGTGGCATTTATCTGTATTTCATTTGTAGTGGCTGGAGGCCCTGGTATGCTCATGTTCTCTCTCTCTCTCCCTCCTTCTCTCTCAAATAAATAAACATTTTTTAAAAAATTATTTTTATTTATTTATGAGAGCAAGAGAAAGAGAATGGACACACCAGGGCCTCTAGCCACTGCAAATGAATTCCAGGTGCAGGCACCACCTTGTGCATCTGGCATGGGTACTAGGGAATCAAACCTTGGTCCTTAGGTTTCACAGGCAAATGCCTTAACCACTAAGTCATCTCTCCGGCCCAATAAATATGTTTAATATATATGTATATATTATTAATTTATTTATCTGAGAGAGAGAAAAAGGGACAGAGAGAGAATGGGTGTGTCAGGGCCTCCAGCCACTGCAAACAAACTCTAGATGCATATGCCCCCTTGTACATCTGGCTTACATGGGTCCTGGGGAATTGAACTGGAGACCTTTGTCTTTGCAGGCTAAGCCATCTCTCCAGCCCATGATTTTTTTTTATTTGTACGGTTGGAGTGATGGCTTAGCCATTAAGGCACTTGCCTGTGAAGCCTAAGAACTCATGTTCGAATCTCCAGGTCACACATAAGCCAGACGCACAGTAACACAAGTGTGCAATATTGCACATGCATACAAGAGGGTGTACATGTCTGGAGTTTGTTTGTAGCAGCTGAAGGCCCTGACACACCCATTCTCTCTCCCTCCCTCTCTCTCTCTCTCTCTCTCTCCTTCTTGCTCTCTCTCTGTCAAATAAATAAATAAATGAAAATTAAATTTTAAAAAACCACACTGAAGCAAAAATGAAATCAGGGCTTGAGAGATGGCTCAGTGGTAAAAGGCTCTAGCTTGCAAAGCCTGAAAGCCCAGGTTCAACTCCCCAGTACTCATATGTAAAGCCAGATGCACAAAGTGGAGCATGAGTCTAGAATATGTTTGCAGTAGCAGGAGACCCTGGTGCATCCATATTCTTTCTCTTTCTCTCTCTTTCTCTCTCTCTCTCTCCTCTTCTCTTCTCTTCAGATGAAAAAATAAATAAGATGATAAAATTCACAGAGAGCCAGGTTTGGTGGCACATGCCTTTAATCCCAGCACTTGGGAAGCAGAGATAGAAGGATCTCTGTGAGTTTGAGGCCACCCTGAGACCACATAGTGAATTTCAGGTCAGCCTGGGCTACAGCAAGACCCTACCTTCAAAAGCAAACAACAACAAAAAAACTTCACCAGGCATGGGGGTGCACATCTTTAATCCCAGCACTCGGGAGGCAGAGGTAGCAGGATTGCCATGAGTTCAAGGCCACCCTGAGACTACATAGTGATTTCCAGGTCAGCCTGGGCTAAAGTGAGACCCTACCTCAAAAAGACAAAATAAAATAAAATAAAATAAAATAAAATAAAATAAAATAAAATAAAATAAAATAAAATAAAGATAGAACAAATAATTCACAGACATTAGAAAAATGAAATTAGTGGCAAGTAGCAACCTTCCCTTCTAGAAGGGGAAGGAGCCTCTACCTAGCATCCCACCATCCTCCGCCTCCAGCTGCACCCTAGAGACAAAAGCAGGTAGAAGAATGAGGCAGAAATCTCCTAGTTGGCTTCCTCATTTCTTCTGCCTCTTATCTTCCCACTATTTTTACAGGGAAGAAATAGGTCAAGATCAATATCAAGGGGAAAGCACATTATAAATATCTGCATGGTGGGGAGAGGTGGCGTGCATATGTGGCGGAGGTACAGTTAGGGACACAGCAGCTGATCATGGCCATCTGTGTGCCAGATAAACACCCTTCCCTTCAACTCACTCTGCTCCTCGCTGATCCCCAGTGAAGGGGAGATGCTAGAAATCTTGGGCCCTTACGGGAGCAACTCAAATGTGGGGAGTCTGAACCCCATTGGCCTCTCTTGCTGGCCCTAGGAAGGAGAACTTTGGACATCCCACCATCATCCTGGCCTATGTTTTTATATCATTATCATTATTATTATTACCATTATTATCGTGATTAAAATTATCTGACTTTTTTGAGGAGCACTTTGCAAGGCAGGGTCTCATTCCATGCCAGGCTGACCTGGAACTCACTCTGTAGTCTTAGGTTGGCTTCGAACTCACAACGATCCCCCTACCTCTGCCTCCCAAGTGCTGGGATCAAGGGGGTGCACCACCATGCCCGGATATATGACTTGTTTTTAATTGTGGTAAAAATAAAAAAGTCTCGTGTGGTGGCACATGCCTTTAATCCTAGCACTCAGGAGGCAGAGGTAGGAGGATTGCCATGAGTTCAAGGCCACCCTGAGACTACATAGTGGCTAGAACAAAACCCTACCTCAAAAAACCAAAGGGGAAGCCGGGCGTGGTGGCGCACGCCTTTAATCCCAGCACTCGGGAGGCAGAGGTAGGAGGATCACCGTGAGTTCGAGGCCACCCTGAGACTACAGAGTTAATTCCAGGTCAGCCTGAACCAGAGTGAGACCCTACCTCGAAAAACCAAAAAAAAAAAAAAAAAAAAAACCAAAGGGGAAGGGGAAGGGGGAAACAGGGCTGGAGAGATGGCTTAGCAGTTAAGGCATTTGCCTACAAAGCCAAAAGACCCGTTTGATTCCCCAGGACCCACGTAAGCCAGATGCACAAGGGGGCACAGGCACCTGGAGTTGCTTTGCAGTGGCTAGAGGCCCTGGAGAGCCCATTCTCTCTCTCTCCATCTCTCATAAATAAATAACTTTTCTAAGCCAGCAAAGTTTATCAACTAGCTAGGTGTGATGGTACATATCTGTAATCCCAGAATCCTGTAAGCTGAAACAGGAGGATCAGGAGTTCAAGGCCAGCCTAAGCTACATAGTGAGACCCTGTTTCAAAAAACAATGATATAACAGTCTGGGGAGATGGCTCAGTGGTTAAAGGCACTTGCTTGCAAAGCATGCCAACCTGAGTGTGATTTCCCAATACCCATGCAAAGCCAATTTCATGAGGTAGGACATATGTCTGGAGTTTGTTTGCAACAGTTAGAGGTCCTGGTGTGCTAATACTCTATGTCTCTCAAGTAAATAAATAAAACTTTTAAAAAATTTATATATCATCTAAACAGTTCTTTTTTCATATTTTTTTTAATTTTAGAGAGAGAATTGGCATGCCAGGACCTTAGCCACTGAAATTGAACTCCAGACACTTGCGCCACCTAATGGACATGTGCAACCTTGCGCTTGCCTCACCCTTCAGCTTCTGGCTAATGTGGAATCTGGAGAGTCGAACATGGGTCCTTAGACTTTACAGGCAAGTGCCTTAACCACTACACCATCTCTCCAGGCCCTGAACATTTTCTAAGTGTACAGTTGTGTTAATTATATTCATGTTGTTATAAATCTCTAGAATGCCTTCCATCCTACAAAACTGAAACTCTACAGCATGAAATAACTCCCCACTCTCTCCCCTAGCCAGGGCAACTTCCATTCTACTGTTTTGCTTTGTTTTGTTTTGTTTTGTTTTGTTTTGTTTTGTTTTGTTTTGTTTTGTTTTGTTTTGTGTTGTGTTGTGTTGTTTTGTTTTGTTTTGTTTTGTTTTGTTTTTTTGAGGTAGGGTCTCACTCTAGCCCAGGCTGACCTGGAATTCACTATGTAGTCTCAGGGTGGCCTTGAAACTCTGCGATCCTAGCCACCTCTGCCACCCAAGTGCTGGGATTAAAGGCATGTGCCACCACGCCCTGCTTCTCTTCTATTTTTTTTTTAATTTCTTAAAATTTATTTATTTATTTGAGAGCAACAGAGAGAGAAACAGGCACATAGAGAGAATGGGTGCACCAGTGCCTCCAGCCACTGCAAATGAACTCCAGACATGTGCGCCCCCTTCTGCATCTGGCTAACGTGGGTCCTGGGGAATCGAGCCTCAAACCAGGGTCCTTAGGCTTCACAGGCAAGCGCTTAACCACTAAGCCATCTCTCCAGCCCTAATTTCTTGTTTATTGTTTTATTTATTTGAGAGCGACAGACAGAGAAAGAGGCAGATATATAGAGAGAGAGAATGGGTGCGCCAGGGCCTCCAGATACTGCAAACGAACTCCAGACACGTGCGTCCTCTTATGCATCTGGATAACGTGGGTCCTGGGGAATTGAGCCTCAAACCGGGGTCCTTAGGCTTCACAGGCAAGCGCTTAACTGCTAAGCCATCTCTCCAGCCCCTTCTCTTCTATTTTGATGTTTGTTTTGTTTCATTTCCCACCTCCAACATCCATGACAAAATGTTGATGGCCCCTATACTGGGCAGGTCTTATGCAGGTAATGACAGTCACTGTGAGGCTATGAATGCAATGGTCACTTCATGTCCAAAAGAGCACTCCTCCTCATCCTCTGGCTCTTCCATTCTTTCTGCCCTCTTCACAATGTCCCCTGAGCCTTTGAGGGGTAATAGAGATGTTTCATTAAGTGCTAAGCACTCAGCTGTCACTTACTCTCAGCACTTCAATGAGTTTTGAGTCTCCCCAGTAGTCACTGTAATCTACAAAAGGAAGCTTCTTTGACCAAAGATGAGAACAGCATAAACATAAATACATAGAAAGCAATTTCATGGGCATAATATATTCATTTAGTCAAACAACAGCAATAGCTTCCCCCCTAGGGCCTATGAGCTTTCCAGTTACAGGCTTGTCACTAAGTTTCTAGTACCAGGACCACGCCTCGAATCCAGAGAGCAGTTGGTTACTCCACAGCAGTTGTGCCACTACTGCACAAGACACAACTTGTTTGCCTGGTCCCTTATGTAGCTCACAGGGTTCGATGCCCATTAAAACTGTTGATGACTTTTCTCCCCCAGCAGCTGGCATAGAACTTTCCAGTACTATGACAGCTAGCCAGCAGGGAGGAGGCTTCTAGGTCATTTCCAGCTTGATTTCTCAGTATCCTACAACTGAAACATGTGGATGTAGTGTCTTCAGCAATAGGGTTGCCATCTGGTTCTGGTGGGCACTCCAGAGCATTGTCAATAGTCTGTATTGTTTGGGGAAGCCTCGGGGCTTTTCTGACCAACAACTCACTGGGAAGTATCCCAGCCATGACACTGGAATTTTCCTGTAACAAATTGGGAGCAGCATTACCCATCACTGCAGGATACTTTTGCCCAAACTCTCTTTTTTAATTACATATTTTATTTATTGTTTTTATATTTTGCTTGTGTATGTATCTGTGGTGGTTTGACTCAGGTGTTCCCCATAAACTTAGGTGTCCTGAATGCTAGGTTCCCAGCTGATGGAGATTTGGGAATGAACGCCTCCCGGAGGCAGTGTACTGTTGGGGGTGGGCTTGTGGATATTTTAGATTCCCCTTGCCAGTCTTTGGCACACTCTCCTGTTGCTGTTATCTATCTGATGTTGGCCAGGGGGTGATGTCCCCCCTCTGCTCATGCCATCATTTTCCCCTGCCACTGAACAGCTTCCCCTCAAGTCTGTAAGCCAAAATAAACCTTCCCCCCCACACACACAAGCTGCTCATGGTTGGGTGATTTCTGCCAGCAATGCGTACCTGACTGCAACAGCGTCCATGTGTAATAAAATGGGGGTACCTGTATGTACCTCATATGCTCATCTGCATGGGGGTCACTCGCCTCAGTGGCTTGGAGTAGAACACCCAGCCCACTCCATTGTCCCTGTCTGTCCCTCTTCTTCCTAGGCTTGTCTCACTGATTCAGGAGCTCCAGGGTTGGTATCTGCTGTCCTGCAGGATGGGATTACAGATGCGGGGGGACATGCCGTGCTGCTGATGTGGGCTCTGCAGTCACAAGCCCCTCAGACCCCCTCATGCTGGTGCAGGAAGCGCACTTAACTGCTGAGCCATCTCTCCAGCCCTAATCATATTTTTTTAAATTATCGAACAAAGAAGTAGGTTTCCATTGATTTTTTTTTTCATAATGTCTTGAGTTTTGATTAGCTCTCCCCCCCCCCGACCTCACTTTATTCTACTTCTCAGCGCTGTACGTTTGACTTCCAGCTATCTCATGTAGACAGACTCATATGGTGCTCGTCCTCTCGTGACAGGCTCAGAATTTCCTTCCTCCTTAAGGTTAGAACAAGATTCCACTATGTGGCTATACAATGTCCTCTTCATCTGTTCACCTGACCACGTGCACCTGGGTCCCTTTCGCCCCTTGGCTCCCGTGTGTGATGCTGTTATGAATGCCAGTGTGCCAGTTTCTCCGCAAGACTTTGTTGCCAGCTCTTTAGGGCACACACCCAGGAGGCTTCCTAGATCATACGATAATTCTGTTTTACTAATTTTTCCAAGAACAGCCATGGTGTTTTCCACAGTGCCTGCACCATTACATCCTAACCAGCAGTGCCCAGGGCCTCCATCTCCATCCTACTTTTCTTTCTAAAGAATCGCTGAGATGGGCTGGAGAGATGGCTTAGCAGTTAAAGCACTTGCCTGTGAAGCCTAAGGACCCAGGTTTGATTCCCCAGGACCCACATAAGCCAGATGCACATGGTGGTGCCTGTGTCTGGAGTTTGTTTGCAGGGGCTGGAGGCCCTGGCACGTGCGCGCTCGCTCGCTCTCACTCTCTCTTTTCCCTTTCTGTGTAATAACTTTGAAAGCAAAAATTTAAGGGCTGGAGAGATGGCTTAGCAGTTAAGAGCTTGCCTGCGAAGCCTAAGGACCCCAGTTCGAGGCTCGATTCCCCAGGACCCACGTTAGCCAGATGCACAAGGGGGTGCACATGTCTGGAGTTCATTTGCAGGGGCTGGAGGCCCTGGTGTGCCCATTCTCTCCCTCTGTATCTGCCTCTTTCTCTGTCTGTCACTTTCAAATAAATAAATAAATAAAATAAACAAAAAAAAAGATCATTTAAAAAAATTTTTAAAGAATCACCGAGAAGTAGGTGGGCTCACTCCACTGAGCCACCATGACAGCCCCAGTCAGCCTTTCTGCTTGTGATGTGGTAGGCCATGAGCAGACACAAAGCTCTCAGTAAAATTCAAATCTTCACTTTCCTGCTGCCCTCAGATGACATCTGAACTCCCTTCAAGCTTCTGCGTTCTGTCCCTTTCCTCTGGGATCCAGCCACAGCAAGCATGTTTCAGGTGCCCCGTCACACCTCACCCTATCTGTTCCTTCAGCATGGAACAGCCTTGCTCACACCACCTTCTTCTAGTTCTGCTCATCCTTAGCTTTGACTTAACCTACATGTGGCTTTCTCCGGGAAACCTCTCGTGACCCTTCCTAGCTGAGTCAGGACCCTCCTGGTCCACCACTGGGCTCATCAAGGGTTTACCATGCTGAGTAGCACACTTCCTACAGTACTAGGCTCTGTGAGGAGGGCAGAGGCTTGCCACTTTCACCCCTGGCACCTAGAACATGTCTGGCTCCCTGTAGGTGTTTATTCAAAGCCTTTCAGGAGCAAATGGGTGGCGCGAGTGAATGTCTGAAGTCTGGTGAATGTCTGGAGACTGGGAGAAGCAGGGCCTCTCAGACTTCCACCTTCCGAGGAACAAAATGCTCTAACATGCAACCCTGCCAAATTAAAAATTGGACGCACACACCATTGGGCTTCCTTGCTTTTTGGCCTTAGTGTCTTTCCACACTTATGTAGAAATAAGAATAGGCAAAATGTCAGGCGTGGTGGCGCACACCTTTAATCCCAGCACTCGGGAAGCAGAGGTAGGAGGATCGCTGTGAGTTCGAGGCCACCCTGAGACTCCATAGTGAATTCCAGGTCAGCCTGGGCTAGAGTGAGACCCTACCTCAAAAAAAAAGAGTAGGCAAAAGAGGGGCAGGAGAGGGCTGGGGAAATGACTCAGCAGTTAAAAGCACTTGCTCACAAAACCTGATAGCCCATGTTTAATTCCCCAGTTCCCACATAAGACAAATGCACAAAATGGCATATATGCCTAGAGTTTGTTTGCAGTGACCAGAGGCCTATTCTCTTTCTCTCATAAATAAACAAACAAATAACGAAATAAATAAAATTAAAGTGGGGCAGGGGTTACACAAGTAAACACAGATCTTTGCTCACCTTAGGGAAACTGTCCTAGAGCTCTGGGCTCTAGGAATACTTGATGCATTTGTCACTCCCTCCCCTCCAGAAACGAGCTCATGTTTTCCCCAGCTTCTGACCAACGCGCACGTCCTGGCCCCTGGGCTTCACCCTCCTCCTCCCCTTGCCAAGCAAAGACTTATTATCTCTGGATCCTCCCTGGGAGCCAGCCTGGCACTGAGGCCCAAGGAGCCAAGGGCGGCAGTGACAGATCTCTCCAAGCTTGGCTCTAGTTAGCCATTCCCCAAAGAGTCTGGAGACAAAGCAAGACAGAAGTCTCCCCCGACGCGTCCTGACTTCTACCCTGGACCGGGAAGCACGAGAGGGGAAGAGCAGAGGAGGGGAGGCTCAGATCCCTCCACAAGTGACAGTGCTCGCCCCAGCTCACCCAGGGGCCGCACATTCTGGGAGCATAAAGTATTATGGAACTTAGGGTGAATACGGTTGTCCTTGTCATTTTAACTCAAAAGCAGCATGCAGAGTCCCCAAAGGGCTTCTGTATCTATTGGTCCTTTTGCTGTACTGCCATTCCTGAGAGGCTGGGAGGGCTGGGGTCTTCATGACTGCTCAGCGGTGTTTGTCACAGGTCCCCTGAGGGGTCTGTGCATGTCATCTTTGGTCCTCCCAACAATCCCTAGAGGAGGGGACTGATTTGTGTTTTTCCTCCAAGGCACTACCCAAGCCAAACAGTTAATAATTACTATTAGTCAACATTAAGTTCATGACATTTTGATTTGGGGTTTGTGTTGTTGTTGTTGTTGTTGTTGGTTTCTTGACTTTATTTTTTTTTTAATTTTTTTGTTCATTTTTTATTAATTTATTTGAGAGTGACAGAGAGAGAGAGAGAATGGGTGCGCCAGGTCCTCCAGCCACTGCAAACGAACTCCAGACGCGTGCGCCCCCTTGTGCATCTGGCTAACATGGGTCCTGGGGAACTGAGCCTCGAACCAGGGTCCTTAGGCTTCACAGGCAAGCACTTAACCACTAAGCCATCTCTCCAGCCCTATTTTATTTTATTTTATTTTATTTTATTTTCAGAATAGTTCTAGGCTTCCAGCAAAACTGAGCAGAAGGTACAGAGGTCTCTCCTGGCCACACCCCTGATGCATATTCTCCCCACCACCACTCAGCACCAGGGTGATCCATTGTTTTAACTGATGGACAAACATGGTGACATCAGTGCCACTCAATGCCCACAATTCATATTCAGCTTCATTCTTGTTGCTGCCGGGTGTTCTGTGGATTTGGGCAAATGTTTGATGATGTGTGTCAATTACAGCGTCACCCAGAGTGGTCGCACTGCCCACAATATCCACTGTGCTGCAGTAAGGAGCTCTTACCTCATTCTATAGACCAACTGGAGCTGGGAAGACGGATCCACGGTTAAGAGCACTCACCTCCTAAGCATGAGGGCCTCTCAGCAGGAGACTGCCCAATTCAGTCTCAGAACCCAGAACCCACCGGAAAAGCTACATGTAGGGGTGGAGAGATGGCTTAGCGGTTAAGGTGTTTGCCTGTGAAGCCTAAGGACCCAGGCTCGATTCCCCAGGACCCATGTTAGCCAGATGCACAAGGGGGCGCACACAGCTGGAGTTCGTCTGCAGTAGCTGGAAGCCCTGGAATGCCCATTCTCTCTCTTTCTCTCTGCCTCTTCCTCTGTCTCTCTCTCAAGTAAATACATAAATAATTTTTTTTTTTTTTGGTTTTTTGAGGTAGGGTCTCACTCTAGCCCAGGCTGACCTGGAATTCACTGTGGAGTTTCAGGGTGGCCTCAAACTCACAGCAATCCTCCTACCTCTGCCTCCCAAGTGCTGTGATTAAAGGCATGTGCCACCACACCTGGCTCAAAATATTTTTTAAAAAATATAAATAAATAAATAAAGCTACATGTAGCCATGCATGTCTGTAATCCCCAGGCTCCAATGGTCCACCAGTGGAGAGATCATCTGGGATCATGGGAGGAGATGTCTCCATAGACTGGACCAGGTTTGGAAATTCAAATCTATCCTTATCCTGATTCTAGGGCCCCAAGGCTGAGTCCAAGCCCAGCAGAACACAGCGGTGCTATTGAGGGGAAAGGCTGGGAGATAGTCCCAGGCCTTAATATAGCTGTGTGTCCGATGCTACAGGACTCAACTTGAAGCCTTTGACTTCACAACCCTGCCTGTGTGGCCTGGCCAGGGCTGAAGTTTGGCCCAGCCTGACTCCCCAAAAGACTCTAGTATGCCTGACATCAAGGAAACCCTGCACAGCACTTTGTAAAGGAAGGTACCCAAGCGCAAGCTCACGACCTTCCCTGCCAGGCACCGGGCTCACCATCGGGCATCTCCTAGCAGCTCTGCCCCCCACCTCCCCCCAACGTGCTTAAAACTCACATCTCAGACATGCAAGCTGGGGTGAGAAAGTGAAACTACCAGCCCACACGCCCCTGGCAGAACCAGCCCAGAGCTGTTAATACCCCCACCCTGGTCATCCTCACCCCAATTCCTCACAGTCACAGACCTTTGTCCCCCACCATATCCTGTCCGGTGGGCAAGGCTGCATTTGTCCCCCAAGATGGCAGCTAGATAGGAAACATGAGACTCAGAGAAATCGATGTCACGATCTTTTCCTCCTCTTATGATGGTCTTGTGTAGGTAGTGGCAGGCACTGTGAGGTCATGGATATCCAGGCCCTTTTGTGTCTGGAGGAGCACGTTGCAAGGAGTCCTACCCTTCCTTTGGCTCTTACATTCTTTCTGCCACCTCTTCCACAATAGACCCTGAGCCTTGGAAGGTGTGATGGAGATGCTGCAGTGCTGAGCACTCTTGTCACTTCTTCTCAGCACCATGGTCCCTTTTGGAGACTCAGAGAAATTGAATGATTTACTCGGGCTCAAAGCTGAGCCCTCAAATCTAGACCTCTTTCTACTACCGTGTGTAAGATTGCTTTGCTATTGGTAAAGCAGCAGGCATTTCTCTGCTTACAGGCAAAGCCCCAGGCCGCAGAGCCTAATGCTTAGGAACACAAATACGCCTGAAGACAGAGAACCCAATTCTTCCTCCCTCCCTCCCTCCAGGGAAGGAAGGCCTGCTCTTGTGAGAGATGACTACAGAGTTCTCTGAGCACTGTGGTCCCTTGGACTCCCTGTCTCAGTGGCCGCTCTGGGAGCTGGACAGCATCCCGGGCAGAAGGCTGAGCAAGGTAGGGATAAGGAGTTGGTAAACCCTGCCTTTTCTTCCTCTGGCTGCTGCACCATTGGGGCTCCCCAACTCTTCCCCATTTGGGGACTTAAGAAGGTCAGATGGAGGATCCCAGGCCCTCTCTCATCCTCACCCCTCTGCTGTCTGTCAGGAGCTGCATTATCTTAATTAAGAGGCAATTGGAGGAAGTTAGCATGGGATCCTTGACAGAAGCATGCTACAGGAGAGCAGTCGCCAGCAGCTGGCAATTAGAGGCTGGGAAAGACCTGTTCAAGGGTGCCCGGACCCAGGGCTTGGCAACTCCTCCAAGACCCGCAGCAGGTTGTCCTCTGAAGTGCCTGAATTTCTGCACAGGTGTGCAGAACTTTCGTGTGTGTGTGTGTGTGTGTGTGTGTGTGTGTGTGTGTGTGTGCGCCACAGCACAGGTGTGGAGGTCAGGTCTGTCCTCACCTGCCACCTCCTTTGAGGCTGAGTTTCTCTCTGGATCTCGCTCGGCTATTGCTGTTCGCTGTGCTCACAGTGGCTTGCAGAGAAATTCTCCTGCCTCCACCTCACCACCAGCCTACTGGGATTACAGAAGCCCACGGGCTTCTGGCTTGGTATGTGGTGTCTAGGGAAGAATCTGTGTCCTCAGGCTTGAGTGACAAGCGCTGTACTCACTAAGCCATCTCCCCAGCCCCTGCAGAACCTTTTTTTTTTTTTATATCTCTATCCTGGGCCTTCAGGGATGGCGGTGATAAAAAGCAATACAGGCACAGAGCTCAGTTAGGTCTGGACGTTGGCTTTCTGGTGAAAGGAGAGTCAGTCATGTTCCCAAGAGTGACAATGGAAAGGCCCAGGTAGATGACGCTCAGCCGCTGTTTTAGAATCCCCTGTTCCATCATGTACACAGATACACACGAGCTACTGAAGACACCTGCAGGGCTGGAGGGATGGCTTAGCGGTTAAGACGATTGCCTAAAAAGCCAAAGGACCCAGGTTCCATTCCCCAGGATCCACGTTAGTCAGATGCACAAAGTGGTGCATGTGTCTGGAGTTTTTTTGGTTTTTTTGGGGGGCGGGGTTCGAGGTAGGGTCTCACTGTGGTCCAGGCTGACCTGGAATTAACTCTGTAGTCTCAGGGTGGCCTTGAACTCACGGCAATCCTCCTACCTCTGCCTCCCAAGTGCTGGGATTAAAGGCGTGCGCCACCACGCCCGGCTTGTGTCTGGAGTTTTTTGCAGTGGCTAGAGACCCTCACATGCCCATTCTTTCTTTCTCTCTCTCCCCCTCTTTCTCTCTCTATCTGCCTCTTTCTGTTGCTCTCTCTCTCTCTCATAAATAAATAAAACTAAAATAGAAATTACTTTTTTAAAAAAAAAGAAAGAGGCCAGTAAGATAGAAAGGAGATATAAAGGGAAACTGAAAGGGAGGGAGGGGGTACTTATTAGGATGGTATTGTACATATGTAAGTAAAAGAACAGATTAATGGGGGGTGAAAAGGCCTAAGTGGAGCCAGGGAAAGAGACTGAGTAAAGGAAAGGTGGAGGGAGGGCAATCAAAATCTAAAAGGATATAAATAAGCCATATGGAAACTTACTCTTTTGGACAATGGAACACTCAGGAGCCATAGATTGTTACTAGAAAATTTTCAGTGCCAGTGATGGGATACCTTCCAGTGAATTGTTGGCCAGGGAGGTCCCTGATATCCCCAAAACATTACAGGCCATTGCCAACACCCTTGGTTTCCCACCAGGAATAGATGGTAAGATCATATTGCTAAAGACTCCACATACTTGGGCTGCAAGGTCACTGAGAAACCTGGCTGGAGCTGAGCTGAAAACCTCCTCCATGTAGACCAATTGACAGAAAGCTGGAAAAAGCCATGCTGCGTGCAGTTCAATGGGAGAGAGAGAAATCACCAATGAAGATACTCAACAGTAGACAGTTATATTTGACTAGTCAGGCCAAATGAGCCAACGGGTGGGTACAATAGTGGCATGTCTGTTATGGAGGAAACTAACCACCCTCTAATTTGATTGGAGGCCTGCTCTATGGGAGGGAATATATATCTGATACTGAAAGCCTACAAGAGGGATAGTCATGAGCCCTAGGGGTGTAACATCTGCAGGTTTCTGGCTAAATGTACATACTATGGTGAGCACTTCTCTTAATGTTCATACCCATATATTAATGCTACTCTCACTTTTGGTTAGAAAAGCTTCTCTTTTCAGATGGCAGTGACCTTGGGACAACTCAGAAGGCACCATAGAGTTGAGAAGAAATGACAGAGGAGTGCTCAGCACTGAAATATCTCTATCACACCTTCCAATGCTCAAGGTCCATTGCAGAAGAAGTGGTGGAAAGAATGTAAGAGCCAAAGGAAGCATGTTCCTCCAGACACAAAATGGCCTGGACATCCATGACCTCACAGTGCCTGACACTACCTGCATAAGACCATCATAATAGAGGAAAAGATGATGACATTAAAATAGAGACTGATTGAGAGGGGGGAGGGGCTATGATGGACAGTGGAGTTGCAAAGGGGAAAGTGGGGAGAGGGAGGGAAGTACCATGTGATATTATTTATAATGATGGAAGTTGTCAATAAGAAATTAATTTTAAAAAATATATTAACAGCCAGGCACGGTGGCGCACACCTTTAATCCCAGCACTTGGAAGTTAGAGGTAAGAGGATCACCATGAGTTCAAGGCCACCCTGAGCATACAGAGTTCCAGGTCAGCCTGTGCTAGAGTGAGACCCTACCTCGAAAAACCAAAAGTAAATGAACAAAATAAAATAAAAGAGAGACTAACAGAGAGAGGGAGGGGATATGATGGAGAGCAAAGTTGTGAAGAGGAAGTGGGAGAGGGGAGGGAAATATGGTTTATTGTCTGCAAGTATAGAAGCTTTCAATAAAAAGTTATACATTAAAAAAATTAAATTTAATTTAAAAAATAAGAAAAGAAAGAGGCCTAGGCTAGAGCAAGACCCTACCTCAAAAAACAGAAAGAAAGAAAGAGAGGAAGGGAAGAAAGAAAGAAAATGGGGCTGGAGGAATGGCATAGCAGTTAAGGCACTTGTCTGCAAAACCAAAGGACCCAGGTTCAATTCCCTAGGACCCATATAAGCCAGATGCATAAGGTGGTGCATGCATCTGGAGTTTTTTTGCAGCAGCTGGAGGCCCTGGCACACCCATTCTCTCTGTATCTGTCTGTCTCTCTCCTTCTTTATCAAGTAAATAATTTTTTTTTAATTTTTAAAAAGAAAAGAACATCCCCCAAGTAGCTATAGCCACCTGATATTCGATAAAAATGCCAAAAATACTCATTGGAGAAGAGACAGCCTCTTCAGCAAATGGTGTTTTGAAAACTGGATAAATATCTGCAGAAGGATGAAAATAGATTCTTCTCTCTCGCCATGCACAAGAATTAAGTCCAAATGGATTAAAGACCTTAACATCAGACCGGAAACTTTGAAACTGCTAGAGGAAAAAGTAGGGGAAACCCTTCAACATATTGGTCTTGGCAAAGACTTTCTGAATACAACCCCAATTGCTCAGGCAATAAAACCACAGATTAACCACTGGGACCTAATGAAATTACAAAGATTTTGCACCGCAAAGGACACAGTGAAAAAAGCAAAGAGGCAACCTACAGAATGGGAAAAAATCTTCGCCAGCTATATATCTGATAGAGGATTAATATCTAGGATATACAAAGAACTCAAAAAGTTAACTAATAAGGAATCAAACAAGCCAATCAAAAAATGGGCTAAGGAGCTAAATAGAGAGTTCTCAAAGGAAGAAATACGAATGGCATATAAGCACCTAAAAAAATGTTCTACGTCACTAGTCATCAGGGAAATGCAGATTAAAACTACATTGAGATTCCATCTCACTCCTGTCAGATTGGCCACCATCATGAAAACAAATGATCATAAATGTTGGCGGGGATGTGGAAAAAAAGGAACCCTTCTGCACTGCTGGTGGGAATGCAATCTGGTCCAGCCATTGTGGAAAACAGTGTGGAGGTTCCTAAAGCAGCTAGAGATTGATCTACCATATGACCCAGCTATAGCACTCCTAGGCATATATCCAAAGGACTCATCTCATTTCCTTAGAAGTACATGCTCAACCATGTTTATTGCTGCTCAATTTATAATAGCTGGGAAATGGAACCAGCCTAGATGTCCCTCAACAGATGAGTGGATAATGAAGATGTGGTACATTTATACAATGGAGTTCTACTCAGCGGTAAAGAAAAATGAAGTTATGAAATTTGCAGAAAAATGGATGGACCTGGAAAGTATTATACTAAGTCAGGTAACCCAGGCCCAGAAAGCCAAGCGCCACATGTTCTCCCTCATATGGGGATCCTAGCTACAGATGACTGGGCTTCTGTGTGAGAATGAAAATACTTAGTAGCAGAAGCCAGTAAGTTGAAAAGGAGACATAAAGGGTGGAGAAAGGAAGGGAGGAGGATACTTAATAGGTTGATATTGTATATATGTAATTACAATGATTGTAATGGGGAGGTAATATGATCGAGAATGGAATTTCAAACGGGAAAGTGTGGGGGTGGGGAGGGAGGGAATTACCATGGGATATATTTTATAATCATGGAAAATGTTAATAAAAATTTAAAAAAAAAAAGAAAAGAATATCCACATACCATTGTGGGCCCTCCAGCTGTCTGTAGCACCTTCCTTCCTGCTCCGGTATTACCTGAAGAGTCTAGGAATCCATGTGACTCCGGCCAGCCCTAGGGGGCCTTGCAGCTCTTGCCCTCTCATGGGATGTCCTGTTTTGAGCTAAGCTCCACAGTAATTCAGCCAAGGCCAGGGTAGTGGAAGTATTTCTCTTGCCAAAAACCACCAGTGTGAGGTGAAGTGGCATTAAGAACTATAGGGTCTAGACAGCGAAATGAATGGTCCTGCAGGAGCCCTGGCTAGACTTCACCTTGCTCAGCCCGAGAGCCACAGTGTAAGGATGTAGAGAACCTGAGCTCCCGCAGTAGATCATTCAACACGGGGTGGAGCTAGAAGGGCTCTGGATGCGCTGTGACCTGTAACAGCAATCTCCAGACAGCTGTGGGATGGTCATGTGGAAGAGGGAAGAGAATTCTCAGATGTTGCACAGGACACTTAGAGCCCTGTGTGAGCCAGGCTGCACACCATTCATCCCAACACTCAGGAGGCTGAGGTCTTACCTCACTGTAAATAAGAGGCCAGCCTGAGGCTACAGTAAGTTCCAGATCATCCTGGCTAGAATAAGACCTTGCCTCAAAAAAAAAGTATGTGGGGTGGGGTGAGGGCTGTGTATGGTGGTTCACGCCTTTAATCCCAGCACTTGGGAGGCAGAGGTAGGAGGATTGCCTTGAGTTTGAGGCCACCCTGAAATTACACAGTAAATTCCAGGTTATCCTGGGCTAGAGCAAGATCCTACCTCAAAAAAAAAGGGGGGTGCTGGAGAGATAGCTTAGTGGTTAAGGAGCTTCCTTCAAAGCCAAAGAACCCAGGTTCGATTCCCCAGGATCCATGTAAGCCAGCCAGTTGCTCAAGGTGGTACATGCATCTGGAGTTTGTTTGCAGTGGCTGAAGGTGCTGGCACAGCCCATTCTCTCTCTATCATAAATAAATAAAAATTTAAAATAACACTTTAAAAAAAAAGAAAAGAACTTCATGTATGAATTACAAGGTGGTGGGCTTATACTTAACAACATTTTCTAAGAGCCTGAACTGGCTAACAATAGCCCATAGGATTTTATGAGGTGGTGAGAGCTCGGTTATAATAAATATTCAAGCTGTACAGCACAGTATTTAAGGGCTTAAGCTATAGCGTCAAACACTTCTGGCTTCAATTTCTGGCTCTGTCTATCTTTTACTAATTGTGTGACCTTGAAGAAGTCACTTGAAACTCAACTTTCTCATTGGTACACATGCATGACAATGCTTACTCCCTATTTGGGCTTCTCCAAAGGCAGTGCACAGGAAGGTGGTTATCTCATCTCATAATAGTGATCCTCTGACTAATTTTAGTTAGAGCTACTATTTAAAAAAAATAAATAGTCGGGTGAGGTGGTGCACACCTTTAATCCCAGCACTTGGGAAGCAGAGATAGGAGGATTACCGTGAGTCTGAGGTCATCCTGAGACTGCATAGTGAATTCCAGGTCAGCCTGGGCTAGAGTGAAACCCTACCAAAAAAAAAAAAGAAGAAGAAGAAGAAAGAAAGAAAGAAAGAACCAAGAATAAATAAATTAATTAATTAATAATAAAGCAAAAGGGAGGGGACTTCTAGTTGTGTGATGCCAACAAGAGCCCCGCCCGCCGCTAATGCTCTGTAATCCCTTCCAGTTCAAAGGACACTCAGCTGCATTGACTCCTTTGACTTTGCATCCTTCCGCATACAGACCACTATGCCAGAAACCACGCTAGACCATGAACAGATTAGCAAACAGAGACTGCCCTACACTGCCTTCACTCCCCTCGGAGTCCATACTGATCCCTTGCCTCCCGACCCTCCTCAGCTGATCCGAAAGACGAGACGCTGGCATGCAGCACGCACACACTGCCACCCGGCCACCCAAACCAGCACGGCAAACAGTGAGCCCTGCGCAGAGCACAAGTGTGGCAAGACTCGGCCAGCCATGCATTCCTGCTGCTGCTTCTGGCTCACGTGGCGTCTCACAAGCTGCCTCTGGACTTCTGTTCTACATAGGGCAGCAAGAGCTCCCTGCCGGGCTGGAGGGATGGCTTAATGGTTAAGGTGTTTGCCTACAAAGCCTAGGGACCCAGGTTTGATTCCCCAGAACCCACGTTTGCCAGATGCACAAGGGTTCACATGCATCGGGAGTTCGTTTGCAGTGGCTGGAGGTCCTGGCACGCCCATTCTCTCTCTCCCTCTTTCTCTGTCAAATAAATAAAATATATTTAAAAAAAAAAAAAGAGCTCCCCGGGCTGGAGAGATGGCTTAGCGGTTAAGCGCTTGCCTGTGAAGCCTAAGGACCCCAGTTCGAGGCTCGGTTCCCCAGGTCTCACATTAGCCAGATGCACAAGGGGGCGCACGCGTCTGGAGTTCGTTTGCAGAGGCGGGAAGCCCCGGCGCGCCCATTCTCTCTCTCTCCCTCTATCTGTTTTTCTCTCTGTGTCTTTCACTCTCAAATAAATAAATAAATAAAAAGAGCTCCCTGCCACAGCCTAGTTCACCAGGAATCTCTCCCTCAGGGAGGGGGTGGTGGGTATGAGAAAGCTGTAGACCCCCATCATTGCACAAGTGCCTGGTTTGTGGAGGTCATCACTCCACTAGGAATGTCTATTCCAAAAGGACAAGTCATAACTCTTTCATGGCTGGCATCTGAAATCACCAGGGGGCTGGTCTCCCAAGGCCCGGGACTCAGAATTGGTTTCTGCTCTGGAATGTTGACCATGCACAAATGACGGGGTCTGGGGGAGTCTGTGGGTTAAGCATATGCCACACCCTCAGCTGGGCCGCCAGCGCCACTCGGCTCCCAGGCACAGCAAGCAAAGCCTGGGCCACTGGGTGAAGAAGACACACCCGCCAAGCGGGCCATCATATTACCAGATCACCAACAGGAGTGTGGTGGATTCCCGCATGGGGTGCAAAACACCTGAGTTCAGATTCCTAGTAAGAGCCACGTGCGGCAGCGCACGACTGTAATCCTAGCGCTGGGGAGGCAGAAACAGAAAATCCCTAGTGCCTACTGGCTAACTAGTCTAGCCAAACTGGTGAGCTCCAGGTTCAGAAAGAGATCCTATCTCAAAAAAGGGGCTGGAGAGATGGCTTAGCAGTTAAGGCTCTTGCCTGAGAAGCCTAAGGACCCAGGTTCAACTCCTCAATAGCCACATAAGCCAGTTGCACATGGAGGCACATGTGTCTGGAGTTCATTTGCAGTGGCTACAGGCCCTGGTGCACCCATTCTCTCTCTTGCTCATAAATAAATAAATAAATGTCTGATGTCAACCTGTGCTATACATAAATGTACACACACATACACACCAGTGAAAATTTTTTTTTTCAAATTTACTATCTCGGCCACATGTCAGCAGGGACATTTTTCTGTCTTGCCCCCACTACCTACCAAAGGAGATCAGAGCATGGTGTGGCCTGCATCTTACCTTAAGGGGCCCACTTGCTAAACACCTCTATGAAAGAGAAGGAAAGGAGAAAGCCTGTGGGAATCAGAGTGAGTGTCAGACCTTCCCAGGAGAGCCAACTCTAGCTTTGATTTCCAAGCAACAGATTCCAAGACCAGGTCTCTCCTCCCCTCCCCCTTTGATCTCTAGCAATCCTATATAAATCTCAAGCAGTCTTGTAAATCTTTAATTACACAAAAATTGCAACCCAACTAGCAAACACACAAACAGGGTTGATAAATATTTTAAATTGCTACAGCAGCAGATCTGAAGGGATTAAGAAAAGATATATTGGAGTGACAGTTATTAAACACTAAATCCCAGTAAACGTGACAGAACAGATAAATAATGCAGACTCTTGACAGTTGCTGGGCTCCGTGGCTGACAAGACAGGAGAAACATCTGCTTGGGGACATGGAGTCAGGGGAGGCAGCGATCTTCAAGGCCTGCGGAAGAGAGATTGGAGGAGAGGACAGACTCACTGGCTTAGTCCCCTGACCCCTAGAAGCATTTCCCACTTCATAGTCCTTATAGTACTATCTCCTTGGAAAAGTGGATGGTGGCAGGGAGAAAGGGAAGCCTGGAAGGAAGGAATGAGTGTTTGTGGAGCAGGTAGACCATGCTTCAAGGTTACCTGTCAGGCTGCCCCAGCCTCAACTCTTCCCTAGACTCTGGAACTGGCCCATTTTGAATGTCCATCATCACACAATCCTTTGGGAAGATGGAAGTCAGAATCCTTCCATTCTTCATCCCCACTCCTTCAGTTCATACTCATTCATCAATTCCCCATTTTCCTATTCCCTCCCCTATTATGTACTAATTGACTCTCTCATTCCTACACTCACTCATGAGGTTATGCAGCTTTCGTGTGTTTGGTTAATTTCTCATGAGTGTTCTGATTCACTTGTTAGTTACTCACTAGTCAAGCACTTATTAAGCACTTTTTATAACTGGGGAGATGTAGAGCTTAGCCAGACCCAGGCCTTACCCTCAAGTTCTGAAAGCCAAGGAGGGGGTAAAGTTGAAGATCTCAGAGGCCTGTGCCTCCAGAGAGAGGAATTTAATCTAAACTGGTTCAAGGAGGCTTCTTCCTGGAGGCCTTGGGGAATGCGGATGGCCAAAGACAAAATGCTGCAAGACAGCAAGCTCTTGGCATGTGCATACTCCATACTTGTGGCTTGGCTATTCCATAAGCACCATGAGGTTCTGTAACTATCAGAGATTGACACTGCTGCTTAGACACAGAGCTGAATTTCACATGTGCCAAGGCTGGTGTGTGCAGATGAGGACGGTGCCTGACGAAGTCTGAAGAAGTCAGGGAAGGATTCCTATAAGAGGAGATGCTTGGGCACTAGCAACTTCCTATATTTGCTCACTTGGTTATCACAATCCCCAAGCCCATTTTAACCATTAGGATATCAAGTCACCTAAGGTCACAGTAGTAATGACAGAACAAATAAGATTGGGCCCAGAGACTGAGTCCAAAGCCAAGGTGCTTTCAACTTCACTCGACGGCGAGGGCGAGGTGGCCATCCACCTACCTTCCTCTGTACAGCGAAGAAGAGGGAGAAAATCTCTTCCACACTTGGGACAGTGTGACAAAAATGCTACTGTTTATTTGATATATAATTTGATTCAGCAAAATGCATAAATTTTAAGGGCACAGTTTAATATGCTCAGGCAAATGCGCATCCTCAGAAGAGCAGAACATAGAATATTCTCGTCACCCCCCAGAAGCTCCCACCAGAATCCATACTATGCTTACTTGTATCACCATGGATTCGTTTGACCAGCTCTTAAACATACAGAAACAGACCTAATATATAAACGTCATCGTTTCCTTTATACAACTAGGGTAAGCTTTCAAAAGGGAACTTTTGTACGAAGTTAAGGACAGTCCCCCAGAAATCTAAAGTGGCAGATCACTATGTTCTGGCTCACTTCTGATGGTAGGTTGGCATTGCCCAGGCCACCTACATCCCTAGCTGCTTTTTCTCACCCCAACCCTCTGTTGACCTGAGATGCTTGGGGATCAGGCCCTCAGCATTCCCAATCTGGGAGACCTCTCATCTTTCGGGAGCCTGTCTCCTTACCTCTTCTCAAGGTGTAAGGGGAACACCTGGCTTGTGTTAGCCATCTGCTCTCCTATGGAGCTGGGCCTCCAAAGGCTCAAGATCCTCTCATCTGACTAGTGTGGACTTTCCTCTCCCTACCTTCTGACTGGCTCAGAGATGCCCACCCTCTTCTTCGAGGCCTTGCGTGCCATCTTGCTCTGGGCTTTCTAGAAAGTTGGCTGTCTCAAAGGTGGATGCCATCGCCAGGTGTGATGGCGCACGCCTTTAATCCCAGCACTCAGGAGGCAGAGGTAGGAGGATCGCCGTGAGTTCAAGGCCACCCTGAGACTATATAGTTAATTCCAGGTCAGCCTGGACTAGAGCAAGACCCTGGCTCAAAAAAAAAAAAAAAAAAAAAAAAAAAAAAAAAAAAAAAGGTGGATGCCATTTTTTCCAGGATCTTCTTGCTTTAGCTTCCATATAAATCAGCACCTTGCTGCTGCCCAAACTCTGTCCAGCATTCCTCTGAAGGTCCACTACATCACTATTTCCTGGATAAAAAAATATCTATCTCCCTGATCCACATTTTGGCAACCACAGCCAAGATTCTTTGATTCACCAAACGAACACTTTCACTCAGAGAAGCAGCCCTGCCCACCCTGAGTATATCTGGTGTTCTCTCTAGGGAGAACAACATTCTGCAAGAGTCTTCAGTTATATTTTCACCATCTGAGAAAATAACTTAAAAAAAATATTGGTGTGTGTGTGTGTGTGTGTGTGTGTGTGTTGAGCACCAGGGCCTCTTGCCATTAAAAATGAACACCGGACAGTTTTGTTCAATTCGGAAATTGAACCCAGCTGACAGGCTTTGCAAGCGTCTTTAACTGCCAACCCACCTTAACAGCTCCAGAAAAATAATTTTTATATATTACACCTGTATCCCAAGTTTTCTTATCATGGGATCAGGAGTTCCCGAAGTCCATGCGACAACTGGTACCTTTGATACGACTTAGGGCTGGGTGACATGCAAAAAGACCAGGGACTCAGGGCCTCTGAACAGCCCAGTGTCTTCCACTAAAAAAAAAAAGAAAGAAAGAAAGAAAGAAAGAAAAATGCTGCAGCTGAGCTGAAGCTGCTAGGGATGGCTGACTGAATCGTTTTAATTAATGTTCTAGGCATCTCAGAGTCACTGACTGAAGCTCAGGACATCTCTTCCCCAGGCATCTCAATACTAATGTGCCCTGTGGTGTTCATCTAACACATCCCAAGAAAAGGACTCAGGCTCTGCCTCACCCCACTCTTCCCAGGAGGAGGCAAGGGCTGGAGCAGGACAGACGTCCTTGCTCCAGAGTGCATCAGTCAGTCAGAACCATGGTCCCTTCAAAGGCAAATACAGATTACATCTGCTCTCGCACTGTCTGCTTCCTCCTACCATTTCCTACCTCTGCCTCCCTCCCTCCTTCCCTCCCCCACCTCTCTCTGCCGTTCATTCAGCAAAGATGAACTGCACTTGAAAGGAAACTCAGTACTATAAAGAGCACTGGCTCTGGAACCAGCTCCTCTGGGGCTGAGTCTCAGCTCTCTCATTTGCTAGTTCGGTAATCTTGGGCAAATTAAACCTTTTGTATCTTGTCTGTAAATTGGCAATAATCAAATTCTCTCTCATACAGTTGCTGCACAGAGCAAATGAGTTTCTGGCACATTGTACTATAAATGGTTTGTACTCTTAAGTGAATAGTTATCACTGTATTCAAGGCACAGTGTTGGAACTGAGATAAGACAGTGACCAACAAAGAAAGTCCACATGCCCTCCAGGAACACAAATCTTCAAACTACAGAGAAACAGCATCTGAGTATTGGGATAAGTGGAAGGAAATATAAGAGCAACAAATTGGGGAGAAGAGACTGGACAGATTGCTCAGTGGTTAAAGGCACTCGCTTTCAAAGCCTGGCAGCCTGGGTTAGATTCTCTAGTACCCATGTAAAGCCAGATGCACAAAGTGGTGCATATGTCTGAAGTTCATTTGCAGCAGCAGGAGGACCTGAGTGCCTATTCTCTGTGTGTGTGTCTTTCTCCTTTCTCCCTCTCAAATAAATATTTAAAAAAAGAACAAAAAAACAGAACTAGAGAGATGGCTCAACAGTTAAGATGCTTGCCTGAAAAGCCTAATGACCTGGGTTCAACTCCCCAGTACCCACATAAAACCAGAGGTACAAAGTACCACCTGCATCTGGGGTTCATTTGGAGTAGATTGAGGCCCTGGTGTGCCCATACTCATTCTCTCTCTCTCTCTCTCTCTCTCTCTCTCTCTCTCTCTCTCTGTATTTCTCTGCTTGCAAATAAACAGATAAAATTTAAATTAAAAAGAAATGGGGGAGAGGAAATAGGGGTGGTGCCTAAGCTGCACAGACATGTCAGGGAAGAGATATGGAATGGAGCTCTACACATGAAGCCCTGTGGTAAGTCCTGGCCAAGGTCACATCACTGGAGCACAGAGTCTGGGGCTTAATCCAGATCTGTTGGCTTCCAGAACCATCGCCTGTCTACTCCTCTTCCTGTGTGGTTGGCAGAGGACTCTGTGAGCATTGCAGGCAGGTATACAGGTATACAGGCAAAAGAGCAGAGATCGCCTAGGGAGATTTCAGAAGAGAGGGAGCTGGAAAGATACAGGCTGGAGGTAAGGGGGCCACAGACTGGGCATCTGGTAGGCAGGCCAAGGGTTAGGTTATGTACAGCAGGAAAGGGGTCAAGGCAGAGGGACAGTCACTGTCCCAGATAAACTCTCAGTATCCTATAGGAAGGAGAGGAAAGCAAAAACCATTTGGTTTTAGAAAGAAGGGTTCTCTGACTCATTTTGGCATACTGGCAGCTATAGCCAGGTAGGACAGCATCCTTTCCCCAGAGGTGGGTCTCTTAAAGGTTCCAGAAAGTGAGGAGCAAGTAAAGAGAACTGTGTTGAGGCTGGAGGTTCAAGCCTGGAGCTTATAGAACAGAAGGAAGTCAGAGTGCCTTGTAGCTGGCCATGGGCTCCTGAGCCTGCCTTCCTCCAGAGAAGACCACAGACAGGGATGCTCCTCCCCACCATGAAGACCAAGAGGCCATGCTGGCAGTAGAAGGAAGGGAGCCAGAAGTATAGCCAACCCTACTTTTTTTTAATAATACCTTTTTTAAAAATATATTTTTATTTATTTATTTGGGAGAGTGAACAAGGCAGAGGAAGAGAGAGAATGGACACACCAGAACCTTCAGCCACTGCAAATGAATTCCAGAAGCATGCACCACCTTGTGCATCTGGTTTACGTGGGTCCTGAGGAATCGAACCTGGGTCCTTTGGCATTGCAGGCAAGTACCTTAACCACTAAGGCATCTCTCCAGTCCGAGGTTACCTTTTTTGTTTTATTTTTTATTTATTTATTTGAGACAGAGAGACAGACGAGGAGAATGGGCATGTAAGGGCATCCAGCCCCTGCAAATGAACTCCAGATGCGTGCACTTCCTTGTGCAGCTGGCTAACATGGGTCCTGGGGAATAGAACCTGGGTCCTTCGGCTCTGCAGGCAAACTCCTTAACTGCTAAGCCATTCCTCCAGCCCTGACATGTTTATTTTATTTTCCAGAGTAGAGACCAAGGAAAATTACTAGGGAATACATGTAGTAGATACAGAAAACCGGACAGTTTTCTGGTTTGACTTATTTATTGTGTATTTGCACACACGTGGTTATGTGTGTGAGTGTGGCCATGGTGCACATGTGGGGGTCACAGGACAAGTGCAGGTTGGTTTTTACCTTCCCCCTCACTTTGAGGCAGGATCTCTTGTTATCCAGTGCTTTGCTAGCAAGCTTCTGGGAAATTCTCCTGTCTCCACCCCCTTCTTGCTGTAGCTTCACTGGAATTACGGAAGCTGCCACGACTTCTGGCTTTTTACATGGTGTCTGGGGATTTGAACTCAGGCACTCAGAGTGGCATGGCAAGCACTTTATCCATTGAGCCATCTCCCCAGTAGCTGGTAAATTTTTGTAAAGCTCTCCCTAATGTAAACTCTGTTTGCCTCTAGGATCCATAGACTTGCAGCACCATGCAGCCATGGGTAGATACATTCTGGACTGATGGGTATGCTACTCAGCCAGTTCATGGCCCTCATCCTGGACTTCAGAGCTTTGCTAGGGTTCCAGAGAAATGATGTGGATTAGTAAAACCCAGACCACTAAACTTTAGAGGTACATGGAAGAATCTTTCCCAGGTTTCTGTGTCAACAAATGTTGGCGAGGCTGTGGGGAAAGAGGGTCCCTTATTCACTGCTGATGGGAATGCAAACTGGAACAACCACTATGGAAAGCAATAAGGAGAACTCCTGAAAAAGATGAAAATTGATTTACCATCTGTGGTGGTTGGATTCAGGTGTCCCCATAAACTTAGGTGTTCTGAATGCTAGGTTCTCAGCTGATGGAGATTTGGGAATTAATGCCTCCTGGAAGCAGTGTATTGTTGGGGGCGGGCTTATGGGTGTTATAGCCAGTTTCCCCTTGCCAGTGTTGGGCACACTCTTCTGTTCCTGTTGTCCACCTTATGTTGGCCAGGGGGTGATGTCCACCCTCTGCTCATGCCATCATTTTCCCCTGCCATCATGGAGCTTCCCCTCGAGCCTGTAAGCCAAAATAAAGCTCTTTTTCCCAGAAGCTGCTCTTGGTTGGGTGATTTCTACCAGCCATGCGAACCTGACTGCAACAGTAAAGTGGTACCGAGGAGTGGGATTGCTGCTGTGTATGTGGCTTTGGCCTTTTGGAGCTGATTTTCAAGAGGAATGTGGAAGGATTTGAAACCTTGGCTAAGAGATGCCTTGCAGTGCTGTAAGTACAGCCTGATGGACTATTCTGGTCAGAATTGAAAGACCTGAATGCAGTAAGAACTATGGACTGTGAGGTTTGGCTTATGAGGGTGAGAAAGAGCTTTGCCTGGACTGGGCTAGCAGTTTGTGTGCAAAGCTTGCTCTTGTGCCCATGTCCTGAGAAGTTGGGTAAAAATGAACTGATGTGAGCAGAGGGATATGGAACAGAAAAAAAGGAAATCTTTGGGCCTAAACTGCTGCCCACTCACCTGCAAGTTGTTTGAGACTGGGCCAGCTAACCTGCACTGGGGCTATAAGAAGAATGTAGACTCTTTTAAAGGGGCCTGAGTGCTCAAGGAGTGTCCTGTTCTTCAAAGTCTGCTTTATTCCCACCTGGATTAACAAAGTGGCACCCTCCCTGGTATTGTGGAGTATAAGAAATGCAGGAAAGAGAGGGTCATTGAGTTTGCAACATGGTTTTGTGTTTTGGAAATGGCCATGGGCATCATGAAGCAGGTTTGCTGAATGCCTGCATGGAGACCTGAGGGAGCCATGAGGATGAACCGTGGATTGCAGTGGAGACCCAGTAGAGATGCCAGGACCACGAGATGGCTGCTAAGGAGCTGCTGGCCCCAATGAAGTTTTCCAGGACTGTGAGTAGCCTAGCTGGAGGGACAGGATTGAAACTCCAAAGACTTGTTGCTGGTTAGAATTATCAGACTTGGAGACTTGTCACTGGCTAGAGCTATTGAACTTGGAGCTATAGAGTTTGTTATTTGCCCTGTTTAAATCTTGTATTGCTTGAGTATTTCTTTGCTATGTCCAATACAACCTTTTGCAGTGTGAATGTTTATTCTGTGCCATTATGGGTTTTTGTTTTTTTGGTTTTTGGTTTTTGGTTTTTTTTTTTTTTTTTTTTTTTTTTTTTGGTATTATGGCTCAGTTAAAAGATCTTGGTCTATGGGGATGTATGAACATCATTGGAATTGATAAAAATTATGAGGCCTCTTAAAGTTGTACTGAATGTTTTTATATTTTATAACATGTATGGATAGCAGTTTATGGGGGCCAGGGGCAGAATGTGGTGTTTGATTCAGGTATCCCCCACAAACTTAGGTGTTCTGAATGCTAGGTTCCCAGATGATGGAGATTTGGAAATTAATACCTCCTGCAGGCAGTGTATTGTTGGGGGCAGGCTTATGGGTGTTATAACCAGTTTCCCCATGACAGTGTTGGGCACACTCTCCTGTTGCTGTGGTCCACCTTATGTTGGCCAGGGGGTGATGTCCACCCCTCTGCTCATGCCATCATTTTCCCCTGCCATTGTGTAGCTTCCTCTCGAGCCTGTAAGCCAAAATAAGCCATTTTTCCCCACAAGCTTCTCTTAGTTGGATGATTTCTACCAGTAATGCGAATCTGACTACAACACCATCTGACCCAGCCATTCTGCTCCTCAATATCTACCCTACAGTCTCCACCCTCTACTTCAGAGATACTTGCTCAACCATGCTTATCTCTGCCCTAGTCACAATAGGTAGGAACTGGAATCAACCCAGATGCCCATAAACTGATGAATGGACAATGAAGATATGGTACATTTACACATGGAATTCTAGTAAGCAGTAAGGAAAAATAAAATAATGACATTTGCAGAAAATTGGATGGCCTTGGAAAATATCATTCTGAGGTCACACAGACTAAGGGAGACAAACGTCACATGTTTTCTCTGACATGCGGCTCCTAACCTGGAATAGCAGAAGAGGCATATAGAGCGCAGTGAGCATTAGGACTATGGGTGTATAACTAGAACAAGACAAAGAGAAAGAGGAAACAAGGAGGGAACAGAGGAGGGGTGATCAGACAAACCAATAGAGGTAAGAATATTGGGGTGGGGAGGGAAAGGGAAGATGGGGAGGGGAACTACACAAAAGCACAGGCTAAAGCAGAAAGCACAATAGGAACCTTCCTCCTGAGAACCAGTACACGAGACAGACCCTCCAAGTACGGGAAGTGGGCAGACCAGACTGTAAGGCTCAGTAGAAGATAGAGCTTAAACCTTAATCCATGGCTCTGGCTTATGGATACTAGAGTCAGATCTGGGCGAACCCCCCAGTGAGTAGTTGGCCAGGGTGAGCTATGTCATTCTCAGCCCCCACCCCCCAAAATGCAAGTGTTTGTCAAGCACTTGGCTACCAGACAAAGCTAAAAGGCAGAGCCCTATTGCTGAAAACACCACAGGCTAACATCTCAGAACATCAAGGGACAAAGTGGGGACTGAGAAAAGCCAGCACTTGCCTGACAAACCCTCGTGGCACTGGAAAATGGTCACCAACAGCATGAATAAGTAGGAGACCCTGCAAGCCACACAAGCTATCAGCTAGACAAGAAGTACACACTTGTGCAGTTGTGGGTGACCAACTGCCTCTGATTGGACATGAGGCTGCTCAGTAGGAGAGAACTCAGAACTGGTACTGGGAACCAAGTCAGCACCCCATAGTCAGGAAAATTACAATTCCCAGAGAGAAGCCTCCAATATTCCCTGTACAAGTCCAGTGGGTGAGTGGGTGGCCTCATCAAAATGTCTCTCAAGCTCCTAGGCATTTCCCCTTGAATCAAAGCTGCTCTCACCATTGGTCAGAGAATTTGTTTGGATCTTACAGATGGCAGACAATACTGGGGAGATCCAAGATCCATCAATGCAAGAAAGGACAGCTAAATTCTCCCAATGAGATATGCCACCTCTACCACATTTACCAGGGTCCATGAGAAATTGCAGAGGTGGCAGTGACCCCAATATGGCCCCGGTGCCAGCTGGACATCCACCTCGAGAAAAAAATCAAGAAACACGGTGGTGAACTGAAACACGTCGTAACAGAAATACAGAGGCTGCAGAGAAGTCAATACCAACTGATAAGACACCTGCCAAGGCTCAGGAACTGTTGAGGAAGAGAGTGCAGGTAGATTGTAAGAGCCACCAGACAGGTAGAAACAACTTGAGGCACAGCTGCCCCCAGAAACAGAGTCCTAATTACCCCATAGTGAACACCAATAACCCTACTGAGGAGGGCCCTCAGGAAAATGGGGACCAGGGGAGAGGACATACTACAACCTATGTTTAAAAAAATTAAATGTAGGGGCTGGAGAGATAGCTTAGCAGTTAAGCACTTGCCTGTGAAGCCTAAGGACCCTGGTTCGAGGCTCGATTCCCCAGGACCCACGTAAGCCTGATGCACAAGGTGGTACATGCATCTGGAATTCGTTTGCAGTAGCTGGAAGACCTGGCATGCCCATTCTCTCTCTACCTATCTACCTCTTTCTCTCTCTGTCTATCACTCTCAAATAAATAAACAGAAAAATATTTTAAAAATGTAAATGTAACTGGGTATGGTGGCACACGCCTTTAGTCCCAGCACTCTGGAGGCAGAGGTAGGAGGAGCACTGTGAATTCGAGGCCATCCTGAGACTTCATAGTGAATTCCAGGTCAGCCTGAGCTAGAATGAGACCCTACCTCAAAAAACTAAAAATAAATAAATAAATAAGGGTGTTTTCTTGCAAAACCTTCCAGCCCAGGTTCAATTTCCCAGTACCCGCATAAAACCAGTTGCAAAATGTGGCCTCTTGCCACTGTAAATAAACTCCACGTTCCACTTTGTACATCTGGCTTTATGTGGGTATGTACCGGGGAAGTGAGCCTGGGCCAACAGGCTTTGCCACCAAGTGCCTTTAACCACTGAGCTCCTGAGTATAATAGTCATTACTGTCTTCATTCCTTTCAGCACATTGGTCTTCTAAACTCTGACCATAATTGGCCATTAAGCTCTGCTCATGGCGTTGCAGGTTTCCCATTGCCCAAAAAAATTCTCCAAACTTTCCCAGACCCCTTCCATAAGGCAGTTTCAAAGAAAGTCACAGCGATGACTCCACTTCTCTGCTACTGATGGTCTTTGTTAATTAGCTGTTTTCTTGTGACAAGCGCTTGATAAAAAGCAACTTAAAGGGAGCTTTCCTTATTTTGCACATGGTTTCAGAGGGTTTCGCCTATGACGGCAGGGAAGGCTTGGCAAACCACAGCAGTTCCCGTCGTGGTGGCCAGGAAGCCTCTTTTCCCTTTTCTTCTATCCGGGCACCCAGCCTGTGTGCTTTCCACATTCAAGACGGTCTTCCCTCCTTAGTTAATATTGTCTGCAAATGCCCTGGCAGACCCACCCAGAGGTGTGCTGTGAGAATCTCCTAGATGGGCAGCAAGGTCACTGAGAAATCAAGCTGGGGCTGAGCTGAACACCTCCTCCCTGTAGCCCAGCTGACTGAAAGCTGGGAAAAGCTGCACTGCATGCAGCCCCATGGGAGACAGAAGCCATCAGTGATGAAAACAGTGGACCCTGGAAGCCTCAAGTTTGGCCAGCCAGGCCAAATGACCAAACAGGTACAATAGCGGCATGTCTGCTCTGGGGGAAACCAAGTGCTCTCTAATTGGACTGAAGGCCCGCTCTATGGGAGGGCATACGTGCCTGGTACTGAAAACCTAATTAAAAGCCTATGGCAAGGGAAGACATGAGCCTTAGGGGTGTAAAGGCTGCTCTTGTCTGGATAAATTCATATATTTTGCTCACCAAACTTCCCTGTAAGCACTACACTCAATGTTCATATTCATATATTAATGCTACTCCAACTTTTGGTTAGAGAAGCTTCTCTTTTCAGTTGGTGGTGACCATTGGGATGACCCCAAAGGTAACATAGTGCTGAGAAGAAGTAACAGAGGAGTGTCCAGCACTGAAACATCTCTATCACACCCTCCAAGGCTCAGGGTCCATTGCGGAAGAGGTGACAAAAAGAGCCAAAGGAAGGGCACCACTCCTTACAATGCAACTGTCCAGACAGAAATTGGCCTCTATATCCACGACCCTCCGGTGCCTGGCAATACCTTCACAAGACCCTCATAATAGGAGGAAAAGACAATGACATCAAAATAAAAGACAGACTAATGGAGAGAGGGAGGGGATGTGATGGAGAGCAGAGTTGTGAAGAAGAAAGTGGGGGAGGGGAAGGAGTTATCATGGGTTATTGTCTGTAAGTATAGAAGTTGTCAATAAAAAAATTATGCATTAAAAAAATGGAATCTCCTAGATGTGCCTCAATCCAATTAATTTGATAAGACTGTCAAATATGGTATCAACTTCAGTGTCCTCTCTCCTTTTTGAACCCCATCCCCCATCTGAAGGAGCCCAGTTTCAGGTAAACAGTCATAAACGCTTCACAGCTGAACCTGTGCTGGGACACCTGGAGGCCTCTGTGTGGGGCCTGGCCTTTCCCTGAGACTCCTGTTGTTCCGTGTGTGCCATGGCCCCTCTCTGTGGGGGAGGTGGGGAGCAGTCACGAGGGAACCTGCCTGGAACATGAGACAGCAGCAGCCCAGGAAGGCTGAACGCTGAGCCAGGAGCAGAAGGAGGAAGCCACTGAGTCTTTGGCAGGAGTGCCCATGTTGCCAGGCTGGTCTTATCCTCTGTCCTCCAAAAGTCACCATCCAGAATGTCAGTGGGGTTGGTGATGGTTGCCAAACCAGTTCACCAGAAGAATTCAGGGGAAAGTCAAATACCAAAACTGGCACGGATAAAAGCAAGGAGTGGGGAAGCGGGGAATGGCTCCTCGAAGCACCAACCACAAAGGAAGATGCTTCCAAGACGCTCCATGGCCCCTGCTGGCCCAGGTGCCCGGAAGAAAACCACCGTCCCGTTGAATCATTAATTCAAAGAACAGGACGTACACGGGAGCACTTACCTGTACCCATGGCTGCTCTGGGAGCAGCAGAGAAGGACCAAAACTGCCTCTGAGGAGCACTCGGTCTCCAGGGGAGCTGGCGGCAGGATGGATGGGAGAAGGGAAGGTTGGGAGAAGGAGTATGTGAGAAACACAGGGAAGGGTGAGCACGCTCCAGTCCTCTGGTGAACCCCCCGACTCCCCGCCTCGGGGACAGTCTGAGCAGCTGACCCCTGCCTCCGTGCACCTGAGCCAACTGAGGACCCTCCTGCTGTGACTTTTGTCCATCTTCATTCCGGGAACTTATAACCTTCCCTGACCACATTTGGGGGGGGTGGGGGGCTCCACATCTTCTTTGCCTTCCCAGTCCTCTTTGGGGTGGGTTTCTGTCTCTTACAGCCAAGAAAGCACACCTTAAGAGAACATTTGCATGGCAGCACAGAGTAGATTGTGAAATATATGAACTTGAGACAACTGCTTACAACCAAATTCCCGCGCCATCGCCTGCTAGCTGTTGACCTCAAGCAAGCCATTTAACTTCTTCTCTGTCAAGTTGGGTCATAACAGCATCTCATGGGGTTGGGGTTAATGTGCTAACTTCCATAAAGGTCCAATTAGAAAAGTGCACTATTGCCGGATGTGGTGGCATGCCTTTAAATCCAGCACTGGGGAGGCAGAGGTAGGAGGAGCACCATGAGTTCAAGGACACCCTGAGACTACAGAGTGAATTCCAGGTCAGCCTGGGCTACAGCGAGACCCTACCTCAAAAAAGCAAAACAACAAGAAAAAGTAAAAGAAAAGTGCACTATTAGCACAGGCCAGGACCACTGCTCTAACCAGAGCAGCCAGCAAGGGCTCCCACCCAAAGCATTGCTGTGCCTTCTCACTCAGCAGATGAGCCATGCCCAGCGCAGATCCCCAGTAGCATCCTCCCTGTGGGTGTCCCTAAGGCCACCTCTGAGAATGAGAATCACCAGTTGTTACAGAAGAGGGATTAAGTGGTTCAGGAGTGTGCAGGAAGAATGGGGAGGACAGAAGAGGTAGAGAGCCCGCGTGTAGAAAGCTCTGGGAAGCTGCCCTCTGTGCAGGTCCAGGAAAAGAGGATGTCTGCTGGTTCCACAGAGGGTAGCCTACTGGTCTTGGTGGGATTGCAGGACGGACTCCAAACACCTGAATATAGGCTGCCAACATCACACTAGCTACCTTCCCCCCACCCCACCAAAAAAAGGCTTAAGCTAAACACACCTTTCCACCAGAAGGTAAATTTCTTTTTGTGTTGAAGAAATTCACATTTCCCCACCTGTACAATCGCTCAAGGACTCACAACCTTGGCCTCATTGAGCAGAGGAAGTATGCCTCCTCCTCTACATTCTGTACCTTACGTAGCTTCCTCAAACAGAACCAAAGTATATTCAGTCGCCCTGCAGCAGAAGGGAGGGAGGGTAGCAGCGGATGGAATAGAGGTAACTAGGAGAGAAGCAGGGATGGCAGAAAGCTGCGGAGACAGCTCGGCCAGTAAAGACGCTCGATTGCAAAGCCGGCCAGCAGGCGTTCAGTTCCAACCCTCACATGAGGCTGAATGCACAGTGGCTCGTAGATCTGTGATCCCCACACACCTGCAGGAATGGGAGGCAGATGGAGCCGGGACACCCCAAAGCTCACAGGGCAGCTAGTCTGAAGTTCATTGGCAGTCTGGCAATGTTTGTTTACAGTGGAAAGAAAGTTTCAAAGAAAGTGAAGCACTGATACCTCTTACCTCCACGCATGCTCTCATGCGCGCGCGCGCACACACACACACACACATGCACATGCACACGCAGAAATAAAACTAAAAAGAGGCTGGGCATGGTGGTGCACACCTTTAATCCCAGCACTTGGGAGGCAGAGGTAGGAGGATCTCCATGAGTTCGAGGCCACCCTGAATGAATGATCAGCCTTAGCTAGAGTGATACTCTACCTCAGGGAAATTAAAAAAAAAAAAAAAAAAAAAAGAGGTCCAGTGTGGTTGCATACACCTTTAATCCCAGCATTAGGGAGGCAGAAGTAGAAAGATCAATTCAAGGATGAGGCCAGCCTGAGACTACATAGTGAATTCCAGGTTAGTCTGAGCTGGAGCAAGACCCTATTTCAAAAAACAGGGGGAAAAAACTGTAAAACAAAAATAAAAATAAAAAAGAGTTAATCAGGCATGATGATGCACGCCTTTAATCTCAGCACTTGGAAGGCAGAGGGAGGATGGTTCACTATGAGTTGAAGGCCAGGCTCAGACTACATAGTGAATTCCAGGTCAGCTCACGCTAGAGTGAAATGGTACCTCGAGAAAAAAAAAAAAAAAAAAAAAGAATAGCATAAAATCCATTAATGTGGTGTACTCATAGAATTAGCATGATTTAGGGCTGGAGAGATAGCTTAGCAGTTAAGGCATTTGACTACAAAGCCAAAGGACCCTGGTTCCATTCCCCAGGACCCATGTAAGCCAGATGTTCAAGGAGGCTCATGTGTCCAGAGTTCATTTGCAGTGGCTGGAGGCCTTGGTGCACTCTCTCTCTCGCTCGCTCAAATAAATAAATTAAATATTTTTTTAAAGTATTAGCATGATTTGTCTGTTGCTTTGTAAGTATTTTTGAATGACTTAACAGCATGTGATTCTGCCTTTTTTGCTTAATGAATTATAAAGTCCAGGTAGCTAAGACAGCATCACACCTAGTTCATACATAGTTTTTACTTGGAGACTCCAGACTCAGATAAAATATTTGTTGAGGGCTGGAGGGATGGCTTAGCAGTTGAGGCATTTACCTGTGTGGTGGCTTAATTCAGGTGTCCCCCATAAACTTGGTGTTCTGAATGCTAGGTTCCCAACTGATAGAGATTTGGGAATTAACACCTCCTGGAGGGAGTGTATTGTTGAGGGCAGACTTATGGGTGTTATAGCCAGTTTCCCTGGCTGGTTGGGCACAGTCTCCTGTTATAGTCCACCTTATGTTGGCCAGGGGGTGATGTCCACCCTCTGCTCATGCCATCATTTTCCCCTGCCATCATGGAGCTTCCCCTCAAGGCTGTAAGCCAAAATAAACCTCTTTTCCCCACACGTTGCTCTTGGTCAGGTGATTTCTACCAGCAAGGCAAACCTGACTGCAACAGTAAAATGGTACCAGGAGTGGGGTTGCTGCTAGACACCTGACTGTGTGGCTTTGGCCTTTTGGAGCTGATTTTCAAGAGGAATGTGGAAGGATTTGAAACCTTGGCCTAAGAGACATCTTGCAGTGCTATAAGTACAGTTTGGTGGACTATTCTGGTCAGAGCTGTAAGACCTGAATGCAATAAGAACTATGGACTGTGAGGTTTGGCTTATGAGGGTGACAAAGAGCTTTGCTTGGACTGGGCTAGCAGTTTGTGTGAGAAGCTTGATGTTATGCCTGGGTCCTGAGAAGTTGTGCAGGATTGCTCTGCATAGAAACGAACTGGTGTGAGCAGAGGAACGTGGCACAGAAAAAAATGAAATATCTGGGCCTAAATTGCTGCCCACTCACCTGCAAATTGTTTGAGAGATTACAACCTCTCAGACTGGGCTAGCTGATCTACACTTGGGTAACAGGAAGAATGTAGACACTTTTGGAGGGGTCTGAGTGCTCAAGAAATGCCCTGTTCTTCAAAGTCTGGTCTATTCCCCCCTGGATTAACAAATTGGCACCCTACCTGGTATCGTGGAGTAGAAGAAATGCAGGAAAGAGGGTCATTGATTTTGCACCCGGTCTTGTGTTTTGGAAATGGACTTGGGCAGTGTGAAGCAGGTTTGCTGGATGCCTGCATAGAGACCCCATGGGGCCATGAGGCTGAACCGTGGGTTGCAGTGGAGACCCAGTGGAGATGCCAGGACCACGAGATGGCTGCTAAGGAGCTGCCGGCCCCAATGAAGTTTTCCAGGACTGTGAGTAGCCTAGCTGGAGGGGCGGAATTGGAATGCCAGAGACTTGTTGCTGGTTAAAGTTATCAGACTTGGAGATTTGTCACTGGCTAGAGTTGTTGGACTTGGAGTTAGTTTGATGTTTGTCCTGGTTGTTTTAAATCTTGTATTGGCTGAATGTTTCTTTGCTATTCCCAATGCCATCTTCAGTGTGACTGTTTATTCTGTGCCATTATGGGTTTTTTGAGGTTATTTTTTGATATTATGGCTCAGTTAAAAGATCTTACACTATGGGGATGTATGAACATCATTGGAATTGATAAAAACTGGGGACTTTTAAAGTTAGATGAATGCATTGCAATTTACATCGTGTATGGTTATCAGTTTGTGGGGACCAGAGGCAGAATGTGGTGGTTTGATTCAGGTGTCCCCCATGAACTTAGGTGTCTGAAAGCTGGGTTCCCAGCTGATGGAGATTTGGGAATTAATGCCTTCTGGAGGCAGTGTATTGTTGGGGGCGGGCTTATGGGTGTTGTAACAGTTTCCAAATGCCAGTGTTTGACACACTCTTCTGTTGCTATTTTCCACCTTATGTTGGCTAAGGAGTAATGTCCACCCTCTGCTCATGCCATTGTTTTCTCCTGCCATCATGGAGCTTCCCCTCGAGCCTATAGGCGAAAATAAACCTGCTTTTTCCCAGAAGCTTCTCTTGGTTGGGTGATTTCTACCAGCAATGTGAACCTGACTGCAAGAGCCTGCAAAGCCAAAGGACCCTGGTTCAACTCCCCAGCATCCACATTAGCCAGCTGCACAAGGGGGCACACATGTCTGGAGTTCATTTGCAGTGACTGGAGGCCCTGGTGTACCCATTCTCTTTCTCTCTCCCTCTTTCTCTGTCAAATAAACAAATAAATAAATAAATAAATAATAAAATACTTTTAAAATATTTGTTGAAAAGAGGGGCCGGGAAGATGGCTCAGTAGTTAAAGGTGTTTGCTTGCAAAGCCGAACAGCCCAGGTTCAATTACCAAACCATCCATGTAAATCTGATGGCAAAAGTGGTACAAGTGACTGGTGTTCATTTGTAATGACAAGAGACCTTGGTGTTCCCCCCACACACACTCACACACACACATGCAAATTAATAAAACAGTTTTCAAGAGCTGGGCATGGTGGCGCACGCCTTTAATCCCAGCACTCAGTAGGCAGAGGTAGGAGAATTGTCATGAGTTTGAGGCCACGCTAAGATTACATAGTGAATTCTAGGTCAGCCTGGGCCAGAGTGAAACCCTACCTTGGAGAGAAGAAAAAAATTAAAAATTTTTCAAAAGAAAATTATTTGTTGGAAAGAAACAATGATGGAGCAGGAGAGATGGCTCAGCAGTTACGGTGCTTGCCTGCAAAACCTAATGACTCCCATTCAATTCCCCATTACCCATGTAAAGCCAGATGCACAAGGTGGCACATGCATCTGGAGTTCGTTTGCAGTGACAGGAGACCCTGGCATGCCCTCTCTTTCTCTCTCTCTATTTCTCTTTCTCTCTCTCTCTCTTTCTCTCTCTGTCTCTCTCTTTCTCTCTGTCTCTCTCTTTCTCTCTCTCTCTCTGTGTCTCTCTCTGTCTCTTTCTCTCTCTCTCTGTTTCTCTCTCTCTCTTTCTCTCTCTGTCTCTTTCTCTCTCTCGCTCTCTCTCTCTCTTTTTTTCTTTCTTTCTCTCTCTCTCTCCCTCCTTGAAAATAAATAAAAACAAAATTCAAAAAAATAAGAATGGGGCAGGAGAGATGGCTTAGCAGTTAAGGCACTCACCTGTGAAGCCCAAGGACCCAGGTTCAATTCCCCAGTACCCATGTAAGCCAGATGCACATCGTGACACATGTGTCAAGAGTTTCTTTGCAGCAGCTAGAGGCCCTAATGTGACCATTTTTCTCTCTCTCTCTTCTCTAATAAATAAATATAAAATAAAATATTTTTTAAAGATGAGAATGTACTTTGAGAGCACCAGCTTTTTGTACTTGGTAAGGAGCAGGCCACTCCTGGAGTGATATGGAGAACTTAGAAATAGCTGTCCTCGGGCTGGGGAGATGGTTCATTGGTTAAGGCACTTGTTTGCAAAGCCGGACAGCCTGGGTTTGATTTCCTTAGTACCCACGTAAAGCCAGGTGCACAAAGTGGCACATGTGTCTAAAATTCATTTGCAGTGGCAAGAGGACCTGGCACATCCACGTTTTCAATCTCTCTCTCTCTCTCTCTCTCTTTCTCTGCTTGCAAATAAATAAAATTAATAATAAAAAAGAATAGCTGCCTACATCACCTCCACCCACGTCCCCTAACTGCTGTTTTCTAGTCCCAGGTAAACCAAGGCTAGGCTCCCCTGGCATGTGGAACTGTGTTGGGAGCCACAGGCAGCTCCAATGAATAAGCACCAACTAAGAACTCCCTGCTCTCCAGCTAAGCCGGAAATAGTACAGGGAGAAGAGGCGACTCCCCCGCCACAGTGTGCCCTCAGCCAGCCTTCAGTTGCTCGAGACTTATATTTAAGTTTCTCCATAGTGCTGTGACTTCCCTGCTTGTTCTTGGTTTGAATTCCATGGGGAAATTACATGCCATCTCACTGGTCACTGTCTGTACACAGAGCACACTGAGAGATTCCAGGGACAATAAATTCTGAATGAATTATTTAAGTGCAGAAGGGTCTGTCACAGGATCTGGGGAGAGTGAGCAGGGACAGGAGGTGCATTAATCATAAAGCAATCAGTGGATGACAAGAGTCTAGAGCCACCAAGTCTGTCCCGGTTGGAGGAGGCAGAGGGAAAGGTCACCCTGCTGGAGCACTGCAATCCGTCATGAAGACATCACTCACCTGGCTTTTGCGTGCCCGGGCCTCTTGTTTGCCCTACTTGACAGAGTTGTTGCCCCAACCTCACTTGTCCCTGATCCTGTCCCCTTGACTGTCGCACATCCACCAGCCCGGGCACACCTGGCCCGGGTCACGTAGGAAGGTGGAGGGTTGGCTAATTAACCTTTAGGAAGTCATGTACCAGGCCTCCATCAGTGCCTAAGCTCTCCTCTCCTTATGCTCCACCTCTTCCCTACAGAAAACAGCTCAAGAGGGGTGTGGTGGCCCCCACCTTTGATCCCAGCACTGGGGGTGGGGGCAGAGGGAGAGGCAGAGGTAAGAGGATTGTATGAGTTCGAGGCCGCCCTGAGACTACATAGTTAATTCCAGGTCAGCCTGGGCCAGAGTGAGACCCTACCTCAAAAAAAAAAAAAAAAAAAAAAGGAGCTCAAGAAACATTTCAAGAAATTTTTCCTGCTTTTCTTCCATTCACTGACTTGTGTCATCCACCCCCAGCTTCCTCCTCTGGTAATCTCTGTCCCTTGAGCACAGATGCCTGTGCTAGGTGAGGCTCACCTCTCACCTCCCTGGTTCACTCTGGGCTGTGCCCTAACCCTTGGGTCAAAAACTGTTCCCAGAATCAGATCATATTGTTTCTAATATTATCTTCACGTAAGTGTGTTTTGCCGTCCAGGTCACTGCCAGCTTCTCGGGGAGTAAGGCCTTTGCCAGGTGTAACACTTATAGCCGACTTCAGCGGGGCTGATGGGTGGGGAGAAAGCGTCCTGATGATAAGGGCCATTTCACAGCTCAGTTACAGACAAAGAGTTTGGGATTCAGACCCTGGAATGAAATCCTGGACAACAATTCCCTAGCTGTAAAATCCTAAATCATTAAATCTCTCCTAATTCCTCCTAACACATCTGCTTCACAGATCTGAGAGAGGACTCAGTAGTAAACAACTTAAGATGCTTGTCCAAGGCTGGAGCCACTCTCCTTCACATAAGGCTGAACTCCCAACATTGGAGATGGCCAAACTGTCCTTTGCAGCTAAATACCAGCAACGCAAGTTACTTTAAAGGCACACCCATTCATATTCATTCTCCTGCAAATAAATTAAATATTGTAAAAACCCAAGGTGTTTTAAAGTACAGAAAACAGGAGAAAGCAAGGATTGTACTATGTACAGCCAGCTGCCTAGCAGGCTGTGGGCCAGCCTTCCTCTTATCAGTGACTGTACTCTACCTTCACAACAACCTTCAAAAGCCACTATTAGGGCTGGAGAGATGGCTTAGCAGTTAAGGCACTTGTCTGTGAAGCCTAGGGACTTAGGTTCAATTCCCCAGGACCCACATAAGCCAGATGCACAAGGTAGCGTATGCATCTGGATTTCCTTTGCAGCGGCTGAAGGCCCTGGCATGTCCATTCCCTCCCTCCCTCTCTCTCTCTCTCTCTCTCTCTCTCTCTCTCTCTCTCTCTCTCTTGTAAATAAAATTTTAAAAATCTTAATATATTTGAAAAAAAATCCATTATTGGGCTGGGGAGATGTTCAGTGGATAAAGGACTTGCCACTCAAGCTGGGTACCTGAGTTTGAAACCCCAGGTCCCAGACCAAAGCAGGAAGCCAGTGGCCTTATGTAATCCCAGTACACTGACGATGAGATGGGTGGCAGGGAGAGGAGAATTTAAAAGCATTACAGTGAACAAGGAGAATTAAAATTACATTAATTTAAAAAAATTAAATCAAACATGATAGAAGGCAAGGACTAACCCCAGAAAGTTGCCCTCTGACTTCCACATGCGTTTCATGGTGCACACCTCCCTACCCCCCCCTCTCTCTCTCACACACACACACACACACACACACACACAAAGAAAAATTAAAATTTCACACTTTTATTTTTTTTGAAGCAAGTCCAACAGTCTGGCCTTTTTTTGTTTTGTTTTGTTTTATTTATTTATTTGACAGCGACAGACAGAGAAAGGAAGAGATAGTCAGAGAGAGAGAATGGGTGCACCAGGGCTTCCAGCCACTGCAAACAAACTCCAGATGCATGCGCCCCCTTGTGCATCTGGCTAACGTGGGTCCTGGGGAATTGAGCCTCGAACCGGGGTCCTTAGGCTTCACAGGCAAGCGCTTAACCACTAAGCCATCTCTCCAGCCCCCAGACTGGCCTTTTTTATGTGAGACAGTGAGAGCAAGCAAGAGAGAACTGACGTTCCAGGGCCTCCAGCCACCAAGTCCAGATGTGTATGTCACCTTGTGTGCATGTGAGACCTTGAGAGCTCGTGTCACCTTGTGCATGTGGCTCACATGGGATCTGAAGAGTCAGACATGGGTCCTTATAATGGAACACACAGGAGCCACAGATTGTTACTAGAAAAATTTCAGTGCCAGGGATGGGATACCTTCCAGTGAGTTGTTAGCCAGGGAGGTCTCTGATGCCCCCAAAACATTACAGGCCATAGCCAAGGCCCTTGGTTTCCCACCAGGAATAGATGATAAGACCCTATTGCTGAAGACTCCACATACTTGGGCTGCAAGGCCACTGAAAAATCCTGCTGGAACTGAGCTGATAACCTCCTCCATGTAGACCAGCTGTCAGAAAGCTGGAAAAAGCCACACTGCATACAGTTCAATGAAAGAAAGAGAGAAATCACCAGTGAAGATACTCACCAGTGGACACTGCAAGCCTTAAATTTGACCAGTCAGGCAATGAGCCAATGGGTGCAATAGTGGCACGTCTGTTATAGGGAAACCAACCACCCTCTAATTTAACTGGAGGCCCACTCCATGTGAGGGAATACATCCCTGATACTGAAAACCTACAACAGGAGTAGTTATGAGCTCTAGGGGTGTAACATCTGCTGGTGTCTGGTTAAATGTATATACTATGCTCACCAAACTCCCCAATAAGCACTTCTCTTAATGTTCATACCCATATATTAATGCTATTCCACTGTTGGTTAGAGAACCTTCTCTTTTCAGATGGAAGTGACCTTGGGATGACTCAGAAGGCATCATGGTGCTGAGAAGAAGTGACAGAGGAGTGCTCAGCACTGAAATATCTCTATCACACCTTCCAAGGCTCAGGATTGCGGAAGAGGTGGCGGAAAGAATGTAAGATCCAAAGGAAGGATAGAACTCCTTACAACAAGCTCCTCCAGACACAAAATGGCCTGGATATCCATGACCTCACAGTGCCTGACACTACCTACACAAGACCATCATAATAGAGGAAAAGATAATGACATCAAAATAAAAGAGAAACTGATTGAGAGGGGGAGGGGATATGATGGAGAATGGAGTTTCAAAGGGGAAGGAGGGAATTACCATGGTATATCGCTTACAATCATGGAAGTTGTCAATAAAAAAAAAAAAGAAATTTAACAAGGAAAAAAAGAGACTGATTGAGAGGGAAACGGGATATGATGGAGAATGGAGTTTCAAATGGGAAAGTGGGGGGAGGGAGGGAATTACCATGGGATAGTGTTTACAATTATGAAAGTTGTCAATAAAAAAAAATGTAAAAAAGAATGAGTCCTTAGTGAGAAAACTTATGAGATCCTGGGCTTCTTTTGGGCGGGCTATTTTTGTACAGAGAAAATGGGGGGGGGGGCAGTGGGGAGGGCAGGGGAATGGACCATGTAGAGCAAAACAAAACAAAACAAAAAAACACTACACAAAACTTTTTAAAGGTTCTAGTGTATAGTAGGAGCTTTGCAGGAAGTTTGCAAGTCTTTACCAGTAATATTTAGAACTAGTCTCTGAGCGACGAAAAAAAAAAAAAAGTTTTAATCTTTGCAAGGGACTTTTGTACAGTATTTATCAAGACAAACCTGGCAATCAAAATGTCCGTTGTCTATAAACTGAGAATTTGCTGACATTGTTGCTGAAGTTTGATTCTGCAGCTTAAATTTAGGACAATTATAAACATAGAAAGAAGAAATTTATTCAGATTTGGACATTTTAATTGTTTAAAAATTGTACAAAAGGAAAAGGATTTTAGACTAAGTGCTGGCAAAACTACCTCCGTGGTCTTGTTTAAAAGGACAAAAGTCTTAGATTGTACTAAGTTTTTTAACTTAACTGTTAAAAGAAAAAAAAATGGCCATTGCAGGTTGACATTCTTGGTAATTTATAATAGCTTTTGTTCAATCCCCTTTCCATTTTGTTCAGATAAAAAAAAACTATGAAATTACTGTGTTTGAAATATTTTCTAATGATTGAGATGGGGAGGTAATATGACGGAGAATGGAATTTCAAAGGGGAAAGGGGGGAGGGGGAGGGAGAGAATTACTATGGGATTTTTTTTATAATCATGGAAAATGTTTATAAAAATTTTTTAAAAGAAAGAAATATTTTCTTATGGTTTGTAATATTTCTGTAAATTTATTGTGATATTTTAAGGTTCCCCCCTTTATTTTCAGTAGTTGTATTTTAAAAGATTTGGCCGTGTTTAAATCAGTCTGCCGAGGATCCGTGTATATATTTGAACTAATACCATCCTTATAACAGGTACATTTTCAGCTTAAGTTTTTACTCCATTATGCACAGTTTGAGATAAATAAATTTTTGAAATATGGACACAGAAACAAACAAACAAAAAAGAATGGGTCCTTAGGCTTTGCAGCAAGCACCTTAACCACTAAGCCATCTCTCCAGCCCCACACTCTTTTTTATAAAGTCATTATTATTAAAGGACAGTTTTCTTAAAAAGGAGTGGGGGGGGGAGCTGGGCATGGTGTCACATGCCTTTAATCTTAGCACTTGGGAGGCAGAGGTAAGAGGATCACCATGAGTTCAAGGCCACCCTGAGACTACAGAGTGAATTCCAGGTCAGCCTGTGCTACAGTGAAACCCTACCTTAAAAAAAAAAGTAGCTGCATGTGGTGGTACACATCTTTAATCTAGCACTTGGGAGGCTGAGTGAGGTAGGACTGCCGTGAGTTCAAGGCCAGCCCAAGAATACATAGTGAATTCCAGGTCAGCCTGGTCTACAGCAAGGGCCTACCTCGAAAAAAATAAATAAATAAAACCAAGGCCCCTCTACAAATATAAAATTAATCTTTGTCAATGGCTTAATTTGACTCATTAATTAATAAAGGAACTGTTCAGGGTGCAGAAACTATATAAGCTAATAGGAATGCTGAAAACAATATGTTTAATAGATGAGAACCTGTCAATATCCATGGAGCAATAATCAACTGCATCTCCACTAGATATAATTTGTATTTATATGAAAAAATAATTTACTTTATCAGTTCCATAATCTATAGTTGTAAAATAGCTCAAAGCCACAGATAAACCAAAGGGAAACTCAACATATTAACCATGTCACAGTCTTTCATAACTTTTCCCAACATCGTGATTATGCTCATTTTGTGACAATCCTCAGAAGAATACCAATCCCTAATGAGGGCTGAGAAGTCATTTCTGGATCTGAGATGAAAGTAAGAATGTGAGCTTGGGCTAGAGAGATTGCTCAGTGGTTAAGGTACTTGCCTGTGAAGCCCAAGGACCGAGGTTCAACTCTCCGGAACCCACGTAATCCGGATGCACAAGGTGACGCATGCACACAGATGGCACATGTGCATAAGGCGGCACACACGTCTGGAGTGTGCAGTTGTAAGGCCCTGGCATGCCAATTCTCCCCCCGCTTCATAAATGAAAGAATGTGGGCTAAAGAGATAATTGAACAGTTAAAGGCACTTGCTTGCAAATCCTGATGCCTGAGTTTGATTCTCAAATACTCACATAAAGCCAGATGCATCAAGTGGTGCACGTGTCTGGAGTTCATTTGTAGTGCAGGAGGGCCTGAAGCACCCATTCTCATTTTCTCTCTCTAATAAATAAAAAAAAAAAAAGTGGAATTTCCAGGTCAGGAAATTCTATTGGGAGATGGCTCAGCAGTTAAAGGTGCTTACTTGTAAACCCTGCTGTCCAGGATTCAATTCCCCAATACTCACATAAAGCCAGATGCACAAAGCAATGCATGCATCTGGGTTCATTTACAGTGTTAAGAAGCCCTAGCTTGCCCTTAAACACACTCTCTCTCTTTCTGTTTATCAATAAATAAAACATATATATATTTAAATCAAATGTATATATGGATGTAATAGAGGCTAGAGAGACGGCTCAGTAATTAAAGGTGTTTGCTTACTGGCAAAGCCTGTCAGTCCAGATTTGATTTCCTAGTACTTATATAAAGCCAGACACACATGAGCTGGAGAGATGGCTTAGCGGTTAAGCGCTTGCCTGTGAAGACTAAGGACCCCGGTTGAAGGCTCGATTCCCCAGGGCCCATGTTAGCCAGATGCACAAGGGGGCGCACGCATCTAGAGTTGGTTTGCAGTGGCTGGAGGCCCTGGTGCACCCATTCCCTATCTGCCTCTTTCTCTGTCACTCTCAGATAAATAACTAATTTTTTTTAAATGCGTTAAAACCAGATACACAAAGGAGGTGAGTGCATCTGCAGTTCATTTGAAGTAACAGTAGACCCTAGTGTGCCCCTCTGTCTGTCTGTCTCTCTCTCTCTCTCTCTCTCTCTCTCTCTCTCTCTCTCTCTAATAAATTAAAATATTTTACCCCAATTGCTCAGGAAATAAAACCATTAATCAACCACTGGAACCTCATGAAATTACAAAGCTTTTGTACAGCAAAGGACACTGTGAATAGAGCAAACAGGCAACCTACAGAATAGGAGAAAATCTTTACTTGCTATACACCTGACAGAGGATTAATATCTAGGGTATACAAAGAACTCAAAAAACTAAATGATAAGAAATCAAACAATCTAATTTAAAAAATGGGCTATAGGGCTAGAGAAATGGCTTAGCAGGTGCTCGCTTCGGCAGCACATATACTAAAATTGGAGAGATGGCTTAGTGGTTAAGGTGCTTGCCTGCTAAGCCTAAGGACCCAGGTTTGACTCTCCAGATTCCAAGTAAGCCAGACGCACAAAGGAGAGGCAAGCACAAGGTCGCACATGCCCACCAGGTAGTGCAAGTGTCTGGAGTTCAATTTCAGTAGCTGAGGCCCTGCTGTGCCAATTCTCTCTCTCTAAAAATAAAAATTAAAAAATGGGGGGCTGGAGAGATGGCTTAACAGTTAAGGTGCTTGCCTATAAAACCAAAGGACCCAGGTTCAGTTCCCCAGGACCCACATAAGCCAGATGCACAAGGTGGCACCTGCATCTGGAGTTCTTTTGCAGTGGCTAAAGGCCCTGGCACACTCATTTGCCATCCCTCCCTCCCTCTCTCTCAAACAAATAAAAGTTTTTTAAAAATGGGTTACGGGTGCTAGAAAGAGTGGTTAAGTGCTTGCCTGTGAAGCCTAAGGACCCTGGTTCCAGGCTTGATTCCCCAGGACCTACGTTAGCCAGGTGCACAAGGGGGCACACATGTCTGGAGTTCCTTTGCAGTGGCTAGAGGCCCTGGCATGCCCATTCTCTGTCTGCCTCTTTCTCTGTCACTCTCAAATAAATAAACAAAAAAAAATTTTTTTAATGGGTTATGGAACTAAATAGAGAGCTTTCAAAGGAAGGAAAAAAAAAAAAAAAAGCCAAGCACGGTGGCTCACGCCTTTCATCCCAGCACTCAGGAGGCAGAGATAGGAGAATCACTGTGAGTTCAAGGCCACCCTGAAACTACATAGTGAATTCCAGGTCAGCCTGAGCTAGAATGAAACCTCCAAAAACCAAAAATATATATATATATATATGTTCTAATGGCCCCCAACAATATAAGCTTATCAACAGCCTTACCATACAGTCCTCTTTGTAAAAGAGAGGTTTCTGGGGTAACCAAAGCTAGCATGCAAGGTCCATTCCTGAGAATTCACCGGAAACACAGGGCAGCAAGTAGATGGTTAGGAGAGGGGTCATAGGCTTCAGCAAGGACTGAGTAAGATCTGGCAATATGGAGTGGAGATGATGTCTTAGCATGTTAGATTTTAGTATCTGCAGCCAGGGCATATCAACTCCCCACCAGTTTAGCTGACAAAACCTGCTGCCTTCCCCACGTTTGACTATCTTACCTCTAACAAGTCAACTAATCAAAGGCAAAGGAAGGCCCAATGATGCTTGACCAGAGAACAGCAGCGCTGGCAGAACCATCCAGGAAAGAACCAGGAGAACACATACTGGAGGTTCAGGTTCCAACGTAAACTGGTAGCTCCCAATACCTGCTTTCCATTGGACTAGCAGGCGAGAAGGCTAGCGGGAGAAAGGACGGCTGGAGACTTTTTTGTCTGTTGGTTTTTAGAGGTAGAGTCTCACTCTAGCCCAGGCTGACCTAGAATTCACTCTGTAGTCTTAGGAATTCATGACGATCCTCCTACCTCTCCCTCCCAAGTGCTGGGATTAAAGGCATGTGCCACCACACTCGGTTAAATGTGTTCTTTGAGCCAAGCATAGTGGCACACAACTTTAATCCCAGCACGCAGGAGGCAGAGTGAAGCCTTCCCTGAAAACTAGAGGGAACTAAAGAGTTAATAACTATCTCTATAACTAGCAGGCAATAAAAAAATAAGTTACAGAGGTATTTGGCCTCATTAAGTTCAATACCTTCCCTGATTGATGTGTTCCCCTTAAGCTCAGATGTCCTTGAAGGACCAGAAACCATCTGAGTATCCTCCCTTAGACAATCCTGGCTGAAGAAGCCTGCTCTGAACAAGGACACAAACAGCTACAATTTTCTTTTTTCTTTTTTTTTATTTGAAAGTGACAGACAAAAAGAGGCAGACAGAGAGAGAATGGGCATGCCAGGGCTTCCCGCCACTGCAAATGAACTCCAGACGCGTGCGCCCCCTTGTGCATCTGGCTAACGTGGGTCCTGGGGAATCGAGCTTCAAACCGGAGTCCTTAGGCTTCACAGCCAAGCCCTTAACCGTTAAGTCATCTCTCCAGCCCTACAATTTTCTTATCAACTGCATCTGGTCAGTCTGTTTCTTAGGATCCTCCTAATAAGTTTGAATCCAGCCTGGCTCAGTCCTTCAGCCCTCATTCTGCTGGAAGACTGCTGCCTCTTGCTGTTTCTCTCAATGAACAGTCTGTAGAGATCATGTTCAGTGTTCTCTTTTGCTTTTCTCTTACAATTCCTTACACAGAGATAGGAGGATCACTGTGAGTTCGAGACCAGACTAAGACTATGTAGTGAATTCAAAGTCAGCCTGGGCTAGAGTGAGACCCTACCTTGGGGGAAAAAAGAAAGAGAAGGAGGGAAGGGAGGGAAGGAGGGAGGGAGGGAGGGAGGGAGGAAAAGACACATTTAAACTCACTTCATAGTGTAGCTCAACAGCTGGGTTGGAAAACTGGTTGTTTAGTTGTGTGGTTTGTGGCAATTACTTGCTTGACTGAGAAGGGGAAAAAGGAGGCTGACTTTCTGACCAGTATTATGGACTAAGACAAAGGCCTCTGAGCAGCCTTGAGGACCTGAGTGACTGCTTTTCCTGTCCCTGCACACTGGGAAGGGTGAGAGGATTCATCTAGGAAGCCATTCCCAGGTTCTGAGCTGGTAGCACCACAGCCATGAACATGGCTCGAGATTTTCCGTTCCTGGCTCTGCCTTCAAGGAATCACTGCACCAGAATTTCAGAATCTCAGATTCAGAAGCAGTGGAGATGCTGCGGGAACCCCTGCTTCAGTGGAGCCAGTGCCCAGGGCTGATCACTCCTCTGCTGCCCAGCCCACTGCATTCAGCAGTAGTGGAATCCTTCCCATGAGCCTGGAAGCTGACCTCACAAACGCTGAGGGGATACAGCTCAGGGGTAGAGTGCTTAGCATGCACGTAGTTCAATCCCCCCGCCACACACCCAAGAAACCAAAAACCTTGCCCCCTTTGGTAGGGAGCCTCAGGTTGCTGAGATGACCTTCCAGACCAGGCACAGTTGCGGGAGGAAAGGATTTAATGAAGCAGGGAACGTTCCATGGCAGAAGAGGACAGCCCACTTCCACAGGACCAGAGAGAGAGACAGAGAAACTAACACCATCACCAGCACAAGCAAGCACACTGAATTCCAGGCAGAACTTAGGCACTTTGTATATCTTTTTTTTTTTTTTTTTAGGCAGGGTCTGTAGCTCAGGCTGACCTAGAATTCACTAGGTAGTCTCAAGGCGGCCTCAAACTCATGGCAATCCACCTACCTCTGCCTCCCAAGTGCTGGGATCAAATGTGTGCACCACCATGCCTGGCTCACTTTGTAATAGCTTTAGACTGGAATTTCAAATTCACCATCACACCTTAAGGCTGCACCCTAAGATCTGCCCAGTAACACCTCCTCTAGCCAGGTGGCTGCAGATTGAAATTACAAACTATAATAAAATCTTAACTATATTGGGGGGTCTTATATTTAAACTATCACACCCCTCTTCTACCCTCCAGCTCAGTAGGCATAGTTTGTGGCATGTTAGATGGGCCTGACCCTCAGGTCTACCTGGAGGTGGACTACCCAATTTCACTAACATTTTTTGGCTAAATCTACCTACCAAGTGTTTTTAAGCTTTTTGGTTTGGACCCGATATTTATAATAGAGGGTGTCCAAAACAAAAAACAAAAATTAAAACCCTGGCCTTACAGGTTCTCTTGAACTATAAGAAAGTGAGCAATCAGTAAGCACTTCTCTTAATGTTCATACCTATACATAATGCTACTCTCACTTTTGGTAGAGAATCTTCTCTTTTCAGATGGCAGTGACCTTGGGATGACTCAGAAGGCATCATGGTGATGGAAAGAAATGACTGCAGTGCTCAGTACTGCAATATCTCGATCACACCTTTCAAGGCTCAGGGTCTAATGTGGAAGAGGTGGAGGAAAGAATGTAAGAGCCAAAGGAAGGGTAGGACTCCTTATAACGTGCTCCCCCCAGGCACAAAATGGCCTGGATATTCATGACCTCACAGTGCCTGATAGCTACACAAGACCATCATAATAGGAGGAAAAGATCATGACATCAAAATAAAAGAGAGACTGATTGAGAGGGGGAGGGGATATGATGGAGAATGGAGTTTCAAAGGGGAAAGTAGGGGAGGAAGGGCATTGCCATGGGATATTGTTTATGATCATGGAAGTTGTTAATAAAAATAATAATAATAATAAATTAAAATAAATAAAAAAGAAAGTGGGCAACAATGAGCTGAGAACACCTGGCTGGAGCTGGCTAGTGGCTGCTCTTGCTGTAGGCATGGCTCTCTGGCTCACCTCAGTCCCCAGCACTTCCCATCCCTCCTAGCCCGGCTGATTTCCGGGTCCGGGGGATCCCACGGGACTCCATACATATGCATTTGTAAGGCTAGGTTCCAGGTTTTACCAGGGACCATGGGACCTAGTGTTTTTATTCCCTTCTAGAACCATGATCACCCTCAGGGGTCTCCTTCCTTTTTTCCTGCTCACGAAATCATCTTGTGACCTTTGTTAATGTTCAAAAAAGAAAAAAAATTCAGCAAAGAGATTTTATATACTACTCTTCCCTGTGCCAGAGCACGTAAATCAGTGGCTCTCAGCAACAGCAAAACCACCTCTACCCTGTCTTTAGGGCTTTGGGGAAAATATGATGCTATCGATCATCATGAAGCAATGCCTAGGGTCCAGAGACGCTAAATATCCCGCTATGTAGGGGACACACTCACACACACAGACTTATCCTATTCAAAATGTCACTCTCAAGCCGGGTGTGGTGGCACACGTCTTTAATCCCAGCACTCAGGAGGCAAAGGTAGGAGGATCTCCATGAGCCATGAGTTCAAGGCCACCCTGAGAAGACATAGTGAATTCCAGGTCAGCCTGAGCTAGAGTGAGATCCTACCTCGAAAAATGAAAAAAAAAAAAAAAAAAGTCACTCTCACAGGGAAACATTGTTTACTAATTTTATCCTATTTGTTATGTTTACTTACCTGCTTTTGGCCTATATAAAATAGAGATAACATTTTATTTTTGTTTATTTATTTATTTATGTTTATTTGTTTGCAAGCAGAGAAAGATAGAAAAGAGACAAAGAGAATGGGCGCACCAGGGCCTCCAGCCACTGCAAACAAACTCCAGATGCATGTGCCACTTTGTGCATCTGGCTTTACATGGGTACTGAGGAATCGAACCTGGGTCTTTAGGCTTTATAGGCAAATCTCTTAACCACTGAGCCATCTCTCCAATCCACCATTTCATTTCTATAATACTGTATTTCAGAATGTTTTGTTTTGTTTTTTTGAGGTAGGGTTTCACTCTAGCTCAGGCTGACCTGTAATTCACGATGTAGTCTCAGGGTGGCCTTGAACTCACAGCCATCCTCCTACCTTTGCCTCCCAAGTGCTGGGATTAAGGGTGTGCACCACCACACCTGGCTCAGAGTTGTTTTAAGGATCACATGGGATAAAGCAAAACAGACTCTGTTTTTGTGGAACTAAGGATGGAACGCAAGGACCTTACACATGCTACACAAGTACTCTACCACTGAATTGCATCCCCAGCTGCAAAATAAATACTTGACATATATTAAATATACAATACATGTTAACAATAATTCATATACACAGTAGAATGGTAAGGCAAAAATTAGTGCATTTTGCCAGGCATGGTGGCACACACCTCTAATTCCAGCACTCTGGAGACAGAGGTAAGAGGATGACTGTGAGTTCAAGGCCACCCTGAGACTCCATAGTGAATTCAAAGGTGGCCTGGGCTAGAGTAACACCCTACCTTAGAAAAAAAAAAGCAACGCAGGAATGCTCTTGGACTCACCCTTGCAGTCTCTGCACTTTGGTGGAGAATCTGACTTCCTATTTTTTTTAATTATTAAATTATATTTATTGAGGGAAGTATAGAGCCAAGGAAAGGCACCCGTGTGGCTAAAGATCCCATGTGGAGGGCCTGGGACAAAAAAAAGCATGGAAAGAAAAGAGAAAGGAAAGTTCAAGAAGCTCCTGCCAAGTGGGAGGCTAGAGGGGATAAAGAGACCATGTGGAGATTAAGAATCAGGTGGCCCTACCTGCTGGGCCTGGGCCCAGCGGAGGGAAAAACTCACCCACAGCTGGAAGTTCCCAGGTGATCAGACTGTTTGTTTGTTTGTTTGTTTTTGTTTTTCGAGGTAGGGTCTTGCCCTAGCCCAGGCTGACCTGGAATTCACTATGTAATCTCAGGGTGACCTCGAACTCATGGTGATCCTCCTACCTCTGCCTCCTGAGATTAAAGGCATGCATCACCACACCCGGGTAGGTGTTTTTTTTTTTTTTAATATTACTTGTATTTATTTATTGGTGGGGGGAGAGAGAAAGAATGGGTACACCAGGGCCTCTAGCCACTGCAAACAAACTCCAGACACATGTGCCACCTTGTGCATCTGGCTTACATGAAGGCTTACATAGGTCTTGGGGAATTGAACCTGGGTCCTTTGGTTTTGCTAAACCACCTCTTTAGCCCTTTTTCTATTTTTCTTTTTTCTTTTTTTTTTCATTTTGAGAGAGGAGATAAGTGCGCCAAGGCCTTCAGCCACTGCAAATGAACTCAAGACACATGCGCCCCCTGGTGCACATGTGTATTATTGCATGCGTCACTGTGCATCTGGCTTACCTGAGACCTGGAGATCAGAACGAGTTCTTAGGTTTTGTAGACAAGTACCTTAACCACTATCCTATCTCTCCAGACAGAATCTGCCTTTTTTTTTTTATATATAAAAATAATTTTTAATTTTCTAGTAACAGGAAGAGTGCACAAAAAAGAAAATTGCTAAACAGAGTCATCAACCACATCCAGTACTTCCAGGACTGTCCCCCACAGAGGAGGAAAGCAACCACACTGAGGATGTGGAACCGCTGAGCGATGGCTGCAGAGGCACAAGGGGCAGGCTCGGCTCTCCAACCCGGAGTCCCACGGGAGGCCAACACCGGGACCAGAGGCAGAGGACAGGGCCAGTCTATACTTGCTGGAAGGCAGCGTCGGCACAGTCCCGCACAGCTTCCTGCTGGGTCAGTCACGACGGTTCACAACAGAAAAGGGTCTTTGCTCGCTTAGGAAGGTGGGTGATCCTCACCCCGGATGCTCCGGTACTTAGCCATGTCTTCTGGAAACACTTTAGAAAGTTCTTGAATCAAGAGGCTTTTAAATTTCTTCATTGTGTCAATCTTGCCCTTCACCTGCTCATTTTTGGCTAGAGCCCGCTCCAGGCACTCTTTGGTGTACAGCTGGGGGTTCCGACCTTGATCTATGTATTCAAAAACTTCCAGAGGCACGGTGATGTCATGAAGCTGCTGCCGGCACTTGTCGATATCCTGCAATCCCGTAACGATGAAGTTCAGCTTCTGGCTGAGCCCCGCCTGGCTGCTGGGCTGGAAGTCGCTGACGATGATGCCGAGCTGGCGAATGTTCTCCACAAACTTCTCCAGGTGCTCCTCCAGTTGGTCGAACTTCTCCGCCAGAACTTCTCCGGCCAGAACCACGCCGCGGCCTCAGCCCGCAGCGCCCGGGCTCGCTCAGCGCACACTTCCGGCTAGAATCTGCCTTCTTGTTATCTCTTGCCCAAAGGAATTCTCTAGGTCTGTTCTACCAAAAACAATCTGAGCCCCTCCCTGGGAAGGAGTATTCCTGGAAGTTTTAAATCTGATCCTGGCATTGTGATTGGTTAAACTCAGACCCAAAACTTGGTGGATGGCCTCTTCTTGAGCCAGTCCCTAACCCAGACCAATCAGCTCTCTCTCTGGCTTACCTGAGCCTAAGGGGAGAGCCCATCACAATAAGGTTATCAATAGATGCTGGGGAGGGGGGCTAGACAACAAGATCTTTCTGCTGCCCAATCATCTCTCCTGAATTTCCAGGTCGTGGTAAATCTTCCCTAATTCCTCACTCCTACATGGGCTTTCTCCCTCCTGCCCTCCACATGACAGGAGCTCTCTGTACTATGTTCTTTTTTCAGTCTAAATCCCTTTTCATGTTTCTTCCAGGCCCATCACATGGGATCTCAGACCACATGACTATATCCATGTCCTTTCCCTTGGTTTATTTACTTCCCTCAGTAAATATAATAATTAAAAAAAAAAAAAACAGGAGGTGCTGGGGAGATGGTGCAGTGGTTAAAGGCTCTTGCTTACAAAGCCTGCTGGTGAGGGATCAACTCCTCAGTATCCACATAAAACCAGATGTACAAAGTGGTCCATGTGTCTGACCTGGAATTCACTATGGAGTCTCAGGGTGGCCTCAAACTCACAGGAATACCTCTGCCTCCCAAGTGCTGGGATTAAAGGCATGTGCCTCCATGCCTGGCTAAATAAATATTTTTAAAAGGATTATTACATCTGCCCAGAGAACTGAATTCTAGTTCTACTATAATTCTGTCATTAATGGCTTTTATGACCCTGGTCATGTCATTTCTCTTCTCTAAGCAATGAGTTAGTGCTAGGTTTGTACCCTGACATCCAAATATTCGGTGGTTCTCTGTTCCTAGCAAGATGCATGCCATCCCCAATTGTTTTTCTCTTGAGGCTTTCTTATCTGGGCTAGCATTCCCAGGTAGAATGTTAAAATCCAATCTATAGCTGGTTTTATGCCCCATCAGGTTAAAGAACAAAAACAGATACAGAACTAACTGCACCCACAAAAAGACCCACACTGGTGTCTGCTACACTGCACTCCCCTGAAGTCTGTGGTATTTTGAGAGAGATTGAGGTTGATGGCCTCAACATCTAGTTTTCTCCCCAGGACACAGCCTTTTGTGATGGACACCTAGGCTTCCACCATAAAGGGAAGCAGTTTCTGAGGCTCCCAGGAGCTCAGAAATAGATCCCACCTCTGTTGCCTACAGGAAAGGAAGGTAGCCACATCTGAGAGGTGGAGAGTCAGGGGAAAGGTACATCAAAAGGAAACAGCGGTGCAGTTTGTTTGAATGAACTGGGAAGAGAACAGCAAAAGGTTATGACTACGAGAATAATCTCTAAGTAGGCTCCAGGAAGGCTGGCAATGGAGAATGAATAGGAACACTGAGCAAAATGAAAAGCGGAAATACAATTCTCTCGATGGCTGGTGTGGAGTTAGAGTACCACTTATGCTTTTACTTAAGTGCAACTGATGGATGTGAGAATTTACAGAAGATTCCTCAAAACACCAGGAGTATGAATATTTAAATAAAGACTTGAATGTAGGGGGTTATCCTCAGGCATAGTCAACTGTATTGGTGGGGGGCGGCATGCTCAGATTATATAGGTCCCTGGTGCCCTCTAGTGGTAGATAAAAGCTACATTGTTGGATAAAGGCCTGCATACCTAGGTAAACTGGAATCCTAGCTCGGACATCCCATCAAGAGGAGGAGCGAAAGCCGGGGGTGGTGGCGCACGTCTTTAATCCCAGCACTTGGGAGGCAGAGGTAGGAGGATCACTGAGAGTTCAAGGCCACCTTGAGACTACACAGTAAATTCCAGGTCAGCCTGGGCAAGAGTGGGACCCTACCTCGAAAAAAAAAAAAAAAAAAAAAAGAGAGAGAAGGGGAAATAGCAGGTGCCAAGCACCTCATATTAGAGAACTCATTTGCCCAGCATGTCTGATTGACAAACTAGGGCTGAGTCAGTGTTTCAACCAAGTGCCCTCATGTACATGCAAGCACACATATGCACAAACACACATACAAGGCATATCCCCTAAACACAGCTCCTATTAAAGTAGCAAGGGTCTGATTTGAGCAGGGCACCTTGCGGACTTAAAAAAATTCCCAATTTGAGGCTCTGGAAGTGTCTTTCTCATAATTCAAACAAATAGTTTGATTCTCAGTAATCATTCTTTCAGAGATGAATGATGAAGGGGAAAGAGCCCAGACTGACAGAAGATAAAATAAGACATGCTAATCCATCATATAATTCTTCTAATTTTATTCAAGAGAGGGGGAGAGAAAATTCCAGGGCTTCTAGCCACTGTAATCAAACTCCAGATATGTGCACCACATTGTGTGTCTGGCTTAAATGGGTTCTGGGGAGTTGAACCTGGGTCCTTGGGTTTCGCAGGCAAGTACCTTAACCGCTAAGCCATCTCTCCAGCATGTAATTCTTCATATTATTTCTTGTCTTTGTATAATTTGGGTCATTGGGTCATGACTTTTTGTTGTTGTTGGGTTTTGGGTTTTTTTTTCCAAGGTAGGGTCTCTCTCTAGCCCAGGCTGAGCTGGAATTCCCTATGTAGTCTCAGGGTGAACTTGAACTCATACTGATCATAGAGAGAGAATGGGCATACCAGGGCCTTAGCCACTGCGAACAAACTCCAGACACATGTGTCCCCTTGTGCCCATGTGTGAAATTGTGCCACTCTGCATCTGGCTATGTGGGACCTGGAGATTCAAACATGAGTTAGACTTTGCAGGCAAGTGCCTTAACCGCTAAGCCATCTCTCCCAAAACTCCATTCTTGTCCCAGTATCAGGTTTTTTTTGTTGTTGTTGTTTTGGTTTTTCAAGGTAGGGTTTCACTCTACCTGGAATTCACTATGCAGTCTCAGGGTGGCCTTGAACTCACATTGATCCTCCTACCTCTGCCTCCCGGTGCTGGGATTAAAGGTGTGCGCCACCACGCCTGGCTTCCAGTAGCAGTTTTTATGACCTTGGTCCTAATAACTACTCCCCACTGCTCGTCTCTCACCTTCTTTAGACTTCAGCAGAGGGTCAGAGAGCCACACCAGCCGCCCCTGGAGCTCAGAGGGGCAGGCACATGGAGCCTCGCCCAGCCATACTAGACAGCAGCCCAACAATCTGAAGGTGCAGCTCTCCAGCTGATTCTGGAGCTAGCCCAGCACCCACAGATGACTTTAGAGGGTGTAAAAATTTCAATTTGCAAATGAAATTTTGCCTGGGCACACACCCCTTTTCTTTTTTTTTTCTTTCTTTTTTTTTTTTTTTGGATTTTTGGTTTTTTGAGGTAGGGTCTCACTCTTGCCCAGGCTGACCTGGAATTTACTATGTAGTCTCAGGGTGGCCTTGAACCCACGGCAATCCTCCTACCTCTGCCTCACAAGTGCTGGGATTAAAGGCATGCGCCACCACGCCTGGCACACACAGCCCTTTTCTGGAGATCAGATTTGTTGTAGCCGTCTTTTGATTCCAATCAGGTAACAACCTACTGCTCCACAGTAGCTTCAAAAGCATTCAGCGCACTTGCATCTCAGTTTCCCTCAACCATGTTCACCTTCCCCACTATGTAACTTGTGCCTAGAAAATACAAGATACACTGGGCATGGTGGCACATACCCCAGTACTTGGGAGGCAGAGGTAGGAGGACTGGCATAAATCTGAGGCCACCCTGAGACTACATAGTGAAGTCCAGGTCAGCCTGGGCTACAGTGAGAACCTACCTTGAAAAACAAAACACACAAAAAAGACTAGACAATACAAGATACATGATAGATACTAAGATTTCAGGCTAGGGGGACAGCTCCATGGATTCCATTCCTCATAGGATTTGATTTCCTAGTACCCGTGTATATGTGTCTGGACTTTGCAGTGGGCATGAGGCCCTGACGCACTTGTTCCTCCATTCTCATTCTTTTGCAAACAAATACGTAAGAAAATATTTTTTGTAATGTTTCCAGGCTGTTGTGGTTTGACTCAAGTGTCCCCCATGAATTTAGGTGTTCTGAATGCTAGGTTCCCAGCTGATGGAGATTTGGGAATCATGCCTCCTGGAGGAGTGTATTGTTGGGGGCGGGCTTATGGGTGTTATAGCCAGTTTCCCTATGCCAGTGTTGGGCACACTCTCCTGTTCCTATTGTCCACGGGGTGATGCCCACCCTATGTTCATGCCATGGTTTTCCCTTGCCATCATGGAGCTTCCCCTTGAGCCTGTAAGCCACAATAAACCTCTTTTTCCTAGAAGCTGCTCTTGGTTGGGTGATTTCTACCAACAATGTGAACCGGACTACAACATAAAGTGGTACTGAGGAGTGAGATTGCTGCTAGACACCTGACTGTGTGGCTTTGGCCTTTTGGAGCTGATTTTCAAGAGGAATGTGGAAAGATTTGAAACCTTGGCCTAAGACATGCCTTGAAGTGCTGTAAGTACAGCTTGATGGACTATTCTGGTCTGAGTTGAAAGGCCTGAATGCAGTAAGAACTATGGTCTGTGAGGTTTGGTTTATGAGGGTGAGAGTTTTGCCTGGACTGGGCTAGCAGTTTGTGTGAGAAGCTTCCTCTTATGTCTGTGTCCTGAGAAGTTGTGTAGGGTTGCTTTGTGTAGAAATGAACTGGAGTGAGGGCTGGAGGGATGGCTTAGCAGTTAAGGCATTTGCCTGCAAAGCCAGAGGACCCAGGTTTGATTCCCCAAGACCCATGTAAGCCAGATGCACAAGGGGGCGCACACATCTGGAGTTAGTTTACAGTGGCTAGAGGCCCTGACACGCCCATCCTCTCTCCCTCTTTCCATCTCTCTCTTCCTCTTTCTCTATCAAATGAATAAATAAAATATTTTTTTAAAAAAAGAACTGGAGTGAGCAGAGGGATATGGCACAGAAAGAAAAATCTTTGGGTGAACTGTTGCTCGTTCAGCTGCAATTGAGAGATTACAACCTTTGAGATTGGGCTAGCTGACCTGCACTGGGGCAACAGAAAGAATACAGACTTTCTTGAAGGGGTCTGAGTGCTGAAGGAGTGTCCTGTTCTTCAAAGTCTGCTTTATTCCTCCCTGGATTAATAAATTGGCACCCTACCTGGTATCGTGGAGTATAAGAAATGCAGGAAAGAGGGTCATTGAGTTTGCAACACAGTCCTGTGTTTTGGAAATGGCCATGGGCAGTGTTTGCTGGATGCCTGCATAGAGACCCCATGGGGCCATGAGGATGAACCATGGATTGCAGTGGAGACCCAGTGGAGATGCCAGGACCACAAGATAGCTGCTAAGGAGCTGCCGGCCCCGATGAAGTTTTCCAGGACTGTGAGTAGCCTAGCTGGAGGGGCGGAATTGGAATGCCAGAGACTTGTTGCTGGTTAGAATTATCGGACTTGAAGATTTGTCACTGGCTAGAGTTGCTGGACTTGAAGCTACAGAGTTTGATGTTTGCCCTGGTTGTTTTAAATCTTGTATTGGTTGAAAAGTTCTTTGCTATGTCCAGTGCCATCTTTTGTAGTGTGAATGTTTATTCTGTGCCATTATGGGTTTTTTTGAGGTGGCTTTTTGGTATTATGGCTCAGTTAAAAGATCTTGGACTATGAGGATGTATGATCATTCGAATTGATAAAAACTATGGGACTTTTAAAGTGAGATGAATGTATTGCATTTTACATCTTGTATGGTTATCAGTTTATGGGGGCCAGGGGCAGAATGTGGTTTGAGTCAGGTGTCCCCCATGAAATTAGGTGTTCTGAATGCTAGGTTCCCAGCTGATGGATATTTGGGAATTAATGCCTCCTGGAGGCAGTGTATTGTTAGGGGCAGGCTTATGGGAGTTACAGCCAGTTTCCCTATGCCAGTGTTTGGTATACCCTCTTGTTGCTGTTGTCCACCTTATGTTGGCCAGTGGTGATGCCCACACTATGCTTATGCCATCGTTTTCCCCTGCCATCCTGGAGCTTTCCCTATAAGCCAATATAAATCTTTTCCCAGAAGCTGCTCTTGGTTGGGTGATTTCTACCAGCAATGTGAACTAGACTGCAACACAGGCTGACCTGGAACTCACTGTGGCTCCAGGCTGGTCTCCTCCTACCCCAGCGATTAAAGGTGGTCACCACTACATAGGGCCATAATTTTTTTTTTTTTTTTTTTTTTTTTTGCTTGTTTTTGTTTTTCAAAGTAGGGTCTCGCTGCAGCCCAGGCTGACCTGCAATTCACTATGTAGTTTCATGCTGGCTTCAAACTCACAGCCATCTTCCTACCTCTTCCTTCCCAAGTGCTGGGATTAAACATGTGCACCACCATGCCCAGTCTAAAAATACTTAAGATTTTTTTATTTCACTTATTTGAGAAACAGCAAGAGGCTAACAGAGAAAAAAATGGATGCACCAGGGCTCGATTCCCTAGTACCCATGTAAGCCATATGCACAAGGTGGTGCATATGTCTGCAATTCGTTTGCAGTGGCTGGAGACCCTGACATACCCATTCTGTCTGTGTGTATCTCTCAAAATAAGTATTTTTACTTAAATTTGAGAGAAGCCGGGTGTGGTGGTGTACACCTTTAATCCCAGTACTCAGGAGGCAGAGGTAGAAGGATCACCTAGAGTTCAAGGCCACCCTGTGACTACATAATGAATTCCAGGTCAGCCTGGGCTAGAGTGAGACCCTACCTCAAAAAATTAAATAAATAAAATAGAGGGGTAGAGAGAATGGGCCTATTTGAGAGGGCTGAAAATGGTTTAGTGGGATACAGTCCTTACCTGCAAAGCCAAAGGACCCAGATTTGATTCCCCAAGACCCATGTAAGTCAGATGCACAAGACTGGCACATGGCATGCCCGTTCTCTCTCCCTCTCTCATAAAATATCTTTTAAAGTCTGTTTTCACTCATTTTGCTATTTATTGTTGGTTTCGCCATGCAGCTCAAGCTGGCCAACAACTCTGCTTCCCAAGTGCTGGTGCGCCTGGTTTTAATTCCAGTGAAAGGCGCCAACACCCACCAATTATTCCAGTAGTCATGACTCACCTTTCCCTCTCCACACCCATCCACTAATTCTGTAGTCTCCCACCTCAAACCCAAGCACATCTTTTGGCTTGTCTCAAATAAAATTCACCTAAGTCACTGACTACAATTCTGGGTTACAGGTTATTGAACATCCCTAGACCTTTAATACCTTATTAGTCACAGCACCTAAAACCAGTTGTCAACTTGCACACATTAGGAATTAATAGGGTGGTTCCAGGAAGGGTCGACAAAGGACTCTCCCAGAGGGGGCACCCCTTCCAGCAGTGAACTACATGTAAACTTTTTTTTTTTTTTTTTTGGTTGTTTGTTTTTCGAGGTAGGGTCTCACTCTAGCTCAGACTGACCTGGAATTCACTATGTAGTCTCAGGGTGGCCTCAAACTCATGGCGATCCTCCTACCTCTGCCACCCAAGTGCTGGGATTAAAGGCGTGCGCCACCACGCCTGGCTCATGTAAACTCTTAAAAAAACATAGGACTTGGCCAGGATGCCCAGGTTACTTTCTCATGTGTGCATCTATCCTGTTCCTACTCTCCTTTACTCACACTAGAACCAAATTCAGGAGGCAGAGGTAGGAGGATCACCGTTCAAGGCCACCCTGAGACTCCATAGTGAATTCCAGTTCAGCCTGGGCTAGAGTGAGACCCTACGTCAAAAATAAATAGGGGCTGGAGATATGGTTTAGCGGTTAAGGCACTTGCCTGCAAAGCCAAAGGACTTAAGTTCGATTCCCCAGTACCCACATAAGCCAGATACACAAGGGGGCGCATGCGCCTAGAGTTTGTTTGCAGTGGCTGAAGGCCCTGGCGTCGTGCTGTTTCTCTCCTTTCCCTCTGCCTCTTTCCCTCTCTCAAATTGTTGGGGACCACCCTTAAAGAAATCCTTCATCTTTCCCTTACCCCCTCCTCCACCCCTGCTGCATTCTGGCTAAAGAATAAACATTCTGCTCTGCGCCTGCAGTATCAAGGCCCCTGAGTTTTGACTTCTCAGAACAACCACAATGTCTCTGGCCTGAGGCCAAGAGTTTGTAACCTTCCACCACCTAGGTCGCCCTGACCCCCTCCCATATGATCCATGCCTTGTGCAAGAAGATTCTGTACTGTCTCACCCTCTACTCCCCTTACCCCTCCCCTACCTAAAACTGACTTTAAAAGATGAGCCTTCTGGCTAAATAAACGACTCTCGACAAGCATTGGTTTGCCTGAGTCCATTCCCTTCTCTCGCCCATTTTCTTCACAGGCTAAGGTCCTCCTGGTGCCCTCATGAATAACTAGGTCCCAAGGGTCGGGGCATCAAATAAATAAATGAGTGTATGAGTGCACCAGGACCTCTTGCCACTGCAAACAAGCTCCAGACACATGTGGCACTTTGTGTATACAGCTTTACATAAGTGTTGGAGAATCAAACCCCAGAGCCGCCTCCTCAGCCCCTTGTGCTAAATGCAAGCAAGATGATGCCAGCCTGTTCAAGGCCCTTTCATGACTCTCAAAATATGTAAGGTGCAAACTTACCAGCCTAGCATATCACTTTCACCACCTGCCCTCTCTCACCACTCCAGTCCTGTGAAGTTTCCCAACAGCCCTTTCTCTTATTTTCAATTCTGTTTACCTGCTGCTTCCTTGGTCCACATGTAAGCTCTTACATACCTTCATGTCATCATGATAGCGCACAACTTAAAGATAGCTTTATTCACTGTTGCAGAGGATGTCCAGGAAAAAAGTACCTTAAAAGAGGTCACAAAATGTGAAATGTGCAAAGTTGTCACCATTTTCTCTAATGCTCCTCTGACTGTCATCATTATGAAAATACCACCCTGACATCTCATAGCATCCTGCCCCACTTGCAGACATCTCTTCACAGGCAGGATGCTACACCCATCTAGAATATCACGTTAGTCTATGAATGGTGCCTTGCGAAGTTATGTCAGACACACCAATCTATACCCACTCCATGGCAATGCCTTCCATCCTAAATTGAGGACAACTAACATTTCACTCCTTCCATAGCTTTAGTGAATGTGAATGGCCTTTTGAAAAGCATATGTGCTTCTCTCTTTGTAGGCCATTTACCCTACTTTACATCCTTTCAAGGAGCAGAATCTGAGAACCATGGACCAGTGGCTTCATGAAGCCTGAGATTTAGTATAAAATGTTACACTGCGCCGGGCGTGGTGGCGCACGCCTTTAATCCCAGCACTCGGGAGGCAGAGGTAGGAGGATCGCCGAGAGTTCAAGGCCACCCTGAGACTACAGAGTGAATTCCAGGTCAGCCTGAGCCAGAGTGAGACCCTACCTCAAAAAACCAAAAAAAAAAAAAAAAAAGTAAAATGTTACACTGCATACATATATATGTATATGAATGTATGTGTATGTATATATATATATATATACATATATATATATATATATACACACACACACACATATATATATGTATGTATATACATAAAATTTTAAGTTAGCCAGGTGTGTTGGCACACGCCTTTAATCACAGCACTTGGGAGGCAGAGGTAGTAAGTTTGCCACTGAGTTTGAAACCACCCTGAAACTACATAGTGAATTCCAAGTCAGCCTGGCTAAAGCGAGACCCTACCTTGAAAAAAACAAACAAAAAAATCCACAAACTTTATTACTTTTTAATCTTCAAAAGCCACTGCTACACACCTTAGCAAATACTAGGGTCATTCATGACTAAGATACAATATATGGGGCTGGAGAGATGGCTTAGCGGTTAAGCGCTTGCCTGTGAAGCATAAGGACCCCGGTTCGAGGCTCGGTTCCCCAGGTCCCACGTTAGCCAGATGCACAAGAGGGCGCACGTGTCTGGAGTTCATTTGCAGAGGCTGGAAGCCCTGGCGCGCCCATTCTCTCTCTCTCCCTCTATCTGTCATTCTCTCTGTGTCTGTCGCTCTCAATAAATAAATAAAAATTTAAAATAAAAAAAAATACAATATATGGCAAACCCTCTTTTACCTCATGTTAATCCTGATTTGAACAAACAGTAAGCTGGGTTTTTTTTTTTTTTAAAGATACTCTGCAAATTCTAAGGGTTAATTCACAGGTAACTTGGGGGGAAGTAGCTACTGATTTCAAGTCCAGTAAGTCCCCAAATCATACCAAAGATAAGAAAATGACATTTAGGGCTGGAGAGATGGCTTAGCGGTTAAGCGCTTGCCTGTGAAGCCTAAGGACCCCGGTTCGAGGCTCGGTTCCCCAGGTCCCACGTTAGCCAGATGCACAAGGGGGCGCACGCGTCTGGAGTTCGTTTGCAGAGGCTGGAAGCCCTGGCGCGCCCATTCTCTCTCTCTCCCTCTATCTGTCTTTCTCTCTGTGTCTGTCACTCTCAAATAAATAAATAAATAAATAAATAAAATGACATTTAGCAGTATACAAAACTATGTATTTCCCCCAATAATGACAACACACAATGAAAATGAAAAACATTTAATGCACAAGAAAAAAAATACAACAAAAAGGCATTGAAAGCATTACATAGTGCAAACACCAAAGATACACAACTATTAACTTAGTGGCACTTATAAAAACTAAGCAAGAATACAGGAAAGTGTCTCCCTCGGTTGTTTTAATAAGCAGGCCACGATTCAGAGGTTAAATTGCCTTTCTTCCCAGTTTATGAAACCTCATTTGCTACTTCTGTTGAGGTGACTACCTGATTAGGAATATCTGGAAAATTTCATGTTTTCTGTATACTAACATTGCATTTTTATGTCACCTACTCTAATGTATGTAGAAGGAAATTTTGTATATCAAGATCACAGCAAGGCAGTTCCATCAGGACAGGATGTGCTATCCAAATATACACAACTTCTCAAAACCACCTAGAGACTGAAGAGAAATCTTTCTAATCAAGAGTGTCATGTCAAGGAAAGGATAGGAGTGTAGGTAAAGTGCTTATAGGAAGCAACAGACTCTGCTAAGCAGGCACTAAGGAGAACGTGTGCTAAGCTTCCAGGACATGAGGGATCTGAATATACACCCAGGGTTGGTACACCAACGCCTGACAGCGCTGCTTCTACCTCCAAGGCAGGAACTAATGGGTTTTTGACTGCTCACCCATAATTTCCACAACAAAACTGAGGTAGAGTAGGTAGACGAGTGTGCTCATATAATTTACAAGTGAGAACAATGGCTTAAAGGATTTAAGCCACTGAGATAGATACCTTTCTCCATCCAAGAGGCACCAAGTACTTACATAGCTATAGATTGAACAGTCCTGTTCAGCTGCTGGTTGCTGACTTCTGTGCCAAGTGCTGATGAGGCAAGAAACATTGCCATTTTCTACTGGTTTTAAAAGGGTTAAGAGGAGGACATAAAGGAGCCGCTTTCTTACTGAAAAGGAAGTGAAAATGAGAAAACGAATCTTCCTATAACAAGAGGGAAGGCTGACCTCCATTTCTTAGTGCTGAGATAAAAGCAGCAAAGATAATCCCCTCCCCCATCGCGCACACAAAGGAAGCCTCAACTACAATCCTGTACTTTACAGTAGGTCACAGCTCTGACCTCATGGCTTCCTTTGGTGCCCGCTTGAGCTCACCACCTCACTGTGCTACAAAACATTCCTCAGGAATGGCTGCAATGGCAATTTTACCTAGAAGCGCTGTAATTATAATCATCCAAGGGTGATGCAAAAGGCCTGTGGTATTGAAGCAATACCTCAAAACAGGTTAACTTTGAACTAAGAGAACATAAGGGCAACAGGGAGGGAGGGAGAATTGTCTACTGACATCAAAGTACTTAAACAAACAAAATAAAGAAAACATCCGCCTTTGGATAACAAATTAAATGCTCTGATAAACTCTCAAGTGTCAAAATGACAATGTCAACCTTTTACATGTGTCAAATTACAGCAAACATCGAGAAAGGAATTGCTGTTAGCACTATTTGACTCTTTTAAGTATCTTCGACCTCTCCACGGTAAGAAATGGTGAGTTCTACCAGATGTGCTCTTAGGACTTAAATGTGGACCCTACAAGAAGGAAAATGACCTGAAGGAAAAGCAGCAATATGGATTTCCAATATGCTACCGAGAAATGCTCACCACCTTTCTGCAGATGTAGGTAGCTTTCTGTAACTGTTGGTGGAGGGTCAGAAATAGTTTCCTTTTAACAATGCCACTCACCAAAGGCATTACTTGAGATTGCACATTCATTCCATCCAAAGATCTCAAGATGGTTATGCGACATTCTCCCACAGGAGACGGTAACTAGAGGCTCCTCTTAAGGAAGCAAATAGTAATGGCAGACAACACAGAGCTGTCAACACAGAAAAAACATCTTCAAACAATCAGGGAAGATGGTCCCCAAACTTGGTCCAGGGAGCCACTTTAACCATCTCAGATACTCATTCCCAGTTTAGCCTATGCTAAGCTACAGCTCTTCTACTTACAAATCTAAGGAATCTGGTGAAGTAACCTCACCATTCCCTATGGCAGTGCAAAATTTCAGCCATTGTAAACACTGTACATTTACTTTTGGCACAGGGGAGAGCTTTCAGGTTTCAGTCTTTAAGTGCAGGTTCTAAACCCAGCTAGTTCCTTATTTATCTAGCTATAGACATTTGCAGCAAACAGCATCTATTTTGATAATGTGTGCACACATACATGTACCCTCGTGAATGGTAGGAAGCAACAAAATGAATACAAGTCTGAACAATTTAAGAACAGAATAGGAAAAACAGATGATTCACAGTATCTAAAGCTATGTACTTTCAGAAGTTCACATAATACATGGAGAAAAAATAGCTGGTTAGCAAGTTTCCTTTCTAAGGTGAACCAAAGGTAACAATATGATAGCTGTGCCAACTCAAGAACATTCACAATTTCCTACATATGACTTCAAAGGCACCCATATTACACTGATTTAACAGAGAAATGTTACAAATGATCACACTTTTAAACATAAATTATTTCAAGTCAATCCCTCACAAACTATCACACACACCTAAATATACCTAACGAATACACCCACATTGTCATAAATGCTTGGCAGTGAAATAGTATATTACACAATTTCATGGCAGTTTGGAGGCTAGACTTGGATACACTTGTTCTAGTCTGAACTGACTGAAAATGCAGGCTATCTCTAGAAGGATTTGAGAAATGGTAAACACTAGTTGGAAGGAGTCTGACATAAGTACTAAATGCAAGGGCATAGCAATTACTGTAACGTGCACCACAAGGAGAAGGAGTCAGCAGTGAGCACAGGAGACGTTTAGCTGTAATGTAGGAATTGTTTCTCTAGTGACTTGTCATCTCTGCTCTGAGCTTCTTATCCAAGATAACATGATCATAAATATTAAGTGACAAGTAAAATAAAAAACTTAGGTATGGTGGTGCAAAGCTGTAATCCCGAAACTCAGGAGGCATAAGTATCAGGACCGTGGTAAGTTTGAGTGAGGCCAGACAGGGGTACATAACAAAACACTGTCTCAAACAAAAAATTTAAAAAAAAAAAAAAAAGAGAAAGAAACTTGATGCTAATGAAGGTTTGACTATTCAGTTCACTGCATAACCAAAAACAATGAGCACCAATGACATCTGCTTTATAAGACCCTTACTCTCAAGATTTCAACAGAAGTTCAGCATATCAACAATTAGGGTAATCAAATAATTTAATGTCCAAATCAAGACATTTAAAAATGAAGATGAGCCGGGCGTGGTGGCACATGCCTTTAATCCCAGCACTCAGGAGGCAGAGGTAGGAGGATCGCTGTGAGTTCGAGGCCACCCTGAGACTCCATAGTGAATTCCAGGTCAGCCTGAGCTACCTCAAAAAAACAAAAAAAAAAAAAAAGAAGATGGAGAAAAACCAGGGACAAACTAGCACTATTTCCAGAAAACAAGAGCACATGGGCCCATAATTATAACTAAAAGATGTATGGCAGTAAACTGGAAATCCCACCAACAATGTCCTTATTTTAGAGACAGAATACAAATCTATATCCCTGTGGGAATGAAAAAGACAGTTAACACCAGGTATGGTGGTGCATGCCTCTAGTTCCAGCACTCAAGAGGCTGAGGTAGGATGATTGCCATGAACTCCAAGCCAGCCTGAGCTACACAGTGAGTTCCGAGATAGTCTGGTAGAGTTAAGATCCTGCCTCAAAAAAAAAAAAAAGAAAAGAGTAACAATAATAAATACCAGAAACAGATTAACAGTTCAATGTTTTCTGCAAGTAAACATGAGATATGGCTCAAACATACATCCCCAGCACTGCAAAACAAAACAAAAACAAGCCTATTGATTCTCTAGCAAAATACTTAGTGGCTAAGGGGACAGGGAGAAACCCAGCTGAGCAAATATGAAAAGGAAGGCTGAGGAGCCTGCAGCAAGTCCATACTGGTAAGATGTACCAACATTAGCATCATGTATCTATAAACATAAACGTTCATTTCTTCTTCAGTTTTATCAAAGAAACAAAAATTCTCATCTTTACCTAAGAGGATCATAAAGTACAAGTGCAGAGCCCCAATTCTCCTGACTGCCATTTCTTACCTACAGAAGAATTTTACACAAAAATTCAGAAGTACTAAACTTATTATGAAGAGTATTACTTGGGGGAGGGAACAAGGAGGAAATTAAATTAGCTTTCTGAAGTTTCAGATCATTCATCATGTTCTAGCAAAACATTTACGTAAAAGGACTAATTTTGCTTATTAAGGTTAAACTCTCATCCCTAAATAGCTAGACCTGGGCTTCATTCTTCAGAAAGAAGCAATATTGCAGAAAATGATGCAAGTTGCTATTACTTGTCCTCAACAGTGGGAGAAATACCTTTATGGCTAGCTAAAAATGTACAGGCTCTTTTCTTTAGACAGTATTAGAAGTCAATCTTCTCTCTAAAGTCTCGTATTAGCTGTACATCAGTGTCCAAGACCATTTGTTCAGATCGACATTTTAAGACTATTAGTCATCCCAAATTCAACCATTAAAAGTAATTAGCAAGTGACTGACAGAATAAGCTTTTTCTCAAGACTCTAGCAGGAAGAGGAATTCCAGAAGCAGTTCTACCACTATGGCATTTGGCTTCATGTGCAAAGTAACAGGGACTGAAAATGAGTGCATTCGTTTTAAAAGTCAGCAATTCCAACTGCCTGCCTAAAACTAAACATGATTCGTAAGGAATTCTATTCTATATACTTCTTACTTGATATGTACAAAAACAGGAAGAAAATGCTTTTTAGGACAAGGCTTCAGAAAGCACAAGCCTCCTAAAACACTTGTTCAAGATATCCAGACCCCAAGGCAGTCTCTAGGAACTGGGGTACTTTTAACAAGAAATCCAGGTGGATTCTCATGGCCCCAAGCTCAAATTTGGTCTTCAAAATATCTTCATATCCCTAGGGATACACTAAGATTTTCCCATGGATTAAACAGACATAAATAGGTATATGGAAATCATTATCAAGACCTTCAATTCCTATATGGGCATTAGCCTAAAATTGATGTGGCTAAAATCTCTACAGAAATAAAAACATTCAATTCTCTTTAATAACTTCACTCTTCACCCAAATCTTACTGTGGACCACTACTTCAGGGTGGCATAGAGACCAAAATGCCTGAAGAACTTCCAAGAAACAATGAGCCAAGAAAGAAGAAGCAAGGAAAAGAAAAGTTTGCTTACAAATTCTGTCATACCCATTTCTCTCAAAATATCTTATGGTTATATGAACAAAATGTTTGCTAACCATTGTACTAAGGTATAGAAAGTGGACATCTCTTATAATTCTAGCCATTTGATAGCCTAAAGCAGAAGGATTGAGAGTCTAAGCCTAGTCAACACAGCGAAACTGACCTTAAAAATAATGAAGGGTGTATAGTTCAGTGGCAGAAGTAATGGGAAGGCCCTGGATTTGGGTGTCAGTATAAGGAGTAGAAAAACAAAACTTTCTTTTGTTTTCTGAACCAGGCAGTCTAACTTCAACATAAAGTAATCAAAACAGTACTTCATAATTTGAGATTTTTTGCTTCAGTGTTATCCCTCATATTTTTCTAATAACTACCTTGGATTCTGATGCCACAAGAACGTTATATTACAGAGAAAGGGAGAGAATAAAATTAACTAAAAAGAGAATCTTCAAATAATCTGATAAGTGGATTTTGTTTGGACCAGTAGTTCGATTCCCAGTTATTCAGCTTTGAAGGAAGAATGAAGTGATTTATGTTTCTTTTTAACAAAATCCCCAAATTGGTCATCAAATCCTAAAATATATCAAATTCCATGTATGCTTATATAAATAAATACATGCGAGGGTCACACTTAGAAAAACTGCTTAATACTGACTTTTTTCCCTTTAAGACAAAGTCCTGCTATATGAGCCAGGCTTCAAATCTAGTATTCTACTGTCTTCTGCCTCCAAGAATACTGTTGTTTTGATAAATTACCTGGTGCTCCTAATATTTCTCAGCAATTGATTCCACTATGCTATAAAAACCTTAATAACAAACTGAATCTCCTTCTTACAAGTAGGACATGAAGCCCCAGCCTTCTTCAGTCTTCTGGCACAGTGAAAACATGTGGTAAGATGGCTCGTTCTCCCATGGATAATGTTCCCATCACGAGGTCTCTTCTCACATAAGCTGCATGGCTTCAGGATGTTCTGACAATGCTCCATACTTTCTGTGTCTGTCCTGTGCTGAGAAAGACTTTCTGACTTGTCTCTTGTGCTGGAGATGGTCTCCTGGCTTTCAGAATTATGAGCCAAATCTAAGAATTCCACTGAGTTACAAGGATTAAGAAGTTTGGAATTTTCTTCCTTTATACACACATCTTTAGGTCTAACAACTGGAGCTGAAATGGTTCTCCGGCAATCAGGGACATCAATTCCTTCATTTTCCTTCTTTTCAGGTATGGCAGTAATATCAGATGTGGAAAGAGAATGAGTTAATTTAGAACAATCCGAATACCAATCCTTCCTCAAGGCCCAGCAACGAAAACAGTACCTCTTGCTTGGAGAGTTAAACTTTTTGCACTCAGTACACTGCCATTCATCCTACAAGAAGATATGTGCAGTTGATTAATGCTCAGCACTGAATATAATGCAGAAAAGAAGTGAACACGGGCTCATCATTTCACTAAGCCATGGGTTTGTCTAGACATTCTATACTAGTGTCTCAGCCTAGGACCAGAACAAGTTCTACATCAACACTGAACAAACAGTCTTTGGAAATTTTACAGTGAATGACATCAAGTGCACTTTCAAACAAAACTCTGTTTGTTTGGTTGGTTTTTCAAGGTTGGGTTTCACTCTAGCCCAGGCTGACCTAGAACTCACACTATGTGGTCTCAGGGTGGCCTTGAACTCATGGCACTCCTCCTACCTTTGCCTCACAAGCGCTGGATTAAGTGTGTATGCCCTACACACAGCCTTTTAACAGCTTCTTTTAAGAAAGTTCACTAGCTATAGGCTAGAGAGATGGCTTAGCAGTTAAAGTGCCTGCCTGCTAAGCATAAGGACCCAGGTTCAATTACCCAGTACCCATGTAAGCCAGGTGCACAAGGGAGCGCATGCATCTGAAGTTCATTTGCAATGGCTAGAGGCCCTGGCATACCCATTCATTCTCTCTCTGTCAAATAAATAAAGAAAAATAAAATATTTAAAATTAAAAAGAAAAATAAGAAAGTTCACTAGCTGGGTATGGTGGTGCACACCTTTAACCCCAGCACATGGGAAGCAGAGGTAGGAGAATTGCAGTTTGAGGCCAGCTGGAACTAAAAAGTGATTTCCAGATCAACCCAGGCTAGAGTGAGAACCTGGGAGGAGAGGGGGGCGGACAAGTTTTCTGAGTGAAATTTACATAGTTTCTTTTCATTGTTGCCTTCTTTTAGGTTACTTTTCCATGTACAATTTACTTCTTTCTTGGGCAAGAGATTAATAATTTCTTGTCTTAGCCAGGTGTGATGATGCACGCCTTTAATCCCAGCACTAGGGAGGAGAATTGTCATGAGTTCAAGGCCACCCTGAGACTACAGAATAAATTCCAGGTCAGTCTAGGCTACCCTATCTCAAAAAACCAAAATAAGTAAATAAATGTCTTTTTTTTTCTAATTAACAAGTACTATAAAACTTTGCAAAAAAAGAGGCTAAAACTGGGCTGGAGAGATGGCTTAGCGCTTAAGCGCTTGCCTGTGAAGCCTACGGACCCCGGTTCGAGGCTCGGTTCCCCAGGTCCCACGTTAGCCAGATGCACAAGGGGGCGCACGCGTCTGGAGTTCGTTTGCAGAGGCTGGAAGCCCTGGCGCGCCCATTCTCTATCTCTCCCTCTATCTGTCTTTCTCTCTGTGTCTCTCTCAAATAAATAAATAAATAAATATTTAAAAAAAAAAGAGGCTAAAACTAAAACAAGATTTGAAAACTATTCAATTTTACTCATTTTATAATCACTCTTCTCAGAATCACAGGTAGCTAACTGTAGGGCTAAATCATGCCATCTGAAAAATAAACATTCTTTTCCATAAATGCCAAGTAATTACCATTTTATTTCTCTATATTCAAATTTGATCCTACATCTCAATGAATTTTAAATCACTTGCTTAGTTCCAAGGTAGTTCTACCCAGAACAAATCACAAGAACTTAATGTGAGTAACTGTCTGGCCTTGACACAGGCAGATTGGATTTCCTTCAGGACAAAAGCCAAGCACTGCAAGTACAGAAGTTGTGACTCAGCTGTCAAGATAGAGGCAGGCGGACATGAGCAGTTGTTACAACACAAACCACACTCACCAGTTTATTCATCTGGAAGGTTATATAATACTCAAAAGACCTTTATCTAGATTTGAAGTTCTAAAATTGATAGAATGCTACAGCTTAATTGGCATCCTTTTTTCTTTTCTAATAGAGTTTATTAATATTAAATTCAATGGTAGCTTTGACTAGATAAAATACTGTCTATTTGCTTAATAGCTTTCCTGTGCCCAAGTAGCCAAAGAAATCTGATTAAAGATGGAAGCATTTATCTTAGCTATTTGTATTATGGTCAGAAACACTTACAGAACTAGTATGTTCCATTTAACACTACAAAGATAGTCTCCAAAGAATTACCATGATGGTCAACAACAGTGGGGTGATCTCAACACCAGAGTTGACCTAAAGTTTCCATCCTCAAGCAGCAAAATATAAAATTATCTTTTCTTTTTTTAAATTTTTTGTTCATTTTTATTTATTTCTTTGAGAGTGACAGAGAGAGAAAGAGGCAGATAGAAAGAGAAAGAATGGGCATGCCAGGGCTTCCAGCCACTGCAAACGAACTCCAGATGTGTGCGCCCCTTGTGCATCTGGCTAACGTGGGTCCTGGAGAATCGTGCCTCGAACCAGGGTCCTTAGGCTTCACAGGCAAGCACTTAACCACTGAGCCATCTCTCCAGCCCTCTCTTTTCTTTTTTAACAGGGTGAATAAAAGAGTGAGATGCAGGGAAAATAAATAAAAAGAGGAAGTCAAAGTATACATTTGGGTCTTGACCTAAGTTGTCAACTGTAACAAAATAACCTTATACCCTAAGAGTTCTATAGCAAATCTGCTTTAATAGTCCTCCATGAATTTTAATCTATGCAAAAATTAAGCAGTGCTCCATTTGTGCATAAACACACACATACATATACATATATACATATATAAGTATATGCATATATGTGTATATATATGTACACGCATATATACATATGTGTATGTATGTGTGTACATATATGTATATATTTATATATATATTTAATTTACTTATTTGAGAGACTAAGAGACAGAGTGGTCTTTATCCACTGCAAACAAACTCCACACACATGATCCACCTTTTGCATATGGCTTACTGGGGAATGGGAACTGGGTCCACAGGCTTCCTGGATAAGCACCTTAACCACTAAAGTTATCCCTCCAGCCCCCATTTGCCTTTGCTTATTTATTTGTTTGGTTTGTTTTTCAAAGCAGTTATCCCTCTAGCCAGGCTGACCTGGAATTCACTATGTAGTCTCACAATGGCCTATACCTCCTACCCCTGCTGGGATTAAAGGTGTGCACCACCCCATCCTGCCCATGTACTCCTTTTAAATGGAAGACTGATAACAAAAAGTTTACACTGCCAACAAATCTGCCTTTGGGGGCTTAGAAAAATGTTGAGTGAATAAAAGTGGAGAACCACTCTGAACAACTCTGCAGTTTCTCTATAACACAAACACTTAAATCATCCTTTCCAAGGTAGGAAAAAGATTAAATCAGATTATTCTTTTCCCTTCTCTAACAAAATGTGATGTACAGAATCTACCATGTCTTAGCAACTAAGGAAAGTAGGCAAAAACAGGAAAACATGGTGTTCTTCAATGCAAGTGAACTGCTGGGATTCATCTGAAGATCTGGCCACTGTAAAAGAGCTTTTTACCTCAGAGGTAACTTCTATGTCAGTATCATCACTTAAGGACTTAGAGTCCTCGGGGTCCTCATGTTTTTCCACTTCAATCAGCTGTGAAGATAAAAACATCTCATTAGAAAGGTTAACTTGCTTCAGGAGAGACTATTACCTGAGAGCAAAAAAAAAGTTCCACTTTAAAACTTACATTCTAACTCCATCATTATAACTTAAAAAGGAGACAGTTTAAATCTGAGCCTGAAAACATAATCCTATATGCACATGACTAACATTTTAGCATAAATGACTAAGAAGCACCCTGAGGGTTACTGAATATTACCTGTATTCAAAAAAGGTGTCTAGCTGGGCGTGGTGGCGCACGCCTTTAATCCCAGCACTCGGAGGCAGAGGTAGGAGGATCGCCATGAGTTCAAGGCCACCCTGAGACTACACGGTGAATTCCAAGTCAGCCTTGGCAAGAGCAAGACCCTACCTTGAAAAACCAAAAAACAATGGTCTAAATTTATAATTTCAAAGACAATAAACACTATCAGAATACAAAAACCTTAAAATTACTAAACAAAAAAATATATTTATCCTGGGAATCTAGGTGGATTTAAGAATGAAACAGGGCTGGAAAGATGGCTTAGTGGTTAAAGTGCTTGCCTGTAAAGCCTAAGGACCCAGGTTCAATTCCCTAGTGCCCATGTAAGCCAAGCTGACGCATGTTATCTGGAGTTCATTTGCAGTGTCAAGGGGCCCTGGCATGTTTGTCTCTATCTCCCTCTAGATAGATAGATAGATAGATAGAGAGAGAGAGAGAGAGAGAGAGAGAGATAGATAGATAGATAGATAGATAGGTATAGATAGATCGGTAGAAAGAAAGAAAGAAAGAAAGAAAGAAAGAAAGAAAGAAAGAAAGAAAGAAAGAAAGAAAGAAAGAAATAATTTACATGCCCAGCATGGTGGCACACACCTTTAATCCCAGCACTCTGGAGGCAAAGGTAGAATTACTGTGAGCCTGAGGCCACTCTGAGACTACACACTGAATTCCAGTCCACCTAGACTACAGTGAGACAGGGATGGATGATAAAACAAAACATTTCAAAATTTTTTTTCTTTTCACATTTAAGAGTAATAAAACTACTTACGTGATATTCTGGAGACTTATTAAAAACCTACAACAAGAGCTGGGTGTGGTGACACACGCCTTTAATCCCAGTACTTAGGAGGCAGAGGCAGGACTGCCTTGAGTTCAAGTTCACCCAGAGACTACATAGTAAATTCCAGGTCAGCCTGGGCTAAAGCAAAACCCTACCTCAAAAAAAGAAAAAAAAAGAAAAAAGAAAAACTGCAACAAGCCAGGCATGGTGGCGCACACCTTTAATCCCAGCACTCAAGAGGCAGAGGTAGGAAGACTGCTGTGAGTTCAAGGCCACCCTGAGACTACAGAGTGAATTCCAGGTCAGCCTGGACTAGAGCAACTCTACCTTGAAAAACCAAAAATAAAATAAACCTGCAACAGACTACAAGAAACAGACCAGGAAACAAAAAGTCAAGAAGCATGAAGATGAAGAATGCCAGGTGTGGTAGCACAGGCCTTTAATCCCAGCACTTGGGAGGCATAGGCAGGAGGATCACTGTGAGTTCAAGGCTACCCTGAGACTACATAGTGAATTCCAGATCAGCCTGGGCTAGAGTGAAACTCTATTTCAAAAAAAAAAAAAAAAGGTATGAAGAGTATTCCCTCAATTTTAAAATTGACTCTCTAGCGAAGCATGGAGGTGCATGTCTATAATCCTGGCACTCAGGAAGCAGAAGCAAGAGGACTGCCCAGCCTGCATAGCCTGCCTGATCTACTAACAACTTTCACATCAGAAAGGCCTACTTAGGTGCTGGAGTGATGGCTTAGCGGTTAAGCACTTGCCTATGAAGCCCAAGGACCATGGTTTGAGGCTCAATTCCCCAGGACCCACATTAGCCAGATGCACAAAGGGAACACATGTCTGGAGTTCATTTGCAGTGGCTGGAGGTCCTGGCACACCCATTCTCTTTCTCTCTCTCCCTCTTTTTCTGTCGCTTTCAAATAAATAAATAAAAATAAATAAAAAACTTTTAAAAAAGGGCTACCTACTAAGATCCTACTGCAATCAACCAATAAAGAATCAAAACAAAATGAAATTAAACTGATTAAATCCTAGAACTCAGCAGTTGCTCACAGACTCTCAATGCTGAGCCTGCTCACTTTTCTTTGCTTTTCTTTTTTGTTTTTGGTTTTTCGGTTTTTTGAGGTAGGGTCTCACTCTACCCAGGCAGACCTGGAATTCACTATGGAGTCTCAGGGTGGCCTTGAACTCATGGCTGGGATTAAAGGCGTGCGCCACCACGCCCAGCTAAACCTGCTCACTTTTCTGAGTCTTACTTGAAGAGCCTAACTTTCTCTTCTGCCCCCTTCTTTCTCATCCTAAGCAAGCTTCCCTTTTCCACCTTTCTCAAAAAATCGTTGCCTTACAAAAATAACAAAAATCCGGACTGCAGGGATGGCTTAGCTTTTAAGGAGTTTGCATGCAAAGCCAAAGGACCAAGGTTTGATTCCTCAGGACCCACATTAGCCAGATGCATAAGGGGGCACAAATGTCTGGAGTTTGTTTGCAGTGGCTGAAGGCCCTGGAGTACCCATTATCTCTCTCTCCATCTTCTCTGTCAAATAAAAATAAGTAAAATATTTTTTAAAAAGAATGGACATTTAAAAAAATAACAAAAACCCTTAAACTCAAGTTTACTGGTGTAAAAAACAAGTCGAGTTTAGTGGTGTAGGAAAGAAGAAACTTGAGTTTAGTGGTCTAGAAAATAGAAAAAAAAAAAAAAAGGAAACAATTACGGACCTCTGGATAACAACTTTCTCTTTATTTGAGGGGAGAGGAGGAGGAAAAGAGGGAGACACAAATAGAGAGCATAGGCACACCAGGGCCTCTAGCCACTGCAAACAAACTCCGGATACATGTGTCCCCAAGTGCATCTGGCTTACATAGGTACTGAGAAGCGAACCTGGGTCCTTAGGCTTCACATGTGAGCGCCTTAACCGCTAAGCCAACAACTTTTTCACAAACATTTGCATATTTTAAGTTCCATTCTTTTGTTTTGTTTTGGTTTTGGTTTTTCGAGGTAGGTTCTCATGCTGGTCCAGGCTGACCTGGAATTCACTATGTAGTCTCAGGGTGGCCTCGAACTCATGGCAATCCTCCTACCTCTGCCTCCTGAGTGCTGGGATTAAAGGAGTGCGTGCGCCACCACACCAAGCTTGTAAGCCCCATTGTTTTTTTAGGTTTTAAACATTTTTTTATTTATTTGAGCAAGAAAGAAAGGAAGGCATAGAAGAGAGGGAGAGAGAAAAAGGGTGCACCAGGGCCTCCAGCCACTGAAACAAACTCCAGACACATGCGGCCCCTTGTGCAACTGGTAAGCCCCATTCTTAATGCAAAATTTCCATGTCATTTTCATCTTCATTTTAGCCTTTGGCATTCCTTCCAGTGTTGTCCACACTAGTCTACAGAATTCAGTCTATAGCAAAATATCCAAGTGCCTAGGACAATTTTTTTAATGGAGGAGATGACTCAATTTAGACCTGGCTTTTCTTTTTGGTTTCCTTTTGAGATTTGGGCACGTTGTCGTATGACTTCCATTTGGTGCTCACACTATATGCAGTCAGAGTTGAACTCTTCTCTTAAGCTATAGTAACTCAAAAATAGCTTCTTTTTTTTTTTTGGTTTTTCGAGGTAGGGTCTCACTCTGGTCCAGGCTGACCTGGAATTCACTATGGAGTCTCAGGGTGGCCTTGAACTCATGGCTGGGATTAAAGGCGTACGCCCAGCTAAACCTGCTCACTTTTCTGAGTCTTACTTGAAGAGCCTAACTTTCTCTTCTGCCCCCTTCTTTCTTTTTAGTCTCAGGGTGGCCTTGAACTCATGGCAATCCTCCTACCTCTGCCTCCCGAGTGCTGGGATTAAAGGCGTGCGCCACCACGCCCGGCAAAAATAGCTTCTTAAAAGGCTTTTTTCCCCTCCCAATTTAGTTATAAAATGATTACAGATGCTATCAAGATTTTGAAGAAACAGATTTTTCTTCTATAGTAGAAAATGTTGGCAAATAAAGATTTTTTTTTTAAGAAAAAGCATTACAATGGGAGGCTAGATAAGGAAAGAGAGCTTACTGTGTCTAATGAAGTCGGAGCTTCACCAAACAATCCTATCTTATTTCTAAAGCAGGTTTATTTATCTTAATGTAAATCTAAAAATTGGAAATAGGAAAATATTGAACACTAAAAGGGGGAGGAGTTAGATATATGAGACCAGAACAGATGATTCTTTGAACACAAAAGCACTGTAAATACAAACATTTTGCAGAACATACCTTTTTGTCACTCGCTTTCCCTACTCCTCCGCTTGCTTGTTCAAAATCAGCACTTTCAACTTTTATGGCAACACCTAACTGCTCTGGGACTGATTCATTCAAAAACAAAAAATCATCCGTAGTGTCTGAAACCACAGCAGTACCTATATCCTAACAGAGAAAGACAAACATGAGCTTCTGTAACGAGATAACCTAAAATGTTGAACATAAAGGAACACAATCCTTATTGTCTTCACAAGCTATCCAAAAAACACCTTGCCTTTCCTCAACAGACATGCATTCATTTAACAGGTCTCTATATGACACCAACTTTATTACGGTAATGAACAACATGAATTTTCTATCTTTGTCAAAAATACTATATTTTCTAAAGGGGGGGGGGGATGCGTGCACCAGGATCTCCACCCAAAGCCAAAAAACTTCAGATGAATGTTCTGCCTTTCCATGGGTACTGGGGAAACAAACCACAGTCCTTAGGCTTCACAGACAAATGCCTTAAAAACTGAGCCATCTCTCCAGCCCGAAATTTCTATCTTAAAAACAAATGAGGCTGAAGAGATGGCTTAGCAGTTAAGGCACCTGCCTGCAAAGCCTAAGGACTCAGGTTCAATTCTCCAGGTCCCATGTAAGCCAGATATACATGGTGACACATGCATCTGGAGTTCACTGACAGTGACTAGAAGCCCTAGTGCACCCATTCTCTCTCTCTCTCTCTCAAATAAATTAGAAAAAAGAAAAGGTTGTAAAAAAAAATGAGGTATAATACCCAAGAAGCAATACTGAAGAGCTTAAAAGGTTAAGTAAGGAATCACAATTGCATTGCTAAACAAAATGCATTCACAACAGGCATCTCCATAAATGAGAATCTTGAACACTTCCTATCAGTTCTGACATGGTCTTCTTTTAGTGACTACTACTGAAGAAATACTGATGGAGCCGGGTGTGGTGGTGCACACCTTTAATCCCAGCACGCGGGAGACAGAGGTAGGAGATTACTGTGACTTCGAGGCCACCCTGAGACTACATAGTGAATTCCAGGTCAGCCTGGACTAGAGTGAAACCCTACCTTGAAAGAACTGCTGATAGTAACCCAACATTCTCACTGACACAAAGAGCCTTCTTGTTGCTTTTTATGTTTGTTTTGGTTTGGAATTTCCAGGTAGGGTTTCACTCTAGCAGATTGATTGATTGACTGACTGATTTTGGTTTTTGGAAATAGGGGTTCACTCTAGTCCAGATTGAGCTGGAATTCACTAGATAGTCTCAGGGTGGCCTTGAACTCATGGTGTTCCTGTTACCTCTGTCTCCCAATGCTGGGAATAAAGGCGTGTGACACCACAACTTGCTTTCTGTTGTTGTTTTGAAGTGGGGTCTCACTGTAGCCCAAGTTGACCTGGAATTCCTATGTAGTCTCCGACTAGCCTCAAACTCACAGCAATCCTCATACCTCAGCCTCCTCAAATGCCAGGATTAAAGGCCTGCACCTCAAGGCCCAGCTGTTTTTGTTTTTGAGAAATAGTCTATTATGTAGGCCTGCTGGGCTTCCAGGCCAGCCTCAACTTACACTCCTCCTGACTAAGTCTACTAAGTGTACAGACTGAAGGTGTGGGGTGTCACTTCACTACACCCAGCTACATTACTCTCCCACGGTTTAAACAACTTCTTTTGAGGAGGGAGGGCAGTTTGAGGTAAGGACTCACTCTAGCTCAGGCTGACCTCAAACTCACAGCAGTTCCTGAGTGCTGAGATTTAGAGGTGTGCCCCGCCATGCTGAGCTATGTCATCAGTTGGTGGACATCTATGTTCCATTTCTTCTTTTTTTTTCTGGTTTTTAGAGGTAGGGTCTCACTCTAGCTCGGGCTGACCTGGAATTCACTATGTAATCTCAGGGTGGCCTTGAACTCATGGCGTTTCTCCTATCTCTGTCTCCTGAATGCTGGGATTAAAGGCGTGTGCCCGCCAGCTGGTTCCTTAGCCATTGTGTCTAGTGTAGCAATAACATAGATGTTCAAGGATCACTGTTGTAGCACTTAAGTGTCTTTCAAGGTTAGTTTTTCAATCTAGAATTGGACCCTACTTTGGAAGGAAGGAAGAAAAGAAAGGGGAGGGAGGAGCCAGGTGTGGTGGCATATGCGTTTAATCCCAGCATAAGGAAGGCAGAGGTAAAACTTGCTGAGAGTTCAAGGTCACCCTGAGACTACATAGTGAATTCCAGGTCAGCCTGAGCCAGAGTGAGACCCTACCTTGAAAAACCAAAAAAGAAAAAGAAAAAAGAAAGGAGGGAGGGAGGGAAGGAAGAAGAAAGAAAAAACTTGTATATAATACAATGGAATTCTATTCAATCATAAATAAAAATAAAAAAGAGGATTATGACCAAGGTACATTGTATATATGTATGGAGATTATTGATGAAAAACTTTTTTTTTTGAGGTAGGATCTCACTCTAGCTCGGGCTAACCTTGGAATTCTCTATGTAGTCTCAGGGTGGCCTCAAACTCACAGTGATTCATCCTCCTACCTCTGCCTCCTGAGTGCTGGGATTAAAGACGTGCACCACCACGCCCAGCTTTGATGAAAAAATTTTAAATAAATAAATAATAAGAGGTGGCTTAGCAGTTAATCACTTGCCTGTGAAGCCTAAGGACCCTGGTTCGAGGCTCAATTCCCCAGGACCCACGTAAGCCAAATGCACAAGGGGGCACACGCATCTGGAGTTCATTTGCAGTGGCTGGAGGCCCTGGCACGCCCATTCATATTCTCTCTCTCTGCCTGTCGCTCTCAAATAAATAAATTAAAATAACCAAAAAAAAAAAAGATTAAATAAATAAATAAATCTGGAAAAAAATAAAAGCTGGACATGGTTGTCATGCATTTAATCTCAGCACTTGGGAGGCAGAGGAGGAGGATCACCATGAGTTCAAGGCTACTCTGAGATTACTTCTAGATCAGCCTGGGCCAGAGTGAGACCCTATCTGGAAACCTTCTCCCTAAAAAAAAAAAAAAGGACTGGAGAGATGGCACTTGGTTACAAGATTCCAAAGCCTAATAGCCTAACAACCCAGATTTGGTTCCCCAGTACCCATATAAAGCCAGATGCACAAAATGGCACATGCATCTGGAGTTTATTTGCAGTGGCTGGAGGCCCTGATGGTCCATTCTCTGTCTCTCTCTTCTCTATCTCCTTCTCTGCTTGCACATAAATAACTATTTTAAAAACAAAAAATCAAAACGAAGTAACACTTCCTTTCAGAAATAAAATTTACCTGGTGTGTCTGTAAATCAGTTGAGCTGCTACTTCCAGGTATACTGTTGTTTCTCAAGTTTCCCAAAAACCACCATGGCAAGCCAGCTACATCCCATTCCTCAAATTCAATGTCCAGCCTGGATGTGTCAACTTGATTTAAATTTTCTATCAAGTCGTCATCTATAGAAGCCAAATGAAAAGAATAAAAATTATAAATAGTACTGAAGAACCAAAATTCTCCTCAAAACATTTAGAATCTTTGTAATATAGGTTAAAAAGAAAATCCCATTCTCAGTAAGAACCAAAACTCAAATGTCTTAGTGACAGACCTCAAAATCTCCAGTTTAGGTTGGAAAGATGGTTGGAGAGAAGCCTAAGGACCCACGTTCGATGCCCTGGTACCCATGTAAAGCCAGATGGCTGGAGGCCTGGGTGTGTCCATTCATATAGTCTCTCTCAAGTAAATAAATAAATAAATATATATATATATATATACACATATTTTTTTAAATCTACCATTTAGGTTTCATTAGCAAGCAATGGCATTATAAGTAGATGACCACTTCAGAAATCCAAACTCTTAAAAGCATCTGAACTAAATGGTGTTGCTCTAAAAGGCTTTGCTAAATATTTTTGGGCATTTGAAACCTTTCTGACACTTGTTGGAGATCACTGTCATATTTCAACACTGCTGACAGCATAACTGTACGAAAGTAAACATGTATACAAGTTGAGGAATGCAGCTCTTCCTGTCTCAAATCAAACAAAATAAGTTAAATCCTAACTATAAGCTCCCATGCTGTTTACCTTAGCCAGATTCCTTCCTAGCAAACCTGTTTTGTTTTGTTTTTTAACTTTATTGACAAGTTCCATAGTTATAGACAATGAACCACTGTAGGTCCCTACCTTCCCAAACTTTCTCCTTCACAAATCCAATCTCCATCATATACCTTCCTCCTCTCAATTAGTCATTTCTTTTGATGTCATCTTTTCCTCCTCCGATCATGTATGAGGGTCTTGTGCAGGTAGCACAAGCACTACAAGGTCATGGATATCCAGGCCCTTTTGTGTCTGGAATATTGCACAAACCTATCATTTTAAAACCATATGCCATAAAATCAAGGGAGTTTTCTCAAGACAGTATGATGTCAAAGTCATTACTTGTGATGTATATGTAAGCCATCTGTGATACACGTCTAAGCCTAGGAATAAAAACACTAATTTAGCCGGGCGTGGTGGCACACACCTTTAATCCCAGCACTTGGGAGGCTGAGGTAGGAGGCCTGCAGTGAGTTCAAGGCTACACTGAGACTACATAGTGAACTCCAGGTCAGCCTGGACTAGAGTGAACCCTACCTTGAAAATAAATAAATAAATTGGGCTGGAGGGATGGCTTAGCAGTTAAGGCACTAAGCTGCAAAGCCAAAGAACCCAGGTTCAATTCTCCAGGAACCACATAAGCCAGATGCACATAGTAGACATGCATCTGGAGTTCGTCTGCAGTGGCTGAAGGCCCTGGCACGCCCATTCTCTACCTATCTCTCTCTCTCTAACAAATAAATAATTTTAAAAATAAATAAATAAACAAAAAATATTTTAAAAACAAGCAAACACTGATTCAGTGCCTCTGGTCCCAGGTGGGACAGAGAGCACCCTCGTTTCCCCATTCTATATGTATAATTGAGTATTGAGAGGTTTTTTCGTCTATGCATCGCCTTTCCCTTTCTAGGGCCCTGCAGCACAGGCCGCAGCAGACTGACTCGAGTGCCTCATTTGACAATGGCTTGATCAACTGGACTGCTAATGGTAGCAGCACAGTAACCCAACCCTTGAGATCAAAGTAGGAAAGTACAGATCTTAATGCACAATAACAAGCTTGCTCCCACAATCTTATTGACACCACATATTTGGGGGACATTTCCCAGTAATTCATATGTTCTGATAGGTAGCATCATAAACTCTGTTGTCCAAGTAAACTCATATACACATCTTTTCTAAATCAGTTGCTTCTTTTTTTTTTTTTTTTTTTTTTTTGGTTTTTCAAGGTAGGGTCTCACTCTAGCCCAGGCTGATCTGGAATTCACTATGGAGTCTCAGGGTGGCCTCAAACTCACAGCGATCCTCCTACCTCTGCCTCCCAAGTGCTGGGATTAAAGGTGTGCACCACCACGCCTGTCTCAGTTGCTTCTTTTGTAGTTAAGTACATACAAATGCTATAAATATTAAGACGCCACATATTTCAAGTAAAAGATTTTGGGCTGTACATCTAAATTACATGCAAGACAGTTACAAATGTAATTTTGGATATCACATAAAATATTCCACATTTGGCAGTCCTCATTGTAGTACTTCACTATTTCCCAACTTTTTCATCCTTTTCTTTCCCTGCCCAATGCAGTAGGCCTAGCAGTGGCAGTCACAGATGCATAAATATGCTAAGGTACATATGACTGTGAGTCAGTTGTGCAATGAAGAAGTCTGTGACACCCCAAAACATTATAGGCCGTTACTGAGGCCCTTGGTTTCCCACCAGGAATAGATGGTAAGACCCTATTGCTGAAGACTCCACATACTTGGGCTGCAAGGCCACTGAGAAATCCTGATGGAACTGAGCTGATAACCTCCTCCATGTAGACCAGCTGACAGAAAGCTGGAAGAAGCCATTTTACATGTAGTTCAATGAGAGAAAGAGATACCACCAGTGAAGATACTCAACAGTGGACACTGCAAGCCTTATAATTGGCCAGCCAGGCCAAATGAGCCAAAGGGTGCAATAGTGGCACGTCTGTCATGATGGAAACCAACTGCCCTCCAATTGGACTGGAGGCCGACTCCATGGGGGGAAACACATCCCTGATACTGAAAACTTAAAATGGGTAGTCATGAGCCCTAGGAGTGTAACATCTTCTGATGTCTGGAAACATGTATATACTATGCTTATCAAACTGCCCAGTAAGCACTTCTCTTAATATTTATACCCTTATATTAATGCTACTCTCACTTTGGGTAGAGAATCTTCTCTTTATAGCTGGCAGTGACCTTGGGATGACTCAGAAGGTATCACAGTGCTGGAAAGAAGTGACTGGAGTACTGAGTAACATCTCGATCACACCTTCCAAGGCTCAGGGTCTAATGTGGAAGAGGTGGTGGAAAGAATGTAAGAGCCAAAGGAAGGGCAGGACTCCTTACAATGTGCTCTCTCCAGACATAAAATGGCCTGGGTATCCATGACTGCATAGTGCCTGATACTACCTACACAAGACCATCCATCATAAGAGGAGGAAAAGACCATGATATGAAAATAAAATAGAGACTGATTGAGATGGGGAGGGGATATGATGGAGAATGGAATTTCAAAGGGGAAAGTGGGGGAAGGAGGATTATTATCATGGGATACTTTTTATAATCATGGAAAATGTTAATAAAAACTGAGAAAAACAAAGAAGTCTGTGACAGAACATAACATACCCATCTAATAATAAAGTATGCCAACCCTACTATTATAGGCATATCTATGGCCAGAGAAATGTCAAACTACATTTTCACCTATTCATTGTTGTAACAATTAAAAGTCATCCTAAGATATGATCATTCAAGTTATCCTCATGTATTCAAGCTCTATCATCTATTAAAAAACATCTGCCGGGCGTGGTGACACATGCCTTTAATCCCAGCTCTCCAGGGCAGAGGCAATAGGAGCACCATGAGTTCAAGGCCACCCTAAGACTACATAGTAAATTCCAGGTCAGACTGGGCTAGAAGGAGAGGCTATCTCGAAAAACCAAATGTGTGTGTGTGTATGTGTGTGTGTGTATACATACACACACATACACATATATATACATATATCAATATTCATATCCTCTGGGAGCTGGAGTGATGGCTCAGTAGTTAAAGACACTTGCTTGCAAAGCCCACCTCTCCTGGTTTGATTTCCCAGTACCTACATAAAGCCAGATGCACAAAGTGATGCATGTATCTGAAGTTTGTCTGCAGGGGCAAAAGGCCCTAGTGGGTTCATGCTCTGTTTGTCTCTCTCTCTCTCAAATCAAACAAACAAACATCCTTTCTACCTACAGACCCTCTTGAAAGTTCTGAAACCAGCTATTCCTAAATTTCTACAACAAATTACAGTCTCTTGAGTTGTTATTTTAAACAGCAGAAAATAAGAAATGGCAATTAAATAAAACTGCATATTTATTCATACAGACTAAAAGTTGTTCCAATGTTAAAATGTAGCTCAAAATTCAGTGTAAAGTCAAACACAACATGAAGACTAGAAAACATCACACCATAAACTGAATACCTTTGGAAAATTTTATAATACATTAGTGGTGTGCATGTCTTTAATCCAGCACTCAGTAGGCTGGGGTAGGAGGATAACTGCCATGAGTTCAAGGCCAACCTAGGGCTACAGAGTGAGTTCCAGGTCAGGCAGGGCTAAAGTGAGACTCTACCTGGGGGAGGGAGAAGTCCATTATCTTAGAAGATATGTAAGATATGTTATAGAGAAGCCAGATCGCTGTGAATTCAAGGCCACCCTGAGACTACAGAGTTAATTCCAAGTCAGCCTGGACCAGAGTGAGACCCTACCTTGAAAAACCAAAAAAAACAAACAAACAAAAAAAAATGTTATAGAGGTTGGCACTTGGGAAGCAGTTAGGAATATCACTGTAATTTCAAGACCTGCCTGGAACTACAAAGTGAGTTCCAGGTCAGCCTGGACTACAGTGAGACCCTACTTTGTTTTTATTTAACAAAAACCAAACCAAGAAGAAGGATGCAGAGATAGTTCAGCAGTTACAGTACTTGCCTGGCAAAGTCTAAGGACCCCAAGTTTAATTACCCAGTACCCACATAAAGCCAGATGCTCAAGGTGGTGCATGTGTCTGTAGTTCATCTGCAGCAGCTGAAGGCCCTGCTGTCCCTATTCTCTCTTTCTACTGGTGGCACATGCCTTTAATCTCAGTGTTTGGGAGGCCAAGGTAGGAGGATCACTGTGAGTCTGAGGCCAGCCTGAAACTATATAGTGAATTCCTGGTTGCCCTAGACTAGAGCAAGATCCCACCTTGAAAAAAAAAATGTTTAAGCCCAAGTCAACTGAATTCATAAATACAGAAAATGAAACGAAACAGATGGCAAACTGACAAATGAACAGTGATCTTTGCTATGTATACTGGCTAACGGAAGGGTCTTGCATTGACCACCAGCATGAAGTTGTTACAAAAGCACTACAAACTTCAAAGTTAACAAAAAGCGACTGTGTTAAAATGAGATTTTCAGAAAGAAAAAGAAGAATAGCAAATGGCACTCCAATTTTTTTTAAACTTTTTTTGGAGAAAGAAAGGGGCGGGGGACGGGGCCAGGCAATGGGTAGGCCAGATGTGTGTGTCCCCTTATATGCATCTGGCTTACGTGGGAACTAGAAATTCAAACATGCATACTTTGCAGGCAAGTGCCTTAACTACTAAGCCATCTCTCCAGCCCTCTTTTGTTTTTAATCTTTGTGTAACACATGGAAAGTGCTTATGTGTTTGAGTGTATGGGCATGGGCATGCCATGACATGTGTGGAGGCCCGCGGACAAAGTTCCCACCTTCCATCTTGTTTAAGACAGTGTCTCTTATTTGCCACTGCTTTGGGATTCTCCTGTCTCCACCTCCCATTTAACTACAGAAGTACTGAGATTGCAGATCACAATACTACTTCTGGCTTTATATGGTTCTGAGGTTCCATATTCAGGGCAGCACACTGGCAAGTGCTTTCTCTACAGAGCCACCTCCTCAGTCTCCATCCTACTAGGTTTTGAGCTTCTATTTTCAGCTACATAGAACCATTTCTTGAAATAACAAAGGTGGGGCGAGCCTAGAGCCTTAATTCAAACCTTACCTCCTCTAGAAGTCCTGCAATTGTGCTGTGAGGTAGGCAGTGTGGCACTGTCATCCTCTCCCGCTCTTCTTCTGGAACTGGAACTTGCTGTTGCACTTTGCTGAAAGAAGGGAAACATGCCCATCAGTGCAGCAGAAATGACTGAGACCAAGGGATGTAGCAGTTCCATTCTGGCTTACCAGTTAGTGTGCAACACAATGGGTTATGCACAAGAGAGAATTCTGAAGTTTATAACAGCCATCAAGTAAAGCAAAACACAATACCTCTCAACACATCTATCAGCAGAAATAGAAGAATCCCAAACCTGGGGGTAAAAATAACCTCTATATGAAGGCAAGTAGATGCTCTTAAGACACAAGTTATCTGTATAGTCTACTACAAAATTAGGCCTATTTTAGAAGCATGTGAAACCCTCACCATGTACCAGGATCATAAAGCTTCCCCAAGTTTGAGGAAGTTTTCACAAAAGGCCTAACATGAACTCAACTGCAATCAGCCTGTTAAAATTTTATAAAGCAATTTCCTCAAACATGTATGTAGGTACACAATTACAAACATACACATACACAGAGGCATACACAACCCAAGAAAGTGCAACTGGAAGAACTGAAATCAGAAGTGCTACATCCCAAAGGCAGATTCAGAGACTGGAACTCTGGGAAGAACAGAGAAGGTTCACTCTGTCCCTGGTCTGTGAACTCCCAAGAACCTTTCTTACTTTATGTTCTTACCACATTTGGGAAAAGGCCTTGGGAGCCCAAGATCCACAGGTACAGAGAAGGGGCCACTCTGTACAACAAAAGAAGTCACCATGTGGTGATTTTACCTTCAGGTGGTCTTGACTTGGATTATCCATACTGTGATCCTGTGCGAGAGCGAGAGTCTGAGCAGCATCTGGATAGCAAGTAAAACAAAAGGAAAACCTTCCCTGGTAATAACCATTCTTTCCACAAAAAGGTCCTCAGCAAACAACCCTGAAGCCAGGCTTGCTTCCCATTGATGTACTACTCCGTGTTAGCTAGAAAAGACTCTCATATCTAAAAGGGAGAAACCAAAACTGATAAAAATGGCAAAAACCAGCTGGTTGTGGTGGCGCACGTCTTTAATCCCAGCACTCGGGAGGCAGAGGTAGGAGGACTGCAGTGAGTTTGAGGCCACCCTGAGGCCACATAGTGAATTCCAGGTCAGCCTGGGCTAGAGCGAGACCCAACCTTGAAAAACTAAAACAAAAAAGGGGAAAAAAATAAGGCAAAAACCAGGACAGGCCATGTTCAAAATAGTACCAAAAATGTTATCACCAAAATATAATCTGAGAGAAAATGAAAAATGACTAAAACGTTATTTCAAGGCAAAATTCAAGTTTTTATGCAAAAAGCAGTCCAAAATAGGAAATGATGGAAAGTATTTTTCACTCCTTCCTGTATTACTCCACTGCTTAACTTGTGCTTGGCTTCTTAAAACATAATATGTTCCAGGCGTAGTGGTGCATGCCTTTAATCTCAGCACTCAGGAAGCGGAAGTCAGAGAATCACCATGAGTTCGAGGTCACATTGAGACTACACAGTGAATTCCAAGTCAGCCTGAGCTAGTGCAAGACCCTACCTTAAAAAAAAACATAAAAACATAATCTGTGTCTGCCATGGTGGCACACACCTTTAATCCCAGCACTCGGGAGGCAGAGGTAGGAGAATCACTGTGAGTTCAGGGGCAGCCTGGGACCACAAAGTGAGTTTCAAGTCAGCCTGGGCTACAGTGAAACCCTACTTTGGGGAAAAAAAAAAAAAAAAAAAGTGATGGATATTTTTAGTGTTATATAACAAAATCAGGAATTTCCCCCATTGCTTTATAAAAACAAGCACATCTTTGAACAAACCTACAATCCAAGTGCTGATGGTGATTTCACTACTTAAATTCCCATCACGTGAATTTAGGACTGGATTCCCCCTGCCACACACACAAAACCTCTTGTCACTCAGTGACTACAAACATTTTCTAAGATGAAAGAGGAAGCAGATAAATATTTTCCCAGGGAATATTGCATTGGCTGAAGAGGGAAATGTATTCCAAGGACTTAGAAAATTTTCAAGCAGAACATAAATAAAAACTTGGCTATAGAAAAGAACGGGCTGCAGAGAATAACAAAACCACTCACTGTATGAAGCTATCTATAACCGAGACGCATGCCAGAAATTTGTTGAAAATAAGGGTCACCAGATACTACCAAGACCAGAGAAGTGTTTAGAAAATATCATCATCAAATAAAAAAGAGGCAGAACCCAGACTATACAACTGATCTGACGCTTCAGTTATTTTGCATAAAGCAAACACTTTCTCAAAACTTAACACTGTTACTTCTAGAATTATTTTAATAACTATATGGGGATATTGAACAGTACATAAATAGCATTTTCTGACAACAGTAGTCAACAGTAAGACCCAGCTAACACACGTTGGAGGTAAAGCAGATCTTTTCATTAGCAATTCTATTACTGTCACGTATACTAGAGCCTATTATCTTAGGTTAAAAATAATTAGAAGCAAAAAGAAATTATCTAGAAAGCCACACCTTAAGGAATATCTTTATAAGAAATACAGTTTGTCCAGGAAATTCAGAGAAATGATTTAGAAATATCTTCATTTTAAATAACAGCATTTTCTTCAATCATCGAAATAAAGATTTAACCTTCTTGTGAAGGTATAAATAGCATATGAACACCACTTTGCTCATTTATTTGATGAGGCAGGTCTCACTCTGCACTATGATGGCTAGGAACTCACTCATAACACAGGTTGTCCTTGAATTCACGGTTATCCTCGTACCTCGGCATCACCAAGTGAAGGGATTATAAATATAAATCACCATGCCTGGCTCAAAAAGCAAAGCCAGGTGTGGTAGTGCACACTTTTAATCCCAGCACTCAGGAGGCAGAGGTAGGAGAACAGCCAGAGTTTGAGGCCAGCCTGAGACTCCATAGTGAATTCCAGGTCAGCCTGGCTGGGGTACAGCAAGACTCTACCTCGAAAAACAGAACAAAAAGAAACAAGTGTCCTGCAACCCAAACTGATGGCAATCAACAGAGGTGGCCAACACTAGCACCAACGCTCAGCAAATCGGAGGAGAAAACCAACTAAAACTCCCTGAGGACTCTGCTGGCTCAAGCACATCAGTGTGTTAAGTTAGACAGTGCCATTTCAGGAATCTGGGTAAACAGCATATGAAAACTCTAATACTTTTTCCATGTTTTCTTTCTCTTCCTTTCTCCCTTCCTTCTAACCTCCCTACCTAGCTTGTGTCCTCCCCTCCCTCCCTCCCTCCCTCTCTCCCTCTCTCTCTCTCTCTAGGTTTTCTATGCCAGACTCAAATTCAAGACTCTTGTGCCTCTGCCTCCTAGTTAGAAGCATACACCCACCATATGACAAGTCAAATAAGAATAAAAATATTGAGCCAGGGCTGGAGAGATGGCTTAGCGGTTAAGCGCTTGCCTATGAAGCTTAAGGACCCTGGTTCAAGGCTCAATTCCCCAGGTCCCACGTTAGCCAGATGCACAAGGGGGCGCACACGTCTGGAGTTCGTTTGCAGTGGCTGGAGGCCCTGGTGCGCCCATTCTCTCTCTCTCTCTCTCTCTCTCTCTCTCTCTGCCTCTTTCTCTGTCACTCTCAAATAAATAAAAACAAACAAAAATATTAAAAAAAAAAAAAAGAGGCAGAGCGAGAGAATGGTTGCATCAAGGCCTCCAGTCACTGCAAACAAACTCCAGATGCATGCACCATCTTGTTCAACTGGCCATCTCTCCAGCCCAAATAAAAATATTTTTTTTAAATAAAGGAAAACAGTGCAGAGAAACAACAGTGGACACAGCAAGCCTTAAGTTTGGTCAGCCAGGCCAATTGAGTCGAGCACATTAGTGGCATGTCTGCTATGGGGAAAACCAATTGTTGCCTATTTGGACTGGAGGGACAATCCATGGAGGGAATCTATGCCTGATATTGAAAACCTATGAAGGGGGAAGTCATGAGCCCTAGGGGTGTTAACACCGGCTTGTGTCTGGCTAAATACATATACTATGCTCACCGAACTGTCTGTAGTTTTTTTTTTGTTTGTTTTTTTGGGTTTTTTTTTTTTTTTCGAGGTAGGGTCTCATTCTGGTCCAAGCTGACCTGGAATTAACTCTGTCATCTCAGGGTGGCCTTGAACTCATGGCAATCCTCCTACCTCTGCCTCCTGGGTGCTGGGATTAAAGGTGTGCGCCACCACGCCCGGCTTGTCTGTAGTTTTATTAATGTTCATACCCATATGTTAATGCTAATTTCACTTTTGGTTAGAGAAGTTTCTCTTTTCAGATGGCAGTGACCTCTGGGATGACGCAAAGGCACCATAATGCTAAGAAGTGACAGAGGAGTGCTCAGCACTGAAACAGCTTTATCACATCTTCCAAGGCTCAGGGTCCATTGTGGAAGAGGTGGCGGTAAGAATGTAAGAGCCAAAGGAAGGATAGGACTTCTTACAAAGCACTCTTCAGACACAAAATGGCCTGGATATCCATGATCTCGTAGTACAACAGAAGGAAATGATGATGACATCAAAATAAGATACTGATTGAGAGGAGGAGAGGATATGACGGGGAGTGGATTTGTGAAGGGGAAGGGGGAAGTTATTATGGCTGTATATAAATATGTAAGTTATCAATAATAAAAAATAAAAAATTGGGGGCTGGAGAGATGGCTTAGCAGTTTAGGCACTTGCCTGTGAGGCCTGAGGATTCAGGTTCGATTCCCCAAGTCCCACATAAGCCAGATATATCTGGTGGAGCATGAGTGTGGAGTTGCTTTGCAGTAGCTAGAGGGTATGGTGTGCCCATTCTCTCTCACTCTCCCCCCCCACACACACACCTCTCTCTGTCTCATATACACAAAAATAAACCTTAGGCTGGAAAGATGGCTTAGCAGTTACAGTACATGGTCTACAAAGCCTACTAAAGACTCAGTTTGAGTCTCCATGTCCCATGTAAGCCAAAAACAAACAAATAAATAAGTAATTTTAATTTAAAAAGAAAAAAAAAGATGTTTCTTAATCTCCAGACCCTGCTTACAAAGTAGCTGAGAGAATGAAATGTTCTCTATAAAACAAAGACATGCACAAGGCTGGAGTGAGGACTTAGCAATTAAAGTGTTTGCCTACAAAGCTGAATGACCCAGTTTGGATTTCCCAGTACCCAAGTAAGATGATACACAAAGTGGCACATATGTCTAGAGTTTGTTGCAGTGACTAGAGGACCTGGCATGCCCATTATCTCTTTCTTTGTCTGCCTATTTCTCTCCTTCTCTCAAATAAATATATAAAATATAAAGAGATTTTTAAAAAGAAGTATGCAGAGAAAGAAAAAAAAAGAAAAAAACTAAGAATTATACCAACCAATTCAAACATTAAGAAAATAGTCAACAATTAGAAAATCCTCCATGTATTTCAAGGCATGCATGACTAGGTGAAGAAAACCCTATTATTTCACAACAAATGACAGCATTTCAATAAAGTTACCTTATCACTTGCAAAGCTGTCCTTCGCTAATAAAAATTTACCCCTGCAAAGACTGAGCCAGGCAAATGGCTAAATTAACAATAGGCCTCAAAAGTCAGTTTAAGTTTAAAATCCTGCTTCAAATGAGAGTAAAATCTCTTTCCCTGACTTGAAAACAGGAACAGATTCTATTCAATCTATTTCAGCAAATATAAAAGGATCAGGTAACATGGACTTCTTCAAAGAACAATGTGACTCTCAAATCTATTTTGAAGCAAATAGGAGAGGAAACAGTTTCATTATTTGGAAATGACTTTCACTTGTATCCAGTTTATTCATCCATCTCTACCCCACCACTCTGCAGACTTCAGACTTTTAAACATCCAGTTTCAAGCTGGGCGTGGTGGCACACAGCTTTAATCCCAGCACTCGGGAGGCAGAGGTAGGAGGATCGCCATGAGTTCAGGGCCACCCTGAGACTACGTACTGAATTCCAGGTCAGGCTGGGCTAGGGTGAGACCCTATTTTTAAAAAAAGTCTGAGCCAGACATCAGGCATAGTAGGAGGATCATAGTGAGTTTGAGGCTTAGCTACAGAAGTTCCAGGTCAGCCTAGACTAGAATAAGACACTGCCTCAAAAAAAAAAAAAAAAAAAGAGGATGGGGGATATGGGATATAGCTCAGTAGTAGAGTGGTTGCCTGACATGTACCTTGGGTTCAATGCCCATTACCACAAATCAAAGGATAAAAAGAGGCCGGGCAAGGTGGCACATGCCTTTAATCCCAGCACTTGGAGGCAGAGGTAGGGAGGTAGGAGGATCACCATTGAGTTTGAGGGCACCCTGAGACTACATAATGAATTCCAGGTCAGCCTGAGCTGCACAGAGTGAGTTCCAGGTCAAGCTGGGCTACATTTAGACCCTATCTCAAAAAAAAAGAAGGAAAAGAAAAAGTTCAGTCTGGAAAGGGTCAAACTGGCATTCAAATAATAGATTAATAAACCTGTGTGCAATCCCAGCGCTCAGGGAGCTGAGACAAGAGAATCACCATGAGTTTAAGGTCAGCTTGACATATAAAATGAATTCTAGCTAGGTCAGCCTGAGCTACAGTTGAGTTCCTACCTGAGAAAACGGAAAAATGGGCTGGAGAAATGGCTTAGCCATTAAGGCAAATGTCTGCAAAGCCTAAGGACCCAGGTTCAATTCTCCAGGTCCCAAGTAAGCCAGATGCACATGGTGGTGCATGCATCTGGAGTTCGCTTATAGTGGCTAGAAGCCCTGAAGTGCCCATTCTCACTACCTCTCTCCCTCCCTCTCTAACTGTAATAATAAAAATAAAATGAAGAAAGGAGGAAGAGGAAGGAAGAGGACGACGGAGGGAAGAGGAGGAGGAGGGAGGAAAAGGAAGGAAAAAGGAAGAAGGAAAGAAAGGAGGAAGAAGAGGAAGAGTTCAAGGCTACACTGAGATGACACAGTGAATTCCAGGTCAGTCTGGGCTACAGCAAAACCCTACCTTGAAAAACTAAAAAAATAAATAAAATAAGATTACTAGGGCTGGAGAGGTGGCTTAGTGGTTAAGCACTTGCCCGTGAAGCCTTAAGGACCCCAGTTCAAGGCTCTATTCCCCAGGACCCACATTAGCCAGATGCACAAGGGGGTGCACGCGTCTGGAGTATGCAGTGGCTAGAGGCCCTGGTGCACCCATTTTCTCTCTCTGTCTGTTGCTCTAAAATAAATAAATAAAAATAAAAAATAAAAAGATTACTAAACCACTGGGAGAACTTTTACAATAGGGATCAGGCCCAAAGAGATGGCTCAGCAAAAGGTACTTGCCTGCAAAGCATGCCAGCTCAGGATCTATTCCCCAGTACCCACAAAATGCCAGATGTACAAAGGGGTGCCTATGTCTGGAGTTTGTTCATTTGCAGTGGCAAAAGGCCCTGGCAAGCCTTCCCCTGACCCGTCTCATAAAAATATTTAAAAAACAAAAGAGGGATCAGACTACCAGAACTCACAGACTCTTCACAGAGGGACAGATTCTGACATCATGAAACTCAAGTATAAAGAAAAAATGACAGAGAAAGAGGTCCAAAGCACCACCAGTGAAGGTATCTTGGCAAAGAAATTTACACTGGCATCAACACCACACTAGTACATACTAAGGATCAAGAACAAGCGAGGCAAGCACAGTGACACAACCCTGAACTCTAGAATGTGGGGAAAGCCTGTAGACAACCCTGATTCTTTAACAAACAGCATGAAAACAAATGAGTGTTCTACATCATAGCACAGAATACAGTCAATTTGAATATCTCAAATATCTAGAAATGAGGATTCCGAATGCTTCTAACAAAAAAAAAAAAAAAACACAATTAGGGCTTGAGAGATGGCTTAGCAGTTAAGGCGTTTGCCTGCATGCCAATGGACCCAGGTTCAATTCCCCAGGACCCACGTAAGCCAGATGCACAAGGTGATGGAAGCATCTGTAGTTTGTTTGCAGTGATTAGAGGCCCTGGTGTGCCCATTCTCTCTCTGTATCTGCCTCTTTCTGTTTCTCTCTCAAATGAAAAAAAAATATATATATATGACTGCTATATATGATATATATAAATGACTGCTTGTAGCTGGGCGTTGTGGCACACACTTGGAATCCCAGTACTTGGAAGGTAGAGGTAGGAGGATTACCATGAGTTCAAGGCCACCCTGAGACTACATAGCGAATTGCAGGTGAGCCTGGGCTAGAGTGAGACCCTACCTCGAAAAATAAATAAATAAATAAAACATTTGGTATGATATGATTATCTTGAAATGCTCATTCAAACATGTGACAAAACACATGGTACACCATAAATTTGTATAATCATTATGTAATATTCAAAAAAGAGGTGCCAACATAAAACTCAAACCAAATATACACCAGAACTTAAAAATATAATAATTTTTGAGCCCAGCACAGGAGCTCATGCCTTTAAAAATCAAGCACTCTGGAGGGCTGAGGTTAGGAGGATTGAGGCTGAGTTTGAGGCCAGCCTGGATTACAGTATGAATTCCAGGTAAACCTGGGAATAAATGAGATCATGCCTCAAAAAACAGATAAAAGAAAAAAAGAGTTTAAGTTTTCTAGATGAAATATACTTATGAAACATCATCAATCCAATTCAATGTGTGGACTGTTTGGATCCCGATTTGATGAAGCCAAAATAAAAGATATTCTTGAGATAACAGAAAAAAACAAAGTACACATAGGTTTGAGAATACAGACTAGATATTAATGTTAATGATGTGGTTACACTTAAAGGAAAAAAATCTATTAAAGAGATTTTTTAAGTACATTAAGATAAAGCAAATAGAATAAAATGTAACTACCCAGTCTAAACCAACCATAGTCACATATACCAAAATTCCCAGCCACTGAACACAATGAATCAGGAGGACCATAAGTTAAGGCCTGCCAGGCAACTGACTTGAGTCTAAAGCCAAGCCTGGGCAACTTACTACAATACTGTGTCAAAATAAGTTAAAAGAAGGCTGGAAGCTTGAAGGGGTGGCGCACGCCTTTAATCCCAGCACTCAGGAGGCAGAGGTAGGAGGATTGCTGAGAGTTCAAACCTGTCCTGAGACTACACAGTGAATTCCAAATCAGCTTGGGCTAGAGTAAGACCCTACCTTGAAAGAACAAACAAACAAACAAACAAAAAAAGGCTGGAGATGTAGCTTAGTATTATAGTACATGAAGGTCCTAGATTCAATCCCTACTACTATAAAAAGAAAACTCTACATGTAGGAGGTGGGCATCCCTGTATGCCTGATATTGTCCATAGTGAAAATTTAACACAGCAGTCACTCTGAAGATGACAAAACAAACCCCTCGCAATCATAAAAACAGAGCATTCCATTTCCATTTTGATTCTCCTTTCTTATCACCATTTGCCCTCGAAACGCAAAGCTGTGAGGAAAGTGAAGAAATATAACATACCTGTGGTAACAGTGGCTAATGTGACAAGATTCTTTCTTAGCATATCATAGAGGGGACTGTTAAAGAAATAAAATACAAAATTAACAATCCCAAATGCCACTTTAAAAATAACAATACTGTTTGTTACTTTTCATTAAATATTAACTACATTTCTGGTATAGGATGTTCCAACTTTCTCTTAGTATGTATATACAGGAACACAGAAACTTTGTTCCAGAATTTTTTTCTTGTTTTTGGGGTAGAGGTAGGATCATCAAATACCAAGAGCTCAAGGTCATATTCAGCTTACACAAGGAGTTGGAGGGTAGCCATCCTGTCTCCAAAAACAACAAAAAAAAAGCAAACAAACAAGCCTGGCACACTGGTGCACACATTTACTTCCAGTACTAGGAGGCAGAGATAGGAGGATCACTGGCCTGGGTTAGAGTTGAGACCCTACCTCAAAAACAGAAAAGTAGGGTCTCAGGGAGGCCTTGAACTCATGGCAATCCTCCTACCTCTGCCTCCCAAGTGCTGGGATTAATGGCGTGCGCCACCACGCCCTGCACTGATCAAATTTTTAATGAGGGCAAAATAGCAAAAGGGCCATGAGTTCGAGGCCATCCTGAGACTCCATAATGAATTCCAGGTCAGCCTGGGCTACAGTGAGACCCTACCTCGAAAAACCAAAAAATAATAATAATAATAATAATTTTTTTTTTGATCAGATTGGAGAGATGGCTTAGCAGTTAAGGTGCTTGCCTGCCTGAAAAGCCAAAGGACCCAGGTTTGACTCCCCAGGACCCACATAAGCCAAATGCATATGGTGCACATGCGCCTGGAGCTCATTTGCAGCAGCTGAAGGCCCTGGCTTGCCCGTTCTCTATCTGCCTCTTTCCCTCAAATAAATAAAATTTAATTTAACTTTAAAAATAGCCAAATATGATAGAGAATGGAATTTCAAAGGGGAAAGTGTCAGGGGGTAGGAAGGGAATTACCATGGGATTTTTTTTATAATCATGGAAAATGTTAATAAAAATTTAAAAATTAAAAAAAAAATAGCCAGATATGGTGGTACACACCTTTAATTCCAGCACTGAGGAGGCAGAGTTAGGAGGATCACTGTGAGTTCGAGGCCACCCTGAGACTACATAGTGAATTCTAGGTCAGCATGGACTAAAATGAAATCTTAACTTGAAAAAACAAAAAAAATGGGCTGGAGATGGCTTAGCACTTAAGCACTTGCCTGCAAAGCCTAAGGACCCCAGTTCAAGGTTCAATTCACCAGGATCCATGTAAGCCAGATGCACAAGGTGGTGCACATGAATCTGAAATTTGTTTGCAATGGCTGGAGGCCCTGGCGCGTGTATTCTCTATCTGCCTCTTTCTCTATCACTCTCAAATAAATAAATAAAAATAAACAAAAAATATTTAAAAAAAATAAATTGATCAGGGCCATGCATGGCGGTGCACGCCTCTAATTCCAGCACTTGAGAGGCAGAGGTAGAAGGATATCACTGTTGAGTTCAAGGCTACCCTGAGACTACATAGTGAATTCCAGGTCAGCCTGGACTAGAGCAAGATCCTGCCTGCCTCAAAAAACAAACAAAAAAGGAAAAACTGATCAGAAAGCCAGGAGTGGTGATCAGGCCTCTAATCCCAGCACTTGGGAGGCAAAGGTAGGAGGATTGCTAAACCCTGAGACTACAGAGTGAATTCCAGGTCAGCCTAGGCTACAGCAAGACCCTACCTCCCAAAAAAAAAAAAAAAAGGCTAGAGAGATGGCTTAGCAGTTAAGCACTAGCCTGTGAAGCCTAAGGACTCCCATATGAAACCTAAGGACCCCAGATAGAGGCTTAATTCCCCAGGACCCACGTTAGCCAGATGCACAAAGGGCACACACGTCTGGAGTTCGTTTGCAGTGGCTAGCGGCCCTGGAGCGCCCATTCTCTCTCTGTCTGTCGTTCTCAAATAAATAAACAACAAAAAAATTTAAAAAAAAATAGACGAGGGCTGGAGAAATGGTTCAGTGGTTAAGATGTTTGCCTGCAAAGCCTAAGGACACAGCCTCAATTCCCCAGTACCCAAATAAAGACAGATGTACAAGGTGATGCATGCATCTAGAGTTTGTTTGCAGTGGCATTAGAAGGCCTGGCACCCCCATTCTCTATCTGCCTCTCTCTCACATACTCTCAAAATAAACAAATAATACACAAATAAACAAACATGCTTTTTTAATTCAATCAATGCCTGGCGTGGTAGTACCCGCCTTGAAACCCAGCACTCCACAGGCAGAGAGAGGTAGGAAGATTGCTGTGAGTTGGAGGCCAGCCTAAGACTATAGAGTAAATTCCAGGTATGCTTGGAACACAGTGATTCCCAATCTTCAAAAAAATGAAAATAAAAATAAATCATGGGCTGGAGAGATGGCTTAGTGGTTAAGCGCTTGCCTGTGAAGCCTAAGGACCCCAGTTCGAGGCTCGGTTCCCCAGGTCCCACGTTAGCCAGATGCACAAGGGGGCGCACGCGTCTGGAGTTCGCTTGCAGAGGCTGGAAGCCCTGGAGCGCCCATTCTCTCTCTCTCTCTCTCTCTCTCTCTCTCTCTGTCTTTCTCTCTGTGTCTGTCGCTCTCAAATAAAAAAAAAAAAAAAAAAAACTTTAAAAAATAAAAAATAAATCAGCTGCGGCTGGAGAGATGGCCTAGCTAAGGCATTTGCCTAAAAAGCCAGAGGATCCTGGTTCGAGTCTCCACGACCCACATAAACCAGACACACAAGGGGGCACATGCACCTGGAGTTCATTTACAGTGGCTATAGAAGCCCTGGAGTGCCCATTCTCTCTCTCTCTCTCTGCTTCTTTCTCCCCCTCAAATAAACAAATAAATATTTTAAAAATAATAATAAAAATAAATCAGCCAGGCATTGTGGCACATGCCTGTAATTCCAGCACTTGAAAGACTGAGGTAAGAGAATCACTGTGAGTTCCAGGTCAGCATGAACTAGAGGGAGACATTAACTCCAAAAAAAAAAAAAAAAAGGTCAATTTTATTTCAATAACTAACAGTAACCTAAGCAGAGATATTTCCTTTGAAAACCACACCCTTCTAGAGTTAAGCTTTATATTTTCAAAAAAAAATTTTTTAATATTGTATTATTTATTTATTTACTTAACAGAGAGAAAGAGGGAGAAAGAGGAGGAAGAGAGAGATAATGAGTGCGCCAGGGCTCCAGCCTCTACAAACGAACTCCAGACGCATGTGTCCCCTTGTGCATCTGGCTAATGTGGATCCTGAGGAATCAAACCTAAGTCCTTTGGCTTTGCAGACAAACGCCTTAACTGCTAAGCCATCCCTCCAGCCCAAGTTTTATATTTTGATTAAGAAATGGGAGGTAAAAAGAAGTCTTAACAAGTGTAAGAGAAAACAAACTCAGAAGAAAGCAGTGCCTAGTAATCTATAGAGAAAACACTAGCTTCTCAATTACTAACTGGCTCGATAGGATAAACTTATGACTATAAACCTCGTGCAAGCAGAGAAAGCCACACAAGTCAGAGTTACTGCGCTGTGATTCTTACTGGGCTCAGCATCAACTTCAAACTGCCCTTCAGTTCTCCATTTCTCTCAGCTCTTTCACAAAATCCTAACCTAGTGACATCTTAGCTCCCTCCTACCTAGACCGTTATACGTTCTGGTCGATCAGAAGCTCTCCTTCAACTGCTCCAGCTCAAATTTTAATTCAGGGAACCCTGAAACCTCCAAGTTCCACCTACTTCTTTGCTTTATATACTTCTTCTACATCACTTAAGATATAATTTTATCATGAATAGTACCTAATTACTACTCTATATGCTCTTCATTCTTCTCTACAGCACTGCTAGTTCCTCACTGGCTACATAACATATGCAGGTCCTCTCATATTGCTTCAAATAACCATTAGTAACCATACAGAGATTATATTAATGGGTGAAAAGTACTCAAAAAGACAGACAAACCCTTATTCTTTTTACCTTGGATCTTTCACAGAAAAGCTCTGACATCCTAGTAGTTCTCCCAAAAGATCTCCACCACAATATACCATATGCTGCTCCTGTTGATCATAAAGCTGCTTCACCATTATATACTGGCCTAGATAGTGCATTACCTGCATGAGAATAAAACAGCATGAAATCATCTGCCTAACTGCTGCCAAAACCACAAATGATAGAATACTATGTAAATCACTATTTTCCTCAGTCAGATCCATACATTTCCACCATGAAAAGTCCAGATGTAAAGCCGGGCGTGGTGGCGCACGCCTTTAATCCCAGCACTAGGGAGGCAGAGGTAGAAGGATTGCCGTGAGTTCGAAGCCACCCTGAGACTACATAATGAACTTCAGGTCAGCATGGGCTATAGTGAGACCCTACCTCAAAAAAACAAAAAAAAACAAAAAGTCCAAATGTGTTGATGAGCAGACAATGAGTGAATGAACCCAATATCTACGTTGTTATGAGAACCCTCGTACATTGTCAGCATCGAAGCACTGACAGCCTTGTGCTACCTTTCTATAACCAATTCATTGCATCAAAATGAAAAAATAGGGCTGGAGAGATGGCTTGGCGGTTAAGCGCTTGCCTGTGAAGCCTAAGGACCCCGGTTCGAGGTTCGGTTCCCCAGGTCCCACGTTAGCCAGATGCACAAGGGGGCGCACGTGTCTGGAGTTCGTTTGCAGTGGCATGCCCATTCCCACCCTCCCTTCCTCCCTCCCCATCTCTCTCTCTCTCTCTCTCTCTCTCTCTCTCACTCTCTCTACCTCTTTCTGTCTCTGTCACTCTCAATTAAATAAAAATGAACAAAAAAAATTTTTTAATGAAAAAGAAAAATAATAATAATAGGGGAGTTGGGGAGATGGCACAGTGTTAAAGGATCTTGCTTACAAAGCCTGCCAGGCCAGGTTCAATACTTAGTACCCATGTTAAAACCAAGATGTATAGTGGGCACATGTATCTAGAGTTCATTTGTAGCAGCAAAAGGCCCCAGCACAACTATGTTTTTCTTCCTCTCTGAAATAAATAACAAACTATTTAAAAGAAAAAAAAAAGAAAGAAAATCACAAGCAGGCCATTGCAGGCATGGCAATGCATATCTGTAATCCCTGCATGCAAAAGAGACTGGGGCACAGAAAATGTCTCATCCAGCTGGGCGTGGTGGCATACCTTTAATTCCAGCACTGGGGAGGCAGAGGTAGGAGGATTGCCCTGAAACTGAGGTTACCCTAAGACTACATATGAATTCCAGCCTGGGCTAGAGTGAAACCCCATCTTGAAAAACATAAAAATCAGGCTGGAGAGATGGCTTAGCTGTTAAGGTGCTTGCCTACGAAACTTAAGGGCCTAGGTTCAACTCCCCAGAATCCATTTAAGTCAGATACACATAGTGGCGCATAAGTTTGAAGTTCCTTTGCAGTGGCTAGAGGCTAGAGGCCTGATGTGCCAATTCTCATTCTCTTTCAAGAAAAGAACAGGGCCGAAGAGATGGCTTAGCGGTTAAGGCATTTGCCTGTGAAGCCAAAGGATCCAGGTTCGATTCCCCAGGACCCATGTAAGGCAGATGCACAGGGGCCACATGCATCTGGAGCTCATTTGCAGTGGCTACAGGCCCTGGTGCACCATTTCTCTCTGTATCTGTCTCTCTACTCTCTACTTCTCTCTGCTTGCAAATAAATAAATAAAAATAACAAATATTAAAAAAAAAGAAAAGAAAAGAAAAAACAGGCCAGGAATGGTGGCACACGCCTTTAATCCCAGCACTTAGGAGGCAGAGGTAGGAGGATCGCCATGAGTTTGAAGCCACCCTGAGATTACATAATGAATTCCAGGTCAACCTGACCGAGAGTGAAACTCTACCTTGAAAAACCAAAAAAAAAAAAAAAAAAAATAGTAATAATGGTGATGATGATATCGCCCCCATCACCAAGCATGGTAGCTCATACCTATAATGCCAGCATTTGGGAGGCTGAGGGAAGATCATCGTCAGCCTGGGATACTGAATAAGTACCAAGTCTGCTGCCTGGGCTACAGTGAGACCTGCTTCAAAAAAACACTTAAAAATAAAAGAAAAAGCCAGGCATGGTGGCGCACGCCTTTAATCCCAGCACTCTGGAGGAGCAGTAGGAGGATCACTGTTAGTTCAAGGCTACCCTGAGACTACAGAGTGAGTTCCAGGTCAGCCTGGGCTAGAGTGAGATCCTGCCTTGGAAACCAAAAAAATAAATAAAGAAAGAATAAAGAATAAGAGAAAAAGTCATGTCTGCCAGGTATGGTGGCACATGCCTTTAATCCCAGTAATCAGGAGGCCGAGGTGGGAGCATCACTGAGTTCAAGGACACCCTGAGAATTCAGATACAGTCCAAAAGCAATACTTATACTTTAAAATAATAAAATAAGGGCTGAGATATTGGCTCAGCAGGTAAAGGTCCTTGCAAAGCATCAAAGCATGCCAGCCCAGGTCCAATTCACCAACACCCATGTAAAGCCAGGTGCAAATGGTGGCATAAGCATCTGGCATTATTTGCTGTGGCAAGAGACCATGACGAGCCCATAAACACACACATATACATGCAAATAATTTTTTTTTAATAATGAATTGTCCAGGTGTGGTGGTGCATACCTTTAAACCCAGCTTTGGGAAGGCAGAGGTAGGAGGATCGACATGAGCTCAAGACCACCCTGAGACTGCACAGTGAATTCCAGGTCAGCCTGGGCTAGAATAAACCCTACCTTGAAAAACGAAAAGAAACAAACAAAAGTCAGAGATATATGTCAATGGTAGAGCACATATCCAGTCCAAGCTTGGGTTCAAACCCTAGCACAGCAAAACTAAATAAAGAAATATGGTTATTCTAAACAATGTGAAACTTCGATGGTGGGAGCTTGATAAAGGATCTTAGGGTTAGGTATCTTTACATCTTAAATGCAAATACCTCTATTAGATTAACACTGTGTGTATATACACACAGTATGTGTTAACATGTATGTGTGTATGTATTCAGATATACATATACCCTGCACACACATATGCAAAGTTAGAGGAAGACAGAAGCCAGGCACGGTGGTACACGCCTTTAATCCCAGCACTTGGGAGGCACAGGTAGGATGAGTTCAAGGCCACCCTGAGACTACCTAGTGAATTCCAGGTCAGCCTAGACTAGAGTGAAACCTCCCTCAAATCCCTACCCCTAAAAAAAAAAAAAATTCAGGGCTAGAGGGATGGTTTAGCACTTAAGGTACTTGCCTGTAAAACCAAAGAACCCAGGTTCAATTCCCTAGGACCCACATAAGCCAGATACACAAGGTGGCACATGGGTTTGGTGTTTGCAAAAGCTGGAGGCCCTGGAGTGCCCATTCTTTCTGTGTCTGTCTATCCGTCTCTCTCCAATAAATAAAAATTAAAAAAAAAAAAAACTTCAGGGGCTGGAGAAATGGCTTAGCCTTTAAGGTATTTGCCTGCAAAGCCAAAAGGACCTTGGTTCGATTCTCCAGGATGCACATAAGCCAGATGCACAAGGTGGCACATGTGTCTGGAGTTCGTTTGCAGTGGCTAGAGGCCCTGGCACGCCCATTCATTCTCTCCCCCCACCCCCTGTTTTCTCTCTCATGCTCTCTCAAGTAAATTAATTAAATTATTTTTAAAACCTCAGATGCTAAACAAGTTACTAAATGCCTAAGTGTTTAAAAGAACTCACAGTGCTCAGATGAGTATGTGACAAGTATAAAATGAAACACTACTGCAAGCTCCAGCCTAGTAGCACCAAATCTTGGAAATCAGTTGTCCTACTAACTTGTATATGTTCTGTATTTTAACTCCTAGTTCAGTTTATGGTTAATAAAACACTTCAAAAGGAACCCTAAAGGAAGGAAGAAATTAGCATGGAAGTCCTTAAATCAGCAAAAGTTGCCCCTTCAGTACCATAGAAGAACTTCCTATGTTAGCCGTGACTTTGCATTTGCTGATTTCTACCTCCTCTCTCCCCTTGCCTCTCCACGATCTCTAATGTTAGCTAATGGTTTCTAGAAGAGACAGTCCACTTCACCAGTGCTATAGCCACTGTACAGTAAGTAAGTTTACAGCCACAACCATGCAAACAACCCTAATTTAAACTCAGTGTGTTTAATCCCAGGACTGCTTTGAGTTCAAGGCCAGCCTGAGACTATACAGTGAATTCCATTGAATTCAGCCATTTCTTTTAAAGGGAAACCCTATCACAAACAAAAAGCCATGAAAGTAAGATGGGGATCAATAGGGAGAAACAGTGTTAATGGAAGGGGGTAAGAGAAAGTAATGGGGGAAATAAAGTAACTAAATAGATGAATTATTACAGAAGTGGTAAATTATTTAAAGGGACTCCTAAAAACTTGAGACTGCTCTGATGGCTTACCTCTTTCGTGGTGAACATTTCACCCTGCGCACCGGCTGCCTGCAAAATCTTCAAAAGTGGCAGCTTGGGTCGTACCTGATATAAACAAAATAAACCTACTATTTTGTTTTTGTTTTTTTACATTTTTTAATATTTATTTTTTATTTTTTATTTATTTGACAGAGAAACAGGGAGAGACAGAAAGAGAGGATGGGCACCTCCAGCCACTGCAAACTCCAGATGCAAGCGTCCCCTTATATTATCTGGCTAACGTGGGTCCTGGGGAATTGAAGCTGGGTCCTTTGGCTTTGCAGGCAAACATATTAAGCACTAAGCCATCCCTCAAGCCCTGTTTTTGTTTTTAAGATAGGATCTCATGAAACCCAGGCAGTCCTGGAACTCCCTAAATCATGTAGGATAACCTTCAACTCTTGATTCTCCTGACTTTACCTCCCAGGCACTAATCTCAGACAGGTGCTTGGCTCTCAGTATCAAGCTACTATTTGCATTTAAATTCCTTTGGCTTCAGAAACTCTCCAACAAGAGAATTTCCTTTACAGACACACACACACAAAAAAGCCTAGGAGACAGGGATCCCCATCCAGTGACCAAAACTCTACTGGCTGCCCTCCAGATAAATCATTTACAATTGCATTAACACCTACCAGGATGGCTATAATTTAATTTTAATGGGGAATGGATGTTGGCAAGAACTTAGAAAAACCTTAAATCATTAGATGTTTCTAATAAAAATAGAAAATGGTGTAACAGCTGTGAAAAAAAAAACTCAGTAGTCCCAATAAAGTTAAACACAAAATTAAATTACCATAAAAGGGCTAGAGAGATGGCTTAGCAGTTAAGACACTTGCCTACAAATGCCACAAGTGGTGTATGAGTTGTAGCAATGATGGCATCAGGGAGTACTGCCAAGTTAGCCTGGACTAGAGACCCTACCTTGGAGGAGGGGGAGGAATATTACCATCAAAATAGAAATTTGGTGTGGTGGCACACACCTTTAAAAAAGTTCCAAGGAGCTGGGCATGGTGGCGCACTCAGGAGGCAGAGGTAGACTGCTAGCCATGAGTTCGAGGCCACTCTAACACTACAGAGTAAATTCCAGGTCAGCCTAAGCTAGAGTAAGACCCTACCTCAAAAAAAAAAAAAAAAGCCTTGAGCTCCTGATCCTCTTGCTCAAGTGCTGGGATGGCAGGTATGTGCCATCACAACCTGATTATGTAGTGCTGGGGATCAAACGTGCATGCTAGGCAAGCACTGTACCCACTGAGCAACATCCCCAAGCCTAATGCCATCATTTCTTTTTTATTTTAAATATTTATTCACTTATTTGAGAGGAGGCAGAGAGAGAAGAATCGACACACAGGGCCTTTAGCAGTGGCAAACCAACTCCAGATGCATAAGCCACCTTGGGTATCTGGCTTAAGTAGGTACTGGGGAAGCGGACCTCTGTTTTTTGGCTTTGTGGGCAAACACCTTAACTACTAAGCCATCCATCCCTCCATCCCTGACTCCATCATTTCTAAACACCTAGAATGGCCCACACCATGATCTGCCAGGAATCAGTTCAGAATTGTGTAGTTTCTCCAAAATTGTCTGATGCAGCAGGACCATGGTATACAATTTTGAATCATCAAATTTATCTCTCTTCCCCTTACAACCTTAGTTTTACCTTAAGACCACCCTTGTACTAAGGTTGCATAAATATTTTCTATTATTTTCTTCCAAAGTGTATTTCACTATTTACAATTAAAATTTTAATCCAGCCAGGCCTGGTAGCACTCGCAAGGCAGAAGTAGGAGGACAGCCATGAGTTTGAGGCCAGCCTGAGACTACATGGTGAATTCCAGGTCAGCCTGGACTAGAGTGCAACCGTACCTTGCCAAAAAAAAAAAAAAAAACAAGGAATCTACTTGGAATTTGAAAGTTTAAAGTCTTCATTTTATTTTCTCAAAGATCTTGTCAATAATCACAAAAACATTTATTAGTATATACCACATTTTATTCCTCAAGTCCAGATTTGATATACTTACAATTTAAGAATTGTCTTTTAAAGAAAGAAGCCAAATCGGACAGCACACACCTGTAATCCAGCACCAGAAAATAGGAGGACAGCGCCAATTTCAAATCCAATTAACTTACACAGATAACTCCAGGCCAGCCAGGGCTGCTTAGGGAGTTAGGGGTTTTTCTCTCTCTAACACACACACACACACACACACACACCCCCAGAAAAGGAGAGCCAGATGTGGAGGCAGAAGTAGGAGGATAGCCTTGAGTTCAAGGCCAACCTGAGACTACAGTTGAGACCCTACCTCCCAACAGCAAAAAAGAAAAGAAAAAAAAAATGAAGGAGAAGAAGAGAGGGAGAAATGGCGAAAGACTAACTACAATCACATGGGTGAGAAAGCAAACTTAACGTGGCCCCAAATTCTCTACGCAGTATTTCTAACCAGAATATACTACTCATTTTCAAAATGTACTATTTTGAACAATCTTCTAAATATTTACAATTTTTCCTCAATGAGCAAATCAATGAGTACTGCTACTATTTACCTATTTACAGTAAAACATTTTAAATATACTACCATTTGTGCATTATAAATCCTGATCAATTAATTCAGCTAATGCCTCACTTAAATTTCTTACAAATTTAGGAGGAAAATAATGACTTACCTTATTGATTCGTTCTGAAGAGACTCTGCAAGTACTGTCAGACGTTGAACACTGGGCAGAGGTAGAATGTGATGTCATTTTGTCAGTGAAGATACTGCAATCTATTGGTAAAACTAAAAGGAAATATATATGTAAATATATATAATCTAAAAAGATAGAAAATCCTGTCTTTAGCATTTACTTTTTAAAAATCTGCCATGGACACAAGACACAACAAAGCACACTACACAAATCTAATGCTGGGTGCTCCATACCTCCAATATCTTCCCAATCCAATCCTAAAGTAAGAATAAACTACCTATGCTTCCCTCAGATAAAGCCTGAAACACAAACAGGTTTGGGCATGTTCCAACTTCCATGGGATGTTAATGAGTAAATTGTTCTAAGAAAGTCAAATTTACAATCACTCCCTCCCCTCGGACTATCAAGTGATATGCGTTATTTCCTAGGCTCCTAAACAAAAGCAATGCTTGCTGGAAGGTGACCCATTCCAAGAGCACTTCAAGGAAAACCTCAGCAACATGTAGGAACAGGCCTAGACAAGGGACCACAGAAAAGTCAGCATTTTCTAGGCCAGGTGTGGAGGAGAACACCTGTAAACCCAGCACTCAGGCGGCTGAAGTAAAGGACTGCCATAAGTTCAAGACCAGCCTGGACTACGACTACGAGACCAGCCAGGGCTACATAGCAAGACTGTCTCAAAATGAAAATACGTTTTTGGGGGGGCTGGGCATGGTGGTGCACACCTTTAATCCCAGCACTCAGGAGGCAAAGGTAAGAGGATTGCTGAGTTCCAGGCCACCCTGAGACTACACAGTGAATTCCAGGTCAGCCTGTGCTAGAGTGAAGCCCTACCTCAAAAAACTTAAAAAAAAAAACTTTTTATCTGGGCATGATGGCACACACCTTTAATCCCAGCACTTAGGAGACAGACAGAGGATCACTGTGAGTTGGAGGCTATTCTGAGACTATATAATGAATTCTAGGTCAGCCTGGGCTAGAGTGAGACCCTACCTTGAAAAACCAATCACCCACATTCCACAAGGTACCAGAACTAGAAATATTCAGGGTATTAGTTGTTAATGGCCCTTGAAAACAAAGGACTGTGCTGCACAGACATGGTATGGGTTGTTGGCTCAGGATGCCCACCCCTACATTTTTTTTGTAACAGAACATGCATTCTAACAAACTTTTTGTCCCTCCCCTAATTTTTTGAGTGTTACAGTCAGGTTTGTATTGCTGGTAGAAATCACCCAACCAAGGGCAGCTTGTGAGAAAAAGAGGTTTATTTTGGCTTACAAACTCAAGGGGAAGCTCCACAATGGCAGGGAAAAATCAATAACATAAGCAGAGGGTGCACATCAACCCCTGGCCAACATAAGGTGGACCACAGCAACAGAAGAGTGTGCCAAACACTGGCAAGGGGAAACTGTCTATAACACCTGTAAGCCCGCCCCCAATAATACACTCCCTCCAGGAAGCCTTAATTCCCAAATCTCCATCAGCTGGGAACCTAGCATTCAGAACACCTAAGTTTATGGGGGCACCTGAATCAAACCACCAAACTGAGTCACTATGTTGACTAACATGACCTCAAACTCCTTGGTTCAAACGATCCTCCTGCCTCAGCTTCCTAAGTAGCTAAAACTACAGGCTCACGCCACAGTGCTGTGCATTTATTTGCTTGGCAGATTTAGAGCTGGTTATTCTGAGAAAGTACTAACAAAAGAGAAGTACTCAAATCTGTCATTTCACTAGTCATGGTGATGCATGCATGCCTTTAATCCTAGCATTTAGGAGGCAAAGGTAAGAGGAGGGGGGAAAAAGTGGCCTGCAGAGATGTCTTAGTGGTTAAGGTACTTTCCTGTGAAGCCAAAGGACCCAGGTTCAATTCCTCAGGATCCACGTAAGCCACATACAGAAGGTGGTACATGTGTCTAGAGTTCGTTTGCAGAGGCTGAAGGCCCTGGCACACTCATATTCTCCCTCTCAATCAAATTAAAAAAACAAACTAAGTGGGTTAAAAGGCTGCGCGTGGTGGCGCATGCCTTTAATCCCAGCACTCGGGAGGCAGAAGTAGGAGGATCATCACAAGTTCGAGGCCACCACAAAGTGAATTACAGGTCAGCCTGAGATAGAGTGAAACCCTACCTCCAAAAAACAAAATAAAGGCGGGGGGCAGGGCTTGAGAGATGGCTTAGCGGTCAAGGTTCTTGCCTGCGAAGTCTAAGGACCCATGTTCAACTCTGCAGATCCCGCATTAACCAGACACACAAAGGTGAGGCAAGCATAAGGTCATAAATGCCCAGTAGGTGGCACAAGCATCTGGCTTGTGATTGCAATGGCTGAGGCCCTAGCATGCCAATTCTCTCTCTCTCTCTCTCTCTAAAAAAATAAATAATAATAAAAAAAGTCCCTTCCCCCCTCACACCACAGGATGCTGGGCCAGCAGCAGAAGAGGAAGAAGCCGAACCTCAGCCCCACCACTAGCCACTTTCTTTCCCTACTCCTGGAAATCCCCTCATGAGCCATCTGTTCTAAGGGGTGAAGGCAGGGCCAGGAGGGGGTGCCTCCCCACCCACAGTGGACACACCTTCACAGTCAACTCCTGGAGGTCTGCCCCTGCAAGCCCAGCCCCTCCAGCCACAGCTGATGCTGCAGCCACTGGGGCTAGGAAGAAATGGTTGGTACATGACTGCCCAGTATATCTTGGTTCTGGGGGGCTACCTCTGTCTCAGCTGCAGCTGACTTGTCAAGGCATCCCCCAAAAGACACCACCAACATCTCAAAATCTCCTTCAGTGAGAGGACCCTGGAGACTACCTACTCACTCCAGAGCCTGAGGGCCCCCAATGCCCAATGATGAAGAGGATGAGGAAGAACTGCTGTTGCTGCAGCAAGAGCAGAAGGGAAGGTTGCACAACAAGGCCCTATTCATGGAAGAGTCCTGCCTCCAGTGTGGGCACATCCCTCCCTCCCGTAATTGAAGAACCTGAATCCTGGATGGCTTGGAGCACATCAACCCTCGAAATGAGCCTGGCAGGGAAGGGTGACCAACAGCTTCTGTGCTTTCCCCATCCCATTTCTAGGGACAGAGCCAACTGCCCAAGTTCCACTTACAATCCCTGGTGTGAATGTGGTCAAACAGGGTGAACATCTTAGGAGATCCAAGAGTGAGCACCACATTCTGGAGAGGACAGGACTCACTTGGGGTGGAAATAGAGCACCCCTATCTCCACAACAGGGTACACCCTTCAAAGACTTCCTTGGCTCCCCACCACTCCCTTGGGGACCCTTGGGATTTAAGCATTTGTCTCCCTGGAAGGCCTAAATCCCACTCCACTTATAGACAGCACCCCTTTGTTTACAACTCCTGCCTCCTCTATCAACCACAGCCTGGTTTATATACCTGCCTACCCCACCTGCCAAAGCCTTAAATTTATAAACCACACTGAATCCATCTCTCTTCTGTTTGTTTCACTGTGAGTGCCCTGGGGGAGATGGCTCACTCTACCTTTGTTTGGTATTATTGTGTCTCAGTTTCCCCCCAACAGAGAAGGCTGGCTGGGAATCCTAATCCTGTACCTCATGAGAGTCATTTAAGTCTATTCCTATTAGTTCATAATTCAATTTTCCACACCACAACAAAATGGAGCTCTTTCCAAAAATAAAAATAAAAAATCAGGGCTGGAGAGATGGCTTAGTGGTTAAGCGCTTGCCTGTGAAGCCTAAGGACCCCGGTTCGAGGCTCGGTTCCCCAGGTCCCACGTTAGCCAGATGCACAAGGGGGCGCACGCGTCTGGAGTTCGTTTGCAGAGGCTGGAAGCCCTGGCGCGCCCATACTCTCTCTCCCTCTATCTGCCTTTCTCTCTGTGTCTGTCGCTCTCAAATAAATAAATAAAAATTAAAAAAAATATTTAAAAAAATATATTAAAAAAAAAATAAAAAATCAAAGACTTTTGGTTGCAAAAGCTTTTCTTTTCTGATGGCAGTGACTCAAAACTCACCATAGTGCTGAGAAGTGACAGTGGAGTGTTCAGCACTGAGGCATCTCTACCACACCCTAAAAAGCTCAGGTGTCAGGGAGACTGTAAGAGCCAAAGGAAGAGAAGGACTGCATATAATGCTGTCTTTCAGAGATCAATGTGGCCTTGATATTCATGACCTCACAGTGTCTGACACTATAACTTCACAATAGGAGGGGGAGAATGATGTCATCAGAAAAGACTAATTGGAAAGAAGGGATTCAATGGAGGGAGGATTTGGAGGGGAATGTGAGGGTGGTGGAAGGGAAATATCATGGTTTATTGTCTATACTTATGGAAGTTGGCAAAAAATAAAAATAAAAGCAGCCAGGAACGGTTGTACATGCCTTTAATCCCAGCATTTGGGAGGCAGAGGTAGGATAAAGAGGCCAGCCTGAGGCTACACAGTAAATAAATTCCAGGCTAGCCTGGGCTACAGTGAAACCCTACCTCAAAAAACTAACAAAATTTAAAAATTAAAAATAAAAACTGGGGGCTGGAGAGATGGCTTAGTGGTAAAGCGCTTGCCTGTGAAGCCTAAGGACCCTAGTTCAAGGCTCGATTCCCCAGGACCCACGTAAGCTAGATGCACAAAGTGGCATATGCATCTGGAGTTTGTTTTCATTGGCTGGAGGCTCTGACACACCTATTCTCTCTCCCTCTCTCTGCCTCTTTCTCTCTCTGTCACTCTCAAATAAATAAATAAATATAAACAAAAAATTAAAAATAAATGAATAAATAAATAAAAACCAGCATGATGGTGCACACCCTTAATCCCAGCACTCAGGAGGCAGCAGTAGGAGGATCGTGTTGAGTTCGAGGCCACCATGAGACTACATAATGGATTCCAAGTCAGCCTGAGCTAGAGGGAGACCCTACCTCAAAAAACCAAAAAGCAAAAAGAAATCTACATTGTGGGGGTGGGGAGGGAGGGAATTACCATGGGATATATTTTATAATCATGGAAAATGTTAATAAAAATTAAAAAAAAATCTACATTGATAAAGGATCTGTAAGAAGAATAGAGCTGACTTGTGTTCTACATACGAAAACAATCTCTTGCAGTGGCTAGAGATCCTGGCAAGCACATTCACCCTCCTCAATAAGTTAAAAAAATAATAAGTGGGCTGCAAGGCCACTGAGAAATCCTGCTGGAACTAAGCTGAAAACCTCCTTCCATGTAGACCAACTGACAGAAAGCTGGAAGAAGCCATTCTGCATGCAGTTCAATGGAAGAGGGAGAAATCGCCAGTGAAGATACTCAACAATGGACACTGCAAGCCTTATATTTGGACAGCCAGCCCAAATTAGCCAACGGATGCAATACTGGCATGTCTGTTATGGTAGAAACCAACTGCCCTCTAATTGGACTGGAGGCCCGCTCCATGGGAGGGAATATATCCCTGATACTGAAAACCTACAACACAGGTAATCATGAGCCCTAGGGGTGTAACGTTGGCTGCTCTCTGGCTAAAAGTTTATACTATGCTCATCAAACTGCCCAGTAAGCACTTCTCTTAATGTTCATGCCCATATATTAATACTACTCTCACTTCTGGTAGAAAACCTTCTCTTTTCAGATGGCAGTGACCTTGGGATGACTCAGACTGCACCATGGTGCTAAGAAGAAGTAACAGAGGAATGCTCAGCACTGCAATATCTCTATCACACCTTCCAAGGCTCAGGGTCTATTGTGGAAGAGGTGGCGGAAATAATGTAAAAGCCAAAGGAAGGGTAAGACTCCTTACAACGTGCTCCTCCAGACACAAAATGGCCTGGATATCCATGACCTCACAATGCCTGACACTACCTACACAAGACTATCACAATAGGAGGAAAAAGATCATGATATCAAAATAAAAGAGACTGACTGAGAGGGAAAAGGGATATGATGGAGAGTGGAGTTTCAAAGGGGCAAGTGGGAAAGGGAGTGCATTACCATGGGATATTGTTTACAATCATGGAAGTTGTTAATAAAAAATTAATTTTAAAAAATAATAATAACAAGGCATTCTGCTCCCCATACTCCCAAAAAGCCTGAATTCCATTGCCCTTGCAGAACTCAGAATATTGTCTATGGTTCAATCACTGCCCTCCAGCTGCATATTTTGTGAGACTTTGGTGTGTATGTTCATAATCAAATACTATTTTCTCCTGTTGATATCTCAATTTAATTTATAGCCCAAAGAACCTAGGGAGGTAGAGAAGCCATTACTGTCCCTCTCTTTTCAGTAGGAACTCTCACTGACAGCTCCCTCACTGGGTATTAGCATAGAAACTTTTTTGATCATTTCCAAATGACTTTCCATTCTATGTTGGTGTTCTCCAAGTCTCAGCTTCCACCATTCTACACCCACTATACAAATGATGAATTCAGATTCCTGAACATGACTAGAACATAGAACCATTCTCTGAATTTTCAAGCTGCAAGTTATACCCCAATTGACCTAAATATTCTCCCAAAATAATGCAAACAAAGTTAAATTTTATATTAGGGAACTTATTTACATTACATAATAAAAGCCATCACAGGCCCAGGTGTGGTGGCGCATGCATTTAATCCCAGCACTCAGAAGGCAAAGGTAGGAGGATAGTTGTGCGTTCAAGGCCACCCTGAGACTACATAGTGAATTCCAGGTCAGCCTGAGCTAGAGTGAGACCCTACCTCAAAGAAGAAAAAAAAAAAATCCATTACAATCACCTTTGTGTCTGGCACTTTTTTTTTTTTTTTTTTTTTTGAGGCTGGGTCTTGCTCTAGGCTGACCTGGAATTCACTATTAGTCTCAGGTTGACCTCAAAGTCAGAGTGATCCTCCTACCTCTGCCTCCCAAGTGCTGGGATTAAAGGTGTCAGTTTTCTTTGAAGTAGGGTCTCACTCTAGCCCAGGCTGATCTGGAATTCACTCTGTAGTCCCAAATCATCCTATCTGCCCTACTGGGTCTGCCATACTTGACACTCTTTAAAGCACATTGTACACGGAAAGTCATTTGATCCTTACAGAATCCTGGGGGTAGAGTACTGTTTTCATTTACACCGGAGGGAACCAAAGCACCCCTACCTGCAGTTATAGAGTTCTTGCACTCTGGTTACAGAAGTCATGACTCCCCCTCTCCCAAATGTAACAGGTCACATTATAAATTTTTTTTTGGGGGGGGGTGTTTGCTTTGTAAGTCAGGGTCACTCTAGTCCAGGCTGACCTGAAACTCACTCTGTAGCCCAGGCTGGCCTTGAACTACCCAGTCTTCTACCTCAGTCTCCCAAGTGCTGGGGTTAAAGTCACCACATTAACATCTATTCTTTCTCCTTCGTGCTCCAAAATTCTTACTCCAGAGCTGGAGAGATGATACAGTGATTAAGAACTTTGCCTGCAAAGGCTAAATGGCCCGTATTCAATTCACCAGTACCCATGTAAAGGCAGTTGCACAAAATGGCTCATGAATCTACAGTTTGTTTGCAGCAGCTAGAGGCCCTGTGATGCCCATATTCATTCATATTCTCTCTCTCCTTCCAAAAACAACAAAAAAGACACATGGGTGTGGCTAAGCACACCTTTAATCGCAGTAGGTGGGAGGATGGCAGAGATAGTGGGGTCTCAGTGAATTGAGTTCACCTTGATAATACAGCCTGGGCTAGAAGACCCTACCTCAAAAACAACAAAAAATGACAGGCGTGGTGGCGCACCCCTTTAATCCCAGCACTCAGGAGGCAGAAATAGGAGGATTGCTATGAGTTCAAGGCCACCCTGAGACTCCATAGTGAATTCCAGGTCAGCCTGAGCTAGAGTGAGACCCTACCGCAAAAAAAAAACCAAAAAGAAAAAAAATAAATAAATAACAAAAAATTAAAAATCTTTAGAAAAAAAAAGAACAGTAGCAGCCAGATGTAGTGGCCCACACCTTTAATCCTAGCACTCAGGAGGCTGAGGTAGAAGGATCATTGTGAGTTGGAGGACACCATGAGACTACGTAGTGAATTCCAGGTTACCCTAGACTAGAAAGAAATCCTACTTTGAAAAGCCCAAAAAACAAAACAATAATAATAATAAAGTTCTTACTAATTCTTCAAATTAGGTCAAAAGTCACTTCCTTAGTCAAGGCTTTGCAGACAGCTCTACAGAAGCTGATCACAGAGTACCTTTATTAAAACACTTAATATGGGAACATATGCTATTTAGACAAGGTCCTGGGCTAAACCCCCAGTACCCTCCCTCAAAACTACTGCATTTTGGGAGGAGAGAGGGGACTCAAGAGATCCTCCTACCTCAGCCTCCCAAGTGCTGGGATTAAAGGCATGCACCACCACACCCAGCAAATTTACTGTTTTTGTGTGTGTCCATATTATCCCGAAATCACAGAAAGCAGTAATGCCGGGCTGGGGAGATAGTTCAGCAATTAAAGCAACTGAAGTACTTGTGTGCAAAGCCTGACAGGCCAGGTTTAAGTCTCAACCACCCATATAAAGCCAGATGTACCAAAATGCCACATATTCTGGCTTGGCAAGAGAGCCTGCCCTTCATATACACACAACTGGTAAATGAATAAACCCTCCTGACTCTTAAGTAGACACCTGAGTCTGAAATAACTCTTCCAATGAAGAAACTACTACTGAGGTGTTGTTGCAGTCATTACACATAAAAAGGTAAGGTGGGCCAGGCATGGTGCAATCACCTCTAATCCCAACACTCAGAGGCAGAGGGAGGAGGATCGCCATGAGTTCAAGGCCACCCTGAGACTACATGGTGAATTTCAGGTCAGCCTGGGCTACAGTGAAACCCTACCTTGAATAACCAAAATGAGAAGAAGAAAAAAAAAGTAAGGTGGGTAGCAAAAATATATTCCAGCATTTTGGCAAACTGGGAAATAACCTAAAAGACACACCAATGAAGAGCTGGGTGTGGTGGCACATGCCTTTAATCCCAGCACTTGGGAGACGAGGATAGCTGCAAGTTCAAGGCCAGCCAGGAACTAGAGTAAGATCCAGGTCAGCCTGGGCTACAGTGAAACTCTTACCTCCAAAAAAAGAAAAAAATAAAGAAAAAAAGCCAGGAGTGGAGGCACACACCTTTAATCCTAGCACTCGGGAGGCAGAGGTAGAAGGATGGCCATGAGTACAAGGCCACACTGAGACTCCAGGTCAGCATGAGCTACAGCGAGACCCTACATCAAAAAAAACATGAAGAAGAACCGGTGGTGCACGCCTTTAGTCCCAGCACTGGGGAGGCAGAGGTAGGAGAATCACCGAGAGTTCCAGGTCAGCCTGGGCTAGAGTGAGACCCTACCTCGAAAAGCCAAAAAAAATGAAGAAAAAAAAGGAAAAGAATGTAGGGGCTGAGACCAAACAATTAAAAAAAAAAAAAAAAAAGGCAGGCTGGAGGGGTAGCTTAGCTGTTAAGGCGTTTGCCTGCAAAGCCAAAGGACCCAAGTTCGATTCCCCAGGACCCACATAAGCCAGAAGCATAAGGAGGCACATGTGTCTGGAGTTAATTTGCAGTGGCTGGAGGCCCTGGCACGCCCACTCTCCCTCTTTCTCTGTCAAATAAATAAATAATTTTCTTAAAAAAAAAAAAAAAAGGCTTCAAATATCTTCGACAGACAGATGCATCCCAGTTGCTGGTAGAACTTACTTAAATCTGTCCTGAAGGACAAGACCAGTGGTATCTTATCCAGATATCGCGTAAAACAAGGGTTTTCAAAATGTGCAAGAATCATTGGGAGATATGCTAATTAAAATACACATTCGTGGGGTCTGGGGAGATGGCCTAGTGGTTAAGACGCCTTCCTGCAAAGCATAACAAGCGGGGTAAAGCCAGCTTCACAAAGTGGTGCACGCTTTTGGAGTTCGTTTGCAGAGGCTGGAGGCACTGGCATGCCCATTCTCTTCTCTTCTCTCTCTCTCTGTCTCTCTCCTAGCTCTCTGCTTGCAAATAAAGAAATAAAAATATTTTTAAAAATACATATTTGTGTATATACATATACACACACATTACATATACAGATTCTCAAGCACTGCCACATGATATTTCCACTTCAGGAAATCCGTGTGTAGCCCAAAAAATGAATTACTTTCCAAATGCAGTGTTGTAATTCCTTTAAGTTGCGTTAATGTCACTCTCCCCACCTCTTTCCTGCAAGGTGCAAGAACCTCCCACCGCTTCCCTTCCGTGCCTCCGGCGGGTCCTCCGCTCCCATCCCTTCCCCCACCGCCCTCCGGCGCCGCCATCCGCGCCGCCAACGCCTCGGGCCCGCTCGGCTCGCCACCGGGCTCCGGGGGCCCCGGCTCTCCTCCCGCGCCGGGCCTCCAGGCACCGCGCCGACCCCCCAACAGCCACACCTTACGGTCGCTCCATGAGTCGCTCTCCCTCCGAGCCCGGAGGGAGCGGTGGCGGTCGCAGATCCTAAGGGCTCCGCAGCATTTTAAAACTGCGAGCAACGAGGGCGCAACTTCCGGCCTCGCGCCCCGACCTCCCCAGGAGAACTTCCGGTGAGGCCGCCGAGGACCATATATGGAGCTGGCGGACTAGGAAGCTAGAGAGGCTCCTTCGTACCACAGAGTACGCTGTGGTTGGGGAAGAGAGTCGTGAGTGCTGGGTAGCAGAAGCTTGGCAGGGTTTGCTAAGGTGAGTTTGGGTGGCACACCTGTTCTTGGGGTATTTACAGAGGTGACCTAAGAGCTCAGGAAAGAGGGAAGAGAGAAAGCTAAGAGCACAATCAGAGGCAACCTTCAGTTGTTCTGTAAGAGGGTTTTCAAGTTTTTTTCAATAAAATGATAGAAGAACGGGGCATGGTGGTGCGCGCCTTTAATTTCACCACTTGGCCGGCATGAGTTCAAGGCCACCCTGAGAGTACAGAATTCCAGGTCGCTCAGCCTGGACTAGGGCCAGACCCTACCTGGGGGGGAGGGGGAATGGACAGCCATACCAAATGTGCCAACTGATGCAATAGTGACATGTCTGTTGTGGGGAAAACCAGCAGCTCTCTAATTGGGCTGGAGAACCGTTCCATGGGAGGGAATACATGCCTGGCACTGAAAACCTAGTCAAAAACTTACGGTGGAGGAGATCATGAGCCAGACGGTAGTAACACCTGTTGTCTAACTAAATGTATATATTTTGCTCACCAAACTGTCCTGTAAGCACTTTTCTGAATGTTCATACACACACACACAGTTTTGGGGAGGGAGAAGGTTCGAGGTAGGGTCTCACTCTAGCCCCCTGGAATTCCCTATGTAGTCTCAGGGTGGCCCGGAACTCTCAACAATCCTCCTACCTCCGCCTCCCAAGTGATGGGATTAAAGGCATGTTGCACCATGGCCGGCTCACATATGTTTTTTTAATATTTTATTTGAGATAGAGAAGCAGACATACAGTGCGTGTGAGTGAGAGAATGGGCGCACCAGGAACTCCTGCTACTGCAAATGAATTCCAGAAGCATGTGCCACCTTGTGCATTTGATTTATATGGGTATTAGGGAATTGAACCTGGGTCCTTAGGCTTTACAAGCAAGTGCCTTAACCACTAAGCCTTCTCTCCAGTACATTATACCCATATATTAATGCTACTCTCACTGTTGGTTAGAGAAGCTTCTCTTTTCAGATGGCAGTCACCATTGGGAAGACTCAAAAGACACCACAGTGCTGAGAAGAAGTGACAGGAGTGCTCAGCACTGAGACATCTCTATCACACCTTCCAAGGCTCAGGAGCCATTGTGGAAGAGGTGGTGGAAAGAATGCAAGAGCCAAAGGAAGGATAGGACTGCTTATAGTTCAATCTTCCATACACAAAATGGCCTGGATATCCATGACCTTGCAGTGCCTGGCAGTACCTACACAAGACCATCATAAAAGATGATGACAAGCCGGGTGTGGTGGCGCACACCTTTAATCCCAGCACTCGGGAGGCAGAAGTAGGAGGATTGCCGTGAGTTTGAGGCCACCCTGAGACTCCATAGTGAATTTCAGGTCAGCCTGGCCTTACAGCGAGACTCTACATCGGGAAAAAAAAAAAAAAATTATGATGACATCAAAATAAAAGTGAGACTAATTGAGAGGGGGAGGGATATGATGGAGGGTGGGTTTGTGAGGGGGAAAGTGGGAAAGGGAAGGGAATTATCATGGTTTATTGTCTATAATTATGTAAGTTGTCAATAAAAAAGTTCAAAAAAGCTGGGTGTGGTGGCACATGCTTTTAATCCCTGCACTTGGAATGCAGAGGTAGGAGGATCACCATGAGTTCGAGGCCATCCTGAGACTACATTGTGAATTTCAGGTCAGCCTGAACTAGTGTGAAACCCTATCTTGAAAAAAAAAAAAAAAGTTCAAACTCAACTTTTGTAATAAATGTCCATCCATCTGGTTAAAAAAATTAAAAGATTATGAAAAAGAAAAAAAAAGTTCAAAAAAAAGCTGAGCATTGCCGGGTGTGGTAGTCCATGCCTTTAATCCCAGCACCACTCAGGAGGCAGAGGTAGGTTGATCACCATGAGTTCGAAGACACCCTAAGACTACATAGTGAATTCCAGGTCAACCTGGACTAGAGTGAGACCCTACCTCAAAAAGAAAAAAAGAAAAGGAAAGAAAAAAAAGCTGGGCATGATGGCACATGCCTTTAGTCCCAGCACTCAGGAGACAAAGGTAGGAATTATTGCCATGAGTTCGAGGCTATCCTGAGATGACATACTGTATTCCAGGTTAGCCTGAGCCACAGTGAGACCCTACCTTGAAAAACCTAAAATAAATAAAGAAATAGGCTGGAGAGATGGCTTAGGGGTTCAGGGCTTGCCTATGAAGCCTAAGGACCTAGTTTTGATTCCCCAGTACCCATGTAAACCAGATATACAAGGTGGCACATGCCTCTGTAGTTCATTTGCAAAGGCTTGAGGCCCTGATGGGCCCACTCTCTCTATCTGCCTCTTCCTCTCTCTTCCTCTCTCTCTCTTCCTTCCCCTCCTTTTCTTTGTCTCTTTCTCTTTCTCTTCCCTCTCCCCTCCCTCTCTCCCTCCTCCCTCCCCCCCCCTCTCCCTCTCTCTCCCTCTCTCTCTCTCTCTCTCTCTCTCTCTCTCTCTCGGGCTGGAGAGATGGCTTAGCAGTTAAGCTCTTGCCTATAAAGCCTAACGACCCCAGTTCAAGTTTTGATTCCCCAGGACCCACGTTAGCCAGATGCACAAGGGGGCGCACACAACTGGAGTTTGTTTGCAGTGACTGGTAGCCCTGGCATGCCCATTTTCTCTCTCTGCCTCTTTCTGTCTGTTGCTCTCAAATAAAAATAAACAAAAAAAAAATTTTTAATAAAAAATGAAAAAATAAAGACAGAGTCTCAGGCTGGAGAGATGGCTTAGCAGTTAAGCGCTTGCCTATGAAGCCTAAGGACCCTGACTCAAGGATCAATTCCCCAGGACCCATGTAAGTCAGATGCACAAGGTGGAGCATGCATCTGGAGTCCCTGGCGCATCCATCCTCTCTATCTGCCTCTTTCTCTGTCTGTACCTCTCAAATAAATAAATAAAAATAAACCAAAAATAAAAGATTTAAAGACAGGGTCTCACTCTAACCCACCCAGGCTGACATGGAACTTGTTCTAACCTTGAAATCAAAATGACCCTCCTACCTCAGTCTCTTAGGATCAAAGGCTTGTGCCACTATAGCCAGCTTTATCTTTTCAGTTTTTCAGTAATTGTGCACTTATTTCTTTTATTTTTATTTATTTATTTGGTTTCCAAGGTAGGGTCTCACTGCACCTCAGGCTGACCTGGAATTCACTCTGTAGTCTCAGGGTGACCTTGAACTCACCTCTGCCTCCTGAATGCTGAGATTAAAGACCTGCACCACCACACCCGGCTTGTGCACTTATTTCTTGAAAGAACTGTAATAAAATCCTACTAAGGGAAAAAGCACTGTTGGCCAACAAAAAGCTTTTAGTGTCCCATTCCCAAAGCCATGCGGTGGATAAAGCACCGTAGCAGAAGGCTGTGCTCAGGCCTGGAGAACTATCTGACTGGTTAAGGTGCTTGCCTGCGAAGCCAAAGGATTCCGGTTTGATTCTCCAGGACACACATAAGCCAAACTCTCTCTCAAATAAATTAAAATATATTAAAAAGAAGAAGAGGGGCTGGAAAGATGGCTTAGTAGTTAAGCACTTGCCTGTGAAGCCTAAGGACCCTAGTTCAAGACTCGATTCCCCAGGACCCACGTTAGCCAGATGCACAAGAGGGGTTCGTTTGCAGTGGCTAGAAGCCCTGGTGCGCCCATTCTCTCTCTCTGCCTCTTTCTCTGTCTGTCTAACACTATGAAATAAATTTTTTCAAATATAAATAAATAAAAAGAAGAGGAAGAGGAGAAGGAGGAAGGCTGTACTTCTCAATAGCTGCAGAAAGAAGAGCCTCAACTGCTAAGATCAACACTGTCCCTCTACTGTCGTTTAGTGGGTCTCCTGCCCTCAGTGCCACTGCTAGTGACCTCCTCTGGGATAAGCAGCCCTCCTGTCTCCCAACTTATAGGATATAGCTCAGTCAATCCTTTTCAGAGCATATGCATTTGTATTTTTTATTTTATTTTATTTTATTTATTTGCAACCAGAGGGAGAGATAGCAGACAGAAATTGGGCACACCAGGGCATCTAGCCACTGCAAATGAACTCCAGATGCACACGCCCACTGTGCTTCTGGCTTACATGGGTCCTGGGAAATCAAACCTGGGTCCTTTGACTTCTCAGACAAATGCCTTAGCTACTAAGCCATTTCTCCAGCCCCTTGTATTATTATTATTTTATTTATTTATTCATTTGGGTTTTTCGAGGTAGGGTCCCACTCTAGCCCAGGCTGACCTGAAGTTCATTCTGTAGTCTCAGGGTGGCCTTGAACTCACAGCAATTCTCCAACCTCTGCCTCCCGAGTGTTGGGATTAAAGACATGTGCCATCATACCCGGTAAGGTACATTTGTATTTTTAAAAGCATGGTGGCTCATGCCTATGATCCCAGTACTCGGGAGACAGAGGTAGAGTTCAAGGCCACCCTGAGACTACAGAGTGAATTCCAGGTCAGCCTGGGCTAGAGCAAGACATTATCTCAAACACCAAAATAATATCTATCTATCTATCTAGATATGTATGTATATATATATAGATATTTATTTATTTATTTTGCAAGCAGTGAGAGCAAGAAAGAGAGCACACATGGATGCACCAGGGCCTCCAGTCACCGCAAACAAACTCCAGATGCATGAGCCACTATGTGCATCTGGCTTTACATAAGACCTGGGGAGGTGGAAGATGGGGAAAGGAAATTTCGAAGCCCCTGCCCCCGGAGTTACATCCTGTACTGCAGTACTGCATGGTCTTTGTGCTGACACTGTAGCTTTGTACTGTTTCAAGGCCATGGTCCGTATTGTGGCTCCTATTGTATTGTTTTGTTTTGTTTTTTCCTTTTCGAGGTAGGGTCTCACTCTGGTCCAGGCTGACCTGGAATTAACTCTGTAGTCTCAGGGTGGCCTTGAACTCACGGCAATCCTCCTACCTCTGCCTCCCGAGTGCTGGGATTAAAGGCGTGCGCCACCACGCCCGGCTTGTGGCTCCTATTGTAAATCACCCTGTGCTGCTTTTTCTCTCCACAGCACAGCTGCAGGCATGTGTCTGCTAATTAACCATTTTTTCTGTTTCTGTAAAACTTGCTTATCACATACTCAAGGTCTCTGGCACTAGATGGGGCTCTGAGCTCTGAGAATAATGAGAATAGCCCAAGATAAGGTAGATGAGCTCTGAATGACCAAGAATCAGAGTCCAGGCTTTAGAAGAGATTCCTCTGGGCCCGTGCTGGTGTGAAAATAAACTGATTCTGCACTCAGTCTCTGGTGCTGGTTCTGTGAGCCTCAGTGTTCCATATCACTGGATATGGCAGACAGCTTCAAGTTCACTGAGATGAACTTCCAGACCAGGCACAGTTATGGAGGAAGGGATATTTATTGAAGCTTACAGATCCAGGGGAAGTTCCATAGTGGCAGAAGAAGCTGGTCTGATTTCACAGGCCCAAGCAGAGAGAGAGAAGCACAAGCCTAAAAGCCAAAAGCACACAGCACACTTCAGGAACTCTAGCTTGGCACACTTTGTATATCTTTAGATTGAAATCTGAAACCTACCATCACACCTTAAGATCCACCCAGTGACACTGCCTCCAGCCAGGTGACTGCAGATGCAAACTACAAACAAATAAACAACTGAATATATTGAGGGCCATCTATTCTATTGAAATCACCACACTGGGGAATCAAACCCAGGTCATTAGGCTTTGCAGGCAAGCACCTCAACCATTGAACCATCTCTCCAGCTCCTTTTGATTTTTTTGTTTGTTTTTGTTTTTCAAGGTAGGGTCTTGCTCCATCTCAGGCTGACTTGGAATTAGTCTCAGGCTGGCCTCAAGCTCACAGCGACCATCCTACTTCAGCTTCCTGAGTGCTGGGATTAAAGCATGTGCCACCATGCCTGGCCCCATTTGTTTTTATTTTATTTTATTTTATTTTGTTTTGTTTGTTTGTTTTTTGAGAGAGAGAAAATGGATGCACCAGTGCCTCCTAGCCCCTGCAAACAAGCTCCAGATGTATGTGCCACTTTGGGCATCTGGCTTTACATGGGTACTAGGCAATAAAACCTAGGTCATTAGGCTTTGCCGGTAAGTGTCTTAACTGCTGAGCCACCTCTCCAGCTTTTTTTTTTTTTAAAGGTAAGGTGTTCCCGTCAGGTTCACATTGCTGGCAGAAATCACACAACCAAGAGCAAATTGGGGAGGGGAGGTTTATTTTGGCAAGCTCCATGATGGCAGGGGGAACAATGGCATGAGCAGAGGTTGGACATCACCTCCTGACCAATATAAGGTGGACAACACTTGCCAAACACTGGCTATAATACCCACAAGCCTGTCCCCAACAATACACTGCCTCCAGGAGCCATCAACTCCCAAATCTCCATCAACTGGGAACCTTGCATCAGAACACCTAAGTTTATGGGGAACCTCTGAATCAAATCACCACATAAGGTCTCATTCTAGCCCAGGCTTACCCAGTTCATTTCCCTCCCTCCCTCCCTCCCTCCCTCCCTCTCTCTCTCTCTCTTTCTCTTTTTGGTAGGGTCTCACTCTTGCCCAGGCTGACCTGGAATTCACTCTGTCTCAGGGTGGCCTTGAACTCACAGATCCTCCTACCTCTGCCTCCAGAGTGCTGGGATGAAAGGTGCATGCCACCACACACCCAGCTTCATTTGTTTTTTTTCTTTTTGTTGTTGTTCATTTTTATTTATTTATTTTAGAGTGACAGAGTGTGAGAGAGAGAGAGAGAGAGGCAGAGAGAGAGAATGGGTGCACCAGGGCTTCCAGCCACTGCAAATGAACTCCAGACGCGTGCACCCCCTTGTGCATCTGGCTAACGTGGGTCCTGGGGAATTCAGCCTTGAACCGGGGTCCTTAGGCTTCACAGGCAAGCGCTTAACTACTAAGTCATCTCTCCATTCCTTCCTTTGTGTATTTTAAAAGGACTTATTAATAATAGAAATTTGTTTTACTTTTTCCTAAATACTTTTATTTATTTGAGCGAGAGGGAGAGGCAGAGAGACAGAATGGGCATTTTAGGGCCTTCATCCACTGCAAAGAATTCCAGATGCATGCACCACCTTGTGTAGCTTATGTGGGTCCTGGGGAATCAAACCTCGCTCCTTTGGCTTTGCAGCATTAACTGCAAAACCCTACCTCCAGCCCTTGTTTTAGTTTTTCATAACAGCTTTGATAAGCTCAGATAGCTTTTAGAAGAAAAATAAAATATATTTACATACATAGTATAAAATGGTTTAATTCTAATAAAAGATCTTTTTTTTTTTTTTTTCCGAGATGGGGTCTCTAGCTCAGGCTGACCTGGAATTCACTGTCATCTTAGGGTGGCCTCAAACTCATAGAGATGCTCCTACCTCTGCCTCCCAAATGCTGGGATTAAAAGTGTGCGCCACCACACCTAGCCAAAGATCACATTTTTAAAACTTCGCTATACATACTACACACACGTACATATATACAATATGCATACATATATGTATACTGTAAATATGTGTGTGTATGTATATTGCGGCTAAGTCCAAAATTGGAACTTGAATAGCATTGTTTAAACTCTCCAGATATAGTAACTTTATTATTACCATTTTTTGGACATACATACACGTCCTTTGTAGGATGTGGGTTTCTCTTCGGCCCACGGCGGCGCCCGCGCACGTGTGGGTCCTTTCCGCAGAGGCGCGTCCCTAGTCTTCAAACTGCGCTCGTCACTTCCTCCTCGGCGGCCTCGGTTTTTCTCTTTTAAAACTTTTTTTTCCTCTCTCCTCTCTGTTACCGGGGAGGTTTTAGCGCCGAGGTCTGCCCTGCGGCCACCGGCAGAGGTCGGACGCGAGTCTGCGGGGCGCCGAAGGGGACGCGTCCGCGCCTGGCTCTCGGGGACGCAGCCCCTGGGCGCGCGGCGGGCGCGCCGTCTGCGCTGAGGCTCGGCGGGCCACGCGGGGAACCCTGCGCGATGTGGACCTTGTGTTTTCGCGCTCGCTGGTAATCCCAAGTCCCCGGAAGGAGCGGTCGCCGCCCAGGTTTCCTTACTCTTACGTAAAGAGCTGCAGAAAGGAACTCTTTGCAAGAGCCCGGATAGCTCAGTCGGTAGAGCATCAGACTTTTAATCTGAGGGTCCAGGGTTCAAGTCCCTGTTCGGGCGCTCCTGCTTTTTTTTCTTAAAATTGACAAAATTTTGTAGATTTTTTATGGTTAGAGTTAAGGTAATAATGTGTGTATTGTTTCGTCATTCTTTTGGGTTGAAAACACAGGATCTTCACTGTTTCCTCTTTTCCTTTCGCAATTGAAATATGAAAAAAAAAAAAAAATCCCTATCGTCAATGTCCAAAACCTCCACACTCACGAAGAAATGAAAGTTTACACTATCCCCTGTTAAAATATCAATAAAAACATTAAGAAAAAAAGCTCTAATCTCAAAAAATAAAGTTATTTTTGCAGTTCCTTTTCTTGTTCTTTATAATGTTTATGTTCCGGAATAAATGAGAAACGTATCGAATCAAATTTAAAAAGGATACATACATGTTTTTTCAGCAGTTCGCGTTTTTGCTAGTATACCGTTTTAGACAAAAACCACTGCCGCCCGAACAGGGACTTGAACCCTGGACCCTCAGATTAAAAGTCTGATGCTCTACCGACTGAGCTATCCGGGCGCCCTGCAAGAGTCGCCTTCTACTGTTTACTTCATATAAGGGTAACACGTTGTTGTTTTTTTTTTCCCCCCTCCGACGAGCTAAATTTAGGTTTTCACTAAAATTACGTTCTCTTTTTTTATTAAAGCGTGACAACACAAATTTATTTTTTCTCTTTTTATTTATCCATTTATTTAATACATTTTTTTTTTTGAGGTAGGATTTTGCTCCAGCCCAGGCTGACCTGGAATTCACTATGTAGTCTCAGGGTGACCTCCATGACGATCCTCCTACCCGAGTCTCCCGAGGGCTGAGAGTAAAGGCGAGCACCACCATGTTCTTTGAGAGAGAGAAAGAGAGAGGAAGGAGAACCCGGGCAGGAGGCCTCAGCCGGCGCAAGTGAACTCCAGAAGCATTGTGCCACCTGCTGGTCCTTTGGCTTTGCCAGCAAGCTCCTTAACCATTATGCCATCTCTCCAGTCCCGCCAATATATTTTTTAAAATTATTTACTTATTTCAGCGGCGGGAGAGAGAGATCAAGTAATTATGGGCAAATGACCTTTCACATGCATGTTTCAAGTTCACATAAACAAAACTGAATTCCCTTATCAGTCTTTGAGATTTCATAATTCTGTGTTCCACGACCTTTGCGTCAGTGAAACGACTGGAAAAAGTCAGGTTGATCTAAAAACTTTTACCCTCAGTACTCCACATCGACAGCCTACGCACACTACTTTGAAGACTTCGTCTTGCGAGCCTGCCTTAAGATTGCAATTTTAAACAATAAATTAGTTAAATTATTACTGTTTCTTTTCTTGAGTTAGGGTTTCACTCTAGCCCAGGCTGACCTGGAATTTGCTATGTAGTCTCAGGGTGGCCTCCAACTCAAGGTGATCCTCCTACCTCTGCCTCCCAAGTGCTGGGATTAGGTATGTTTGTGGATATTGCAGGCTGGGCTGCAGTGAGACCCTTTTTAAAAATGTATTTATTATTATTATTTGAGATAGGGTCTCATGGCAGCCCAGGTTGACTTGGAACTCACTTTGAAGTCCTAGGCTGGCCTCGAACTCACAGTGAATAACCTAACTTCTGCCATCATGACCTGCCCAAGACCCTTCTCGATAAACAAAAAATGAGCTGGATGTGGTGGTGCACACCTTTCATCCCAGCACTCAGGAGGCAGAGGTAGGAGGATCGCCATGAGTTGGAGGCCACCCTAAGACTACATAGTGAATTCCAGGTCAGCCTGAGCAAGAATGGAACCCTAGCTCAAGAAAAAAAAAAAAATTAGTTTAACTAACTTTTGTTTAAAATTGCAATCCTAAGGCAGGCTCACAAGATGAGGTCTTCAAAGTAGTGTGCATAGGGTGTCGATGTGGAGTACTGAGGGTAAAAGTTTTTAGATCAACCTGACTTTTTCCAGTCGTTTCACTGACGCAAAGGACGTGGAACACAGAATTATGAAATCTCAAAGACTGATAAGGGAATTCAGTTTTGTTTATGTGAGCTTGAAAGTTCTGAACACAATGAATAACAAAATAGTCCAGCCTCAGTTGGAGAAATTTGCTTTTCCTAGAATTGTCTGATTCTTTGAGAACAATGACCCACAAGCTGTGTGATCCTGAGTAGGTCCGGGTTTCCATATGTACAACACAAGATTCGAGTTGACCCCTGAGACACCTTCTACAGCTAAGCGTTAGCATCATGCTGTTTTTTCCAATGTGCATATGATCAGCAGGAGCGACCTCAAAACGTACAAGGAGTGCTTTCACACGATCCTCTACTATGTCTCAACCACCTAGCTATACTTTCTCTCTGTGGGAGATAAGTAGGACAGAGAGCCTGCAAAATGTCTAGGAAAGAAGACAGATACAAAAGCAACTTCAGCATAAAGAAATGAGTGCACACGTTTGGTAGAGAACCTTCTGTTTTCAGATGGCAGTGACTTTGGGATGACTCAGAAGGCATCATGGTACTGGAAAGAAGTGACGGGAGTGCTCAGCGCTGCAATATCTCCATCACACCTTCCAAGGCTCAGGGTCTAATGCGGAAGAGGTGGCAGAAAGAATGTAAGAGCCAAAGGAAGGGTAGAACTCCTTACAACGTGCTCCCCCAAGACACAAAATGACCTGGATATCCATGACCTCACAGTGCCTGACACTACCTTCACAAGACCATCATAAGAGGAGGAAAAGATCATGACATCAAAATAAAAGAGAGACTGACTGAGATGGGGAGGGGATATGATGGAGAATGGAGTTTCAAAGGGGAAAGTCGGGGGAGGGAGGGTTTTACCATGGGATATTGTTTATAATCATGGAAGTTGTTAATAAAAATTTGAAATAAAAATATTGTTAAAAAGAAGTGAGTGCACAAAAATAATAAGCAAAGAAACAAGTGCAATAAGGAAGGGAGACTCAGAAAACAGGAGTTTACAACGAGAAAACTACATTATTTTGCTGAAGAGATGATTCAGGGGCCAGAGGCGCTTGCTTGTTCAATTCCTCCAGTATTCACACAAAATCAGATGCACAAAGTGGTGCATGTGTCTGCCATTCTGTCTCACTCAAATAAACTGTATATATGCATATGTATGTACACATTTTATTTAATTTAAGCAAGGAAGAACATGTTCTGCCTGTATGCATGAGTTGTGAGGATGCATCACACCTCCACACTTTTTAAAAGACTACTCATATTCTTAATTTTATTTATTTATTTTTATTTGTTATTATTATTTATCAGAGAGAGAGAGAGAGTGAGTGAGAATGGGCGCACCAGAGCCTCTAGCTACCACAAATGAACGCAAATGAACTCCAGATGCATGTGTCACCATGTGCACCTGATTCGTGTGCATCTGGTTTACATGGGACCTGGAGAATTGAACCTGGGTCCTCAGGCTTCACAGGCAAGCACCTTAACCACTAAGCCATCTCTCCAGCATCTTATTTTATTTTTTATTTGAGAGAGAGGGAGAATGGGCATGCCAGGGCCTATAACCACAGCAAACGAACTCCAGATACATGTGCCACCTTGTTCATCTGGCTTAGGTGGGTCCTGGGGAATCGAACCTGTATCCTTAGGCTTCACAGGCAAGTACCTTAAAACTGCAAAGTGGTCCCTTCAGCCCACCTCCATATATTTTTTTTTAATTTATTTCTTTGAGAGCAACAGAGAGAGAGAGAACTGCAAGCAAACTCCAGACACATGCGCCCCCTTGTGCATCTGGTTAACGTGGGTCATGGGGAATGGAGCCTCGAATCAGGGTCCTTAGGCTTCACAGGCAAGCGCATAACTACTAAGCCATCTGTCCAGCCCCACCTCCACATTGTTTAAAAAAGGGAAATGATGTCTGCTTAAGATGTCTAATAGGAATAAGAAGAAAAGGACCCTTGTGACTTTTTCCTACCCAAAGACCTTGTGATGTCATTTGCCTTTTTCCTTCAAGATGATAAAATTAGCCATTTTCAGGTAAAAAATGGCCAAATAGGTTTGGTTCACAAATACACTATTTCTTGAGTATCTACTAATCCCACAACAGTGAGCCCCATGGCGTGGAGTCAACCAGTACATCTGAAAGGAAGGTTGCGGCACAAGCTTCTTAGCGCAGGGTGGATAACTCCGCCTGGCTGCAGTGGGGGAGGCAGAGACATAGGCAGGGTGAGAGCGGAGAAAACCGGCCGGGCTTAGAGCCGGCTAAGATTAAGTTCACTGTGTAGGCAGTAGAGCTGAGGCTTCGGCAGTTTGGCTTGTTGACACTGCAAGGCTCACCTGAAATAGCGTGAAATCAATCCGCTTCACCTATGTCGTGTTAAGAGCCACATCACAGGTGCCATCTTTGTATTTAGGGTAAAAATCCTCCTAGAGACTTCTTGGTTTTCACTTTACATAGACTGTTGACTTTTAATTCTACCACTAGAGGGCAGGCTAAACTCAGATTCTGTACACGGTGGCTCTTTTTGGTTTTTGTTTTTTCCAAGTAGGGTCTCACTCTAGCTCAGGCTGACCTGGAATTCACTATGTGGTCTCAGGGTGGCTTCAAACTCACGGCGATCCTCCTACCTCTGCACCCAAGTGCTGGGATTAAAGGCGTGCACCACCATGCCCGGCCCTGTTTTTGTTTTTTATTTTTAATTTTTGTTGACAACCTACATATATATGTACCCTGATCATAATCCCATCCTACTTCCCTACCCTGTTCCCCTCCACTGAACCCCTTCTTTCCAACCTAGTCCCTCTTCTATTTTTAAATTTTTTACTCTTTTTTAAAAAATACTTTTATTGGCCTGGGGAGATGTCTTAGCAGTTAAGGTGTTTGCCTGCAAAGCCTAAGGACCTAGGCTCAATTCCCCAGTACCCACATAAACAAGATGCACAAGGTTTGCAGTGGCTAGAGACCCTGGAAAGACCGTTTTCTCTCTGTCTCTCTCTTTCTCTCTCACACGCACACTCTCAAATAAATAAAATATTTTTTAAAATAGAGAGAGAATTGCACACAACAGGACTTCCAGCCACTACAAACAAACTACAGATGCAAGCGCCACTTCGTGCAGCTGGATTTACATGAGTACTGCAGAATCAAACCTGGTTCTTTAGGCTTTGTACGCAAGCACCTTAACTGCTGAGCCATCTCTACAGCCCTATTTATTTATTTCTTTGTGTTTCGAGGTAGGGTTTCACTCTAGCCCAGGCTGACCTGGAATTCACTGTGTAGTCTCAGGGCGGCCTTGAACTCATGGTGATCCTCCTACCTCTGTCTCCCAAGTGCTGGGATTAAAGGCATGCACCACCACGCCCAGCTAAAGTTTTATTTTTGTTGTTGTTGTTTTTCTTTCTTTCCTTTTGTTTTTTTGTTTTTGTTTCTCGAAGTAGGGTTTCACTCTAGTCCAGGCTGACCTAGAATTCACTATGTAATCTCAGGGTGACCTTGAACTCACAGAGATCCTCCTACCTCGGCCTCCTGAGTGCTGGGATTAAAGGCCTTCTGAGTCTGCCACCACATGTAGAAATTTTTATTCTTATTTTAGTTTTTAGAGGTGGGGTTTCACTGTAGCCCAGGCTGACCTGGAACTCACCCTGTCATGGAAATTTTTACTTTTGAGATAGGGTCTTGCTGCGTAGGCCTGGCTAGCCTGGGCCCGCCTGTGTAGGGCAGCTGGCTTCAAACTTGCAGTGTCTCCTGGGGACTGAGATTATAGGTGGGGGTCTCGCCTGTCTTTCCAATAACAGGTATGAGACAGTAGCTCATTGTGGTTATCTTTTTTTATGTTGTTTTTTATGTTACATGTATGGTGTGTGTGTGGGGGGTGTGAACTCCGGAAGGTTGATCTTGGTGATTCTCATACCTTCTTGGGCTTTCGTTTCCTGGGCCCTCAGTAGTGGTCTCCTAACAGCTGGCAACCACTCACTTCACTGGTAGCATTTTGAAGCAGAGATTGTTTTGAAGGAGTCAGGCAGCTATGCTGATGGTAAAGTTTTTTATTTTATTTTATTATTTTTCGGGGGTGGGGGTTTCGGGTAGGGTCTCAGTTTAGTCCAGGCTGACCTAGAATTCACAATATAGTCTCAGGGTGACCTCGAACTCACAGTGAACTATACCTTGCCTCCTGAGTGCTGGAATTAAAGGCGTGTGCCACCACACCTGGCTGATGATGGCACGGTTGAGTCTCCAGTGGTGCACAGCAAGGTATCTGGCAGAGAGAAAGGTGTGAGGCAAATATAATGGTACTGAACAGTCATGAGCACATCTCTAACAGTGGAATTTTTGGCCAATGGGGAGATGTTTTAGTTCTAGGGGGGCTTTCCCATGATCCCTACAGCAACATCAAGTGTAAGATGGTTACTTAAAGACCCAGTCTTGCCAGGTGTGATGGCACATGCCTTTAATCCCAGCACTCAGGAGGCCGAGGTAGGAGGATCACTGTGACTTCAAGGCCACCCTGAGACTACATAGTGAATTCCAGGTCAGCCTGAGCTAGAGTAAGACCCTACCTCAAAAATCAAACAAAAAAAGGGGGGCTTGAAACTGGGCATGGTGGCACATGTCTTCAATCCCAGCACTCATGGGGCAGAGCTAGGAGGATCACCATGAGTTCAATGGCCAGCCTGAGACTATGGGGTGAATTCCAGGTCAGTCTGGGCCATACAGCAAGACCCTACCTCAGAAAAACAAAAAGGAAAGGTACTTGCAAAGCCTGACAACTTGGCTTCAAATTCTCCAGCACCCACGTAAAGCCAGATTCAAAAAGTAGGGTAAGTAGGGCTGGAGAGATGGCTTGATGCCTAAGGCACATGCCTGTGAAGCCTAAGGACCCAGGTTTGATTCTCCAGGTCCCATGTAAGCCAGATGCACATGGTGGTGCATGCGTCTGGAGTTTGTTTGCAGTGGCTACAGGCCCTGGTGTGCCCATTCTCTCTCTCTCTCTCTCTCTCCTGTCTCTAATAATAAATAAAAGTAAATCTTAAAAAAAAAAAAAGTAGAATAAGCATGTTGCATTCATTTTCAGTGGCAAAACCCTAGTGTACACACACACACACACACACACACACACACACAAATAAATTAAAAATTCTTAGGCCCTCCCTGAGGCCACATAGTGAATTTCAGGTCAGCCTGGGCAAGAGTGAAACCCTACTTTGAAAATATATATATATATTTAAAATTCTGGGGACAGGCAAGGTGGTGCTCTCCTTTAATCCCAGCACTCTGGAGGTTGAGGTAGAAGGATCTCCATGAGTTTAAGATCAGCCTGGACAGAGTAAGTTCCAGGTCAGTCTGGACTACAGTGATATCATGCTTCCTAAATAAATAAATAAATAAAAAACCTGGGCATTTCTGCATGAGAAGGAAAATACTTGGTAGCAGAGGCCAGTTAAAAAGGAGACATAAAGGGAAGAGAAAGGAAGGGAAGAGTATACTTAATAGGTTGATATTGTATATATGTAATTACAATGATTGTAATGGGGAGGTAATATGATGGAGAATGGCATTTCAAATGGGAAAGTGTGGGGGTGGGGAGGGAGGGAATTACCATGGGATATATTTTATAATCGTGGACAATGTTAATAAAAATAAATAAATAAATAAAATAAAACCTGGGCATGGGCATGGTAGCTCAGGCCTTTTATTTTATTTTATTTTCTCAATTTTTATTAACATTGTCCATGATTATAAAAAAGTATCCCATGGTAATACCCTCCCTTCCCCCCACACTTTTCCTTTTGAAATGCCATTCTCCATCATATCCCCTCCCCATCTCAATCAGTCTCTCTTTTATTTTGATATCATTTTTTCCCTCCTCTTATGATGGTCTTGTGTAGGTAGTGTCAGGCACTGTGAGGTCATGGATATCCAGGCCATTTTATGGCTGGAGGGAGCATGTTGTAAGGAGCCCTACCATTCCTTTGGCTCTTACATTCTTTCTGCCACCTCTTCCGCAACAGACCCTGAGCCTTGGAAGGTGTGATCGTGATCGAGATGTTACTCAGTACTCCACTCACTTCTTTCCAGCACTATGATACCTTCTGAGTCATCCTAAGGTCACTGCCATCTGAAAAGAGAAGATTCTCTACCCAAAGTGAGAGTAGCATTAATATAAGGGTATAAATATTAAGAGAAGTGCTTACTAGGCAGTTTGATTAGCATAGTATATACATTTTTCCAGACATCAGCAGATGTTACACTCCTAAGGCTCATGACTAACCCTGTTTTAAGTTTTCAGTATCAGGGATATGTCCCGTCCCCCCCCCATGGAGTGGGCCTCCAGTCCAATTGGAGGGCAATTGGTTTCCACCATGACAGACGTGCCACTATTGCACCCGTTGGCTGGCCATTTATAAGGCTTGCAGTGTCCATTGTTGAGTATCTTCACTGGTGGTATCTCTTCCTCCCATTGAACTGCATGCAGAATGGCTTCTTCCAGCTTTCTGTCATCTGGTCTACATGGAGGAGGTTATCAGCTCAGTTCCATCAGGATTTCTCAGTGGCCTTGCAGCCCAAGTATGTGGAGTCTTCAGCAATAGGGTCTTACCATCTATTCCTGGTGGGAAGCCAAGGGCCTCGGCAATGGCCTATAATGTTTTGGGGGCATCAGGGACCTCCCTGGCCAACAACTCACTGGAGGTATCCCATCCCTGGCACTGAACATTTTTGGCTCAGGCTTTTAATCCTAGCATTTGGGGGGCTGAAGTAGGAGGAACAGTGTAAGTCCCAGGCCAGCCTGGGCCACAGTGAGACTCAGCCTCATAAAACAGTGTGTGTGTGGTGGGGAGCCGACCATAGTGGCCAGCGCTTTTAATACTGGCACTTGGGAGGCAGAAGTAGGAGGATCGCTGTGAGTTCGAGGCCAGCCTGAGACTACATAGTAAATTCCAGGTCAGAGGAAGAACCTAACTCAAAAAATTTTAAAAAGGCTGGAGAGATGCCTTAGCAGGTAAGGTGCTTGCCTATGAAGCCTATGGACCTAAGTTAGACTCTCCAGAACCCACATCAGCCAGATGCACATAGTGGTGCACGCATTTGGAGTTCATTTGCAGAGGCTAGAGGCCCTGGCGCTCCTACTACTCTTTCATTCTCTCTCCCTCTCTCTTTCATAACTAACTAAATAAATAAAACTTTTTTTTTTTTTTGAGGTAGTGTTTCACTCTAGGTCAGGCTGACCTGGAAATTCACTATGTACTCTCAGGGTGGCCTCGAACTCATGGCAATCCTCCTACCTCTGCCTCCCCAGTGCTGGGATCAAAGGCATGCAACACCACACCTGGCTAAATAAATTATTATTATTATTTTTTTTTTGGTTTTTCGAGGTAGGGTCTCACTCTGGTCCAGGCTGTCCTGGAATTAACTCTGTAGTCTCAGGGAGGTCTTGAACTCACAGCGATCTTCCTACCTCTGCCTCCTGGGATTAAAGGCGTGTGCCACCATGCCTGGCTTAAATAAAATATTTTTTAAAAAACTAAAAAAAAAAAAAAAAGAAAAAGAAAGAAAGAAAAGACAAATGAGAGGGGGCTGGGGAAGTTCCAGATGACAATCTGTTGTTTGTTCCTTGTCTTTTCCAATTATAGACGTTCACAGACTTAAAGTCTGGACTTCTAGACAATAGATTAAAAGCTAACATTTTCTGACATTATCCCCTCATCACATCTCTCTCTGACCTCTGCAGCTAGGAAAGACTGTCCAGTTTCAAAGGCTGATGTGATTAGATTGGATCTGCCTGGATAATCCAAAATAATCTCTGAATCTCCAAATCCATAATTTAATCACATCTATAAAATCCCATGTACTGGGGCTGAGGAAGTGACCATTTCCTCCCTTGGAAGGCCATTATCCTCCTTACCATGGGAAGGGACAGCCATGTAAATAAGAGAGGATTGGAGTAGGAGGCCCCTTTTAAGCAGTGAGTAAAGCTCTTAGAAAGGCGCCCCCCCCCAGTAGGGGGCGAAGAGATGGCTTAGCGGTTAAGCACTTGCCTGTGAAGCCTAAGGACCCCGGTTTGAGGCTCGATTCCCCAGGACCCACGTTAGCCAGACGCATTGTGCCGGTCTGCAGCACGAAAGTCGAAACAGGCCTCAGAGGAGAGAGTGGGAATGAATTGGAGACAAGAACACAGGGAATGGAGCCAAGACAAGTTCTGGGCTAGGCTCAGGTTTATTCAGGCAGACACAAGTTTATATACGTAAGATAAAACTTTCTTGATAATGCCTACATGCCTAAAGTCCTATGTTAATGCCTCTGTATGTGATGCCCACTCCACCTAGGCTGTATACTAAACAATGCCTTAGTATCAGGCGCCTTATCGATAAGGCCTTTGTATTAAGAGATTAGAGAACATCCTTAGCTCCCAAGGTCAAAGAACAGCTGCAGCTCCCGACAATGCACAAGGGGGCATTGCATTTGCTGGAAGCCCTGGTGCGCCCATTCTCTCTCCCTCTCTCTCTCTCTGTCTCTCTCAAATAAATAAAGAAAGAAAAAAAAGAAAGGCCCCAATAGGGCTGGAGAGATGGCTTAGTGGTTAAGGCACTTGCCTGTGAAGCCTAAGGACTCAGGATCAATTCCCCAGGACCCACATAAGCCAGATGCACGAGGCGGTGCATGCATCTGGAGTTTGGAGTGGGCTAGAGGCACTGGTGTGCCCATTCTCTTATCTCTCAAATAAATAAATAGACAAAAATAAAACTTTTTTTTAAAGGCCTTGGGTAAGAATACTATGTATTCTAGAAACAGCAAGGAGTTTGTATTAGACTATGAAAGGTTATTTTTTTTTTATTTTTTTATTTTTTTGGTTTTTCAAGGTACAGTTTCCCTATAGCCCAGGCTGACCTAGAATTCATTATGTAGAACTCATGGCAATATGGCAATCCTACCTCTGCCTCCCCAGTGCTGGGATTAAAGGCATATGCCACCACCATATTGACACAAATTTACTTAATAGTATGTGGCAGGTGCTGCTCTGAGGTGATAGGAATGAGCAAGATCAAGTCCTGTCCTCAGAGGCAAGGGCTCATAGACCTTCTTCAGGAATTCGAACCAAGAGTGATAGGGTCTGTGAAGATGGCTCAGTGGGTACAGTGTTTGCCATGTGTGGCAGACAGCTTCAGGTTCACTGAGATGAACTTTCAGACCAGGCACAGTTATGGAGGAAGGGATTTATTGAAGCTTACAGATCCAGGGGAAGTTCCATAATGGCAGAAGAAGCTGGCCTGCCTTCACAGGCCCAAGCAGAGAGAAGCACAGGCCTAAAGGTCAAAAGCCACAGCACACTTCAGGAACTCCAGCTAGACACCCTTTGCATATCTTTATTTATTTTTTTTTCTTTTTTTTTTTTAAGATTTTTTATTTTTATTTATTTATTTATTTGAGAGCGACAGACAGAGAGAGAAAGACAGATAGAGGGAGAGAGAGAGAAAGTGGACGCGCCAGGGCTTCCAGCCTCTGCAAACGAACACCAGACGCATGCGCCCCCTTGTGCATCTGGCTAACGTGGGACCTGGGGAACCGAGCCTCGAACCGGGGTCCTTAGGCTTCACAGGCAAGCACTTAACCGCTAAGCCATCTCTCCAGCCCCCCTTTGCATATCTTTAGATTGAAATCAGAAACCTATCACCACAATTTAAGATCACCCAGTGACAGTGCCTCCAGCCAAACTACAACTACAAACAAGCAAATGAATATACTGGGGGTCATCTATTCTATTCAAACCACCACAGCATGCAAGCGAGAGGCTCTGGAGTCTTAAAAAATGCTAGGCATGGTGGTTTCCACTACTGGTGGGGGAGGGCATGGAGATGGAATCCTTGGGGCTCAATGGCTAGCTAACTAAATCAGTGAGCTGAGGGTTAGTGAGAGACCGTGATTCAAGATGGAGGATGACTGAGTAAGACACCTGACATTGACCTCTGGCCTCCACAGGTGTATATGCACACACACACAAATACAAAGAGAATTATAGGGTAACATCTGCTCATGTGTTTGCTAAATTTTGTTTTGTTTTTGAGGTAGGGTCTCACTCTAGCCCAGGCTGGCCCGGTATTCACTATGTAGTGTCAGGCTGGCTATGAACTCATAGCAATATTCCTACCTCAGTTTCTGGAGTGCTGGGTTTAAAGGTGTGCACCACTACAGCACACACATTTGACAAATTTTATTAAGCACGTGCTATGTACCAGGCACTATTGTTGGCTTTATGAACACAGAAGTTTAAAAACTAAAATGTCGAGCCAGAGCCTGGCATGGTGGTTCACCCCTGTCACCTCAGCACTCAGGAAGCTGAGGCAGAAGGATCAGTTTAAAGCCAGTCTTGGCTATATGAAATCCAATCTCAAAAAGCAAAACAAGGAGCTTGAGAGATGGCTTAGTGGCAAAGGTGCTTGCCTACAAAGCCAAAGGACCCAGGTTTGATTCCCCAGTACCCACATAAGCCAGATACACAAGATGGTACATGCATCTGGAGTTCATTTACAATGGCTGGATGCCCCAGTGTGCCCATTATCTCTGTCTCTTTCTCTCTCAAGTAAATAAACAAAAAATAAAATAAAATGAAATGAAATTGGGGCAAGAAAACTGGTGAGATGGCTTCAAACCTGAGTTAAATCAAATATCTCAAATAAATAAATAAAAATAGGCGGGTGTGGTGGTACATGCCTTTAATCCTGGCACTCGGAGGCAGAGATAGGAGGATTGCTGTGAATTTGAGGCCATCCTGAGACTACAATAGTGAATTCCAGGTCAGCCTGGGCTAGAGTGAGACTCTACTTCAAAAAACCAAAATAAATAAATAAATAAAGGAACAAACAAACAAACAACCTAGGTGTGGTGGCACACACCTTTAATCCCAGTATTTGGAAGGCTGAGGTAGGATGGCTTTTGGTTTGAGACCAGCCTAGCCTACAGAGTGAGTTTCCAGTGAGACCTTGCCTTGAAAAAACAAAAACCAAAACAAAAACCACTAAAGTCAGAATTCTAGGGCTCGCCAGTACAGTTGATTTTCAGCAAGGGAAGCAGGTGTGTGTGCTGGAGAAATGACTGGCTAGGGAATAACAGTAAAGACAGTGACACCCCTTTATTCCTTCAGGGTTCATAGCTTGTTCTCAGCTTCACTTCTTCTTGGGGCACCTCTGCTTTTGTTTTCTGTCTCCTCCTCCTGTTTTTCAAGGTAGGGTCTCACCCTAATCCAGGCTGACCAGGAATTCACTATGTGATCTCAGGCTGGCCTTGAACAGGGATCTTTAAAGGCGTGCACCACCATGCCGGCTCTTCTGTCTTCTTTAATCCTTCCACTGTACCTATCCTGCAAGCCTCCAGCTTTGACCCAAAGTTCTATACTGGGCTTCCAAATCCTACAGAATAAAATGAGGAAAACAGATTGTGCTCATGCCATGATGGAACAGCCAACGCCACTACACATACTCTCAAGTCAGCTAATTCCAGTGAATTCGCAGCTGCTGCAATCATTCCCACTTCTCTCTTTGAGGGACATTGATCCCAGAGCCTTGTTCACACTGAGCTAGACCCCCCAGTTCTTCTAATTCCTTTTGGGTGTCTCTTTAACCTTAACCATTTTCCTTAAATTCTCAATAACATTTTTTTTCCCCCCAAGGTAGGGCCTTGCTCTAGCCCAGGCTGACCTGAAATTCATCATGTAGTCTCAGGGTGCCTCAAACTCTCAGTGATCCTCCCACCTCTGCCTCCTGAGTGCTGGGATTAGAGGAATGTGCCACCATGCCCGGCTATGCCCGGCTTTTTAATAGTGTCTTTTAAATATATATTTTATTTATTTATTATTTGACAGAGAGAGAGAAAAAATGAGAATGGGCATGTCAGGGCCTCCTGCCAATGCAAATGAATTCCAAATGCACGTGCCACTTTGTGCATCTGGCTTTATGTGGGTATTGGGGAATCGAACCCAGGCAATTACCTTTAACTGCTGAGCCATCTCTCCACCCCTCAATGCGGTCTTGACCCCCCTTCTCTCCACAACTTGCTTAGAGACTATCAAATGGCAACCAGGGATCCAAGGCTTCAGCTCTAGATTTACTAATCTACCAACATGTCTGCTGGTACATCTTTCCTCTCAAGGTCACTCTGGGCAATTCCACTCCCATTTGCTTCAACGGCATCTCATTTCATCTTCTCCAGCACAGTTTACATTCTGACCTCTCAACATATGCTCTTGTTTCTTTCTGCACTTCAAATGAAAACCAGGCCAGTCACGGTGGCTCACACCTGTAGCTCCAGCACATGTGTGCAGAGGCCGTGTCAGGGGTCTTCCTCAATGTCTCTCCCTTACTGAGGTAAGGTCTCTCACTGAGCCTGGAGCTCACCAACTCTGCTATTGGCGATAGCCAGCCACCCCGAGGGAATCTTCCTTTCTCCACCCCAACTCCCAGGGCTGGGATTATAGATGCCTGCCCTAATGCCTGGCTTTTACGTGAGTACTGGGGACTTAACTCAGGTTTGAAGCCAACTCACCAAGTTCTCTTGCCCCAAGTTCATTTTATTTATTTGAGAGAGAAAGAGGCAGAGAGACAGACATCTGGGCATCCCAGGGCCTCCTGCCCTGCAAAAGAACTCCAGCTGCATGCACTCCCCTTGTGCATCTGGCTAAAGTGGGTCCTGGGGACTGAGCCTCGAATGAACCAGGGTCCTCAGGCTTCACAGGCAAGAGCTTAACCACTAAACCACCTCTCCAGCCTTCCAATTTCATTTTTTGTAAGGCCAAAGATGTCCCAAAAATTGTGATTTTTTTTTTTTTTTGAGACGTCTTCTTATGTAACAGAGCTGGTCTCAAATTCAAGATCCTCCTACCTCAGCCTCCCACATGCTGGGTTTGCAGGTGTGTGCCCCTCCTTAAACTAAGCTGTGAATTCACTTTTCTTTCTCCTCCTTCCCTCCCTACCTTCCCAAGGTAAGGTCTTGCTCTAGCTCAGGCTGACCTGGAAGTCACTCTGTAGCCTCAGGATGACCTCATGGTGATCCTTCTACCTCAACTTCCCAAGTGTTGGGATTAAAGGTGTGAGCCATCACGTCCAGCTGAATTCACTTTTTATATTGCTTTCTCCTCCTCTACCTAGGCCTTCCTGTAGTTGTTCAAATTCTCTTCTCAATTGATAGTTTTCTTTTTGAGTTCTAGACATTTTCCAGTCTAGGGTGACCTTTCATTGTCTCCTAGAGAACTGCTTTGGTTTGTTGCAGTTTCATATCAATTAAAAGAAAAGTGTGTGCTGGGGGGGGGGAGGCTCATACATATATTTTATAAAAGCTTTTGTGATTTTTTTTTTCTTTTTAAAAAATGTTCTAGGGGCTGACTTAGCGGCACTTACCTGCAAAGCCAAAGGACCTAGGTAAGCCAGATGCACAAGGAGGTGCATATAGCGACTGGAGGCCCAGGCACCCTCATTCTCTCTCTCTCTCTCTCTGCTTTTTTTTTTCTCTCTTTCAAATAAATAAAAATATTTTTTAAAATTGCTCTAGCCAGGAGTGGTGGAGCATGCCATTAATTCAGGTACTCAGGAGACTGAGGTAGGAGGATCACCATGAGTTCGAGGCCAGCCTGAGACTACAGAGTGAGTTCCAGGTCAGCCTGGGCTATAATGAGATCCTGTCAGGGGGAAAAAAAAAAGAATAGAATAAAACAAAATGCTCTAGTGAGATCATGACAGACTAGAATGGCAGCATCTTAAATAGCTGAGACAAGGCATGAGAAGCCTAGCAGCTGTTTCCATGGGAGCCTTAACTGGGGAGTGGAATTATATGGCTCGAGATCCTTAACACTTGACCGAGAACAGAGGAGGAAGGCCGGGGACCAGGGCTTCGTCTTTACAGTCTACAGTGAGACAGGCAAGAAAGAAGGAAGCAAGGAAGGCAGCGGGAGAGAACCAGATCCACCCGAGGAAAGGTGCTTTGATATGTGAGATGGTAGAGACGATGCAAACCAAATGCAAATGTGGAGCCTTTAGGAAAACGAATGAGATCTGTGTTCAAAGAAAGGTACCTAGTCAAAATTCAGCACATCTCGTAACAAAGTTGTGTGTGTGTGTGTGTGTGTGTGTGTGTGTGTGTTGGCACCTTAATTGGGTTGGAGGAGCCTTTGCTTCCCAACGCCTTCAGGTGACAAGACCCTCCCGGGCAAACAGTAAAAGGAGACTGAGCAGGTAAGGTGCAGAGACAACCTCCCTCACCTGCACCTCCTCCCTCAAAGGTAGGTGTTCTTCCGGACGTCGCTAGCATAATTACAAGGTGAGATCCTCCCATCGATCATTGGTGGTCCCCCCGGGTGGAGTCTCTCGCCGCCGTGTAGGTCCAGGGGTTCCAGCGGGGGAAAGCGAGAGGATCATCTACCGAACCCCTCGGCCCAGCCCGGGTCGCGAGAGCGCCGGCTCGGGGCGCTTCTGTCCCCGACGCCCGGCGCCGGGAGAGGGAGGGGGGGGCGGACGGGAGGAGGGGCAGGGTGCCGGGGTTCCCGCCGCCCCGCCCTCGGGCTCGCGGCTGGCGATTCGGCTGCACCCCGGGCCCCGGCGGCCGCGCGTCCTCCTCCTCCTCCGCCTCCGCCGCCGTGGCCGTGCAGTGCGCCGGCCGTCCGGGAGATGGCTTCTCCCCTCCGCTCCGCCGCTCCCGCTATTGTCTCGGCCGCGGCTGCCTGACGCCGAGCTCGCTCCCGCTGCCGGCACCCCGCCCCCGACGGTGCCCCGCCGAAAAGCCCCGACCCCGGGGGAGGAGGAGGAGGCGGCGCCCCCGCCCCCTGAGCCTCGCTCCGAGCGACCCGGGAGCCGGCGGAGGCGCGGCCGCCGCGAGGGACGCCCGGAGCCGCGGCGCGCAGCGAGCCCACGACCCGTCGCGGGGTGCGGCGAGCTCAGCTCAGCTCAGGTCGGGATACGCGCGACCCCCGGGACGGTGGAGGGGCTGCGGTGGGGGGGGGCGGCTCGCGGCGGGGTCTCGGCTGGGGGCGGGGGCTGCTCGTTTCAACATGGCAACAGCCAGGGGCAACAAAGGCAGCGCGGAGGCGGGCGGGCGGGGAGCCCCGCTGCAGCCCGGCGCTCGGCAGGTTGCTCGCCCCCATCCCGCGGGCCCCGCAGGCCCGGCACCCCCACCCACCCCCTGCTCTCAGAACCCTCCTCCTCCTCCTCCTCGTCTTCCTGGCCGCAGCCGCACGCGATCGCAGCCAGCCGGCCTCTCTGTCTGGGCTTCGCTGCTTTATTAGTTTGTTCACGAGGAGAAATTAAAACCACAACAAAAAAACCTGTCCCCGAGTGGGGGTGACGGGGGCAGCGCCTTCCTCGTGCAGCGGGGTGGGCGAAAAGTCAGCTTTCAGCCTGGGCACCTAGATGCATATGCTTTACCCAAGCAAAGGGGAGAATTGGCCTTAGGAGGATACTGCAGGGAAAGAAAAAAAAAAAAGCACCCTAAATCTTAGAAAAGGATCAGAGACCCTCAGGCCCCAGCCCTCTGTCCTTCAGCGGAGCATGCTGCTCTCCTGGCTCATCCATGTCCCTCATTTTTTAGCTCTAGACATCTGTGGCTTTAGTGTTGGCGAGGTGGGGGTGGTGGTGGTGGTGGTGGTGGTGTGTGTGTGTGTGTGTGTGTGTGTGTGTGTGTGTGTCAGTCACAGGCAAGGCTGCTGAGCTGAGCTGGGGTGGGGTGGAGAGCCCAGGGGCTTGGGCTGGGTTGTGGAAAGCGGTTACTAAAATTTATGAGGTTAGCCAGTGCGTACACCCTAGTTGACTCGAGGCTGCAGTGTGTGTGTGTGTGTGTGTGTGTGTGTGCGCGCGCGCGCGCGTGCGTGTGGAATTTGCCATTGCTCTTGCCCCTTTAAGCTAACCTTCTGTCCCCCCATCTTCTGTCTTTGTCGGCGGTCTTTGTGGCTTCCTTGCCCCAGCCTGGGCCAGTCATGCCTTGGGTGGAAGTCCTATTGTCTCTGGTTGTCCTAATATTTTTATTCAACATGGTTAGGAAATTCTGTGACCTGGACTGGCAGGTCCTTGCAGGCCCCAAGAGATTCTCTAGCACACAGCTACCCAGGCTACTAGAAATGGGCCAATACTGCCGCCACTCCTGTCTCCAGACTACCTGCTTTTCTGGGCTATGGCCAAGCAAATGTAAACAATTTGTACTGAATTCCAGCTCTGAATCCCGCCTGAATGAAAACTTACTCAGAAGAGAAATGGCCCAGGAGTGTCAACTCTGACTCCCACCAGATAGTCAGCACCCCCCTTCTGCAGCAGCTGCACATCCCAGAGCGCAGAGGCAGTGAGCCCTTGGAACCGAGGCTCCTCCAGTGCCTGGCAGTCCCATTCGGGGCCGCATCCATGGAAAAATTAAGGCGAGGCACATTTTATAGCCCTGTGTGGCAGCCAACATCTGAGGAGACAGTGGCTGTGAGCCGGGGGCCCTGGACTCAGGCTGCGGCTGCCTCTCCTTTGGCTTTTGGGTGAGCCTGAGGTTTGCTTTCTACGGCTGGGAGTTCACTGCTGGGGTGCATGCAATGTGTCAGTCCAGTCAAGCTTCAGTCCTAGCCTCAATGCAGCCTGTCCGTTTTCCTCTCTACTGAAAGCATGGGTGAGGGAAGGCTAGATTTTCAGGGCCCCTAAGCTGTTTTTCTGGGGTGCTCCTTTGGTGTTGCCCGGGAGTCTGGAATGCCTTTTTTTTTTTTTTTTTTTTAGGAATGCCAGTTTTGCCATGACCTAATTGTGTTCTAACAGACATTCCACACCCTTGTGGGCCTTTGGTTCCCCCTATGGTGCCCCACCCCAGCATTTTACAGGTGTCTCCTGTCTGTGGTTCTTCATCCTAGACAGGATCTATGAGGGATGGTAGAGATAATAGTGTCACAAGGCAGTTTTGAGTCCTGGTGTGACTTGCTTCCTGGATGTGTGATCAAGGACAATTTGTGAACTTGATTTCATTTGCATACTTATAAAATTCAAGGGAGGTATTTGTGGCTTATAGGATTGTTTTACAGATGAAATACAGGCTGGGTGTGGTGGCACATGCTTTTAATCCCAGCACATGGGAGGCAGAGGTAGGCGGATCACCATGAGTTTGAGGCCACCCTGAGACAACATAGTGAATTCCAGGTCAGCCTGGGCTAGAGTGAGACCCTACTTTAAAAAAAAGAAAAAGAAAAAGAAGTATAGTCTTTACTGTGAAGAGAATGAAATTCTGTATGCAAGAGCATTCAGAAAGTGCTGGGGAGATTGTTCAGTGGATAGAGTGCTGAGTTACCGGAGTTGGATCCTCAGTCCCTGCATAAAAACTGGAACCAGCCGGGTGTGGTGGCGCACGCCTTTAATCCCAGCACTCGGGAGGCAGAGGTAGGAGGATCACCATGAGTTCAAGGCCACCCTGAGACTACATAGTGAATTCCAGGTCAGCCTGAGCCAGAGTGAGACCCTACCTCGAAAAGCCAAAAAAAAAAAAAAAACTGGAACCTATGGCATGCACGTGCCCCTCCCCCATGCACACCCGCCCACCTAATAACCAAATTAATTAAAAATTTTAATATATTTTATTTGAGAGGAGAGAGAGAGAGTGGGCTGCCAGGGCCTTCAGCCACTGCAAGCAAACTCTAGATGTATGCATCCTCTTGTGCATCTGGCTTATGTGGGTACTGGGGAATTGAACCGGGGTCCTTAATCCGTGTAGGCAAAGGTTTTAACTGCTAAGCCATCTCCAGCCCCCCCCCCTTTTTTTGAGGTAGGGTCTCACTGTAGCCCAGGCTGACCTGGAATTCACTATGTAGTCTCGGAGGTGGCCTCGAACTCACAGTGATCCGCCTACCTCTGCCTTCTGAGAGCTCGGGTTAAAGGTGTGCTCCACCATGCCCGATTTATAAATAAAATAATAATAATAATAATTATTATTATTGTTTTTTCGAGGTAGAGTTTCACTCTAGTCCAGGCTGACCTGGAATTCACTCTGTAGTCTCAGGGTGGCCTCAAACTCACAGTGATCCTCCTACCTCTGCCTCCTGCGTGCTGGGATTAAAGGCTTGCACCACCACGCCTGGCTAAATAAAAATTTTAAAGCACCCAGAAAATGTGCAAAATACTCTATAGATGTTAAAGCATCCATTGTAAGAGCAAATAGTCAGGGTGTGGATGGAGTAAGTTAAGGAGGATGTAGAGTAGGGAATGTTCTAGAGCCGTTTTAGCTAAGGGAAGAGTGATGTAATAATACAAATGTAGTTTTTCCTTGGGTATTTCTCTTTAAATAGAGTTTGACAGATGGAAACTGAGAGGGGAAAAAAAAAGACTGCTTAATATTTGTAGGGATTTGTATAGGCTAGCTATTGCCTGTAGACAGAATAATGCTGACTGGGCAAATAATCTAATTGCTAACTCTGTCAGCCAGCTAGTGAAGGACAGGTGAATCAGGCGACCTCATTGCACACCGATGCTTGTACCTCAACACCATTACTGGAGATATTGAGTCTTAGGAGCAGAAAATGGCAGCAGAGCTGCCTGGTTCTGTTGTGGTTTCTTTGAATGTCCAAGAGATGTCACCAGACTGGAACTTACCTGAGATAATAAACTTCTCAAGGACAGGGGCCAGCCTCAGTGCAGCAAGGTCCCTTCTTCATTCCCAGTTGTTTGGGAGTGGTGGCACATTCATGAGAATTCCTGGGGCTCCTCCCTTGCCCGCCTTCCCCTCATTTGTATCTCTGCTTTTCATGGGAGAAAAAGTGGGATAATCAATTATTTGGCCACCTCCTGAGCAACTCTGGTAGTAGATTCATGACTTAGGGAGCTGTAGGGAAAATTAAGGCACTTTTTTTTTTTTCAAGGTAGGGTTTCACTCTAGCTCAGGCTGACCTGGCATTCACTATGTAGTCTCAGGGTGGCCTCAAATTTACAGCAGTCCTCCTACCTCTGCCTCCTGAGTGCTGGGATTAAAGGTGTGTACCACCATGCCCAGACTTTTTTGTTTATATATAATTTTTTTCCCGGTTTTTCAAGGTAGGGTCTCACTGTAGCTCAGGCTGACCTGGAATTCACTACATAGTCTCAAGGTGGCCTTAAACTCACAGCACTTCTCCTACCTCTGCTTCCCAAAGTCTGGGATTAAAGGCGTGTGCTACCCGGCTTTAATATTTTAATATTGGCTTTATTTGGTAGTTTTTTTTGTTGTTATTTTAATTTATTTGAGAGTGACAGAGAGAGGAAGAGGCAGATAGAGAGAGTGAGAGAGAATGGGCGCGCCAGGGCTTCCAGCCTCTACAAATGAAGTCCAGACGCGTGCGCCCCCTTGTGCATCTGGCTAACGTGAGTCCTGGGGAGTCGAGCCTTGAACCAGTATCCTTAGGCTTCACAGGCAAGTGCTTAACCGCTAAGCCATCTCTCCAGCCCAGTTTTTTTTTTGTTTTAATGAGAGTGAGAGAATTGGTGCGTTAGGGCCTCCAGCCACTGAAGTCGAACTCCAGATACATGTGCCACCTTGTGCACATGTGTGACCTTGCGCGTTTGTGTCATGTTGTACATCTGGCTTATGGGGGACGTGGAGAGTCAAACATCAGTCTTTGGACTTTGTAGTTGAGTGCCTTAACCACTATGCTATCTCTTCAGCTCTATTTGGTGTTTTTGTTTTTCAAGGTAGGGTCTTACTTTAGCCCAGGCTGACCTGCAATTCACTATGTAGTCTCAGGCTAGCCTTGAACTCAAAGTGATCCTCCTACCTGTGCCTCCCAAATTTTGGGATTAAAGACACGTGCCTGGCTAGTGTTTGTTTTATAAAAAGAAAGCATGAGAGATATGATTCTTTTTTTAAATTTTTATTTATTTGAGAGTAGCAGAGAGAGAGAGAGAGAGAGAATGGGCACTCCGGGGCCTCCAGCCACTGCAAACGAACTCCAGACACGTGCGCCCCCTTGTGCATCTGGCTAATGTGGGTCCTGGGGAAACGAGCCTCAAACTGGGGTCTTTAGGCTTCACAGGCAAGCGCTTAACTGCTAAGCCATCTCTCCATCATCGAAAGATGATTCTTGTATGATGATATAAAGTGTTAGAAATGGGAAGGAGCTTGAGATGACCTTGATAAATGGGTCTCAAGGTCACAGAGTTGTTAGAACTTGAGGCTGGCTCCAGAGATCATGACAGAACCTGCCCTTCCGCTCTTTCAGGTCCTGTGCCAACCAAGTCAGCAGCTTTCTTGTTGGGAAAGTCTCCCCTCCACACGTGGGAAAAGGCACTTAATCCAGATACCCACCCTGGTTAAGTAGACTGAAGACACTAGCCATGTGTTCCTTCCTCTCTTGAGAACCCCCTGTAGGAAGCCTCAAGGAGTGTATTGTATTTCAGAGGGAAGCCAGAGGTCCTTTGCCTCTTTGGAAATAGATCCTTTCACTTTAACTGTATACACTCTGGCACTCACTTCTCCAACATTGCCCTGTCCTAGGCCACCCCTGTCATAGAGACTAAGCACCATCCCACACTCAGATCCTTTTTGTTTTTTGTTTTGTTTTGTTTTGAGACAGGGTCTCCCATTTAGCCCAGATTGGCCTAAAACTCATGGTGATCCTCCTATCTAAGACTCCTCAGTATTGGAATTATGGACATGAGCCATTGCATCCGATGGAGAGTTTTATGCCTTTGGTTTTTCAAGGTAGGGTCTCACTCTAGCTCAGGCTGTCCTGGTAGTCTCAGGGTGGCCTTGAACTCCTGGCGATCCTCCTACCTGTGTCTCCTGGGATTAAAGGTGTGCGCCACCAGGCCTGGCTCTGGTAGAGATTTAATTTTTTTTTTTTTTTTTCTAGGAAGGGTCTCCCTCTAGCTCAGACTGTCCTAGAATTCATCCTCCTCCCTTTGCCTCCCAAGTGCTGGGATTAAAGGTGTGTGCCACTATGCCTGACTCTAAATTTTATTATTTATTTATTTATTTTGGTTTTTCGAGGTAGGGTCTCACTCTGGCCCAGGCTGACCTGGAATTCACTATGTAGTCTCAGAGTGGCCTCGAACTCATGGCAATCCTCCTACCTCTGTCTCCCGAGTGCTGGGATTAAAGGTGTGCACCACTACGCCCCAGCTTTAAATTTTATTTTTATAATTTTTATTGGGAACTTTAATATATGAATATACTGTAAACTGAACATTTTTTTCCACTAGGCTATCCTTTTTTGTTTGTTTGTTTTTCGACATAGGGTCTCACTCTATCTCAGGCTAACCTGGAGTTCACTATGTAGTCTCAAGATGGCCTCGAACTCACAGTGATCCTCCTACCTCTGTCTCCCAACTGTTGAGATTAAAGGCATGAGCCACCATGCCTGGCTGTCATCTTTTATATTAAGAAAAAAAGATAATAAATGGATACAGTTATAATTTATTAAAATAATTGAAAAAAATTATTTTTATTTATTTATCAGAGAGAGAGAGAGAGAGAAAATGAATGAGAATGGGCATACCAAGATCTCTAGCTGCTGCAAACGAACTCCAGACCATGCGCCACCTTCTGCATCCGGTTTATGTGGGTCCTGGGGTATTGAACCTGGGGACTTTGGTTTTGTAGGCAAACACTGTAACTGCTAAGCCATCTTTCCAGTCCTAAAAGTAGTTTTTGTTTTTTTTTTTTAAAGTTAGGAGAGAGAAAGAGGAGACAGAAAGGCCAGAGCACACAACAGAAAAAGGCTACGCTGGAGCCTATCCATTTGTAGTATTCTGAGAATCATAACCACCCCACCCCCCTCCCCAACCTCTAAGGAAATGGATGCTATAGATAGTGATGAAATTGTCTCTTCCCCTTTTAAAGAAGAGAGAGACAGATTTAGTAAGATTAAGACACATGCCCAGGGCTGGGGAGATGGTTCAGTGGTTAAAAGCACGTGCTTGCAAAAGATACATGCCCAAGCTAGATGTGGCGGTGCACGCCTGTAATCCCAGCATTCGGGAGGCTGAGGCAGGAGGATCACTGGAGGTTTGAGGTCAGCTTCAGCAGCATAGCAAGTCCCAGGCCAACCTAGGTGACATCATGAGACCCTGTCACACACACAAAAAAAATTAGTGGGCTAATAATGTCTATGAAAATGCTTTGTAGCTTTTAAGTTCCTACATGAATAAAAATTGTTGTCTGGTCACTAGTATGCATGTAATCCTACATAAAAATGCTGGGCTGGAGAGATGGCTTAGTGGTTAAGCGCTTGCCTGTGAAGCCTAAGGACCACGGTTCGAGGCTCGGTTCCCCAGGTCCCACGTTAGCCAGATGCACAAGGGGGCGCACGCGTCTGGAGTTCGGTTGCAGAGGCTGGAAGCCCTGGCGTGCCCATTCTCTCTCTCTCCCTCTACCTGTCTTTCTCTCTCTGTCGCTCTCAAATAAATAAATAAATAAAAATATTAAAAAAAAAATGCTGTAGGAAACATAAAACTTTTTGGATGGGGGCATGCAGGGAACTTCCTGGGGCTCCATATAAAGCATCTTGAGTACCTCTTCAAGAAGGGGAGTAGGACTGGAGGGATGGCTTAGTGGTTAAGGCATTTGCCTGCAAAGCCAAAGGACCCAGGTTCGATTCCCCAGGACCCACGTTAACCAGATTCACAAGGGGGTACATGCGTCTGGAGTTCGTTTACAATGGCTGGCGGCCCTGGTGTACCCATTCTCTCTCTTGTGCTCGCTCGCTCTCTCCTCCTCTTTCTCTGTCAAATAAATAAGTGAAAATTTCAAAAATAAAAAATAAAAAAGGTAAAACCAGGCCTACCTTTAATCCCAGCACTCAGGAGGCAGAGGTAGAAGGATCACCATGAGTTTGAGGCAACCCTGAGATTACATAGTGAATTCCAAGTTCCAGGTCAGCCTGGGTTGGAGAGAGACCCTACTTTGAAAAAAAAAGGGGGGGGGGGAGAAATATTTTCTCTTGTTCTTTGTTTGAGATAAGTTTTTCTTGAAATGGACTTACTACGTAGGTCCCCACCTGGCTTTGGTCTTTTTTGAGTATTTTGGGCAAATGAAGTATCCTGGGGCGTGGAGGGAGTGTGTGGGAGTGTTCCTGAACAGTTGCTAACATCCATGGGAACATTTGGGCCAATATGTTGAGCCTAAGTTTCTGTGTGAGGACCGGGTGGGTAGGGGAAGACAGTGAATTTTGGGTTCATACGAGTTTCAAATTAAATTTTGAGGCTAGCCTTAAACTCCTGATCCTCCTGCCTCACCCAGTCTCCAAATGCTGAAATTAAAAGTCTTCATCAGTACACGCAGCTCTGCCTGTTTGTTTACCTTTGGGAAGTCTGGATATTGAACCTAGAGTACTTAGTATTTTTAAAAATTTTATTTTTTTTGAATTTTTTTTTGTTTGTTTGTTTTTCGAGGTAGGGTTTCACTCTAGTTCAGGGTGACCTGGTTGTAGTCTCAGGGTGGCCTCAAACTCACGGTGATCCTCCTACCTCTGACTCCCGAGTGCTGGGATTAAAGACGTGTGCCACCATGCCTGGCTCATTTTTTTAAAAAATATATACATTTTATTTGTTTGAGAAAGTGGGGGGCAGCCAGTCAGAGAGAGACTTGGGCACACCAGGGCCTCCAGCCATTGCAAAAGAACTACAAACATACGTGTTACCATGTACATCTGGCTTACATGGGTTCTGGGGAATCGAACCTGGGTCCTTAGGCTTTGCAGAAAGGTGCCTTAACCGCTAAGCCATCTCTTCAGCCCTGATTTGGCTTTTGAGTCATAGCCTAGGTTGGCCTTGAACTCCTGATCCTCCTGCCTCCATAGGTGTGTGCTATCACACCTGGCTTTGGTTTTTGTTTGTTTGTTTTGTTTTTCAAGGTAGGGCTTTACTGTAGTCCAGGCTGACTGGGAATTCACTATGTGGTCTCAGGCTGTCCTTGAACTCCTTCCTCTGCCTCCTGAGTACTGAGATTAAAGGAATGTGCCACCATGCCCAGCAGCTTTGGTCTTTTTTGATCTTGGGCAAATGAAGTATTCTGGGGGTGTGGAAGGAGAGTGTGGGGGGTGTTCCCGAACAATTGCCAACATCCGTGTGAACATTTGGTCCAATATGATGAGTCTAGGCTTCTGCGTGAGGACGAGGTGGGTGGGGAAGACAGTGAATATTGGGTTCAGACAAGTTTCAAGTTAGCCCTTGATTCTATCATTTCTAGGTTGTGTGACCTTGAGCAGATCCCTCAGTCCCATTCCTGTTTTCTGATTTTCTCACCCGTGAAATAAGGATCATAATACCCACATTTAAGAGCTGTGTGAGGATTAAATCCAACAATACCCAACACAAAACACCAGAGGAAATAAAAGGTCTGTTTCCTTCCTTCCAGTTCTGTGTGGGGTCATATTCTGCCTTCTTCCCTTCTCCCACTGCTTCTGCCTCCCTTTTTCTACCTTCTTCTGTCTCCCTTCTTCCTCTTTCTTTTCCCCTAAAACAAAGCGAAGTGCCAGTCTTTACACTGGCTCCAGGGTAGGTCCCTGGAGCCACTGACACAGCCTGAACTTTGCAAGGGCATTTGCATTTTGTTGTGAAAGTATTTTACCTAGTTCCTGCTGAATCCTAGCTGCAAACAGGGCTGGCTGATCTCTGCCGAGAAACAACTCTGACTTGTTTCTCCCCCGAGAGGCCCTGGATGAGGGCCCCATGAAGGAGGCCCCTCTTCTGCTGAGTGCCCCCCCTTGCCGAGTATAGACTTGGGCTGTCTCCGCTGGGTTTTGAGAGAGGTGGCAGGGCAGGCAACAAAGCTGCACCCAGACTGGCTGACAGTCTATCCTCTCTCCAAAGTCATTTTCTTCTTTGAAAATCTTCATGACCTCTCTGTGCAGAGATGGAAAACAGTGCCGTCTACACTATCTAAGGCAAAGGTGTTGCTCTTGTTTGTTGGATCCCAAGACCATTATCGAGTGAGTGTGGGGATTTGAATCCCATGTCTGTCACAAACTCATGTGTTCTGAATGCGTGTTCCCCAGGCTGATGGCAATTTCGGAGGTGGGGCCTTCCTCTGGGTGTCCTTCTCTGGTAGTTTAGGGGTTCTGGGACACTGAGAACCACCCAAGAGAATATCTCATTTCTTAAACTCTTAGCCCTACACCCTGAATGAGGTTTCCTTTCTCTTTAAATATTTTATTATTTATTTATTTGACCGAGAAAGAGGGTGTGAGAGAAAGAGAATGGGCACCCCCTTCCTTGTACATCTGGCTAATGTGGGTCCTGGGGAATCAAACCTGGGTTCTTAGGCTTTGTAGGCAAACACCTTAACTGCTAAGCCATCTCTCCAGCCCTGAGGTTTCCTTTCTCTGCTGGCCTGGGTGAAGTTCAGTGTTGATCTTCCTGATTCCGTGTCCTTGAGTGAGTCACAGCAGGAGCAGGATATCCACTTACCTGCAAAGCTAAGGAACCCAGGTTCGATTCTCCAGACTCATGTAAGCCAGATGCACAAGGTGGTGCACACATCTGGAGTTCGTTTGCAGCGCCGAAGGCCCTGGTGTGCCCATTCTCTTTCTCTTCTTTCCTCTTTCTGCCTCTTTTTCTCTCTCTGAAATAAAAATAAAAAAAAAAAAAAAAAAAAAAAAAGGACTGGAGAGATGGCTTAGCGGAGCGGCTAAGGTGCTTGCCTGCAAAGCCAAAGGACCCAGGTTTAATTTCCCAGGACCAGCCAGATGCACAAGGTGTTACATGCATCTAGAGTTCATTTGCAGGGCTAGAGGCCCTGGTGCACCCATTCTCTTTCCATCTGCTGCTTTCTCTCTCTCTCAAAGAAATAAAGTGTGTGTGTGTGTACATACACATATATATACACATATACATACATACATGAATGAAAGCCGGGCGTGGTGGCGCATGCCTTTCATCCCAGCACATGGGATGCAGATAGGAGGATCACTGTGAATTTGAGGCCACCCTGAGACTACAGAGTGAAGTCCAGGTCAGCCTGGGCTAGAGTGAGACCCTACCTCCAAAAACAAGACTAAACAAACGAAAAGAAAGAAAAAGAAAAGAAAATAGGATAGCCGAGGCTAGAGTTGGAGGGATCAGAGACTCCAAGAAACAAACTTCCTGGCAGGCAATGCGCTAGGAGGTCTAGAGAGAAGCTGGAGATTCCAGGCTCAGAAATAAGAGACCCAGGAAGCTGGAGATCTGCCTCTGAACGGAACATACTCCTTACTGAGGTTTCCAGGGCCTGGTGGGGTGGGCGCTTCTGTCCTGTGCTCTGCTCTTTAAATGCAAATGGCCTGGTGAAGATCACACCTTGGCCTCCTACACCCCTGTGTAAATTAGTATCAGCTGCCTGATGATGGTATTCTGTTTGTATTTTTTTTTTTGACCGAAGGGGGCGGGTTACTTGAAAGCTGGTTTCCTTTCTTTTCTCACCCTCTTCTGTGGGGACCCTGTGGCTTCCCCATGCCTTCCTGACTCAGGAAATAACTAGTCACACTTGGGGCCTGCCAGAGGACTCTCCTTCCTCCCCCCCACTGGGTGCTCTGGCTGTGGACCTATTGGGATGCAGAGAAAGAAGCGTCCTGCTTGGGCAGGGCTAGAGTTGTCCTTGGATCCAGGAGGACCCATCTTCCATCTTCTCCATAGTTCAATCTACTTTTCTCAGTCTTCTTTGCCAGTGACATTAATGAATGCGACCTCTTGGGGTCTAAACCAGCTTCCTCTTCTTTCTGGGGAGAGGAGAGCTCCCTTGGAGAGGAGCAGCTGATGAGGGAGGGAGGGAGGGAGCTGGGGTGTGTAGAGAGGGGAAGGTAGAGGTGTACGGGATGTAGCCGACATAGGGGGGTTAAGGGGCATGGAAAGGGTGGCATGGAAAAATGAAGTGCAATATAGGGCATGGGGAAAGATGTGGAGGTGTAGGCATTCTGGGCAGTGTGGGGAGTACAGGATCTATATGGATGCGGGTGTGGAGCATGGAATTGGGCAGATACGAATTATGTGGGATGGGAAAGGTGTGGAGGGGAAAGACGTGGAGAGCCTGACCAGCATGCTCAGTTTATAGCTTTGGGCACCTGAGCGTGACTAACCTATCAGGGGACTGTCTTGACTTGGAGTTTACATTAATTGAAGCTATTCTGCTGTGTGATCTGATCACATGGCTCTGTTGCTGAATTGGGCATGTTGTGAGGGCAGAGGGAGGGCAGTGAGCAGGGCCTGGGGACACGTGGTGCAGAGCTTCCTACCAAAAGGAGAGAAAAGAGCTGTGGCCTCTTGCTGGGATGGGGGCTGGTCACTGCCTCTGCTGGTTCCCATGGCTGGCTGGCTTGGCCGTCCGCTTTTTTCTGCTTGACTTCTTTTGGCCCTTCTCAGAGCCAAGCAGGTGGCAGTCAGCTGCTGGTTGCCCACCACCCACACAGCCGATCACTGCTCACTGGCTCCCACACTCCTACAGATAGCACCTCCGTACAGGGATGGCTGTTGGCTTTCACTTCTTTGAGGGCCTGATCATTCTGGGTCCCACCCCTAGGGTCATTCTCGGCCCGGGCACACTTCTACAGTGACGGTGTAGAGGGAGAACAGAGAACTGGAGCCGAGGCTCATCGGCTCCTCTGTTTTGTATACGGGCCTTTCCCAACTGCATAGCAACTTTTGTGAAATCAGGGCCTCACTCCCTTCACCTGCAACTGGAAAACTTTTGAGAGATTTATTGCTGGGCGTGGTGGCACAAGCCTTGACTTTAATCCCAACACTCAGGAGGCAGAGGTAGGAGGATCGCTGTGAGTTCAAGGCCACCCTAAGACTCCATAGTGAATTCCAGGTCAGCCTGAGCTAGAGTGAGACCCTACTTCGGAGAAAAAAAAAAAGTATTTATTTGTGTGTGGGGGGGTGCATGTGGGCGAGTCAGGGTCTCTTGGCACTGCAAACTAATGCCCATCTGGCTTTATATGGATGGTGGTGGAATTGAGCCTGTACTGGTAAGCTTTATAAACAAGTGACTTTAACCATTGAACCAAATCCCCAGTTCCTGGGAAACTGCTTTGAAACAAAACAAAACAATAAAAACCATAATTCGTGCTGGAGAGATGGTTTAGTGGTTAAGGTGCTTCCCTGAAAAGCCAAAGGACTCAGGTTTGATTCCTTAGGACCCATGTAAGCCAGAGATGTACAAGGTGGTGTGTGCATCTAGAATTTGTTTGCTGGAGGCCCTAGTATATGTCCATTCTCTCTCTCTTTGCCTCTTTCTCTCAAATAAAATTTTTAAAATGCTCTTTAAAAAATGGCTGGAGAGATGGCTTAACAGTTAAGGCACATGCCTGCAAAGCCTAAGGACCCTGTTTTGAATCCCTAGGACTCATGTATACCAGATGCATAAGGTGGCACATGCATTTGGAGTTCGTTTGCAGAGACTCAAGGCCCTGGCATGCCCATTCTCCCCCCCCCCCCCCCGTCTTTCTCTAACTGCCTCTTTTTCTCTCTCTAATAAAATAAGTTAAAAAATATTTAAAATATATAATTCATTAAGGAAGGAAATACTTGAGAAAGTTGCTCAGAAAACACTCAAGAATTGTTACAATTGAATGAATTAGAGTTTTACTTAAAAAACAATGGGTTGGCCCCAGCAAAGATGTCCTCCCTCCAGACGATGGCTTTGCTGGCATTAGTCTGTCCTTTAGCTGTACATGTCCCTGCAGTTGCTCTGACATCCACTTCCGTCCCCTTGTCTGGGGTCAAGTCCTAATATGGTGTACTTTTCAGCACTCTCTCCTTGCTTCACCAAGGGGCTGGTGGATTAGTGCAGTCAGCATGGGACGGATTCGCCTCAGTGCCCTCAGTGGCACCGAGAGACAGATGCCGCTCTGCCTCTCACTCTTCCCTCTGGGGCGGTCCCCAGGCCAAGCAGGGCCCTGTGGTCTGTTCTAACTTCACTCTGTTGCCCTAGCTAGATGGGAGCAGCTGTGGCTTGCTTATGGCCTGGTCTCCTCTGGGAGTTTTTCTCACCCACACAGGAATCCAGGAGAACTGGATTCCACTGGGCAGGAGCCGAGGAAGCTGACCGGAGACTGGAGGTAACAGGTGACAATCTGAGTCTTGCAGGAGGCCTCAGTTTGCAAGTGTTGAAGGTAAGATGAGGAGGAAGATGGCAGATAGGGAGGCAAGGGATGAATAGAGCCACTGTGTCCCCTCTCCCCAATCCCCATGTTCTACCTCCAGAGGTGGCTCAGTCTCTGGACTGCCCAGTATGCACAGTACCTTCAGTGAGACAATGATTTCTCTGGTGTTGGTGTCAGTATTTGGAAATGTGGTTGTGCGTTTTTGTTTTTGTTTTTAAATTGGGGCTAGGGTGCTGTGAAAGTTACCCTGGGAGCTGGAGGGATGGCTTAGCAGTCAAGGAGCTTGCCTGCAAAGCCAAAGGACCCGGGATTCCCCAGGACCCATGTAAGCCAGATGCACAAGGTGGTGCACATGTGTGGAGTTCGTTTGCATTGGCTAGAGGCCCTGGCGCGCCGGTTCTTTTTTTTTTTCTTTTTTTCCTGACGTAGGATCTCATTCTAGCCCAGGCTGACCTGGAATTCACTATATAGTCTCAGGGTAACCTCAAACCTCAAATTCACAGTGATCCTCCTACCTCTGTCTCCCTAGTGCTGGGATTAAAGGTGTGTGCCACCACACCCAGCTGGCGTATCCATTCTGTCTTCTTCTCTCTGACCCACTCATTTTCTCAAACAAATAAATAAAATATTAAAAAAGTAACAAGAAAGTTACATTGGGTGGAGCTCAGGAGTACCTTCTGCTGGAGGCCATGATTGGTCAGGGGTGGTCATCCTGGGCTTTGCCTTGTCTTCCCCACATCTCATTTCCCCACGCTTCTCTGGATGCAGAAGGTGGGGAGGAGTCCTTGAACTTCCATGCTCCTCCGAGGGCCTGGGCTGCTCATTGTTGGGGCTCTAAGGGGTGAGTTGAGAGGGAGCAGAAAGCAGGCCCACATCTCCTCTAAGGTCAGACTATGCCCACTCCCAGTGCAATCCTTGGTTAGAATCCACACGATGCCAAGACTTTTCTCTCCGCTTTGCCAAAGTTTCCGTTTGGCTGACTTCCAGGTCCTGGACTGTGTTACTGCTGTGGAGGAAGGAATGTCTGAGCCTTGAGCTGTCTTACCTCCTTTTTTTTTTTCCATGGTACAATCTCACTCTAGCCTAGGCTAACCTGGAATTCACTATGTAGTCTCATCAGGGTGACCTAGAACTCATGGTGATCCTCCTACTTCTGGGTGCTGGGATGAAAGGCATGCACCCCCATGCCTGGCTTTCCTGTCTGTCTTTCTCCTCAGCCGAGGTTCTATAGGATGTGTTGTGGTAATTGTGACCTCCATGAGTTCCATGTATGTGACTGTATGAACAAAATGAACTTTATTTATTTACTTATTTGTTTATTTTGTGGTAGGATTTCTAGTCCAGGCTGATCTAGAATTCACTATGTAGTATCAGGCTGGTCTTGAACTCATGGTTTTCCTCCTGCCTCTGCCTCCTGAGTGCTGGGATTAAAGGTGAACAAAAAATAAACTTTAGGGGCTAGGGAAATGGCTTAGCAGCTAGGGCATTTGCCTGTGAAGCTTAAGGACCACAGTTAGATTCCCCAGGACTCACATAAGCCAGATGCACAAGGGTGCACATATGTCTGGAGTTCATTTGCAGTGGCTGGAGGCCTTGACACACCCATTCTCCCCTTCTCTCTATCTGCCTCATTCTCTCTCTCAAATAAATAAATAAATAATACATTTAAAAAATAAATAAATTTTAGAAGTAGCTTCTGAGCTGGCAAAGAGAACTCCTGGACTTTCACTTGAAGCTGGCAGTGGCTGCCAACCTGCCCTCACCTCCCCTGGACTTTAGCATCTGTCCCTGTGATTGTCTAAGACTCAGAAAGCCACTTACAAAGCTGTCTGCTCTGGCTTCAAATAAGTGGAGATTGGGGTGCACTGAGCAAATAGAGGGATGCAGAGTGCATCCTAATAGGAAACAGTGAACCCTGTGGGGCTGCTTTAACTTGGCTAAAAGGACACTGGAGAGGGAGATGCAGTGTGCTCACATTTGAAGCTGACTGAGCACCACACAGAAGGAACATAGTCCAGATATAGGAAAGACCTTGTAGGTACATGTCATTCAGTACCAGGCTGGTCTGAAGGAGGCGTACAGAGCTTTATGAGGCCTGGGGGCGTGAGGAAGGGAACAGGGTAGAGACATACCAGGCAGGGAGCAGGCCTATTTGACCTTTTTGACAAACTTCCTGTGGGAGGAGTTGGATTCCTGGTACAGAACACCGGAAGTGTTGATGTTCCCCTGTTCTTGCTGGGTGGAGGGGGGACAGGTGGAGGAGGGCTGCAAGTATGTAGCATGAAGTGGGGGCCATGGGCTCATGATAGCAAGGTGAGTGGGATTTTGGGTATAGGTGATGCTGGGGGATGTGTAAAGGCAAAAATCCTCTCTGGACAGCTGGATGTAGTAGCACATGCTTTTAATCCCAGCACTCGGGAGGCAGAAGTAGGAGCATCGCTGTGAGTTCGAGGCCACCCTGAGACTGCATAGTGAGTTCCAGATTGGCCTGCGCTAGGGTGAGACCCTATCTCAAAAAACCAAAAAATAATAAATAAAATAAATTATATAAATAAATAAATAATAAAATAAATCCTCTCTGGAGGGAAAAATCTAGAAGCCAAAGGGATTAAATCCTTATGGAGGCATACTTAACACCTGTTCCCTAGTACTTCCACCCAGAGGTGGAAGCAGGAGTTCAAGGCCATTTTGAGCTTCATGAGATCCTGTTTCAAAGCAAACAAACAGAATCCTTATCCTGGAGCCTGTCAGCGTGAGGGGAGGCACCAAGGGCATTTCTGCAACTCTTTCCTGAGCAAAAACTACAAGTAGGAATGCCCATGGCCTTGGGAGCTTGAAACTCCCCATATTTCCAGTGTCTTGAGATTCCATTTTTCTTACCCTGGGAAGATAGGCTGGGACAGCTAGAGCCTTCCTGCTGTACGCCTCTAGGGGATATTGAATTATTGATGTGTGTCTGTCACCTTTGCTAGATTGAATGTTCTCTGGGCTTGTGCCACAGCCACCCAGATACTCCTGGTATATGCTGCCACTCAGAACCCGCTGGGATCTAGTTCTGTGGGAAGGGGATGGCCCCTTAGGTTCTCCAAGCTCTGGGTTGACAGCTCCAGTGAGATAGCAAGAAGCCTCTCTGCCAGCTGGCTGCCGGGCACCTCCGGCCGCCCTCTGGCACAGGCTCCTGGGATGCAAGGCCTGCTTTCTCCCTACCCTCTGACTCTGAACCATTGTGTGGCTCTGCCCTGGCCCCCCCCCCCCCCCGTGTCTCCCCGCTAGCCCCAGTCATCCGTGGGCAGCTGTGTGGACTGGTGCTGTGGGATCCTGACACAGGCCTGCTCAGCCGGACACATGTCCTTTTCCATCACCAGCTGACTGCTTGGCTTTTTTTTTTTTTTTTTGGTGGGGGAGGAGTTCTTTTTTTTTTTAATTTTATTTTTATTTATTTATTTGAGAGCGACAGACACAGAGAGAAAGACAGGTAGAGGGAGAGAGAGAGAATGGGCGCGCCAGGGCTTCCAGCCTCTGCAAACGAACTCCAGATGCATGCGCCCCCTTGTGCATCTGGCTAACGTGGGACCTGGGGAACCAAGCCTCGAACCGGGGTCCTTAGGCTTCACAGGCAAGCGCTTAACCACTAAGCCATCTCTGCAGCCCGGAGGAGTTCTTTTTACTCAGTTATTGTCTTTCTGAGAGTTTTGAACCCTCAATCTGTGGCGTCAACACATCTACACATTGACTAACCCAAGGGATTTTTGAAACACATGAGGTAAAACACTTACCCTACTGAATCAGGGCCTTCAGGGGAGGAACCAGGAATTTATGTGTTGGAAAAATTTCCCAGATGACGGTTACAGGCATTGGAGTGTGGACTATGTACTAGGCTGTGCTGCTGTGTAAATGTTAAATTCTGTGGGTGTGCTAAGGGCATTGTGTTTACATAGACTGCCCTGGAGTTAGAGCCCAGCTGAAGTATTTAGCCTATTACTTTAAAAGATTAAGCAGAAAAAAGCACAAATTAGTATATGCAGGTCAAGAGAGGAAACTCACTGAAGCTGACCTTTCAGACCTTGTCCATCTGCTCTCCAAGAGATGGACACAAGGGGAGACTGCGGATGAGGCCCTAAGGTGCACTGCTCCAGGAGGTGCCGTTTATGTGGCTTCAGTGAGACCTCTTCCTGAAAGGGCTACAGAGGAGCAATGGCACAGGCTCTCCCAGCTCCCTCTCTTCTCAGGCCTCCTGGCTAATTGCTTCCCTCTACCCTCTCCAGTGTTGGAAATTGAACACAAGGCCTTCTGTAAGCCAGCCAAGTGCTGTACCCCTGAGCTACAGAACCAGCCCAGTGTTTTGTTTTGTATTTGTTACTTATTTTTTTATTCTTTTACAGAATCCTAGTACCCTGGAGAACTAAGAAACTAGACCAATTTCCAGTGGGCCAACCTAACAGAGCCTGGTTGAGAAGAAACTGAGCTGGGAAAGGAGAAGGCAGGAAATGTGGGACCTTTGTTATTAAAATACTCTGCCCTGTACTCCTTGAGAAATCGGTCTCAGGGCTGAGGAGATGGCTTAGTGGTTAAGGCATTTGCCTGCAAAGCCAAAGGAACCAGGTTCAATTCCCCAGGACCCATGTAAGTCAATTGTACAAGGTGGCACATGCTCCTGGAGTTTGTTTGCAGTGTCTGAAGGCCCTGATGCACCCATTCAGATTCTGTCTCTCTCACTCTCTCTCTCTCAAATAATTTTTTTTTTTTTTTTTTTTTTTTACAAGAAAAGTGGGTCTCAGTTTCTTAGAGGAAGCTAGCTTAGGCTGTCTCAAGACTGGTTGGTGCCCCTTTCTCCCTCTGACCTCCCCTGTGCTTGGCCGCTACTTTCTGAGCCCTCACGTCACTTTGAGGTGGCTCCCTTTGTCCCTGTCCCCCTACCTCGTCCCAGTCTCAGCATCTGGATGAGCTGAGTGCTAACCCTTTTTGGAAAGGGCAGCTGCCAGGGTGGCTCTGGGCACAAGGTCTGTCAGCAGGCTGGGCTTCCTCTCCTCCAGGGCTGGCAGTCCAGCGGTGTCCTAGCGCAGAGCCAGGACATGGTCATTAGTGAGGGGTAGTTCTTTCCTCCGTCTGAATTCCAGTCTGGGAAGAGCCTAAGGATTGAGGCCTGCTTGGATTACAATTGGGTTTTTCTTTTTTCCTGTGACTTTGGAATCTCAGAGAAGTTTCACTCCAGAAAATCAGTAGGTGTGTCTGATTCACATAATCTCCGAGTTGGGCTGGCATGGTGACTTGCACCATTAACCAGCACATGGGAGAGGTAGGAGGATTGCTATGAGTTCAAGGACACCCTGAGACTACATACCTCCAAGACCCTACCTCAAAAAACCAAAAACATTTTCAAAAATCATAATAATCTCAAAGCTAGAAAGCACATTGTGTGGTTTTCTTGCCCATCTATGTGCTTATTGCAGTCCGGTTCGCATTGCTGGTAGAAATCACCCAACCAAGAGCAGCTTCTGGGAAAAAGAGGTTTATTTGGCTTACAGGCTCGAGGGGAAGCTCCACGATGGCAGGGGAAAACGATGGCATGAGCAGAGGGTGGACATCACCCCCTGGCCAACAGAAGATGGACAACAGCAACAGGAGGGTGTGCCAAACACTGGCATGGGGAAACGGGCTATAAAGCCCATAAGCCCACCCCCAACAATACACTCCCTGCAGGAGGCATTAATTCCCAAATATCCATCAGCTGGGAACCTAGCATTCAGAACACCTAAGTTTATGGGGGACACCTGAATCAAACCACCACAGTGCTTATAGATGCCATACCCAGCCCCAAATTTGAAACCCTGTTCTGTGTTGAAAGGACCCTATGGAAGGACATTGCCTGTGTCCTGGTTGTTCATTTCCATGTCATTGCCAGAAAGTTCTGCCTTTACGTTTTTCTAAATCAAGACTATTATAGAATAAGATTTGGGGGCTGGAGAGATGGCTTAGCAGTTAAGTACTTGCCTGTGAAGCCTAAGGACCCTGGTTCGAGGCTCGATTCCCCAGGACCCATGTTAACCAGATGCACAAGGAGACACACGTGTCTGGAGTTTGTTAGCAGTGGGTGGAAGCCCTGGCGCACCCATTCTCTCTCTCGCTCGGCTTCTCTCTCTTTCTCTTTCTGTGTCTCTTTCTCTCTCTGTCACACTCAAATAAATAAATAAAAATGAACAAAATAAATTTAGAATAAGATTTGGGCTGTGAAGATAGCTCAGTGGTTAAAGGCACTTGCTTGCAAAGTCTGCTGGCCCAAGTTTGATTCCCCAGTACCTATGTAAAGCCAGATGCACAAAGTGTTACGAATAAGGTGAGTTTGGAATTTGAGATTAAAGGATGCAACATGTCATTAAAAAAAAAAAAATGTTTGTTTGGCTTTTAAAAAAATGTTAATTATATATGAGAAAGAGAATAAGAATGGGTACAGCCAAGTCCTCATGCTGCTGCAAATGAACTCCAGACATGTGTACCATTTTGTGTATCCGGCTTTATGTGGGTACTATGGAATGAAACCATGGGCTGGCAGGCTTTGCAAGCAAGTACCATTAGCAACCGAAGTACCTCTGAAGAAGCCCTATTTCTGGTCTTTTTGAAACAGTGCTTCATTCAGCCCAGGTTGGCCTCAAGACTCCTTATGTCGTTCATGCTGCCTTACAATCCTGATCCTGCTTCTACTCCCTGAGTGCTGGGATCAAAAGCGTGTTAAACAATCCCCAGCACAACTTATAAAGTTTTTCTAGGCGAACGGCTTAACTGCTAAGCCATCTCTGCAGCCCCAACATGTAATTTTGAATACATGCTTTAAAACCATGTTTGAGATTTCTATATGTGGCAGTTGGGAGCAGAGAGGTTTTCCTGAAGACCATGATCATCCAGCAAGGTCCTAGAAGGGTGAGTGAGAGTTCTGCGGGCAAATAGGACTGGGAAGGCCACGCCCGGGAGAAGGCAGTGCAGTACCAAGTCACCAAGGTGTAGAAAGAGTCCTCAGCTCCTTGAGGAAGGCTTTGAAAAGAGAGTGAGGGATCTTTAGGAAGCAGGACTGTGAAGAGACTATTACACTAGCCCAGGGGAGAGAAGATAAGGGCTTGAAGTTAGGACAGTGACAGGATAGAAGGAAGGAATAGTTAGTAAAGCCCACAGGCTTTGGGGCTGGGGTGAGAGGAGGGAGGACTCCAGAAAGACTGTAGGGCTTTTCATGTGGGCACTGGGTGTGGGAGTCAGTAGTGGGGTACAGGGGAGGAAAGAAGGTGGTGTTTTGCTTTTGACCATTTGGACTATAAAGTACGGGTGGGTGGGCACATGAACTTGAAGGAGAGTTACCAATTTTTGAAATTATCAGTTTGAGTTGTGTGAATAGAAAACAAGAGCAGGAGCTGGAGAGATGGCTTAGTAATTAAGGCATTTGCCAGCAAAGCCAAAAGACCTGGGTTCAACTCGCCAGGACCCCCTTAAGCCAGATGCATAAGGTGGTACATGCATCTGGAGTTTGTTTGCAGCAGCTGGAAGCCCTGATGCACCCATTTTCTCTCTATCTGCTTTTTTATCACCCCCTTCAAATAAATAAAAATAAAATATTAAAAAAAAAAAACAAAAGCAGGGCGTGGTGGCACACGCCTTTAATCCCAGCACTCAGGAGGCTGAGGTAGGATCACCGTGAGTTCAAGGCCGCCCTGAGAATGCAGGGTGAATTCCAGGTCAGGCTGGACTAGAGTGAGATTCTACCTCCAAAACCACAAAACAAAGCAAGGCAATAATAAATAAAATAAAAAGAGTACTCGTAGACTGCAGAGAGCAGGGAGGAGAAATAGCATCAGGGTTCCTGGAGTGCACAGAGGAAAAGGAGCTCAAAGATGGAGGTAGAGAACAAGGAAGGAAGAAGTAGTGTCAGAGGGTGTAGAAGGAGGGAATGGTCTGGAGAGCCAGCTGCAGCAGTGACAGGGCACACGGAAGTCCCTGAGCTGGGAAGCCCAGGCAGGGCTGCGGATCGTTTTGGCAGACATGGCAATGAGTGAGAATACATGGGAAGGAGGTTCGGAACAGGTATTGTCCACTCTCTCATGACTTGGCTGAGAAGGGAGGAAAAGCTAAGATGACAAAAAGCCTAGGGAGAGCGTTTAGATGTAAGCTTTGTTTTTAAGACTGGGAGAGGCATGTTTATGTACTGGAGAAGGAAAAACCAGCTGAAAAGAGGCTGAAGATATGAGAGAGAGGAGGGAAACCTACCCAGAAAATTGTCCTGCAGGAGGCCAAGTGGCTGGGGCATGAGCGGGGATGGAGCATGAACGCGGATGGGTTATGCTGTGGAGGCAGCAGCTTGTTCTCCTCTGAGGCCAAATGGAAGAAAGTGAGGCTGAATGCAAGGGTGGACAGGATCGTGTTGGAAGAGAAAGGAAGTTGAGAAATTATTTCCAGTGGCCTGTTTTCCACCTCTCAGTGGTGCTCTGCTAAGGTAAATCTCAGCACTATGTCCCGGCGTAGGGATGAAAATACAGTCATCCTCTGGATTAAAAGGCTTAATGAGGGCTGGAGAGATGGCTCATTGGTTAAGGGACTTGCATGCAAAATTTCAGGACTGGAATTCAGTTCCCCAGTACGCACATAAAGGCATATTTGTACACCATCCAGTGGTGGCTGGATAAACATGAAATGAACACACACCAGGCAAAATATGATTTAATGGAGGGACAGGGGAGTGTACTCTAGGGCTCCCTGAATTGACTGTACTTGTAGCTTTTATTCAGTTTCAGGCAGTCAAAGCTGTGGGGAGTCTGAGCATAAGACAGATCACAAGTTCGCATCAGATCAGATCATGAGTTTTTTATGTTTATCAGGCATCTTTGGAGAAGCTGTGAGTTTCCTATCTTCAAGAAGTTCTACTACCCAAGGCGCATAGTCTTCCATATCTGGTATCTCAGGCTTAGCCTGTGCAAAGATTAGCCTTCTGGGCTGGAGAGAGAGTTTAGTGGTTAAGGACTTGTGTTAGACTCTTCAGGTCCCACATAAGCCATACATACACACAACATGACACAAGTGAGCAAGGTTGTCCATGTGCACAAGTTGGCACACATGTCTAAAGCTCGATTGTAGTGGCTGGAGGCCCTGGCACACTAATCTGTCTCTCTCCCTGTCTCTTGCACGCATGCACACAACATGGTTTCTAGTTCTCTCTCCCTGTCTGATAAAGAGTCAGTAAGAAAAAAAGACTAGGGAGCTGGAGAAATGGTTTGGTGGCTAAGGTGTCTGCCTACAAAGCCAAAGGACCCAGGTTCTATTCCCCAGGACCCACATAAGCCAGATGAGCAAGGGGGCGCATGCATCTGGAGTTTGTTTGCAGGGGCTGGAGGCCCTGGCGCGCCCATTCCACCCCCTCCCCAGCCTATTGCTCGCTCGCTCTCTCAAATAAATAAGAAAAATAAAATTTATAAAAGGGATTAGGGCTGAAGAGATGGCTTAGTGGTTAAGGCATTTGCCTGCAAAACCAAAGGACCCAGGTTTGATGCCCCAGGACCCACATAAGCCAGATGCACAAGGTGGCACATGCACCTGGAGTTCATTTGCAGTGGCTGGAGACCCTGGCACACCCATTCTATTTCTATCTGCCTCTTTCTCTCAAATAAATAAAATAAATAAAGTTATAAAAAAGATTAGCCTTTTGCCAGTTGACTTGATCTCCATAGTCAGATGGTGCTTGCATCTGGAATTTGTTTGCAGTGGCTAGACACCCTTGTTTGTTCTCTCTCTGCTTGCAAATAAATAAAAATATATTTTTTTAAAAAAAGCCTTAAGTTGGGTGTGGTGGCACATACCTTTAATCCCACCACTCAAGAGGCAGAGGTAGGAGGGCCACTGAGTTTGAGGCCACACTGAGACTACATAGTGAATTCCAGGTCAGCTTGGTTTAGAGTGAGACCCTACCTCAAAAAAATAAAATAAAAAAATAAAAAAGGCTTAATTAATTAATGAAGCTGGGCTGTGGTGTAGCTCACTGGTATAGTAGCATGATGGCCCAGTCATTTTTCTAATATCTTGTATATGTGAAACCCTTTCCTAGGACCATTTTCCTACTATTGGACAGTTATGTTCTGGCTATCTTTGCTCTAATTACTCTAAATCTCAAATAGCAAGACTCTTCCTTCAGACGCCCTGTGAGTTAAAATGATCTGTAAAGAGCTGTGAAAAGGTGGAGGCACTCAGCAGGCACAGAAATGAGTAGAGCTGCCTGAATAGAGGCTGAACTTGGGCTGGTCCGTCCTGGGGGCATGCTTCCTAAGTGCAGTAGTTGCCACATCAGCCAAGCCTGCTGTGACTCAGACCAGAGGCTTTGGTCTGTGTTTTGCAAACGCACCAGGGTTCTGGGAGGTACCTCAGCTAAAGGGAGACCCTCCTCCCTCCCTCCTTCCCTTTGCTCTTCCTTTCTGAGACATGGTCTCACTCTGTAGCCCAGGCTGTTCTGAACTCACTGTGTGATCCAGGTTGATCTTGAACTTGTGGCAGTCAACCTGTGTCAGCCTCCTGAGTGCTGGGATTATAGGCCTGTGCTACCATACCCAGCTATTACTTGAGAGAGAGAGAGGGAGAGAGAGGAAGGGAGAAAACAAGAGTCAGAGAGAGAATGAGTATGGGCCTGCCAGGGCCTCCTGCAAACAAACTCCAGTCACATGGGTCACTTTATGCATTTGACTTTATATGGATATTGGGGAATCAAACCCAGGCTGTTAGGCTTTGCAAACAACTGCCTTTTACCACTGATCCATGTCTGCAGCCTTCTTTTTTGTTTTTCAAAGTTGGTAGGGTCTCACTCTAGCCAAGGCTGATCTGGAATTCACTTTCTAGCTAGGAAGATTGCCATGATTTCAAGGCCACCCTGAGACTATGCATAGTGAGTTTCAAGCCTGGGCTTGAGCGAGACCCTAATTCAAAAAATAAAAATAAAATAAAAAGTTCCCCTTGTTTTTAAAGCACAGCTGGGTTGAGAAACAGGAGGAGAAAAAAAAAAGAGAGAGAAACAGGAGGAGAGTAACTGTGATTAGAGGCATTAGCTCAGACAGACAGAAGATGTGCTTCTCAACTTCTTTCATGTTAGGACTTTGTAAGCGAAAGGTCCCAACCCTAGAGGAAGTGGAAGGCTGCTTACAGCTAAAGGCAGCTGAGCTAGGGGTCCTATCTGGTTTCCCGAGGGATGAGGATCCGTATTTTGTCACATCTGTAACCCATCAAGCAGCGCTTCTCACCTGTTGCCGATCTGTGAGTAATTATAAGATCTGCTGAGTAGGGCTGTATTGTGCTTTTCATTTATAGCTTTATTGAGGTTTAATTGACATGCCATAAATGGCACATATTTATAGAGTGTACAGCATGATAAGTGGCTTAGGCGCATACTGGTGAAACCATCACCACAGCCAAACAAGCTAATGAATGACCTGCCGACAACTCGGCGAGCCTGGAACTCTTGAGGCCCTGGGTTTGATTGCTAGCACTACAGGGGAAAATATATTCATCATTCCCAAAAGTTCTCCATGACCCTTGGTAGCCCTTCCCTCTTCTTCCCTTAGGTACCCACCAATCTGCCTTTTGCCACTGTCAATCAATTTGGATCAATTTGTGTTTTCTAGAATCTCCCTTAAATGCAATAATACATACCCATGCTCTTTTTGTCTGGCCACTTTTATTCCAGATAGTTAATCTGAGATTCATTGATGACTTCATTTGTCAATTCCTTTTCATTGCTGAGTAATATTCAGGGGTGTGTGTGTGTGTGTGTCTTTTAGAGGTAGGGTCTCACACTAGCCTAGGCTAACCTGGATTTCACCCTGTAGTCCCAGGCTGGCTTGAACTCAGCCTCTGGCTCCTGAGTGCTGGGATTAAAGCCAGGTGCTATCAAGCCTGGCACTTTTTTTTTCTTTCAAATGTTCACATGTATTTTATTTGTGAAGGAGAGACAAAGGAGGAGAGAGAGAAGACAGAAAGGATGGATATGCCAGGGCCTTTTGTTTCTATAAACAAACTCCAGATGCATACACCACTTTGTGTATTTGGCTTTATGTGGGTACTAGGGAATTGAACCTAGGCTGGCAGGCTTTTTTTGGAGACAGGATTTCACTGGAGCCCAGGCTAACCTGGACTCACTCTGTAGCTAAGGCTGGCCTCACACACAGTGATTCACCTATCTCATCCTTCCGAGTGCTGGGATTAAAGGCATGAACCACCTTTCCTGGCCAGTTATACATATGCAGACATAATAAGGTTTGTTTTTTTTTTTTTTTTTTTTTGGTTTTTCGAGGTAGGGTTTCATTCTAGCCCAGGCTAGCCTGGAATTCACTATGGAGTCTCAGGGTGGCCTTGAACTTACAACAATGATCCTCCTACCTCTGCCTTCCAAGTGCTGGGATTAAAGACCTGTGCCATCATGCGTGGCTTTGCCTTTTCTTTCTTTCTTTCTTTCTTTCTTTCTTTCTTTCTTTCTTTCTTTCTTTCTTTCTTTTTTTTTTTTTTTTTTGAGGTAGCGTCTCCCTCTAGCCCAGGCTGATCTGAAATTCACTATGTAGTCTCAGGATGGCCTCAAACTCATAGCAGTCCTCCTACCTCTGCCTTAAAGTGCTGGAATTAAAGGCATGCACTACCATGCCTATTTTATTTTAATTTTTTGCTTTGTTTTTCCAAGGTAGTAGGGTTTCACTCTAGCTCAGGATGACCTGGAATTCACTCAGGGTGGCCTTGAACTCAGTGATCCTCCTACCTCTGCCTCCCGAATGCTAGGATTAAAGATGTGCGCAGCCACACGTGGCTTCTTTTTTTTTTTTTAAACATATTTTATTTATTTATTAGAGAGAGAGAGAATGGGAACACCTGGGCCTCCAGCCACTGCAAACAAACTCCAGATGCATGCGCTCCCTTGTGCATCTGCCTTAAGTGGGTCCTGGAGTATTGAACTGGGATCCTTTGACTTTGCAGGCAGCTGCCCTAACCTCTAAGCCATCTCTCCAGCCCCTCCTTTTTTATTTTTGATGTAGGGTCTCACTCTAGCCCAGGCTGACTTGAATTCACTCTGTATTCTCAGGGTGGTTTCAAACTCATGGCAACCCTCCTACCTCTGCCTCCTGAGTGCTGGTATTAAAGGCATGTGCCACCACCCCTGGCTATTTTTCTTTCTGGTAATAGGTAAGCACTCTACCATTGAGCTGTGTTCCCAGAGCCCTTCCTGCCTTTTTATTTTATTTTATTTTTGATTTTTCAAGGTAGGGTCTCACTCTAGTTCAGACTGACCTTGAATTCACTCTGTATTCTCTGGGTGGCCTCGAACTCATGGTGATCCTCTTATCTCTGCCTCCTGAGGGCTGAGATTAAAGGCGTGCACCACCACGCCCAGCTCTTCTCGCCTTTTAGTGTTTGAAAATTGTATTGGCAGTGTTAGGGGTACAACCTGGGGCCTCATGTATGCTGGATAAACACTCTACCACTGACTTCTACCCCTAGCCTTAGACAGATGTGTTCTGACTGGAAAGGTCTTGATCCCTCCTCTTTCCCTTGGGTGATAGAAAATACCTCTTTCCTTGAGATACATATGACAGAGATAAGGATATTAATTAGGACCACAGAGGGAACCACAAAGAATGAATGAATAGGTACATGGATGTAATAAACTCATCTCAGTATGTCTTTTTTGTTATCTCCAACTTCCTGTTTCTTTCCTTCTGTTGTGGGCACTGAAGAAATGGGAACTGGCCCAGATTTTGTCACCCATATTACATCACTGATAAAGCTTGCTTTGTGACTGTCATCTTTACCCCTTGCCTACAGGTAGCCAGACACCATGCACCAGCCATCCAGGCGGGACAGGAAGTAGAAGGCTCCTTGTCTCCTGGGCCCCCACCCTCACCATGTCTTCAACTCAGGGCAATGGGGAGCACTGGAAGTCCTTGGAGTCGGTGGGCATCAGCCGCACGGAGCTGGCCATGGCTGAAGCCCTGCAGATGGAGTACGACGCTCTGTCCCGGCTGCGACACCATCGGGAGGCGAGCGAGGCGAAGCGGAGCGCGGAGCCCTCGCTCATTGGCTGGGATGAGGCAGCCTTGGACTTCTACAGCAAGCCGGCCGCCAGGCGGACCGACCTCAAGCTCTTGCGTGGCCTCTCGGGCTCTGATCCCACTCTCAATTACAACTCCACCTCCTCACCAGAAGAGTTGCCCAACCACTCTACCTCCCAGGACCCCCAGCCTGGCCCAGATCCCTGGCCCAAAGGCTCCCTGTCAGGAGACTATCTCTACATTTTGGATGGTTCAGATGGAGGTCCGTCTTTGTCCCCAGAACCCGGGGACGTAGATGGCTCTTGCAAGAAACTGTCTCCACCTCCTCTGCCTCCCCGAGTCTCTATATGGGATGCCCCTCCTTTGCCTCCCAGAAAGGGGTCCCCCTCACCCTCCAAGATCTGTCAACCTAATGACATCAACACTTTCTCTTTGGAACAGCCACCAGGCAAACTGCTGGGGCATCAGGTCCTGGAAGGGGAAGAGTTGCCTCATGGTGGGGGGCAGGGCCACCTACTGGGATCTGTGGATTATGACGGCATCAATGATGCAATTACAAGGCTCAACTTGAAGTCAACCTACGATGCAGAGATATTATGGGATGCCACCAGGGGATGGAAAGAGGGCCGAGGGCCCCTAGACTTTAGCAAAGACACTTCTGGAAAACCTGTGGCTCGGAGCAAGACCATGCCTCCTCAGGTGCCCCCTCGAACTTATGCTTCCCGCTATGCCAACAGAAAGAATGCGACCCCTGGCAAGAACCGCCGGATTTCCGCTGCTCCGGTGAGGACTTACGTGTTCTGTTGTGGACCTTCCTATGTTCTGTTGCTCTTTCTCCCTATTCCTTCAGAAACCAGGACTAGCTGCTCTTGGCCACTCCAGATTCAAATCTGCCAAGTACTCACCCCCATAGACCTCTCTCTTATCGCCTCTCCTCCTGCCATCAGGAACTCTGAGCCCTTAGTTGGGGGAGAGGGGCAGAGGTCCAAGGTAGACTTGACTTTGCTTGTTGGTTGGTTTGTTTTTCAAGGTAAGGTCTCGTTCCAGCCCAGGCTGCAATTCACTCTGTAGTCTCAGGCTGGCCTCAAACTCAAGGCGATCCTCCTACCTCTGCCTCCTGAGTGCTGGGATGAAAGACGTGCGCCACCAACGCACCTAGCCCGAGGTAGACTTGATTGTGGGAGGGACACCAGTAAAAGTTTGACTTTTTTCCAGGACCAGGTTTCATGCATCTTAACCAGAGCAGCCCTTCTGGGGCAGGCGTTTTGACATCCTGGTTGCTAGCATACTTCTCCCCTTCATGATACAAGGACTGAGCAGGGAGCTGGGAGCACCACCATTGATTGGCTGAATGGCCTTGAGGGCTTGAGTAAGTGGCTTCCGATTCCTGAGGCCCTGCCTTGCCAAAGTGCTGCATGGCCCTGAAGACTGCTCATAGTATTAGCCGCTGGTTTAGTGCTTACTGAATTCCAGACAGCCGTCCAGATCTCCACAACAACCCTGTCTGATGCTCTGAAGCCACACAGCAAGAAATGCCAGAGCTGGCGTTAGTCCCTGGGGTCTTGCTGTTCCAGAGTCTCCCCACTTTTCCTGTCTTTTTCTTTTCCTTTCTCTCCCAACTTCTTCCATTTCTCTCTTACTAGTTTTTTTTTTTTTTTCTCCTTTTCTTCATGGTGTTTTTTGAGGTAGGGTCTCATTCTAGCCCAGACTGACCTGGAACTGTAGTCCCAGGCTGGCGTAAAACCCATGGCAATACTTCAGTGCCGGGATTAAAGGTCTGTGCCACTATGCCTGGTTTCTTTTATTTTTTTTAATATATGTTTTTTATTTGTTTATGATTTGAGAGAGAGAAAAAGGCAGAGAGAGAGAGAGAAAGAGAGAGGGAGGGAATGAGTGCACCAGGACCTCCAGCCACAGCACATATAAACTCCAGATGCACGTGCCCCCTTGTGCATCTGGTTTACATGGGTCCTGGATAGTCAAACTGGGATCCTTTGGCTTTGCAGGCAAATGCCTTAACCACTAAGCCATCTCTCCAGCTCCTTCTTACCACTTTATTTATTTTTTTAAATTTTTATTTACTTGTTTGACAGAGAAAGAGAGAGAGAATGAGAATGTGCGCGCCAGGGCCTCCAGCCATTGCAAATGAACTCTAGACACATGTACCCCCTTGTGCATCTGGCTAACGTGGGTCCCAGGGAATCGAACCTGGGTCCTACGGCTTTGTAGGCAAACAACTTAACCACTAAGCCATCCCTCCAGCCCGCTTACCACTTTTTCTTTAGCTAAAACTTATATAACATTTACCATCTTATCCATTTTAAAGTGTACAGTTCAATAGCACTAAATGCAGTCACATTGTGAGGGCTATTTTTCTTTGCCATGTCTACCCATTTTTCCACTTTTTTTTGTTTTCTTTGAGGTAGCGTCTCTCTCTAGCTCAGGCTAACTTGGACTTCACTATGTAGTCTCAGGATGGCCTTGAACTCATAGCAATCCTCCTACCTCTGCTTCCCAAGTGCTGGGATTAAAGGTGTGTGCCACCATGCCTGGCTCTACCTACTTTTTGCCCAGTGAAAATATTTCAAAGAAACAACTGTCAGTATAGCAATAATAATTTCGACTTATGTTAGTATACAGTGTAAAGTGAAAAGTCTGTTCATTTTGCCCTATATGGCTTAAAGGGAAACATGGGTCTATTTCTGGCCCAGGGAACCCCAGGGCACTTGTCTATGGGGGGACCTGAAGGCTGCCTGTGTTTTGCCCTTGGCCCCTGGACACTCTGGCCACGGGGAGTCAAGAATCTCCCCATGGCCAACGTCTGCCACAGCATATCATGCCACCTCATTCCATCCCTGTTTCCTCCTCACCCATTGTCTTAGGACTCAGGGGCTTTCCCGCCTCGTGTCCAGCCTTTGGGATCTGTCCCAGCTCTGCAGAGCTATATAGTCTTTCCTTCCTCTGCTTCTGCTGAGAGAGTCCCCCAAAGGCCAAATCTGTGACAAGCTGTGGCTCAAGAGCTTGGGCCTTTTAAAGGCTCAGAGGTGGGGCTGCTCCTGCTATTTATAGTGACCGGGAGAGTCCTGTCCTAGCTCAGTTCCTCACACAGAGCTGGGCCTGCTCACCAAGTCAGGCCACCCCGGTCGGTAGGTGGTCACCTCTGTCTTTCCTCCTCCCCGACCCATGTGTCATCAGAGTTCTGAGGGGGAGCCTGATCTGGTGCGGAGTCTCCTTGAAGAAGCAAGGGCAAAGCCAGTTCTGAGAGGGGCCATGAGATCTTGGTCCTCCCCTCCTCAGCTTGGGGCAGGGGCTCAGCTTGCTGAGAGGGGGCATCCCTTGGCCCCTCGGCCTATACCCCCGCCTCGCCTTCGACGGGCTTATGGCCGGAGGGACCCTTCTTATCCCAGGTCTGCTCAGCCATCTGTGGAAATGACTGGCTCCAAATGCCAGCCTGGTACCCCCGCTGCCAGCCTCTGCCTGGCAGACTCCCTCAGCCAGCATCGGGTGATGCCACCAGGGCCTGCCAGCCGGGCAAACGTAAGTGGCTTTTGTTTTCTTACAGTGCCAGGGCATGAAATGGCCTTCAGTGGCCATTCTATTCTCTGCCGCTTTTGCCCTTTCTTTCCCTCTCTCTCTCTCTCTCTCTCTCTCTCTCTCTCTCTCTCTCTCTGACTCTCTCTTGTGGGTTAATTGCTGACAGTGGTACTATTGTTTAGACTAAGGCACAGGCATGCACTTGGCAGAGGCAGGGCCTCACATGCCAACTGCCCCCGCTGTTCCCTCCCCTCTGTGTGCCCCATCCCACATACACCCAGGCAAGCAAGGCTGACAAGAGAGAGGGTCGCCCAAGGTAGTAGTCAGAACACTGAATGAGGAGCTCATTTGTTACTCTCTGCCCTGAGTGGCAGGGAGGGCTTGAGATCAGCAGAAGGTGATAGGAGAGGTACGCCGGTGTACAAGCCGCAGCATCGGCCTGCCCTTGGAAGCAGCTGTTAGAACATTCAGCCCTTCCCAGCTGCAGGCCGGGACTTCTGGGAGCTACCCTGGGCAGGCCTGTCAGCACCAGCTCTCTCCCTATTTGCTTCTCCTGGGGGCTCATTTGAGGTTTCCTGGGTGTCTGAGAACAGCCTTGCGATGGGAGACCATTGGGGATCTTTTCTGAGTAAGACTTTTCATCCACATGTTCTGGAAGAGGAAACAGGACCAGCCAGGGCAAGCTGCCTGCTCCTACCACTCAGAACCAGCAGGCTCCTGTGGACCTGAGGGAGGGAGGGTTCTGTCCGGCTTGTATACTGCTTTGATAACTTTCTTCCTCAAATAGCGCTTACAAGAAGGCACGTGTGACTGAGTCATTCCCACTGTTGGAAGGCTCCCCGTCTCCCTGTGAATCTGGGCCCTGGGACTTAGATGTTGAGGCTTTTACTCAAGGCTAGGCTTCCCTGGGGACCATTCGGGATGACCACGTGCTGGCTAGCCAAGGGGCAGGGATGAACAGCTGCCTGCTCATCTCCTGGGAGACTTCCGCAGAAAGCTCTTTGCCCTGCATGGCTCTGCGGCACTGTTTCATACTGTTGCATTGGTCATACTGGGCTGGCCAAACGTAAACATGGCTCTCTCATGAAGTGGGTTTGGCCATCTCTTTGTTGGGAGTTTCTTTTGGGGAGGGGGCTTTTTCAAGTTAGTGTCTTACTCTAGACTAGGCTGAAATACACTCTGCAGTCCCAGGCTGGCCTCAAATTCACAGCAACACTTCCCGCTGCTTGCTGAGGGCTAGGATTAAAAGCACGTACCTCCATGTTCAGCTGATTTTTTTTTCTTCTTCTTCTTTCTTTCGAGGTAGGGTCTTGCTCTAGCTCAGTCTGACCTAGAATTCACTATGTAGTCTCAGGGTGGCCTCAAACTCACAGTGATCCTCTTTACCTGTGCCTCCCGAGTGCTGAGACTAAAGGTGTGCACCACCATGCACAGCCGCCTTTCTTTCTTTTTTCTTTTGCTTGTTTGTTTGTATTTCAAGGTACAGTCTCACTCTAGCCCAGGCTGACCTGGAATTCACTATGTAGTCTCAGGGTGGCCTCGAGCTCTCAGCGATCCTCCTACCTCTGCCTCCCGAGTGCTGGGATTAAAGGCGTGCGCCACCACGCCCGGCTGTCTTGTTTGTTTTTCAAGTTAGGGTCTCGCTGTAGCCCAGGCTGACCTGGAAATCACTCTGCAGTATCAGGGGGCCCTTGAACTCATAGCAATCCTCCTGTCTCTGCCTCCCAAGTGCTGGGATTAAAGGAGTATGCCACCACGCCTGGCTTAAATTACTTTTTTTTTAAAAAAAAAATTTATTTTTATTTATTTATTTGTGAATGAAAGAAGCAAGGAGAGAATGGTGGTGTGGGGTCTCCATCCTCTGCAAATGAACTCCAGATGCATGTGCCACCATGTGCATTTGGCTTATGTGGGTCCTGGAGATTTGATCAGGGTCCTTTGGCTTTGCAGGCAAGTGCTGTAACCATTAAGCCATCTCTCCAGCCCCAAATGTACTTTTTGCTTGCTTCCTTCACTGACACAAAAGCAATGTGTTCTAGTCGATTTAAACTGTTCAGTTGAAAAGAGCCCTTTAGCTCATTCAGTAGTTTTTTTTTTTGTTATTGTTGTTTTGTTTTTGGGAGATGGGGAGAGAGAGAAAAAAAAAATAGGTGCACTAGGGCCTACAGCCACTGCAAACAAATTCCAGACGCGTGCGCCCCTTGTGCATCTGGCTTATGTGGATCTTGGGGAATCGAACGGAGTCCTTTGGCTTTGCAGGCAAACACCTTAACCATTAAGCTAGCTCTCCAGCCCCCAGTAGTTCTTATTTTGGAGAGGTGAGTAATAAGGGCCTGAGTAAAGGACAGAACTCTCCAGATCCAATGGCGCCTGTTTGTAAAGGGAGAGTATAGACCCAGCAAGCATCTAAGCAGCCTGGCAAGGAGCTGGGGGACTTGGTTCCCTTGGGCCCATCCCTGGAGGCTCAGCTCTGTCCACCTGTAGGTCATCCCGGCTACTAGTCTCTTGGTGCATCCATAGCACTACCTGAGGTCATCCACCACAGTCTGCGATCTCGAGCTACCTGCTTCCTCGTGGACACCACTCGCCCTGAAGGGCACATCAACTTGAGTGCTGGACACACACCTCTCTTTGTACTCCCAGTACCTGGCATCACACCTGACATGTGCTAGGCATGCCTTTAACATTATGAGGGCCAAATATATGCCCAGCAGCCCAACTGGGGCCCAAGGAGGAAAGGGAAAAAAAAGGAGGGAAAGTTAAGAAAGCAGGATGGGAACTTAGAGAAAGTGGAGACATTCCTGCCTTTTGCCAATCATCCCTGGGAAGACCAACCCATTTAGCTAAAGGAAAAGACCAGGGAAGAAGTATTTATTGCAGACTGAAACCTGGTCGCTCTCTTTACATGTAATAAGAGGGTGACCTGCCACCAGGTTCTACTAAACCTAATCTGAAAATAAATCATCCTGGCAACTTCAACAAATAACTATATTTTAGCAAAGTGGAAGAACACATATGGAGGACCTAGAAGTGAGGAGTCCAGGCGAATGGGATGTGTGGGGGGACAGTGCCTGGACATACTGAATGTGGCCTGGGCAGCTCAAACCTGGCACCTTCCCTGCAAGGGGAGCCTGGCTTGCATATCCTGGTCATGGATGGGTCCCTGCCTGGTAACTGGCTTGCCTCACCCAAGGAGCGGCCAGTCTTCACAGCTCTAGACTATCATTTCCATCAATGTTTGGAGCCCTAGCCAGGGATACTAGGTCTTATATTCATTCTTCCCCTTTTTTCCTCTCTTCCACAATGTTCCCTAGGTGTTGAAGGGATGATATAGATGTCTCATTTAGCATTAAGCACTCTATAATCACTTATTCTCAGCACTTTGAGTAGTTTTTTTTTTTTTCACTATCCCCACTTTTATTTAATATAGTACTGGAAGACTTAGCCATAGCAATTAGGCAAGAGACACTCATAAAAGGAATACAAATTGGAAAGGAAGAGATCAAATTATCATTATTTGCAAATGAGATGATTCTCTATATAAGGGACCCTAAGGACTGTACCAGCAAACTGTTAGAGCTGATAAACACTTTTAGCAATGAAGTAGGATACAAAATAAACACACAGAAATCAGTAGCTTTCCTATATACTAACAACAAGCATGCAGAGGATGAATTCAGAGAATCTCTCCCATTCACAATTGCCTTAGAAAGAAAAAAAAGTACTTTGGAATAAACCTAATCAAGGAAGTAAAGGATCTCTACAATGAACTTTAAAACAGTCAAGCGAGAAATTGCAGACGACACTAGAAAATGGAAAGACATCCCTTGGTTTTGGTTTGGAAGAATGAATATTGTGAAAATGGCAATCTTAGCAAAATCAATCTATACATTTAGCACAAGTCCTATCAAAATTCCAATGGATTGGGCTGGAGGGATGGCTTAGAGGTTAAGGCACTTGCCTACAAAGCCAAAGGACCCAGGTTTGATTCCCCAGAACCCACATAAACCAGATGCACAAGATAATGCACACATCTGGAGTTTGTTTGCAGTGGCTGAAGGCCCTGTTGTGTCCATTCTCTCTATCGCTCTTTCTCTGTCTCTGTCTCTTTCTCTCTAAAATAAATAAATAAATAAATTCAACTGATTCTTCACGAAAATAGAAAAACAATCCTACAATTTAGTTGGAAGCACAAAAGCCTTGAATATCTAAAACAATTTTGAGCAACAAAAATATTTCTAGTGGTATCACCATACCTGATTTTAAGCTGTATTACAAAGCCATAGTCACAAAAGCAGCGTGGTACTGGCACAAAGGCAGACACACGGATCAGTAGAACAGAATGGAGGACCCAGATGCTAATCCAGGCAGCTATAGCCATCTGATTTTTGACAAAAATATTCACTGGAGAAAAGACACCCTCTTCAACAAGTGGTGCTTGAAAAGCTAGATATTTATATGCAGAAGGATAAAAATAGATCCTTGTCTTTCTCCATGCACAAGAATCAAATCCAGATGGATTAAAGATCTTAATATCAGACTTGAAACTCTGAAACTGTTAGAGGAAAAAGTAAGGGAAACACTTCAACATATTGACATAGGCAATGACTTTCTGAATATAACCCCAATTGTTCAGGAAATAAAACCACTAATCAACCACTGGGATCTCATGAAATTACAAAGCTTTTGTACAGCAAAGAACACTGTGAATAGGTTTGGGTTTTACAAGATGGAGTTTCATTCTAGTTCAGGCAAATCTGAAATTCACTATTAGTTTCAGGGTGGCCTCGAACTCACAGTGGTCCTTCTACCTCTGCCTCCTGAGTACTGGGATTAAAGGCATACACTGCCACGCCTGGCTAGTGTTTATTTTTTATTTTCTAATTTTTTGAGATAGGGTGTCACTATAGTCCCGGCTTACCTGGAATTCACTATGTAGTCTCAGGCTGGCCTCGAACTCACAGTGACTCCTACATCTGCTTCTTGAGTGCTGGGGTTAATGGCATGTGCTTTCACTAATTTTGAGTCTCCCCAGTAGTTTGTGGGTTTTGTCTACCACGCCCTGGCTTTCATGCTCAGCCTGTACTTTGACTTCTTTTCCAAGTTGGCCTTTGGTTTCCTAGGACAGCAGATGTTTTTTCTTGGATTTCCCCTACTTTCTTAGGCCCCTTTTAGTATTGAGTAGCTAGAAAGTCTTTATTCCTGGACTTTGGGTTTAGACCTGGGAAGTCCTTCAAAGAAGGGATACCATGAGGAACAAACCACTCAATCCATTGCTCTTCCCTTAAAGGTGGGCACCAGGACCCACACTGTTGCCAACGGGCATGAATTGTTTGAGGTCTCAGAGGAGAGAGATGAAGAAGTTGCTGCATTTTGCCACATGCTGGATGTGTAAGATTTAAAGGGTGGCATGGGGGGTGAAGGGAGGGGCATTGGGAGGATTGTTGGATCAGAGAGGAGGGGTACCAGTTCTGAACTTTCTGTAGGTAGGAAGAATCATATTAAACCTCCACTCACAGCTCTGGGATATTTCCTACACCGTCTGTCTGCAGTATTATGAAATCCTAGAAGTGTTTTTTTGTTTCTTTGGTTTTTTGGTTTTTCAAGGCAGGGTCTAGCCCAGGCTGACCTGGAATTCACTATGTAGTCTCAGGGTGGCCTCGAACTCACAGCAATCCTACCTCTGCCTCCTGAGTGCTGGGATTAAAGGTGTGTACCCCCACGCCTGGCTAGAAGTGTTATATTTTAAAATAAAATTCACAAAGTGTTATCAAATGGTCTTGATTATCCTCAACTTAGACTCTCTTAAGAGGAAATGCACCCAAATGAAGAAAAAGATTATTTTCTTGTAGTGAAAGAGAAAGGAAGCAGATGTAAGGAAGGTCGCTGCTCGGCGGTGTGGACAGCCTTGCCGGTTTGGAACGCTTGCTACTGTTCTGCGGTGGGAAACAGTTTGCAATAGCAGCAGCTTCCCAGAGCTGCCTCCCCACTGCCCCAGCCTGGCTTCTGGATCCAGAGGGTTGGCTTGAGTAGGAACAGAGGGGCCCTTGGGCCTTTAGGTGGGATGGTCCCTACAAGCCTCTTGTCACTGCTTTCCTAAGACACACTGAGAATGTGTCTCCCTCTCTTCTTACACAGCCTTCGAACAGGCTCCGAGATCCAAGACTATTCCCTCACTGGATATGTCTGGAGCACGGTCACCCCAAGCCCAGAGCACCTTGGGGATGAGGTGAACTTGAAGGTGACTGTGCTGTGCGATAGCCTTCGAGAGCCTCTCACATTTACCTGCAACTGTAAGTTGGGGAGAACGGGTGAGCATCCCTTAGAATGGGGCAGGGAGGACTGTCTTTTGGACTATAAGGGTCCTGCGGTTTTGACTTCTACCTGCCCTTGTGGCCCATATGAAGGGATGGGGTGAAGCTCCTTTGGGGGAAGGGGTCAGCTTTTTAGGCACACAGTGATTTCCCCCAACCCCAAGCTGCTTTTGTTTGCCTGCTGTCTCTGGTTGTTGGTGGAACTAGAGACCCCTTAGCTGGGGATGGAGGATTAAATGGCTGTGGGGCCTAGCCCCCCCCCCCCCCCCCGCCCCTGTGTCATGGTCTGGGTTCTCCTGCCCCACTCCTTATAGGTTCCTCCACTGTAGACTTGCTCATCTACCAGACCTTATGCTACACCCACGACGAACTGAGGGACGTGGATGTGGGTGATTTTGTGCTTAAGCCCTGTGGGCTGGAGGAATTCCTGCAAAAGTAAGTGAAGGGGTAGAGACCGTCCTCTGGATGGGAAGATAGGGGAGGGGTGGGGGCGGGGATTGTGTCAGGCTTAGGGTTTGTGGCTCCACCCCTACCATGCAGTCAGGATGCTTGCTTTCTGGGCACACTTCCCACCACATCACACTTTCCCCGGGAACTCCGTCTTCTAGCAGGGCTGCCTGGATCCTGAGCCAAATCTGCTGTGGAACTTGCTCGGGGCTGGGGTTAGGTAAAGACCAGGTCATATGTGCGTGCAGGTTGCTGCTTGCTGAGAATTGCGCATCAGATTTGGGGCTGACATGGCACAATGTTTCCTCCTGCTCTGTGGCGTCTTCATGGCCGGGGCAGCAGAAGTGCCCTTGTGGAACCTAGAGGAGAAATTACAATGACTCTCTCCCTGGCCTTCCTCTGTCCATGCACCTTGGCCCCTGCTGGCCAGTGTAGCTGGCTAGCTTCCTCCCAAAGGCTAGCTTCCAGCTCCCTCCAACCAGTGCCCTCTGCAGAAGGCAGCCTCCCTGGAAAGTGTGATGTGGACCAGCTGAGGCAACCCATCTCTACTGCCCTGGGCTGCAGAGGCTGCTGTGGAGGTAGACAGGCGGGGCTTCCACCTCCAGGGGACATGGACACACGGTAGCAGATGTCAGATCTGCTTTCCTCTCTCAAGCCTCCAGCATGGCTACTGCTTATCACCTCTGACATCTTGGAGGAAGCAGACCTTGGGAGTAAGGGAAAAAGAAGGCCTATACCTTCCTCATTGGCAGTGTTGCTTCAAGCATTTTCTCCCCTGCAGATGCAATGAAAGGACCATCATCTAGCTAGAGCACAAGACGGTCTGATTTTGTTTTTTTTGTTTGTTTGTTTTTGTTTTTTTTTTTGAGGTAGGGTCTCACTGTGGCCCAGGTTGACCTGGAATTCACTATGTAGTCTCAGGGTGGCTTTGAACTCACGGTGATCCTCCTACCTCTGCCTCCCAAGTGCTGGGATTAAAGGCATGTGCCACCATGCCCAGCATGATTTCTTTAGCCTTAGAGATATTGGGTCTTTTCTGGCCTCATTTCAAAACTGAGAGAAAAGAGGAGCGGGCCCTGCATGACACAGTCCCTGCATGACACGGTCTCAGGGCATCTTCTATGTGGTACTTGCAGTTTTCTTGCTTCCCCTAGAGGAACAGGGAGAGGTTCTGGATGCCGAGTTGCTGGCAGAGCTCCTCCTGGGCAGCCTGTCACTGTTGGGAGGGGACGGGGCATTGTGGGTAAATCAGACTCCTGGGAACACCATTATAATGAATTCTGGCTTGCCACTGACTACTTGTAGAGTGGTGAGGTTTAGGTTGGGGGACATAGCTTAATGGTGGTAGAGGTAAAGCCTCTAAGTGAGGCCTACTGTGGATGAAGCTCTGGGTTCCACCCACGGTACTGCCCCCCCGACAAAGTGAGGGTCAATGTGAAAAGGACGCAATGACTAGTCAGTGAATGCCAGCAGGAAATGCCAAGAAGGGGGACTCATGAGGCTCTGGACTAGACATGCCACATTTTTCCTGCAGTCCCCTAGTCCTAGAACCAAGTCCAGGGGTGATGGGAGATGTCAGGTGAAAGGTCTCCCTATTTTGAGTGCACAGAGGAAGGCCTTCAAGCAAGCCCCTGGGGATCTGTGTCTTGACACCTGTGACCCTGACTCCTGCCCCAAGAGACTCCTCCCAACCTTTATAAAAGCCGCACTAGTTCCTGGGTGAAAACTAACTCTCTGGAAGATTCCAGAAAACTGCTGGTTTCCAAGCAAGCCTTCAGGATTCTTGCTCTTGCCTGGCTGGAGGGGCTGATACTGAGGGCCAGTGTTGGGTTCAGGATGCAGGCTGCTTTCCGATAAGAACCTTGAGACAGTCCTTGGGGAGGGTTGGGTTTCCTGCCACCTCCCTCGCCACCACTACACTCTTCCTTCCTCTCAGACCCTCCCGCGGGGCTTGCTGCTCAGCCCAGCCTCTCCACCCCCAGGCCTTAGCTATATGTTACTCTTAGCAGGTTGCAGCTAGACTACGGACTTGGTCCCTCAAGATGTGGAGAGCCCCCCCTAAGTCCTTAGCTGGATCTTGGCTGGCCTTGGGCCCTAACACCTCCACCAGCTTCTGCACACACATCCTCCCTCCTGTTCTCCTCCCCTCTGTTTCTAGCCTAGATTCCCATCTCTGCCGAGGAAGGAAGTGCACTTCCGGCTTCTGTTACCCAGATGCTGGGACCTGGCCCAGGCCTGGGGTGCTGGCTGGAAGTGGGATTTGCTCAGCCCCTTCTTGTAGGTTTCCCTTCGGATTAGGGTGTGATTTGGGGGAAGGAAAGAGAATGGGTGGTGAGGGACTCCCTAGACCTCCTCCCCTGAACTAGAGGCCTCATGAACGCTGAGCAGTGGGAACAGCACATGACCTTTTAGAACATCAAGACTTAACGGGGGATTCACAATCAGGCAGGGGAGAGATGGAACCGGGTGGAGGATAACAGGTCTGGAATCCTGTGGGGTTGCTTGGTTTGTCCTAGTAGGTAACATGGGAAGAGGCTGGGACACCAGAGTCTGGGTGCAGGTGGGTTCTTAGCACGTCTCCTCTCAGTTGTCCAAAGCCAAGAGAACAGGGTTTCAACAATTGCCCCCTGTAAGAACTGTTCCTACCCTTTGCAGCAGTTCCCATCCTGGGAATGAGCCAGTGCTAACCACATAATCAGTGCCTGAAGGTATCATTTGCACAGCCCAAGGGTTAAGTGTTGTGGCTTGCTGTATCTCCGTGACCTTCCCTAAATTCTGCCATGGCATTTCCGGGAACCAAGGGTAAGGGCTACCACACAGGCCCTCCTACCCTCTGTCCTTTGTTCCCTCTCTCCCTTTCTGACTCTCTCTCTCTCTCTTGAAGGCCAAGGTATGCATCTCTTTCCAGTGAGTCCCCAGGATGCTAATGGTCTTGTTCCCCTATCCTACCAGTAAGCATGCGCTAGGCAGCCACGAGTATATCCAATACTGCCGCAAGTTTGACATCAACATCCGACTTCAGCTGATGGAGCGGAAGGCCATACGCAGTGACCTGGCACGGACGGTGTGTGTTGCAAGTGGTTGACAGTTGCGCATACTTGGGGAGGCAGAGTGGGCAGGAGGTGGTATGGGACATGTTAGGAGGGAGTGGGGTAGGAGTATTGGGCTAAGAAGGGGGCACCACCTCTGCCTGACCAGGGAACTGCTCACGCAGGTGAATGATGACCAGAGCCCCTCCACCTTGAATTACCTCATCCATCTGCAGGAGAGGCCGGTCAAGCAGACTATCAGCAGGTGAGAGTGAGCACCATCTTGGAGTGGTCCAAGCAGCAACTGTGAGGACATGGCACAGACATGTTGGCTTGACTGCTTGCTAAAGTGAAAGGTTCTCACAAGTGTTCGGTACTTGGGCCCTTGGGACCACTCCATCTCAGGGCCCACTTCACCTCCTCCCTATGGTACTTTGCTGTCTTTTTTTTTTTTTTTTTTTAATTTGGTGAGAGGCAGTGAAGCAGAAGGGAACCCCTCTTCTATCTTCCTGAGGCATGAAGGGAATGGGAATCCCTTACTATCAGAGTCTGAGCCCTGAGCAGAGGAGAGAGGGGAAAACATGGGTCTCCTAGGGTACTGGATCTTCTGTGACCTCTCCTATGATTTTTTCTCTGTCCCCCACCCTCCAGGCAGGCCTTGAGTCTTCTGTTTGACACTTACCACAATGAAGTGGATGCCTTCCTGCTGGCTGATGTGAGTCTACATCCTGGGACTGGAAGGCCCTTTTCTTCTCCCCAGGCAGCACCATGAGGGAGCTGGGTAGAGCTGCCAGCCTGTCCATAACACTTCTCTTCACACCCTCCCTCTCTGCCCCCAGCTTGTGTGTAGAAAGGGCTTCTGCTCTTTTGGAGGAAGTCAGGAAGCATGGGCTAATCCCTGTCTGTGGAGCAGGGCATCTCCAAGCTAAGGGACTCGGCTGCTGAACTTGGCCCAATAGTGATTGTGTCCTGGGAGCAATGGACCATGAGCTCTGGCATGAGAGGTTCCATTGAGCCTATGCCACAGGTATCAAACCCTCAGGAAGCGGAAGGTCTCAAATGTATAGAGTACCCAGATCCCGTTCTGCTTGGACTCACCTGGAATCTCCAGCTTTTAAATCGTTTGGTCAAAATGTCATGAAGCTAAAGTAAGGTCTTTTCAAGTGTTCTTCAGAATGAGCCCCATCTCACCCATTCATTCTGTGGTCAGGGGCTTTTTCCTCTGGGGTGTGGAGCAGCTTGTCTGGCTCACCCTCAACACAGTGCCAGAATCTTTTCTTTTCTTTCTCTTGGTTTTTCAAGGTAAGGTCTCACTCTAGCCCAGGCTGACCTGGAATTCACTATGTAGTCTCAGGGTGGCCTCCAACACACAGCGATCCTCCTACCTCTGCCTCCCGAGTGCTGAGATTAAAGGCATGCGCCACCACACCCGGCTCAGAAACATTTCTTTAGTGGCCTCTGCTTCGACATAGGCAGTCATGAGAATTCTCAGACCATCCACTTTGTGGTAGTCTGTGCTAACCGCTGCTGGTTTGTGGGTGGGCAAAGTAAGAATTGTTATAACCTCAGGGAGCTTGTGAGGTTGGGAAATGGAATGTTCCTCTAAAGCTGCTAGATAGATATACAAGAGGATGACAATGGGAGGCTTTGTGAAGGGGTAGGAGTTTACCTGGTTCCTGGTTGACATTGAAGAAGGTGACCAGCGCCAGACAGGAGAGGGGATTCCAGATGAGAAAATGATGGGAGCCAAAGTGCAGAGGGGAGGGCAGAGCAAGGCATGCCTAGGGAAGTGAGGCGGGTTTGGTCTGGAAGTTCTGTGGTGAGAAGTATTAGAAAAGTAAGCCTGAGAGGGTGAATGGAGCCTTGGTATATCTCTTTATTATGGATTAAGTTTCTCCACACTTAGCCTATGCCAGAGACCTAGGTGTGTTTGTATAGTTGAAATAGACTATCACAGGGCTCAGGAGATGACCAACAAGAGTCCTTGCTGCAGGCTGGAGAGATGGCTCAGCAGTTACAGTACTTGCCTGCAAAGCCTAACAACCTGGGTTCCATTCCCCAGGACCCATGTAAAGCCAGATACACAAAGTGGCACATGCATGTGGAGTTCCTTTGCAGACACCTTGGGGCACCCATTTTCATTCATTCATTCTCTCTCTCTCTCCTCTCCCACTTCTTGGAAATAACTATCTAAACAAATAAATAAAAATAGTGTTTGCTGCATAAGTTTGAGGATCTGTGTTCTATCTCCAGAACCCATATGAAAAGCCAGTTGTGGGCCCACATACCTGCGCTAACTAAAGCTAAGGGGAGTGGAGCAGTCTAACCAAAAAGAGAGAGAGCGTGAGCGAGCACTCTAGGTTCAGGGAAATAAGAAAGAAAAGCAATAGAGAAGGAGAGGAGGACCCCTGATGTCCTCTAGGCTGTGTGTGCATGCACTGCATATAGTACACACATATACATTAAAAGTAGATAAATGAACCGGGCGTGGTGGCACACACCTTTAATCCCAGCACTCGAGAGGCAGAGGCAGGATTGCCGTGAGTTCGAGGCTACCCTGAGACTGCATAGTGAATTCCAGGTCAGCCTGGGCTAGAGCAAGACTCTACCTCAAAAACCACCCCCTTCCAAAATAAAAGGAAGTAGACTATTGCTGCCAGAACCTAAGGATAGAGGTTTGGGGGTATAGCTGACAGAATGGGCAATGTGGGCATGGCCCACTTAACTCAGAGCAAGAGAGGATTTGCTGTTCTGGATATCTGAAAATAAAGCATGGATTCCATGAGTTGTTCTTAGTCATTAGCCCCTGCACCTCTTGACTCACCGAAGATTGGCTTGGGGGAGTCATAAAGCAGAGCCCCCAGCCTTACTGTGTGACCTCCCGCAGGGGGACTTCCCGCTGAAGGCTGACAGGGTGGTCCAGTCTGTCAAGGCCATCTGCAATGCGCTGGCTGCAGTGGAAACCCCTGAGATCACCAGTGCTCTCAACCAGCTGCCTCCCTGCCCCTCGCGCATGCAGCCGAAAATCCAGAAGGTAAAGGGACCCAGGCTTTAGTGCGAGAGGAACGTTCGCAAGGAACTGGGCTACCGGTTTGGGGGTGACTAGGTGTCCGCTTACTTTAAGGCTGTCCTCCACCTCTCTCATTTATGTGAAAGCACTTCAGGCACAAGAGTGCCTGGGAAATGAATGCCACGTACGCACCCTTTTCCCCTACCCTCGGGCTGACCATGTGAGCCCAGGCCAGAGAGAATTTATTCACGATTACTGAAGCATTGCCTGACAGTTTGCTTATCCATCAGGGCACAAAACCAGACCAGGAGGAAAAGCTCTCCAAAGCAGGGGTTCAGCGACTCTCCTGAGGGGGCTGTGGTGGTGTGGCTCATGCCATACCATAATAGGAGGCCCTGTGATTCCCAGCTAAGGGGCCTGAGGATGGAGCTGTCTGCTCAGGGTGGACATAGTGATGATTTTTCTCCTCTCCGTCCTCTCACTCTGCTCATCTTGGCTTTAATACTCCATCACTCACTCCCCTTCCCTAGAGAATCTCTGCTTCTCACATTTCAGCGCAGCCTGGCCCAGATGAGCACAGCTGTAAAAGTCCTTTTTCCAGCTGTGATGAAACTGCCCTGGCTCTGAAGCCTCCTTCCTCTCTTTTTCCCCAACAGGATCCCAGTGTGTTGGCTGTGAGGGAAAACCGAGGTAAGGGAGCCCCTCTCTCTCTCTCACTCTTTGTCCTTTTCTGTAGGGGCAGCTTGCAAACTGCCCACTTAGCCCACCTTCCTTTCTTCCTGGCCCCTTGATTGATATGTGTGTGAGTGTGTGTGCCACTGTGTGTGTGTGCACACACTTATGCGTATGTATGTCTGTGTGTGTGTTTCCCTATGAGGTGTGGACACAGCTGGAGCCCACATTTCTTTCCACAGATCATTTTCTCATTATTTTTGCTAGTCCTTGTGGTGCCTCTAGGAGAGGGTGATGAGGTGGTATGGGTGTGGGAGTGCGGAGCGAGGCAGAGCTCGCCTTCCCAGCCAGATCGAAAAGCTTCCCCTGGCGTAAACTGTGATTCCTTCCACTCTGGGAATACTACCTTTGTACTTCCAATTTAAAGAATTTTCCCCTGGGCTTTCTGTAGGGGAATATTTAAGAACCTTGCCCTGAAAACTTGTATCCCTGGGATTCCTACGGTGATTGTGTTTTTTTGGACTTCGTGGACCAATAAAGTGTTTTGGGAGGCAGCATAGAATTGCTGGCTTGTGTGTGTGTGTGTCTGGGGTGCTGGGGATGGTACTGAGTACTCTCTCTACCGCCAATCCACATACTTAGCCCCACTAGCATTTTGCTTTGCCAAGAAATGACTTCTTTCTTTTTGTTTTTTAATGAAGTAGGGTCTCACTCTAGCCCAGACTGACCTGGAACTCAAAGTGATCCTCCTACCTCTGCCTCTTGAGCACTGGGATTAAAGGCATGTGCCACAATGCCTGACATAAAATGGCTTTTTGAAATAACTGGTAGTGATTGATTACTTTTTTTAGAGAACTTTTTTTTTCTTTGAGGCAGGGTCTCACTAGTCCAGGCTGATAACTCACTCTGTAGTACCTCGCTGGCCTTGAATTTATGGCAGTTCTCCTACTTCAGCCTCCCAAGTGTTGGGAATACAGCCATGTGCCACTATGCTTAGTTTGAGGAAGAACATTTTAACACTAAATAGTGTAAGTAGCAATAGGACCATGTTCAAAACGGAAGCTGGGCTGGAGAAATGGCTTAGCGGATAAGCACCTGCCTGTGAAGCCTAAGGACCCAGGTTCGAGGCTCGATTCCCCAGGACCCACCTTAGCCAGATGCACAAGGGGGCGCACGCATCTGGAGTTTGTTTGCAGTGGCTGGAGGCCCTGGTGTACCCATTCATTCTCTCTCTCTGTCACTCTCAAATAAATAAATAAAAATGAACAAAAAACCAAAAAACTGAAGTTTAGGGCTGGGGAAATGGCTCAGCATTTACAGGTGCTTGCTTTAACTTGGCCCGAGTTTATTTCTCCAGCACTCACAATGCCAGACACAAAAAGTGGCACATGTATCTATTGTGTATTTGCACTAGCAAAAGAACCTGGTGTAGTCTGGGGAGATGGCTCAGCAGTTTAATGTGCTTGCATACAAAGCCTACTGTCCTGGGTTTGATTCCCCAGGACACACATAAAGCCAAATACACAGAATGGCATATGTGTCTGGAGTTCGTTTGCAGTTGTAAGAGACCCTGGTGAGCTCAAACTCCTCTCATGAATAAATAAATAATATATATTTCAAAAAATCTTGGTGTATACACCAACCAACAAATAAAAGTGGTTTTTTTTTAATTTGTTTTTTTAAATTTTTTTTTAAAAAATTTTAATTAATTTATTTATTTGAGAGCGACAGACACAGAGAGAAAGACAGATAGAGGGAGAGAGAGAGAATGGGTACGCCAGGGCTTCCAGCCTCTGCAAACGAACTCCAGACGCGTGCGCCCCCTTGTGCATCTGGCTAACGTGGGACCTGGGGAACCGAGCCTCGAACCGGGGTCCTTAGGCTTCACAGGCAAGTGCTTAACCGCTAAGCCATCTCTCCAGCCCCAATTTGGTTTTTGTATGTAGGGTCTCACTGTAGCCCAGGCTGACTCGGAATTCACAATGTAGTCTTAGGGTGGCCTCGAACTCATAGCAGTCCTCCTACCTTTGCCTTGCAAGTGCTGGGATTAAAGGCATGCGCTACCATGTGTGGCAAATAAAAGTATTTTTTAAATATTTTGTTTTTATATATTTGACAAAGAAAGAGAGAGAGAGAGAGAGAGAGAGAGAGAGAGAAAATGGGTGCGCCAGGGCCTCTAGTCACTGCAGATGAACTCCAGATACGTGCGCCCCCTTGTGCATCTGGCTAACATAGATACTGGGGAATAGAGCCTGGGTCCTTTGGCTTTGCAGGCAAATGTCTTAACTGCTAAGCATCCCTCCAGCCCAAATGAAAATATTTTAAGAAAAAAAATAGAGAAGCAAAACTGAAGCTCAGGACATGCTCTTGCTTTTTTTCCCCCCATTTCACTCACTGCAGGTGGGTGAGCTTTGTCATAGCCATTGTAAAGTGGCTGGCATTTGGGGACCACTCTCCCAGGCCAGTGCTATGGCAACAAGATGGCACTTGTTGAGGTCTCATGAGTTTTGCTTCTGGCCGGTTCCTCTCACAGAGAAGGTGGTGGAAGCTCTGACGGCAGCCATCTTGGACCTGGTTGAGCTGTACTGCAACACATTCAATGCAGACTTCCAGACCGCAGTGCCCGGGAGCCGCAAGCACGATCTGGTTCAGGAGGCCTGTCATTTCTCGGGAGCCCTGGCCTTTACCGTCTATGCTACACACCGCATCCCCATCACCTGGGCTACCAGGTAAGTTAGGGATCTAGGGAGCCACATGAGCTTGACTTCCTGGTGGCTTCTTCCCTTCTGCGTGTGACCCGAGTGTCCTGTCTCTCTGAACGTATGTCATTGCATGGCCTTGTGGTAGGTACCGCAGGCCGAGGAGGCGAGCCAAGTGCCTGAGCAGAGCTCAGGCTGGGACATCGCTGAGAGAGAAGGTCCCTTAGGAGATGGAGAAGCACCTGTCGCATTCTCTCAGTACTGGCGTCCCTCAGCATCCCTGCCTCCTTGAGATCCAAAGCCAGCTGAGGGAGACGTGTGACAGATGGCTAGTTCCCAGACAGAGTGAGCCCCACACTAATGACTGCACTTCCTTGCAGATGCACAATGGGAGGGGAAGGGAGGGGCTGACCCTTTGTCTGGGGTTCCCTAGGCTTGCTGGGGTGGGTGGAGAAGATGTTCCTTTGGTAACCCTCAGCTCCTCCACTGGGCTGGCGGCAGCATCCAAAGCTTTGGGACTAGGCATTTGGCCCCACCCCCTTCCCGGCCCCTCCCCCTCTCCACCCTTCCCCTTGTCCCTTTGTTCCTCACCTAATGTATTCCTCTGGGCGATTGGCAGAGAACAAAGGAGGCAGCCTGGGAAACAGGGGCCTTCTGTGACCTCTTCTGTCAGGCACCTGTCATGAGCCACAGGGACCCCCATGTGTTGGCATTCATGGTGGCATATGTCGTTTTCCTCCCCCACCGTCTTGGCCTGCACATGTATATACACACACACACACACACACACGTGTATATTTGTGTGTGTATATGTGTGTATGTACACACACACATATATACATACACACACACATACATATATATACACACACACACACGTGTGCATGTATGTGGTATTTATGAGGAAAAGGCTGGGTGACCATTCCCATGAAAGGAGGAAAGAGCCTTGTCTCAAACCCTGGGGGTGGAGGGGCCCATGATCAGACCATGATACTGTTCCTTGAACACATGTCCCTAAGCCCAGCTTGGTTGTCCTGCCCCTGACCTCAGGTCACAGTCTGCAGAGACTGCAAAGCCTTGGGTGGCTTGATTGGTGTGAGGGCTGGGTGTGCTGACCTGCTCCCTTTCTTGCATAGCTATGAAGATTTCTACCTCTCCTGCTCCCTCAGCCATGGTGACAAGGAGCTCTGCAGGCCCCTGCAGACCCGACGGGCTCACTTCTCCAAGTACCTGTTTCATCTGATCATCTGGGACCAGCAGTAAGCCCTCCCCATGGTCCACACTGACCCTGAGCCAACCTGCTCTTCTCAAGAATACCCCAGGGCAATAGCCAGACCTGGGCTTGGGGGTGAAGCCGAGAAATCAGCTCTATTGCTTTATCTGGACAGGACATTTGGCTTCTTGAGTCTCCACATCGCTGACTGTTCTTCTCTTTACCTGCCTGTTTCTCTATCTGGACTTGGGGGTGAAGCCTAGGAGAAACCAGCTCTATTGCTTTATCCGGACAGGACATTTGGCCTCTTGAGTCCCTATATCGCAGACTCTTCTTCTCTTTACCTGCCTGTTTTCTCTATCTCTTTCTCTCTCGCACTCAAATAAATAAACAAAATTGTCCCAAGAATGAAAGAAAGAGTCAAGCCAGGGCCAGGCGTGACAGCACAAGCCTTTAATCCCAGCATGTGGTAGAAGGATCGCTGTGAGTTTGAGGCCAGCCTGGGACTACAGAGTGAGTGCCAGATCAGCCTAGGCCAGAGTGAGAACCTATCTTGGAAAAAAAAAAAAACAAAAAGTAAGACTCTACAGAGGGTCTTTTCCCTTAGGAAGAACAGGGGAGTTGTCTTAGAAAGGAGGAACGGATGTGGAGTGAGGCGTAAGGTTCTGTTTCTCTCAATTCTGTGTTCTGTCTAACCTTTCTGTTGCTCAGTTTCTCAGACTGAGAAGTTGTGATATTTGTTTAACTCAGAAGCAGGTACAGTACTGAAATGAGATAGGCAGGTTATAAATATGATACCACAAGCATAAGATTGTATCTGTAACCACTTATTAACATTAATTTTGATTCAGGAAGGCAGGCACCGGGCAAGCAAAGCAGGAAGGAAACAAAGGGTGAGGGCACCTTAAGGAGCGGCATTGCAGGTGTCTGCCTGCCCTGTGTTTTAGCCTGTGCTACGCGCCATCCGGCCTTCCCTGTTTACTGCGCATAGCTTCACTTCCCCAGGCCAAGCCTTCCTGAGTCCTCATTTACAGAGCAAGGCAATTTAAGTGTGGGTGGCGTAGATTATAGTCATGGAGAGAGTCTTCAATCAGACTAAGGGTGCTCAAACAGGTCGAGTTTGGATGAGGGATAGATCATTTTATAGTTGGACTATGGAGGAGATAGGCCCTTTCTTCTGTCCTTCACACTGAGGTCATTTATTTATTTGTGTGAGATAGAGAGAGGGAGAGAGATAGAGAGTGAGTGAGAACGGGTGTGCCAGGGCCTCCAGCCACTGCAAACGAACTCCAGATACGTGCGCCACCATGTGCATCTGGTTAACATGGGACTTGGAGAATCGAACCTGGGTCCTTAGACTTCGCAGGCAAACGCCTTAACCGCTAAGCCACCTCTCCAGTCCTGAAGTCATTCTTAAAGCAGTAACAGATATAACTTGCTGGTAATGCAGACACCTACAAGAGCTGGAGAAACTCCCAGGAAACAGAGGGTAACTAACTAGCTGCATGAAGTGCCCCCCTGAGAAGCAGGGTGTGATGGTTCATGCTTGGAATCTCAGCACTGGAAGGCTGAGATAAGAGGATTGACATGAGTTTGAAGCCAGCCTTGGCTACCTATGAAACCCTGGGTTCAATCCAGCATGACCAAAATTAAATAGCCTCTAAGTTTCACTATTCCTTTGGGATTCTCTGGCCTCAATTACTATTGCTACCTAGGGAAGGGTTGCTAAAATCCACTTCCCAGGCCACATCAGAGGTACAGAGGCAGCGTCATCTGCACCATGGGTCACCTGCTGTCAGATCTCAGTCCAAGATCTCTCCCTTGAATCCAAAGGGCCAGTCCGCTAAGGTGTACAGGCTTGTGGAGACACAGTCTCAGGGATGCCTGCCCCAGTGTCCCAAAGGAGACCTCTTAGTCCTTCTTCATTAAGGGTAAGGTGTGTAGAAGGTTTCACACTGTGGGACTGTGGGGTTTAAGTACAGCCTTGGGCCAGCCATCCTTTCCTACCCTATTGGATTGTGAACAGTCAGCCTAGGATAAGGTACTAATTAGGCTGCCCTATAGATATTTCTTTGCTTGTTTTCTTGAGGGTAGGGTCTCACTCTCGCCCAGACTGACCTGGAACTCACTCTGTGGTCCTAGTCTGGCCTCTGCCTCCCACGTGCTGGGATTAAAGGCGACCGGCTAGACCTACAGAATTTTGAGGAGCAGTTAGGACACTAAGAAAGTGCTTGTACTGGGGACATAGCATAGTGATAGAGTGCTTACCTAGCATGCATAAGGCCCTGGGTTCAGGCCTTGGTAATGGAACAAAAAATAAAGCAAGAAAAGAGGAAGAGAAAGGATGGAAAGAAGGAAGGACTTGGACAACTTGGGCATGATGGTGCAGGTCTGTAATCCTAGCACTCAGTAGGCTGAGTCAGGATTACCATGAGTTCAAGGCCAGCCTGGGTAGGAGGAAAGGAGGGCGGAAGGGAAGAGTCGTTGGCACGGCGCCTGCTGCTATATAAACGCTCTCTTCTTATGCTGTCGTCATCTTGGCTGTGGCTTCTCGGTTCCCGTTTCTCTGTTCCAAGTGACCGACAAAGTGGCTGATGCGTAGAAGTGTTTGTGTGAAAATGTTGCCTGTGTAGTCCAGTTTCCGTGTAGTGACTAGTGTCACACAGCAGAAAGTACCCAGACAGTGGAGCTGGGTGCCCTCTTCCCTGATGAGGACTCCAAGGTGTCAAGCTATGAGTTCAGTTACCCAGAGCTGTAAGGGGCCAAGCGGGACCAGAGGAACCCTGGAGGAATGTTGTAGTGTTGAAGAAGAGGTTGCAGCGAGGAGAGGAGATTTTCCCGCTGGGAGGAATGTCAGGTAGCCAATGTCGTGCTTCTCCTGACCCACCCCCAGGTGAAGGGCCATGGGGCCCAGTTTGGAATCCCAGGTATACAGAAGGCCTGAGGAGTGGGAGACCTTGCTTGCTCCTCAGTATGAAAGTTGCAGTCTCGTCACTTCCTTTTCCCTTCAGACAAGATGCTAAACACTTCTTCCTTATTTATTTATTTTTGGAGACAGGGTCTCATACTTGTAGCCCAGGCTGGCCTAGAATCTCACTCTGCTCGTCTTGAACTAGAGCATTCCTCCTGCCTCAGCCTCCCAAGTGCCGGGCTTGCAGGCACGAGCCACAGTGCTTGGCATCTCTTCCTTCTCTGTTGTAGAGAAAGGGTTCCCGTCCCTGGCTGTCGGGTCAGCTGCAAGACAGGGATCAGCTACTCTCAAAATAGGCCCAACAGCGTGTTCTGTCACCTCCAGCCAAGCCCTGCCTGGCATGTCTGCTGGCTGCTGGAGGGGCCCTAATTATAGCTGTGCCCCCCTCCTCCAGGGCAGAAGCAACTGGGACTGAGTAGGACTGTGCCAGTCTGTGGTAGGCGAGTGCCTCCCTTAGTTGGAGATACCCCCAGGAGTGAGGGGCAGCAGTGAGGGAGGCTGCTTTATCTGAACTGCTGACCCTGGGCATGGCCATCCTGCTTCTGTGCCCTCTGGGCGTAGAAGCTATTAGGCCTCGGGCCAGCCAGAAGGGTGTGGCCGTGTGGACTTTGGCTCAGGGACAGCTTCCTGGAAAGGTAACTGCCTGGGTCCTCCCTCTCTTTCCCCAGCTCCCATGCTCTCTCCACCTCCCCAACCCTAACCTCCTCTCCCTGAACTCAGAGGGAGAGGCCGGGTGTGGTCCAGTCAGTGCAGCCAAGGGAGAACATCTGGGCTTGGGGAGTGGTCACTTGCTTGTCTATGTCAGTTCTCTTGGCCCTGCCAGTTGGCTTTCTGACCCCTAGGGGACTTTGAGAACAGCCCCTTCTCTTTGTTCCTTAGGCTTTGAGCTTGTTTGGGGGTGAGAACAAACCATGGCATGCTCCCCGGGTTAGAAAAAGGGACAACTGAGAGGTGAGAGGGTTGTGAGGGAGGTCCAGCTGCCTGTACTGAGGGCAGAGAGCATAGTGCTTCCTGGTGGCTCTCAGCAGGGCGACATGGGAGAGGGATGAGGACTGTCAGAAAGGAGGACCTGAAGGCCAGGCGTGGTGGGGCACGCCTTTAGTCCCAGGCAGTGTTGGGAGGATCTTGCTGTAAGTTGAGACCACCCTCAGACTACATAGTGAATTCCGGACCGGCCTGGGCTAGAGCGAGACCCTATCTTGAAAAACCAAAAATAAATAAATAAGTAAAATAAAGGACCAGAGGAGAAGCTTTGCCGCCCCACCCTCTATAAAAGTCCTCTATAAAAGAAAAGGGTCCTGGCTCACAGGATGGAATAGGTGGTCTGGATAATGCGTTGGCTTTATCTAAGCAAGATCTCCCTGGGCCCAGGGGTAGCCTGGAAACAAACGAGAATGTTTTTCTTGCTCGACTTACAAACCCGAGACATCTTGCCATGCTTGTAGGAATATCCATGGAGATCCTGCCTACTTTGGGGCCTGCTCTGGTTCTATAGGAAGGTTTTCCTAGGAACATCCTGAGCCAGGAGCTGATTTCTCTCCGACTTCCTGGGTCCCCAAGCCCCTGAAGCCTCCTGATTTGGTCTCCTGTGTTTCCTAGGATCTGCTTCCCGGTGCAGGTGAACCGGCTGCCTAGGGAGACCCTACTGTGTGCCACGCTGTATGCCCTGCCCATCCCCCCTCCTGGAAGCTCCTCGGAAGCCAATAAGCAGCGGCGGGTTCCTGAAGCCTTGGGCTGGGTCACTACCCCACTCTTCAACTTCAGGCAGTATGTGAGCCCCTGGGGCTCTGGCTTTGGGAGGAAGCAAGTGGCGGTGGGTGGGGGGAGGGTTGGAGATAAAAGCCTGGTTACTGTACTCAGTGTCCCTGGGGAGGGTTGACTATGTGGAACTCCCTCAAATTCAGAGGTTCCCCAGCCCTGGTAGAGGGGCAGTGACTAGGACTATTAATGTAGCCTGGTACGTGGGGGAGGGAGACATGGCAAAGCCGTACTCGGATAACAGACATGTCATCTGGTCTTGTCACCAGAAGGACCTTAGAGGTCATCTAGCCAGTTCTGTCTACCTCATGAAGGCATCCCAGGCCTGGCCTGGGAGTGTTGAGCTCAAAGTGAGTTTTCCCAGGGTTTAGAAGGAGAAGGCGCTATGGCCTAGGGGAGAGTAAAAGGGACATGGCGGGCGGGGGGGGGGGGGGCAGTGGCTTCAATGGCGAAAAAGCAAGTTTATTTGTTTTTTTAAATCTGGGAGTAGGAGGGAAGATCACCCACTTAGCAGGTGTGTTTGTTGGCTCATAGCACCCTCCTTTCATCATAGAGTCTTGACCTGTGGCCGGAAGCTTCTGGGCTTGTGGCCAGCAACACAGGAAAATCCCAGTGCCCGATGGAGTGCACCTAATTTCCACCAGCCAGACAGTGTCATCCTGCAGGTGAGACCCTAGCCACCCCTCCTACCCTCCCTGTCACACAACCCCCAAGTCAGCTCTGAGTCCTCTGTTGAGCTTTGGGCCAGAACTGTGAGCATGGGGTAACAGCGTTATGGAAGTGACTCTGACCATGGTTAGCTGCAGAGTAGAAGAAGGAGCTCTTTGCTATCCATCTCCCCTGGAAGTAGGTGGGGTTTGCAACCTTCCTCATCCAGGGCTCAGCCTCTCTGAGCCCTTTGTTTTGAAACCTTATACTTCTAGGGCTGCCCCTCCTGAGGCCCAAGGAAAAAAACACTCCTGCTAGTTGTTAGAAAAAGATGGAGACAAGTAGGAATAGCTATGACAGAGGAATTGGACTTTATTGGAGGAGAGTCTCGGTCATAGAGGGCCACTTTGCCTCTCAGCAGCAGAGTCGCTGGGAATGTGAGGTATCTGAGCACAGGGCCAGGGAAGTTTAATGTCCAAGGAGAGTGGGGCGGGAGAGGGATTAGCAAGTGAAGGCAGTGGACTTCTTTGATCTCCTTTGATCTCCAGGTATCTGACCCCCTTGGGGTTTTCAAGATAGCAGGGGGCTGTCTCCTGTCAAATTTTTTGGCATTCGCCAATAGTATGTTGAACTTCTGACATGCTAACCCCTCCGCTAGTCACTGGAGAGTTTCAGAGAGGAGACCCGTTATGCCTGGAGGAAGGGAGAATGAACTAGAACGATAAAGAACACACGCTCCTTGGAAAGGTGTTTTTGTGCTCTTGTTCACCACTCTGTGCCCAGGGCTTCGGAAAATGCCCAGCATGTATCAGGGTTCAGTCAACACCTGGTGAATGAAGATGTAGAGCTTCTTTGGAGAACTAACTCATTCACTGTTGATGTCCATTTGGGGAGGATGGACATCTGGTAACACAGACCAAGGGGACCTTGTGTCATGGACCCTAGAATTAGCAGAGCCTTCACCCAGTGGATGCTTCCAGCAGGCTTCAGTGCCTTCCAGGGCTCCCCAGCCTCAACCTGGCTGCTTCTGGGGCCTTGACCTGGTGACATCTGTTCAGAGTTCTGGCTTCGTGCTTGTCCCCTTACCCAGAAACATCTCAACCTAGCCTCTTTCCTCCGTGTATTTTTTTTTGTGTGTGTGTGGAGGAAAAAGAATTAGGAAGATGTCATGTAACCCTCACCAGCCTGGAACTCTTTATGTAGACCAGGGTAGCTTCAAACTTGCCTGGAGCCTCCTGCCTCAGTCTCCTAAGTACTGGGATTGCATCACACCAGGCTTCCCACTTCCAGTGAATTTTTACGGAGAGCTACAGCTGGAAGGGAGTTTGGGATTCACCACATACAGCAGCTGGGTGGTTTTACAAAGAATCTGAGGGAAAGGGAAGAAGAAGCAAGGGAAGAGCACTGGGGTGTGAGAGGGGAGGGGAGGGGGGGTGGGGGGTGGCAGGGAAGAGCTTGCCTCTACTCATGCCGTCTTCCTTCTCTCCCCTCCCCAAGATTGACTTCCCCACCTCAGCCTTTGACATCAAGTTCACCAGCCCCCCTGGAGACAAGTTCAGTCCTCGCTATGAATTTGGTAGCCTTCAGGAGGAGGACCAACGCAAACTTAAAGACATCACGCAGAAGGAGTCTTTGTACTGGTGAGGCCCAGGGCATCCCCATTTGGGCTTCAAGTTTCCCACTAAGTCCGTCGGGGTCTGCTTGACCTCTTTTTATTTTTATTTTTTCGAGGTAGGGTCTCACTCTGGCCCAGGCTGACCTGGAATTCACTATGTAGTCTCAGGGTGGTCTCAAACTCACAGCAGTCCTCTTACCTCTGCCTCCCGAGTGCTGGGATTAAAGGCGTGCGCCACCATGCCCGGCTTGACCTCTTTTTTTTTTAATTACTATTTTTATAATTAACAACTTTCATGATTGTAAACAATATCCCATGGTAATTCCCCCACTTTCCCCTTTGAAACTCTACTCTCCATCATATCCCCTCCTCCCTTAATCAGTCTCTCTTTTATTTTGAGGTCATCATCTTTTCTTCCTATTATAATGGGGCTTGACCTCTTACCACCCAGCCTCTGCTCCTTGCCCTGTGCTTGGGGAGCGGAATTGGGGCAGTGCAGGTATGGCCACCACCTTGCCAGGAGGTGATGGCAGCCCTCAGATCTGTATGAGCTGACAAAGGGCAAAATGGAGAAGGGAGATCAGGAAGTGAGACCCCACAATGCCCATGCTCAAACTTGGGACCTGGTCCAGACTCAGCTGGTAGGAGAAGCAGGATTTCAGACATGCTTAGTCTTCTACTTGCTGTGTGGTGGGGCGGCTGGTGCTGTCCTCTCAGCCCTGCCCCCACCTCCTTCCTCTTCCCCACCAACATCTTTTGCATTTTTCTGGCCTTGTCACTTTCCAAAAAGGATCAGGTGTCATGGCAAGCTGGCAGCTCTCAGGGGTAAATGAGTCCGGGCTGATCTCATCCTTGGGGCTGTTGTATTCACTAAGATTGGAGGGGTGAGAGCGAGGAGGCTTGGGGTTTCTGCTCTCCCCAGCCACCTCCGGCCCCTGCAAAGCCATATGCTTGCTGTCACTGGGTAGGGAAGGAGAGACAGCCCTCCCTACCCCCCGCCGCCTTCTACCCCTCGCTTCATTAGCCCCGTGGCTTCTTTCTCCCATTAGACACCTGATCTCGGGCAAGACCCAATTAGCTACAGACCCTGTAAAGCCAACACTCCCAAGAGACCTCTCGGCTCTCCCAACGCTGACAAGTGGCACCCACTATCTTTTGGTGACTCTGCTTGGGAGTGGTGCCCGCAGGGTATCTCCAGGAGGGTTACCGGGTCAGGCGCCCTGAGCCCATGCTTTCTGCCTCAGTCTGAGATGTGTCCCTGGGTTGGGATCAAAGGTGGAATTTGGACCTTTCTTTCCTAACTTAGATTTGAATACATTGCAGAACACCCAGATTTTTTTTTTTAAACCTACTCTAACTTGGGGAGCCACTGAATGGTAGTGTGTAAAGCAGTTCCCTTGAAACACAGGTTCTCCGCCCTCTCGCTGACTCTGCCTCCCTTCCCAGGCTCACGGATGCCGACAAGAAGCGCCTGTGGGAGAAGCGATATTTCTGCCACTCAGAGGTGAGCTCCCTCCCACTGGTGCTCGCCAGCGCCCCCAGCTGGGAGTGGGCCTGCCTACCAGACATCTATGCTCTCCTGAAGCAGTGGACCCACATGAACCACCAGGATGCCCTGGGACTCCTGCATGCCACGTGAGTTGCAGCGCCCATCCCATCCGCCCCAGCTCCGGTACCGCCGTCACTGACTGGGGTCTTCCTGGGGAGAATGGGTCTGTGGGCATGGATGCTTAGGGCTTTCCCGGCTTTCCTTTCTTTTTATTTGTTTGTACATATGTAGATGGGTAGGTCACTGTCTTTTGCCACTGCAAGTGAACACTAGATGCACATGCCACTTTGTATGTCTGGCTTTACATGGGTACCAGGGAGTTAAACCTGGACTGTTGGGCTTTGCAAGCAAGTTCCTCTAACTTAGCCATGTCCCCAGCTCTCTAATGTTCTGTTGGATTCCCCCATGTAGGGTCTCGTTCTAGCCCAGGCTGACCTAGAATTCACTATGTAGTTTCAGGCTGACCTTGAACTTACCGCAGTCCTTCTACCTTGGCCTCCCGAGTGCTGTGATTAAAGGCAGGCATCACCATGCCTGACCCTCTAATGTTTCTTTGAAAACTGGTGCAATGCTTCTCATTTTTAGGCATTTTGAAGTAAATTGCATACACCTTTAAACTCTCTTCTAAATATGTCATCAGGTGTGGCTGCTGGGATTACGTATGTGGGTGCTGGAGTCCTGAACCCAGCTACTCAGGCTTGCATAGCGAGCATTTTGTCTGCTGGGTCATCTCTGCAGCCCCTGCTAGCTTAGTTCATGTCACCTCGGTCATCAGAAATGCACCTAACCATGTAGCCTGTCTTTTGGACCTTTTAAGGCAACTGTTGCTAATCTCTGCAAAATGACTTCTGCTACATGTATTGGCTTGTATAAAACTCCGTGGTTCTCTGTTATTCACCTGGCAAGGATGTTACCAAGATAAAATAATATTTAACCCACATAAGAGCTCTTTGGTGGTGGAAAATTCTGGCACAGTAAAGTCAAGGACAAGATCTCTGGGAATGGGGGACTTTGTCCTGTTTTCTTTTCTTTCTTTTTTAAACAAAATATTTTATTTATTTATTTGAGAGACAGGAAAAGGCAGAAAGAGAGAATGGGCATACCAGGGCCTCCAGCCACTGCAATCAAACTCCAGACACATGTGCCCTCTGTGCATCTGGCTTATGTGGGTCCTGGGGAATTGAACCATGGTCCTTAGCCCTGTCCTGTCCTGTTTTCTTTCTTTCTTTTTTTTTTTTTTTTTTTTTTTTTTTTGAGGTAGGGTCTTACTCTGGCCCAGGCTGACCTGAGGGTGGCCTTGAACTCATGGCAATTCTCCTACCTCTGCCTCCCAATTGCTGGGATTAAAGGCGTGTGCCACCACGCCTGGCTTTCCCCCCCCCCCCCAATATATTTTATTTATTTATTTGAGAGAGAGAAAGAGGCAGAGAGAGAATGTGTGAATAGGTGCATCAGGGCCTCCAGCCACTGCAAATGAACTCCAGATGCATGTGCCCCCTTGTGCATCTGGCTTACGTGTGTCCTGGAGACTTTGCAGGAAAATGCCTTAAACTGCTAAGCCATCTCTCCAGCCCTCTGTCCTGTTTTCTTTAACTTGTCTCCTGCCCAAGGTAGACTGTGCTCATGGGGAAGAGCCATTCCCAAAGGCTGCTATGAGAGAAGATCCAGATCCTTGGGGATAGCACCTTTCCCCTTCCACACCCTGACACCCAGGTGTGAGGTTTTCAGGGACCTGGACTCTTGTTTTGCAGCTTCCCGGACCAGGAGGTACGCCGGATGGCTGTCCAGTGGATCGGCTCGCTCTCCGACGCCGAGCTGCTTGACTACTTGCCCCAGCTGGTGCAGGTATGCGGACTCGACTGCCCCGCAGTTCTGACGGTCCGTCCCCGTGACCCCTGGTCATTCTGTATCTGCCCCTTAAAACCCAGAGTCCCAGGGGATGAGTAGTCAGTGTGCCTATCAGATGGCTAATGAAGCCTTGTGTTTGCTTTCTCCTGAACAGGCCCTGAAGTATGAGTGCTACTTGGATAGCCCCCTGGTGCGCTTTCTCCTGAAGCGAGCCATCTCTGACCTAAGAGTGACCCACTACTTCTTCTGGTAAACTCACGTGCAGCAAGTAGGGAGGTCCCATGGATCCCTCGTACAGGAGTTAGGAGCCAAGAAATCCAATCTGGTCCCATGTTGTTGATCTACCCTGTGGCTTTGGTCTAGCATCTTTTCTCAGTGGGCTGTCAGTTTGCCCTCCTGTAACTCGGGGAGCCTCACCTATGCCTCTTTTCTCCACTCAGCTCTGGCAGAAATAGGAAGGGGAGATGAGCTGTTAGAGGGTCTTTGAGCTCAAAGTTCAAAGACAGGGTGGACGTGCATGAGTACTTTCTGGGTGAGCAGTACAGTGAGAGCGTGCATATATTTTCCTGAGGCGTGAGATGGAGCAGGCTTCCCCCCACCCCACCCCACTGCTTCAAGTGGCCTGACTCTGCACTTGGCCTGCCTTGCAGGTTGCTGAAGGATAGCCTCAAGGACTCCCAGTTCAGCATCCGCTACCAGTATCTGCTGGCAGCCCTGCTGTGCTGCTGTGGCAAGGGGCTGAGGGAGGAGTTTAACCGCCAGTGCTGGCTTGTCAACACCCTGGCCAAACTGGCCCAGCAGGTCCGAGAGGCCCCGCCATCTGCACGGCAGGTGAGTGGTAGGTGAGCCCTGCAAGGCTGCCTTTTCTGGCTTCTGGAGCTGGTTTGAGACTTCCGCAGCTGGAGTTTTCTTCTCAGGAATCCTGAATCCTGAGTAGCGGGATGGCTCGTGACTGATTTAGAACCTAGAATTAGGAAAGTAACTCTGTAGCCTGCAGGTTACAAGCACATAGTCCCCAAGTTGGATATAACCCCATGAATATGTTTTGTCTGGCCTGCAAAATATTGGATTTTTTTTTGTTGTTGTTGTTGTTTTTCCAAGGCAGGGTCTCACTGTAGCCCAGGCTGACCTGGAATTCACTGTGTAGTTTCAGGCTGTCCTTGAACTCATGGAAATCCTCCTACCTCTGCCTCTCAAGCACAGGGATTAAAGGCATATTCCACCACACCTGGCTGGACTTGTTTGTTTTGTCAAGGTAGGGTCTTGCTGTAGCCCAGGCTAACCTGGAATTCCCTATGTAGTCTCAGGGTGGTCTTTAAACTTATGGCGATCCTCCTACCTCTGCCACCTGAGTGCTGGGATTAAAGGTGTATACCCCCATGTCCAGCTCTTTTTTTAAAAAACAAATATTTATTTATTTGACAGAGAAAGAGGGAGAGAGAGAGAATGGGTATGCCAGGGCCTCCAGCCGCTGCAAACGAACTCCAGATTTCTGTGCCCCTTGTGCATCTGGCTAACATGGGTCCTAGGGAATTAAAACCTGGGTCCTTTGGCTTTGTAGGCAAATGCCTTAACCACTAAGCCATCCCTCCAGCCTTTTTGATTTTTAATAATATTTTTTTTCTTTTTCGTTATTTATTTGAGAGAGAAAGAGGCAGATGGGGGGCATGTCAGGGCCTCTAGCTGTTGCAAATGAACTCCAGAGCCATGGGCCACCTTGTGCATCTGGCTTATGTGGGTCCTGGGGAATCAAACCTGGGTTCTTTGACTTTGCAGGCAAATGCCTTTAACTGCTAAGCCATCCCTCCAGCCCTGGAGTTTTTAAAAAAATTTATCTGAGAGAGAGAATAGGCATGCCAGGGCCTCCAGCCACTGCAAATGAGCTCCAGGTGCATACACCACGTTGCGCATCTGGCTTACTTGGGTACTGGGGAATTGAATCTGGGTCCTTAGGCTTCACAGGCAAGCACCTTGACTGCTAAGCCATCTCTCCAGTCCACAAGAATGTCTAGCAGGTGAGGGCTGGGGTTCAGTCATATTTTGTTCTCACTGTGGAGGGCCATGGCTCAGACATGAGGAAGGTGGCAGAGGAAACACCTTCATCTGTCAATGCGTGAGCACTGTGTTAAGCCGGCAGTGTTCCTGGTTGCTGACACTGAAAAAATGGGGGGGCCTGGAGATGTAGCTTAGTTGGTAGAGGGCATGCCCAGCATGCGAGAATCCCGGGTTCAGTTTCTACCACCACATAAACTGGATGTTGTGTATCATACCTGTAATCATAGCATTCAGGAGGATCAGGGTCATGCTTGACTATGCAGTGAGTTTGAGGTCAGTCTGGGATACATGAGCTCTGTTTCTAAAAAATAAAGTAAAATGAAACAAAATAAATTAGGAAAATTAAAAAATATATATATCTGTGATGAAAGAGAGAATGGGAATTCCAGGGCCTCTTGCTGCAAAAGAAAACAAACAAACCAACAAACAAACTCAAGATGATGTATCAGATGTATGTACCACTTTGTACATCCGGCTTATGTGGGTACTGGGAATTGAATCTGGACCAGCAGTCTTTGAAAGCAAGTGCTTTTTTTTTTTTTTTTTTAATTTTTTATTTATTTATTTGAGAGCAACAGACACAGAGAGAAAGACAGATAGAGGGAGAGAGAGAGAATGGGCGCGCCAGGGCTTCCAGCCTCTGCAAACGAACTCCAGACGCGTGCGCCCCCTTGTGCATCTGGCTAACGTGGAACCTGGGGAACCGAGCCTCGAACCGGGGTCCTTAGGCTTCACAGGCAAGCGCTTAACCACTAAGCCATCTCTCCAGCCCAAGCAAGTGCTTTTAACTTAAAGCCATCTCCTCAATATGAGTCTTTTATATTACAGACTAGTTCAGACTGGTTTGTCAGTCTGTCTTTTTTGTTTTTTTTCGAGGTAGGGTTTTACTCTAGCCCAGGCTGACATGGAATTCACGATGTAGTCTCACAGTGGCCTTGAACTCATGACCGTCCTCCTATCCTATCCTACCCGCCCCAGTACTGGGATTAATGGCACATGCCACCACGTCCAGCTTAGTTTGTCAGCTCTTCTAGGCAAAGCCAGGGCAGGGTTTTTCCTCTTGAGATGTTCTGTGCTTGCTTCCTGCCATTCTCCCCACTGCCTTGTTTCTGCAGCACGTCAGACTTGCTATGTGTTTGTACCACGAGGCACATGCCTCTGGCAAAAGGCTGGCTTTGAGCAGAGCCCGTGGGCCCCTCACATCTCTTTCTGTCATCTCCTGGGCAGGGCATCCTCCGTACGGGCCTGGAGGAGGTGAAGCAGTTCTTTGCTCTCAACGGCTCCTGCCGCCTGCCACTCAGCCCCAGTCTGCTGGTGAAGGGCATTGTGCCCAGGGTGAGTGGATGCTCAATGTGGAGCTTCCTAGAGTGGGGAACCCTCAGGGGAGGCGAGGGCCTCACTGCCCTTGTTATTGAGGGAGAAGAAAGGAGGGTGAATAGTGTGCTCGTTCTAGCCCCACGTGTGTGGGTCAGAGGCTGGGTCAGTGTCTCTCTCTGATGATGCTGGGGATGAAGCTGGGGAAGGTGACAGTGATGGCAGCTCTCTGCCACATTGCCTGGGCCTCATTGTCCAGCACTGGTCTAAGTGCTTTGTGTTGGTTCTTGTATGTACTGTCACAACTCTTAGGAAGTTGGTACTGTCGCAAGCCCCGTTTTATACAGGAGTAGTTAGTTAGGAGAAGTGGTTGAGTCTTAACCAGAAGTTGTACAGCAAAGGAAAGCAATGAAATAGCAGATTTCGAGGCTGAGGTCATGACCACCGAGCCAGGATGAGAGTAATAAGGAGAGGGGGACAGAATTTGGGTTCCTTGAAAATCTGGGAGACCCCAGTGAGCTTGTGAGCCGACCGCAGGAAAGTGAACAGCATCTTGATAAAGTGTAAAGAGTCATTTCCCTTCCTGGGTGTGGCCCACCCTGACACTTGTCACTGCCCTCCCAACTGTACAGGATTGCTCCTACTTCAACTCCAATGCCGTCCCCCTTAAGCTCGCCTTCCAAAATGTGGATCCACTGGGTGAGAACGTCCGAGTCATCTTCAAGGTAAGCGCACTACTGAGCAGGGCATGGGAGCCCGCTTCTGCATACAAACACCTAGAAAGCTGTGGCATGGTGATATACTATGCTTAAAAAAAAAATCAGCTGGGCGTGGTGGCGCATGCCTTTAATCCCAGCACTTGGGTGGCAGAGGTAGGAGGATCACCATGAGTTCAAGACCACCCTGAGACTACATAGTGAATTCCAGGTCAGCCTGAGCTAGAGTGAAACCCTACCTCAAAACAAAATTAAAAATAAAAATAAATCAGGGGCTTAGTGGTGAAGGCATTTGCATTTGTTTGTTTGCAGCGGCTAGAGGCCCTGGTGCACCCATTCTCTCTCTCCCTCTGTCTGCCTCTTCCTCTCTCTCTGTTTCTCTCAAATAAGTAAATTAATTTAAAAAAAAAATGAAGCCAGGTGTGGTGAATTCCAGGTCAGCCTGAGCTAGAGTGAGACCCTACCTCGAAAAAAATAAATGGTTGGGTATGGTGGCACATGCCTTTAATCCCAGCACTCAGGAGGCAGAGAGAGATATAGGAGGATCATTGTGTGTTCCTTTTCTAAGTTCAGTATAAATATTCAAATTTAAAATGATCTGATGTAGCCAGGTGTGGTGGTGCACGCGTTTAATCCCAGCACTTAGGAGGCAGAGGTAGGAGGATCGCCATGAGTTGGAGGCCACCCTGAGACTACATAGTGAATTCCAGGTCAGCCTGAGCTAGAGTGAGACCCTACCTTGGGGTGGGGGGGGTCTGATGTGCTGGGTATGGTGGCACACACCTTTAATCCTGACACTCAGGATGCTGAGGTGGGAGGATCACCATAAGTTTGAGGCCAGCCTGGGGATACACAGTGAGTTCCAGTTCATTCTGGGTTACACTAAGACCCTGCCTCAACTTCCCCCTCAAAAAAGAAAGAAAGAAAGAAAGAAGGAAAGAGGGAAAAGAGAGAGAGATCTGATAAACCAGGTGTGGTAGTGCATACCTGTAATCTCAGCACTTAGGAGGTTGAGGCAGGAGAATTGCTGAGTTTGAGGCCAGCCTTGGCCATACAGGGAGACCTAGTCTCAAAGAAACACATGAACAAAGCTAGGCAGGAGGGTTTCTTTTTTTTTTTTTTTTAATTTTTATTAACATTTTCCATGATTATAAAATATATCCCATGGTAATTCCCTCCCTCCCCACACTTTCCCCTTTGAAATTCCATTCTCCATCATATTACCTCCCCATTACAGTCATTGTAATTACATATATACAATATCAACCTATTAAGTATACTCTTCCCTTCCTTTCTCTTCCCTTTATGTCTCCTTTTTAACTTACTGGCCTCTGCTACCAAGTATTTTCCTTCTCACGCAGAAGCCCAATCACCTGTAGCTAGGATCCACATATGAGAGAGAACATGTGGCGCTTGGCTTTCTGGGCCTGGGTTACAGGAGGGTTTCTTGTAGAAGAGGAACCAGAATTCTGTTCAGCTAGAGATGCAGGATTAAGGGGAGGGCAGGGACACTGCAAGGGCCAAACTGCGGGGGTCAGTGACCCCTCTGTGGTTCTTCGACTTGGTGTGATCCAAGTGGGCCGGTGAGAGGTGCAAGGCTGGAGAAGTGCACAGTTTCTTCCTGCTGCTGTAGTTTGGACCAGGAGGAGGAAGTGGAGATGGGCTTTCATCATTCTCTTGGACTCAGGTTGTAGTTCAGTGGTGCCGTGCTTGCCTAGCACGTGTAAGGCCCTAGGTTCATACCCCCCTGTTCTGCGGCCCCCCCCCCAAAAAAAACAAACAAACAGAAAAGCTCTTAATCATTCTCTTCCTCCCTCTAGTGTGGGGACGACCTTCGTCAGGACATGCTCACCCTGCAGATGATTCGCATCATGAGCAAGATCTGGGTTCAGGAGGGGCTGGACATGCGCATGGTCATTTTCCGCTGCTTCTCTACGGGCCGAGGGAGAGGTCAGTAGTGGGTGAGACAGGGTGCCTCTTTTTTCACTGTTCCTCTGCCTATTTCCACCATGAGCAATGGAGATTAAGAGAGGGGCTGCCTGAGAAGATGTAGAGTGATAGGAAAAAATAGGCAGGGTCCAGGTATGGTGGCACACACCTCTAACGCCAGCACTCCAGAGGCAGAGGTAGGAGGATCACCGTGAGTTTGAGGCCACCCTGAGACTACATAGTGAATTCCAGGTCAGCTTGGGCTAGAGAGAGACCCTACCTCAAAAACAAACAAAAACCACTCTTTCTCTTTCTGCCTGCTCTCTAAAACAAATAAACAAATAACCAAAAAAGAAAGAAAGAAAGAAGGGGTTGGAGAAATGGCTTATTGATTAAGCATTTGCCTGTGAAGCCTAAGGACCCTGGTTCAAGGCTCGAGTCCCCACGACCCATGTAAGCCAGATGCATAAGGTGGCGCATGCATCTGGAATTCGTTTGCAGTGGCTGGAGGCCCTGGTTTGCTCATTCTCTCTCTCTCTCTCTCTCTCTCTGCCTCTTTCTCTCTCTGTTTCTTTCAAGTAAATAAATAAATAATTAATTTTAAAAAAACACACAAAAGTCAGGGGAGAAAGAGACCGTTTTAACACAAAACAGACAAAATCTGACATGGACTTTAAATCTTGATCAAAGAAACCAACTGTAAAGTGGTTTTAGAGATGACTGAAAGAAATTTGAAAATAAGGTTAAAGAGCCACCATTAGATTTTTTGGATGTGACAATGGCTTGGTCTTTATGTCCTTGTTAATTACACTTGGAATATTTATGCATGAGATGGCTTGTCTAGAGCTATGTGTGGTAACACCTGTAATCCCAGCATTCAGGAATCTGAAGCAGAAGGATTGTTAGTTCAAGGCCAGTTTGGGCTATAGAGTAAGACCCTGTCTTGCTTTAATACTTTATTTATTTAAAAGAGAGAGGGGGGCAGGTAGAGAGAATGGGTGCACTAGGACTTCTAGCCACTTCAAACAAACTCCAGTTGCATGCACCACCTTGTGCATCTGGCTTTATGTAGGTACCGGGGAATAGAACCTGGGTTCTTAGGCTTTGCTCCTTAACCACTGAGCCATTTCTCTAGCCCCTATCTTGCTTTATAGTATTCTAGCTGAGGCAACAGGAAGTAGGAATGAGATTAACAAAGAGTTGATGAGTGTTGAGGCTAGGCAATGGTTACATGTGAGTTGGCAAAACCTTCCATTTTATTCCTGTATCTATTTGAAGATCCCCATAGTGAAAGTTAAAAACAGACAAGGAACAGCACCATGACCTAGGGAAAGCCAGGAGTCCATCTGGAGTACTGGCACGTAGCCCTCCTGTAAGCAGACGTCCCCAGGTCCTGGAGCCTAACTCAGACAGAGCACCCAGCCTAACTATGGTAAACCTCTCCCATACAGCCCCCCTTCACTCTGCTCTGGAGCATGACCCGAACCCTTTCTCTCCCAGGGATGGTGGAGATGATCCCCAATGCTGAGACCCTGCGCAAGATCCAGGTGGAGCATGGGGTGACCGGCTCCTTCAAGGACCGGCCCCTGGCCGACTGGCTGCAGAAACACAATCCTGGGGAGCATGAATATGAGAAGGTAGGATTGGGGACTGGGGGTCCAAAGCTGGGGCAGTGTGCCTGACTGTGGCACATGGTTCTGTTGCCACCAGACCTGCAGGTGCCCGGATTAGCCAGCTGAGCTTCACGAAAGGGGAGGGTGTGTTCTCTCAGTGGACTGATGCATCTGTGTAGCTAGGGATGGATCAGATGACTAACATAAGCCCACTGAGAACGTCCCTGGTATTGGCCTGGAGTTTTGGAAAAGGAACAAGCTTTTGAACACCTTACTGTATCCCTTCTAATCATGGATCCTGGTTGGTTCCTCTCATAGTCAGAGGGCTTCATGAGGCTGTATAGAATGTGGGGGAGGAAGAGGCTTTGGAGGTCATTTTAATCCCGTCCCTTCTCATGGACGTTCGTCAGATGCAACCTTTGCTCCCTACTGCGGAGCTGGCTGTGCAAGGCTGAAACTCAAAAGCCAGCTTTGAGGTTGGTGATGAGCTGGAGATGAGAGCAGAGGCCTGACTAGAAGAAGGGCCACGAGAAAAAATGTGGTGGTTTCTGTGGAAGTAGGGCCCTGGTGGCCTGCTGTGGCCCATGGTGATTCTAGTCTTTGGGTTTATGAGGGTAGAGGCGGGAGTGGGAGGGGGCAGATCACATTAAAATTCCAGAGCGTTAATTTATATAAACTTTACTTCAAGGGGCTTAGAATACTAATTTATATTGACCAACACATTTTTTTCCCTGAGGGAAGACATGTAGGCAGCCAAATCATAATCAGAATGTGTCTAGTGAACATGTAATTAGACGATCTTAAATGGCCCTAAGAGTCTCTGGTCGCCAGGGTTTAACCCTGGCCTGCTGTGATCTCTCGGCCTCTTGGCTAGCTCGCCTTCTCGTATTTCCACTTCTGCCCTCTCCACGTGCTGATGACCCCAGAGCCTTTCCTCTAGTCTTCTTCCCTCATAGCTTTGGCCTTTATAGCCGCTGGTTTGCTGGACACCACTCCATCTTTCCTATAGCTCACATCTCTGTGGAGGCAAAGCCAAGCTTCCTGTCTCCATTCTCATCTTGAGGCCTGCTTTCTATGCTTCCTACCAGTACGGAAGAAAGTTCTGCAGCCATCCAAGCAAGAGCCATGGGCTTCTCTGTACTTCCTCTGGTTTCAGAGGTTTTAAGAAATTATTTATTCTAATTTTTATTGATTAATTTATGTATGAGAGAATGAGACTGGGCATGCCTGGGCCTCTAGCCACGGCAAGTGAACTCCAGATGCATGTACCACTGTGTACATCTGGCTCACGTGGGTTCTGGAGAATCGATCCTGGGTTCTTAGGCTTCACAGGCTTAACTGCTAAACCATGTCTCTAGCCCTCAGAGTGGTGTTTTTTTGTTTTTTTGTTTTTTCTTTTTTTCTTTTTTTTGAGGAAGGGTCTCACTCTAGCCCAGGCTGACCTGGAATTCACTATGTAGTCTCAGGGTGACCTCCAACTCTGGGTGATCCACCTACCTCTGCCTCCTGAGTGCTAGGATTAAAGGCATGTGCCACCACACCTGGCTCTCAGAGAGTTTTGAAGAGCAAACCTATTCATGTCACAGAACCTTTGCTCTAAGTTCCTTGTAAGCTCTTAACAAGCTGGGCAGGGTAGCTCATGCCTTTATTTTTTTTTATGTTTTGGTTTCTTAAGGTAGGGTCTCACTCTCTAGCCCAGGCTGACCTGGAATTGACTGTGTAGTCTCAGGGTGGCCTCAAGCTCACAGTGATCCTCCTACCTCTGCCTCCTGAGTGCTGGGATTAAAGATGTGTGCCACCATGCCTGGCTATGTTTTGGGTTTTTGAGGCAGGGTGTGGGATGTGGTGGCTTACATGCTTTAACGCAGGAGGCTAAGGCAGGAAAGATTACCATCGGTTCCAGGTCATGCTAGGGCAGAGGAAGACCCTGCTTCAAAACCAAAACAAGGGCTGGAGAGATGGCTTAGTGGTTAAGGCGCTTGCCTGTGAAGCCTAAGGACCCATGTTGAGCTCTCCAGGTCCCACGTAAGCCAGATGCACAAGGTGACACGAGCGCACAAGGCCGTACGTGTACACGAGATGGCGCACACGTCTGGAGTTTGATTACAATGGCTGGAGGCCCTGACGCACTAATTCTCTCTCTCTCAATCTTTCTTTTTTCTTTTTCTTTGGTTTTTCAAGGTAGGGTCTCACTTTAGCCCAGACTGCCCTGGAATTCACTATGTAGTCTCAGGGTGGCCTTGAACTCATGGCAGTCCTCCTACACGTGCTGGGACTAAAAGTATGCGCCACCATGCCCAGCTTTCTCTCTCTCACTCTTGCTCTCTCAAAACAAAAGCCAGACCATTGGGCTTGTCTTAAAAAAAAAAGAAAAAGGCTGGAGAGATGGCTTAGCGGTTAAGCGCTTGCCTGTGAAGCCTAAGGACCCCAGTTCGAGGCTCGATTCCCCAGGACCCACGTTAGCCAGATGCACAAGGGGGCGCACGCATCTGGAGTTCGTTTGCAGTGGCTGGAAGCCCTGGCGCGCCCATTCTCTCTCTGTCTGTCTATCTGCCTTTCTCATTCTGTTGCTCTCAAATAAATAAAAAATGAACAAAAAAAATTTTAAAAAAGGAGACAAGAAAACAATCTCTTTAACAGATAATTCTAGCCTCATAGCACTGGACACATAGCCTTTGTAAAGCCCAGTTCCATCTCAGCTCCAGGGTAGGGCTCTTTGTATGTCCTTTAATACTTTTGGACAGCTTTCCCTGGAAAGCCATTTCTTCTCTTCCCTGACCCTCAGAAACTATCCTTTCTATTCAATATAGTGCCTTGGAATTTTTTTTTTTCTTTTTTTTTTGGTTTTCTGAGGTAGGGTCTCACTGTAGCCCAGGCTGACCTGGAATTCACTATGGAGTCTCAGGATGGCCTCGAACTCACGGCGATCCTCCTACCTCTGCCTCCCGAGTGCTGGGATTAAAGGCGTGCGCCACCACGCCCAGCTAGTGCCTTGGATTTTTTTCCTCCTTCCTCAAACTCCATATGCTATTTATACTAACGTGTTTTTCGGTGATGAATACCTACCACAGTGAGACACTGCTAGGTGTTGGAATTATAATTACTCTCTGCCGGTGTGCTAGTGAGTCATATAACTGTAGTGTAAGTATGCACAACAAGCACACACACACAATAACTTCGTTTTCTATTTTTGAGACAGGATCTCACTCTATAGTGTATCCCAGGCTGGTCAGGAACTCACACTCAGCCTCCCAAGTACTGGGATTGAGACGTGCTAGTAGGTTTTAGTTTTTCAAGGTAGGGTCTCACTGTGGCCCAGGCTGACCTGGAATTTACTATGTAGTCTCAGGGTGATCTCGAACTCATGGTGATCCTCCTACCTCTGCCTCCCACGTGCTGGGATTAAAGGCATGCACCACCACGCCCAGCTGCTAGTAGTTTTTTAATGGTAATGTCCAGAAGAAAAGAACTAGAGCTGTTTTTTATTTTTTCCCCCTTGGGCACCTACTTAGTAAACAGCAGCCATCTGTGAGACCTTCAAATCAGGAGGTGGTGCCTGTACAAATTGAAGTTTGTCCCAATAGCTACTCACACCCTGCTCAGGCAGCTGGCAGGGATGTCGTCATTACTGGCAAGCATAGGCATAGTGGTTTGTGAGCCAGGTTTGTGAGGACTCCCTGAGGGTACACAGAATACCTGTGACAGGGGCAGGATTGATGGAGTGGGAGTCAGAACTGGGGTGGGGTAACTTATGCTCCTTATTGTGTGGTTGCTTTTCATTCACAGACTTTTGGGTTCTTAGAAGCAGTCGTTTCCTTCCAGAAGGTGAATTCTGTGACATCTTGATAAACTTCTTGTTCTTAGTTTGGGCCAGTCATCTGGCTGCAGCTTAACAAGTAGCTAGGCAGAGCTGGCTTTTAAGCAGGTCTTTGTGGAATAGTCAGGAAGCTTTTGGGAAATAGGATCATTAAACCTTGTGGGGAGGGTCCGGAAAAGTCCAGGCAGGCACAGGATGGTGGGCCATAGGAGGAACAGCCAACATGAAGGAGGAAGGTCCAAAAAGATGTGCAAGTCAAGGAGGGTCCTGGGAGGATGGGCGGGAGCGTGTGGAGGGATCCGCTGAGAAGGCATCTGATATGACAAGCCACTTCGCGTTCCCAATTCCACGGTCTTAGTCGGATTTGATATTTTTCACTCGTTCTCAATTTTGTACATTCCTAGTTAGCTGTTACTCTCTGTTATAAGCCTCTCTTGAGTTTTGGGGAATTCTTCAAACCTTACAAAAGTACTTAGATGGTGACAGGGGTCTAATGTGTTGATTCCATGTAGTTTTACTTTGTTAAGAGGCAGAAAAGGGAGCTAGGTGTGGCGGTGCATGCCTTTAATGACAGCACTCTTAGAGGCAGAGGTAGAATGGCTGTGAGTTCAAGGCCACCCTGAGACTACATAGTGAATTCCAGGTCAGCCTGGGCTAGAGCAAGACCCTACCTTGAAAAACCAAGAAAAGAAAAAAGAAAAAAGGGGTCAGGTGTGGTGGTCCATGCCTTTAATCCCAGCACTCAGGAGCCAGAGGTAGAAGACTCGCTGTGAGTTCGAGGCCACCCTGAGACTACATAGTGAATTCAAGGTCGGCCTGAGCTAGAGTGAGACCCTACCTCAAAAAAAAAACAAAAAAAAAAAAAAGCAGAAAAGGGGACAGGTAGTGACCAAACAAAATTAAGTGGTCCAGGCCCACATTACCTCCTCCTTCTTTGAACCCAAAAATATCTCCAGCACATTTTACCAAGTAGAGATATCTGACTGTCAAGTGTAAATAAAACACTCCCAGAAGTGTGAAGCTGCCTCAGCTCTTTCTGGGTTGCATTGATTTGAATTATATAAGCACTTGGCTATTGTCAAGTGTTCTGGGAATGGAGTTTTATTTGGGACAGGAAGGAGGATAGATGAATTGTGAACAGGGTCACAGAGGCCCCTGACCTTCTCCTGCTCAATAGCCAACTAAGTTAGAGTCACCATGACCTGCTGGGAATTTAATTTTTGATTTTTAAAAAATTTTTTTGTTTTTATTTATCTATTTGAGAGTGACAGACAGAGGGAGGAAGAGGCAGAGAGAGAGAGAATGGGCGTGCCAGGGCCTCCAGCCACTGCAAACCAACTCCAGATGTGTGTGCCCCCTTGTGCATCTGGCTAACGTGGGTCCTGGGGAATTGAGCCTCGAACCAGGGTTCTTAGTCTTGACAGGCAAGCGCTTAACTGCTAAGCCATCTCTGCAGGCCTTTTTTGATTTTTGAGATAGGGTCTCACTCTAGCTCAAGCTGACCTGGAATTCACTGTGTAGTCTCAGGGTGGCTTCAAACTCATAGCAATCCTCCTACCTCTTCCTCCTGAGTGTTGGGATTAAAGGTGTGCAGCACCACGCTCAGATTTTTCTGTTGGGAAAATTTTTTCTGTATTTTTTTATTAACAACTTCCATGTTTGTAGACAATATCCTATGTAAATGCCCTCCCTCCTCTCACTTTCCCCTTTAAATGCCACTCTCCATCATATTCCCTCCCCCTCTCAACCAATCTCTCTTTTATTTTGATGTCATGATCTTTTCCTCCTCTTATGATGGTCTTGTGTAGGTAGTGTCAGGCACTGTGAGGTCATGGATCTCCGGGCCATTTTGTGTCTGGAGGAGCACATTGTAAGGAGTCCTACCCTTCCTTTGGCTCTTACATTCTTTCCACCACATGTTCCACAATGGACCCTGAGCCTTGTAAGGTGTGATAGAGATATTGCAGTGCTGAGCACTCCCGTCACTTCTTTCCAGCACCATGATGCCTTCTGAGTCATCCCAAGGTCACTGCTGTTGGGAAAATTTTAAGTGCAAATCTTTTTGTATACTAAGGTCTCCTAATCTGGAGTACTCACATTGGGGCTTTCCAGTCAGCCCACTGGTCTCTCCAAAGTTGAGATGGAAGGGGGCAGATAGACATATAATAAACCTCCCATGTCCTTCCACTTCAGATCGCGTGGACGATGTTTCCGCGTGCATGCATGTGTACTTCAGCATGTGATAAGGATGAACAGACAGGTGGCAGGAGCTGTTAAGGTTGCCATGAGAGAGGGCGTCCAGGGTGGGCTGAATTCCTTCTGGCTGTGACTCCCACCGGCCTTCCCTCTCCCAGGCTGTAGAGAACTTCATTTACTCTTGTGCTGGCTGCTGTGTCGCCACCTACGTCTTGGGCATCTGTGACAGACATAATGACAACATCATGCTGAAGACCACGGGCCACATGTTCCACATAGATTTCGGCCGCTTCCTGGGCCATGCTCAAATGTTTGGCAACATCAAGAGGTATGTGGTCTGTATAGACGGCAAGAACACCTGAGGGCTGGGCACAGAGCTGTGAGGGAAGGAACCGGGTCTCCCAGCGTGGTTCTCGGGCTGTGCACTCTGGAGAAGACTGGTAAGAAGGTCAAGTTTAGGCCGGGTGTGGTCACGCATGCCTTTAGTCCCAGCACTTGGGAGGCAGAGGTAGGAGGATTGCCGTGAGTTCGAGGCCACCCTGAAACTACAGGGTGAATTCCAGGTCAGTCTGAGCTAGAGTGAGACCCTATCAAAAAAAAAAAATAAAAGAAGAAAAAAGAAGAAGGTCAAGTTTGTACAGAGCCTTGTGGAAGGCGTAGACTAGCCGTCCTCCCTCCTCGTGAGGACTGAAAAGAGAGGTGAGCTGTGCAGAAGCAAGCGTGATTGGCTAGCCAGGAAGAAGGACTGGTAGCTTTCAGATGAGGAAACAGGGAAGGATGCAGAGCATCTTCTCCAGGACTCGCTGTTGGAGATTAATGTAGAGAGAGTCCCACCTGTCCAGGTCAGAACGCGCGGCGAGGGGTGAGGAACCCACCCTCCGCTGGAGCCCACCAGGCAGCCTTCCTCCTCCACACTGACTCTCTACCTGTATGTTGGCCCAGGGATCGTGCCCCCTTTGTCTTCACCTCGGACATGGCGTACGTCATCAACGGGGGTGACAAGCCCTCCAGCCGCTTCCATGATTTTGTTGACCTTTGCTGCCAAGCCTACAACCTCATTCGCAAGCACACCCACCTCTTCCTCAACCTTCTGGGCCTGGTGAGGCACTCCGTCCCTTTCTGAATACTTTCTTACCACGTAGTCCTGGTGTGTATCAGGAGATTCCTGGAGATCTACTTCTCCGAGCCCCAACTGAGCACCTGACTGCCCTAGATAAAGGCAGAGACCCAGACTACTGGGAAGAGTGTTGCCCGACCCCCTTCGTAAGCCCCTCAGTTCCCCATGTGCGCGCAGCCTCTGTGTGCCACCCTCCAGAAGGATCAGGGAACCAAGTGTAGAATCTTGCCTTAGGGCAGAGAAAAGGCAGCTTATTGTTACAGGTGCCTCTCCTCTCCTCTTCCAGATGTTGTCCTGTGGAATCCCTGAACTCTCAGATCTGGAGGACCTCAAGTATGTGTATGATGCTCTGAGGCCTCAGGACACAGAGGCCAATGCCACCACCTACTTCACAAGGTAACTCGTAGCACGCCTGCCCAGGTAGTCCATAGGCTACCAAGTTGGCACGAGCAGGCTAGGGATGTGGGAAAGATTTAGCTCAAATGGCAGAGCCTGGCGTTGGGTCTGCTATCCCAGCTTTGCCCTGGACTTAGGAAATCAGTTGGTTTTCTCAGCTTCAGGATCTTGGCTGCATTTTGGTGCCAACTTTTATCAAAAAGGCCTAACCAAAGACTATACAACAGTGTACAGTGTGGATTTTTGTTTGTTTGTTTTGCTTTTTTCGGGGTATGGTCTCACTGTAGCCCAGACTAATCTGGAAGTCACTGTGTACTCTCAAGGTAACCTTGAACTTGCGGCATTCCTCTGACCTCTGCCTCCAGAGTGGAAGGACCAAAGCATGCATCACCACACCTGGCTGAGAATATGGATTTTGTAATGTTTGTTGAGGTCCTTGAACTCCACTTGACAGTACTATTTAGACATTTGCTGTTCCTAATCCTCTTTTACTTTGGACTATCTTTGGTTCAGGAGAACAAAGAAAGAAAATAAAAACCCCAGGCTTGGGAAATGGCTTAGCGGTTAAAGCGTTTGCCTGTGAAGCCTAAGGACCTCAGTTTGATTCCCTAGGACCCACATAAGCCAGATGCACAAGGGGGCGTATGCATCTGGAGTGCCCATTCTCTCTTTCTGTCTGCCCCTTCCTCTTTCTCTCTCAAATGAATAAGGAATGTAAAAAACAAATTTAAAAAACACCCAGGATTCACAAAACTAAACTTCATGAGATAATTGTGTGTCAGTCATGTGATCTATGATGTTATTGCATTGGGAAAATGATTTGATCAAGACTAGGCATGGTAGCATGTGTTTGTAATCCCAACACTGAGAAGGCAGGGACAGGGGGATCACCATGAGTTTGAGGCCAGTCTGGGCTACACAGTTTAACCTTGGCCCTACCCCACTCAACACACAACTCTTTCTGTCAGGACCCAGGGAGTATTCCTTGGCACAGATGGTACCAAGGCAGAGGGCATGTGGATCCACATTTACACCCTCTGATTCCCACCTTCTTGTACCACACAGGTTGATTGAGTCCAGCCTGGGTAGTGTAGCTACAAAGCTCAACTTCTTCATCCATAACCTGGCTCAGATGAAGTTCACGGGTTCAGATGACCGGCTGACGCTTTCCTTTGCCCCACGAACACACACTCTCAAGAGCTCTGGCCGCATCAGTGATGTTTTCCTCTGCCGCCATGAGAAGATTTTCCACCCCAACAAGGGCTATGTGAGTGTTGGCTCCTTTCGTGCTCCCCTCTCACATCTTCTTGGGGGGACTCTTTGCACCACACAGTGGGCCCTTGGAGTCCCACTGAGCCTCCTGTATTGGAAGAAGTCCCAGACCACTTCCCCTTCCCTGGCTCAAGTGACTGTAGAGTCAGGGAGCTGCTGGTTTTAATTCCCCAAGTTAAGGGTCCTGCAAGACACAGGCAGGAAATCTTTGCTTTCAGGTTCCTGTCATCTTTTTCCCCCTCAGAGACTCTCCTGAGACCCTCTTCCTCCTGGAAAGCACCTCTCCTCCTCCCCCGCCCCCCCCCCTCAGTACAATGTACACTGCACCTACCCCTCCACTGGGTGTGCTCTGAGTTCTCAACCTTTGCAGATCTATGTGGTAAAGGTGATGAGAGAGAATGCCATCGAGGCCACGTACATCCAGAGGACGTTTGAGGAATTCCAAGAACTGCACAATAAGCTGCGCCTGCTCTTCCCTTCTTCCTTCCTGCCCAGGTAGCTCCCCAACCCTGTCTTCACTAAGAGATATTGGGAAGGGCTGGACTGTAAGGACAAGAAGGACCGAACTGATGGTCTACCTGCTATATGTGGCCAAGTGCGCCCCCTGCTGGCCAAGATACACAGCTGCCTGAAGGAAGGCTTGCTGGGGCCAAAGGCTGGAGCAGTGGTTGAATCTGAATGTGGCTCAGTTTCCAACAAATCAAAGAGTAATCTGTTTTCCTAATGTGTAAGCAGTGTGGTATATGCGTACAATGGAATCTTATTTAGCATTGAAAGTGAAGGACCTTTGAGACCTTCTATAATATGAATGAGCCTAAATGAGATAATCAGTCACAAAAAGATTCTATATGGCCTGGCATGGTGGCACACACCTGACAGAGGTAGGAGGATTGCTGTGAGTTCGAAGCCAGCCCAGGTCGGCAGAGTGAGCTGCAGGTCAACTTGACCTAGAGTGTGAGACCCTATCTTGAAAAAAAAAGAGCAGTCAGATTTGTAGAGAGAGGGTGGAATGTTGCTTGAGGCTGTTTAATGGGTTTGGTACTTCAGGCTTGCGAGATGAAAAGGGTCCTGGAGAAGGCGGGGGGGGGGGGGGGGGGAGATGACTGTGCCACATTGTGAAGCTACTTAATGCCATAGAGCTGTACACGAAAATCTTAAAATGGTCAATTTTGTACCATATGTATTTTTACTACAACTAAGAAAGAAAAAAAAAATTTTTTTTCATGCCGGGCGTGGTGGTGCACGACTTTAATCCCAGCACTTGGGAGGCAGAGGTAGGAGGATCACCATGAGTTCAAGGCCACCCTGAGAGTACAGAGTGAATTCCAGGTCAGCCTGAGCTAGAGTGAGACCCTACCTCGAAAAAAACAAAACAAAAAAATAAATAATTTTTTTTCAATTGAATTTTTACACTGATGGGAGGAACTGGAGGCTTCAAAACTGGGACACAACTCTTAAGGAACCATAGGACCTGCCCAAGTATCTAGTCTCCTTGTCTGGGGTTCTCAGGTGTGCCGGGTGTGTGTGTGAGAGAGGCAGATAGACAGAGCAGGCACATAGGTCTGGGCATAGAGTGAGGAGCCAATCAAGGTGGAGGTGGGGGTCATCAGGCATGGAAGCTTCTGGGAACTGAGGGTCAGGTGGCTAGAAGTGCGGGTGAAATGTCCACAAAGCCTCACATTCATTCTCCATCTTCCATCCTGTCCCCTGCCTGCCTGCCTGCCTGTTGCCTTAGCTTCCCCAGTCGCTTCGTGATCGGCCGTTCACGGGGAGAGGCGGTAGCCGAGAGGCGGAGGGAGGAGCTGAACGGTTACATCTGGCACTTGATCCACGCAGCCCCGGAGGTGGCCGAGGTAGGTCTTGAGTTAGTCATGGTGTGAGGAGGGGCCGCCAAGACTCAGGGAGGCAGGCAAGAGTCTTCCTGGTGAATGGCCAGTGCCTGGCTCTGCACTGGGCAGGAGCAGCACAGGTCTATGGGGGTCCAAACTCAGGCCTGCGCATCTAAACACAGTGCAGCAGAAGCCATTTAGAGGCAAATGGGACCTCTGGGTGGTCAGAAATGCACTGGGGTTTGGGAGATGCTCAGCGGTTCTCGGCAAGTGCTTGCTTACTTACAAAGCCTGCCAGCTCCTGTTCATTCCCCGCTGCCCACATACAGCCAAATGCATAAAGTAGCATGTGCATCTGGAGTTCATTTGCATTGGCAAGGGGCCCTAGCTCCTGTTTTTCTCTTAAAAAAAACAAGAAGCCAGACGTGGTGGTGCATACTTTTCATTTCAGCACTTAAGAAGCTGAGGTAGGAGGATCTTCATGAGATCAAGGCCCGTCTGGGACCACAGAGTGAATTCCAGGTCAGCCTTGGCTAGAATGAGACTGTGCCTTGAAAAACTATATATTTTTTAAGGGTATTAAGGGCTAATGATGTAGCTGAGTTGATAGAGTGCTCTAGCATGTACTAGGCCCTGGGTTACATCCCAACAGTGAATCAGATGTGGTGGCACATGCATGTAATCCCAGCACTAGGAGTTAAAGTCATCCTCTGCATATTGAGTTTGAAGCCAACCTGTTGACCCTGTCTGAATGAATGAATGAGTAGATGAATGGATGGAGTGAATGTATGAATGTATGATGGTGTCCCTAACATAGTCAACAGGAATCCAATTACTCCCACAAATCATTCAACTTCATTTGTTGAGTTTCCTTCCCATTTGCCCCAGGTACAAGTGTGAGTTTTTTTTTCTTCAGGTTTGTGTTAATTATAGCTAAAATAATATTCTATATTCTGAGTCTTAGCAGATGTAGTAAGCATATGCTATAACTATCTGTTATATCTGTATATCTGTAGCACATTAGGACACCAACTTGCACCACCACAGTTGTCTTAAATGTGGTTTATTTTTGTAAAATATTTATTTGACAAAATGAGAAGGAGAGAGAGAGAGAGAGAGAGAGAGAGAGAGAGAGAGAGAGAGAGAGAGAAGGAGGATGAAAGAATGAGCACATTAGGCCTCCTGCCTCTGCCAACAAATTCCAGACCTGTGTGCCACTTTGTGCATCTGGCTTTATGTGGTTACTGAGGGATCAAACCCAGGCCATCAGGCTTTTTAAGCAAATGACTTTAACTGCTGAGACATCTCTTTAGCCCCCTGATATTTCTTGAAAGATTGGAGTATTTTCATTCACAATGCTCAGGTGGGTATTTCATATGTTTAGGAGTGTGCATGTATGTGCTACTGGGAATAGAATCCAGGACTTGCACATACCAGACAAGTACTTTACCACTGACCTTACAGCCAAAGCCTGTGCTTTGTTTCATTTTATTTTATTTGGCTTCTCAAGGTGGGGTCTTGCTGTAGCCCAGGCTGACCTGGAATTCACTATGTAGTCTCAAGCTGGACTTGAACTCATGGCAATCCACCCTCCTACCTCCCAAGTGCTGGGATTAAAGACGTATGCCAACATGCCCAGCTTTCCATGTTTTATTATATATTATTTTAGAGACTTGAGAGAGAGAGAGGGAGAGAGAATTGGCACGCCAAGGCCTCAGCCACTACAATAAACCTCCAGACGCTTGTGCCACCTAGTGGCCATGTGTGACCTTGTGCTTGCCTCACCTTTGTGCATCTGGCTTATGTGGGAACTGGAGAGTCATGGGTCCTTAGGCTTTGCAGACAAGCGCCTTAACTGCTAAGCCATCTCTCCAGCCCCTCCATGTTTTCTTTTTGTTCCCCCTGGTTAGCTAGGAAACCTTCTTCAGTGTAAGTCTCCTGCTTTCTGTCCCAGGCTGGGTCCAGCGTGTCTGCTCAAGTACGCTGGGGGTGTTGGTCAGGGAAGGCAGTAGTAGAAAGGAACATACTGCTTTTGACCTGAAGTGTCCTTTTTTTTTTTTGAAACAGGGTTTCATTCTGTACTCTGTAGCCCAGGATGGCCTAGAACTCACTTTGTAGGCCAGGCCAGCCTTGATTTTGTGGCAGTTCTTCTGCCTCCTGAGATTTCAGCGATGTTCCCTCATTTCCTTTTCCTTTCCCCTGGATATTTTCCCCCTTTAAAAGCTTTTAGATCAGGGTCTGGAATGGAGGAGGATCACTGTGAGTTTGAAGCCACCCTGAGACTACATAGTGAATTCCAGGTGAGCCTGGGCTACAGTGAGACCCTACCTCAGGATAAAAATAAAACAAAACCAGGGCTGGAGAGATGGCTTAGTGGTTAAGCACTTGCCTGTGAAGCCTAAGGACCCCGGTTCGAGGCTCGATTCCCCAGGACCCACGTTAGCCAGATGCATAAGGGGGCGCATGCTTCTGGAGTTCCTTTGCAGTGGCTGGAGGCCCTGGTGTGCCATTCTCTCTCTCTCTCTCTCCCTCTCTCTCTCTCTCTCTCTCTCTCTCGTCACTCTCAAATAAATAAATAAAAATAACAAAAAATTTTTAAAAAATCAAACCAAAAACCTTTTGGATCAGATGTTATATATATTAGTTACTGTATTCCATTAGTCTCTCTTCTTTTTTCACAGGGGTGGGGGTCTCTTAATCTAGAACAGTCCTTTCTTTTTTACTGGGCTGTGTCTTCCTGAAGAGTGACTCTGTTTTCTGGTTCCATTCCAGTGTGACTTGGTCTATACCTTCTTCCACCCCCTGCCCCGGGATGAGAAGGCTGCAGGTACCAGTCCAGCTCCTAAGTCCTCAGGTACAGTAACCTTCTACGTGATGGTCTTGCTAATCCTGTCAGACCATACCCCTACTGCTTTTCAACTCTTGTTCCTTGACTTCTCTCCTGTTCCTTTGCTTACTAGCTGGGGAATCTGGTTTCCCATTCAGACTGTGGGGTCCATAGCTCCATGACTGGGCTCCCCAGGGGATGGCTATTTAGTGATTACCCCCTCGGATTGGGTGGACTCATCCCAACCCAACTGTAGATCACACTACAGACCCCATAAGTATCAGGAACCTCATATGGAAAGGCTGGGGCAGGGGTTTCAGGAAGAAAACAGAAATGCCTACTTGTCGTCAGTCAGGGGCACTGCTTAACCTACAGACCTGTCTTAGTTCCCTTTGTCCCTACAGACGGCACGTGGGCCCGGCCTGTCGGGAAGGTGGGCGGGGAGGTGAAGCTGTCCATCTCCTACAAAAACAACAAACTCTTCATCATGGTGATGCATATTCGGGGCTTGGTAAGTGCACACACAGCTTTCATTTGGTCTTTTATGTTTCTGCTCGTACTTTTTGGACTAGTCAGGCCTTCTCTGCTTCCTATCCTGAGCATAACCACACAGCTTGACTGGGCATCCACCACAGGCGGCTCATGCCAGGCAGTTCAAGAGAAAGCCACTTGTGTGGTATCCTGAGCACCATGAGACTCAGCATAAGGAGGGTAATGTCGGCACCTCCCTCTCGGGGTGCTGTGGAGATCGTGCACGGAAAGCATTACCTTTCTGAGTATGATTGCTACGATAGTAATTATGGTGTTATAAATGAGAAGCTTAGGAGGGGCTTGCTGCCTGCCAACAGTCGAAGGTAAGTATAAACAGGGCAGTGACTGGGTATTCATTCGGTTCACATATTTAAGACATGGTATGTAATTTTTGGTACAGGTTCTAAGAATGTTGTGAACAGAAAGGGAAATTTTGTTGGTCATTTGGTGTAGGTTGAAGTACTGGGCCTCAGCAGAAGCTCTGAAGTCCAAGAAACCTTGATTTCAATTCATACTTTCATTCAACAAATACTGATCTAATGCCCGCTGTCAGAGACAGCTTCAGGTTGCTGGGATGACCTTCCAGACCAGACACAGTGGTGGGAGAAAGGGATTTACTGATGCTTACAGGTAGAGAGGAAGCTTCACAATGGCAGAAGAGCTGGCCCTCTTTCACAAGTCCACGCAGAGAGAAGAGTCACCACCGCCACAAGCCAGCACACTTCAGGAACTCCAGGCAAAGTTCCCGCAGTTTGCATATCTTTGGCTGGAAACTCCAGATGCACCTCCACACTTTAGAGCTGGACCCTAGGATCCCAGAATGACACCTCTGCTAGCCAGTAGGCTGGAGATCTAAATTACAAGCTTTAATGAACTCCTGAATCAACTGGGGGACATCCATTCAAACTTCCACACCGGCTATATGCTGTTACATTGATTCTAGACACAGGAGAAAGCAAAGAAATCCTGCTACCAGGGAGCTTACATTCTAGTTGGAAAGGGAAGACAGGGAACTAGACAAGTAAAATACCTAGCATGTGAAAATGAGGGAAGAGTGCTGGAGAGATGCCTTAGCAGTTGAGGCACTCATCTGCAAGACCAAAAGACCTCGGTTCAATTCCCTAGTACCCACATAGACTAAATTCACAAGGTGGCACATGTATCTGGAGTTTGTCTGCAGTGGCTGGAGGCCCTGGTGTACCCATTCTCTTCTCTCTCTCTCACTCTTACTCTGCCTCTTTCCCTTTCTCAAATAAATAAATAAAAATAGAATGTTTTTTAAAGTGAGGTAAGAGCTAAGCCAGAAAGAATCCAAGGGGAATGAGAAGGGTGGGATTTGCATCATAGAGGCAGAGATGGCTTCAGTCATGAGGCGGTATGTTAGCAAAGTTAGGAGGTGAAAGAGGAGTCATGTCTATACATCTGAGAGGGAGGCCTGCAGAACAGTTACGTCTAAAAGCCCTGAGCCCAGGTAAGTGCCTGCCTGGGCTGTTGGAACTGCAAGGTCCCATTGCTGAAGCCCACGGAGCAAGGGGCTGGGGATCAGATGGTTAGGTTGCAGAAGCATGCTGAGCCAGAGCCTGTGCCCACGGTAACTACTCTGGCTTTAACCCACATAAAATGGGAACCCCTGGAGGACTCGGCATAAATATGACATGATCTGACTTAAGTGGAGGTTTTTGCTTGGTTTTGTTTATTTAATGAGTCATTCATGCATCATGGCTGGCCTAGAACTGACTATGTAGCCTAGGCTGGCCTTGAGCTCAAGGTTGCCTTCCTTGCCTCGGCCAAGTACTGGGATTATAGGATGAGCTACCACTCTTGCCCTTGAATTAAAACTATTAGAAGGATCCTGAGCTGGAGAGATGGCTCAGCAGTTACAGGTACTTGCTTGCAGAGCCTGCCATCTTGGGTTAGATTCCCTAGTCCCCACCTAAGTCCACATACACAAAGGCGGCACAAACATCTGATTCATTTGCTGTGGCAAGAGGCCTCAGCATGCCCATTTTCTCTCTAACTTTTAAAAAAGAAATCGGGACGTGGTGGCGCACGCCTTTAAGCCCAGCACTCAAGGAGGCAGAGGTAGGAGGATTGCTGTGAGTTCAAGGCCACCCTGAGATTACGTAGTGAATTCCAGGTCAGCCTGGGCTAGAGTGAGACCCTACCTCGAAAACAAAACAAAAAAAAATTAAAGGGTCCAGCTTGGAGATGGGGGGAGGATGTAGCTCAGGTAGGATGCATGCTTAGCATACCAGAGCCTAAAAATAAAGAAACAAAAACTAAAATCGAACTGAGTGAATCATTAGTTGGCTGACCTTGAGCAAGTAGCTTAAGCTCAGCTGGACGTGGTGGCAAATGCCTTTAATCCCAGCACTGGAGAGGGAAGGGGCAGAGGTAGGAGGATCCCAGTGAGTTCGAGGCCAGCCTGAGACTACATAGTGAGCTGCAGGTCAGCCTGGGCTAGAGTGAGACCCTACCACAAGGAAAAAAAAAATGGTTCATGCTAAATTATGGCATGCCTCTAGCCATTAGTGGTTAGATACAAAGCATAGACGCATAATAGGCAATATGATTGATATTTTAGTAGGGTATTTCACATGACCAGCATGATATCCTTATCAACATGGAGTGAGCTAGGAAGCAAAGAAATAAATTAGGTGTGCATTGCAAGAAGCCAGATGAAGGAGAGAGCCTGGGTCAGAACATGGCCACAGAACTGGTGGCAAATGGAGAGATGGCTTGGTGGTTAAGGCACCTGCCTGCTAAGCCAAGGGGCTCAGGTTCGCTTCCCCAGTATCCACATAAACCCAGATGCACAAGGTGGCTCACGCGTGTGGAGTTTATTTGCAGTGACTAGAGACCCTGATGTGTCTGAATCTATCTGCCTTTCTCCCTCCCTCCCTCCCTCTCTCTCTCTCTCTCTCTCTCTCTCTCTCTCTCTCTCTCAAATAAATAAAGAATTGGTAGTGAAGAGACACATGCTATGAGAATGTGCTTTGTTTTCATTCCATTACAGCAACTCCTCCAGGATGGGAATGACCCTGACCCCTATGTGAAGATTTACCTCCTTCCTGACCCTCAGAAAACCACCAAGAGGAAAACCAAAGTGGCCCGGAAAACCTGCAACCCTACCTACAATGAGATGGTGTGTGGGAGATGTGGAAAAGGGATGGGGGTTGGTAAACTACTGTGTTGTTGTTTGCAACAGGGTCCCCTGTAGCCCAAGCTGGCCTCCTACTTATTATGTAGCTGAGCGTGACCCTGAACATCATCCTCTTGCCCCCACTTCCCTAGTGCGGGGACTGGATCCATATGCCGCCATGCCTGTTCTTATAAATCAAGTTGTACTGGAACGTGCCACACGTGCTGACTTAGGCACTGTCTGTGGCTGCTTTCATGTTGCAATGGTAGGCTTGAGAAGTCATGATAAAAAGCTTAACAATAGGTACTGTCTAATCCTTTATGTTTTTCAAAAGCTTTCAAACCCTTAGGGTTGCCATGCCCAAGCTGAGGCCCAGGTCCTGATCTATAGGACGAGCAGCCTGCTGGTCCTGTGTGGAAAATGAGCCCAGGCCCTCACCTCGCTAGGCGTGGTAGTAGATGTCTGTAATTGCAGCACTCCGAAGGTATTTATTTAAGGAGCTCCAGACCAGCCTGGGCTACTTGAGGCCCTGTTGCAAACAAGGGGAAAGAGTGTCTCCCTCTTCTGCCCTCTCGTTGCTTGTGGATTCTTCCCCTCCCTTTGATCACTTCATGCCTGTGTTCATAGTTGGTGTATGACGGGATCCCCAAGGGAGACGTGCAGCAGCGGGAGCTCCAGCTGAGCGTATTAAGCGAGCAAGGGTTCTGGGAGAACGTGCTTCTCGGGGAGGTGCACATCCGCCTGCGGGAGCTGGACCTGGCCCAGGAGAAGACCGGCTGGTTCGCGCTGGGATCTCGAAGTCACGGAACCCTGTGAGCCCAGCAGTGTCGTGGCCTGGACCCCAGCTAAGGGCCACTACAGGGGGAGAGGACTTTCCCCTGCCGGAGCCCTCCTTTCCTGAGGAAGGGGTAGGGCCCTTGCCAGCCTCCCCCCCTGGTCCGGGTGGCCCTGGCCCTGTGAGAGAGGGGGCAGGAGAGTCAGGAGCTCTCTGCAGCCCCTTCCGACTCCGACTGCACCAGGGTTGGCTGTAGCGAGCAGCCCTTCGGAAGCTGTGACTTTGCAGCAAAAATTGAAGTTTACCTTGTGTCAAGGGAGCAATGCCTGGTTTGGGGTGTGTGGTGGGTGGGCTATATGAAGTAGCACTTGGGGGGGAGGGGGATGTCTTTATTTTTATTTTTAAAAAATGAAATAGTAATGTTGTCCTAACTGGGACAGGAAGCCTTGTGAAAAGGGACATGCATATGCCTCAGAGAGCAATAGAGGAAAACGATTTGGACTTTTTTTTTTTTTTTTTATGACGGAGGTTCTTATTGGACTTTTCCCTAGGACTTTTGGGGTTTTTGTTTTCTAGCCATAGGAAATATTGGGGAGGGGCCCAGTGGGGTCTCATTGATGCCCTCCCTCTCTAGGGTAGACTGGGGAGGGGCAGGGAGGACTGCCTGTGCTGGACTGAGGCCCACACCGCTGGGCTGTTCTAATTTTGCCTCCAAAGGAGAGCTACGTGACACGTACGTGTGTAAGGAAGGGCCTTTCGTATCAGGGTGCCGCCAAGGACCTGCATTCAGGGACCCGTGCTCTTTAAGGCAAGTTGTTCCTCTCATCTCCCCTGCTGTTAGGACTTGGCCTGAACACTTTTCTCTTTCCCACCCCTCCATTCACTGGGCTCTCTGTGCGCCACCGGATCCCTGTGACTACACTGGGTGCTTCCCCCTCCCCCCAACACCTCCAGGTCTCTCCCTTCATTTTTTTCTAATGGAACAAAATGCTGCCTGAATCTGAGACTTCGATTCACCCAAGGACTCTGGATTATGGTCTGTGGGCAGCAGGTGCCAGTGTGGCCAGCTGCTGCAGTGTCTGGAGACTGTCTCCTGTGTCCCTCCTCCTCTTCCTCTTTTGATGCTTCTCTCTGTCTGCTTCTGCTAAGAATTCTCCTCATTGTGTGGGGCCATGCACCTGCTTAGTGTGGAGCCAAAGGGGTGCTCGGTGTGTAGCCGAGTCTGGAAGGAAGGCGGGGTTGGGGGCCAGTCAACACTTGATTTTCCCGGACACAGGAGGCTGCATTGGAGCAGCGATTCCTCCCGTGGAGCTACATGGAGGAATTGGGCTCTTCCTGCCTCTTGTTCTTTGTTTCCCTTTAGATAGCTTTAAAATTCTCTCTTCACTCTTGAGCTTCTCTCCAAAGGGTGGCCTTCTTTCCAAAAAGAAACAAAAAGGGGAGAGGTGGCACATGCTTTTAATCCCAACACTTGGGAGACAGAGGTCGGAGGATCACTGTGAGTTCCAGGTCAGCCTGGCCTAGAGTGATACCCTACCTTGAAAGAACCAAAAACAAACAAGCAACAACAACAAAAAAATAAGAAAAGATTAAATCTGAATTTGATACTGACTTTTTAAAATAAGAATTGCCTGATCAGGAAAGAGTTAGCTAACAAAAACATACTGTAAATTGTTCCTCTACAACTCCAAGAGTCAGACTTTTAATTGACTCATTCCATTACTGGAAAGAGAAACTCCATTCACTGAAGTGACAAGACAGCAAGGAATTTTAACTTATTTTATTTTATTAGTTTGTTGAGACAGGGTCTGAGTAGCCCAGGCCGGCCTCTAATTAACTTCCTGATCCTTCTGTCTCCACCTCTCAAGGGCTGGAATTGCAGGTGTGAGCCAACTCATCCAGCTTTTAATTTTTTCCTTTTAAATTAAAAATGCCAGCTGGGCATGGTGGTGCACACCTTTAATCCTAGCACCCAGGGAGGCAGAGGTAGGAGGATCTCCGTGAGTTCAAGGCCACCCTGAGACTACACAGTGAATTCCATGTTAGCCTGGGCTAGAGTGAGGCCCTACCTCGGGGGGCGAGGGAGCCAAGGTTAAAGCAAGATGCTGAGAGCAGGGGACAGGAGAGTGGGAAAAGGTGGAACCTTCCAGATATTTGGACCATAGATGTGCTACTGGCTTTTTGCCTACAGCTCATTTTATTTTGACCCTCTATGCCCCTGATTTAAAGAGGTCTGTGTACTGTACCCCACTTCCCAGACCCTTTGTATCTTCTACTTTCTCCAGAATTGTATTTTCTAATAAATGACATTTGAAAAAACAAAACTTACTATTTTTTTCAGTGTTTTTGTTACTTATTTTTGTAAGAGACATTATTTTTGTGTTCATCTCTCCCCTGCTCCTCTCCTGGGCAATGCTGGGGACTGAACCCAGGGCCTGCTGCATGCCAGGGCAGTGCCCTACCACTGAGTTATGCCCAATGTGGTGGTTTGATTCAGGTGTCCCCGTAAACTTAGTTTTTCTGAATGCTATGTTCCCAGCTGATGGCAATTGGAAATTAAAGCCTCCTGGAGGGGGTGTATTGTTGGGGGCGGGCTTATGGGTGTTACAGCCAGTTTCCCTATGCCAGTGTTTGGCACACTCTCCTGTTGTTATTGTCCACTTTGTGTTGGTCAGAGGGTGATGTCTACCCTCTGCTTATGCCATCATTTTTCCCTGCCATTGTGAAGCTTCCCCTTGAGCCTGTAAGCCCAAATAAACCTTTTTTCCCAGATGCTGCTTTTGGTTGGGTGAGTTCTGTCAGCAATGTGAACCTGACTGCAACACCCAACATGTGTTTTAACCTGTCTTTTCTGAAGTATTTATGGACAGGAATTCCTACTCAAAGCTAAGCCCTACCTCCCTGATACAGAGTGTCATCTGGGTTATAAAGCTTACAGAAATACAGGTAAACCTTTCTTTCTTGCAATTTGATTATGATACATGTGTAAAAATCATGATTTGGGGGCTAGAGAGATGGCTGACTCATTAAGGTGCTTGCCTGCAAAGCCAAAGAACCCAGATTCAAATCCTCAGCACCCATGTAAGCCTGATGTATAAGGTAACACATATATCTGGAGTTCATTTGTAGCTGCTGAAGGCCCTAGCATGCCCATTCTCTCCCTCTCTCATAAAATAAATACTTTTTGCTTTTTAGTTTTTTTTTTTTGTTGTTTTTGCTTTTTGTTTTTTTAAATCATGATTTGGGGCTAGAGAGATGGCTTAGCAGTTAAGGCACTTGCTGGTAAAGCCAAATGACCTAGGTTCAATTCCCCAGTACCCATGTAAGCCAGATGCTGTGGCACACACATCTGGAGTTGGTTTGCAGTGGCTGGAGGCCACTTAATTATTTAATCTTAATATCCCTCTCTTTTTTGTTTGTTTGTTTTTCAAGGCAGGGTTTCACTCTAGCCCAGGCTGACCTGGAATTCACTAGTCTCAGGGTGGCCTCAAACGCATAGAAATCCTCATACCTTTACCTCCTGAATGCTGGGATTAAAGGTTTGTGCCACCGTGCCCGGCTTGTTTTTATTTATTTATTTATTTTTGAGGTGGGGTTTCACTCGGGTCCAGGCTGACCTGGAATTCACAGGGTGGCCTTGAACTCACTGCAATCCTCCTACCTCTGCCTGCCCAGTTGTCCACTGCTGGGATTAAAGGTGTGCATCACCACACCCAGCCTGTATTTATTCTTTGTTTGACTTTTTATTGACAACATCCATAAATATAGGCAATATACCATGATCATAATCCCCTCCCAACATTTCCCTCTCCCCCCAATACCCTCTCCACTGAACCCCTTCTTTCTGATTAGTCTCTCTTCTATTTTGATGAAAACCACTGCTTTTAAAGAAATTTTTTTTTCAAGGCTGGAGAAATAGCTTAGCAGTTAAGGCACTTCCCTGCAAAGCGAAAGGACCCACGTCAATTCCCCAGGACCCACATAAGGTGTTGCATGCATCTGAAGTTTGTTTGCAGCAACTGAAGGCCCTGGTGCACCCATTCTCTTTCTCTCTCTGCCTCTTTTTCTCTCTCTCAAATTAATTAATTAATTAATTTCCATTTTATTTTATTCACAAGCAGAGAAAGGAGACATATACAGAGAGAGAGAGAAAGAGAGAGAGAAAGACTGGGCACACCAGTCCTGTGCTACTGCAAATGAACTCCAGCTGCATGCACCACTTTGTGAGTCTGGCTTTATGTGGATACTGGGAATTGAAGTCAGGTTGTGAGGATTTGCTGGCAAGCACCTTAACCACTTAATCATCAATCCAGCCAGCAAACTTAAAAATTTTTTTTTTTATTATTGATGCCTTCCATAATTATAAACAATAGACATGATAATTCCCTTCCCTCCTCACTTTTCCCTTCACAGTTCCACTCTCCATCATATCCCCTCTCCCCTCAGTCAGTCTCTTTTACTTTGATGTCATCATCTTTTCCTCCTATTATTATGGTCTTGTGTAGGTAGTGCCAAGCACTCACTGCAAGATCATGGATATCCAGCCCATTTTGTGTCTGGAGGAGTGCATTGTAAGGAGTCCTACCCTTCCCTTGGCTCTTACATTCTTTCCAGTACCTCTTCCGCATTAAAACCTGAGCCTTGGAAGGTATGGTAGAGATGTTTCAGTGCTGAGCACTCCTCTGTCACTTCTCAGCACTGTGGTGTCTTTTGAGTCATTGCAGAGGTCACCACTATCTGAAAAGAGAAGCTTCTCTAACCAAAAGTGAGAGTAGCATTAATATAAGGGTATGAACATTAAGAGAAGTCCAGTAAGCACTTTTCTTAATATTCATACTCATATAAGTGCTACTCTCACTTTTGGTAAAGAAGCTTCTCTTTTCAGATGACAGTGACCTTGGGATGACTCAGAAGGCATCATGGTGCTGGAAAGAAGTGACAGGAGTGCTCAGTACTATAATATCTCTATCACACCTTCCAAGGTTCAGATTCTATTGTGGAAGAGGTGGCAGAAAGAATGTAAGAGCCAAAGGGAGGGTAGGACTCCTTACAACATGCTCCCCCATAGACACAAAATGGCCTGGATATCCATGACCCCATAGTGCCTGACACTACCTACACAAGACCAGCATAATAAGAGGAAAAAACATCATAACATCAAAATAAAAGAGACTGATTGAGATGGGGAGGGGATATGATGGAGAATGGAGTTTCAAAGGGGAAAGTGGGGGGAGGGAGGGTATTACCATGGGATATTTTTTGTAGCCCTGGAAGTTGTTAATAAAAAAAAGAAATAAAAGTGCTTACTGGGCAGTTTGGTGAGTATAGTATATACATTTAGCCAGACACCAGCAGGTGTTACACTCTAGGGCTCATGACCTCTCCTGTCATATGTTTTGAGTATCAGCCATGTATTCCTTCCCATGGAGTAGGCCTCCCGTCCAATTAGAGAACAGTTGGTTTCCCCCATAGCAGACATGCCACTGTTGCACCCATTAGCTCATTTGGCCTGGCTGGCCCAACTTAAGGCTTGCAGTGTCCTTGGTTGAGTATCTCCACTGATGATCTCTCTCTCTCTCTCTCTGTCATAGAGCTGTATGTAGCATAACTTTTTCCAGCTTTCTGTCATCTGGTCTACAGGGAGGAGGTTTCTTAGTTCAGTTCCAGCAAGATTTCTCAGTGTTCTTACAGCCCAAACATGTGGAGTCTTCAGCAATAGGGTCTTACCATCTATTCTTGGTGAGAAATCAAGAGCTTTGGCAATGGCCTATGATGTTTGGTGGGCATCTGGGACCTCCCTAGCCAACAATTCACTGGAAGGTATCCCATCCCTGTCACTGAAAATTTTCTACTAACAACCTATGGCTTCTGGCTGAGCCACTGTCCAAAAAAGTAGGTTTCTATATGACTTATTCATACCCGCTTAGATTTTGATTAACCCTTTCCATACCCTTCCTTTACTCAGTCTCTTCCCCCGACCTCACTTAGGCCTTGCCACCCATAGTAATCTGTTTTTTTTAACATATATATATATATATATATATATATATATATATATATATATATAACATATATATATATGTTATACACACACACAATACAATCACCTTAAGTCCTTCCCTGTCCTCCCTCCCTTATAGTCCTTATAGCTACTGGCCTCTGCTACCAAGTTTTTATTACTATTTTTGTTGTTTTTTCAAGGTATGAACTCACTGTGTACTTCCAGGCTAGCCTCAGACTCAGTTATCCTTCATAGCCTCCCAAGTGCTGGGATTAAAGGTGAGTACTACTATGCCCACAGAAAACTATTTTTAAAGATTGGTTGTAGAAAAGAAAAACTGAACAAACAATAAAAGAAGATTGGTTGTTGTGTGATGGTTAAGTCTCTGCTGTATGTTGCTGTGCCCTCATCCCCTGCAGTGGGCCTGTTTACATTTGTCAGCCGTAAGTGGAGTTCTAGGTCAAAAGCCTGAACTCCAGCAGCCGCAGCATTGCTAGGCTAAGCCACCTGTCCCCAGCATGCCAACTAAAGAGATGAGTGATTATGAAAAGCTGAGGTTTATTCAATGTGGCCACTGGAAAGCCCATCATTGGGGCACTAATATGAGCTGTCGGTTTAAATCAAGAAAGAAATGGGGCTGGGCGTGGTGGTGGCCCAGGCCTTTGATCCCAGCACTTGGGAGGCAAAAGTAGGAGGATCTCTGTGAGTTTGAGTCCAACCTGAGACTACAGAGTGAATTCCAGGTCAGTCTGGTCTAGAGTGAGACCCTAACTTGAAAAACCAAGAAAAGAAAAGAAGAGGGCTGGAGAGATGGCTTAGCGGTTAAGGCATTTGCTGCAAAGCCAAAGGACCTTGGTTCAATTCCCCAGCATGCATGTAAGCTGTATGCACAAGGGGGCGCATGTGCCTGGAGTTCATCTGAAGTGGCTGGAGGCCCTGGCATGCCTATTCTTTGTCTCTCACACTGCAACCCTGCGCAAGTTCTCAGGACATGAGCATAACAGCAAGCCTCTTTGTCACCCAAACTGTAGCCAAAATTTCAAATCCTCCTACATTCCCCTTGAAAATCAGCTTCAAAAGGCCAAAGCCACATAGTCAAGTATCTTGAAGCAATCCTACTCCCCAGTACCAACTTTACTGTTGCAGTTAGGTTCACATTGCAGATAGAAATCACCCAACCAAGAGCAGTTTGTGGTCAAAAAGAGGTTTATTTTGGCTTACAGGCTCAAGGGGGAAGCTCCATGATGACGGGAAAACGATGGCATGAGCAGAGGGTGGACATCACCCCCTAGCCAACATCAGATAGACAACAGCAACAGGAGAGTGTGCCAAACACTGGCAAGAGGACACTGGCTGCCATACCCATCAGCTCGCGCCCAACAATACACTGCCTCCAGGAGGCGTTAATTCCCAAATCCCCATCAGCTGGGAACCTAGCATTTGAAAGTTTATGAGGGACACCTGAATCAAACTGCCACAAACCCCAAAGACAAATCCTGTCAAACAGTTCAAACGAAGCTGTGGGGGCTGGGGAGATGGGTCGGTGAATAGAGTGTTGTTGTGCAAACATGAGTACAGGAGTTTGTATCCTCAGAACCTTTAATCCCAGCACATGGGAGGCAGAGGTTGGGGGATTGAGAGTTCGAGACCAGCCTGGGACTACAGAGTGAGTTCTAGGTCATCCTGGGTCAGAATGAGACCATCCCTTGAAAAAAAAAAAAAGTGGGGGCCAGAAGCTGTTACAAGCGTCCATAATTCCAACCCACCTACAGTGAGAAGGACGGGAGTGGGGACAGGAGAAATTTTGGTCTGGCAAAGGGTGATGAGACATCTGTGTGGGCAGCAGGTTCTTGTATTGCTGAGTATTCTCAGTTCATTGATGACCTCAGCTCTGAACATAAGGTTCAACATATAAACCGGATCCCCAAAGCACCTGGTCTGATGGAGTGATGTTAGTGCACTGTGACAGGAAGGTACCAGCTTGTGTCTGTCCACGTCAGAGATTACTGAACAATAAATTCACAAGCTACACTGATTGGTGGGGGCAGTTGGTATTGATAATCAAAGATTGTGTGTGTGTGTATCACAGTGTATGTGTGCAGACCAGAGGGTACCTTTTGGGTGTTGGTCCTTGCCAGGCATCTGTTTGAGGTAAATTCTCTTGTTCACTGCATTCACCAGTCTATCTGGTCCACAAGCTTCTGGGAGATTCTGTCTCTACCTCCCATTTTACCCTAGACCCACTGAGATTACAGCACCCAGCTACATGAGGGTTCTGGGGATCCGCACTCGGGAACTCACACTTGCATAGGAAGCACTATGTCTACTGAGCCATCTCCCGAGACCCAGCAATCACACACTCTTCTTCCAGAGTTACTTACTAGTGACACTGAGGTAGCATATCACACTTCACTCAGTAACACATACACTGCGCTACTATAAATAAATGGGGTTAAAGAATGGCGACAAGGGGACTAAAGAGGCCTTACTAGGGGCACAGGGCTGATGAATGTGCAGAGTCACTGCAAGTGGTTACTTTTTAAAAATTTATTTATTTATTTGAAAGGGAGAAAGAGAGAGAATGGGCACACCAGGGCCTCCAGCCATTGTAAACAAACTCCAGATGCATGTGCCACCATGTGCATCTGGCTTACATGGGACCTGGAGAATCAAACCTGGGTCCTTTGGCTTTGCAGGCAAATGCCTTAACCACTAAGCCATCTCTCCAGCCCACCTTTTTTGTTTCATAATATCCCAATACCTTGAGGCCTAATCTCAATTGTAGCATTTCTTCAAATTTACTTTGAAAAAGTTTTAACTGTGTGGTTGTCACACACACTCTTCTACAAAGCTATGGGCCTCTTTCTTCCTAAGGTACACTTCTACTTTTAGCACTGGCTTTGACTTTTGGAGGGAGAATAGCTCATCCAAAAGTCTATATAGGGGCCTGGGGAGATGGCTTGGCAGTTAAGGCACTCACCAGCAAAGCCGAAGGACCCAGGCTTGATTCCCCAGGACCCACGTAAAGTTGGATACACAAGGTGGCACAAGTGTCTGGAGTTCATTTGCAGTGGCTATAGAGGCCTTGGTGTGCCCAATCTCTCCCTCCCTTTCCTCTACCCTTTCCCTCTCCTCTCTTAAATAGCTAAATAAATAAACTAAATAAATAAATATCCAGGCATGGTGGCACATGCCTTTCATCCCAGCACTTGGGAAGCAGAGGTAGGAGTATCACTGTGAGTTCAAAGCCAGCCTGAGACTACATAACGATAATGAATTTCAGGCCAGCCTGGGGTAGAGTGAGACCTTAACTTAAAGCATGGTGGCACATGCCTTTAATCCCAGCACTCAGGAAGCAGAGGTAGAAGGACTGCCATTAGTTCAAGGCCAGCCTGAGCCTATGTAGTGAATTCCAGGTCAGCCTGGGCTAGAGCAAGACCCTACCTTGAAAAACCAAAAAAAAAAAAAAAAAAAAATCCAGACATGGTGGCTCATGCCTTTAATCCCAGCACTTGGGAGGCAGAGGTAAGAGGATAGCTGAGTTCAAGGCCACCCTGCAACTACTTAGTGAATTCCAGGTCATCCTGGGCTAGAGTGAAACTCTACCTCAAAAAAAAAATTATATATGTGTGTGTGTGTGTGTCTTTATAGGGCTAGAAAGATGGGTTAGCAATTAAGGCACTTGCCTGCAAAGCCAAAGGACCCAGGTTCAACTCCCCAGGACCCATGTAAGTCATGCACAAAACAGTGCATGCACCTGGAGTTTATTTGAAGTGGCTAAAGGCCCTGGTGTGCCCATTATATCTGCCTCTCTCAAATAAATTAAAAAAAATTTAACCAGATATGGTGGTTCATGCCTTTAACCCTAGCACTCAGGAGGCAGAGGTAGGAGGATTGCCATGAGTTCGAGGACACCCTGAGACTATGTAGTGAATTCCAGTTGAGCCTGAGCTCAGATGGCAGTGACCTTGAGATGACTCAGAAGGCATCATGGTGTTGGGAAGAAGTGACAGGCGTGCTTTGCACTGCAATATATCACACCTTCCAAGGCTCAGGGTCCATTGTGGAAGAGGTGGCAGAAAAAGAATGTAAGAGCCAAAGGAAGGGTAAGACTCCTTACAACGGGCTCCTCCAGACACAAAATGGCCTGGATATCCATGACCTCAGTGCCTGACACTACCTACACAAGACCGTCATAATAGGAGGAAAAAATCATGACATTAAAATAAGAGACTAATTGAGGAGGGGATATGATGGAGAATGGAGCTTCAAAGGGGAAAGTGGGGGGAGGAAGGGCATTACCATGGGATATTGTTTATAATCATGGAAGTTGTTAATAAAAAATAAAGACAAAAAATAAAAATAGGACAAGAGAAATAAAATAAGTACATGGAGAGCTAAAAAAAAAGATAGCCCAAGATAATTTGGCTAACTTATTTTTCTTAAAGGATATATCTATTGTTTACTTATTTATTTATTTTGGTTTTTCAAGGAAGGGTCTCATTGTAGCCCAGGCTGACTTGGAATTCACTGTGTAGTCTCAGACTGGCCTTGAACTCATGGTGATCCTCCTACCTCTTCCTCCCAAGTACTGTGATTAAAGGCATGCACCACCATGCCCGGCTTTAAAGGATTTTCTTTCATAATTGAAATTGTAAGGTTTTTAAAAATATTTTATTTGAGAGAGAAAGAGGCAGGTAGAGAGGATGGGTACACCAGGGCCTCTAGGCACTGTAAACAAATTCTTGGGTACATGTGCCATCTGGCTTGATGTGGGTACTGGGGAATTGAACGTGGGTTCTTACGCTTTGCAGGCAAGTGCCTTAACTGCTGAGCCATCTCTCCAGCCCTGTGAGGGGTTTTTATGTGGTGCACTGCTTTGCTGTAACATTCCTCTCTCTGCAATTACGGAAGTTCTAATCAATCAATCCTATAGGTTGTTTAACACAGGTGCAACTTTTTTTTCTGGGAAATTCGGTTCACAACTGGGAGATGCAGCCAGGACTGCCACAGGTAGCCCGAGGGGCCCCTTGCTCCAGCTGGATCCTAGACTGATGCAGGAAAGAATTTCAGGGTCAGTCAGAACAAATCAAAGTTAGCAAATAAGTTAGTAAAAGGGAGGGGTAGCGCATTGTAGATTAAGCAGGGGTGTTTAGGGAGAGAGAGAGATGTTTAGGAAAGGAACAGTACATGCTAAAAACAGGTGGGCTTCTCAAAGAGGTTTCTTTGCCACATGTTTAGTCATTTATTTATTTGCAAGGAAAGAGAGAGTATGGGCACACCAGGACCTCTTGCTGCTGCAAAGGAACTCCAGATGCATGCACTACTTTGTGCATTTGGCTTTATATGGGTACTGAGGAATCAAACTTGGGCCAACAAGCTTTGCAAGCAAGTGCCTTTAACCACTAAGCTACCTCCCAGTCCTGCAATGACTATATAAGGGAAGTTTAGGCTGGGCATGGTGGCTCACCCATGTAATCCCAGCACTTGGGAGGCTGAGGTTGGGGGGGGGTCACCAGACATTCAAGGCCAGCCTGGGCTATAGAGTAAGCCCATATGTTAAAACAAACAAGAAAATAAGCAAAATTTAATCTTGTTTTGTGTTTTTCCGAGGAAGAGTCTCACTCATGTCCCCAATCTGGCCTTGGCATTAATAACAGTGCCCCTTCACTGGCTGTGGGTAGGCAAGGGCTAGGAAAGACCAGACTGCCTCAGATTCAGTGTATAAGAGGGGAGGCAGGATAGAAAGACAAGGAAAATTAAGGAGTCATGGTCGGGGAAAGGAGCTCTTCTGTCTAGAATCTAGCTGGAAGTCAAAACAACTGATACAGGCAGAATTGGCTCTGAGCAGAGTCAGATGCAAGGGACTGTGCCTCACAAGAGTGACTGGAGGAACCTAGCCACCAAGAAGTACCAACCCAGAGACTATACAAACCCCTCTAACAAACAAATCCGACCACGTTCAGAAAATGAAACCCAAGCTGGCACTGTTTGTTTACTGAGATAGGGTCTCATGTAATACAGGCTAGCCTTAACTAGCTATGTAGCTGAGGATTGCCTTGAGTGCTTGATCCTCCGCCTCCCAAACGCTGGAATTACAGGTAGGTGTGCGCCATCAAGCCCTGGCCAACTCTAGTTTTTTTTTCTTTTTCAGTCTTTTTTTATATATACTTATTTGATAGAAAGAGGCAGACAGGGAGAGAAAATGGGCATGCCAGGGCCTCCAGCCACTGCAAACGAACTCCAGATGCATACACTCCCTTGTGCATCTGGCTTACATGGGTCCTGGAGAATCAAACCAGGATCCTTTGGCTTTGTAGGCAAACTCCTTAACCACTAAGCCATCTCTCCAGCCCCCAAATCTAATTTTTAAACTTTACTTGCTGGGTGTGGTGGTGCGCATGGGCATGTGTTTCAGAAGAAGGCCCAAGGAAGGACCACAAAAAAGAGCATCTTGGGCTGGAGGGATGGCTTAGTGGTTAAGGCATTTGCCTGCAAACCTAAGGATTCAGGTTCGATTCCACAGTAACTATGTGAGCCAGATTCACAAGGTGGTGCATATCTGGAGTTCATTTGTAGCGGCTAAAGGCCCTGGTATGCCCATTCTCTCTCCCCAACCTACTGTCTCTCATAAATAAATAAATGAAAAGAGAGAGAGAGAGAGAGAACATCTTGCCTGGTGTGGCGCACACCTTTTATCCCAGCACTGGAGAGGCAGAGATAGGAGGATTGCTGTGACTTTGAGGCAAGACTGAGACTACATCATGAATTATTTTAAGTCAGCCTTGGCTAGAGCAAAACCCTATCTTGAAAAGCCCCCCCCCAGGTACCCAGGTATATATGTATATGTATAATTTAATAATAACAATATAAAACATTTATAAAAATATATTTTATATATAACATGTATTTTATATATTATATATTTTTATTGTATATATAATTAAATTTTTCTTCTTTTTTTTTTTCCTTTTTTTTTTCGAGGTAGGGTCTCACTCTAGCTCAGGCTGACCTGGAATTCACTATGTAGTCTCAGAGTGGCCTTGAAGTCATGGTGATCCTCCTACCTCTGCCTCCCGAGTGCTGGGATTAGAGGCGTGCACCACCATACCCAGCTATAATGAAAAGATAAAAAGAATAAAAAACAAATAAAATAGATCAAGCTGAGTGTGGTGGCACATGCCTTTAATCCCAGCACTTGGGAGGCAGAGGTCTGAGGATCACTGTCAGTTTGAAACCACTCTAAGACTACACAGTGAATTCTAGATCAGCCTGGGCTAGAGCGAGATCCTACCTCAAAAAAAAAAAAAAAAAAAAAAAATCAAGATAATACTTTGCTTATAAGTTTACTATCCCTCTTATAATGAGGAGGCTGAACTTCCTGAGAACGTGGCAAGTTGTTGGAGCAAACTGTTGCCAGAAGTGAACCCCAAGTGGATGATGTAGACGTCGTGCAAGCACCTGTCCAAGCCCTTTACCCTGAAGCGTTAAAACCTCTCCAGTGGAGATTCCTATTTCATGCTAGGGGATTGTGTGGGCTTCCAAGGGACTTTTTCAGAAGAGTGTTACTGTATTTCTGCATGCTTCTTGCGATGTTGTGGGCAAGTCCCTTTGGACCGTTTAAAAGTTGAACTTGACTCTGGCAAGTCTTAGTTAAGGAGTGTTCTTAGCCAAGTGGGGTGGAAACCTGAACCCCCTGAGGGAGTGGGACTGAGAAGGTTGGGGAGGAGGAAAGAAGGTTCACCAGGGAGAAGAGAAACAAAAGAAGCCCAGGGGGGGTGGGATTTCAGAGTTCAAAGAAGCAGCAAAAATGAAGTTATTTAACTTGCCGGGATTTGGGGCGCAACTGTTAGATTGGATCTAAAAGGTCAAAAACGAGGCAGCATTCGCAGTCGTGAGGTATTTCCCCTGGCACGGACTTGTCTGTGGTGTTTGACTTGCTTCCTTCCACAAACAGCACTGTGATCTACTCAGGGTCAGGCAAGGTATCAGGCACCAAAGCTACGCAAAAGACAACGTGGTTGTCCTCAAGGAACTTACAGGGCAAAGGAGGCAGCCAGAATAAGTGCAGCAGTCCCTGTAAATCCCAGGTTCCACCTCTGCCAATTCAACCAACCAGAAATGGAAAATATTTGAAAAAAAGTATAGAGGCTGGAGTAGATCGCTTAGTGGTTAAGGCGCATGCCTGCAAAGCCAGAGGACCCAGGTTCAATTCCCCAGAACCCACATAAACCAGATGCATAAGGTAGCACAAGTGTTTGGAGTTCATTGGCAGTGAGTAGAGGCCCTGGAACGCTCATTCTCTTTGTCTATCTGCCTCTTTCTCTAAATAAATTAATAAAATGTTTTTAAAGTATCTACTGAAGTGTGCAGACATTTTATTGCCATCATTCCTACAACTATACAGTATAACAACTATAGTTTCTTTTTTGTTTGTTTGTTTTTTTGAGGTAGGGTCTCACTCTAGCCCAGGCTGACCTGGAATTCACTGTGGAGTCTCAGGGTGGCTTCGAGCTCACGACAATCCTACCTCTGTCTTCCGAGTGCTGGGATTAAAGGTGTATGCCACCATGCCTGGCAACTATACTTTCTTGAAACAGCATTTCACTCTAGTATAGGCTGACCTCCGACTTATCCTGTAGCCCAGACTGGCCTTGAACTTATAGGAATTCTCTTTCCTCAGTCTTCTGAGTGCTGATGCTAAAGGTATGAGCCACCACACACAGTTTATAACAACTGTTTTTATAGGATTTACATTGTATCAAGAATTATGCATAATTTAGAGATGATTTAAAATATATGGGAAAGCCAGGCATTATGGTACTTGCTTGTAATCAGCATTGAGGAGGCTGAGGCAGGAGCATTGACAATTTGAGGTTAGGCTAAGATACATAGCAAGACCCTATTTCAAAAATACATAAATAACATGACATGGGTGCTGGGATCTAAACTCCAGTCCTCATGCTTTAGGAGCAAGCCATCTCCTCAGCACTTTATTTATTCAAAATATTTGTTTAGGGCTGGAGAGATGGCTTAGCGGTTAAGCGCTTGCCTGTGAAGCCTAAGGACCCCGGTTCGAGGCTCGGTTCCCCAGGTCCCACGTTAGCCAGATGCACAAGGGGGCGCACGCGTCTGGAGTTTGTTTGCAGAGGCTGGAAGCCCTGGCGTGCCCATTCTCTCTTTCTCCCTCTATCTGTCTTTCTCTCTGTCTGTCACTCTCAAATAAATATATAAAAAATTTAAAAAAAATATTTGTTTATTTTCAAGGAGACACACACACACACACAAAATGGGCAAACTCCAAATGTATGTGCCACTTTGTGCATCTGGCTTTACATGGGCACTGGGGAATTGAACCTGAGTCTTTAGGTTTTGAAAGCAAGTGCCTTAAGTGCTGAGCCATCTCTTCAGTCTTTTTTTTTTTTTTTTTTTTTTTCAGGTAGGGTCTCACACTATCCCAGGCTGACTTGTAATTTACTTTGTAGTCTCAGGGTGACGTTGAACTCACAGTGATCTTCCTTTCTCTGCCTCTCATCAAGTGCTGAATCAAAGGCGTGCACCACCATGCCCAGCTCCTAGGGTCTTTTTTTGGTTGTTTTTTGTTTTTTTAAGGTAGGTTCTCAGTCTAGTCCAGGCTGACCTGGAATTCACTATGTAGTCTCAGGATGGTCTTGAACTCTTGGTGATCCTCCTACCTCTGCCTCCGAGTGCTGGGATTAAAGGCATGTGCCACCATGCCCGGCCTAGTTTTGTTTTTTGATGCAAGGTCTTATGTAGCCCTGGCTGGTCTTGAACTATGTAGTCAAAAATGACTTTGAACTCATGATCTTCTGCCTTTACCGCCCATGTGCTTGGATTAAAGGCATGTGCCACCACTCCCAGTTTAAAGATTTATTTTTATTTATTTATTAGAGACAGAAAGAAGGAGAGAGTGAAAGTTGGTGTGCCAGGGCCTCTGGCCACTGTAAACAAACTCCAGAGGCATGTGCCATGTTCATCTGGTTTATGTAGGACCTGGAGAATTGAACCTGGATTCTTCGGCTTTGCAGACATGGGACTTAACTGTTAAGCCATCTCTCCAGCCCCTCCTCCTTTTGAGTCAGGATCTCACTCTGTAGCCCAGGCTGGCCTCAGCCTCAAACCCATGGTGAATCCCTTACCTCAGCCTCCTGAATGCTGGGATTATAGGCATGAGTGGCCATGCCTAACTTTAAACTTTTTAAGAAAAGAACTAGCTGGGCGTGGTGGTGCACGCCTTTAATCTCAGGAGGCAGAGGTAGGAGGATCGCTGTGAGTTCGAGGCCACCCTGAGACTACATCGTGAATTCCAGGTCAGCCTGAGCTAGAGTGAGACTCTACATTGAAAAACAATAAAAGGAGAGTGGCTGGAGAAATGGCTTAGCTGTTAAGGTGCTTGCCTGCAAAGCCTAAGGACCCAAGTTTGACTCCCCAGTACCCACATGGCCCATGAGTCTGGAGTTCATTTGCAGTGGCTAGAGGCCCTGGTGGTGTCCTCTACCTGCTTCTTTCTCTCTCACTCAAAGAAATTAAAAAAAAAATCTGACTGATCATTCAAGTGTGTTAGACATTTTACTTGAGCATTTTGTAATGAGGTTTATTTTGTCTGCCCAAAGTCTACTATGATTCCTGAGAGGCTGTACTGGCCTTGTCATGGAAGATGTTCCTAGGAAGAGTCTGCTGCATTAGTATCTAGGTGTGGGGAGTCTGAGTAGTGGGAAGTGAGGGAGAAGACATGCAAGCCCAAATCCTTAAGAAGGATGATATGCACTTGCTAAGATTTGCTTGTTTAGTTTTTCAAGGTAGGGTCTCACTCTAGCCCAGGCTGACCTGGAACTCACAGTGATCCTCCTACATCTGCCTCTGAAGTGCTGGGATTGTAGGCATGTGCCGCCACACCCAGTTTTTTTTTTTCTTCAAATTTTATTAACATTTTCCATGATTATAAAAAGTATCCCATGGTAATACCGCCCCCCCACACACTGTCCCCTTTGCAATTCCATTCTCCATCATATCCCCTCCCCATCTCAATCAGTCTCTCTTTTATTGGATGTCATGGTCTTTTCCTCCTCTTATGATGGTCTTGTGTAGGTAGTGTCAGGCACTATGAGGTCATGGATATCCAGGCCATTTTATGTCTGGAGGGAGCACGTTGTACGGAGCCCTACCCTTCCTTTGGCTCTTACATTCTTTCCACCACCTCTTCCACATTAGACCCTGAGCCTTGGAAGGTGTGATCAAGTTGTTACTCAGCAGTATGATACCTTCTGAGTCATCCCAAAATCACTGCCATCTGAAAAGAGAAGATTCTCTACCCAAAATGAGAGTAGCATTAATATAAGGGCATAAATATTAAGAGAAGTGCTTATGGGGCAGTTTGATAAGCATAGTGTATACATTTTTTCCAGACATCAGAAGATGTTACACCCTAGGGCTCATGACTACCCCCTGTTTTAAGTTTTCAGTATCAGGGATGTGTTTCCCCCTATGGAGCAGGCCTCCAGTCCAATTGAAAGGCAGTTGGTTTCCACCATGACAGACGTGCCACTATTGCACCTGTTGGCTCATTTGGGCTGGCTGGCCAATTATAAGGCTTGCAGTGTCCACTGTTGAGTATCTTCACTGGTGGTATCTCTTTTGCCCATTGAACTACATGTAGAATGGCTTCTTCCAGCTTTCTGTCAGCTGGTCTACATGGAGGAGGTTATCAGCTCAGTTCCATCAGGATTTCTCAGTGGCCTTGCAGCTCAAGTATGTGGAGTCTTCAGCAATAGGGTCTTACCATCTATTCCTGGTAGGAAACCAAGGGTCTTGGCAATGGCCTATAATGTTTTGGGGGCATCAGGGACCTCCTTGGCCAACAACTCACTGGAGGTATCCCATCCCTGGCACTGAAAATTTTGTAGCAACAATCTATGGCTCCTGAGTGATCCATTGTCTGAAACCAGAGGATTCCATATGATTTATTTGCATACTCTTAGATTTTGATGAGCCCTCCCTCTACCTTTCCTTTACTCAATCTCTTCCCCTGACCTCATTTTGGGCCTTTTCACCCCTGTTAATCTATTCTTCTACTTATGTATATACAATACCAACCTATTAAGTACCCTCCTCCCTTCCTTTCTCTTCCCTTTATATCTCCTTTTTAACTTACTGGCCTCTGCTACTGAGTTTTTTCCTTCTCACACAGAAGCCCAATCATCTGTAGCTAGGATCCACATATTAGGGAGAACATTTGGTGCTTGGTTTTCTGGGCCTGGGTTACCTCACTAAGTATAATCCTTTCCAGATCCATCCATTTTCCTGAAAATTTCATAACTTCATTTTTCTTTACCGCTGAGTAGAACTCCATTGTATAAATGTACCACATCTTCATTATCCACTCATCAGTTGAGGGACATCTAGACTGGTTACATTTCCCAGCTATTATGAATTAAGTGGCAATAAACATGGTTGAGCATGTACTTCTAAGGAAATGGGATGAGTTCTTAGGATATATGCCTAGGAGTGCTATAGCTGGGTCATATGGTAGATCAATTTTTAGCTGTCTTAGGAACCTCCACACTGATTTCCACAATGGCTGGACCAGATTGCATTCCCAACAACAGTGCAGAAGGGTTCCTCTTTTTCCACATCCCTCCCAGAATTTATGATCATTTGTTTTCATGATGGTGGCCAATCTGACAGGAGTGAGATGGAATCTCAATGTAGTTTTAATCTGCATTTCCCTGATGACTAGGGATGTAGAACTTTTTTTTAGATGCTTATACGCCATCCGTATTCTTTTGAGAACTCTCTATTTAGTTCCATAACCCATTTTTTAATTGGCTTGTTTGACTTCTTATTATTTAACTTTTTGAGTTCTTTGTATATCCTAGATATTAATCCTCTATCAGATATATAGCTGGATAAGATTTTTCCCGTTCTGTAGGTTGCCTCTTTGCTTTATTCACAGCGTCCTTTGCAGTACAAAAATCTTTGTAATTTCATGAGGTCCCAGTAGTTAACCTGTGGTTTTATTGCCTGAGTAATTGGGGTTATATTCAGAAAGTCTTTGCCAAGACCAATATGTTGAAGGGTTTCCCCTACTTTTTCCTGTAGCAATTTCAGAGTTTTGGGCCTGATGTTAAGGTCTTTAGTCCATTTGTATTTAATTCTTGTGCATGGAGAGAGATAAGAATCTATTTTCATCCTTCTATAGATACATATGCAGTTTTCCCAGACCCATTTGCTGAAGAGGCTGTCTTTTCTCCAGTGAGTATTTTTGGCATTTTTATCAAATATCAGGTGGCTATAGCTACCTGGACTTATATCTGGGTCCTCTATTCTGTTCCATTGATCTACATGTCTGCTTTTGTGCCAGTACCATGCTGTTTTTGTTACTATATCTCTGTAGTATAGGTTAAAATCAGGTATGGTGATACCTCCTGACTTATTTTTGTTGCTCAGTATTATTTTAGATATTCAAGGTTTTTTGTTATTCCAAATGAACTTTTGGATTGTTTTTCTATTTCCATGAGGAATGCCTTTGGAGTGTTGATGGGGATTGCATTAAATGTGTAGATTGCTTTTGATACGATTGCCATTTTCACAATATTGATTCTTCCAATCCAGGAACAAGGGATGTTTTTCCATTTCCTAGTGTCTTCTGCAACTTCTTGTTTGAGTATTTTATAGTTTTCATTGTAGAGATCCGTTACTTCCTTGGTTAGGTTTATTCCAAGGTACTTTATTTTCTTTGATGCAATTGTGAGTGGGAGTGATTCTCTGATTTCATCCTCTATATGTTTGTTGTTAGCATATAGGAATGCTACTGATTTCTGTGTATTTATTTTGTATCCTGCTACATGGCTGTAGAGTATTTCTCAGCTCTAACAGTTTGCTGGTAGAATCTTTGGGGTCCTTTATATATAGAATCATGTCATCTGCAAATAATGATAATTTGATTTATTCCTTTCCAATTTGTATCCCTTTTATGTGTGTCTCTTGCCTTATTGCTATGGCTAAGACTTCCATGCTTGTTATAGGTCTAGTTAAGTGATTAATCTCATCTTGATTTAATTTAGGTACGTCATATAACTCAAGGAAATCATCAATTTCTTTCAGATTTTCATACTTTGTGGAGTATATGCTTTTATAGTATGTCCCTATGATTTTTTGAATTTCTCTTCTATCTGTTGTGATATTACCTTTTTCATCTCTAATTTTATTAATTTGTGTCTCTTCTCTCTTTCTTTTGGTCAGATTTGCTAAAGGTTTATCAATCTTGTTTATCCTTTCAAAAAACCAACTCTTTGTTTCATTGATTCTTTGGATTTTTTTTTTGTTTCTATTTCATTAATTTCTGCCCTAATCTTTATTATTTCTTCCCATCTATTGATTTTTGGTTTGCCTTGTTCTTCTTTTTCCAAGGCTTTAAGGTGAAACATTAAGTTGTTTACTTGCAACCTTTCTAATTTCTTAATATAGGCACTTAAAGCTATAAATTTACCTCTTAGGACTGCCTTCATTGTGTCCCAGAGATTTTGGTATGTTGTGTTCTCATTATCATTTGACTCTATGAATTTTTTTTTGAATTTTTTGATTTCCTTCTTGATATTTTCATTGACCTATTCACCATTAAGTAGTGTATTGTTTAGTTTCCATGATTCTGTGTATGGTCTATAGCTTTTCTTGCTATTGATTTGTAGTTTGATTCCATTGTGGTCAGATAGAATACAAGGAAATATTTCAATTTTCCTGAATTTGTTAAGATTTGTTTTGTGTCCTAATATATGGTCTATTTTAGAGAATATTCCATGTGGTGCTGAAAAGAATGTATATTCTGCAGCATTTGGATGAAATGTCCTGTATATATCTGTTAAGTCCATTTCTTCTGTGACCTCATTTAATCCAGATGCCTCTCTGATTACTTTTGCTGAGATGACATGTCAATTGATGAG